>NC_090448.1:396785376-398035376 GCF_031143425.1 Pleurodeles waltl
AGGCGAGGTAGTAGGACTAGGAGTAATGCCATTATCGTAAGAAAATGGACGCATTACCTCCCGTCCCTCCCTCACCTTCCTTTAAACCAATGAGACATAGCAAGAAACACACCGGAGACGGACACTGAGTTGCAAGAAGTTTATTACCATGCACAAAGGCCACCAAAACTCCACCCCTATTACCTCATAGAGGATAAGACTCAGTGACCCAATACCGACTCCAAACCACCCAAGTCCGACAGCCTATAATGCCGAACAAACGTCGAAGGCGAGGCCCAAGTGGCGGCCCTGCAAATTTCCACCACTGAAGTCCCCTGAAGCTCAGCCACCGTAGCCGCCATACCCCTGGTAGAACGACCCTGTATCCCCTGAGGAGGAACCACCCCTTTTAAGGAATAAGCCAACAGAATCAGTGATCTCGCCCACCGACTCAAGGAAGCCGTGGAAGGCTTCTCCCCTTTACGGGCCGGACCGAAATTCACAAAAAGCGAATCGCCCTTACAGAAAGGAGCCACCACAAGCAGATACTCCAACAAAGCCCTGCGCACATCTAACGAATGTAAACGAACCTCCTCCACCGAGGAGGGATTTGGACAAAAGGAAGGAAGGATGACCTCCTGGCGAGCATGGAAAGAAGAATTAACTTTCGGGATAAAAGAAGGCACCGGAACAAGAACCACCCGATCCTGAAAAACTTTACAAAAAGGAAAAGAACAGGCCAAGGCCCCCAATTCCCCTAAACGGCGGGCCGAAGTAATGGCCACCAAAAAGAACGTCTTCAAGGAAAGATGGCGCAAATAACAGTCCCCCAGTGGTTCAAAAGGGGCAGCCGTTAAAGCATCCAAAACCAAAGAAAGATCCCATGAAGGAAAAGAACGTACAGGGCGAGGAAACAAATTAAGAAGCCCCTGAAAGAATCTAGGCATCAAACGACCCTCATCCGGAAGATTACGCCACGGACCTCTAAACGCCTGAATAGCCGCCCACTGCACCCGCAGAGACGCCACTGATAACCCCAATTGTGCACCATCCTGCAAGAACTGCATCACATCAAAGATAGACGCGCAGGTAGGATCCAATTCATGCCGTTTAAGCACCAAGAAGAAAAAACCTTCCACTGCCTACCATACGAAAGCAAAGTGGAACGCCGCCTGGAAGCCAGTAAAGTAGAACTCTAAGCCACTGGAACCCCCAGACCCGTCAAACCCCGGCGTTCAACTTCCAGGCCGTCAAGTGTAACCTCCTCAAAGACCCCATCAAGAGGCAGGGAAACTCCAGGGGCGACAGACAAAGCGGAAGAGGCCACATCCGGCCGGATGCCATCAACTGCAGCAATGGGAACCAATTCGCCCTCGGCCAATGGGGCACAATCAGGATAACCCTGGCCCCCAGAAGCCTCACCCTCAACAGAAAAGACCTGATCAGCTGAAACGGCGGGAAGGCATACAAAAGAACCCTCGGCCAAGGACACGACATCCCGTCCACTTCCCAAGTCTGAGCACACCGAAACCGGGAGCAGAAGGAACCTAGCTTCGCATTTTCAGCGGACGCAAACACATCCAGCACTGGAAGACCCCAGAGACAAACCAGATGAAGAAACAGTGACTTCCGGAGGGAGAAAAGTTGAGATGAAGGAATCACCCTGCTCCGCAGATCCGCCCGCACATTGACCACCCCCCGAATGTACGTAGCCCTGAGAGAAGGAACCCATTCCTGAGCCCACAAAAAATCCGCCTGGCCAGACTGAACAAAGCCCTGGACCTGGTCCCCCCCTGTCGGTTGACATAAGCCTTGGCTACTAAGTTGTCCGTCCGAACAAGAACCGCAGCTCCCTTCAGGGACACCTGGAAATGTATCAGAGCCAACAATACAGCCCTCAACTCGCACCAATTTGACGACCGAATGGCCTCCAGCGGGGACCAGAACCCCCGAATCTGTGCCGACCCCATCCAAGCCCCCCATCTGGAGAGGCTGGCATCCGTAGTCACCACCACCGGGCTCAGAGGAGACAAAGACACCCCTACCCGAAGATGATCGGAATCCAACCACCATCTTAACTCCCTGCGAATCAACCCTGACCCCGGAATCCTGGTCATCAGAGAACCGGACCCTGGCGCCCACCTTCTCAGGAACCAGGTCATCAAGCAAAGCAGATGGAAACGCGCCCAATGGACCAGAAATATCACAGACGCCAAATGACCTTGCAGACGCAACCATAGAAAAGCACGGGGGCAGTCCGTAACACAACCTCCCTCACTAGGGACTGAAGCACACCTAACCTCTTTTCTGACACCGTCCCCAAACCCAGAAGAGTCCGAAACCGAGCCCCTAGAAAAACCAGATCCTGGGATAAGACTAAATCTGATTTTCCCCAGTTGATTAAAAACCCGTGGTTTTGCAGGCCCACCAGAACTCGGGCCATCTGCCTCTGCAACAGGTCCCGCAAGGGTGCATGAATCAGGATGTCATCCAGATACGGATGAATAAACACCCCTTCTGAATGCAGCAAAACCACCAGGGGGGCCACCACCTTTGTAAAAATCCGAGGAGAAGACTTGAAGCCGAAAGGCAGTACACAAAACCGATAGTGCTCTTGATCCACAGCAAACCTCAGGAACCTCTGAGAAGTCTTTGCCACAGGCACATGCAGGTAAGTATCCTGCAGATCCAGTGACACCAGAAAGTCCCCTTGACTGACCAATGGAAGTATAGTCTGAATTGACAGCATGCGGAAATGCACCGTCCTGATCCAAGCATTCACTTTCTTCAGATTGAGCACAGGCCGAAACCCCCCTGATACTTTCTGAACTAGAAATAAGACAGAATAAGTGCCCTGACCCCTCTCTTCCAGGAGAACTTGGGAAATGGCCCCCTTGAACAGTAAGTCCCGGACTCCGGCCAACAATGCCTCTCTCCGTGCCCCTCCTGTAGGCAGAGGAGTGGGACGGACCCCCGAATCTGAAGGCACCACAACAAAATCGATGACGTAACCATCGGCTACAATGTCCAGCACCCAATGATCGCTGACACTCTCCTTCCAAGTTGAAAGAAAGTGCCTCAGCCTTCCCCCAACCGGCCCTATGCCAGGCCCACAGTGATTGTCAGGACCCCTTCTTGAACCCACCCCGGTTCGAAGGAGCAGCTTTCTTAGGGGAAAAATTAGGCTGAAAACGACATTTCCTAAAAGAAAAAGATTTGGCATCCATCTTGGGAGAAGAACGGGAATGTTTCTTCCACCCTTTTCCTGAAGCAGATCCCCCTTTATAAGGCAAGCCATGCTTCCTTTCCTTAAACGCCTTGGAAAGCATGGAAGGCAATTGATCCCCAAACAAGCTACGACCCTCAAAAAGGCAGTCGTAGTAAGGCAGACTTCTCCCCCCGGGTCGGCCTTCCAGGATCGCAACAAGAGGGACCCACGGGCCCCAATCAAAACTCCAGACACCAGAGCCGAAGTACGGACCACATCGAACGACACATTAACCAACAACCTGGCCTGCTGCTCCATACCAGCCAGGAGCTCTGAACACTCCGCGCCTTCCTGAACAGCTACCGCCAGCTTATCAAAGTCCTGCACCAATGACTGGGCTGCATAAGCAGAATATATACCTGCTCTCAGTGCCAGATTCTCAGCCGCAAAAGCCCTCTTGAGCCCTGAATCCACCTTACGTCCGTGGCATCAGTAGGCAGACAATCCTCCGGATTGACGGCTGTTTTGCCAATCCGGGTAGCCAAAATTGAATCCAGGCGGACCGAGGGAGGTAATACCTCCTCACCCTCAAGTAAATAAAGTTTCTGAAGGAATCGTGGAACCTGAGCCTTATCCACATCCTTCCATTCTCGAAACACCATATCCTTCACAGGTCCCTGAAAAGGCATGGCAAACTTAGAAGGCATCTGATATTGCGGAAATAAGTGAGTCCGAGTTTGTAGGTTGAAACACTGGAAACCCCAAATTGTCCTGTACATGTGCCATCACATCCTACATCTCCTCCCTGGAGACATATTTACCCCCAGAGGACGTAGATGGAGCTTCACCTTCCTCACTCTCTGAGGAGGACTTACCTGCAGACACAGGTGTATGGGTAGCCTTTGACTGACTAGGCCTGGCCATCCCTGCTTGAAGAGCTCTGGAAACAGCCACTTCGATCATCTCTTGTACCTCCTCCCTGGACATGAGAGGTGCAGCCCCACCACCCTGAACGTGGGGGCCCCCAGGGTTCGAAATGCCAGCAGCACCCTCCTCCTCTGAGGAGGAGGAAGAAACAATCCCCCGTCCTACCCGTCCAAGAACTAAAAAAAAATCCTCCTCGGCACCTCTATGCGGCTCAGTGGCGAAGGAAACCGGAACTTGACGCCCCAGCCACAAAGAGCCGGCTGACCCCGTCAGCCGACTCCCAAGACGCGTCTGACGAGCAGCCCCGCCTGCTCCGAAAAGACGCGCCCGGCCGAAGCACACCGTGCGGAGCTTCGCGCCCCGAGGAGTGCAGAAAATGATGTCCCCCAGGCCCCGCTGTGGAAGCAAGAGAAAAGGTAAGTCTAGTGTGGGCTAGACAAAAAGAGCAGGAGGGGAAAGGGGTGCAGGGGTTTTTTAAAAAGGGGAAGGGAGGGTCTAGTGGGAGGCAGGAAGCCTCATTGGTTTAAAGGAAGGCGAGGGAGGGACGGGAGGTAATGCCTAACCCTGATCAGTTCTCTTACCAGTAATTTACCAGTAATTTATTTTTAGTATTTTAGTGTTAATTACATGTTTTATTAAATGAAACAATGTACCTTTTCCCTAACACGGCCACTACCCATAAGCTACAATAAATATCTAATTATGTTTCTTTAATTATAGGTATTAATTTATTTTAATTAAGCAAAATTAATTTTAAATTAGCTTTTTTGGTATGGCTTATTATCCATAAAACATTATAAATATTATATACTTTAAATTAATTTAAATTAAAATAATTCATTTAAGGAGCCCTTATCATTTATATAGAGATGCATTCATTACTGTAATTTGTGGAGGTTTTGAGACATTCCACAGATGCACTCAAATATGTATGCCATTTTGTCAAGAAGATTTGGACAACCTTTAAAGAGATTTACTGTACACAAGGATACTTATTACACTAGGAATGTATTTATGGGTGGTGCAGCCCGAACAAAGCAAGAAAGCTGTTGTGGGAGAAAATATTTAACATTTGCACGGAGAATAGATAATACCTTATTGATTGCTTTCAATACTTTCTTAAATTCAGTGTGATTGCTTTGTAATTATAAAATTGTGATTAAGGAAGTTCCAGGCTACAAACCTTTTGTTTGGCTAAATCAGTATCCGAGGACAGGTGAGTGGATTTACCTTAAAATATTCTCATTGATAACCTAGATTTTAGCTTTCTTTTCTTGTACTTGTCCTGAAAGAGATGAGAATGATATGTCCTTAAGCAGGCTCTGGATCTCAGAGGAATTGAGATCCACTTGGAGCCAGAACTTTCAGGACAGCTGAGCATGGTCTGTTTTTCTAAGGCTTTAAGCAGATTTCCTCTTCCATGATTTGCGCCATTTGTGGTTGTTTATGATTTTCTCTGTTACCTTCATTTGTGGCATTTCAGTAGTCTGGCTATCCAGGCCTACTATATTAATTATTCTCTGTGAGGTGATCTCCTGTAGTGATAATTTAAGTGAAGGGATAAGGTAGTGAAGACTATCTAAATATTGCCCTCTACAGTGCTTGGGAAATTGTGTGTGGCTTGAGGAAATGGCCCAGTTGAGGAAGATTTGTTAATTGTGGAATTGCTCTCAACATGAGCCTCAGGAGAGGGAAAATTGGGATTTGAGATGTGCTGCTGGCACCCTTCAGATATAATTTCCAAGATGGATAAGAGGGTTGGTGAGGAAATGGTTGAGGCCTTTGAATGTGATTGTGAAGCTTAATGGTGCCATATGGGTGGAGGTTGGAATAATATGGAATTTGAATGGGATGTTAATTTGTTTTGGTCCTGTGACTGCTCTAGTTTTTGATGATGAGCCAATGGGGAGTTTCTTTCTGGATGTTGGGATTCCATATTATGTGCAAACTGGTCTTCCCCTTGTTTCAGGAATGTAGGCAGGACAGAGGAGTGGAACAATAGTCCAGAGAGTGAGCTAGGTAATGGCTGGAGTGATGGTGATGTGAGTCAAACCTGGAGTTTTATTGACGGAATAGCAGTGAGACGGAGTGCGAGGGGGGAAAAAAAGTACTACAGGCAGATATAACAATTTTGTATGCACATAAGTATTCCATGGTCAGAGTTTTCACATTTATGTCTTCCAATAATTATTCTTATGTCATCGGTTAGTAGACTCTTCCTTTTTCTTTTGGTTAAGGTTGGGGATGTGTGGTGCTGGCTGTGTCCACAAGTCTGTGTGTTGAAGGAATATGAATTGTGTTGTTTTGATGAGCATGAGTTAGCGGAGGCTGGTGTTATGGTCTACATTCCTATTTCAGCACACATACACATGGACACGACCAGCAACACAGGGTCCAACCAGGATGGGCAGGCAAGCTGATCAGTCATGCTTTGGATACAGGCATCCAGGATAGAACGCCTTATAGGTCCATCCAGGAGGACAGGTCAGCAAACCACAGACATGCAGTTGATATATGCAGTTAGCGTACAATGCTGTTTAGGGTTCATCCAAGTAGGACTGGTGTGTGACACCACAGCCATGCAAGTGGCACACAGGGATGACTAGAGTGATGATGTGATGGTGACTGGAGTGATAACAATTTGAGTCAACCCTGTGATTTTTACTTAGGGGACAGCAGTGAGATGGATTGCAAGACAAAAAGTATCACCAGAAAAATATAAAGAGTTTGTGTATTAAGTATTATGTTGTTTTCCCATTTATATGATCTCATTAAGTGTTCTTATGTCATTGGTTAGTAGACCCTTCGTTTTGCTTTTGTTAAAGGCGGGAGGTGTGTGGCGTTGACTGTGTCCAGAGGAGTATACGTTGAATAAATGTGCAGTGTTGTAACAGTTGAATGGGATGCTCAGGGTGTGGAATGTGTTGTGTTTTTAAAAGCGTGAGTTGTAGGACACGGTCAGCAACATAGATTCAAACCAGGAGGGCAAGGTAAGCGATTCACAGGCATGCCCTGGATAGAGCCACCCAGGGTAAAATGCTCTATAGGGTCCATCCAGGAGGTACATGTGAGCGAACCACACACATGAAGTGGATACAGGCAGCCAGGATGCAATACTGTATTGATTTCACCTATATGTGACAGGTGTGCGACCCATGGACATGCAGTGGAAACAGCCATCCAGGGAAGAATGTTCTGTAGGGTCTGTCCAGGAAGGACAAGTGAGCGACGCATATGCTTACACCGGGTACAGGCTGCCAGGGCTGAATGTTCTATAGTGTCTATCCAGGGGTGGGAGATGAGTGGCCCACGGGTATTGACTCGATATGTGCAGCAAATGTAAACAATCCGACAAGATCATAACAGTGAAAGCACATTAAAGCAACAAAGGACAAATCACAGACAATTACTAGTGACAGACAGTTTTTTTAGGTACCCTTATATTTGTTTACTTTGTATATACTCTGTTTATTGGAGAAAAAAAGTCAAGAAATGTCAGTTAGGATATCTCCTTCATCATGCTGCCACGCATTAATGACATCACATGGTGTGTCTTCATAAATTAATGATCTCACTAATCAAATGATAACGTCATTCCTTTTTGGCTGTCGACCTGGTAAAATGATTGTATGTTTGGAATGGCAGCAATCATTCAGCTGATATGGCACATATCACAAGATCATTTAATTAAATCTTAACTAGGCTGTCAATCATGTCATCCATCGTGTGTCAGTGACCCTGTTAGCCTACGTTAATGCTGTCAGAGATCACGTGGTATGTTAGTGACCTGGTGTTTTATCGGGCCGAGATGCGATCTGAAGGCTGCTCTTGCAGGGCTCATCATGCCCCAGCGGGAAGGTTCGTTCAGCCAGTTTACCCTCAGATGTCATGTTTTTCAAGGTTTCTTCTGAAGACGACAGAGTGGGTCTTCTCTCGGTAACTCAGGGAGCCGCAGTGATATCGTGCGAGGAGGGAGGGAGGGAGGGAGGGAGGGAGAGAGGGAGGGAGTGGGTTCTGGCGAATGGAGCTACATCGATCCCTGTTCTTCCTGGAAAGGGATTACCTAACACAGGCAGCTCCGGGAAGGTGGTCACATGGTGTGGCTGTGGGTGCACGTGCCCTCTCGCGCGGTGCTGCCGCAAGAGAGCGAGGTATAGGACAGGACCTTTCCTAGTAAAGTGCAGCCTCCCGAGTAGCAGGTATAGTACAAGTCCCCTCCAAGACAGGCCTTCCCCAGAGGGTCCCTGTATGAATATTTCTCATCCGTGATATAGCTACCCTTCACTGTTCCTGGCCAACCACTGATGCCCATCTCAGCCCACGCCTTGTCCCTTCATAACCCGTGGGGGTCTCTGCACTGTTGTAAAGTCACATCGTATGCGAGGGCTTGGGGAGTCAGACCTGTGGGATGGGCCTTAAGGGAGCCACGGCTGCAGGCCTCCTTCCTTTGGTTCCTGTAAGTCACAAAACCTGGGGGACCCCTGTAGATCAAGAAGCGTACATTCTCCTCAGGGTGCAACAACCGAGGGTGGTAGAAAACTAAATATGCAGACACATCATCCACAGGGTGATCAGATGACTCCATATCACCTCTGCGCACCTTTTCCAGTTCTTAGTTTTGATTTACCATATCAGTGCATAATTAGAGCTGTAGGTTTGATTCATTTTAATTGAGCCAATTGGCCGAATACACTTACTAACAATGGTATGAAAAATGGAAAAGAGGTTACCAGGTGACATGAAGCCACCTGATCAATCTACCCAGCCAGGATCCAGCAAGCAGAGGCATAAATGTACTAGCCTGCACCTGTGCCTCTTGGACAGGGAGTGTCCCTAGAGGTTTGTCCAGGATCAGACTTGGCTGGCGATAAGTGCTTCTAACCAGGACAGCATAACTCTCAGTCGGCTTGAGTCTCCAAGGAGGGTGAGGCCAAAAGGCTTTGGAGAGTTAGCCCTTTGAACTCCGTGGAAATGAAAACAGTTTGGAGGAAATTAAGTTGTTAAGGGTGTATGATCCAGATGAAGTCTATGGAAGACATTTCTCTTGTATGGAGCATGATGTTGAGTTAAAAGAAGGTAAGGTGAGTGGTATAGGACATCCGACTCAGAAGTACCAACCCAAGGTTTTTTTTTCTCTCTCCATCTCCACCCACTCTCTGCTTCCCTCTGCCTCTCGTTTGTTTCTTCCTCCTGCTCCCAAACTCTAACCTTCCACACCCACCCATCCTTCCCCCCTCTTTTCATACCCTTCCCTACCCCTGCTTCTTTTTTCATTCTCTTTGCACCTCTCTCCAGGTTTCACCCTTCTCTTCTTCTCCAGTCCACCTTCATCTTTCCTCTGACCTTTTCAATTCCTCCCATGGCCTTCCACTATCTTTCGAGTCACTTTTCCTGCTCTTCTTCTTTCTTTCTAATTTCATTCCGCCTCTATTCCTCGTGCTCCTTCTCTGCCACAGCACTTCTAGTCGTTTGTTGTATTTCATCTGTTCCCCTCTCCCTACTCATTATTTCCCATCTCCATCCTTTCCACGCCTCCCGTCCCTGATCTCATCCCTTCTCTCTCTCGACCTCATAGTTTTCCTCTCCTCTTTGTCTCTCTGACTTCTTTTTCTTTTCAGGACAATTTCTCTTCTACTGTTTTCCATCTTTTCCATTCTTTCTGTTGCAGAAGAGTGGAGAGAAGTGTTTGCGAAGAACATGTTTCTCTGTACTCACGAAGGACAGACAGAAGGAGATTCAGAGTACCATCACATGTTTTTCTTTCTGTTTCTCAATCTGTTCACCCTGCCTACCGCAGTCCATCTTGCTCTCTCAGCAAATGTAAAAATCATTGATAGGTCCGGGTTTATGTATGTGTGGATTTCTTTTTAGGTGGTGGAAATTGGATTTGCCAGGGGTGCAACTGCAATTTGCTAAGGGTGCAGCCATGCTTTGCCAAGGGTTCAGCCCGGATAAACTTTGGGCAAAGTGTGATACATTAAGGTTACAACAGCCATACCTCGGTAAGGCTCTGTATTACTGTAGTACCACCACATGGTGAGTAAACTTACACGATCTCTGGTACCTCCAAAAGATATCCGATCAAAACAAAATATGGCAAGTACAACGTCATGTGTCAAATAAAACAACCATGCATCCAGGTTCTTCCTGCTTATGCCATCTGATAGAGACTTCTAGTTACAGATTCCTTACCTTTGAATTCCCCAGTCTCCAGGCTGGATCTGGAAACTTTTGCTGAACAATACCCCTTGCACGTGCAGTTGGGTGGTCATTTACGGACATCCATCTCATTTGCCTCTGGTGCCTTGAGTGTGACCACGACTCCAAGTCCTGCTTGGAATGCTGGGTCATGGTGCCCTAAAGCTGCGGAGTGGTCCCTAAAGCTGCTTGGAGCCTGGCAGTTGGCAACACTGGCGCACGCAACTCCTAGAAGGTTTCAGTTCCAGTTGAGGAGGAGGTCGTGGGACCGCTCCAGGAGCCCCAAGTCCTCTTCGTCCCATTTCTTGGTCCTCTGGATAATTGGGGAAGATGCACAGGAAGAAGTTCAAGAGCACTTTGACGTCACCTCGTCTGTCGGTCAATGAGACAAGCTGGGAACATCTGCGTTCCCGGCATGCTTCTGCGGAGCCATTGCCCAGTTCTACTCCGCACCTCCCCCTGTTTCCAGGAGCCAGATCGACACCCGCTCGGATAAGGGTTTTACGAGGCCATGCACCGTGTATTTGAGCAGGCCAACCCTTCTGGCACACCTTTGGTCCCCGTGGTGTCAGAGGAGGCCTCAACCAGTTCCACACCAGCAGCTTCAGCCGTGGCACCGGTGGGGTCTCATGGATATGATTCTGGATCCAGACCAGCGCCGGTGGTACCAAGGTGACCTTCTCTAGCACCTGTCTGACACCGATACTACCGGCACCCACTAGTGGCGCCAGCCCCATGCTGATTCCTGATGATCCAGAGCCGAAACGGCTTTAACAGGTGCAAGATCATGCCTGAGCCTTATTTTATGCAGCTAGGCATGGGAGAAGAGTGGGAGGGTTCACTGAACCCTTTAGCACACTAGCTGGACAGTACTTTGCACTGGTATGAGGAGCTAGGAGAGGCTAATGGTCTGGACACCACTCCAGATACTGGCTTGGTCTGTCTCTCCCCGCTGTGGCTATGGAGGAAGGGGCTTCCTCTGCAATGATGGTGCATAGGGCAGTGTAGCTCCTCTACCTCGAACTGCCCTCAGTGGATGTCAAGACGAACATCTTGATGGTAGTGCTTTAGCCTGGGGCTTCTACATCTGAACCCCTTCTGCCCTTTAATGAAGCACTTACAGACATCTTGCTAGGAACTCAAGCGCAGCACAGGGGCTCCTGTTAATAGGACGATCGCCTGCCACCATCGCCCTGCGGCGGGTGATCCTGCGCCCCAACCCTGAGAGCCTGATAGTCCAAGCCCCCCCTTCCCATGGCACATTCCTTTCTGCTCCCCCGGACAGAGAATCCAAGAGGCTGGATTCTTGGGAAGAAGTTTTCTTGCACCAGCCTGGCACTGAGGCAGGTGAGCACCTCATGCTTATTAGGCTGTTTCTTGCATACCATTTGGGATACGGTTGCATGAGTGCTGCCCCAGGTCCCGGAGGAGGCCCAGACCATGCTTTCCCAGTCGTTAAGACGGGAGAGTCCCAACTAAGTTCACCATTCGGTGTGTCTCAGATACGACCAACTCGCTAGACAGAGCAGTTGCATCAATGGTGGCCTTAAGGAGCCATGCCTGGCTGAGGACATCTGTTTTTTCGGGGGGTGTCGAGGCAAACTTGATGGACATGCCCTTCGATGGCATTCGCTTGTTTGGCGAGAATGCAGACTCGGCGCCGGTTTGCTTTAAGGACTCTAGGGCTATGGTCCAGTCCTTGGGCTTCTCGGTGACCTCTCATCCACTGTCTGCCTTCTATCCTTTATTGTAGCTATGGCAGGGCTGCGGTACCGTGCCAGCCCTATGCCAGCCACTGGCCCACACAACCTACCCAGGCTATGCAAGGATGTGGGCGCAGTTCCTTCAGACCTAGAGGGTCTAGAGGACAGAAGTCGGCCGCCACCCAACCCCTGGCAGCCTCAAAGCCCTCCTAGTTTGGATCTTCAGGAACATGCTGGCCCAGTTGGAGATAGAATACACAATCATCTTCTCCACTGGCAGTCCATAACATCGGATTAAATGTTTACTGCAGATCATCAGGAAGGGCTACGTCCTGCTTTTCTAATCCTTTCCTTCCCCATGCCGCCAGCATTTGAAAGGCTGGCGGAGGATCATTTGTCACTGCTCCGAGAGGAAATTATGGCACTCTTAACCAAAAGACACATAGAAAGGAGCCGGATATCAGAAGTAGGCAGTGGCTACTTTTTGATACCAAAACAGAACAAGTATCTTTGCCCTATTCTAGACCTACAGACCGTAAATCTCTTCCTCAAAAGGAGAAGTTCAAGATGCTCACATTGGCTCAGGTCTTGCCTGCTCTAGACCTAGAAGACTGGTTGGTAGTGCTAGACTTGCAAGATGCGGATTTTCGTATTCCCATCCTGCCTCAATTACCTGCGGTTCAAGGTAGGCCACGAACACTTTCAGTTCACTGTGCTGCCATTTGGCCTTACCAGCTCACCTTGAGTGTTTACCAAGGTGATGGCAGTGGTCGCAGGCCAGTAGCATCAGTCTTCCCCCTGACATGGTCCCGATCTCAGAGGTAAATGCAAAAGACCTGCAGTGGTTGAGTACGAACTGCCATTGGGTGAGAGACAGACTCATTTCTCTTCCCAAACCAGACCTTACAGTAGTGACAGATGTATCACTCCTGGGGTGGGGCCGCCATCTGGGAGAGATTGAGATCAACAGATTGTGGCAGAATCCAGATTCCACATAAACATGTTGGGGCTCAGGGCAATCTGACTATTGTTGAAGGTATTTCTTTCCTCTGGCAAAGGGAAGGTAGTGCAGGTGTTCATGGACAGCACTATGCCATGTGGTACTGCAACAAGCAGGGCAGAGTGGGGTTGTGGACTCTTTGTCAAGAGGCACTGCATCTCTGAACATGGTTGGAACAGCAGGGCATATCCCTGGCGGTTCAACAACTGGCAGGTTCTCCGAACGCCAGGGCAGACTTACTCAGCTGTCGTTGCCTAGTGGATCACAAGTGGCGTCTCCATTCGGAGGTGGTGCAAGGTCTCATCAGTGGGGAGTGCCTTGGTTAGATCTATTTGCCTCTGAAGAGAATGCGCAATGTCAGCTATTTTGCGCGTTGTAATTTCCAAGACAGCAATTGCTGGGTGATGCTTTTTGTCATGAGTGGATCTCAGGCCTCCTGTATGCCTTTCCGCCCATACCACTCCTGCCCAGAGTTCTCAAGAAGATCAAGAACGACCCCTATGCCCTTTCTCATGCCTAAGTGGGATCTTAACCTAGTGCTCCCTTCGAGCCATTGAACAATTAGCCCCTTTGACTGCTTACCATCAAGACATCCTTCTTAGTGGCAATAACATTTGCTCGGACGGTGAGTGAGATACTGGCCTTATCATCTAAGCCGCCATATCTCATGACATTTCCAGACAAGGTAGTCCTACGCATCTGTGTCTCGTTCCTTCCTAAGGTGGTGGTCCATCTGGGTCAAACAGTCACCTTGACTATCTTCTTTGCTCCTCCACATCCCTCTAAGGAAGAGGAGCGACACCATCAGCTGCACCCAAAAACAGCGTCGTTGTTCTACCTTGACCGCACAAGAGTTCCAGGTGGATGACCAACTCTTTTTGGGGTATGTGGGAGCAAAGAAGGTTTGGCAGTATGGAAGAGGCCCATTTTGTACTGGGTTCTCTATTAAGATCTGTTACTACCTGGCTAAAAAGCAGCCTCCCGAGGGTTTGCGACCCATTCCACCAGGGAAAAAAGCTGCAGACACTGCATTAGCACATGGAGTTCCAGTCCTAGACATCTGTCAGGCAGGAACGTGGGCGTCACTGTACACATTTGCCAAACACTGCTGAGAGGACAGTCAAGTACCCAGGGATGGGCATTTCTCCCTTTGGTCCTGCAGGACTTTCTAGTCTTAAAACATTTGTCCGCAATCCATTGCCAGGAGAATATGGCTTGGGTATCTCATCATAGGTGAGAAATCTACAGCTACAAGTCTCTATCAGTCTACAAGTTACTTACCTTCAGTAACGCATTATCTGGTAGAGACTCTATCTAGCTGCAGATTCCTAACACCCACCCATGTCTCCCATCTCTGCGGACTTGTTTGGACACACATGCACCAGTTCTGGTCATGGCTCTGCGTCTGTGACGTCACTCCGGCACCAAAAAAGCTATGCAGAATAGAGCCAACCAAAGGCTCACACAAGATGTGGTGCTCAGCAAAAGCTTCCAGACCCAGCCTGATGCCTGGGGAAATCAAACATAAGGAATCAGCAGCTACATATAGTCTCTACCAGATAATGGGTTACCAAAAGTAAGTAACTTTTTCTTCAAGTAAAAACTCACACATATGTCAGGTGTAACTTTAAAGTTCAGGTACAAACATTTTATATTGTCATGTATTGCCAGCGGTAGCCGTATTTTTTTTTTTTTTTTACCAGGTGTAGTCTGTATATGCCCAGGTACACGCAGAATATATAACAAATTACAGGCTCATGCTTAATCAAGTCTCATCTATTCATATCCTCTTGTTGTACGCATGGTGAAGCCTCATATGCTGAAGCACTGCCATTGTCTGCAAAGTGCAATCTTATATACCCAGTCTCTGCTCCAATATATGCAAAGTGCAGTCTCATGCGCCCAAACACTGCCATTAAATGGAACGTGCATTTTCATATGTCCAGGGACTGCTCCCAGGATATGCAGGGTGCAATCTTATATGCCCAGGCACTGACCCCAACATATGCAAGCTGCAGTCTCGTTTGCGCATGCACTGTATCCAACAAATGCAAGAAGCAGTATAATATGCTCAGGTAGTACTTTCAACGTATGTAAGGGGCATTCTCAAATGTCCAGGCACTGCCTACAACATATGCAGGCTGCAGTTTCATATGCCTAGGCACTGCCTTCTTGCAGAGCGTAGCTGTAAATGCCCAGACAAAGCCCAATTATGTGCAACATGCAGCCACATTTGACCAGAAGTGCCCCATCATGTGCAAGGTGGAGCCTCATATGCCAGGTGCGGCTCAAACAAATGCAAGGTGCAGCCTCATATGTTGAGGCACTGCCGTCATGCGCACTGTGTGCCATTATATGCCAGGGGGTTGCCATTATGTGCTAGATGCAACTCAGTATGCTCTGACGGTGCCATATTATGTCAGAGATACAGCATCATATGCCCAGGCACTGTCATCATTCGGAAGGTGCAATGTTGTGTCACCAGGCACTGCCAAACATAAGCACAGTGCATTGTCGCTTGCAAGACTCTGCCATCAGACACAACGTGCATCCTCGTATACCCAGTCACTGCGATCACTGCAAAGTTAGACCTAAATATGACTACTTATCCTTGTTCGGTGCAACAGCGTATACTGATTTTGTTCTGAGGTGTTCTTACTTCTGTCCACACAGTCGGGTCTATAACAGAGGAAACAGAAGGGTGAGAGAGATGGACCGAGGTGTAAAGTGTCCATTTGCAGAAAGAAGTAGAAAGGAGTTAAAAAGATCACAGGCGCCCAGAGCAAAGGACAATGAAATAAAAGGAAAGACATGAAAAGAGGGTTAAGAAGGACTGAGATTGAGAGCGAGAAGAAAGGGGGGTGAAATGTTATGGAGGCAGCAGAGAGGAACGAGAGTAAAACCCAGAGAAGGTTGGATATAGGCGGGAAAGGCAGTGTACTGTATTGAAGACACATGGAATAAAGCGCGAGAGGCAGAGGAACAACGTGTGATAAAGAGGAGATGAGCAATCGTAGGCAGTAGATGAGAAAGAACGGTCAAGACAAAGGGCTGGGAAAGATACGCAAAGGACGATTGCGAGAGACTAAAACGTTGCAAATATGTTTGCGTTCCACGCGTAGTCCCATTTAATTATTTGAGTCTTCCCCTTCTACAATCATAGTTAAAAGCCAAAGGTGTTGTCTTTTTTACGTATTAGCTTTGCGGATGTGCAGCATCGGCCAAAAAAGAGGTAAGAAAGGTGCTATTAAGTGGTCGCTGCTGGCAGCCACGTCATGCTTGGGCAGGAGCACACATGATGACATTGCAGTCACATGAATCTTCACAGATGCGCGCACCAAGGGAATGATGTAGGTGGTATTTATTTTTGTTTACTCACCCATAAAAGTGGCAGAAGCCATTTGGATCGGCACATAAACATTTAATTTTAGGTGCACCAAAGCGCTTCTCGCAATGTGAAGCGGTCCAGCACTAAGTGTCAGCGTTTGGACTGTCCATAAAAATAAAACAAAAAATATATATACAAAGCACTATCGGGCATTCAGAGAAGTGGAACTTAAGCCATTTAGAAGGAAGTAAGCAAACGAGTGTGACAATAAAACCAACAAATGAAAGTAGTCGGCAGGCTCTCATCCCAGTGCAAGTTTTTGGTATTGTCCACAAGTGGTCTGTCACAAACAGATACCTAATACTTGTCTGACAGACGAAATCTAAAGAGGCAATTTGTGGGCTCATTTATTGTACTTGGGTGCCACTTTCTAGTGACATCCTAAAGTTATGCCTTCGACTGCCTTAAAAGTGAGCTGACCCTGGTGCGAGAGAACGAGGGAGGAATACAGAGACAGAACGAAAGGAGACGTGCTTATTTTGTTTTGCAAGTGGTGGTCACCAGCAATTTTTTTGGGCGCATACACTTTTCGTCATCATATTTTGACCCGAAGGCAAGAAAGAAAAAGGTAGAGAGGAAGAGAAAGATTGTATTATTGTGACAAAGAGAGAATGAAGGAATGAAAAAGAGTGCGAAAGTGAAATGAGCATTGTTTAGTTAGGATAGTGGAAGAAATAAAGCACGATGTGGAATCGAATCTAGACTCCTTGGTATTCAACAGGCTCAACATGTGGCACTGCCAGACTTTTCTTCCCAGATGTAAGCATGGCAGAGAAGGAGCCCAAGAGAAGAAACGCCTGAAGACTCTTGCCATCTGTGACATGCAGCAATTTAGTAAATCCTGTAAACACCACAGGGTATTAAAGGATTAAAATTTCATAAGGAAGAGTCAGTCTCCTGTGGCCTATGCCGAGCATGCTAGTTAAAGGCCTCAACCCCCCCCACCCCCAGTGGATGGCACGTGGCCTACTCTGAACATGGAGGTTGAGGATCTAAACAAGGACCTTTCCACACCCTCAAAGGTCTAGGCCAGCAGCATGCATCATTTATACTTTTTCCCAGGGGACCTTAGTGTCTCCTGGAGATTACGTTTCAGATAATTAGCCCCTTTAAAAAAATTGTGGTGCTGAGTGCATATTTTATGAGGCTCTTGATCATGATCATTAGGCACATTGTGCTAAACAAATCCAAACTTGATCATCAAAGTGCTGGCCCTAAGCTGATTAGAAGACAGATGTACCGGAACATGGAAGTTTACTTAACTTTCTGAATTTCGTTAGGTTGTTGCTTTCCTCAATGAAAAGGAACAGTGCTGTAGGAAAGTACCATCTTGCCTGGCATGTTACCCCCATTTTCACTGTCTGTATGTTTGTTTTTACCCATGTGTCACTGGGATCCTGCTAGGCAGGACCCCAGTGCTCATAATGTATGCCCTGTATGTGTTCCCTGTGTGGTGCCTAACTGTATCACTGAGGCTCTGCTAACCAGAACCTCCGTGTTTATGCTCTCTCTGCTTTTAAAATTGTCACTGCAGGCTAGTGACTAATTTTACCAATTCTCATTGGCACACTGGAACACCCTTATAATTCCCTTGTATATGGTACTTAGGTACCCAGGGTATTGGGGTTCCAGGAGATCCCTATGGGCTGCAGCATTTCTTTTGCCACCCATAGGGAGCTCAGACATTTCTTACACAGGACTACCACTGCAGCCTGAGTGAAATAACGTTTACGTTATTTCACAGACATTTTTCACTGCACATAAGTTATAAGTCACCTATATATCTAACCCTCACTTGGTGAAGGTTAGGTGGCAATTTACTTAGTGTGTGGGCACCCTGGCACTAGCCACTATGTCCCAACATTGTTCAGGGCAAATTCCCCGGACTTTGTGAGTGCGGGGACACCTTTACACAGGACTACCACTGCAGCCTGAGTGAAATAACGTTTACGTTATTTCACAGACATTTTTCACTGCACATAAGTTATAAGTCACCTATATATCTAACCCTCACTTGGTGAAGGTTAGGTGGCAATTTACTTAGTGTGTGGGCACCCTGGCACTAGCCACTATGTCCCAACATTGTTCAGGGCAAATTCCCCGGACTTTGAGTGCGGGGACACCTTTACACGCATGCACTACATATAGGTCACTACCTATATGTAGCGTCACAATGGTAACTCCGAACATGGCCTTGTAACATGTCTAGGATCTAGATTCTGGTATTGGGGTGACAATTCCATGAATCCTCAGGTCTCTAGCACAGAACCTGGGTACTGCCAAACTGCCTTTCCGGGGTCTCCACTGCAGCTGCTGCTGTCAACCCCTCAGACCGGTTTCTGCCCCCCTGGGGCCTGGGCAGCCCAGTCCCAGAAAGGCAGAACAAAGGATTTCCTCTGAGAGAGGGTGTTACACCCTCTCCCTTAGGAAATAGGTGTGAAGGGCTGGGGAGGAGTAGCCTCCCCCAGCCTCTGGAAATGCTTTTATGGGCACAGATGGTGCCCATCTCTGCATAAGCCAGTCTACACCGGTTCAGGGATCCCCCAGCCTTGCTCTGGCGCGAAACTGGACAAAGGAAAGGGGAGTGACCACTCCCATGACCAGTACCTCCCAGGGGAGGTACCCATAGCTCCTCCAGTGTGTCCTAGAACTCTGCCATCTTGGTTCAGAGGTGTTGGGGCACAATGGACAGCGCTGAGTGGTCAGTGCCAGCAGGTGACGTCAGAGACCCCTCTGATACGTGCTTACCTCTTTCAGTAGCAAAGCCTCCTTTCTCAGTAGCCAAACCTCTTTTTTTTTTTTTGGGCTATTTAGGGTCTCTCCTCTGGGCTATTCCTCAGATAACGAATGCAAGAGCTCACCAGAGTTCCTCTGCACTTCCCTCTTCGACATCTGCCAAGGATCAACCGCTGACTGCTCCAGGGCGCCTGCAAAACCGCAACAAGGTAGCAAGAAGACTACCAGCAACATTGTAGCGCCTCAGTCTACCGGCTTTCTCGACTGGTTCCTGGTGGTGCATGCTCTGAGGGCTGTCTGCATTCACCCTGCACTGGAAGCCAAGAAGAAATCTCCAGTGGGTCGACAGAATCTTCCCCCTGCCAACGCAGGCACCAAACTTCTGCATCACCGGTCCTGGAACACAGGAGCAGGGTCCAAGTGTCTCCCACAGTCCAGTGGACCTTCTGTCCAAATTTGGTGGAGGTAAGTCCTTGCCTCCCCACGCCAGACAGTAATCCTGTGTACTGCGTGATCTGCAGCTACTCCAGCTTCTGTGCACTTTTCCAAGGATTCCTTTGTGCACACCCTAGCCTGGGTCCCCAGCACTCCCTCCTGCATTGCCCAACTCGCTGAGTTGGACTCCGACATCGTGGGACCCTCCTTTGTGACTCTGAGTCGACCGCTGTCCTCCGATCTTCTAAGTGCCTTTTCCGGTACTTCTGCGGGTGCTGCCTGCTTCTGTGGGGGCTCTCTGAGTTGCTGAGCCCCCCTCTGTCTCCTCCTCCAAGGGGTGACCTCCTGGTCCTTCCTGGTCCCCAGCAGCACCCAAAATCCTCAACCGTGACTCTTGCAGCCAGCAAGGCTTGTTTGTGGTATTTCTGCGTGGAAACACTTCTGCAACCTCCAGCACGCCGTGGGACATCTTTTGACCAAAGGAGAAGTTCCTGGCACCTTCCGTTGTTGTAGAAACTTCGGCTTCTTCCACCCGGAGGCAGCCCTTTTGCACCTTCATGCGGGGTTTAGTGGGGTCCTGCCCCCCTGGACACTTGCGTGACTCTTGGGCTTGGTCCTCTTCCTTTACAGGTCCTCGGGTCCAGGAATCCGTCTTCAGTGTTTTGCTGGTGCTTGTGGTTCTTGCAGAATCCCCTATCATGACTATTCTGTCTTTCTGGGGTAGTAAGGTAACTTTACTCCTACTTTTCAGGGTCTTGGGGTAGGGCATCTTGGACACCCTTACTGTTTTCTTACAGTCCCAGCAACCCTCTACAACCTCCCATAGGTCTGGGGTCCATTCGTGATTCGCATTCCACTTTTGGAGTATATGGTTTGTATTGCCCCTAGACCTATGTTTACCTATTGCATCCTATTGTGATTCTACATTGTTTGCACTACTTTTCTTACTGTTACTTACCTGTTTTGGGTTTGTGTACATATAATTTGTGTATATTGCTTACCTCCTAAGTGAGGGTATCCTCTGAGATACTTTTGGCATATTGTCACTAAATTAAAGTACCTTTATTTTTAGTAACTCTGAATATTGTGTTTTCTTATGATATTGTGCTATATGATATAAGTGGTATAGTAGGAGCTTTGCATGTCTCCTAGTTCAGCCTAAGCTGCTTTGCCATAGCTACCTCTATGAGTCTAAGCTGCTAGAAACACCTCTATTCTACTAATAAGGGATAACTGGACCTGGCACAAGGTGTAAGTACCACAAGGTACCCACTATAAGCCAGGCCAGCCTCCTACAAGTGCATTCCACAAATTAAATGCTGTGAGAAATGTGTATTTTATGGTGCGGTTGTGAGACCTCACTGTATAATGTACACACAATAAACTCTCTTAGATCCGGTTAGGCTAGTTTGCAAAATGTCTTGCAGAATCTTAGGAAGCTGTGGCTTTGAGCAGCAAAGCTTAAACAAGCATTTGCAATGCACTAGGGTCTCGTATTTGTCCAAGTTACATCTATTACCAGTTGTAAACTCCCAACCGGAGTTTTCTTGCCACATTGAAAGAAAAAAACAGCGCGATCGCGCTGCTACAGTTCACTCGTAATGAAACCTATCGGCAAACGTGCAATTATGTATGTAACCGGCAAAAGTGCAGTTAACTATGTACCAGGGTCGATTTTATGCAAAGCGCTCGACTTCTGCCAAGCGAGATTGCGCTGTGAAAATAGAGAAAAAGTAGTCGACAAACCTGATGGGAAACAGCGAGCCTCACATGTTTTCAGTACTTGGTCGCTGCACTCGAGGAGGGCTAACCACCGGAAAAGGCATGACGTATGCGTGCCTTCCACTAATGAAAGCAAGAAGAATTTAACATGTAAGCCCACGAACCAATGAAAGACACTGACGTGACGTGGACTGGGCTCCGAGCCCTTTTCTAACTCCTAAAGCGTCTCGAAAGCGATACGCATGTGCAAGCGATACGCATGCGCAAGCGCATGCGACGCAGGCTCGACCCTAACAAAGGAACTAGTGTAAAGAATTTAGAAGCATCATACAACAGAATAAGAAAGTCACACAACACAAACAAAACCCAACACCGATTTATAAAAATAGATTATATTTGTATGAATTTTTAGATACCAAGATGAGCAAAATACCCCTTAGGTTCCGGCAATAAAGATTTTTAAGTATAACATAAACCTCAACTTTTTGATCCAAATTGTAAACAAGCATTGGTAAATGTAAAGTTTGGAAACTTTTGAAAAGTTGGGAAGAGTTGTCTTTGGCTTCTGCAGCCTAGACTGGGCAGCCAATTCCAACAGGGGAAAGGTCAGGGATGTCAATAAGGAATATCTGGAGAGTTACTTGGTTACCAAAGCAGTCTCAAGTCCAGTTCCACACTTTAATCAAAACTGCCATATACTTCAATGAGTGGTCCTGATTCTGAGGATACAGGATGCTGAAAGATGCGCTCTATGCTGTGAAGTCAATGTTGGGTCTTTCATGGTCCATGGGTAGGGTGGGGCAACCTTATCCACAATAGCCAGGGTCCCTCTAAGTCCTTTTTGAGATACCGATCTTCGGTTACAGCGGGTCCAGCGGTTTTTATTTTGTCATGGGCTAGTAACCGTCATTGGTGACCAAGCTACACACTGTCTCTAGTGGGTCCGGTAGACACAGGTGCAACTTTTGAGTGTCGAGTGGAGGGCTTCTTGGCTGCATGTCAGTGGTCAGCTACGATTTCTTTCTTTCAGGTGGCTACTGACTAGCTAAGGCTGGTTATTTCAGCTTTTATCAACCTGGTACTGGAACAGGGGAGTCAGCTAACTGATCCTCAGAGCTCACCTTTTCAGTCAGGGGCTCTGGAGTGACTTTTCCAAGAACCAGCTACCACAGGCACAGTCCTCTGTTCATGGCCCAAGAAGCAGCAGGTTCAGTCCAGCGATTGGTGCAGCCTCTCTTGCCAGGTCCAGGGTCAGCAGGACAGTTAATTCTCCAAACCAGCTGTGATCTGAGGTTCAGGGTTTCAGGGGTGCCATCTTTAAGCCCAGAAAGTGTCCTTGGGGGTTATGCAGTCACTATCCAATGGGTTACCAAGATCTCTCCTGCTTTATGATTACTTCCAGCTATGGGTGGTATCTAGCAATCCCAAAATGCCCTATTCTGCCAACTCTCAAGATGTCTGAGACCTTCCGTTTACTGTTAGGAGCTTGGTAGCACATCCTAGAGGTGTACTGGTGGTCTACATGCCAATGGGAAAAAAAGTTTGACAACTGGTTTCCCCTCTCTGTTCCCTCTGCCAACCTGCCTATCTGAGCAAAGGGGTAGCCCTCAAGTGTGGTCACCATTTGCTCACCAAAGGAGGCGTTTCCTTTGAAGCTTGCCTTTTAGGCCAACACCCTGTGTGGCTTCCTTAAAAAGGGAGGTGACACCTTCCTCTGTGGCAGGCCTCTGTTGCTCCTGAGCCTGGGAGTCATTTGTTCTACTCCCCAGGAGGGCAGAAGGCTGTCTGGTGGGCAGAAAATGTGAATGGTCACCAGATAAAATCGGCCACAGAGTGGCAACTTTTTGCTTTTCCTTAAAAGTGTCTTTAAATTTGACTTGGGCATCTAGTCAGGTTTAAAGACACAATTAATTTAAAACCTTAATGTACTCATTTTAATCATCCCATTCAAAAGTTAGCAGGACTGAGATGTCACCCTGTTACTCTGTTTTTCACAGTAAAATAAAAAATGTGGTAGTTTTACTGTTAGAATATACTAAAGTATATGTTCCACTTAAAATAGCCAGCTCCCTGCATGAGGCCTCGATGGGTCTTCCTTAGGGGAGACATATATATTATTAACAGACATGAGGTATTTGGCATTGGTTTAAATGGCAAAGGCAAACTAGCATTTTAAAATCACTCTTCCAGGCTGCAATGGGAGGCTGGGAGCTATTTTGTAGTTTGTCATATCCAGGGTGGCACAGTCCGTGCTGCAGCCCTGAGTTGACACTTTACCTTACAGGCCCTGGGTACATTGCAACCATATACTAGGGACCTCTAAGTATGTTCACTTATGCCAATTGGGTGTAGCCAATTCAACATATGCTTTTAAAGGTTTAGAACTCTGTCACCGAGGTCTGGTCAGCAGGTCTCAGTGCACTCATCGAAAGCAGCATCAGCCCAAAACTTTGGGGGTGAACTTGCAAAAAGAGGCATTTCCTTACACATGCACAAGGTTGAGGTCCCCACTCTGGTCGTTCAGAGCAGGGCGAAACTATGTTTATCACACGTGCAGACATTTCTGACTGGATTATACATTTTAAATACATTTTTTAGGTATTTGCAATCAGGATCCTAATTAGGACAATTGTTGAAGTCTAAAAATAATTTTGACTGCACAGTTACAGTAGCTGCCAAAATCACCATTTGCAATGAATAACCCGTTTTGATTGGCTGCCAATGCCATCCCTACAGAGATCCCTTCATTTTTGCAGATCATTTACCACTTCCTTTAAGTTGTAGGTAACTGTTTAATGGTTTGCCAGTAGAACTGTGATTGCAGACTATTCATACATTGCATAAGAATTAGCAATTTGAAGAAACGCCCCTTTTACACCCCTTTCAAATTGAGATTAAGTATGGATTGAAAAACTTGTTAAACAAGTCGGAAAGCCTTTTCAGATTCGTAAAAATGGGTTTTATACATTCAAAAAAGGCTTTTACTGGTTGCAGACCCAGTGACTTTGCAAATCGCAAGGTTTGCGATTGCAAAATCATTTTGTGCATGTGGCGTAGGGGGTCCTAGAACATTGATGTTGGTAACAAACATGGGCGTCCAAAGTGAATAGATCAGTGACCCTGGGCTTAACCAGAACATTATAGTCAATGTCTTTACTAGAAAAAACACAAATTATCAGTTATAATAATGTTTCAGATAATAATCGTGGTCTCATCTTATATTATTTCACAAAATTCAAATAGAATTGTCGATTTGACTGCTTTACAGTTTTGTATGCTTCGAAAAGAGATCTTGAAAGGCCTATTAATACTGAAAGAAAGTACAATGCCAAATGCTAAAAAGAAGTTATGGGGATGTCCTACAAATGCTAGTGAGATTTAAAAAAACAAAGTGGCAATGTAACCATCTGCGGAATGCCATGGCATTGCTAGACAGCCCATCCAAGCAATGACAAACTATGAAAACCACATGAAAACCAATTGCTCAAGCAGGCTGCCTGATTTAAAGCCTACTTTTTATATTTGTACTTCTTGTTATTGTACATATTTGAAGACTGGACAACATACAGTGTTCCAGACAAGTAAAATTTGTGACAAGGCTTAAAAAGTACAGTTAGGCTAAATAGCTTCCAAAAATGAGAGGGGTGTGGGGCGGGGGGGGGTGTAATCTTGTAGGATTATGCAATCCTTGTATAAATGCACATCTCTAATTTCTTTATAATCAATGCCTAGTGGTGCACTTACTCGCCGATTATAAAGAAAAGATGTCAGAACTCGGCTGTATTAAGCTATTGAAGTTGAGTTCTGTCCTAATGCCTGCTGCCAGAGCCATCAGCTGAGGTAAAAGGCAGGTTGTTGGGTCACAGAGCAGCTGTTTAAAGAAACAAAAAATGAAATGTTCTTTTCTTTCTTTTTCTGTATTTTTCTAGCTTGCAGTGACTGGCAGAAAGAACATGATTATGTTTTGCATTCTTTAAATAATTATAGAAAAGTTACAATATTTCTGCATGTTTCAACACATTCCGAGTTACTGCAGCTTTTTGAGGTATTGAACTTTCTAATATCTTGTGGCAACAAATATCTAAGGTTTTTGATGTGTTTAATTTAGCATTACATATTCTATTTTGATTCTTCAATGTTTGCAAACATGCTCTCTTTCTGAAACAGCTATGCACAAAGTTTTTAACTAGTTTGTGAAAAAGGTGATGCAGTGACCATGTGTATATGGGTAAAGTACCCCCTGCCGTACATGATGAGAGTATTGCAAGTCACGGCAGAGTTCCATAACCTTTTAAAGGAGATATATGTAAATTTCACAACACAGTCATGTTGTCTATCATTGTGTGGCTCTCTTTCTGTTAAATTCCTAATTGTGGCTTGTGTGTTATGAAAATGATTATTAGGTGGTGGTGTCACTTTGCAAACTCTCTGATGGATG
This sequence comes from Pleurodeles waltl, assembly GCF_031143425.1. NCBI lineage: Eukaryota > Metazoa > Chordata > Amphibia > Caudata > Salamandridae > Pleurodeles > Pleurodeles waltl. Next base: position 396,811,111 of record NC_090448.1, read on the forward strand.
TATGACTATGGATACAGTAAGTGAAACTGCAAATAAATACCATTATTAAAAAGGTAGCAGATAAAGATTTTAGGATTATTGAGACATTTCATTCACCATTGGCTTTTATAAACAAGGTTGAAAACTATTCAGAGTGATGTATGAAAATCCAAATATGTTTTATTGAAAATCTTGAGAAAACCCAAAAATCTAACTCTAGGACGGAGGAAAAGTGATCCTCTGAATCGAAAAAATATATATATTATTTTAGATTTGGCTTAGAGACAAATTTACCGTATTACTAGAATCATGAAACAAAAAAATGCCATTAATAAAAAAAAATACATGGATATATGCATACATAGATGGGATTTCAATGTGCACTTTTCATACACTTCCGCTATCACTCACAGTTTGCTTCCGCAGCATACAACACGAGGCACTGAGTCAGCCCATTTCAACTCCTGGCTGTCTTACGTTGTCTGATTAAATTTTCATGAACACTTGTGCACATCTGCCTAAAATAAAATACACATCAGTGTCTTGATTGCAGGTTCAATACTTTACTTTGCCAAATCTGTCCTCCTTCTTCTAACTGGAAAACTGTGTTTTCCAGTTAGAGAATATCCAATTCATTCGAACCTTTTTTATGGACCACTTAGAATCATATAATCTCTGAAGTCCTATAAAACTAAAAAGAGTTTCTATAACTGCTCTAAGAAGGAAGGTGCTGGTATGGAATGATGTAATCTTGTGTGTACCGTCCAACAGTAGAAATAGACAGTGCCCTTAGTTAGATAGTATAGTATGTCTAGGGAGTAATTTTTAAGAAGAAGAAATTGGCTTAGATCTTAACGAGGCAAGTGGGAAATGAGAAAGTTCTGCGGGGCTTGCAGAGGTTTCATAATAAGCAAGCATGCTGTCTGTCCAAGCATGATATCTAAAAAAAATACTAATGACTAAGCCTGTCTTTGCTATTGAAGTCAAAATAATATTTGCCGCATAGTGATGAGCTAACAGCCGCATTTGTGAACCGCCTTCGTTTTGTTATCAACTATAGACTTAGCTGTTTGCAATTGAGACATACAGGGAGTGCAGAATTATTAGGCAAATTAGTATTTTGACCACATCATCCTCTTTATGCATGTTGTCTTACTCCAAGCTGTATAGGCTCGAAAGCCTACTACCAATTAAGCATATTAGGTGATGTGCATCTCTGTAATGAGAAGGGGTGTGGTCTAATGACATCAACACCCTATATCAGGTGTGCATAATTATTAGGCAACTTCCTTTCCTTTGGCAAAATGGGTCAAAAGAAGGACTTGACAGGCTCAGAAAAGTCAAAAATAGTGAGATATCTTGCAGAGGGATGCAGCACTCTTAAAATTGCAAAGCTTCTGAAGCGTGATCATCGAACAATCAAGCGTTTCATTCAAAATAGTCAACAGGGTCGCAAGAAGCGTGTGGAAAAACCAAGGCGCAAAATAACTGCCCATGAACTGAGAAAAGTCAAGCGTGCAGCTGCCACGATGCCACTTGCCACCATTTTGGCCATATTTCAGAGCTGCAACATCACTGGAGTGCCCAAAAGCACAAGGTGTGCAATACTCAGAGACATGGCCAAGGTAAGAAAGGCTGAAAGACGACCACCACTGAACAAGACACACAAGCTGAAACGTCAAGACTGGGCCAAGAAATATCTCAAGACTGATTTTTCTAAGGTTTTATGGACTGATGAAATGAGAGTGAGTCTTGATGGGCCAGATGGATGGGCCCGTGGCTGGATTGGTAAAGGGCAGAGAGCTCCAGTCCGACTCAGACGCCAGCAAGGTGGAGGTGGAGTACTGGTTTGGGCTGGTATCATCAAAGATGAGCTTGTGGGGCCTTTTCGGGTTGAGGATGGAGTCAAACTCAACTCCCAGTCCTACTGCCAGTTCCTGGAAGACACCTTCTTCAAGCAGTGGTACAGGAAGAAGTCTGCATCCTTCAAGAAAAACATGATTTTCATGCAGGACAATGCTCCATCACACGCGTCCAAGTACTCCACAGCGTGGCTGGCAAGAAAGGGTATAAAAGAAGGAAATCTAATGACATGGCCTCCTTGTTCACCTGATCTGAACCCCATTGAGAACCTGTGGTCCATCATCAAATGTGAGATTTACAAGGAGGGAAAACAGTACACCTCTCTGAACAGTGTCTGGGAGGCTGTGGTTGCTGCTGCACGCAATGTTGATGGTGAACAGATCAAAACACTGACAGAATCCATGGATGGCAGGCTTTTGAGTGTCCTTGCAAAGAAAGGTGGCTATATTGGTCACTGATTTGTTTTTGTTTTGTTTTTGAATGTCAGAAATGTATATTTGTGAATGTTGAGATGTTATATTGGTTTCACTGGTAATAATAAATAATTGAAATGGGTATATATTTTTTTTTGTTAAGTTGCCTAATAATTATGCACAGTAATAGTCACCTGCACACACAGATATCCCCCTAACATAGCTAAAACTAAAAACAAACTACAAACTACTTCCAAAAATATTCAGCTTTGATATTAATGAGTTTTTTGGGTTCATTGAGAACATGGTTGTTGTTCAATAATAAAATTAATCCTCAAAAATACTACTTGCCTAATAATTCTGCACTCCCTGTAGTTACCTATAAAGTAGTGGTTCAGCCCTATGGGTGAGCTGTCAATTTGCCACAATGTTTTTAAGAAATTATGCTGACGTGTAAAAAAAAAAAAAAAAAAGTTTTCCCCTCTTTTTTTGCCAAGCAGGAAGATAAAATATTAGCTAAGATCGTGTTTGCTCAGTTGGGTAATACATTGTGTTTTCTGCCAGTAGGATTAGAGGATAGTGCACAGCCCACTGCCTCCTCTGCATGAGGGAAATGGTTCTGATGGGGTGAAAGCGAGCACTTCCAATGAATACCGTCCTTGCGCCTTGAGTACATTTTGTGGGCTATCCCATATGCAGGCATCTGTGAAGCAGTTGCAGCTCTCCACATGTGCAGTACCATCTTATTGACCTTCTTATTGCAGTATTATGAGTAGGGGGTGTGTGCATCTCGCGTAATTTGCAGTAGCGTAATTACAGCAAAATTACGTGAGGTTATACAGAATTACTTAAGCGTAACCCAGCATTTACTGCTATTTTCTTAGCACAGAATGCACCCTTGCATTCAAAGTGGGCCTGTGGATGCATTTTGCACTAATTAAATAGTCCTAAATGCAACACACCATGAAGAGCAGAAGCCACCAGCAGCTTGCGCTCGCTAAATTCGTTTTAACTCTGTGCATAGGATTTTTGAGCCAGATTACTAAAAAATTACGTGAATGGCCGTAATCATGTAATTTTCAGTAACTTCGCTTTAACAGAGTAAAGCAAAATTTCTGAAATTATTCCGATTAATTCAGGGTAATTCAAATTTCACACAGGCCTAATGAGTTGGGTGAAACTCGAGTGGTATTTGCACACCGGGGTTAGGTATTTACCGTGTATGATAATTAACTCTTAACTTCTACTACGAGTTTCCACTCTGGGAACGATGCACAATGCATGAACACGCTATGTATCACACCAGAGTCCACATATTTTCTCTCTTTTTCCAACATTCTTCTCCCTGTATGTTTTGACAGGTTTTTCCTGGCGAAATGGGTCAGGGCAGAATTGCTTATCTCATAATTACGATCCCTGTGCAAACTCGCGTTTGTGCTAGCATCAAAATTTGCTATAGAAAATGGGGTTCTTTGAAGGGATCGGTTATAATATCACTATGTCAACAATAATATCTTATTAGACATGTCGTAAAAGTCATCAAAAGAAATTATTTCACAAGTTGTTGTACACGTACTCTCTCACCCTTGCATTAAAGTGTCTGTCTAAATGTGGCTTGTTCCAGCACTGTTTTCTAGCAAATTTATGAATCAAAAAATTACTACCAGTCCCAGCGCACTTTCTTCTTGTCTCTCAATAATTCTCTTTGCCAAGGCGTCCACTTCCCAGTTTCGGCATGTGATCACGCCTATAGCTAGCCCTACAATCAGTCCTGAAAGTCCATGAAAGAACAAATGTTGCCACACGTTATACTTCAAACTTGTTATCCTTTTCTATCCTTGGAACTATTTAATTGTGCTCCTACACAAAGATGTCTGTTTCGGTCTCTGTCTTAAGCCCTCCTCAGGACACACAAAATTCAAGTGCCTAAAAACTCACTGGTTCCAGTTTGCGTGCATTTCACCTCGGTGGGTCCGCTGCTGTACTGCCCGGTAAACTTGGCATACTAACCATGGAATGATTGTCAGCAGAGCACTATCAAAGTCGCTCACAGCAGTCCATGCTGTGCCATGAACAGACGCGACTGCCAAAGCATCTACGACGTCACCAAACGCAGGGGCGTAGGAGACAATACATTTCTGGGGGGGACAGGGACAGCCTTGGGGTCTTTCAATCAACCCTATACAAATCGCTCGTTGTTTACGAACTGCAGGCTCGGATAAATATACACAATCATCTATATTGGAAGTGAACTAGGGAGAAAGGAAGGCATGTTTTCACAGTCTGAAAGTATCTTTTATTGTTATTTACATTCACAAAGTAATTAGCTCAAATGTCAAAATAACATGTTGATTAACCTTGCATCTTCATGCACCAAGCAAATAAAGGTAGGAGGGTAAAAAGGAAGAACATACCTTTTGCGCCTCACACCAATCATGCCGTTCCCTCATGTCAATTGGAACCGCACTGGAGATATCAAAAGCGATTAGGTACAATAGTTGTAAACTGTGCTCGGAAACCATAGTTCTAAAAACACTTCTACTCCTGTGTGTGATCTTGGGCATCTCGGCTCTACATCAGTCATAACTAGAAGCATTTCAACTGAAGACGCTCTTGGAGTTACGTGGATTCTCTAATCTCGGTATAACTGCAGTCACTAATTTCTTTAGAAACGGCTGTTTGTGATGCACCAAGTCACAGCGTGTAAAGAAAAGACATTCACTGATAATAAACAAAAGTCATCAGAAAATGACTATGATAGGGTTATTACTGTCGAGTTCTGACATTACAATGCCTTCTGCCAGAGCTAGCAGCCAAGGTAAAAGGCAGATCAGGTCACATAGCATAATTAATGCAGCTGTTTAAAGCAAAAAATTGAATGTTGCTTTTCTTTCTTCTGCTCTACTTTAATAGCTTGGAATGACAGAAGCTATGCACTAAGGTTTTAACTGGTTTGTGGGAAAGTTGGTGGTGTGACCATGTATTATATGAGGTAAAATACCCTCTGCGTACATAACGATATTGCAAGTCACCTTGAAGTTCATACCTTATAAACCAGCATTGGCAAAGCCAATAGGTCTCGCCCATGCAAGTTCTATTGCCTTTGCCAATGTGTTTTAGCCATGCTGTACACTAGTGAGACTACTATTCAGCATGGCTCAAAGTTAATGGCATTAAGGAGAATGATGTGTCATTGAGTGGTGTGACGTAGTGTCATGGAGTAAGTAGAGTGTCCTAGAGTGGAGCAGTAAACTAACTTTAAAGGAACAGGGGTCCCTTGAATAAAATGCAACACCACTCCCATGAACAATGATATTAAAGTCGTATGCAAATGGAATGTTTCATGCATTTATTCAATCAAAATATAAAAGATCTAATGTAGTGGGAAAACATCAACAGGGGAAATCGAGAAAGACTGGTATTCGGGCATTACACAAGTTATCTGGATGACCCAATGTCACCAATTACAAGAAAAATGTAAAAAGTAACCTATATAGTACAGTGGTTTGGAGGAGGCTGCCCTGTTTGTAGTGGGTATCTATGGTACGTACACCTTATACCAGGTCCAGTTAGTGCGTATTAGTGAAATGTAGGCAGTGTCTAGAAGCCAGGCTCTCTAAGGGTAGTGTGGATGAGCAGTCAAGGCCTAACTAGGAGACATGCAAAGCTCATGCAATACCACTGTAGTCACACAGTACTCGCACACATGAAAGAAAATACCCAGTGTTACAAAAATAAAGGTACTTTATTTTAGTGACACCAATGCCAAAAATACCATAGAGACTATACTCCCTTAGGAGGTAAGTAATACACAAATTGTATACACTAGTATGCAGAAATAGGCATAAAAACTGTTAGAAAACAGTGCAATTAGTGAAAATCACAATAGTTGGAAATGGGCCTAGGGGGAAACACAAACAATATACTAAGAAAGTGGAATGCGAATGTCGGTTTCCCACCTAGGCAAGTGTGGTGTGTAGAGGGTCACTGGGAGTATTAGAAAACACCAAAGGTAAGTAATAGAACCCACCTCAGAGCCCAAGAAAGCAGGAGTAAATCACAGTAACTTTCCTAGAACATGAGAAAGAAGATAATGAAAGAACCAGAAGATACTTCAAGACACAAAGGGTGGATTCCTGGACCTAAAGACCTGTGAAAGAATGGGGACTAAGTCCAAGAAGCACAGAAGAGTCCAGGGAAGACAGGAGCCCCTGCTAACCTGAATCAAAGTGCAAAAGAAGAACCACTGGTGAAGAACAACAGTCAGTACTTCACCCAAGAAAATGGATGCGGGTTCCTGGTTGGTGCAGATGATATCCCACACCGGATGGATGATTGCAGTCTGGTTTGCATTGCTGGATTCCGCCAACAATCCTTGGCACACGCAAATGGCCTGCCCGGGACCAGGAGGGACCTGGTGGTCTCTACCCAGGAGGAGGAGTCACAGGGGGCTCTCAGCAACTCAGAGCCCACAGAAGACCAGCCAGCGCACACAGGAGTCCCCCAGCATGGGGACAGAGCAGTTGCAAAAGGAGGCCCATGCAGCACAAAAACAAAGGATCCCACGCCGCCAGAGAACCACTCAGGAAGCTGTGCATCGCAGGAAGGAGTGCTGGGGGCCGGAGCTACATTGTTCTCAAAGAATTTCATAGAAGGATGCCAACAAGCCTTGGCAACTGAAAAACACGTGGTGCACAGGGGTACTGTCTTACGTGGGAAGGCAAGCTCTTACCTCCACCAAAGTTGGACAGTAGGACGTCAGGACCACTTCAGTCCACCACCCGTGATGAAGGATCCATGCAACTCGTCCGGAGAGGGGACCCACGCAGATGGTAGTCATTGCAGAGAGGTGCCTGCTGAAGCAGTGACTCCTTCAGTCCAAGGGAGATTCGTTCATTCTTCTGGTGCAGGCTGAAGACAGACTGTCCTCTGAGGATGCACAACCAGGAAACAGTTGCATTTGCTGGCAAGAGCTGAAGATACAATGTTGCAGAAGTCGTCTTTGCTTCGTTGTTGCAGTTTGTGGAGTTCCTGGAGGGTCCAGATGCAGTTTCTTCAGTGAGAAAGTGAAGTAAAGGATGCAGAGGATTCCTGCTGGAGTCTTGCAATCTGAGAAACCTCCTAAAGGAGAGACCCTAAATAGCCCTGAAAAGGGGATTGGCCAGTTAAACAGGTAAGCACCTATCAGGGGACGGCTCTGACACCACCTGCTGGCACTGGCCACTCAGATGCTCCCAGAGTTCGCTGCCAACTTGGAATCCATGATGGCAAAACCCAGGGACCCTCTGGAGGAGCTCTGAGCACCACACCTGGGGTGGTGATGGACAGGGGAGTGGTCACTCTTCTTTCCTTTGTCCAGTTTCGTGCCAGAGCAGGGACTGGGGGGTACCTGAACCGGTGTAGACTGGATTATGCAAGGAGGGCACCAAATGTGCCCTTCAAAGCATTTCCAGTGGCCTGGGGAGGGAAGCTACCCCTTCCAAGCCTATAACACCTATTTCCAAAGGGGGAGGGTGTAACACTCCTCTCCCAAAGGAAATCCTTTGTTCTGCCTACCTGGGTATGAGCTGCTCAAACAACAGGAGGGACGAAACCTGTCTGAGGTGGCAGCAGCTGGGGCTGCCTGGAAAACCTCAGAAGGCTGGAATGGCAATATTGGGGGTCCTCTAAAGAGCCCCAGAGTGCATGAAATCATACAACCAATGCTTGCAAAAGCCTTGGGGTATGATTCCAACATGTTTGATACCAAACATACCTATGTTCGGAGTTACCATTATGTAGCTGGGAAGAGGTAGTGACCTATTTCCATTACACTTGTAAAATGGCATCCCCGCACTCATGAAGTCTGGGAAAATGGTCTTGGAGGTCGTGGGGGCACCTCTGCTAGTGCAGGGGGTGCCCTCACACACAGGTACTCTGCACCCTGCCCTCAAGGCTGGAGGGCTGCTATGGGGTGACTTAGAAGTGACGTGGTGCAGTGTAACTGGCAGTGAAAGGGTGCATGCACCTTTTCACGCAGGCTGCAATGGCAGTCCTGCAGAAGCCTTTGCATGGGTTCCCTAAGGGTGGCAAAAGAAATGCTGCAGCCCATAGGGATCTCCTGGAACCCCAATGCCCTGGGTACCTAAGTACTATTTACTAGGGACTCATGAGGGGCACCAGTATGCCAATTTTGGGTGAAATACTGGGTTACCAGTATGCAACAACCATAATTTAAGGGTGAGAGCATAACTACTGGGGTCCTGATTAGCAGGATCCCAGAAGACCAACTCAAACACACTGGCAAACAGGCCAAATGTGGGATTAACCAAGCTAGAAAGAGGCCACTTTCCTACAAGGTTAGCATCCACAATAATGATTTACAAGCTTTTATACACCGACTTTTACAAGAATGACTCAAATAGTGAATCAAGAAGTAATTAGCTCATAGTACCTATGCTTATGCCAACTTATGTACAATATCACAAATTCAAGTCCAGGTACTTCGGCTGACGATATTTCGATCCCCTAGCCCAGTATCAGGATAATCCTAAGCCTTCGTTAAGCTTGAGTTAAAAGGGTTACGGAGTGCTTGTAACCAAAACGGCGAAAATAAATCTGACTCACGTCTCATATGAGTGAGAAGGCAATCAATGGAGATCTGAATCTCTAATCAAGTGCAAATGCCATAAAGTAGTAGTAGAGTGGAGTAGTGTCACAGTGTAATAGAGTGTCCGAGAGTGGAGTGGCAGAGTGTCGTAGAGTGGAAAGGCATAAAGAAGAGTGAACTGGAGTAGAGTGAAGTAAAGTAACTTGAACTGGCATAGAGAAAGTTGGGAAGAGTGTTGTTGAGCATAGTACATTGTATAGTGGAGTGGCATAGAGGGTTGTAGAGTATCGTAGATTGAAGTGGCATAGAGTGAGGTGGAGTGGCATAGAGTGGAGTAAAGTGGAATGCAGTGGCAAATAGGGAGTTGTGTAGGGAGTTACAGAGTGGAGAAAGTGTTAGAATTTAATGGAATAGAGTGTCAGAGTCTAGTATCATGGAGTGTAATGTCAGAGTGAAGTATCATAGTGTGGAGTTGGGTGGTCTAGAGTGAAGTGGCATAGAGTATAGTGGTGCAAAGTAGATTGGTGTAGAGTGTAGTGGTAAAGAGTGCATTGGTTTTGAGTAAAGTGGTATAGAGTGCATTGGTGAAGACTGCACTGGTTTAGCGTACAGTGCAGTAGAGTGGTGAAGAGTAGAGGGGAGCAGAGTGGAGTGGCACAGCATTGACAGCAGTGGTGCGGAGTGCAGTGGGGCAGAGTGCTGTCATAGAATGATGTAGTGCATGGTAAAGTGGAGTGGCACATCATAGATTGCAGTGGTTCAGAGTGCTGTGTCATAGAGTGATGCGGTGCATGGTAGAGTGGAGTGGTGCAAGGTAGAGTAGACTGGTGTAGAGTGCAGTGGTGGAGTGCAGTGATGCAGAGTAGGGAGGCATAGAGTGTAGTGGCATATAGTACATTGGTGTAGAGTGCAGTAGAGTGGCATATAGTTGAGCGGTGCAGAGTAGAGTGCTGTGGTGCAGAGTAGAGAGGAGTATAGTTCAGTGGCAGAGTGCAGTGTTGCAGAGTAGAGTGTCATAAAGGGCAGTGGTGTAGAGTAGGGTGGCATAGAATGCATTGGTGTAGAGTGCAGTGATGTAGAGTAGAGTGCTGTGGTGCAGAGTAGAGAGGAGTTTAGTTCAGTGGCAGAGTGCAGTGTTGCAGAGTAGAGTGTCATAGAGTGTAGTGGCATATAGTAGATTGGTGTAGAGTGCAGTAGAGTGGCATATAGTTGAACGGTGCCGAGTAGAGAGGAGTGTAGTTCAGTGGCAGAATGCAGTGTTGCTGAGTAGAGTGTCATAGAGTGTAGTGGTATATAGTACATTGGTGTAGAGTGGCATATAGTTGAGTGGTGCAGAGTAGAGTGCCGTGGTGCAGAGTAGAGAGGAGTATAGTTCAGTGGCAGAATGCAGTGTTGCTGAGTAGAGTGTCATAGAGTGTAGTGGTATATAGTACATTGGTGTAGAGTGGCATATAGTTGAGTGGTGCAGAGTAGAGTGCCGTGGTGCAGAGTAGAGAGGAGTATAGTTCAGTGGCAGAGTGCAGTGTTGCAGAGTAGAGTGTCATAAAGGGCAGTGGTGTAGAGTAGAGTGGCCTAGAATGCATTGGTGTAGAGTGCAGTGATGTAGAGTGATGCAGAGTAGAGAAGAGTGGCTTAGAGTACAGTGGTGCAGAGTAGATTAGAGTTGCATAGAGTGCCATTGCATAGAGTAGATTGCTGCAGAGTACAGTATAGTGGTGAAGAGTACATTGTTGCAGAGTGGAGCATAGGGATGTAGAGTGCAGTAGCATAGAGCAGTGCAGAACAGATTGGAGTGGCGCAGGGTAGATTAGACTGGCATAGCATAGAGTGGAGTTGCGTAGATTGCAGTGGCATAGAGGAGATGATTTCAAGTAGAGTGAAGTGTCCTACAGTGGAGTGGTGTAGAGTAGATTAGAGTGCAGTGATGCAGAAGAGAGTGCAGTGGGATAGAGTACAGTGGCATTGGGTGCAGTGTAGAGTGGCGTGGAGTTCAGTGGCAGAGTGCGCAATGTTGCAGATTAGAGGGTTGCAGAGTACAGTGGTGTAGAGTGGCATTGAGTGCATTGGTTTTGAGTAAAGTGGTGAAGAGTGCAGTGGCAGAGTGCAGCGGTGTAGTGTACAATGGTTAGAGTAGAAAAGCATAGTTTGCAGTGGCATAGTGTAGAGTGCTGCAGAGTGGAGAAAAGTGGTGTAGGGTGCAGTGGCATAGGGTAGATTGTTTCAGAGTATAGTGAATAAAAGATAGAGAAAATATAATATACTTCAATATGCTTAAGTATGTAACGATCACAACAACATAAATAATAACGCTAGGCATAATGGCCCAAAATGAAATATGGCTTCTCCCTGTTAGCCACGCTGTAATCAAGCCCTTTATTACCTAGATTACAAAACATTAAACATAAATGTTAGAACAATATACCCTTCTAATAGCTACATTGTTGTGTGAAAAGGTAAAATCGGGGCTCAATCTCGACTTCACTGTTTCACCAACTAGTGTGATCTTGGGCAAATACAAATATTATGTTTCACAGTCTCCTTTCTAGTCTGCAGGCATCAGGGTGAGTGGGACTCTGTTTCCTCTATAGATCTTCCTCATTGTCTTGCAGCTCCTCTTGAAGGCGGCAGGTGATGCAGACAATAATCATCCAAAACTCTTTTCTCCTCCTTGTGCCCTTTGTTCTTGTGAGCACCCTTAATGCCCACAGCTGTGAACAGGACAAACAAAAGGGCAGAGAAGAGGGCGCAGGGGGCCTCCGGACGCACCTTCATTCTGTTCCCATCAGATTGGAGGATGGTCTGTACAAGGCTATTATAAGTAGTGCTTTTGTGCGCTAATGGCCCTCTGAATAATAGATGTGAGAGGGGAAATTATTTTGTCCTCTTGTCCCCCCACCCTCCAAAATCTGGGGGGGGGATACATCCCCTGCGTCCCCCACACTTCCTACGCCCATGACCAAACGGTTGACTGTGTTGCAGTGTTTCAAGCTGGTATGGTTTTGGCTGGCACAAGATTTTCCATTTCTGTCTTCATATGTGGCACATGCTATCAGACCGGATCTTTTTCCTCACCCAGAAACCATTTTGGTGACGATCCGGTTTACTGACTGTGCTTGTTTGATGCATTGTAGGTTGATATGAGCATTTCTGCCAAAGCTTCCTTTGATGCCCTGTCCGAGTCTGCCCATCCTATTCAAGGTAGATGAGCCGACGTATATTTGGCATAAACATGCAGATCAATTAGGGAATGCAGCTGATTCCCCTGGTTTGACTTTTGTTACCACTGGACTCAAGAAGGCGACAGTAGGTGCAGACGATACAAGTCGCATTAGTGCACTTATACAAATAGAAATATGATAATCCCTATTGCCACATCTTAGGACAGTGGATATTCTTCATGAATTTAGGCCTTTCTATTTAGTACAGCAAGTACACTAAGGGATGTAGCTGTGTGAACGTTGTGATGAAGATGTGCAATAAGGGAATTTGGAGAGAAATTAACTTTATAGTGCTAGCACAACATTTTTTGTGGAATTGAATGTAAAGATTTTTTTAAATTAAATGTATGTTTGTACGTGCCAGTGTTCTGCATAAGTATGTATGTATAGCATGAACCTAGCCAGAAGACAGTGGGGTGCTGTACAGGGTCAAAGGCATAAAAGGAGGCAATGAATAATTGGAAGGGAAGCCTAGTTCTGAGAGTGGCGGTGGACTGTTATTTGTCGTGACATTCTTTAAAGAGGTGTACTTAGCTGTTTCCTAAACTGCAGCAGGGTTGGGCAGTCTTGATGGATATAGAGGTGTTGTTCCAGATACCGAGTGCGTAAAGGGAAGAAGGCGTTTGCTTAGCAAACGTGTCATGAGCTGTAGTGCAAGTAATTAAAGCCAAGAGGTCAAGCTTTAATGTGGTAATGTATGCACCCACATGCACAGATGTGCAGTTATTAATACACCAAAACAACCTTTGGTAATACAGATATGGTACAAAGCTAGGGATCATAACAAGAGATAGTTACACGTATATATAACTGAAATAGTGCACTTTCCAATGCTTAGTTTCAAAGTGTTTGAGGTGTTTACATTTTCAATTTTTGTCTCTGGTTTAATATGGGGAGGATGCATTAAGGAGAATCTTTTGAACGTAACAAAGATGTAGTCTGATCAATATATTTAGAGAAGGTTGAGAAATATTTATGGAACTTCTTTATGAAATTCAGGTCTATTGTTGCGAAGGTGCAATGTTTTAGAAGCCCCCCCCCCAGTGCTGAGCCCTTTTTTGGCTATTTGGGGTGGTTCGCGCTTAGGCCTTCATAACTTTTTGTCCACATAAGCTATCCACGCCAAATTTGCGTCCTTTTTTTCCAACATCCTAGGGATTCTAATGGTACCCAGAGTTTGTGGTTTCCGCTGGAGGAGACCAAGAAATTAGCCAAAATACAGTGAAAATTTCTTTTTTTCCAAAAAAATGGGAAAAAAGGGCTGCCGAAGAAGGCTTGTGGTTTTTTCCCTGAAAATGCCATCAACAAAGGGTTTCTGGTGCTGAAATCACCATCTTCCCACCTTTCAGGAACGGGCAGACTTGAATCAGAAAACCACTTTTTTCAACACAAATTTGGCATTTTACTGGGACATTCCCCATTTTTACTATTTTTGGTGCTTTCAGCCTCCTTCCAGTTAGTGACAGGAATGGGTGTGAAACCAATGCTAGATCCCGGAAAGCTAAATATTTCTGAAAACAAGACAAAATTCCGAATTCAGCAAGGGGTCATTTGTGTAGATCCTACAAGGTTTTCCTACAGAAAATAACAGCTGAAATAAAAAATATTGAAATTGAGCTGAAAACAGCCATTTTTCTTTGTTTTACTCTGTAACTTTTTCCTGCGATGTCAGATTTTTGAAAGCAATATACCGTTGTGTCTGCTGGACTCTTCTGGTTGCGGGGATATAAAGGGCTTGTAAGTTCATCAAGAACCCTAGGTACCCAGAGCCAATAAATGAGCTGCACCCTGCAGATGGTTTTCATTCTATACTGGGTATACATCAATTCATTTGCTGAAATGTGAAGAGTGAAAAATAGGTATCAAGAAAACCTTTGCATTTCCAAAATGGGCTCAAGATAAGGTTTTGAGGAGCAGTGGTTATTTGCACATCTCTGAATTCCGGGGTGCCCATACTAGCATGTGAATTGCAGGGCATTTCTCAAATAGACGTCTTTTTTTACACTCTCTCTTATATTTGGAAGGAAAAAATGTAGAGAAAGATAAGGGGCAATAACACTTGTTTTGCTATTCTATGTTCCCCCAAGTCTCCCGATACAAATGATACCTCACTTGTGTGGGTAGGCCTAGCGCTGGCAACAGGAAATGCCCCAAAACACAACGTGGACACATCCCATTTGTTGACAGAAAACAGAGCTGTTTTTTGCAAAGTGCCTACCTGTAGATTTTGGCCTGTAGCTCAGCAGGCACATAGGGAAACCTACCAAACCTGTGCATTTCTGAAAACTAGAGACCTAGGGGAATCCAAGATGGGGTGACTTGTGGGGCTCTGACCAGGTTCTGTTACCCAGAATCCTTTGCAAACCTCAAAACGTGGCTAATAAAACACGTTTTCCTCACATTTCAGTGACAGAAAGTTCTGGAATCTGAGAGGAGCCACACATTTCCTTCCACCCAGCGTTCCCCCAAGTCTCCTGATAAAAATGATACCACACTTGTGTGCCCGCAACAGGAAGTCCCCCAAAACACAACATGGTCACATCACATTTTTTCATAGAAAACCGTGCCTATCTGTGGATTTTGGCCTCTAGCTCAGCCGGCACCTGGGTAAACCTAGCAAACCAGCGCATTTTTTAAACCTAGAAACCTAGGGGAATCCAAGATGGGGTGACTTGTGGGGCTCTGACCAGGTTCTGTTACCCAGTATCCTTTGCAAACATCAAACTTTGGCCAAAAAAAACTTTTTCCTCTCATTTCGGTGACAGAAAGTTCTGGAATCTGAGAGGAGCCACAAATTTCCTTCCACCCAGCATTCCCCCATGTCTCCCGATAAAAATGGTACCCCACTTGTGTGGGTAGGCCTGGTGCCCACGACAAGAATAGATCACACAACGGTCAATGTTGGTCCTTACATGAGGCAGCTGTTGACCCTGGGGTGATCCATTCCTGACGCAGGCACTAGGTGTAGGCACTCAAGTGGGGTAGTGTTTTTATCAGGACAGGTGAGGAATCACTGGGTGGTAGGAATTTTGTGGATCTCAGCATATTCCTGTAGTTTGTGTGTCTGAAATGCGAGAAAATTAGAGTTTTTTTTATTCAACATTTCAGCTTGGCAGGGTATTCTGGGTAAGAAAACTTTGGGGAATCCACACAAGTCACACCTCTGTGGACTCCCACGAATGTCTATTTTCCAGAAATGTTTGGGTTTAGTGTGTTTCTCTATATGGCCGCCGAACCCAGGACCAAAAACACAGGTGCCTGCCTTACAAAACCAGTTTGTTTTGCGATAGATAATTTTGATGGCTCCACAATATGATTTGGGCGTTGGAATTTGGGGCTGAACTAAATTGGGGAGCTCCCAAGAGAGAGATAGATAGATAGATATATATATATATAGATATATATATATATATATATATATATATATATATATATATATATATATATATATATATATATATATATATATATATATATATATATATATATATATATATATACCAAAGGTAATCCTGTGTTCCTTCCAGGGCTCGCCTGTCGAGGTTGGTGCTCAGTTAATGGGCACAGGACCCATTTTAAATTTCTCCAAAAAACACAATATATAAAAATCAAAGTCTGGCACTCCTTACAAAAATATGATGGTCTTCATTTATTCAAAAAAAATTCATGAAGCAGAAACATAGGGCAACGCGTTTCAACCTTCGCGGTCTTCTTCCTTGGCCCTTCTTACAATACATGTCTAACAAAGTATATATATATATGTGTATGTATATATGTGTGTGTATATATGTATATGTATATATATATATATATATATATATATATATATATATACACCTCTACCTCTCCCCCTCCCGCCGCATTCACCTGCTCTCTGGGTTGGGCTAACCCACTATTACCCAGTTGCACAGACTGCTTGCGAAGGGACAGCAGGACTGTCCTCATCACCTCCCTCATAATGTACTGGAAGAGGAGTTATCGAATGAAAAATCACTCCCAGAGTCTGCGCCATTGTCCTATCCCTCAGATGCTGTCTCAGTATCTGATGTCTCAGTCTCTGATCCTATGTCAGAGCTGTCCTCTATAACCCGAGTGCCGGCAGCAGTCATCCATCAAGATGCCATCTCTACTATTGGCTAAACTGTTGCTCTAAAAAACTAGCCTACGTAGACAGTCACAAAATTGCTGGTGTGTGTGTGATACGTGCAACAGTAGAGGCCACCTTACCTGCACTTCTTCCCTCAATCAGCACATTCTTTCAAGACACTCAAAAAACACCTTGTCACATACCATTCGTCACAGTCTTTAGCACCTCCTGCGCCCAGTCCAACAATCATTATTGGTGCTCCTCCTCGGATTCCCTCATTACCACCCAGCAAAAGTGCCCTTCATCTCTCCATAGCCGCCCGCACGTACATTTCATTTGTATTATAGCGCAGGTAATGGCTGACTTTACTAATGTACTCCGCTATTGACATAAAATACAGATTTACTCTTTGCAGTAGGCATATAAACCTTCTGCGCTTCTTTATGGCACCAAAACTGCCACTAGACAAAAGTCTGATCCTTTCGTAGCAGAAACATAATCACAATACTTACTTGACTTTTTTATTGCTGCCTAAAAGCTACAGGTGAAAATGGGTCAGTTGAAGTATGTGCATTGCTTTGGAGACGCAAGCTGCAACTGCAAGACAACTGGTGGCAAATCTATATATAAATATATCTATATATATATATCTACATAGATATATCTATAGATAGATCAATATATCTATAGATATATCCATGTACATAGATATATCTACATATATATATATAGATCTATATATATGTGTGTGTGTATATATATATCGATTTTTTTTGTTGTTGTTGTTGTTGTATGGTTTCCTTGGGGGCCAAAATGGCCCCCAGAGAAACCCTACAACAACAAAAAAAAATATTGCCCCCACAGGGGGTCGCCCTGCCCATGGGTGCCCCCCTGTCCATTTATTTTATTTTATTTTATGTTTGTTAAGGGGTTAAGCAATGGGAGTCACATAATAGAATTTTTTACCTTTTCCTAACCCCGTCAAGTGGGTTGTGGGTTGTTTCTGCAGTTTTCTGCAGTTTTCACAAAAATTCCTCCACAGTGTGCAACTCCCACATAAGTACATTTTAATACAACTACCCTGCAAGGGATCAGTGCTAGTGCATAGGTGTATCTTACATTTTATGTCTCAGTAGTACAGAAGCACACTGAACAAAGATGTGGGCCTGCTGCTTTACAGGTTGACACTGAACTGACCGACATATAGAGGAATTTTGCCAGGTTGTGGAGGGGGCGCAGATGGTGCCTATGTGGGGAAACCGAGACTAAACATTGGAGATGCTGCTGAGATGGTACGTGTTCTGCTATGACTGCTGCTCATATAGTGTTTAGTATGTGAATGGGATGCTGATTGTGCATGTGCATAATTGAGAGAATGTATGATGAAGGTATGAAGAGAGACCACAGTTGTTAATGCAAGGTGCATTACTAGCCTAGAGTGGGTGGCACAGGTTTGAGGGTGTAGAGCCACTTCCCCAGTCTGTGTGAATGTGTAAAGTAATGTGAGACTGCAGCTGCAATGCAAACAACATGTTTAGTTGGCCAGGGAAAGGACAAATGATGTCCTTTAAAAACAAAGGATGATGCAAGTGGTTATTTGTCCATAATTATTGATGAGGACTGCTATGCTATGGCCACTTTGCTGGTACCAGAGAGTTGTGGACTGCCCCTTTCCAATTAAGTTTTGTTATCTTGCTATTGAATAGCATGTAGTTGTTTGTGGACACTACCGATGTGGCAGCCCTACGGGACATCTGCTCTTTGAATCCCAGTATTGGCATCAGGAGGTATACACAAATGTTTATGGTGAATCCTGTATGTGGAGGGTAATACCGACCAGGCCTAAGGGCAGTATCCATTAGAGACCCAATAGTTGGATGGCTTTAGAACTAGGCCTGGCCCACCTATTGGTGGGCAGGTCTCCTTGTCAACAGCCCTTCCTCATTAGGTCAGAAAGAAGTAATCAAACCTGAACCTAACGATTCCCATTGTAGGCAGTAAATGTGCAACGTACAGAGTCCTCACCAAAAGCTACCAACCCATTTGACTACCATGTGGCATCCTAGTGTTCCAAACATCGAAACTACAATCTTTCCACAGACTTTTGTCATCAGACATTGCTGCAAGCTTCATGTCTTCCAGATACAAATTATTTTGCAAAGGCCCCAATGAATCTTATGAGGGATTACTCTTCCACTTGTATTAATTGTTGCCTGAGCACTTATAGAGCTACCACCCGTGAGTAGGTGTAGGTACCTTCTAGGCGTACACCTCCAGAGAGGGAGGGGTTGCCCATGCTTGTGGTGAAGTAAAAAAGCAACTTAGCTCACTGACATTTGAATGAGCTACAAGATCATATGAGTGGCAGGTGCATGCAACTTGTGTCTGTGTTTCTCTGAGGCCTCAATGAGGTTTATGGCTGTGCATAGTTGTGAGTTTACTCTCCAAAGACGTAGTTTATAACTAAACATCAGAACTAGGGCATCCAGCAAGTTGTGTATGTGTGATTATTTCTAAGCATGACAATCATGTTGAGGGTTTCCTGGACCCATTGAGCAGGATGCACACTATGAATAGTTGTTTGTTTATGGTTTTTATATTAGTGTTTTACATCACATCGAGCCAAGACATGACTGTGCTCCTGTTCATGTAAGCACCAAACCAACACCTAAAGGTATGCCACCCAAAGAAGCAAGAGCAGATAGTGTCCGTTTGTCAAAGCCAATGCTACACACCTAAATGGAAGGTTAGGCTGGCTGTGGTAACGCAGTCTACTTGGTGTTCTCAAAATATAGGTTGTCTGTCTGCAGCAGGTCCAGACTGTTGTGATCAGAGTGTCTCCAGCCATACAACCTCCTCTAACAGCCCCGACTGAGCTCTTAGACTCCTATGTGAGAATCTTCAAAATAAT
This sequence comes from Pleurodeles waltl, assembly GCF_031143425.1. NCBI lineage: Eukaryota > Metazoa > Chordata > Amphibia > Caudata > Salamandridae > Pleurodeles > Pleurodeles waltl. The sequence goes on from NC_090448.1 coordinate 396,830,171, forward strand.
GTGCTGGTATGGTACTAGAATAGTGGGGCCTAAGCATCAGCAGTCAGAAATTCATTTACAAAAATATTGCATGATTGGAGTTATTAACAGAAAATATACACCCATTGCGGCTATATTTTTACAAATGATATTAAGGCCACAATGTTTGTCGGGCAATATTTTTGTCATTGATAGCCTCAGATACAACTTTATGAAAAGTACTACCTTATCAGTGCAAACATATTGCTGGACACAATATTTGTATTAACAATATTGTCAAGAATAGCATGGGACAGAATATTGTTTTTAAGTGATAAATATATTTTAAATATAGTTATGTAATATATATTTTAAATTATTTTGTTTAATGTTTAATATGTTTGTATTGAAAGCTATTATTTTAATCATGTTTTTTTTTTAGTATGATTTATCTTTTTCTTTAGTAGCATATTTAAAGAATATTGTTCATTTGATTCTATTTGAATTTATTTTTTGTAAGCATTGTTGGCTTTGTATTTGCAATAGGGTGGGAAGTCTTTTATTGCATATTTTATACTTTATGAATAGTTTAGTTTATCCATTTTCTTTGGTTCGATTATTCTATGGGCAAGTGATTGCATGTATTAATTATATCATAATTTTAAAAATGTAATTCATATTTTAACTGTTATTGGGTTATTTAGAGTATTAACTATAACTTATTTGTTTTAAATACTTTTTATATTTATTAAATATATTATGTTTTAGTGTTTCTATACAGTATGTACGTTTATGATCGTGTTAATTATTTTGTACTGTTAATTTGTTTCTGGCATGTTTATTTGGTTTTGTGTTGTTTTGTGTTGTGTTTTGAGAGTTGCAGGGTGGGAAGTGTTTTAATATGTAGATATTTTAATGTTTTTAATTGGAAAATACTTTTCAATATTATATTGTTTCGATTTTTAATATTTTAATTTTTATGTTGTAATTGTTATTACTTAACATTAACATGCCAATATAAATGATCTATTTTAATATATTTGTTGAAGCATAATTTTATGTTCCTTTTTTATCTATAGTTAGTTATTTGTTAAATTTAGGAGTGGGAAGTGTAAATCTGACATTGTAAAGTCCATCCCTTTCTCTATCGCTTGTTTCCAAAGGGAATGGTAAAACTGACCTCTTAAAATCCAGCAGTTTCCCTACTATTGCTCAAGTTGAAGTGGAAATCATAAATCTGACCCTTACGAAGCTCAACACTTTTCCCTACTGATGATCTGGTTGGAGTAAGAATAGTAAATCTGACCCCTCCAACGCCCAATACTTTTTTGTTTTATTTTTAAACATGTACTTTTTGTGATTTGATTTTAAAAGTTGTTTTCTTTTTACATTTTTCCTTATTTGTATTTTTTAAGTAATATTGTTAATAAAAGATTTTTTTAATGCTAATACTTTTATTGTATATGTTTACTTTTGCTTTTTTAATATATCGTTTTTGGAAATTATTTTTCATTATTAGTATTTCTATTGTAATTTTCATGTTTATTTAATAAGTTTATCTATTCCCTTATGTTTATTATGCTTTTACATTTCTTTTAAAGAATCTACTTTATTTTTTTTAATTTATGAAATGTATTTATATATTTTTCTATTATATTTATTTTTAAATGTAATACTTTAAGTTAATATATTTTTTAAGTTACTATAATGTTACATAATTTAAACTGTATATACTTACCTAGTTAATTAATGATGATATTCTGTCTACTATATATTTGTAGATGATCTTTTTGTGCTTAACAAAGAAAGTATGTAAAGTTGATATTTGTGTCCTAATATTTTTGGGGCAATATTTAGTCATATTTTTGGTGGTGAACCTGCTGTCATGGACAATCTGAGGCATGGGTAAATGTCTTGTAACAATGGACTGCAGCCTTTCAGGGGCATTCTTAGAGGGACCAAATGTTTTTTACTGCATCTGCTGCTTCTATTCTGAGTGTGAATAGGCCTTGAATAGCTGCTGTTCGCAGTTCTCTGCATGTACTTCTATATGAGTAGATAGGTTGCACTGCAGATTGTGCCCTAACTGATACTTATGTTTGCACAAATCAAAATGTAACTGTTAATTGTTAAAGTAATTTGACTACTGATTGACTACCCATTGAAACTAGCTAATGATTAAATTTCTCCATGCCAGATGTAACTGTCTCATAAATATCTACTTTGAAAATGTAGGACACTGAAAACGTCATCATTGTCTTACATGTTTGTTGCGAGTGGTCTGTGTAATTAGCACAGCTTGACTATCACATGCCTAGTTGCGTACAGTATGTGTAAACAAAGGAATAGGTATACTATTCAAAACCTCAGCCTGGGTGAACTGTGTAGCTTGCAAAATAACTTTTTGGCCTTAGCCTGAAATATCTCTCTAGCCTCAGGAATGGCTCTCTTAATTGAGATCATAGCTTGGAAGTCCTCTTTATTGTTAGGGGTAGCCTTCATATCATATACTATATATTGTACCTTATGTATGACGCCGCTGTCATGAAACTGAGCCTGTTGGCTCTGTGTAGTATGAGGAATGGCATTGGGTGCTTGGACCCCTCTGGCATCTGTAACTTCAGTAATAGCTGTGTTGTCACATAACTGAGTTGTTAAGGTCATTGTAATCTGATGGATGATTTTGCTGTTAAATGAGAGAGCCTGTAAGATATTTGTATCCTGCATAATATTTCTTCTGTCAAATGCCTGAGCCCATACGATGTTTGTAACCAGAATAGTAGCTTTGACACTCTTAAAATATATGCAACCTAAGACACAGTTGAAATCTAAACCTGTTAGATCAGAGTAACACGATTGGGAGTTTATCTGTCCAATATATTAGCCTGTAAAACAGAATGTAATGCAATCCCAGATTGGAAATGTAAATATGTTTACTATATTTATATTTTATTATACTTGTGAAGTTCAAACAAAGGCTTGGCAGTGGAACTATATACATTGATTTTGGGTGGAGGTAGGCTACCAAAAATTATGAAAATGTAAGGCCTTTCATGGACATTGGTAGGTAACTCTGCAATCGTCTACTCAAGTGATTGGGGAGAATGGTGGCTCGGAGAGAGGTGGGAACAAACATTGTTTCAGGCTTTCTGTGAGCTAGTTTTATGTTACTTCGTCTGTTGTTGATGGTGGTCCTATGAGTGTTACTTTAAGAGGAGTTCTTTTCTGGAGTAGAGACGAAAGAAACCGTTTAAGAAAAGAACCAGTCTTTCCAAATTGTTATGTGTTTTGAGGTGGCAGATAAATGTCTTCTCTTTATGACACCTAGACCTTCATTATTAATGAGCTGTTAGTTTTTTCTCAATCCTCGCGCAAACGCCTTTTTGCACAGGGATCGGAATGACGAGTTTTGTGGTGATTACATCATCCTTGCAATTTTCTCCAGGTAAATTTATCAGGCCAACCTTGCTGAAATGTATTGGGGGTGGAGGGGTGCATAGTTATCATCTCTACTTGCAGATGTTTGGGCACAAGGCTCCAAAATATGTATTAAGTTTCCCATTTGAAAAAGTGAAACTCGAAATACGTAAAATTAATCTCACCCAGTAAATTGCTAACCCTGTGGAATCTAATTTTACTGGGTGCAGCAATTATCGGCCCACTATCCGGGGCACTGCTAATCAGGGCATTAGTGTGTGCTCGCATGGGCAGGTCTGTTTGGAGCAGTAGTCCTCTCTTTTGTCCAGTATAGTGTGATTCTTAGTGAGGTAGGTCGGCTTCTGAGGTACTTTAATGTAATGCAGAAGAGAGTGTGGGCTGCGAGCAAAAGCCATTAAAGAGCGACGATTGTGTGGCCTGTACGGTCCTGGACTAAGGGAGATATAAAAGTGCAATGCAACCATGCAGGTGTAAGATAACGCGACCTTGATTGGTTCCTGCAAGTTGGGTATGATGCTGAAATATCACAGAAACATTGGGAGCACCAGAAGGGGAAAAGTGTCAATATACTGGAGGCCCGAGAGGAACAGAAATGCCTATTTCCCTGAAAGTGCACAGGAGCTGTGGCATATCATCTGTCAGCCAGCCTCTCGTCCAGTGCAAGGATATCATCATTTGTGTGTAAAATCTTCTCAGTTAGACTCATTTCTCACGTGCAAGTTTTAAAGAATTGCTATTTTCTCCGGGGCTTTTTTTGCCCGAGTGCCATGATTCAGGACATCTGCCGATATTCCAGGCTGAACAGCAGTTTAAACATTAACAGATGGCTGTAGTTGTTCTCTTTCAGCCACAATTTATAATCTGGAAAAGAGAAATGAGCAGTGTCGCTAATTCATTTGTCAACATTTCCCCTAGGAGGATAGATCATTTCTGGCCTTTCGACAGATGGTGAACGGAGTTCACGATGAAACACCGGCCTCTTGCACATTTTCAAACCAGCACAATAGAGCGTGAAACCACCCAGTATCGCTCTGTGCCATATCTGAATGACATTTCTGTAGCTCATTATTACTATGCAGATAAGCGAGCTGCACTTAACGACTAAGGCTCATTCGTAGTTTGGTAGTTGGGGGTTTTCTGTTGTAAATGGGGAGTGTCTTAATCTGTCAATCTTGCAGTTCGACTATGTTATATAGAGACGGGGGAATCGCGGGGTTTCCGGTGGCAGAGAATGGCCACCAGCACTTTGGCATCAGAAGGACTTTCCTCGGTACAGCGAGACGTCCAGCGCTGGTTTCTCTTTCGCCGGGGCTGCTGAGAAAATCATGGTGGACAGGAAAAAAATCTCAGATGTCCCACATGCCTAGGAAGAATACTCTGCATGAAGGGGAAATTTGGAGGTTTGTGTCTGAAAAAAGAATACGAATGCTGAGCTAGCCACCATGGCATGTGGCCTGCTTGGCATTGTACATTCACCAAAAAATGTTCTTGATTTGTCGATGAGACTGCTTTTGGCACTAAATGCACTAAATGCTTACAAAGTCAATAGCTTTTGCCTTAAAGTAGGTGGCGAGGAGTTGACTTTGTTTGTCAAGTACTCTTTAAAAATACAAAAAAAAATCAAAATACTAGAGCAGAAGCAAACATGTTTCTTAAGTTATCTCAGAATCTTAGATTTAGTTCAATGTTTTTAAACCTTGTGAATTGCATGGTTCATTTTTCACTCAAACTCTTAACAATGTATAAAGCTTAAAGAAGTGACCTAATTTACTTTGCAAAGGATTCAGCCATTTGGTCCTCTGTAGTAGCCCAGTGAGAAGATTTATAGTGGGCCTCCAGGAGAAGTTCATGCTAAGTGCACCTTCTCCCTCAGATGCCAGTCGAGTGAGTGCAGCAGAAGGCTATTTCACTAGTGCCATAAAAGGCTTTGTATGTCAAAGTTTATTCATTAATAGAATATATTGAATGCAACAGGTAAAGAAAAAACAACCTTATAGTCTGATTTGCAGCCGTGCCTCAGCAGGAATAGCCCTGTTGCTGTGCTTTTACAGACAAGCTAGGAGTAATGGGGAGTAACTCAGCACTGTGGGAGGGGGGAATGGCGGGGAAGCGAGGAGTCAGGAGGGTAGGAAGCAGCTCACGGGGGAGAGAACGTCATATCTTGTGCTGTTTCATACAGTGCTGAATGAAAAAGAAATAAATAGTTCTCTAGATATAAGCAGTGTAAGGCTACAAGTCGGCAAATCAAAAGAATGGTAAAGAGGCTATGCACTAGGCAAACACAAGAACGGAAAGCAAGCCATCAAATAAGAAGGAAGCAAATGAGCCTGCCAATAAAGTTAACCAATGATAAGTAGTGTGTGGGCTGTAAGCCCACTGTAAGGTCCCAACAGGGCTTTCACAAACAGACTGACTGCACTGCTTGGGAGGCAAGACCTAAAAATGCCTGCCAAGGTGGCACCAAACTATCTTTGGCTACTCCTGCTCTACCAAAGAGTTTACTTGAGTAGCAGGAGTGCTAAAGAATAGGCCTGAGCTACATCCAAGGATCCTATATGGTATCCCCCAGAATCGTCACTGTCCCTTCTCCTTTTGAACATCTGCAACTACTTGCTAATCCATTTTATTGAACCTGTCAGCTGGAATGCCATATGCATGCAAACAATGCAGTAATCAATCCTCAGTTGTAAAATATGGTGAAAAACCAGGCAGAAATACCAAGTGGTAAAATCACGTGCACCACTAGACGAGGGAGAGCTTCCTCTGTGGTGTTCTTGCACAGAGAATTGCAGGGCCTTTTCAGAAAACACCCCCTTTGCCTCCCCATCGCCTCTGCAGACTGTTCCAATGCACAAAGTCCAAAACATGGACATTATATATAACTTGGTGCTCAATTCGCCATTTCCCCTCTCCAACTTTATACAGAAGTCAAAGGGACTAGAGTCTGGCTGTCCTCTGTCCGCTACTTTTTTCCACAAATGACCAGGTAAAAGTTAGCAGGTCCCAAGTTATAGTTTGGGAATGCAAGCCTCTCAAAATGTCTAATAGGCTGTACAGAGCAAAGCAAGCAGCCAAGCTAGTTCTTAATCACTGAAAATGAGGTACTTCCAATTTCGCACGAAAGCACTACACTGGTCCCCTGTGGCTCGAATGATTAGGGTCAGGTTTATTGGATAGTGCACAGAGCTTTCTGGAAAGAGAGACTGGGGCTTCCTGCATAAGTTAGCTCCTCCCCACGCCTTCCTCACAGACCCTCAGATCATCCATGTCACAGACCTTTCCACTAACAAAAGACCAGGTGACAAAAACATTGGGACAGGGCACTACCCATGCAATGCCCAGAGTTATGGAACACCCTCCCAACTTAAACAGCTCAGCATCATGTAAAGGAGGACCCATATGAGGGACCCTAGGGGCTCATGAGTAGACTGCCTTACCTGTGGCACCTGTAGCCTTGCCTGTCCACGAAGACCGGGATTTCATCATGACCTTTACTCGTGGAACACTAATGGGTCTGGGAACTCCCAACATGGGCTTTGGATTCCTTACGATCGGTTGAGGCAAGGCTGGGAGGAGCTGAAGAGTTTACCCAATGTACCAGTGGTGTAGCTATGCTTCAGAACTGCTCTGGTCTCAATCTGTGGAAAACAGAGCACACTCATGCTGGAGAGCTCACTGGATGTTTATTTTCAAGGAAAGTCCCTAAGGATTTCCCCAAGAACTACTAACCCTCATCTCCTTTGTCCTGTGCGTGTACAGAGAAGAAGGACTGACTACTTGCTCTGAATTAGACTCTAGACTAGATAGTCTAATGTCCTCATACTTCTTCCAGAAGAGACGAGTATCGTCACACCATTGACACAGATGATTTTCTGCTGTGTTTACAATAATGTTCTGTAAAGGCGTTTAGAGATCTGGTCCGCTGTTAAGAGTCTTATTGGAGGCCCAAAGAGAGCTGCTGCTGGTGCTCTGTCTGCAAGGACTGCCTAGGTCCCAACAAGTGTGGAGGCCTGTGTGGCCTGCTGGGTAGCTCCCAGAGTTCAAACATCTGGTGCAGAGCATTTCTAAACACTGCCACGCCCTCCCGACTCACTCCAGGCACCCAAGAAACCAGTGATTCTTCACTACATGGTTTGCCTTCCTCACTCAGTGATCCTGTGCCATGTCAGAAGAAAGCCACTGCTTTAACCTCAAAAGTAAGATTGTTCTACTAGGAATTGCCCAGGGTGATCCTGTAACCACATACTTATGCCACAGAGACTGGTTATCCACTTGTGTGAGGTATCTAGGTGACATTCCATGGTGTTCCTCAGCCACCAAGACTATGACTCCAGGTGGCATGATGACGTTTCTTGGAGGGTCACAGCTCCAACACATCTTTAGCTCTCAGACTCCGTTCATGTTCCTGCTTAGTCTCCGGTCTATTGGAACAGTCTCTTTATTTCTATCTCATCTATCACTTTCTGGACCCCCCTCATCAGCTGCCAGCACTAACCCCAGGAGGCGTTCTTCTCTGCCCCCAGCCCACCCTCCCAGCTCTCTCTCCCCGTGCCCTCTTCGTTAGTCTTGATGCCAGGCTGCACCTCTCCTCGTAGCCTTCAGTGGACTAGGTCACTCCAAGCGTCCCCAGACTGCGTTACTTACCTTCCTTGTCTCAATTCTCAGACAGAATGCACCTTTCTACAATGAGGTCCGACAGTAATAATGAACGTGCCCAAATCCTGGGTACGGGAGTGAACTCCTGGGGAAGGGTATTAACACTTTGGGGTCTGTGGTGACAGCACTCGTGCACACATTTTTTGCCTCCCCACAAATTGAGACAAGGGGGACGGGTTCGCAAAGGCATGTTGGAAAGTGGCACTCATAGTACTCTTTTACATACTTTAAAGGGCGAATTGGCCCCAGAACATTCAAATTGAGATTAAAATGGAAATTTTCAAATAATATTCTTTTACGTTTTGTACAAATGGAAACATCTGCCATTTTTGCCCCTTTTCTGATATGGAATTGGACATTTTGGGCCCATTTCACAACGGCATGCACGAATACATAAACGAATACTCCTATAGTGTTGATTCCCATGCTCTTAAATGCTTTTGTGAATTAGCGTAATTAAACCCAGTTTGCTTGTTCACACGTGCACGTTCATCCACGTTTCTCCTTTTGGTATGCCTATTTCTGGTGGTCAACTCTTTTGGCCATATAGGTTTCCAAAATGGCACCTAACCTTGTAAGTAGTTGAACTGTGACTGCACGAGATGGTGACACAGTAAAGCCATTTTAACTCGACCGTAGACACTGCACAGAAGAACCAGTAGCCTTCTTTCTACCCCTCACTCCTCAATCGTATGTCTAATTTCCCCAGACATTCCCATATCCTAGTAGCTGTCCGGGACATGCTAAAGGAAACCCCACTAGTTAGTACCCAATTAACCAACCCCCCATGTCCATTTCCTTGTTTGCATTTTCCCTATTTACATGCAAACAGGTGTGAATATGGTCTGAAATGTCTGCAACTTGACCTTTGTAACGCCAGATGAACACATTCCTAAATGGGTAATATTGGGACAACTTTCGGTTTTGCACGATTGAGGAGCATTGCAAGAGGTTTGTTTTTGTGTGGTGGCAGAGCAGTACATGTGGCCCAAAGCGTGAAATGAGAGGCTGCAACCTGACGGGATTGAGGTGCATTGCCAGAGCTGTCTGTAGATTTCAAATACTGACCGGAGAAGGAGGTGGAGTATTGATATGCATTGCCAGAGCTGTCTGTCCCTAAGGTTTTGAGGCACTGGAGTTGTGGCTGGTGCTGCAGGTTTCCTATTAAGGTGCATTAACATAACTGTCTCTGTAGTGTTGAAATACTTTAATAGACCCGAAGAAACGTGCTCAAGATTGAGATGCATTGTCAGGAAGGACCGTGTCTGTTGTTTCCAGAGGCAAGATTAGTATCAATCACAGCGGTCTCAGGATTGAAGTGCATTGCCAGAGTTCCCTCTGTGCTATTTTTAGATATTGTAATAGTGGTGGGGGCTTCTTGCTCATGACAGAGGTGCATTGCCTGCACTCTGTTTTTAGTTTTCAAGTACTAGAATAGTTGTAGATAAAGCAGGTTCAGTATTCAGATACATCGTCAAGATTTTCATACTCTGCAATAGTGCCAGATGTTACAGGTACTAGCTTGAAGTAAATCTCTTGATTTGTGTCTGTAGGTTTTAGGTAACCCCCACCCTCCCAGTGTTACTGTTGTCCCGTATCGGCAACTCCTGGGCAGGGCTATTGGAATTATGCAGTAGTAGAGGACCAAAATATGCTGCAGAGTTCACCTAATTATGTGGCAAGAAAACTCAAATTATTTCGCTTAATTTGCCAAATTTTAGGATAGTATTACGTTATTATTTTGTCTTTTTTATACATGCAAACAGTGGCCAAAGATTTTATTTCAATAGTACCAGTTTAACTCACAAATACATAACGGAAAGGAGACCAGTCAACATTTGCGAAGGGTAATACGCATATTCTTGTTCTTATTGTTTTGATACATTTGGGCTAGAAATATTTTTTGTTAAAATCTGCAGTTTAGGCAGCACATGATGATTTATGTAGGAAATGTGGCAAATCTATAATTATGTGGAAAACGTTATGGCGCAAAATCTCAAAATTCCAGCGGCGCTGCTGCTCCTGGGGCAGAATTACCTGGGGAGATCACGGACACCGTGCAATAAGGCTGAATCGTTTTTTCCAGCCAGGAAAGTAAAACTGTACTGCATCGACCCCGCCTTCGAGGCGGATCACCTCTGTACAGGAAGCCTTCCCTTACTGAGTTACCTGACCTGCACTAGGAGAAGGACACCTTCTGTGTGGTTACGGAATGACCTGTGGCCGCGGCTGACTTCTGTCCAGTGCTGAAGCTGCCTCGTTCTGTCTCTGCCTCTCCTCATCGCCCCCTCTCCCTGTTGTTCCCTCTCCAGGCAGTTTTGTAATGATTCTATTTTGCTGCCAGAGATTGTAGATTAACTAATGGGCGAAGGACTGCCGCCAGAGCTGCCTGTAATCCTCGCCTGCAAGCCCATTTTAGACACACACAGGCCAGCCCCCCTTCCAGGAGCCCCTGGCAGTCCTCCAGCTTCCTCTCTCTAAAAACCTCTGGGTTTATGCGCCTCTTCAACCGATGACTCCTTTGTAACAGTTGGAAGTGGTGCTCGGCCAGCAGAGAATGAACCCTGACCGACCAAAAGAACCCCCTTCCACAGCTGCATGGAGGGCCCTTGTTCATTCTAGAACATGGGTACTCGCAAACATTTTCCCAGGGGCCAAAAGTCTCGTCTGTGATGTAACACAGGGCCGCACTGATGCCAGAAGGATGGCCGTCGGGTTGGGGGTGTGGTTGGCTTTGAGGCTGGTGTAGGGGGAAACGAAGCATACACATTTAAGTGGCAGAGTGACACAATAATGTGAAACCTTGGGTTATTCCCGGCCACTTAACTAAATTGTGCCTACTTAGAAAAAGTGTTGTATTTCACTTTATGTTCACTTGCTCGTTAGGAGGACCTTGATATACATGACTTTAAGACGTCCACTATACAAAATATTCTCATCTGTTTAATTTAATAACCAAATATGTTTTTCATGTATAACAGGATCCCAGGCTACACAAAGAGTGCACATTAATAGGCAAGTCAGTTCTTAGTTCATTACTGGCATTATTGTCAGGGTGGGGGAGTGGGGGAGAGGAGAATGAATGTTTCTAAATTCATGTGTGAAAACTATCACTTAAAAAAACAAACTTCTAAATATACTGCTTTAATCAGATATGATATTGTGAAACAGTTTTGCATATTAATGAACGACTTTTTAAATTTGAAAAGACTTTATCATACTTTTAGACTTTTGCTGCAAAATGTCTTTAAACACATGTTCCTACATATAAGCGGTGTAGGACGCTGTAGTTATTTCCTTTCTTTAAATGTAATTAACTTTTAATAAATGCTTGCGTGTTTATTTAACTTCTTTTTAAAGTTAGTGCTGAGTCAAGTAAACAGCAGCCCAGTGCTGTTGTGATCTGGGAGCTGCATTTAAAGGTTAGGAAGGCCGCATGCCGCCCCCAGGCCCTACTTTGATTATCGCAATTCTAGAATAAACAGTCACCCTCTGTCAGGGCGCCGTTCAAGAAGAGCCAACTCTGTCAGAAGCAGCACCATTTCTATCCAACGAGTGTTAATGGGCTTTGTGCCAAGAAGCTGTCATTGAGGTCAAGTTCTTAGGAGTCTGGAGTAACTTCCCAAGTGCCAGTTAGGAAATAAAATCTGGTGTTGATAAGTTACCTACACAGTGATTAAAGATCTCTTAATCCTTGTTTTCCTTTCTTGACAAAATGATTGACAACCCTTGTTTTGGCTATGTGGGTCTCCAAACAATTCTAAAATGATGCTGTGGCCTCAAGGAACCCTATGCGCACCTAATCCTGTCCCTCAATATTACTGTTGCCTGCAGCCATCATTTCAGTTGTACAGGGTTGAAGGCCAGATGACAAATAACAGATAGCAAAATACTGGTTGCAAACTGTGAACAGTTTTTTTGGGACAGTGAAGAATTTTAAGAATAAATCTAAATACTTATTGGTCAGTTTCTAAAATTCGAACTGTAGTGGGTTGCAAACTGACCAACTTCATGGATGATAATGAGGTAGGTGACAGAATGTGACTCACTATGATAAAAGGCTGTAACATCGATGGTAGCCTATGGGTGACATCAGATTACCATGCCCGTGATTGGTTGTAAATAAGGCAAACTTTTTTTCTAATTCAGCCCGTTTTCCTTAACCCCTTCCCTGCCATGGACGTAATGGTTATGTCCGGTGGTGAGGCACTGAGGCGCCATGGACGTAACCATTACGTCCTGGTATAGGCCCTCAGGGGAAGCGCTGGGCAGGGCTGGAAGGGTCATTGCTTTCCCTGCCACCCCAGACCCCACCCGCCCCTCCCCCGCCCCACTGATGTCTGATGTCTGATGACGTCAGGGCGCCAATGCGTGCTGACCTCATCAGAGGTCAACTCCTGTCGTGCTGGAAGACCTGAGGAGAAACTGATTAGTTTCTCCTCGGTACAGGGGGCAGGGGAGGCAGAGAGGCATGAAAAGGGAAGGAAAGGCTTTAGCTTCCCTTTTCATGTCTCCCTGTGCGTTCCTGCAGCACGATCGCATAGCGATTGTGCTGCAGCAATGCCCACTAGACACCAGGGACTTTGTTTACTTTAGGTAAGAAGAAGAAGGGGAGTGGCCCCTCGGGCAAGGGTAGCTCCCCAAGGGGGTCAATTTATTATAAGGTCATTTCTGCCCCCTTTGATTGGCCTGAAGACATTAGGCACCAGGGATGTTTTTTTTTGTTTTTCCTATTTCTATATTGATGAGGGGAGCGACCCCCTTAGGCAAGGGGAGCGACCCCCTTAGGCAAGGGTCGCTCCCAGGGGGTAATTGTTTTATTAGGCCTTTTCTGCCCCCACCCGCCCTGGGGTGGATCTGTCTATATTAATTAGGTTGATGTACCCCCGGAGGGGAGTGGGGAGGGGCAGAAGCCACTAGATACAGAGATTTTTATTTTTATTTATATTGATAAAGGGGGTGACCCCTTAAGTAAGGGCCGCTCTCCAGGTGGCAGGCTGGCCTATATTAATTAGGCCGATCTGCCCCCACGGGAGGCAGACCCCATTAGGCACCAGAGATGTTTTTTTTTTAAATTTATATTGATAAAGGGGAGTGACCGGGGGGCAGTTTTTCTACTAGGCCTTTTCTTCCCCCTCTGGGGGCTGATTGGCCTAGATTAATTAGGCTGATCTGCCCCCAGGGGGGCAGAAGCCATTAGACACCAGGGATTTTTATTTTTTTTATTTATACTGATAAGGAGAGTGACCCCTTAGGCAAGGGTCGCTCCCTCGGGGAGGGTGGGCGAGGGGCACATTTTTTCTAGGCGATTCCTGCCCCCCTTCGGGGCAGATCGGCATATTTTGTTTAGGCTGATCTGCCCCTGAGGGGCAGAAACCACTTAGGCACCAGGGATTGGTGTGGGTGTGTGTGTGTTTTGTTGGGGGGGGGGCATGCCCTTGGGTAAGGGTCGCTCCCCATGGGACACATTACTGTTGGCCATATCTGCTCCCGTTGGGGGCAGATCAGCCTATTTTAGAAAGCCCATCAGAGACAAGGGAAGATTTTGTTTTTCAAAATAAGAGGGAGGGTGTATGGCCATACACCCACCCCAAGTAAATGGGGCCAAAGTTGTTCTGCCCACCAGTGGGCATATGGGGCAATTACCCCAGATCAACACACATCAAAGTCTACTAGAAGCCAGGAAAAAAAAAAAAAAAATAGTGTGGTGGTGGCTACCAACCAGTATTGGCATGGTTATGCCCCCACCCCAACTGAAGGGGGTAACAGTCTTTCAGCTCTCCCCCGCACACTAAAACATCTTACCCCATGGCAAGCAAGAGGACATTTGATTATTTGGGGTTTTGGTTTTACATTTGGGCCACAAGAGCTTGGCTAACTCTCAATCGTCCCACTTGGAATGGTGAGGGCTGCACTTTCCGGACTTTGGGACGCTGCCATGTAGAAAAATCCACAAGACCTAGACACTTCTGAAAACTAAACATCTGGGTGAGCCCAGGGTGGTGTGCTTCACATGCACCTGCACCGTTTTCTTACCCACAATGCCCTGCAAACCTCCAACTTTGCCGGACATCACACATTTTTTCCACATTTATGTGATGGAACATTCCGGAATCTGTAGGAATCCACAAAATTCCCACCACCCAGCATTGTCTCATCTATACTGATAAAAAAATCTGCCCCACTTGTCAGACTAAAAATCTTTTTTTCCAAACTGCCCTTTTGGTTCCCCCTCAATTTCAACATTTTTGGCTCTTCCCTCTCACAGGCACTTGGCCCACCTACACAAGTGAGGTATCATTTTTACCGGGAGACTGAGGGGAACGTTGGATGGTAGGAAATTTGTCCCGGTGCTGTGATCCCACACGGAAATGTGGGAAAAATGTTTTTTTTTTTTTAGGTATATTTGAGGTTTGCTGAGGATTCTGGGTAAGAAAACATTGGGGGATCCACGCAAGTCACATCTCCCTGGATTCCCTCGGGTGTCTAGTTTTCAGAAATGTTTGGGTTTGGTAGGTTTCCCTATATGGATAATGAGCTTAGGACTGAAAATGCAGGTTCCCCACCCCCCTCCACAACCGCAAAAACTGGTATTTTAGTTTTTGATAATTGTGATGTGTCCACGTTGTGTTTTGGGGCATTTCCTGTCATGGGCTCTAGGCTTACCCACACAAGTGAGGTACCATTTTTATCGGGAGATTGGGGGAACGCTGGATGGAAGGAAATTTGTGGCTCCTCTCAGATTCCAGAACTTTCTGACACCGAAATATGAGGAAAAAGTGTTTATTGGGCCAAATTTTGAGGTTTGCAAAGGATTCTGGGTAACAGAACCTGGTGAGAGCCCCACAAGTCACCCCATCTTGGATTCCCCTAGGTGTCTAGTTTTCAGAAATGTGCAGGTTTAGTAGGTTTTCCTAGGTGCCGGCTGAGCTTGAGGTCAAAATCTACAGCTAGGCACTTTGCAAAAAAACCATCCGATGTCAATGTAAAAATGTGCTGTGTCCATGTTGCGTTTCCTGTTGCGAGCATTCGGCCTACCCACACAAGGGAGGTACCATTTTTATCAGGAGACTTGGGGGAACACAGAATAGCAAAACAAGTTTTATTGCCCCTTGTCTTTCTCTACATTTTTTCCTTCCAAATGTAAGACAGTGTGTAAATAAGACATCTATTTGAGTGAATTCCAGAGTGCCCATACTAGCATGTGAATTACAGGGAATTTGAGATGTGGAAATAACCACTTCTTCTCAACACCTTATCTTGTGTCCATTTTGGAAATACAAAGGTTTTCTTGATACCTATTTTTCACTCTTTATATTACAGCAAATGAATTGCTGTATACCCAGTATGGAATGAAAACCCATTGCAAGGTGCAGCTCATTTATTGGCTTAGGGTTCCTAGGGTTCTTGATGAACCTATAAGCCCTATAAATCCCCACAACCAGAAGAGTCCAGCAGACGTAATGGTATATTGCTTTCATAAATCTGACATCGCAGGAAACAGCTACAGAGTAAAACATTGAGAAAAATTGCTGTTTTGTTTATTTTTTTTCAACTCAATGTCAATATTTGTTTATTTCAGCTGTTATTTTCTGTAGGAAAACCTTGTAGGATCTACACAACTTACCCCTTGGTGAATTCAGAATTGTGTCTACTTTTCAGAAATGTTTAGCTTTCTGGGATCCAGCATTGGTTTCACATCCATTTCTGTCACTAACTGGAAGGAGGCTGAAAGCACAAAAAATAGTAAAAATGGGGTATGTCCCAGTAAAATGCCAAAATTGTGCTGAAAAATTGGGTTTTCTGATTAAAGTCTGTCTGTTCCTGAAAGCTGGGAAGCTGGTGATTTTATCACTGCAAACCCTTTGTTGATGCCATTTTCAGGGGGAAAACCACAAGCCTTCTCCTGCAGCCCTTTTTCCCATTTTCATTTTTTAAACAAAATGTTCACTGTATTTTGGCTAATTTCCAAAGTCTGGGTACCTCTAGAATCCCTAGGAGGTTGGAAAAAAGGGACGTAAATTTGGCGTGGGTAGCTTATGTGGACAAAAGGTTATGAGGGCCTAAGTGCAAACTGCTCCAAATAGCCAAAAAAAAAAGGCTTGGCACCTGAGGGGGAAAAGGCCTGGCAGCGAAGGGGTTAAATGAAACACAAATGTGTTTTAAAAAACAAAAAAACACTTTTTTTTTTTTTTTTAAAGTATGTTTAGAGGTGGCAGTGATCTCCTGGACTACTCACAACCCTTAAACCTTTTTATTTTTATTTTTTAACAGTCGCAAAGGGGCCCCCTTGGGACACCTAACCTTTTGCAAATACAAAAATACAATGTCACCTAATTTGAGGGGTCTGCACACTTTACTCATAGATTTTGATTGCAAAATATTGACTTGTGTCCTTTTGCATACATTACCACATACTATGAGGTGTCGGTAACCTTTGCACCCAGATCTCGATTGCAAAACATTGGGGTATGAGATATATTCACTAATAGAAGGAATGCCTGCAACACACACCTTCCAGAAACTGAATCGGTTCCATTTGGAATCCCATTTTAGAAGCTGCAAAAACATTTCCTAATTTTGAATTGGATTACCGTTAAAATGCGAAGTACATGATCTAGCCCTTAATTTGGTGACATAGCCTGGTACTAATATTAAGCGCAAACTATTGTAGAGGGAATAGAAGAGTTGGTTATGAGCATTACCAATCACAAACCTTGCCTCAGCTCAAATACTGCTTGGGGTGCAGTGCCTCATGCTTCCATGATATTGGAGTAAGCATGGCATGCTCCTCCCTGTTTAGACTTATTTACCCTTAGCACTAAGCGAAAGCTTAGCTTAAGATTTCTTGTACCATAAATAACGTTCCAGGAAAAGTATAGACTGGAAGTGCAGATAATTTCCCCATACACAAAGGTGTTTTTATGAATGTAAAACACACGTGCATTGTATTGTACTGTAACGTTTCCGGGCGGGCAGTACACGAGTCCAGGGGATGGATTGCTTACATGTCTTGGAAATGTACAAAATGGCCATGTCACGTTAGGATTTTGAAGCGTGGGAGACTCTTGCCTTAAAACGGGTCCTTCTAATGGGGTATTAAGGTTTTTGTCACCCGAGTTGAAGTGACTTTTTTCCTGCTTCCGCCCATCTGGATGGGCCCGTGATTGATGTTTCTCGGGCCATAGAGGTCCTCCCTTTTTGTGGCGTCCCCTTCGCATTTGAATTGCCTTGCTGTAAAAAACTCTCTCCTTCAACTGTTCACAAACATTTCATGAGATAATGTCATTACGAGAAAAAAATGAAGTTGCAGTCCTGGATCAAGACAAAACTGCGTCATCACAGATAAAGATTTATAAAGTCTGCTATTCTTGTTCACTGATTACCTAATTGTCTTGAACACAATAGGGCGAAGACATAAAACAGCGCTCCTATGAGAGCATCACTGCAAATATTCAGGCTATTAAGCTTTACAGTTTCTCCGCTGCAAACTCCCTGTTCATTGCCTTACAAAATAAATCGACTGTTTGTATTTTTTCTGCAGCAGTGAACTGTGCAATTTTGTTTAGCATACTGAAACAGGGCGGAAACATTTGGAGCGGAGAGCTGTCATGCATTTCATCAACGGTATCTCTTTGGTGTGTGATGAAATCTTGCACTGCTTTATCTGTGCTGCTCTTGCCTGTGCTGTTCGTGTGTGTGTGTGCGCGCGCGCGCCCACCTAGTAAGGAATCTTGCATTGCCACTGGCACTGGGAAGCATTTGTTCTCTATACTTCCTCTGCACGTACTGTGCCTGTTTGCGAGGAAAGCTTGCACTGTTGCTGTTCATACTGTGCTCTTTTTGTGAGTGAAACGTTTTCGCAAATAATTATTTCACTATTCCTGTTCCGCATGGGTGTGACGTTCTCCGTTCTGCTGCCCTTGCTGTGCGCGTCTGAGGCCAAGCTGTACCTGATTAGTTCCTGGTTGGGGGGGGGGGGGGAGTTGTAAGTGCATGTGCATATTGTGTGCGTAGGCAAGTACTGTATTTGGTTTGCGTGAGTTAAGCATGTTATGCTGCTGTTTCGCTGCACGTGTTCTGTTTTGGTGGAATGGTTGTACACTGCACTTGCTCTTTGTTAGTGATGCTTGAGAAAACATGCTCAGTATATAAAGGTCACAGCTATTGGCTTTATCAGCTCTCGATTTTTATTCATTTTCTCTTATTTTTTATCATGATCGTCTTTGTTCCAAATCTGGTTGAGAAAACAAATCTTACATTTAGAACTTGGGATGCTGCGACACTTGACCATGCCTTGGATCTAGATGAAAAGGTAACACACAGTTTCCTGGCTCGAGGAAGCACCACACCTGCAAGAAACATCCTGAGAATAATGCCTGCAAAACGCACTGGAGTAGTCCTGCAGATTTCCGAAACTGGATCATGGCACTGAAAGGCCACCAGTGCTGCGTTAGTTCTAGTGGTGGTAGATCGGGAAACTTCTTAGGGCCAGCGTAGCATTGGTGAAGAGGGCAGCGATGCGTTTATAGTAGTTTAGTGAAGAATAGGAGGTTTTGGTGAGTTCTTATTTGAGAAGACAGGGTCCTGTTGGTTAAAATGTAGATATTTAGATGCTGTAATGTATGCACATAGCTGTGTTACTTCAGGGTGTGCTTTATGTATCATGGGCAATAAAAGAAGGCCTATAGTACACAGAATGAGCACAGCTGCTGTTTGATACAACGAGGTCAGTAGTAGCAGTAATACATGTTATTGTATATGATTTAAAATCTATAACAGTAATAATCATGATAACACATAAAAGTCACTCCGTGGCTTCAAAAAGTACCAAACAAAGATCACTTTTTGGGTGGAATGCATCAGGAGATAAACAAGTAAATGTGACAGTGTAATTATTGAGTATACGTTTCAGATGTAAAATATTTCCCCATGTTTGCCAACAGAGGTGCTTCCTGAAAGGTAGAATGATACACCAAACACCCAGCTCCACTCCATGGCTGTCTTAAGGAATTGGCAGCAATAGGTCATGCAGAGAGGTGCACTGTCAAGGCAAACCTACAATTAAAACAATGTAAGATGAGAGAAACCTCGCCATGAACATGATGCTTCTTTGACATTTCTTCCTCAAAGTCTTCTTCTGCCACCCTCGGATGAAAACCAACTGTTGACATTTACACACACTACTGTGATGTCAACATTCTGTGAAACCATCATTACTGAAGACAACAGAGCAAGATCCATGGAAGGCTGGGGGACGGGGGACCAATATAAAGAGATTGAAACGTCATGCTACAAGCACAGATGTGAGAAATGCAGGTGATATTCCACCAGAGGTATACGTGAATCTCCTGCACAGCCCTAAGCAGGTGATATCCCACAAGATGCTTACATGAACCTCCTGCACAGCCACCAGGCCTACACTGACCAAACCCACAGAAACAAGCAGAACACCGACCCACAGAACACTCTGGGCACTACGAATTCAGCAGTGCAAGCGTCCCCTTGGTCATGCATACAGGAAGTGATCACAATGGATACCACAGTCTGTCATGTCTTTTCTAGTAAAAGCTGCAGGAGCCCTGCTTTTATGGCTATAACCAACATAAAATAAATCACTCTTGCTATTATAGGGGAAGAAATTCCAAACAGATATAGAGCTATACATTTTGTTCTAAAATAAATAAATATAGATTGTATTCCAAATGAAGCTTTGTAGCAGACCACAAATGAAGTGAGGTTGCCTTAGGTTAGAACAATACCAATGTTTTGATAGATCTTTTTGATTGCTAGAGCCTTGCAAGAAACAACAACAAAACTCCCCTAGGTATTGCTGAAATAACAAAATATAATTCTATCCACATTAACACTTCCAAATATCAACCTGAGCCCAAGGTAAAAAAGTAAGATCAATACCACATATATAGAAATTGTTATATTGAATTTCCATAATGTTTTCTTCCTTTTCATATAAATAATTTATTAATAAATGCATAAATATGCTAAACACAGTAAAACATAATCACAGCCGAATTAAAAACAAATACATCAGTATTTTAAAACAATCACATCTCCTGTATTATTATATCACTGTAAAATTATAAACACTTTTTTTCCGTGTAAAATTGTTCGGTGCCGGTAGATTGTGAAATCTAGATCGTCTACACGTTCCGGTGGGATGATCTTATACTATCCAAATTCCTCAGGACGTTACATTATTTGGATCTTTCATTAGTTATATTAACACATGGTATGCAGAGACAATCTTAGTCATTTCATGAAAAAGTACACTGTCGAAGTGCTGTCTCGACCCTTTTATCAGGATGCCTCTCCTATGGATACTTCTTAATCACCCACTATGATGTGTCTTGAGGGTTGATGCTTTCTCCTTAATTGTTAAATGTTCCTATACACAGGGTTTTCTTTACTCCTCCTTTATTGTGAATTGCTTGCTTGGTCAGAAGCTTGTCCAAGTCCCATGTTTTGTATAAGGAGGGAAGCTTAGTTTGATAATATTCACTTCCTTACATTTTCATAAGGAAAGCTCTGGTCGTTTTTTGGCAATCCCTCCTTTTTGTCTCCTGTCTAGCCAGGGCATATGTCCTCTGTTCCTCACACTCCAACATCTCTGATAACAGTCTCTCATTAGCACTACAGTCAAATACAATGTTCACTATCTTCTTCTCACACATATCAACCTAACACGCTCAAGCAAAAGGACCATTTCTGTTACAATTGAAACATGTTATTGTCCATTCGTGACACGTTTTCAATATGCCGTTGTGCTCTCCACTCCTCCGAACAGAAATACGTTCTGCTTCTATCCTCCCTATCAAACTAAGATGATATTTTCTGGATAGTCTCAGGCTAAGCGTTGTCCGTGCTGACATTTGCTTCCTTCCTGGACTGCTAACTCTCGAGGATAACAACATATCTGTCTTTTAACTTGCAGCAATTGGATAGACAGGACAATCACCACCTCTTCTTCCAATGTACGATCCTTAGTAGATCGTACATGCTCCTGACATTTGTTCCATTAATTGGTCTCTAATAATTTTTTCCATAAATGTACTGTAGTTGAAAGTCACTACCAAGGATATGATTGTCCTAAATGTATGTCCCTTCAATACCCCACTTTTCTTTGGACTGTACCTTTTTGTCCAGCCCAGTTGCATATTCAGCAACAGCAACTGTCCACAACACCTTCTATTACAGTTACCTTGACCCTTGTGTTCTAGGATGACCCAGCCTTCTGGGCCCAAGTCCTACTTTAACAGTGGCAACTTCCTTTTCAAGGTAAAAGCATTTCCATCTATAGCATCAAGGTGTCATTCATGTTTCCACTGTTGCCAGTGCAATGGAGGTGGGCTGGGAACCAAGACAAATTGTGCTGGGGAAATCTCTTCTTCCATGGACCAACGTACAGCTTATCAGTTGTCACCCAAATGATACTTTTAGCAAGTTGGCCATTCTTCTGTATTTTCTCAGTCAGTTTCACTATAGCTTTTTTCATTTGTGGGGTTCAGTGTGCTTTTCCTACCTGTGACGGCTCCCAGGGTCAGCATTTTACAAGTTATCTATCATAGGCATGCAGACACGTTGTAGTAAAAAGTAGATTTTGCTCTCACTGGTCAATAAACACTTTCAACAACCTTATTTAATTCATAGTGTTGGAATGTTGCATGCTTGCAGAAAGATATTGCGCCACACATTTGCGATGGCTTGGGGCACAATATTTCCAGGAGACTTTATAATACTTCGTGTCAGCATGGCATTTTATGCTGTCTAACTTGCTGCAAGATGGTGGCGCATTTAAAGGTGCATTCTCTGGCCTGACTTTGACGTAGTTGTTGGGAGCTGAACATAGATCACCTAACTTTTAAGTTAAATTGTTCCTTTGGATAAATGATGTGGCTTTCCTCTCCTTTGACACCGCCCCCTGCAACACCTAGGAGGAAGAGACAGCCAGGTGACAGAATGAAGTCCTCCAGCGAACAGCACAGACTGCTTCATAAATGTTGTGGTTGCACCCAGGAATGGCTGTTGTGACAGTTTGGAATTAAGTTGGGAAAGTGTGAGGACAGGATGAATTAGAGATACTTGAAAGAGGATTTTTATTGCCCCTCAACCATGGTTAACCCATGATCAATTGCATATATCAAGTAAATGTAGGGAAGAATACAAACAGTTGAAGAACATAAGATGGCTGTTGCTTTGTTTGCTATGCTCTTGAGTATGTCGGTTGAGGTAAACGCTGATTCAGTCAGCAAGTGGCATGAGCTAACCATCTTGGGTGTGCTTAGACGATTGGATTCTATTCCTTATTGGATTTATTATCATATCACAGGCTGTATAAGGTCAGGTGTCCTTTGACAATATTGCTATGCATCATGATTTCATCTTATTTGTTACTGGTACCTGTAATGCCTCAGGGATGCTCGCTAAAGCTTCCATGACCCTGCTAAATCGCAATTCTATCATGAGATATCACCATAGAGTTTCATATGATTGCTGTAGTATGCCCCTGTACTCTCGAGGTATTGAAACATCGCATTTGAGCAGCAACAAGAGCACCCAGGATTCATGATCCGCATTTGTTAAGTAATAATGCGTTTGCACACATTAAGCAGGAGCACTGAAGAATGCAGAGCATCAGTATGTATTAGGCTTTTATCAACAAGCATCCTCGCTTCCCTTATTATTTATAAACACCCATACCATAAGAACAAACTGCTTTGATAGCTCTTCTGTAACAGGTTTAATTAGAAGATTATATGTGTCTGCTGAAAGGTAGAGTAGAAGTAGGATGGCAACAGCTCTGAGTTAAGAAGAACAGGTGAAATACAAATAGATGGACAGCTGCTGTGTGTACGCACTCTGGTGAATGAAGAAACCAACCCCAGAGCTAAATCCGAGAGGTTAATAGAAGTACAGCTGTATGTTCCACCAAAGACCAGGCAGCTTGATAGCCACCTCCAACCGACTGTACTTTTCATTCCTCATACAAATCTACATTTTAGATGACGTCACAACATTTTGCTTCGGTTAAATCTCAGTAATAGCTATGTAAACCGAGTCCACGGTGAGTCTCTTTCTGTCGCATATGTCACCCTCTTGGAAGAGTCTAGGGAGACCAACAATAAATGTATCACTTCAGCAGTCCAGTGGTCAATCCACATTTGGTTTGCATATACAAAACATTCAGACTGAGAAGGTTTCTGTTGATGTATTATATTCTCCAATATATTTGCAAATTACAGTACAACTTAATTCCAAGAAAGTGCAGATGATGCAATGTTTAAGTCAGTGTATAAATACATATAATGTATACAAAATACAGCATTTTTCCTCCCTGGTTCATTACATAGTTTTTCTATCATACATGTGCATCCAACATTGTGCAATGTGGATCACAAATGATCTAGGAACCAAGAGAGATAATTGTCGATGTTTTGACCCTGTGGGAGTTAAAGGGTCACTTCTGACAAGTCATCTGGCTCAGTACCATTAAGGGGCACATTACATTGTGTGTCAACCAAATTCAGTCCATGCCAGTACAATTGAAAGGGTGTCTAAATGAATTGCAACAACCGCACTGCATGAGGCATTTGTTGAAGGTTCGTGAGATGGATGGTTGACATAATTTGTTGGCTAAATAATCTCCCAGATCTCCCACCTTAACTGAAGGCGTTTGATCCGGAAGGCACTGGTGTAAGTGATTTTTAAGTAGCGGAAGTAGTGCCTTTTAGAGGTTGCTGCGATTTATGTAGACACCCTATCAAGTGCTTGTATTCTCATCCTCAAACATGGTAAAATTGGCTTACACCCAACAGACAGAATTAATTTACTTGTAAGACCTAATTAAATGGAATGGCCTGCAGCTCTCATTGTGCCACCAATTGAAGTATTCTTTTAAAACATGCCTTGGGCCTGCTACTTCAGCCTATAGTGTAGTTTTAAACTGCCATTTCAACATGGCAAACTAAACCTTTTGCTAGTCTAAACCTTCATTTGAAACGCATACAAGTTTACCTCTATGTTAGGCCTTAAAGGCTCATAGGGCAGGGTCGATTAAATTAAAAAAGTAGGACATGTGGGTTTGTGAAGAACTCCTTAAGTTGTTTGTCTCTGTTGCAAGGCCTATTCCTCCAATATGATATCATTGGGTTACCTTATTACACTTAATAAGTGATAACTTAAGTTTGGGAGCACATAGGAAAATTATATTTGCACTTAAATGAATTGCACATTATAAATCCTTCTAAATGGTAAAGTCAGGTTTTAAGTCTGAGAATACCTTTTTAGAAAGTTGGCCTTTTCTTTCGTTAACGATTTGACTCCTGTTGCCTATGTCATGGGTCACATGACTGAATAGCTTGGCAGATGCCCTTTATGTATTCCTCTCAGAAAGTGAGACAATAGGAAACTAGGTGTTGGCAGGATGGGCCATTCTGGCAGGATTTTTGGTGCAGAGCTAATCTTTGCCCTTCTTACATTTCAAAAAGGGCTACTTCCACAAAGGTACCTCACACCAGTAAGCTGAGACTACTTGAAGCCTTGGCAGGGGAGGGGAGGAACGTTCCAGAACTAGATATGGGGGTAGTATAGGGAGGCCCCTACTTCAAAGGCCGGCACCAGGTATGAATATTAGACCGCCTGACCAACTCATCAGATCACTCCTGGGCCTATGGAAGACTCAGAAGTAGGACTGTCCCACTGCCCTGCTGCTGGAAGGACTGCTCTGCCACTTGAGGAAGGAAGCCTGGTACTCAGGACTTCCAGAGCGACTCCAGAGGGTAACTGGCTGACCCCCTCTGTGAGCTCTACAGCAATGAGTGTCCACGACTCAAAGCCTACTCTTTGTGCTACAGTGTTGACCATCCATGATGCTCTCCCTGCGCCTCATGGACTCCTCCGCTGCAAACTGGAGTGTTCGTGCCAGACTTTGAGAAAGTAAATTTTTCACTGGACTAACATGGTTCCTGTATCCAGCTTGCACTCCATCGCAGTTGGCCTGAACTTGTGACTGTTCCCTGGTCTAGCACAACTAAATGACTGTGAGTGGGGCTTTGTGCTTTTAGCCATTATAATATCTATTTAAAACTTTGAAAATGCATATCCCTGTTGTACAGATTGGATTTGTGTTCTTCTGGTTTAATTTATTAAAATGTTCTCTGTTTTTCTAAATTGGTGTAAGAGTTTTCTGGTGTTGTGTTTTTACTCGATTACTGTTTGTGTGCTGCATAAATAATTTACACATTGCCTCTAACAGCTTGGCACAAAGCCTGACTGCTTTGTGCCAAGCTAACAGAGGGCTAACCACAGGTTAATTTAGTGAGTTGTGTGGTTCACTCTAACAAATTGTGTTTATTATTTGAGTGGGGCTTCTACCCTCTCAACTAATAACCCAATTTCTCACGTAATGGCATTGCAATTGGCTGCTGTCAGTGAATTTTAATAAAATGTTAGGTTCCACACAAAGGTAGAATAAGAGATAACCAATAGATAGTGGCTCTGCCTTCTAGAAAAAAACTGCTTAACCTTCTTACAATTACAAGTGGATACCATGTAGTGCAAAGTATAATTTGTGCAGCAATTGTCCGAAACTGAT
Source organism: Pleurodeles waltl (assembly GCF_031143425.1). Taxonomy (NCBI): domain Eukaryota; kingdom Metazoa; phylum Chordata; class Amphibia; order Caudata; family Salamandridae; genus Pleurodeles; species Pleurodeles waltl. The sequence continues at coordinate 396,855,834 of NC_090448.1, forward strand.
AAAAACAATAAGAAGAACCGATTTTAAAGGTATAGTCTGAATAAAAAGGCTGAATTTTCGACATGATTAGAAACAGAAAACATACCCTGATATCCTAATCTTGGAATCTGGTGTACAGTGTGAAGAGGCTTTTTGTTATTAGGCAAACATATTAAGGTGTTTGCATGCTAAGTCAATGACATTGCAACAAATACTTCAAAAAAGATTAGGCATGACATAAAGAAGCTGAGGTGAGTTACCAGTCTGGACGAGGAGATATCTGAGGCTGAATGTATTTATCAAGGTTTTAATTGGATTGGAATATTTCCACCACTTTCTATAAAAGGCTAGATAGCCTGTAATTTGAGCTCTGTTTTTGTTTTATGCAAGTGACTTATGTTTTACATTACTGTCTGAGATACATGATGCATTCTTAATATCTGAGATTCATAAGTGACCAGTTAATGTGATAATGAAAGAGGAAAAACTATTAAGGGAAATTAAGTGATGCATTTACATAGCAAAGATTGTAGTGTTGACTGTTGTTAAGATGCATTAGTGAGAAATGCAGCACCAGGTGCATCAACAGTGCAACTACCTATTTGATAAAGTACTTCAAGATTAAGGCACATGCAAGGTTAAGGAGAAATAATTTGTGGTGATTTCAGAGTAAATTCTCTGCTGATGGGATGCTGTGCAAAAAACAATACTAGAGCCTCTAGAGACAAGAATTCCACCTTTGGAGGTCCCCATTTTGCATTTGGACCCTGGAAGGGAGAGAAGGAAGATTCTGCTGTCTTCATTGTGGCTTCCTAGCAGAGTGGATGAACTGAGGAAGTACCTGGAAAACAGACCAGCAATCTTTTGCATCATTGGCTACTGTTGCACCTAACACAGAAAGAGAACCTTTGATGTGGCAGTTTACACATTCTGCAGGACATAAAAAAGTAAATGCTCCCAAAGTCACATACGGCTTATGTGACCAAATCATACAGAGAGGGCACCCCGCGATGTACTCCTTGGGCCATGCACTCAAATGACTACTTGAGAGCAGAGATGCAACGGCAGCAGAGGAACTAGAGGAAGAAGCCTCCTTCCAGATGTCCCAGATGTTCTCCTATAAGCAGAGGAGAAAGATTACCACCTGCAATTGTTCCCTACCTACTTAACAAGTGTAGGAAGTTCATTTGTTCAGGGGAGATGAACAAGACCATAATCTCCCAAGGAATCAGTCAGCACCTTAAAAAAACACAATAAGGACTTTTATAAAAAAAAAAAAAAAAATAACATTTAAAAACAAAGGATTAAGAAAATAATATAATTGAACGTTTACCAAAAAACCCAAAAATAGTTTAAAACTACTTACCAAAAAACACAAAAAAGGTTCCAAAATAAGAACCTTCTTAAAAAAAAAAAAAAAAAAAAAAAAGAAAATGGCAGTCCCTAGTTGGTCGACTGTAGGACCTAGTGACAGGCTGGGCTGTGCCCCCTCCCCAACACACTGTGCACAGCCAAACCTTGTGTGCAGTCGGGTCGGTCACCTACAGAGACTGGTGCGCAGGTTCTGGTCTGAGACCTTGCCCTGTGGCTCACTCCCGCTGTGCACATCCAAAGGCCATGCGCAGAGTTAGTGGTCCACCTACGAAAGGGGCATTGGAGGACTGAGTGTGATCACAATGGTACAGACCATTTGTAACTGCTGGGCCACAACCCAGTTCTGGCTCAAGTGTGACTGCCGGGGATGCAACTTACATATCCTTCCATAGTACACATTAAAGTAAATAAAAGAGACAAAAGAATTAGACAAGAAAGGGAAGGAGAAAAATAAGTCAATGTCGGTGCAACGTCGTCGCACCAACTGTTTGTACGGGGTGCTAGGAAATTAAGGCCACCTGTTGCCGGCCCCCTATAATTGTTCGCCAATTTCAGCTGTTATTTCACCTCCGGAGACACTGGGTCCATGACTTTCTGTTGGGCCTCTACCGACCTCCCTTCAAGGTTTTCTGTTGCCACCACCAGAGGATGGGGATACTCCTATCCAGTCTTGTGCTCCTTCTCCGTGAGTTCTTGTTTGTAGTTCCCCTGTATAGTTTCCATCCAGCTCTTTTTAGTTCCATCTCATGGTGATCATCAGATTCGGAAGAGAACTCCAAGTGTTCCAAAGTTTTCATATCCTGCCACAGGGTATTGCTCCTCCCATGTGTTCTCCTGTGTCTTCTCCTTTTTTGATTTACACCGGTCCTTGGGCCTGGCCCTCTCCTTTGTGTATGTATGGGAGCCGGTATCCCGGGAATCGTGTCTCGGGGAAATTGGGGCGCTCTTCTAGCAAAGTCCATGCTTCCTCTGGTGTCTGGAAGAGAAAAGATTTTCCCTGAAAACAGGGCCTTTAGTTTGGCTGGAACATAAGCATCTATTATAGCCTGAGCCCCCTCAGCCTCGCTTTCACTGAGTCAAAGGTGTGACGCTGCCTCTGAACCTCCACTGAATAGTTTGGAAAAATCAGGATTTTAAAGTTCTTATAGCGTGTCTCTAACTTACGCACTTCAGTAAGAAATATGTCCCGGTCTTCATAATTGAGGAACGTGGTGATCACGGTTCTCAAAGGGGCCCCTAGTGAAGGCCTGCTTCCCAGCACCCTATACGCCCTTTCTATTACGAAGCAAGAGGATAATTTATCCTGGGGAATGGTGTCTCGAAGCCACCACTGAATAAATGGCCCTGTGTTACGGCCCTCCACTCCCTCCGGGAATCCAACAAACCGTAGATTGTTTCAGCTAGCCCGATTCTCTTTGTCCTCCAATCACCACACCACATCTTTTTTGGTGACTTTAGTCCCCATCATCTCCTTGCGCAGCTACAGGACTTATATCTTCAAGGTCGGAGATTCGCTCCTTCGCCGTGGTAACTCTTTCTGCCAAGTTGTGTAGATCCTGTCACAGGAAGGAGACCTCCAAGTATACCATACCCACCTTCCCCTCCAGAGCATCCCGGGAGGATAGCATCCCCGAGAGTAAGGTGGGATTATCTGGTGTGGGCTGGGGGCCACCTCGGGCAGCAGCATCACTCTTGCGTTGTAATTGAGTTATTCCTGGTAAGGGGGCCTGGGGTCTTTGTCCCTTAGCATATCTTCAGTAGGTGTTCTTGCGTATAAGCTTGCCACTTCACCCCAACAGAACCTAGTAGTGGCTTCTCAGGCTCAGGGTGCAGCTCTCCAAAAGTGGGACCCTCCTTGCCCACTCTGTGTCTCTTCCCTAAGATCACTTCTGAAAGGCACAGTGAGGAAAGCCGGCACTGGATCCAATCCACACCAGTAGATGCCTTACCTCCACAGGGCGATGACTGTGAGAGGGAATGGGGAGTAGTCTGTATGTGCAACCCTCTATATATAGGACTCATTGACCTGCTTCCTGGTCAAAATAGGAAGATGGAGGGCAAGGAGTGTCTCTCTGACACTGTATTAACTTAGGATGCCATCTCCGGATTCCCCCTTGGAGCATGTCCCTTTCTCTGGTGCGACCCCACCAGCGAAGCCCACCCTGGCCTCCGATCCCACTACCTCCCTTCAAGACCCGCACAGCCTCGTCACAGACACAATCGTGTAGGGGGTACTGTCAGGTGTATCAAACACCTTCTCTAGTGGAGCACGCTATCACTGTCTCCTGTCCATGAGGGGCAGGGAGAGGTGGAAGGCCAGGGTGCACACCAACAATCCACACCTGATCAGGCCCGGACCCTCAAAATGGTCCTCCAGCTGCTGCCTTTCTCTCTGTGCACGTCACTCTGGTTCACCAGGCTGCCGAATCAAGGTCTGTAGGTGCAGCCTCTCTTGTGTTGCCAAAGGCACCCTCACTCTTCAAGGGGCCAGATCTTTCCTAATGACTGGATGAGTGGGTCATTTTTCAGAGGTTCGCAGTCCACTGCCGAATGGTCATATGAGTTACCTCGCTTACGGTAGGCCTCTCCCTTTCCTTTGCTTTTTTTTTCGTTCCCCCCCCCCCCCCTCCAGATTTACAAGCAGATTTACTGGCCCATCTTGGGCCACCCCACAGGTTCTGTAGCACTTTGAAGTATACGCCCCTGGGGGGGGGGGGGGGGGGAAACAGCAAAGAATGCCCGAAACTGCGATTGAAGCAGAGTCTTGGTCAATTGGAGTTTCTCACCTGGGCCTGGTGGCCCTGCTTCAGGTCTTGGGCTGGCACCACTTCTGTCTCTGCTTCCCAGATCATGCTGCTCGAAGGCCCCTTAGGGTAATTCATCCATCTCAGTGCCCAGGGACACCAGCATCAACATGTAGCCTCACATTTTGGCGAAGGCCATGATTTAACAGGATTTCTGCAGGGGGTGGTGCAGAGCTCACTTACAGAGCATCTGGCCTGTCCATCTAGCCCCCCCCCCCCCCCCCCTTCTCTTCCAGAATTAACCTAGCTCAAAGCATTTGGAGGATAGGGTATCTTCAACTGGTGGAATAAGTGATCCTTCTGCTGGGTACTTTTTACTGTTAAAACGTGCCTTGCCCTGCATGCCATGGGTCAATATTAGAATAGATTTCTTTCTGAGATGCAAGTCATTGTTCATGTATCCAGTCTACTACTTTGCTGAGTTACTTGAAACACAAGTAATGAGGCCTAATGTCATAACTTACCTCAATCTTTTCTGTAACTAAGTCTGAAATGGTAACCAAAGTCATCAGCTTGCTTTTTTTTTTTTTTTTGCGAAAGATCCTAAGACAAATTTATTCAGTCATTTTTTTAAAAGTAAAAAATCATGTTGCCCAAAAGTTGTGTGTGATTCCATCACAAAAGCACAATGTTCACATGTGGTAAACATCAACACTCTTACCAGTGCATGACTGCAAGATATTCTGTCATGCCAAATCCAAGTACTTGTTTATAGCTAATAGTGTCTAAGTGATTCATTCGTAACTTACAATGCCAATGCAGCTCATGTTGCATTCATTAATATTCCACGTTTGATGAGAAATTACTAAAACCTCTTTTTAGAGCCATATCATCACACTCCGTTTTTGCTCCTTGTTTCATTTCCATACCATGATGGCCTACAGAGGTGATTTTATGAACTTTCAATGGAGAACCTTCCAGGGCAGTTCACTCATATTCTACAGGGTTTGTTGGAGCGGGAAACATCACCCATTGAACATTGTCGGAACACTCAACCTGATGCCTGTCTCCCTCTTATGCAACATATTTGGAGAAAATCTTGGTCTCCGACCCCAGGGGGAAGCTGTTACTTTAATTGAACAAAAAACCCTTACATCAGTCTGCATCTCGACACCAGAAAAGATGACCGTCCTCTATATCTTCAAGGAGTTCTGTTTTGGTCCTCCTTTTGCATTGCATCTCGTGGGTTCTTGGAAGAATCGAAAGAAATAAAATAATGCAGAAGAAAATCAATTTATTCATTTCAGGTGATTCGTATGGTGCTGAATGTCACTGTTTCATCGCACTAGTATTGGCTACAGGTGCAGAGTGCATGAGCAGCCAATACAGTCACAAAAAAAGTTAATTGTCTTGGTAGTCTTTCTTGATAGGCCTCACACTTCAACCCACAACTGCTTATGAGCAGAAGAAACAATGACCCATAAGTAAATAAGGCGTAGAAAGTTATATAATTCTGAGACTACAAAAGAAACAGGCACACCAGGTGTGCAATGAGACAAATAATTAAATTAACAGCAATACTTCGACACATATCGGCTAGAAGGAGAATCTTATTTATATATATATATATATATATTTATATATATATATATATATATATATAGATATATATATATATATATATAATTATTATTATTTTTTTCCTCCAAATTAGCCTGCATTGCAAAGCCTTGTTAGGAATTCCTTAATGGAGTAACTCTTACACTGGGGTTCTTCTAACCAGTGTTATGTTCTATCATGGGCATTGACCTTCTAGAGGCTTGAGACAGGGAAATTAAAAGTACCTTTGTAAAGTATTTAGGGCACATTCAGCTTTACCAATAAATTGTACTTGTAATAAATATTTTTAAAAGCACAAGAATTCGCTTTTTAGTTGTTTCCTAGGTGAAATCTAATGTTTTCCTCTGGAACAGGTATTCCTGCTACAGTGAAAATAGCTTTTGGAGCCTTATCACTGTAAAGATTTTTTTACATTAAACTTCTACGTATCCTGGTTCTAAATATCATGCATCTAGCCTTGATGGGCATTAGGGCCTACTTAGGGACGACTTACTAATATTTACAAGGCTGATTTAGGCCTGTCCAAAGGCGTTATTTTGACAGGCCAAACTTGCAGTTTAAACCTGCACAGACCGGTAACTGCTGCAAGGCCTGCAGTCATGTTTTGCAAAGTTGTGCCAATGGTGGCACAATGCATGCTGCAGCCACTAGTGACATTTAACTTAAAGGTCCTCAGTAACTTAGTTTTGGTGGATCATGAAATTCTAAGCCATAAGTAAAGATGCATTTAAATTCTGTACCTTGTCACATTTGCTGCTTTCAGTGACAGAGGTCAAATGTCAGGCTATGTCTCCTGACAAACTGATGCTCATGTTTTTTAACATAGGGATTGGTGTTTACAAACTCCTCTCACTTTGCAGTGAGAGAAAGAAAAGCAAAGTGAACTATATGAAATCTTGCTAGAGTGTTTGAATGGAAAGGTTTGTAAGATGTCATTTTTGTAACCCAACAAAAATTAACTGTACACGTGAAACAATTCAGAAAGCCCACACAACAATTTTTTGTAATTCTGAAGTGGATAAAAAAAAATCAAGACTTTTTCTTGGTGATTCACACATAATACATATTCAACTAAAACACAATTTCTACACATTATCATTTGTATATGATAAAACTATATCAGTAAAGCTGTATGTTTGTGCAAATTCAGGGACCATTTCAATGGAAAACGTGCCATCTGTAAAGGATAGTGGGCTACCACACAATGCTTTAGTTACATTAAAAAAATCCCTTGTTATGTCAAAACTGGGTGGGTTGCGAACGTTTGTAATGCCAAAAGTAGGTTGTGGTTCTAAAAAGTTTGGGAAGCACTGTACTAGGAACTTAGAAGTAACTTAAATATGCTAGTTCCAAGCATATCCAGTTGTTACGTGTGGTGGCGTCTGAGCACATGAATTGGGACCTGTTAGTACAGTCCTAGTGTGGAAAGTCAAAACACAACAGAATCAGTTAAAAAAATAATATATGAGGGTCATTATTCAAAAAGAGGCATTTTTCGTTGTTGATGCTTAAGAACTACAGCTGTGGAAGTAAAAAGCTGAAGGATAAAACTGTAATTCAAAACAATTAATGAACGCATCATAAATCCTACACAAAGTTGCTAATAAGGGTCTCACTAAATATATTTACCTGTGCCCCACAAAAGTTTATGACCGCCCTGTACACAGCACACTGGCAAGTGTTTAATTATAGAAGGAACTTAGTGATACAGAAACCCTGTAAATGGAATTTCGGCATAAGAATGATTAAAATATTTTCCAGTCTTTTAAGTGATCACTTGAAATTCTAAGTCTGGGTTAAGTGTGTTCTAGGACTCTGAATCTTGACTTGATGGTGCTTGCCCCTGGTGAAGGAGGGTGGGCGGGTGGGGGGGGGTATGTTTGTGTTTACTAACTTTGATTTTGTTTTCGGATCGGAGCCATAGGTTCCTCTCTCCGTAGGTCAGTGGGGACAAAGGGCCAGGTGTACTAACTTTAGGAATACCGATTTCCTAATTGTGATGAACTCTGAATTGCAATTAGGAAATCAGTATTCCAAATGTATGAAATGCTTTATTCCCAATTAGCTATTCCTAGTAGGCTGCAAATCAACCTACCTTAAGAATATTAACAAGGCTGCTCGTAATTAGGAATTGGGATGGTGGCCTGTTGAGGTCAGCAGACCACCATGTCTGTGATTGCTTTCAAATAAAGCAATCATTTTATTTTTTTTAAATGCAGCTCGTTTTTCTTGAAAGAAAATGGGATGCATTTAAAATAGAAAAAAATGAAACTTTCAAGTTACATTTTTTTAAGAGTAGGCAGTGGCCTGTGGGAAATATTTTTCAACATTCCCAAAGGGAAAGGGCTCCCAATGGGGACCCCTTTCCATTTGCAAATGGGTTACCACCACTTTTAAAATGGTGGTAAAGTATTACTGTTTTTCGACCGGTATTCAGTAATACATACCATACCAATTCGGTATTTGGAAAGGACGCTCAAAGCACGCCCCTTGCAAATACTGAATCGCAAATGTAAACTACAATTTGGTAACAAGTTACCAAATCACATTTTGTACATTCGAAAAAGCATTTTTCAGGCTGCAAATGGACCAATTCTGCAAATTGGGCCATTTGCAACTGTAAAAATGCTTTGTACAACTAGCCTAAAGGCCCTATGCTTTATAAGCCAGGCAGGAGAATTTTAGTGATAATTTATTTTCCACTGTCAACAAGGGAAGAGTATCTAACACAAGTTTAGCTTGGCTTATTTTATTTTTCTAATTTCATGAGCTAGTATCGCAGGCTTTTTCCTATTTTGAATTGATTTAGTTTTTAGGTAGTCTATGCAAAGGGCATTACAGCAATGTATTTTGCTTACGGTTAGAACTCTAACTTTTAATTTACCAGTTTGTTTGTGGTTGTCTTTTGTGTGCAACACCTTAAACTCACTTTGAGTACTTGCGGTTTGTACTAACTCTTTGGTGGGTGGCAATGAATAAGCCAACGGTATATGGTATAAAAGTAGTAGAGTTCAGTTTAAGGATGACAAGAACATACTGTCCTAAAAGGGGAAGCTAGTTTCAAGTAAAAACGTAAAGGAGGAAGGCATAAGACCAGAATTTAGAGCTCTGCCACTTTCGTCGAAGCCTTATTCAGCTTCACAGTCTCAGCTTTTCTTTTTTTATTTTATTTATACTTATGAAATACACATATGTTCAAATAGAAATATAACCACTTCCAAGCTCCTGGAAGTTCAAACACCATGTTGTACTGTAACACTTAAGACATCTCCATTTAGCACAGGCTAGTAACCCTATGAGTAAAGACTTCTGCGCTGACGGGGTTGGGTGTTCAGATCTCAGGTATGCAGAACAATACTCAGTCTGCACTTCCACTTGAGCCCTTCAATAAACAGGCTGAGTGAAGGTAACTTGACTGTACGGGCTGATTTAAGGATACCAACATGGACGTTGGGAAGGTGTATTTCAGAATATCGTGGAACAAAATATTGACCTGCAACATTGTCAACTTCTGAACATCAATTATCACTATATCCTCAAGGTAAGCATGTATTGGTAAGAGATTTACTCTATAAAGATTTACTTTCTTAGCTCCATATCCACTTACTTTGACAATATATATCTCTCCATCGAAAGTCTGATGTCCTCGCCAGAATGAGAGCATAATTTGGTTTGGCTATTACACTAAAGCAGATGTTTATCACTGACCCACGGTCCTCAAGCAGGTTGAGTAGGTGTGGGAAAAGCTATATTCAAAGCCAGCTATTTGTAAGACTCAGAACTACAAATATCAGTCAACCAAGACAGCCCATTATTTGTCTCTGAAAACACATGCAGTCTGCTCTTTGAAAGTATCTTCAGGGGCGATAGACACAGTTGTTGTGAGAAAGTATGACTTTTTCCGTAGGTGAAGAAGATTTTTCCCCCACACCAGCCTCCAAAGGAAAGGTTTCAAAATAAGTGGGGTCTTATGGTGAACCCGTCTAGAGATCTCTCAATCAGACAGGCTAATACTAGTGCCATTGAAGCAGTATGTATGGTATAAGTTTGACCATTACACCTTCTCCGTGCCCCGGTGGAGAATAGATTTGTGCATAACTTGAACAAAAAGCAGCTCAACGTGCAGGAAAACATAGGTGAAGTAATTGTGCATAAAAGCCCAAGACTCAGGAAAAATTAATTGACTTCCTATTTGATGGAAGGACGTGGTTGAAAGCACCAAGGTTCTGTAGCAATACAAGTGCTGCCTAAGTGGTACCAATAAGATCATGGTCCTCCCGGGCAGCTTCCTCCTCTTCCTACAGGTGTGCTCCCAACTCTCCCCTGCCGGCTTTAGTCAGAGGAGTGACTAAGCCCACCACCCAGGTCTCAAAAGATGCTGCAAAGTAAATTTTAATGAACCTGTGCTTACTTCATTATAGTAGAGTAAGGCATTCCGCTCAATATCACTGCTCAACCGAGTGTTTCTCCAATGAGGAGATCTTCTTGAGAGTGCAGAGCAGCCATGCACTAAAGCCCCATCATTTATCTCCAGCCACGTCACCTCTTCCTCTCCCAGCATCCGTGGAAAGTTCTACAGAAGGTTGAAAGGGTTCTGCTAGGCATGATGGGTCGAGTCCTGCCACAGGAAATGGGCAAGGTGTTACTTCCAATAGTGTGTAGCAAGAAAAAAAGGGTTAATAACTTTGTAGCTGTCTGTAACTACACTGGCTGTGTTGGGTGGACTTGATGGTTGCTTACTTACTTGTAATAGCCCTATAGTGAATAACAAGTGTAAGCCCCCTTCTCATTCGAAACTGGCACTTCCAGTAGACATCCTGCCCTTAGACCTAAACAAAATCCATCTCACTGCTACTCGTAGAGTTCCTTTCTCATGGATTTCCCTTCCAGCAGCTGCATATGATTTCCTGCTATGCCTACCTGGACGATTAGCTAATCAGATCTTCATTGAGGGATTTAACGTTATCCAACCTGGCCCTCACACTCATGACTCTGTTCGAACATAGGTTCTCGGGGAACTACCCACAATTCTCCCAGTTCATTGAGGCCATTTGAACCTCCAGACATACAGAGGTCTTACCTACCTTGGAGGTATTACTGGCCTTAAGTCAAACTGCTGACAAAAGACAGTATCCTATCAGTGGGGTAAGTAGAATTGGTTCTGGGACCACAGACAGCGTGCCTCAGAGGGTCCCAGTGCTAAGCTTCACATATGCACCATGCAGAGCACTGGGATCTGTTGCTGGACAGCTACTTCATCTACCTTGTGCTCCAGCACATCATGAACACAACAAAACTATCAGAGTTCAGATGAGAAGTGTCTGAATTTTGTAAGTAGGTCTCTCTCTTAGAACAAGCTTACAGTGAAATTTAAAATATATGGGCAATCTCAAGTGCTCGTAGTATGCCTTCAAGGACTGGTGTTGAGGACAATGGGTGCATAGCATCTAGGGCAATGGACCACACGCAAGGTACAGAATATAGTTGAGTGGCAGTCAGCTAAGTTTATGCTTCTGGGTCCGGGAGACAGGAAAAAAGAGTACAGAGTAAACGATTTCTGGCAGTGTTGTGATTCGCAATGGCGTCTTTGCTTTCACTCAGTGTTCCTTCACTGCTTTTTGGTCCTTTACTTTTTTCTTGTCTTCCCTGCTGATTCCCTTGTTTTCCCTCCTGGTCCAAGATGATCTTTTCTACTGGTTTCCTTGAAGGGAATGCTTTTGTTCCTTCAGGTTAAAGCGGGCCTTCCGCTTTCCATGTTCCTTCTGATTTCCTTTTCAGCTGTCCATTTAGGTTTAAGGCCTGCTGACTACTTATTCCACTGTCGTGCATGTAGTGAGAGAGAGTTTGTGTAATTATTCCAGGGCAACTTAGTTAGTGTTTGTATGCTTCTACCAAGGCTGTTTGTGGGATCTGTCACTACTGTAGTAATTATATAATCATGGATGTGGGTGGATTGTCACCAGGAATCCGCTGTGACAACTCTTTAGGCTAGCAGGGAAGCTTAATCAGGGGAATCTCTTTATTTGTGCCTTGTAGGACAGACAAATCTGTCCCGCCACTTGATACTGCCACTAAATGTAGGTGACTATATTTAAACACAGTGGAACATTCAGGCCCTCATTACAACCCTGGCGGTCGGTGATAAAGTGGTGGTAATACCGCCAACAGGCAGGCGGTAAAAAAATTGCAACCATGACCACGGCAGAAACCGCCAACACATTTAGCCACTTTAACACTCCGACCCCTACGGCGGTCGCAACAAACACCGCTGTGGTAACCGCCAACAGCCAGGCGGAAGACAATGTACCGCCCACTGCATTACAACACGCCCATCCACCAGCTTTTCCGGGGCGGTACCAATGCCATCAAAAACACGGCGTAAACCGAACACTGAAGGGAAACAACTCACCTCTCGACACTCAAGGAAGAACCAGGACGCAATGGAGCCCGAACTGCAGGTGTTACCCATGCTGGTCTATCTTCTCATACACCAGGAGCATGAACGCTGGGAAAGACGACCACAGTGATTACTGCACCTAGCACACAGGGGAGGGGGGAGGAAAAAGAGTGTGACACACGCAACACCCCCACCCCCACCCTCACCCCCAACACCATACACATAAACACATGCAACAACATTACATATACACCCTGTTACCCCCAGGAATAACGCAAGGACAAAAGGAATGGAGTCAAATGAGTGTAATGTTATACATTTTGAGAAATAGGTTCATAAATACACAGTATGTACAATATATACAAAAGGAAGGACAGTGCCCACTCCAAAATGTCCGTGGCCCACTGTCCCAAAACACATAGACCAAGGCCACACTTCACTCCTGCCTCAATACGTAGAGAACACTGCAGGGGCATCATGTCGAAAACACACAGGCACCTCAGGGGGATGGGGAATCGGGGGGCTTCTGATGGATACAACTACCTGTGGATTCCTCACCTCATGAATACTCCCATGGCGCCAGCATTCTACGGAAATCTTCTTACTAGTCTCTGCACGTCGACGAGGACGTCACTATCTCGCACGCGACGCCGTCTGACGTCATACAGGCAATAAGAGGTCCTCGACGACGTGCGGACGTCAGTTCCCTTTTTTCCGTGCATTCGAAACGGTTATCTTCGAGGGAGCAACTGTTACTCTTGCGGTTACAGTGTATATCTTGCTGCGTACTCTTTCTCTGTGGAAATAATGTCGCAGAGAAAGTCTGGATTTAAGCCTTGTCGTGAGTGTGGAGGCAAGATGTCGGTGACGGATCCTCATTCCGATTGCCTTTGGTGTTTGAGCTCCGACCACGACGTCTCGACTTGTGATTCGTGTCAGCACATGAATCCGAAGGCCATTAAAGAACGCAAGGCGAAGCTGTTTATGGCCAAGTCAAAGGAGAAGCATCACAAGAAAAAGTCTTCTCCAAGACATCGGCGTCATCGAGACTCCCGGCGCCGTAGAGAATTTCGGCGTCATTCAAGGGAGGCTCGTTCCAGGTCTCCGGATCGGCGCCGGAGGACATGGGAGGTCAGCCCCACGGTGACGCCGCATCCTTCGACGCCGTTGCTCTCTCCGACGTCTCCAACTTCGCCTGGACAGGCGTCGGTGATTGAGGTATTGGAGCCTCAGGTGTTTTCTCCGGCGCAGACGCCGAGGCCGGCGTCGGGGTCGCCTCCGAGTCAGGCACCCCATTATCCGGCTTTTCCCACCCCTGGAGCCGATAGTTCCGCATTCTTGAATGCGATGTATGCCATCTTCCAACAGATGGCTCCAGGGGGTGCTCCGGCTGGGCCTTTGGCCTTTTCTTTGGGTGATCCTGCGCCTCTTCGGACGGCACCCTTTATGCCCTTTCTCCCGTTTGGGAACGTGGGCTCGGCGCCAGTGTCGGCGCCGGTGGCCGCTCCGATGGCTTCGGAGGGATTGGCCCCAGGGATTTCCATCCGGTCGACGTCGAGATTTCGGCCTGTGACTCCGGTGGGTCCATCCATTTCATCTGCTCTTCAGTCGGCGCCGAAGTTACCTGTGGCGCCGGATGCGGCGTCGGTGGCTTCGGAAGATCGGCGCCGATCTCCGACTTCGGCGGAGGTGTTGTCGACTCCGCGGATTGAGCAACGACTGCATTCAAGGAGGCGTGCTCTCCGGGTACTAGAGGAGCAGGAGTACCAACGAGCCCTAGAGGAAGGAGAGCTAGAGGACTCGGGTGATGGGCTGCGTGGACTGGAGTCGGCCAGTGGGCTGGACACTTCCCCTGAGTGGGACCTTTCGTCCCCGGGGGAATATACCGAGGAAGCTGCTTCCTTTCATACAGTGGTACGGAAGGCAGCTAGTTTTTTGGACCTGCCTTTGCCGGTGGTGGAGGCGAAACAAAACCTTTTGACAGAGGTGTTGCATCCGGCCTCAGCCGCGGCGGAGCCTCTATTACCTTTTAATGACGCTCTGCTGGATCCGGTTTTAGAGGTGTGGAAGAAGCCGGCATCTTCCCCAGCAGTTCACAGAGCGTGGCCAGGAGGTATCGGACGGCTCCAACTGATCCTGGTTTCCTATCTAGGCACCCTACGCCGGAGAGCTTGGTTGTGCAGGCCTCCTGTTCGTCCAAATCAGCGCCTGGTTCTTTCCCGACGGTGCCTGGGGACAGAGACTCAAAAAAGCTAGAGGCGCAGTCGAAGAAGATTTTTTCGTCCTGCAGTCTGGCGTTAAAAGCCACTAATGCGACCTGTATCCTGGGGAGGTATATTCATGCTCTGGTGGATGACATCTCCTCTTCGTTTACAGAGCTTCCCCAGGGTCTTTTGGATCTTGTCTCTGATGCCCAGGCTGCTGCGACCCAAATTATCCAGACGGGACTGGATACCACCGACTCGGTAGCCAGAGCAATGGGCACAACTGTGGTGGAAAGGAGACAGGCCTGGCTACGTAACTCGGGCTTTTCGGCAGATGTACAGTCCACATTGTTGGATCTCCCGTTTGATGGGGACAAACTGTTTGGGGCTAAGGCTGATTCGGCCTTGGAACGTTTTAAGGAGAGCAGGGCCACGGCTAAGTCGTTGGGACTCCAAGCTCCTTCTTCCACGGCCTCTTCCAGATTCTTCAGGAGGTTTCGTGGATTTGGGCGTGGCTCTTCCTCCTCTTCCTTTCGGGGAAGATATCAGCAACCTGCCTCTTCCCACCCCTATAGATCTTTTAGGGGGAGGGGTAGGGTCCGCACCAGGGGAGCCTCTCAGCAGCACTCTGCCTCTTCCTCATCCTCTGGCGGGGTGCAGCAGGGGAAGCAGCCTTAGGCTTCCACCATTTCCCACTCACTCCTCTCCTGTAGGGGGAAGATTACAGCATTTTCTCACCAAATGGGAGACTGTTACGTCGGACACTTGGGTTCTCAGTGTTGTGGGAAAAGGCTACACCCTTCCCTTTCGGGAGTTTCCGCCCCTCATCCCGCCCCGCCCTTCGTATTGTTCACAAGAACACCTCCTGTTGCTAGAACAGGAGGTGGAAGTCCTCCTTTTAAAGGGCGCGGTGGAGTTGGTCCCGGAGCAGGAAAGGGGTCAAGGAGTTTACTCAAGGTATTTCCTGATTCCCAAGAAGGATGGTCGTTTGAGACCAATTCTGGACCTGAGGATCTTGAATTGGTTCCTCAAGCAGGAAAAGTTCAAGATGCTGACCCTAGCACAGGTGCTTTTGGCGTTGAACATGGAAGACTGGATGGTGTCTGTCGACTTGCAGGATGCTTACTTTCATATCCCGATACTCAAGTCACACAGGAAGTATCTCCGGTTTGTGGTGGGATCGCAACACTACCAGTTTGCGGTCCTTCCGTTTGGTCTTACTTCAGCACCTCGAGTCTTCACGAAGGTGATGTCGGTGGTTGCGGCAGAGCTCAGAAGGAAGGGGATAGCAGTATTCCCTTACTTGGACGATTGGTTGATCAAAGCCAAGTCCCCGGAGCTTGTGTTGCGTCATCTGCAGTCAACAACCCAGTTGTTGTTCGACCTGGGCTTTTCGGTGAACGAGCCCAAATCTCACCTGGAGCCCTCTCAGCGCCTCCTGTTCATAGGGGCAGTACTGGATACGACATTGGGTCGGGCCTTTCCTCCGCCTCAGCGGATTCAAGATATTCAGGATTTGGTTCCAATGTTTCGAAACGGAGCGGTAGTTCCAGTCCTCAAGGTCCTTCGTCTGCTCGGTCTTTTTGCCTCCTGCATTCTGTTGGTCACGCATGCTCGCTGGCACATGAGGGCTCTTCAGTGGTGCCTCCGAAGGCAGTGGTCTCAACACAGAGGGGATCTAGAGGGTACTGTCAAGATCTCCAGAGATGCTGCTGTGGATTTGAAGTGGTGGATTGCAAGCAACAATCTTTCACAAGGAAAGCCGTTCCAGCAGTCGCCACCAGTGGCCACAGTCATAACGGATGCTTCCACTCTAGGGTGGGGAGCTCATCTGGGGGATCTGGAGATCAAAGGTCTTTGGTCTCCAGAGGAACAGATTTTTCACATCAATCTGTTAGAATTACGGGCTGTACGTCTGGCTCTCAAGGCCTTCCTCCCTTCCCTTCGTGGTCAGTCGGTACAGGTCCTAACGGACAATACTACCACGATGTGGTACATAAACAAGCAGGGAGGAGTGGGGTCGTACCTTCTCTGCAGAGAAGCTCTTCGACTATGGTCCTGGGCAAAGGACCATCGGATTTGCTTGATAGCAAGCCATCTGGCCGGAGTCTTGAACGTGCGTGCGGACAGTCTCAGTCGCCACTTCTCGGCAGACCACGAGTGGCGTCTCCATCCAGATCAAGTCCGTTTAATCTTCCAGAAGTGGGGGTTTCCTCGGGTAGATCTGTTCGCCACTCGAGAGAACGCGCATTGTCCGTTGTTCTGCAGCCTTCAGTATCCGATGCAGGAAGCGTTGGGGGACGCTTTTCAAATGACCTGGTGCGGCCAGTTGCTTTACGCGTTTCCTCCCATACCCTTGATTCCTCGAGTATTGAGGAAGATTCGCCAAGACCGGGCTCTAGTAATCGTAATAGCTCCGGATTGGCCAAGGAGGGTGTGGTACTCCGACCTTCTCCAACTCTCAACGTGCCCGCCGCTCCGTCTCCCTTTCAGGGCAGACCTCCTCTCACAGTCGCAGGGGCAGGTTCTACACCCCAACCTCCAGAGTCTGCACCTACATGCCTGGAGATTGAACGGGGCAACCTGAGTTCCTTCTCTCTCCCGCCTGAGGTAGTGGATGTTATATTAGCGGCCAGGCGACACTCCACTAAATCTATCTACGCTAATAGGTGGTCTAAATTTGTTGCGTGGTGTGGAGAGAGGCAGATTGATCCTTTACAAGCTCATCTATCGGACGTTTTGTCTTTTGCTCTATCTCTGGCGCAGAAAGGCTGTGCAGTGGCTACCATTAAAGGTTATTTATCGGCCTTGTCAGCCTTCATATGTCTTCCAGACCAACCATCTTTATTTAAATCCCCTATTGTTATCAGATTCTTGAAAGGTCTTCTAAATCAATATCCTCCAAAGCCATTCGTTATGCCGCAATGGGATTTGTCCTTAGTCCTGACTTTCCTTATGGGGTCCCCTTTTGAACCTATGCATTCTTGCCCCTTGAGGTATTTGGTTTTAAAAACAGTCTTCCTGATAGCTATAACATCAGCAAGGAGAGTGAGTGAGTTGCAGGCCTTATCAGTAAAACCCCCTTATACAACTTTTTATGGGGATAAGGTGGTGTTGAGGACCAAGGCTGCTTTCCTCCCGAAGGTTGTTTCACCCTTCCATTTGGCTCAGGCAATTACTTTGTCCACGTTCTATCCTCCGCCTCATCCTTCCAAAGAGGAAGAAAGACTGCACCGTCTGGATCCAAAGAGAGCGTTGAGCTTCTTTATCAATAGAACAAAGGATTTCAGGCTGGAGGATCAGCTGTTTATTGGATACGTGGGCAAGAGGAGAGGAAAGGCAGTCCACAAGAGAACACTATCCAGGTGGGTTGTTCTTTGCATTAAAATATGTTACTCTTTGGCAAAGAAGGATCCTCCTGAGGGCATTAGAGCTCATTCCACCAGAGCTAAGTCGGCCACTTCGGCCTTAGCCAGAGGTGTTCCTGTGGTCGACATCTGCAAGGCCGCAACTTGGTCGTCCCTTCACACTTTTGCAAAACATTACTGTTTAGATTCTGAGGTTAGAAGGGACGGCCATTTTGCACGGTCAGTGCTGCAGGATTTCTTGGTTTGACCATTTAGGCACCCACCGCCGGGCGTGGTACTGCTTTGGGACTCTATTCATGAGGTGAGGAATCCACAGGTAGTTGTATCCATCAGAAGAACGAGTTACTTACCTTCGGTAACGACTTTTCTGGTGGATACATTAGCTACCTGTGGATTCCTCACGGTCCCACCCGCCTCCCCGTTGCCTTTATGGTCTTGCCAAGTAATCCTTGAGTGCGCTCCTCTTGATCTTTGAGGGTGCAATAGATGTATATATATATAATATATTTATATATATATATGGGTATATGTGTATATATCTTTATGTATATACTTGGTGTGTGTATATATTTTTTAAAAGGAAGAGTTTTATATATATATATATATATATATATATATGTACATAAAAAAGATTTACAGTTATTCATACAATGTGGTGTATTTTTACAATATAATGGATGTTGCTTTGTTCTTTCATTGCATTGCCTGGTTGTTCTCATGCACGTAAAAAATGATTGGTACTGACGTCCGCACGTCGTCGAGGACCTCTTATTGCCTGTATGACGTCAGACGGCGTCGCGTGCGAGATAGTGACGTCCTCGTCGACGTGCAGAGACTAGTAAGAAGATTTCCGTAGAATGCTGGCGCCATGGGAGTATTCATGAGGTGAGGAATCCACAGGTAGCTAATGTATCCACCAGAAAAGTCGTTACCGAAGGTAAGTAACTCGTTCATCTCAGCCAGAAGATGGAATAACGCCACTGGCCTGGAGGGGGCTCCATGCCCACTGCTTGGGCCTGGAGAGTGCAAGGCCACAGTCTTACAAGTGGGTGGGTTGCCCACTGCTTGCTCCTGGGAAGTGCAAAGCCACAGTCTCTCAAGTGGGTGGTTTGCCCAATGCTTGGCCCTGGGGAGTGTAAGGCTACAGTCTCTCAAGTGTTTGGTTTGCCCACTGCTTGGTCCTGGGGAGTGCAAAGTCACAGTCTCAAGTGGATGGCTTCTTCCACTGGTTCTGGGGGGGCTTTGTGCTCAGTGTGCTTCATCCTGGCAAGGAGGGGCTGAGTGGATGGCTTCTTCTACTGGTTCTGGAGGGGACTTCGTGCCCAGTGTGCTTCATCCTGGCAAGGAGGGGCTGAGTGGATGGCTTCTTCCACTGGTTCTGGAGGGGGCTTTGTGCCCAGTGTGCTTCATCCTGGAGGGTGCAAGGTCACAGTCTCTCACCTGTGTGTCACACCGACAGGTGTTGCAGGGTCCAGGACTCACTGCAGCCCATGTAGTCACCACTGCTCTCCGGCGGTGACAGCTGATCAGTGGATGCCAGTTGCGCTGCAGGTGGCGGTGCAGGCAGTGGTGGTGGTAGCCTCCAGGTCATCACCTGCAGCCTCGTACGGCTGCCCACTGGGGTTGCTACTGCTGGCCGCGGTGCAGGTGGCGGTGCTGGCCGCGGTGCAGGTGGCGGTGCTGGCTGGCGGTGCAGGTGGCGGTGCAGGCAGTGGTGGTGGTAGCCTCCAGGCCTTCATCTGCAGCATCGGACAGCTGCCCACTGGGGCTGCTGCTGCTGGCAGTGGTGCTGCTGGCAGTGGGGCAGGTGGTGGTGCTGGCCGCAGTGCAGGTGCTGGCCGTGGTGCAGGTGGCAGTGATGGCCGCAATGGTGGCAGCCTCCAGGCCTTCACCTGCAGCCTCGGATGGCTGAAGTGCCGTGGCTGGTGTTCTGTGCCCCTTTCTGCCTTTGGCAGATGGTGTTGCATCCTTGCTTCTGCCAGCTGGAGTCTTTGTCTTGACTTTGCTGGCTGGTTGTGCCTCCTTCCCCTTGCTGGCTGGTGTCCCCTTCTTGCCCTTGCCAGGTGGCGGACCCTTCTTGGCCTTGGCAGGTGGTGCTGGCACACTGGCTGGGCTGACGGGTGCCTCCTTGGAGCCTCTCACAGCTGCAGAAACCACAGTGGCCGTAGACTGGGTGGCTGAGGTGCTGGGCTGGGTTCTGGCCACACTGGCCCGAGGTGAAGGACGGAGGGGGGGGGGGGGGGAGAGGGGTAGGGAATAGGTCAATGGTGGCGAGGGAAAGCTTCTTAGGGACACTGGGGCGGGAAGAGGGTGAAGGTTTGGGAGTGGAGGAAGAGGGAGTGGTTGTAGGAGGTGTCAGTCTGCTGGTTTGGGTGCAGGTGCATGGACTGGATGCTGTTGTGAGGTGGATGGCCGTTGGGTGTGTGTGTGTGCTTGCATTTGTGTACTTTGGGAGGAGGGGGTCACAGACACAGTGAGAGAGGACACAGGATGTGGGGGTGGTGACTGTCAGTGAGGGGCGTATAGTGATAGGCGTGCTGGTGATGGAGATAGTGGATGAGGATGTAGTGCATGCAGGTGTGAGTGGAGACGCCACTGGGAGGGAGGTGGAGGAGGAGGGGGACACAGTGGAGGCAGTGGATGTTGGTGTGTCTGCATGGGAATGGTGCTTGTGTGAGTGCCTGTGAGATGAAGTGTGGTGCTTGTGTTTGCCTGAGCCACTTGTGTGTGTTGGTTTGGGTGCATGCAGGTCTGACGGTGTGCTTGGGATAGGCTGGGGTTGAGGGGATTGGGACTGGGTAGAGAAAGCTGGAGAGGGGAGGCTGGAGACAGGGACAATGGATGCCATCAGTGCGGAGGCCAGAGCCTGAATGCTCTCTTTTGGGCCGCCACGCCAGAGTGAATGCCCTCCAGGTATGCATTTGTTTGTTGCAAATGCCCTGCTACACCCTGGATGGCTTTCAGTATGGTTGACTGCTCAACAGAGAGGGATCTCAGGAGGTCAATAAGCCTCCTCACTGAGGGCAGCAGGGCTGACTGGGGCAGGGCCTGAGGTGCCTGGGGCGAAGGAGATGCCCACCCTCCTGGGTGAGTGGGCAAGGGAAACACGCTGAGGGGCTGCTGGGAGGGCAGTACTGGTACAGGGGTGGCGGCTGTACCTGATGTTTGGGTGGGCACAGATGTGTCTGCCACAGTCAGGGAGCTTCCATCGGCAGAGGAGTCGCTGTCCGTAGTGTCCCCTCCGTCGTGGTGCTCCCCTCGCCCTCCATCCCACTTGTGCCCTCACCTTCGGTGGATTCGGCCTCCAGGCCCATGTGGGATGCAGCTCCCTCCGGTGCCTCTGCTCCTCCGCCAGATGATGCTAATGCACACAAGGACAGGGTGACAAAACAAAAAGGGGGGGAGAGACCGAGGATACACTTGATCAATGCCAGCAACAACACTACCGTTGGCGTACACAACACACAGGGAACAGCCCTATGAACTAGGCCATACACTACCCGTTACAATGCTAGTCACCAGCCCATGGGATACAATGCCTAACGCTATTCGCTGCACACCTGAAATCCACAGGACCCCACCCAGTAGTAGATGCCCACTAAAACTATTGGGGTTGGAGTGCATCTGAGCCTGCCCATCATTGAACCTACCCTGCGATGTTCACCCTGGCTTAGGGGCACCCACAGCCCACATCCGCCACCCAGATAAAACCTTAACGCGTGCAAAGTCATGATTCTGTCCTCACCCTCTTGTGGCTGCTGTGATGCCTTCAAGCGCCCATCCAACTCTGGATAGGCCACTGCCAGGATGCGGAACATCAGGGGGGTCCGGGTACGACGGGCACCCCTTCCTCGTTGGGAGGCCAGCCCCAGCTGGACCTGCGCCGTCTTCCTTGCCCAGTGGCACAGGTCCTCCACACCTCGTTGGCAATGGCGCTCCAAATACCCTTTTTCTGATGGCCGCTGACCTGCAGACAAAAATACAGCAGAAAAGGGATTAGTCATACCGTCCGGACTGTCATACTCATGGCCCACCATATCCCTCCTATCCCCTTACACACATATTGACCACCATACATGCAGCACTCTGCCCAGGACCCCACAGACCCCACCCTACAGGGGGCTTACACACACAGCACTCCATACATTAATGGCCCTCGCATCTTGCACACAGTGTACTCACCTGTTTGTCTGGAGGACCATAGAGTAAATTGTACTGGGGTAGGACCACATCCACTAGTCTCTTCAACTCCTCCGAAGTGAAGGCAGGGGCCCTTTCCCCAGACACTCAAGCCATTGTCGCTTCCAGACACAGGTCACAGCAGCACTTGCAGTGTAGGTCCTCTCCTGTTGAAGGTCAGGTAGCAAGAGAGTGCACAGATAGAAAATGGTGGTCACGTCCGCGCCGGTGCGTACCATCACCGCCGGTGTACATTGCCATTGGCAGAATGCTCCAGACCCGAGATACAACATATAGTTTGCCTGACTCCTAATTTAGATGCAGAGCTGATCACCTTTCTGTTTAAGATGGGCAGAGACCCGAAAAAAGGACTTGAAAAATCCCTCAAGTTGTGCCAGGATCATCTTCTGGACTTAATTGCCCCCCTTGCTAGAATTATTGATATGTCAGAAGAGGCATACCTCAAGGAGATTCTGTGTGGCTGGAGCGAACGTGCAGTGATTTTCTTGGGCAATGCCAAAGCTGCCTTGAACACTGAGAGGCGTAAAGCAGTCCTCCTGAGGATAACCCCCATTTTGGGGGATTTGGCAGGACTCCGAGAACCCAAACGTCTTCTCTTTGGAGAAGATATGGTTAAAACACTGGGAAAGTATGTAGCGACCTTCACTGCCGCAGACAAATTTCAGACAAACATACGTGAAGTATTCAATTCAAGTGTTTTTGCATGGGCCGGCAGAAGGGGACTTTCGGCCAGCTGAGCCTTTCAAAGGTCCCAATATAGTACCTACAGACAAAGAGGCAGAAGTTTTCAACTGCATCTGCTACCTTTTACCCCGAAAGAGGGTGCTTCCAGCATTCCAGAGGAGGCAGAACAAGAAGTCAGAGCTCCTCAAATTACCAGGGTGAGTTGAAGACTTCTCTTCCTTCTTCTTCTTCCCAGGAAAGAGTGAGACGTCAATTAAAGAATTTCATCCATGTTTGGGAAACCATAACTCAAGATCCATGGGTTCTGGAAGCAGTAGGAGGTTTCAAAATATATATTTTATCAAAACATCCTTTTAAAACATCTCCCCAAGTGAATTTCCTTTATCCAAAGATCAACAGAAAGTTGTGGACGAGGAAGTAAAATCTATGCTGAACAGAAAGGGGCAGTTAGAGGTGATCTTGGAATACAAGGTGTTCATCAGCACTCTTTTTTTGGTAAAGAAGGACAGGGGGTGGAGACCAGTCATAAATTTGAGAAATGTAAACAGCTTTTAAGTTTACAGGCACTTCAAGATGGAACGGATCCAACTCTTGTGGGACATGTTACTGAAAGACGATTGGCTAGTGAAACTGGACTTGAAGGAAGCTAATTCCACTATAGCCATGGCCAAAGATTGTCAACCTTACCTTCAGTTCATGTGGCAGAAACGTCTCTATCAGTTTTGTTCTCTACCCTTCAGTCTCTCTTCTTCACCTTGGTGTTTCACCAGGTGATGAGAGCAGTGGCATCCTTTCTAAGACCAAGGGGCGTACATATGATCATCTACCTAGATGATATACTGAACATGTCCAGTGCCAATCTCAACTCTTAAAAGATCTAGACATGGTTATGTCTCTGCTAGTGAATTTGGTTTTCATAGTGAACAAAGAGAAGTCTGTCCTCATTCCTTCACAGTCCCTAGAGTTTTTATGTTTCACAATAGACCGCGTCAATGTGCTCTTTTTGCTTCCACCAAAAAAGATTTGCAAGATAAGAAGGGAAATAAGGTATGCCCTAAAAAGAGATTAGTTTTTTCTGAGAGAACTGGCAAGGCTCTTGGATCTCCTTTCCTCTTCTATCCAAGCAGTCTTTCCGGGCCCTTTATACTACTGTGCTCTACAGAGATTGAAAGCAAGAGCACTTCACATGGGCTTATGGTAACGGTACAAAGTATTTTTGGATCCAGAAGCAGGGACCGAGCTTTCTTGGTGGCTAGAGAATTTAGAAGCCTTGAATGGCCGGGCAATATTTGGTTCCTCACCAGATTTTATTCTAGAGTCAAATGCAAGCTCATATAGTAATGTTAGCCTCCGTGTCTTTAATGAAATCCAGATTCTCTTTGCATTAAAAGTTGGAGAATTGCTATTCATCGCTGCCTGTCTGGATTTTCCCATTTACCTTACCTCTCCCAACGGCAGCATGGTACACAGGCCTCCACAGCAGTTTAGTAGTATTACTCGCAACATACTTTACCGGATAGCTCCCTTCTCACCACCTGATCACTCTGTGACAAACATCCGTTCATTTTCTAGGCTCTGTAGAACAAAATATTATGGATGTCAATCATAGATTTGTGCATTCTAGCCTGCAACGCTTTGGTAGGGGCAGGTTCTTCAAGGTTTCCTACAAGAAAGACATACTGAAGCCTTCTCGGCATGACTCTTGCCACAACAATCTCGCAGAAGAAGGCTCATTTGCTTTCTCCTTCTACCTCAGCAACTGCATATGTTCAATCGAAGAGTAATCGTCATGGACGTCAGTTCACAAAAACGTCAGGGGTAGCGCAAGTGAGATCATGTGGCCTTTGATCCTGTGACATTACAGGAAGTGACATCACCACACTTATGACACTGAATGTCACACACCACTGCGAGAGCACCACTAAGGGCACACCCACAGAACACAAAAACACTTCCCGCTTAAGGCACATGACAATTAACTACTGTTTCAATTGGGTGCTCCAACACTGTGTAGCATACTATCCATCCAGTGATGTGCTTCGGCTCCTGGTCAGGTGTACGAAGCGCTATGTAATTGCAATTAAATCAACTATTGCTTAACCTATATTAGAATTAGAGGATGGAGAAATATCCCTTCCACAGAACGTGCCTACGTGATGGTGCTTAATTTGCTTTTTCTTACCACATAATTTAATCAACTACATTGCCTAATTTGATTTTCCATTGCCACATAATGTCACTTTCCATGCATAGAAGCCATTAAAACCTCACGCACGAGCAAACTAAAATATATAGAAAACTTCACTAATAAGGATGACAATTATGTAGTGCTGAAGAAGGTAACATAAGTGAACCCTTCAGTATATGAAAAAACGTAAAAAAGAAAGCACTAACTGTGAATGTCATCAATTCTGGAACAGATAAAAATGATGCATTCCCAAACTTTTGGCAGCACCGCTCACAGGCCCACAATGACATCTAGGTTCCAGGAGAACTAGAAAACCTGCAAAGCCCGCTGAAGATGCACGTCCTTCTGATTCATACTGTTTTTTTAAACTAAAGCAAGTGGAGCAAAACGCCAAAACCCCATGTCTTCAGGTGAAACATACACAGCATTTAGGTGAGCCTGGGACCTGCAAGGCCCCGAAGTCTGTACTGCGGGCTGGCAAATTGAAACTGTTTCAACCGTTTCCTGTTCACCAGCCAAAACCAGCCTTGAGAATCTACTTGTGTTTTTTTTTACATATACGAGAAAAACAACACAATGAAGCAATCCCAAGTGTATATGTTTTATTTATTTTCTACTCTCGGAGAGTCCAACTCCTCTTTGACTAGTGCTGCCTTTGTCACTTCTGAGGGAGTACTGGGGGGCAAGCCAGGGGTAGCAGTTGCCACCCTTGGCGACCCTCAAATGACGCCCATGCTAATCGTAGACCTTAGACAAAGGCGACCATCTTTCAGTCCACTCACCTTTTCCCCTGGGAGGCAGCCATTTTTTAGTTGAAGAGTTATTTGAAAAAATACATCTTCTTTAATATCCTGAGGCATAGATAATTAGCCTGTGCTCTTAGGAACAGACTGCATTTTTAAGCCACACTTTGCCTTGTTATATGATTGAGACCCAGTAAATAGTGCGTACTTTTAAAAGTTGGAAATACGTTCTCTTTGTTACTTTGTTTATCTGGTATGGAGAAAATTTACAGGCAATCGAAGATTATTAAACCTTGGTTACATAATTTAGCAACTGGTTAGGACTGTTACTCAGTGACAGGGACAATGCAAAATGAATACGGTTGGTGGTACTTTCCCACGTTGGAGAATGTGTTTTTGCTCAGTGCAGACACACTGAACTGTCTGCCACCAAGTAATGTATGTGTGCTAAGCATTCCAAAATATTTTCTTGGTCAGAATGGCGCCCATAGCCTCTGTGCTGCCTGCAGCTACCTGACACAATAGATTGTTAAGGGTGATAGACAACAACACATAGGGGTGCAGCTCATAGTCACTTTGAAAAAACAAGAATTGTAGGATTTACAAAAAATTCAAGTTTCAGAGCCCTTTGATCACAAATGATAGTTTACATCAATAAGTGCTGACATTTTAACAAAACATTCTAGTTTTTGGTATTTAGTAAACTAGTGAATAATACATTTAAAGTAAGAATGTAATTTATCAAAACTATACTTAAATATATTTGAACGCCACTAAATAATTACATTTTGTTAAGAAGGAGGTCTTCACTTAATTTGGATTATGGGGTGATGCTACATTGCCTTCATCACTATGCGCCACTGGAACACATTTTGGGTTTTGCATTTGCTACATTTATTCCTATGTTTCACCCTCTAACTTCAGAAGGACACATTTGTTAAATGTTTTGATAAGCAGTAGTGGTATAAAATCGCCCCATAGTTTGCTATATTTTTTTTAATCTTCTTCAGATATGGAAATTGTATAAGTACATAGCATGCACTTGGCAAAGAAAAGTGAAAGTTTAATTTCCATATTTGCTTTGTAAAACAGTGTCTATAAAATACTCTCTTAAATTGTACATAGCATTATAAAAATATTTTTATTAACTTAGTTTCAGGGTTTTGCTATTTCCTTTTCTTTATAGATTATTGCATATTTTTAATCTAAAATGTTTATTATGCATCAGATATGAAGAAACTATGAATGAATAAATGTTCTAATGTAAGATTGACAGTAAGAGCAAAAATCCCAATCACAGATACTGAACAAAAACATTTGACACAAATGAATACTTTTAGTATTGCATTTTAATTTATTCAGTCTCACTTATTGCCTATTTAAAATATTTTTGTTCATTTTCCATTCGAATTATAAATATAAATCTTCTGATTTCTTTGGTCAATGAAGAGTTGTCAGTCAACCTGGAAGCAAGTAGTGTTCATATTTCCAGACAGTATAAGATGACAGAAATGTGTCTTCTGAAATATTGTTGATGGTTCTTTATTGCTTCTTTTAGTTTAGGTATGCTAACAGATAGGTATATTTTTCTATAATCTCTTCAATCGTTGCGATCTGGTCAAAATGGAACCTCCCCAGAGACAAAAGCTACAGTTCTTTAGTGTGCAGCAAAAGGCAATACTACATTTCTAGAAATGGTCCGCTTTGTAAATAGGTGTTTTTTGATATTGGTTATAATTAAATGCTATTTTAGTTGAGAAGTTCCAGTTAAAATGAATCAAAGTCTTAGCTATTGTTTGGATAGCATAATAATTATTTCAAAAAAGACGACTTGGCCTTTTTGCTACTGACATTTTGTTTATGTCGACACAGTGCTGTATATATTATTCATAAATGCTTCTTTCTTTCAGCTGTGACATATAACTTTATTGTGTAGCTAAGTCAGGCCTTTTCAGAGCCAATCCTACCATTCCTTTGTCATTGTAATTACTACATTTCTTGTTATAATATTTAATATCATCAATCGTTTTCACACTATCTAATGTTCCTATTTACTACTGTAGCCCACATTTAACATTGGATCTTTCAGGGATATACACATGTCCAGTTTTGTCATTTTCATTAATTATTTAAAATACCCTAGTGGGTTTCACTGTATAATATTCTGTAATGTGGAACCTAATGGTATCTGGTAACGATGGGGTTAGCCCTTGGGCCTGATTAACAAACTGCATTTTGAGGTATGAATAGTACTACTCCAGCAGTACTACTTATTATAAATTGCAATTCACAAACCTAAGGGAGAAGATCGCCACCTTAGATAATTTGTAGTAAACATGTGATGGAACAGGAGGGGCGGGGCATTTAAAATGGGGATCAGAAATGGGTATGGTTAATGGAAAAATAAGAAGGGAGGTTTGGAAGGAACGTTGTAATACAAAACACAGACCCGCAAATGAACAAGACCATTGCAGTTTACATAAAAAGCACTTCTAAAGTTAAGACAGCCCTTTTGGTCTCAAAACAGGACTACATATACTGCAGCCCAGCATTGGAGTACGTCAAGCACCACATATGTCCAACCACTGGTTCAGCAACCCACTCTATAGAGAACAGCAGAGGCAGGGAATTAAACACATCATACAAATTATTATTACATTAAATTAGTTCTACATTTAAATTATGCGTGCCATTTGATAGGCCGTTGAAGAATGCAGTCTGTGTGAACAGGACTTATTGCTGTGAGCCGTACATTAAAAGTCATACTTACCTCCTCTTCTTGGCTATCACCAATGTTAGTTTTGAGGTACCGGAATTGGATATTGTCCTTAGGTCCAATGCTTCCATAGTTGTTGTAGGAACTTGTGCCTACTAGGGTGAACATTTTCGCAAAGGAATGCCACTTGTACCTCTGTGGACATTTTAGAGTCACTTTCCTCACTCATTCTCATTCTGAGGTGCACTGTCTACGTGTGATAATTGTGAAAAACCTACTCCCTGATCTCCATCACTAGTGAGTTGGCGCAAACGATAATGTTATCTTAGTTACATTTGCAGGCGTTGCTACTGATGGTGCTGCTATAGTGACTGATGGATTGGCTTTTACAGGTAACGTACTGGTTGGTACTAGTGCTGTTAAACTTGGTGGTTCAGGTGCTGCTGTATGAGTTCATGTATGTCGTCATGTGCCGCTGTGCAGGCAAGCTGGTCCGGGTGGTTACTGGCAGCTGGTGATGTGGTGATTAGAATGGCTGCAGAAGTGGCTATGCTGTTGGTCACTTTTGTTGCTGCACTGGCTTTGTGTTTTTTACAGGAATGCTGCTTGTGGTTTTGCTCTCATTGCTGGATTTAGTTGCTGCAATAGAAGTAGCAGCTGCAGTGGACCATGATGTTGTTGCTGAAGATGTACTTTGGGTTGAGGGTCCTTCACTTGGGTCACTTGCAAGTAGAGAGGTGCATATGATAGGCCTCTAAAAACTGGGACTGTCCAGGGGAAATCCGGGTCATCTGGTCACCCTAAACTGGTGGCATGACAGACGTTAGTTGTGGTCTATATTCCCTGTGGGCTGCACGCCTTCGGCCTTGCTTTTTTCAGTGCCCAGCCACTCTCGGAGTCAGGAGGCCCAGTAAATCAATTAAATGACAAAAGGTCTGCTTCTTTTAAGAGAAGAGTGTTTCAAGAGGCCCCTACTAGGCAGCGTGAAACAAAACAGTGGCAACAGGTTCCAGTCTTGATGCTCAAAGAGAGCACTCCAATACTTTCCAGTCAAGGTTGCTCAAAAAATTGTAAGAAAATAAAACTTACACCTTACAGAATAGGAAAATACTTTTTAACTGATCCTGCTTTTTGTTCCTCACAACTGAGGGCACCCTAAAATATGCAAATTCATGCTTTGCACTGTACAAAACAACTCTTGTGTTTGATTTAAAAGCATATAAGTTTGCCTCATCTCTAATAATAGCCTAGGCCACAAATAGGGCACACATGACCCCTGACTTGCCCTTTAGTTCAGTAATAGCATTGTCATGGGGAGGGGGTGCAGGAACGTTAAGTTGAAAAACCTCTTACTTTTAATACAAACTTCAGACATAATCTGATGTACCAAGATGAGATGATTCCACATTTTACTTTTTTGAATCTTGAAGACACCATACCATAATCTAACAAGATCTTTGCTGCATGATTGACATGCTATTTATTGTCAAGACTCTGCTCGTGTAGGACTTGTAAAAGCCAGAGCCGACCCTGGGGTCAGCTGTCCCTGTTACTTTGTTGGTTCACCCAACTCTACCTTGAACCATAGTCAGGGCCACTGAAATTATGCAGCAGGTGAAAATAAATGTATGCAGCAGATTTGAATTATGCAGCAAGAAAGGGAAATTTTGTGGTGCAATGCTGCACATTTTGTGATAGTATTACTTTATTATTTTGTCGTTTTCTCACAGGATAACACTGGGCAAATGTTTCACCTCATAAGTGCCAATAACACCCAAATACAGCAATATGCAGCATAAAGGTGACCAGTCAACCTTTGCTAAGGGTCTTCCACTTAACAACAATATGGGTAGTCCAGATTTTAGTTGCTTTTTATCCATTCAAGCGAGAAACATTTTTGGGGGTTAAAATCTGCAATCTATACAGCAGATGATGGATTATACGATAAATGTGGCAAATCCATAGTTATACGGAAAAGGCCATGGCTGCAAAATCTTAAAATTCCAGTGGTCCTGACCTTGGTAGAAAGATATGGGCATCCTGTCAAACATAGGTTTTATACTGTAAGAGGATCCTTGTAGTACAGAAAAGTCCCTTAAGTCGTTTCCCACTGTATGTGTGGTGTACAGTGCATCACACTTGCAAAGTTTGAAAAATATTGAGTTTTTAAAAAGTTGATCCACTGTTACGCCTGCCTTGAGGAGATATGTTTCGCCTATAATGGTTTTAGATAGGGCTTTGCCTGAAACCCATTGATGGTGCCTAAGAGCACCCATGTGCCACCTATGTACACCCCTTGATGCAAATTAGCCCAAATTAGGGCGTAGTGCTACATTGTGGTATACAGTCTTTTGTGAATATGACGTTGAAAGCACCCCTTATGCATTTAGTATTATTTTCACGCTTTTACTGAAGCAGTTAGCTGCTTAGCACAATCTCCCCCGTGGTTTCTGGTATATCCAGGCTGGGAGTCCACCACCTGTGACCTGCGCCTGTCTGCAGTGATGTGTTGCAATGACATTCCCTCCTCTTAAGATTTGTGAACTTTCTTTTACATCTTCATTTTCTCTTGGAAATGCAAACACAGCATTTTGTTTTCTCTTTATAATATATCCACACTCGAATACAGATTAGATCACCCAAGAACCTGTCCTAGTCACCAGTAATTTGCAATATTTAAAACCTCCGTAAGTGTTTCATCGTTTCTGAGCATACTATTTGGTCCAGGTAGTAAATATCTCATGCATTAAAATGGAATGCATTTAAATCTGCTTGCTTTTTTTTATCACATTCGACGTGTATGACTCGTACACTGAATAACGATTGTTTGAGGGGGTGAACAACTCGTAATAATGCGATCATTACCCACCAGAATCTGTATTTATAAATACATGAAATAAATGTACCAGTGTGGCACCAAGTGCGGCACTATTTGGGACTAGCTGCTTGAAAGATCAGAAAAGGGTGAATTTTTTGGGACGTTCTGAATCTGTAATCGAGAAGAGAAAGTGCAGGTGGAATTAGAGATTCTGGGGTAAAAGAATCTCATACACGAACGTGAGAGGCACGAGGCAAAGAGGTAAGAACAAATCGAATTCCGTTTTCAGCTAGAATAACAAAGGAAAAAAATGAGATGACAGTCCTTTCTCAATCGAACAGACACACAAATAGTGCTATTTAGTAAACTTTCTCAATATTTTTGAGAGGAATCTAGTAGAGAGAATTCATTAGCCAGCTGCATGCCCTAAATAAGATTGACCCCATCTTAACAGAAACCTTCGGGATAGTTTGGTTGTTGTCATGCATGGATCTATTTTCTTTTAAGATGTCTCTATTTTCACTCTTGCTGCGATTAGTGAATACTTCAATCATTTTTCTTTACAATGCTGATTATTAGCTATTTGCCAGTGAAAGCACTGCTTCTACAGAAATAACAATACTGCTTGAATGTAGCTCATTCACCATAGAGGGAACTACTGATGGTTTATCATAGATCAAATGTGGCACCTCCTCAAAATCATGGGTTTCTGTATTATATATAACTTTACATAGGTAATCAAGAATTTACAATTTGTTGGCTGAATCACCAGTTGTCTGTTTCTTGGATATTTGTTAGTTTATTTCCTATCCGTCCAATTAGTCCGAATGTTTTGTGATAATGTTAAACTTTGTGTCATTTCGCTCAGCTCGTTAATTCACATCAAATGTTCATATGAAATGTCAATCATCCATTAATGTTTTTTCCTATATTATTCTCCTAAAATGTATTGTTTGCCTTAGAAGAGGTTCCTCTGTTACTCCCATATGTTATACACATGCCTAGCAAGGAAGTCATTTAAAGGTCAACTGCCCCATAAAGGGGTGATGGAAACACTGCCTTGCTATTTCAGTCTACATTGGCTTGCCAAATCTAGCTGTTGTTGCTCGTTTTCTTTTCTTCTCCCCCCAAATCTGCTCACACCTGAGTTGAGGGGTAATCAAAACCTGCGACAGCGGCTTTGCTGTGTCATGTAAGACCTGTTTGCACTAATATATTTTTGTTAATGTAGAGTCCCAAATTGGGAGTGTGTTTTAGGAAAAGACATGGCTGTTGTTTCTAAATATGAAATTTATGTTTCCCGGGACTGCCATGGTTTTCATGGAAGATTTGGAGAGCAACAATAGGGATGTGGTTCGAGTAACTCTAATTAGGGTGGTACTTCAAATACCATTCCCATTGGCTTAGGGTCTCCCCAGAGGTTCCACCAATCTTTAAATGAGATGGGGAACTGAGAGGAGGTAAGACGGGGACACCTTTCCTTTGGCAAATTTCCCCTTTCTGCGCTCCTCTAAATCAAGCATTAGCTTTTGACGTAATTCACTTCCAGCACCCCCAAAGTGTACTGATTGCACCCATAATCTAGCTTGTGTGACTGTTACTTCTATGAGGTCATTTAAACACTTCCTGCATGAAGGTGGCCTTTATTTCTGCCCCTGGTTAAGGAGATGGCCTTTTTCTCCACCTCCCCTCCTCATTTGAGGAGATAAGTGCGTTAGGTAGGGACTTTCGTTATCTTCTCTTGAAAAAAGATACACGGAATTTACAGTTAAGCATTACATTTTTCACGCACTACAGGCAGTGTGTTCACACTGGATGCTGTCTATTCCACTTCTCCAGTATTTTCATACTTTTTTCACTGACATTTTCCATACTCGTTGCCAGCACAAGATGTTTCCCTATGTCACAGCATTTCTTCTGAACATGAAGTAGTGTGCAGCAAACGTGCTTCAAAATCTGTTCAGAACAAAGACTTGAGTGAAGCAAGTTCTCCGATCATCCAATACCACAGCAAAAGATAAGATTATGATTGTTGTTGAATAAATACATCTCATTTTGAAGTGGGTGCAGCAGCTCTTACTGAAGTCTTCTCGTGCTGTGGAAAGGGAATCGAACATATCCTAGTGGACATCGCCTAATGCACTCACTGCCCACAATAGAATCATCTTCCTATCGCCATAAAGCAGACGGTGAGGCTGAGATCCGTAGAAGTCTTAAAACATATTTGTTGTCATAGACTCTGGGCTCTAATTTTTGTTCATCTTGTTTCGGCTAGCTTTATATTATTAGCTCCATGATGCCCCCCCGATATATCACTCACTCACATTCTCTAGCAATAGTATATCTTAGAGATTTGTATGCCTATCTGAATATTCTGTGACACCATGCTTGGAATTCCTTAGCGAAAAAGTAAATAAAGCAAATACACCTACATTAATCCTTCACTATCCCATTGCTAACATTTGGACTATTTTCTAAGTTCAGTAGGGATTGTTTTCAGACACTTTTCTTTACAGCCTCACCAACTCCACACCTATCCTTCATTTCACATATTCCGTGCATGTGATTGATATTGTAAGTAGTAGCAAAAGTTCATCTGGAAGCTAGAGAGGGTTATATCAAAATCTGTGAAAGGGACCAATGCTGCAGATATATTACTTGCCGGTAAGTAATTAAGCGTAGCATTGTTTTTTGTTTTTTTTTTGCAGACAAAAATGCTTGTATACCTAGACAGGTAGGCGGTAAATACCTTTGAGATGAGTGAAGAGGCTGTCCTGTCCTGTGATTAGGCTCTTCGGGACAACCTGTTCCACGCAAGTGCTTTCCTTTGGATCCACATCAAGGCAATAACGGCACCAATAAGTTCTTGAATTACTTGCAAATAACACACTTTGCATATTTCGGATGATGGCGTATTGTCTAAGAATACAGCCATAGTTTCTTGCCTCTCGTGGAATGCTGTCTGAACAATCCAGGTAAGTGCCTATTAGCTTTCTTGTATGCAAATATTACACAGTCCACAAACCACCCAGCTATTCATGAGCCGGCTGTGCTTTTAACTTCATTTTGCAGTGTCATAAGCTACAAAGGTTTGCAAGACTTTACAGAAATGTGTGGTTTTGTCTGTGTTGAGCTGACAGCCCTTTTCTTGCCTAACATACAAGAAGGAATTCTTCTGCCTAGTGTTTAGTGCATTTTAAGAAGACCTGTAAAGACACAATCAGATTGATGTGGGCTTTGAATTCTGTAAAAGCTTCAAAACGTTGGCTGCTGCTGTGGAAATATATGGCTTGCCTGATGAAGAATAGGTATATTCTTTTTACCCTCCTCACATAAGTGGCAGCAAGTAAGAAAAAAAGACAAATGTAGCAGAGCACTGGTGCAGCTCACCGTCCTGGGAGTATCTTCTCACCCAATTTATTTGCTCTACCTTATTGTTGTTTACTCCCAGGGGATATGCTGCAGACACATCAATTTAGTTGTGGCATGATAGCACACACCAGAAAGTTCCTTGGCTTCTTTAGAGGATGTGACTTTGTGCTGGCTTGTTTTACATTTTAATAGGTTGTGGTATTATTACTGTCGATTTCTGCTGAATTCTTCACTGGATAGTTAAGACTTTGGAATCCAACCTTTACACTCTTAACGTCAATAGAGGGATGTGTCCATGTTTTTGGGCCCGGTTTTGCATTTCGCAGACAGGCTACTCCATCATTAACACAACATGGTACCCTCTCTGCCAAACCCTTGGTTTGCCTGCCTCATTTAGAAATGGGTGGACTTAGATATTTTGTCAATGGAGCCCCCCTTGGCTCAGTCTAAAGAATACTTCCTCCATCTACTGGTAAAGTAGGGGCCATCTGAGGAACAACTATTAGGGTGGACAATCTAATGCCCTTTTTTCTTGCTCGTTACCACCAGAAAAAACCTGGTGGTGAGAGACAGGAAAAACAGTAGTGACCAGTACACCATAGTAGAAAACTCCTAATGTGTGGCAGCCATTCTCTTTTCATAAGAAAATTCCTAACAAACAAATGTCAGTATATTGATGTACAGCAGTCAGAACCAACTGTGGCCGTATATCACATTTTGAGTACACTGAATGGCTGTTCCTGTCAGTGTAGAGGGATAAACAGAGGTTCCCTAGCCATCTCTAAGTTTGGTGTGTACCCTCAGAAATGTGGAGGTAATGTCCTCATCACCCTAATGGATACTACTATGTTTGCCAAACTATAAATCAGGCCCTTTCTTTTGCAGGTCAAAGGCCTATGACCAAAATAAATCTTGTGTCGAAGTTTCATCCATGCAGAAAGGCACCCACAATGACATTGGCATCCTGTTTTTTCTAGATCTGTGTACTTCTACTACGAAATCCCACAAACCCTGTGATGTGCAGGTTGTGTCCTCCCAATTTACAGTTGCTTGCTTGTACTAAATTTGCAGCTTATTCTGCCGCACTCTAGTTTTTAGTTAGCGTTGAAAGGACACAAAGATGCACAATGCTGTTATTTGTTTGGAAGTAGAGGCATCCTTAATCTTAGGCGTGGTTATCAACTTAAACTGTCTGTAGAAGATGGTTGTATCCTGCGCTCTGCAGGTTTTGAGTTCATGATTATATCTATGTCCACACCTAGTAGAAGCAAGACTTGTGCTGATTCACTGACAAGCTGATATCTTTGAAAAGATGGAAATAGGCTTGGGGGCTGCCTGTGCTTGTAGCCAGTGGGAGAATTCCTCATCCAGATATCTAGCTAATGTGAATGTAATTTTTTTCCTGTATGTGGGCCGCAACTAGTGCTAAACATTTTGGAAATACTTGTGAGTTGATTCGAACCCAAAGCATGAATGTCCACTGTTTGTCCCTGAAAGATATCTAAAACATGGTACATTAAGTGGACATCATTATACCTAAGGAACTCAGATGGCGCTATTTCAGTAGCTTTTGATTGATGTCTGGCAGTGTGACTGCCGTCGAAGTATTGCTTTCAAACTGACTTCCTGAAAACCTAAGGTCTGTGATTAGTCAACTAAATCCAGGATTCTTTTTCACCAGAAAGTATCTGGAGTAAGTGCCTTAAATTTGTTTCTCTTTAAGGCCCCTTCTATGGCACTCTTGATTGGGCTTTATATGTACTGAATGTTAAAACAGTCCTAACTGTGTTGGAACATTCCAAAGGAAGGGGGAGTGGT
This sequence comes from Pleurodeles waltl, assembly GCF_031143425.1. NCBI lineage: Eukaryota > Metazoa > Chordata > Amphibia > Caudata > Salamandridae > Pleurodeles > Pleurodeles waltl. The sequence goes on from NC_090448.1 coordinate 396,892,059, forward strand.
TTTGATGCAGATTCTGAAATGCACCACTGTTAGGTCAGCCTGTAGCATTTGGCAGAAGCTATAGAAAGTCCTATTCAAATATCCTTACCTGTGTATCCAACCAGATGGTAGGTTTATTAATGTTAGCGGATTCCAGGGCAGATTCAAAAGAAGTAGATGGTTATGACTTTGTTTTCTTTATTTTGGGTAAGTCCTGAGGCAGAGAATGCTTCTTCTTAGACTAGTCTGAACTCTTTTCCTCCCTCAGTTTTTCTTTTGATATTTTTCTTGGTAAGTCCTCACCCACCTCTTTTACAGATCTTTCTCTCTTCTTGTTTTTTTTTAGTTGGGGTTAGAGATCCTTCTTCTCCAGAGACTGGAGTTTCTGTGGATTTTCTCTTTTGAAAACCACAAAAAGAGCATGCTTCCCTGTCCTTGAGCATCTTTACAGAATAGGTTCTACAATATTTACAGTCCTTAGCTTTATGCTAAACATATAGGCAATAAAGACACACCTTATGAGGGTCCTCTGAAAATAGCCTCAGCTTACCACAAGACCTGCAGGGTCTAAATATGCCTTTCTTCGATCCCTCTGACATATGATGTATTTGTGGTAAAATAATTCTCAGGCAAAGGTGAATCATCCCTTTTAAGCAGTAGAGTTCAAATACTGGACAAGGGAAGTCAAAGTTACGTTTTCTCTCACAGTACTGAGCAGAACTCAGGGAGACTCCCTTACACACAATATGCACTTAGAAATCTGAAGTGTGGTGTCTCTGAAGGAGAGGAATGATGCAGGAGCTGACATCTGATTGGCTGACGTTTGGTCCTGCCTATAATGATGTGGATATGTATACAGTCTCACTGGTTTTGGTGATACTATATGAGACTTTACTTTATACTACTGATTATAATTACTGTGGGACTCCCTCCTTGATGATGGGGAATATCCCAAGCATGTGAATCTATAAATTATGTCAATACTGGAGAACCATGGTATACAGGTAAGTAACTTGTTTTTTATGGCAGTTGGTTAGCTTTGGCATTGGGACTTATGTTGCAACAACACTGGTTCCATGTTTTGTTTTGTAGAGATTTCTTTCCTCTACGAGGCATGTCGACCAAGATTTGAGTGGAGTAAATGTCGATGTGCGTCTTGGAGTTTTTTTTGTTGCATATTGTGAAGTATAGCAATACAGAATCTAGAGGGTAATTACAGTGAATGGTCTTGTTGAGTTACAAGTGCAGTTTTTAAGTGTTTGGAATTGCAGATAAGAACTTTAAAAGTTATTTCAATTTGTGACTGAGGTCTGGATTCTTTAGGTTTGTGGAATCAGGATGTCTTTTAGCAATTCAAGACACAAGCTGTTGCCACACTCTGTGGGACCCCTAGTATGGCCCTGGATAAAATGGACATCTCTTGGTCATTAAGCAATCTTTAAAGTCTCATGTAGAAATAGCATCACTGGAAAACTTTCATAATTTACCTCTCCTTGTTTAAGTCAGTATCATCAAAGACACCTAAGGTTGGCAATTAATGAAGATGATGTTGAATATTCTGGGTGTAAATGTGTGATGTATACTGTGGAGGTGCTCTTTAATGACATTTTGAATGATCTGTTTGTCCACCTATAAAGATCAGCCTGTTTGTATATACATTTTCTTTTTACAAATGTGATGTGTGCTTTAAGGGTGTCTGTGTAGCAATTGCACTGGTGAGGCATGGTGTATCGGGCCTGCCTAGAAGTTTGTAACTCACCTTCCAATAATTTCTTGAATACGGTTTATGAGTATGCTAATTCCTGTGTTGCACATTAACTCCTGGCTTTGTAAGGGTATGACAATCCTTAAAGGTTAACTGCTTAGAGAATCACAATTTTATTAAAGACAAGGAGGCTAGTATTCTGCAATAATTGTTTATTCACTTTCTTCTGAGCAGCAAAAGTTAAAAGTTCTCAGAATCAGCTTTCAGAACCAATCAACAAAGAATTACAATCCTGCAGTTCTCTTAAATCTCCTTGTGCACCATTTGCTTCCTCTTTTGTTTTTGCTTCTTAATATGCACATCCTCTTTTTCTTACTCTCATCTCACAGCTCTCAATGCTCTGAAAAATAAATACATTCTCTCTATTTCTCTATCAACAGATATCTTTCATACTCAGAAAATGAACACATCGCTCTACTTCTCTCAATAAATATCTTCCATACTGTAACTCTTTTTTTAACCCTCCTTCTATAATATTTGGGAAGGATGGGATAATGCTAGCCTACTTGTCTTTAATAAAATCGCAGTTCTTTATGCAGTTAACCTGTAAGGGTCATCATTTATGGCAGGACCGGAGGCAAGCATTATGTATGTTCAAAGTTTCTCAAAGCCAGCGTGAAATATGATCAACAGGTCTAAAATATAACTTCCTAAATGTATCTGCATTTTAACAATCTGCTGCCTTCAGAATTTCCTCTAATCTCCCACTTGACATAAAAAACTTTACTTTCTATGGCACCCTTGACAAAATGTGCCAGAAATTCAGTCAAATTTGTACCTCCTTACTTCAATGCAGATTTCACCCATCTTGCAATGGTTAAGTTTGTGACACCTTTAAAAGGTTTTACTTACGAAAACATTTATTTACCCACTTCAGTGCACCATTTTTCCATGTTCCTACCTTCGCTTTAATCCATCTTACTATCCACAATTTTAGATAATTATCAAATCTTAGATACAAAAAAAGTCGACATCCTCTTAGTTATCTTCCAAATTTAAAATACTATTCCATTAGGCTGAAAATTCCTAATGGACACCTCCAATGCTTTAACATCTGACACCCTTCTTAATGAAATCAAACACAACAAAGTTCCTAATTTCCATGTCCATTCTCTTACTCTTAAATATTTATAATAGGCCATTCCTGAAACAATCTTAAAACTAAATCTACATCCCAAACTGTTTGATAATTGGATCTTGATGGTCTTTGTAACTGAATTCCTTTCATTACTCTACAAATCAACAGACTTCTACCAACTGACATTCCCTGAATTAAAGTATGTCCTGCTGAAACAGACGATCTATAACAATTAACAGTTATGCAAGTCAAACCTTTGTCAAACAACTCGGCTAGAAAGTGTGCCTCTTCTACGTCATCAGCTTGCACAGGATTCAAGTACTTCGCAACACACCAAATACACAATACTCTCCATGCATCTCTATCTTTTCCTGGGCACAGGATGTATTAAGTAACTCTGATGCAGTTCCTGAAAGTTCCTTGAATTTTCCTCTTTCCTTGTTATCTGTCAAACTAGAAGGTTGAGGAAACCTGATTCTACTAAAGGATCCTCTTCCTCCTCCACTCCTCTTAACAGATGCTTACATGACTTGATCAAATAAGAAATCTCCATAACCATCTCCATCACTGTAGGATAGCAAGCTTGAGTTCTCCAAAATGGAGTCACTAACACTATTTGACATCTGTTTCGTACCTCTGAATCATTGATAAGGGTTGAAAAGCATGCCCTTTCATTCTTGTCCAATCCTGCATGAAAGCATCCATCACTATTGCACCTGGATCTGGTCTCCAGCTGATATAAAGTTTTAATGGGAAGGTTAATTGTGAAGCAGACAGATCTGTCTCTAAGGTCTCATACAATCCTGAACGTTCTTGAAATACTCCTCCTTTAGTTTCCAGTCACTGAAATTTCTCAGACGTCTTCAATTCAAATCTTTCACTACATTGTGTACCCCAGGTAAAAACCAATTTTGTATTTAAAGCCAAATTCCCACATTCCTATCCCTAATCCACCAATTTAATGTATCTGTTTCCTCCCAGTTTGTTGAAATGTCACTGCAGTTACTTTGTTCATCTTCATTACTACTAAATTCCCCTGAAGTTGACTATTGAAACTGCATAGGGCAAACAGCCCCACTTTGATCTCTAAGCAATTGACTTTTCCTTCCTTTCTGACATATTTCAAACACATCCGGTCCTGGAAATACAGCTTGTATTGATTAGGATAATAGTTTGGTCATGTGTGCCAAATCCCTCAATTTTACTTCTTCCTTAATCACATTATTCACCTCTTGTCTTCCTCACATATTTCACGAGTAACAGTAACTGACTCCTTATAGAATTCAATACCAACTCTAGAAACTCCAAGCTCTGGCTTGGGCTCAGTACTGATTTTTTAAGATACACTATGAGCCATATAGATTCTAATATGTCCCTTACCAAAATTAATTGACTTTCTAACTCTTTCAAACTGTGATTCATTATCAAAATATCATCCAGGTAAACAATCAGTCTTACACCCCTTTCTCTAAATAAATCCCACTACCGGTCTTAAAAATGACATAAAACACCAGGGAGCAGCTGACAACCAGAAGGGAAGACATTGAAACTGGTACAAAGGGCCCTTCATCCTAATTGTAAATACCACTGACTCTCCAAGGCTATTGGAATTCTGAAACAAGCATCCTTGAGATCCATTGTCACCATCTAGTCCCATCCCTGTAAAATATCCCTTAGGAGGGGAACACCTTCCATCTTGAAATGTCTTTAGGTTACAAAATGATTTACATTTCTTACATTTATCACCATTCTCCAAACCTTGTCCTTCTTTTCTACTACAAACAGAGAACTGATATAACTGACCTGGTCTTCTCCTATCCTTACTGTTGCTTTTTTTCTAGCATTTGATCCACTTCCTCTGTTTTAGTATCTTCCAACTCTTTCTGGAAATTCAACTCTTTGGGGTCTTTCCTTTGCATTGGATTCGAAACAAAATCTATTAGATAGCCTTTTTTATGTAGGCAATACCCATGGATCTTTTGTTATCTTTTCCATTGTTCTACACAAACTTTAACCTTCCTTCACCCAGTATATTTTCTCATATTTACCTTGTCCTGAATTTGCATTTTGTTCTCGACCTCTTGAAGATCTAACTCTTCCTTCACTCCCTCTTGGGGGATAGAATACTTGGTTTGCACTATAATTTCCACTGCTTAGGTTTCCTGCATAACGGGTCTTATATTATCCACAGCTGAGAGACTGCCCTCTCCTCCCAGCCTTCCCATAAAATACATTCCTTGCAAACATTCTTCTCATAGTAAATTGGGCCTTGTCCAAACTCAAGAATGTTTAAACATATTTACTTATGGACTTAACTATACCATCTTCAAACTGGAGTCCCTTGACATCTTCACTAGATTGCTTCCCAGCTTACTCTCCCAGTTTTGGGCTGATATGCATTAAGAAGATTTTGCATCTTTCTGCCAACAGGCCCTCTTTAGCATTACCCAGAAAACATATTGCTTGTTTGCACCACCATCTCAAATGGTGAATGTTTAAATCATTGCCCTTCAAGTAAGCTTCTTCCATCATATCAAAAATTCTTGTAAAAAAAAAAAAAAAAAAAAAAGGATATCCAATACCTTAAACTGGCATTGTTTTGATGGGTCTTGGCCCAATTAAAAAAGGTACGTGATTAATTGTGGGTCCAAATTTATTGTAACTGTCACCTTATCTTCAGTCACAGGCCCAGATCATTCAGCTCTTATAATATTTCTTTCTTCCCTTTCCAATGGTTTTTGTAGCCATTGTTTTCTATCTTACATGTTGTAATTGCCATAATTCTTTACTCCCTGGGTGTTTTATGTCTTTTGGCTCAAATAATTTCTCACCAGTAGATCAAATATTGTTTCTCCTACATTTAGTACCTTTGCCAAACTCATCCTATAAGTAATCTTCATAATATAGATCTGATATATACTCATCTAAATTACATTCTTCGCCTGCTTGTTCCATGTATTCAAACGGGTTCTCTCCATTTGCATAGACTACCCATCTTGCATGTCGCTCTGGACACCAAATCTATTTTAAGTGCTTAGGACTCCTTTAAATTCCAAAGCATTCTGTAACTGTTTTTTAAACACTTTCCACCTGGTCCCCTATTTACATTTTCCTCTCCTTCTGAAAATGAAAAATATTCTGCATCTATCATATTTTTTTATTCCTTCTTTTTCCTGAGCATTTCCTCTACTGTCTTTTGAACTGCGTTATGTGGTCCCTGTGATATTATTTTCCTAAATAAATTCTCTTGCTCCATCTCACCTGATGCCTGCTCTGCCATATTTATGTGCACCACTGGGTTCTATGTTAAGTTTCTATTTGCCTCTGCTTTCTTGTTTTTGTAATTTGTTTCTTGTTTTTTGTCACCCAAAAAACGTTATTTCTCTTTTAATTTGCCAACGCATACTGACCCTAGCAACAATTGCACACATACACCCTTAAAACTAGCTTGCTTGCTTTGGAGCAAGCTCTGTTTCCTTTAAAAAAATAAATTGTGTGATGATGTGAAATGTTGTTCCCCACAACAAAGATGGAGGCACCATTCTTTAATCAATTGGAAGCCAAATCTGCACTTACACTACAAATGAAAAATCCTTTATCCAGGCGACAGCCCCGGTAGTGCTTCTCACTATAAGAAACTGTTGACAGTTTTATAAAAATGCTTTGCTTGTAAAGCCTTATTTTCCTTTCTAAACAACTAAAGACTGAATAAATTGCTTCCAAAATAATTCCTACATTTTCTAGTATCTTGTTTATCTCCTGATTAATAACATAGTATGATTATTATTTAACAAACAATAGCTCACTGTACCCATAGAATGGGTAACTTAACACCCTAAAATCTCCATTAAGCAAAGACTTACATTAAATAGTATATTTATCTATTATACTTATCTGGTCAGAAGCAGCAAACAAAAGAGGAAGAAAAAAAGAGGACTTGTCATGCCATGGGCTCCCGCGGCTTCCTCTGGTCTGGCCGTGGTGGGGCCATGGTCTGTTTTTCGGATTGCAGGGCCCGCTGCGGCCTCTTTTTTTTTTTTTTTTACCGCAGCCCGTTTTCTTGCCTTGTTCTATAGCCCCTTTCCCAATCCAAGATGGCGTTCCTACTTCTTCCTGCATGTCACTTCCTGCTAAGGGGTATATAAGGGGTCAGATTCTTGTTCTCTTTGCATTGCAACACTTCTTGCCGTGGTGGTCACACTCCGGCTGGTTTTCTCTCTGATTCCACTTTTTGCTCCTGTTTTTTCCCAACTTTTCCAGTTAAATTCTTCCTGGCGTTGAAGTTCTGATTTTCACGTGTCCTTTTTTCCTGTTCCAGGGAGTTCTTGTCTAGAGATTTTTTCCCTTCAGGGTTTTTCCTCTGGGACTCCTTCTGGAGGGCACGGACTGTGGTGGTGTACTATTGTCAGCAGCACCGTGGCTACCAGAAGGGGTCGCCCCTACCTCAGCCAGAGCAGGACCTACAAGAACCAAGGTTGCACGTCATCTCCATCTGATCAGGGAGGTAAGCGAAAGGTAAATCATGACAGGACTGTGGTTTCTTTGGTTGGAAGTCAGGTTGCCCCTGTCCAAGCAAGAACCTCACTCTAGCCAGGGTAATAAAGAAGCACACTTGGATAACAACCCCTGCTTACCCACTTGGTAGCTTGGCACAAGCAGTTAGGCTTATCTCAGAAGCAATGTGTAAAGTATTTGTACCAACACACACAGTAATACAGAGAAAAAACTACAAAATGGACTCCACACCAGTTTAGAAAAATAGGTAATATTTATCTAAATCAAACAAGACCCAAACAACATAAATCCAACATACACTAGCTGAAATATGAATTTTCAAAAGAATAAGGGTCTTACTCCATAGAAAACAGTTGAAAGTATGATTTTGCACAAAGTACCTGGTTACTGTAAAAAACAATAACACCGCACGTGTAAGCGAGCATCGGAAAAGGCAGCGATGTGTCGATTTCTTCCTCACAAGGTAAACAGTGCGTTGTTTCTCCTCCGATCGGGTCGGCAGTGTCATTTTTCTTTCTCCAAGAGAGCGATGCATCAATTTCCAGACTGGGCACCTCGGATTCTCGCAGAGTCGGGTTGACTTTGACGCCCAGAGACGACACGTGGAAAATCCTGCAGCCCGGGGTAACAAAACCGTGCTACGTGGGGTTTGCATCGTTATCAGCAGCTGCAAGCGGGTGTTGTGCGTTGTTTCTCAAGCTGCGATGTGTCGATCTCCGACCTGCGATGCAGGTGGAGCGTTCATTTTAGAAGAAAGCTGGCGGTGCATAATTTATCAGCAGCGTTGCAGATGGTACGTTGAAAATGTACCCGCACGGTGTTCTGTGTGTGGATTTTCAGCTCTTGTCTGCCAACTTCATCTTTCAAGGGCCCAGGGACTGGATAGCACACCACTTGGCAGGGCAGGGGTCTCAGCAGAGAGTCCATATGTTAGCAGAGGAAGTCTTTGATGGCCCTTAGACTTCAAAACAGGAGGCATGCTCAGTTCAAGCCCTTAGAGATTCTTCTCAAGCAGGAATGCATAACAAAGTCCAGTCTTTGTCCCTTTTCAAAGGAAGAACCAGCAACTGCAGGATAGCCCTACAAAGCACAGTCACAGGCAGGGGCAGCACTTCTCCTCAGTTCTTCAGCTCCTCTCCTTGGCAGAGGGTCCTCTTGAATCCAGAAGTGATCTGATTTTCAGGGGTTTTGGGCCCAATACTTACAGCCCTTTCTGCCTTTGAAGTAGGCACACTTCAAAGGAGAGTCTCTGTTGTTCAAAAGATCCTGCTTACTCACCAGGGGGTTTGAGACTGCATTGTAAGAGGGCAGGCACAGCCCATTCAGGTGTAAGTGACCACTCCTCCCTCCTAGCACAGATGGCTCATCAGGATATGCAGGCTACACCCCAGCTTCCTTTGTGTCACTGTCTAGAGGAGAGGTGCAAACAGCCCAACTGTCAAACTGACCCAGAAAGAGAATCCACACACAGGCAGAGTCACGGAATGATTTAAGCAAGAAAATCCCTTTAACATACACTGCACCCTGCCCATGGGACTACCTACGGACTACCTTAGGTGTGCCTTACATGTATAAAAAGCGAAGGTTTAGGCCTGGAAAGTGGATACACTTGCCAAGTCGAATTGGCAGTTTAAAACTGCACACACAGACAGTGCAGTAGCAGGTCTGAACCATGTTAATAGGGCTACTAATGTGGGTGGCCAGTGCTGCAGGCCCACAAGTAGTATTTGATGTACAGGCCCTGGGCACCTCTAGTGCACTTTACTAGGGACTTACTAGTAAATCAAATATGCCAATCATGGATAAGCCAATTACACATACATTTTACATAGGAGGGCTTGCACTTTATCACTGGTTAGCAGTGGTAAAGATCACAGAGTATCGAAAAAGTCCACCACACATCAACAATCTGGGAAGCAGAGGCAAAAAGTTAGGGAAGACCACACCAAGGATGCCAAGTCTAACACGTGTTCTCCCCACCCCCCCCCCCCCCCCCCCCCCCCCCCACAGTTGAAAGTGGGGAGAAACTACCCAACCTCATGGGAGTTCTCATCACTAAGGCGGAGGAATCTGGACAGACCATCAGCATTGGCGTGTTCTCTACCAGGGCGGTTTTCTACCGTAAAGTCCATCCCCTGTAGGGAAATAGACCACCTCAACAGTTTTGGATTCTCACCTCTCATCTGCGTTAACCATCTGAGGGGCCTCTGGTCCGTCTGAAACAGGAAGTGAAGTGCCCAGATTAGCAAAAAACTGGAGTCCAGCACACATCAACAACCTGGGAAGTGTTAACGTGTCAGACCTTAATAAGTAAACTTACAAGGGGACGCAAAAGGGTCGATGAACCTATTGACTCGTTTAAGAAGTTCTTACCATAGATCCAGTACATGAACCAATAATCAATGCACAATAATCAATCATTAGTAATCAATAAATCAATCATCAATGGAGTCAGTAAATATCAAACACCATGACCTTTCAGCCATGAATAACCACACCTTTGGTAAAAGTTTAGAATGTTTATTTTCCCTATATTAACAATACTAAAGTAATGTAGATTAATCTCAAAATCAAATGAAACACATATATGAACAGCACTGGTTGTCCGAAACAGCGGAAGAAACGCAATCTAATCGAAGCTTGAACTACAACACATTCTAGTGCTACAATGCAAATCAATAGCAGAATCAGTTGCAATAAAGATATAACACATAGAATTCAGCAAGATAACTCGTCAATCATTAGTCCCGGAGTGTCCTCAACTAACGTCAAATTAGCATCAGCATGTTGGGCTTCATGCAAAACAATTTAGAACAAGAATTTAGGAAAACCATCTAGCTATGGATCAATCAAAACAGCGCAATTGGTCCTTAGAATGAAAAGGCATAAAATGCATAACAGTCACATTTCGTCCTATCTACCTATCCACGGTATGGGTCAGCAAGCAGAATCAGAGAGTATGAGCCCAATGACAAAATTAATCTCGAATCTCTTCTCTAAAGTCTCTTCTCTCCCAAAGTCTCAAAATCTGGTCTAATCTGAATAATTCTCCTCTGGCGTGTTGTTATATCAAAGTCACCTAAACTATCCCCTAATTCCCTATTGGTCAGTTAGCCGTACTGTTATACTCTACCCAATAATATTTCTATACCAGATCTATGAATTCTAATATTTCTCTCTTCTCATGAAGTTGATTGGTTCACTTTACGATGTCCTCACCATCCGGCTCGTCAGGTAACAATATTGTTGCATCTTCAGCTCTAGTCGGTGTCTTCATTGTTCTCGTCCTGGGAACGTACATATCACACACATTACACACAAGTTGTTATTCTAGTGGGAACATAATCTCCTGTTAGTCACTTCTCACGGAAGCTTCTATTAAGCACTTTTAACAAGACAATGGACATTTCACACTTTAGTTCACTCTGTCAGCATTTTTTATTAACCGAAATACAGCTTCTGCATGAGGCCTGGCAAAATTAGGCCAAGACACTTGCTAAGACACTTGCTAAGTTAAGGCCTACAATTAATAAGCTAGAGCATGCTTCATAACCCTTAATATGACATATTACTACATTCATCTAATACATTTTCAATATTTCATAAGTATTAATCATTAATTAGTACATTTTGTGAACACTGGTGGCCATTCTTCGAAGTCACGTTTTCAAATGTGTGCATTATTTTTCTCTACGTTATTCATTTTCTACATAAATCAATATTCAAATTGCATAAACACTCATTAATAATTTCTAGTTCAAACACCTGCTCTAACAGAAGCAGAGGCAAAAAGTTAGGGGAGACCACACCAAGGATGCCAAGTCTAACAAGGAGATTTCAGAGGACTGGAGGATTCTAATTCTTTGTGAAGTGGTTCTGAGAACATTTAAGTGCTGCTGCTCAGAAGAGAGTGAATAAAATATTCATGCATATTGTTAGCCTCATGTCTTGCCTTAAAGTTGGAAATTCTTAAGCCATGCTCATGATCTAGCTTGGAACGAAGAGAATCATGAGACCACTGGTTTTGCATCTTGGCAAATGAATTACATTTCTGAATTACAGAATTCGTATGTGTGCATTCTGCAGTGAATTCTTTTTAGAAATGGCTTGAGAATCATGGTGCATAAAAAGTCTATCAGCAGAAAGGGACAACATGGTCTTCCATCCAATTAATTTGCTGTGGAGAAAGACTGTTATTCACTTTTATTCTAATTTTGCTTAATATTTTTTTTAATTGCACTTTTTTGTTTACATTTAATTCCTTTTTTGCTTTTCTGGTGACTTATTTTTTTTATTTTACAGCCTCTGAACCTTGGAGAGAAATCCTGTAATCCCCCACTATTGCCATCCATCCATCCATCCATCACAGCCCTTCACACTCATAACATATTTACTCCATATACATTATCATTGTTTCCCATTGGCTGTACAGTTGTCCTGTATTTATTTGCAGTTTGGTTTATGGTTATAGTACGGTTTTGTGATAAATAAGGGCACTGCACCCACCCCTTTACCCTTGAGATTGATGTGCATTTCCTTTCTTCCTGCCCAGTATCATCCTCTGTCCTAAGCGCTCTTCCTTTACTTCCCTCCTGTTAGTTATTTTCAGTCTATCACTGCTGGTTTCTCCTATATTCTTTCCCACCGCTTTCCTCTAACCTACCTTTTCCTGCTCATTGTTCTTTCCTCCATCCACTTTGACATCATACTCCTTAGGTTCCTGTCCCCCCCACCCCACCTATAAAAAAGAAGATAGACTTTTGCAAACAGTGGAAAATTGTGGCAGGATTACTATGGTAGGTTAGTTTGGCCTGGCTATAAAAAAGAATGTTCGAAGATTCTAAATCTATAACTGAGCATTAATATTTCAGGAAATATTCCTTGTAGTTCTGTTTTGTTTTTACAACAAAGGAATTTAGAAAGTGATTCTGTAGTCAAATCTTCCACTGCTACTGATCCTGACTTCTGGAGGACTTCATTTTGCTCTTTGTTCCCTTAAACCGTTCTTGAGGTGTAAAATGAAAGACACTTTGGGGATACCCTTGCACTCCTTTCTGCACCACAAAAATGCCTGCAGAGATGAGTTAGTCTTTTACCTTCAGGAAATACCTGCATCCGAAATTTTGTATAATTTCTGGATTTAAATTTGGCTTTTTATGTGAGAAAGGTGCTGCATAAGATAATGCTGGAGCAGGCGCTAGCTACGTGACGAGTTCCTTTGTGGCTCTTTGTAAGTTAGGGAGGTCCTGGAATGATGACAGTCTTTTGGATGGCAAATATCTACTCACAAGAAGTTTAAGAAATAATCACCAAAAGTGTTTTCTGTTTGCACATTCCCTGATTATCATCATATTGTGCTGCGGGCCTCAGGGCTCAGTTGCCAAGTCAACTATTGTATTTAGACCTACGGGTTGATTATCCCTTTTCCGGACTGTAAGAAAACTCTGGACTTCCTTCTGCGACTCCTCAATGTTGAGGAGCATCATCAACATTGAAAGAACAACTGCAGTGGTTAACGAGGGTTCCCCGTAGACACAGTATGCTCTGTGTTGAGAAGACATCTACAGTTTCGCCATAGCATGCTCCCCAAAGAATGTGATGTTGAGAGAGCATCTTCGACTTCAAGAAAGTCTTTCTTCAATATAGACAAGCATAAGCAGGCTTAAGGACGTTGGCTCACCCCAAGGCTAGGAGAAAGATTGGAAGTTGTTGTGACTTAGCTTGTTGGAAGAGAAACTCATAACTGGGATGCACCCCTACGGCAGCCCTGTCTAGCATTTTCGATGAGGGCTGTGTCCATGCCAGATTTTAGCAATAACTCAAATGGGAATAGCCTGAAAATGTGATCATTGTGGATCGGTTTTGGAAATCACTGCTTGAAGGAGTGTTGGGGTGGGGATTTTAGGTCTCACCATAGGCACTCTGAGAAGCAGCTCTGAGGTACTCTGAAGAGTACTGTTCATCTGCCCACTGTCTGCTCTTTGCCAGAGACCATGCCCAGGAAAGGCGACTGGGCGCTGTGTGCCATAGTAGAAACAGCTAGCTGGAAGGCTGCCTAGGTCGTGAACTACTTCAAACGGTGTGCCAAGATACAGGTCTCTCTTTAACTGAGAACCCTCAAATCATTGCCTTACAAAATCCACACTTACCTGTTGAGTGCATCAGATGGCAGACAAAACAAACACTCAGAGTGGCAGATCGTGCTGCCAACTCTTCCCCTATCTAGTGAGTACATTTTTTGAAGGTGAGGCAGCTGGTCTCATATAAAAAAGAAGTCAGACGCAAAATAAAAAACTACTCAAGTCTTCAGCATTTAGCCTTAGAAACAAAGGACAGACAAATTGGCTTTAGCAGAAAGAATTGGAGCATTTTAAAAAAATATATATTTGTATTGATTTTTTCCAACAGGTAAACCATTGACAGCCACTATTGCCCCAGGGTTTGACAGGATATAAAATCTCCATGCAACCAGTACTTGTTCGCTTACTCCTCCTTGGACCCCCTTATCTCCTTTTACCAAGCTCACCCATCCTTCAATCTCCCACCAGTATGTTCTTCTTTTACTGGTCACAGGTTTACATTCGTGCCTGTATTGTTGCCAGGGGATCCAAATCTTCTCCCGTTTTTTTCAGGCATCTGCTTCCTTCGTTGACTTGTTCCTCTGCCAGCATGCACCAGTCCATGTCTTCCGCCCAAGTTTTAACATCTAGTGTGTCACATACTTCCCAGCTCCTTGCAATATTCTTCCTAGCCACAGAAACCTCTAGCATCAGTAGAAACTTGATATACTTTGGGGGGCTTTCATCACACCACACATTCAGGATCAGTTTTTTGACAGAACTGTCTAGTTTTGTGCCATTTTACGTACAAGCTCTGAAGCGTCACACAGGATCACATATGAAGTCTCCTGCTCATTCGTACCCTCATACACAATTTTAGAGCTAACTCTCCCCATCTTGTGTAGTATGGTCAGTCCAGTATCCATAGATGCACTAAGCGAAATTCGGTCTGTATTGTGCTCTTGCGTGGCACCTGTAGTGCCTTCTCCACTCACTGTCCTCAGGTGCACCCACGGTCCTTCCCAGTCCGTTCTAAGTGAATTGTACGTACGTTTCTTGTATGTCGGGGAGAATGCCTCTTTGTTTAGCCATTCCCCCAGTACCCTGTCTTCCAGTGGTGAGGATCCCGCTATTGTTGTTTCTTTGCGGATTGTGGCTGCTAGCACATGCCTTAATTGTAAGTATCAGAATACTTCTGTATTTGCCAACAAGTATTCCAGCCTAAGGACATCAAGTGATCCTTGATCCAGATGTCTCCCAGGTTTGAGATTCTTATCATATCCCAATTTGCGAATCCTTCCAGCTGCCCCACTTCTCACATTGCTATCCCATAGTGGGGTTAGTCCTGTCAGTTTCTTTCCCTAACCCAGGTATTGCATGTGCCTGCTTCCAAACTTGGGTTACTGTGAGCGTATTTCTCGGCAGCCTACCTAGGGTAGATTTCTATAGAGGACTGTTGGGTAATCCCTTTGTTCCACGGTGCGTTTGTCTGTCTGTCTGTTGGGCAGGCTCCTACCGGGGGGCAAAGGCCCATTCTTTTACCATTATGAGTAAAAATGGAGCAAAAATTAGGTCAAAAGGGCAACAAAAATAGATTATTGGAAAAGGATCAAACCACACACTGGCAGTGTTAGGAAATCCTTAGAGGTATGTGAGGTAAAGAGGAACGGACTTGTCGCAGTTTCTACTTCTGACTCTGGGAGTATGTCAACAGAGCGATGCAGAATCATGTTCTGTTTTAGCAAGAGAAGCTGTAAAGTGGTGTGAACACCTGATGAAGAGCTATTCAGTGGGCTATCGATAACCAGTAAAAATATTTCCGTGTTCATGTGTTAGTGTCCACTTATTTTTTCTTTTCCTCCCACGTAGTATTGATTTGTTTGCTTTAAGCTACCCCTTGTGCAGTAATGATCCAGAAGCCCATCTATAACATTATACAGAAAGGCCTCAAATGGGGATAAAAACACATTTGTGATTGTTGCACCATTTACGCTCTTATATTATTAATTTTGGATGACGAGACACCTTTAAAGGGATTTGGTCTTTGTCTCCATTTTGTAGTTTTTGTTGGCGATCACTAAAGCTAAAAAAAAAAAAGAGGGCAGTCCCCACTGAGAGTTTGAATACCCATACTTTCTAGGACTGAAAGAGTCCGATAACAATTTTAAGCTGTTTCATGTTTTTCAGTCACCCAGTCTAGATGCCACGATGGTCAATGTGGCATCTCCGGTGAGAATCTCTTTCCCCGTTTACTCAGCCTCAGTAATTTTGGCTCATTGGGTATGTAGACTCTGTAAGATCATAGTTTACTGCAAGCCTTGGTATGTTTTTCTTATGATTGTCGTTGGATGCCATTTTTGTAGAAGTATTGAGGATAACGGATATGTACCCTGCATATCGAAGCTAGAATATCGAGGTCTACAAATATAAAATACAAAATATTGAATCCAAAATATCATAAGCTAAGTACGAATAGATTTTCTATACATAACTCCCCATACATGTACCTTGACCGTATATAAAGATGTGTAGTTAGGCATAATAAATATATACTTCCTTTATATGCACTTACTTTCAGTATTTTGGACATAATATTCTGGTACTTATATTCTTAGCCTCAATATTCAGTAGTACACTCGAGATATGGTATCTCCCATAGAGAAATATGAGGTAAAGCCCTGAACTGGTTTAACTATTTACTGGAAAATGTCACATACTTGGTTAAACTGTACCCATACCCAGTGGTGCAACGAACCCTGAGTGGGCCCCACTGCAGAGTACATGGAGGGCTCCCTCACCCAGTCAGGAACTTTCAGGCCAGAGGCCCGCCGCATGTTCATATTGTACTGTGCTGAGGGGCCTCCTGGAGCTCGTCCCCCACACATTGGGGGCTAATGTTAGGCCTCTGATCGTACCCCTCCAAAAACACCATTGTCACCTATGATGTACTGCTTGGTCAGTAATCTTTTTAAATAATGCATTCACACCTTCCCCTTCATAGGAGTTTTAATGCCAGGCACCACGTATGAATCTGTTTAAATCACATTCAACATCGGGTGCACCAATCTTGGATTTGCCTAAATAGATCAAGGTCTGAAATTCTGCTCGTTGGCCCTATCGACCCAACCAATTTACATCTCAAATGGCCGGACTCAGGGGACTTTCCTCCAGAGCTAGCAGAGAAAGTTCACAACTTGAGACATATGATTCACTTTCAACTCTCCTTTATACACTCTGTATTGGCATTCTCTCCCGTATGGTTGCATGGCTCGCCTGTCTACATTCAGCTGTTACACAAAACCTTTATGTTTGTGGCTGTATTGTCCCACATTGACCACAGTAAGTTGTATATGTAGGCTTCTGGCCTAAGCAGACCTCGAAGTAAAGGAGCCCTGATTTATATAGCTAGGCTTATATTTTGAATCTGATGTCTTGACCTCTCAGCAGTTTCCACTGGCTGCAGACCTTTGAGAGAGCATAGTTGCAAGATATAGGCATAACGCACAATTTGCATGACTGTTCTCAGACCATTCCTCTGAGGTAGAACCATGTTGCAGACCAACTAGTCTGCAACTTAAAGCAAGCTTCTTGCTATCTTTTCTCCATTCAGCCGACTAGCAACAATCTTTTTGGAGGCAGGTCACCACACATCCAAGGCTCGGCCCTATGGAGTTCTCTTCATAGCACCTACAACTTGAGAAAGATGTCAGTCCTTCACAGAACTCACTTTCCCCACCTTGCCTCAGGTTGAAGTGAGACCCGATCAGCATTGATTCACGGAGTACTTTTTCTTCTGCACCTAACCATTCACAAACTGGGAGCATCACACAATGACCTAACTAGGGTACCACAGGCATTGTTCAAACAGGCATAACAACCCCCCTCCCTCTGGTTAGGTAGTAAAATACAGTTATAATAGGGGTGCATAGGCACCCCTTCCAATCCTGGGCCCAAGGCCACGAATCCTGCTGTACTGCTGATAGCTACGCCTATGAAGGCACCAATGCTCATTCGCAGGCATGATTCTCAACCTCATAAACTAGACTTCACAACCAAACATTCCCGACTGGACAGACTCAACCAGCCTGCATGTCTGATCTGGCTGCCCTCTTCCAATTGTGCACCCCCGAAGGACTTAGTAGATAGATGAAAAGGTGTCTTCAAATCATACCAATAGATAAACATAAATGGAGTCCATTAAGGAAAGATGTAACAAGTTAAGCATTCCCGCATAATTTTACTATTTGGAGAAGAAAGAATAGGATCCAGTCGTCCAGTACTTTTGAATTAAAGTTGAGGATGCTTCAGCGCAAACATTTCAAAAATATTAAAATACATAAACTAACAGTTATGTTTTAATTGGCTTGCCTTCTGGTCATACTTAACTATAAGGTCACTATGCCCACTGTACTCTTACATTTTTCTGCTACTCCCTCGGTGGACTCCTTAATTCTCTCGGGGTTTAGAAAGTGAAGAAAAACATCTGAAACATGTAAACAAAAATGGAAACCAAATGCAACTGCTGACAAGCGGTACGAAAAATAAGGAAAGTGAATGTCAGTCTCACCGCTGAAGCAGAAAATATTGTCCAGGGGCAGAAGCAAAGTGTAGTCTCGTCTTGAAATTCAACTGCTTAAATGTGGAAAAAGGGAATTCGAAAATGTATAAGAACTGTGAGAAAATGTAATACACCTCATTTGTGTAAAACGTCTGCGGAAAAGCAGAGGTGCTTAGACGTTAGGCCTTGATGGCAGAAAAAAAGTATTTAAGTTGGCCCCTAGGGAGCTGGGTATGTATAGCCTCTGAAAATCGAAAGAAAGTGGAGTCTGGTTGTTTATGGTGGGGAAAGGCTAGGAAACACCTGCATAACGCTCTCCCTCATTGTTCTAGTAAATGACAGCTGACGCAAGCATGAGAGCCTATGGGACAGACAGGTGCAAGATGTCATTTTGCCCATGAACTCAAAATTCATGTTGTAGAGTATAAAGTTCTCTGCAGCTGATGCATTAACCCGGCGAGCTGTGGTATGCAAATGCTATGTACATGTGACAGATGAGGCTGATTATCTGCTTTGATGAGTGATCCCAAAATGAATGAATATATTTATAACATTGCTAGAGTGCCTGGTCCTTAGTAAGTAAACTTACAAGGAGACGTGTATAGGTCGATAAACCTTTTGAATCGCATGGATTATCCTAGTTAAGCGGTAGACCAGTGAACCATTAATAACCACTATAATCAATATCAAACATTAAGAAAAACCCTATTTAATAAGAATTACCATAACTCTCAACTACTGTTAATCGTTTTTATTCCCTATTAGTTACAATTCTAATCAAAACCTTTATTAAACTTTATTGTTAATCAAGCTTTATTAATCATCACAAGGCAATTGTTCATCAAGGAAATCTCAAGCAAATCAAAGCAACTACATAAGTCAGCAAATTCTTTAACATTTATGGAATAATTCAGCAATGCAATTTAGTCAGTCAGTTGTCGCCCTCAAATTCACCCTTGTCAGCCTACCTATCCCAAAATAGCATCAGCATGTGGGACTTCATGGGAAAACAATTTAGACAAAACCATTAATTTGGAAAAATCTATCTAAAAGAGAAAAATATTCTAAACAGCCCAGTTGGTAGCTAGAAGAAAAGCATGCATTATTCAGTCACATTGTTATAGCTACCTATCCAAGATAGATCAGCAACGAGTCAGTCTTTGTCTCCAAGTCATCAGCAAGGTATCAGGCTCACAGAGAGTAAACCCAATTATCAGCACTTCGGACAGCGTCTCCTGACGTCATCAACTCTCGCCTCTCCGCTCTAAATTTCCTTCCCTTGTCATGACTTTTTATTATGGTCTCTCAGTCCATCCCACTAATTGCTAATTGATCAACCTTATCAGAAGTTATGACTCTAACCTATAGTTTTTGTTTACCACATATACACGTCAATTCAGGATTCAAGTTCCATTAGTTTGATTGGTTCTTCTGTCGATGAGAACATCATCTAGCTCTTCAGGTAACTAAATTGTTGCTCACAGTCTTTCAGTTAGTGCTTCCGTTGTTCAAGTCCTGGGAAAGTACATTTAGCCTACACTACACATAACTGTATCAATTTGTCCTCATCATCTCCTGTCCACTGGTACATTTGCAGAAATTTCTAGCAGAGCTCTCTCTGAACTCTGTACAGTTCAAGGTCCTCTTCTCCAGTTCCAGTCCTCTGCAGCTTTGTCACGTCTTCACGTTAAACAAGCAAGGCCCAGCAAAGACCAGTTCTCCAGTTTGGCTAAGTTAAGAACACTAATTATCATAAAACATAGGTTATACATTCAAATATGACACATTAGTACAATTTTAATATAGATTTTTCATTATTTAGCATTTTGTTAATACACATGGTGACCACTCCCCGTGGGCACATTTTACTCATACACGTTATTTTCAAATATTAGTTTCTTTATCAATATTTCTCATTAGAAATTATACGCAAATCATTAGAAATTTCTCATTTTAGCATATCTGCTCCAACAACATAGATAAATGGTATGCGTATTTTCATGTGATCTTTACTCTGCCCCACGTTACCACGCAAGTAGGTACCACGAAGGCCTATTTTTGGGGGGTTTTGTCCTCTTTTTGTTTTTTTTTTGGTACTTGACCGTACAGATACCTTTTCTTAAATCCTTAATTATGTCATTTAAAAAATGAGGATATAAGGGTTATGGGATGGGCAAGCTTTCGGGTCGTAGTTTTTTTTTGCGTTCAACGATACGGAAGGGTACAGGGTAGCAAAGGTTTTACAATAGTTTTTTAGGGTTCAGGGATGGGTACGTTTACGGAATAGTAAGATATTTTAGGGTTCAAGGATGTGTAAGGGTATGGGGTAGTAAAGGGTTTTAAGATTCAGAAATGGATGAATACCTTGTAGTAAGGGTTTGGGGGGGTTATAGTTCAGGGGATGGGTAAGAGTACAGGTTAGCAAAGGGGTTTATACGGTTCAGTAATGAGTAAGTGTGTGGGGTAGGAAGGGTTTTTACGATTCAGGGCTGGGTAACGCTATGGGGTATTCTGGGTTCTAAGGCTTTTTTTATGATTTAGGTATGTTTAAGGGTATGGGGTAGTAGGGATTTTAGGGTTCAAGAATAGGTACGTGGTGAGGTAGTATGGGTATTGAAGATTTTTTAAAGGGTTTAGGTTTGGGTAAGAGTAGGAAGCGTTTTAAGCTATCTAATTCACTGATTTGGTGCCATCATTAATGGCCTTGCAGAGTCTGTTGCTGGTACCTGTGGGGCTTGAAGGTGCAGAATTCTGGCATTTCGCCATATCACAAGAGTATACCAGAGCTGTAAAGGACGCTTGTGCTCATGAACCTCAGGGCAACTTTGTACTGCAAAAGTGGACTCAGACATCTGAGCATCTCCTTCGGTAGTGTAGTTTACATGCTCGCCATTAACCGGTACCATTTCAAGGGTTTTTTGCCTTATTTGCATGGTGCATGGAAGACACTTTTGCCCTTGCGTTAATCATGTGGGGCTTAAGAGCAAAGAGACTTTCAGTAGGTACCCTAATTTGGTGCCGGCAAGGAAGTGGCAAAAAGATAGCGCGCCCTGCCCCCACCAAACCTGTATGCCTTTTGAGAGGTGGCGTGAGTCCTAAAGTCGTCCAATATGCTTATCTCTCATGAACCCCCCACACTACATGTTAATAGTTCAGAGACATCTTATGACTCTGCAGAGAACAGGAAAACTGACAGGAATTTTCCAGTCTCCTTCTCTCAGGTGTACTTACAGGCGTGAGGGGATGTTTATCATCCGACCGACCTGTCGGAAAATCTCTTACTGATGCAGAGTACAAGTGGACCCCAAAATGAAACTCAAGAATGAGTACACAGAAAAAAAAACCTGGCATTCTACGTGGATTACGTCCTTATTATTTGCAAAAAGTATGTGAATAATATTTATAATTATAATAATACCTCAGTGAGGACGAATGTTATTAGTTCGAACAAACTATGGCTCCCTCAAATAGTCCCCTGCCCCTTTATTATTTAGTCTAAAAACTCCCTGTGTAACTTGTGACATCTTGCTATATTTCAGTTTCTTGCTGGAAGAAATACAATTCTAGCATCTTTTGCTTGGCGCCCTGGTAGACATCATGCCTCCCAGCAACTGGTCTCTTTCTCCCTCTCCCACCAGCCATAATGGGAAATGGTGCACAAACCTTTACCTTCTTGGTATTTCTGTGCAGTTGATGGGGGCCTACTCTCGGGATCTCACTTCGAATCTCGTGTATTCAACTCCAAGTTGACAACAACAGTGCATTTATATGAAGCTTTACCTGAGCACAGAAGTATTAGCTTTTTTTTAATTTCTGCACCCCATTAGCACAGGCCTAAAGGCCGCTATAAACTCATCTTCTGGAGAACTCGAACTCTGCAGCTGCAGCCCCCGTTAGCATCTAGGAAGGGAATTTCAGCCTAAATTTAACAAAGCTTTAGGTATTTAGTGCGTCCCTTAATTATAGGATACGTTAAATATCTTTTAACTTCTTGTGGCAAACCCATGGTTAAACAGGGGGTTTACGCACGGGTTGGAATTAACCAAACTAATCATGACCGAGCTGTAAAGTTGTGTCGGCTTACGAAAAATAAAGCAAGATAATTCCCTTTTTATTATGGGCGAGCACAAAGTGCTCAGTCCATTCTGTATCTCTTTGGGCTTGAAACCACACCCATGCCACGTCAGTCACTTACATTGGTTCGCGGGCTTGCCGTTTAAAATCAGCTTGCTTTCATTTATGAAAGGCATGCATACATCATGCTTCCATTTTCTTACGATAATGGCATTACTCCTAGTCCAGTCCGTACCGGGAGGGTGGGAGGGAACGGAAAAGGAAGGCGAGGGAGTAGGAGTAATGCCATTATCGTAAGAAAATGGAAGCATTACCTCCCGTCCCTCCCTCGCCTTCCTTTTAACCAATGAGACATAGCAAGAAAAACACACAGGAGACGGACATCGAGTTGCAAGACCCTTATTTAATATCCTGCACCAAGAACATCCCAAACATTATCTCATAGAGGATAAGACCCGGTGACCAAACACCGACTCCAAACCACCCAAGTCCGACAGCCTATAATGACGCACAAACGCCGAAGGAGAAGCCCAAGAGGCGGCCCTGCAAATCTCCACCACAGAAGTCCCCTGAAGCTCTGCCACCGTCGCCGCCATGCCTCTGGAAGACCTCCCCTGAATCCCTAGAGGAGGAACCACCTCTTTCAAGGAATAGGCCAACAGATTCAAAGATCGAACCCACCGACTCAAGGAAGCCGTGGAAGGTTTCTCACCTTAGCGCGCCGGACCAAAAGAAACAAACAGTGAATCCCCTGTACGAAAAGGAGCCACCACCCGCAGATACTCCAACAACACCCTACGTACATCCAATGAATGCAAACGGACCTCCTCCCCTGATGAGGGATCCGGACAAAATGAAGGAAGGATGACCGCCTGCCTGGAATGGAACGAAGAATTGACTTGTGGAATAAAGGAAGGCACCGGAACCAGAACCACCCTATCGGGAAAAATCTTACAAAAAAGGAAAGGAACATGCCAATGCCCCCAATTCCCCCAACCGACGAGCCGAAGTAATGGTGACCAAAAAGAACGTCTTCAAAGATAGACGTCGCAAATCACAGTCCCCCAATGGGTCAAAAGGGGCCCCCGTCAACACATCCAAAACCAAGGACAGATCCCATGAGGGAAAAGAACGTACCGGGCGAGGAAATAAATTAATAAACCCCTGAAAAAATCCAGGCATCAATCGCCCTTCAACTTGAAGATTACGCCACGGTCCCTAAATGCCTGGATAGCCGCCCACTGTACCCGAAGAGAAGCCACTGACAACCCTAAACGAGCACCGTCCTGCAGGAACTGCATCACCTCAAAGAGAGAAGCGCAGGAAGGATCCAACTCGCGACTTAAGCACCAAGATGAAAACACCTTCCACTGTCTACCATAAGAAAGCAAAGTTGAACGTCTCCATGAAGCCAGCAAGGTAGAACTCAAAGCCACTGGCACCTAACAGAAACGCCCTGAATAGTTGAAACGGAGGGAACGCATATAAAAGGCCCTGCGGCCAAGGACATGACATCCCGTCCACCTCCCATGCTTGGGGACACCGAAACCGGGAGCAGAAGCACCCCACTATCGCATTCTCTACTGACGCAAACACATCCAGCACTGGAAGACCCCAAAGCCGAACCAGATGCCGAAACAGAGACCTCCGGAGAGAGAAAAGTTGAGAGGAAGGAATCACTCTGCACAGTAGATCCGCCCGAACATTTACCACTCTCGCCGAATGACATAAGCCTCGGCCACTAAGACGTCTGTGCGAACCAGAACCGCCAATCCCCTCAGGGAATCCTGGAAATGGACCAGAGCCAGGAATATAGCCCGCAATTCTCGCCAATTAGATGACCGACTCGCCTCCCGAGGGGACCAAAACCCCCGAATCTGAGATGACCCCATCCATGCCCCCCAACCGGAGAGGCTGGCATCCGTCGTCACCACCACGGGTCTCAGAGGTGACAAAGACACCCCTACCCTCAGGTGGTCTGCATCCAACCACCATTGCAACTCTCTGTGAATCAATCCGGACCCTGGAACCCCGTCCCTCAGAGAACCGGACCCTGGAGCCCACCTACTCAAGAACCACGTCCTCAAGCACAGGGGATGGAAACGTGCCCCAGAACCCCAAAATATCAGACGCCAAAAGTGCAGTCGCAACCATAGAAGAGCTCGGGGAGCAGACAGTAACCATACCTTCTTTACCAAAGCCTGGAGAGCATCCAACCTTTTTTCGGACACAGTCACCAACCCTAGAATAGGCTGAAACCGAGCCCCTAGAAAAACCAGATCCTGGGACGGCTCAAAGTCTGATTACCCCCAATTGATCAAAAACCCGTGTCATTGCAGGACCCCCAGAACTTGGGCCACCTGCCTCTGCAAAAGGTCTCATGAATGGGCACGAATCAAAATGACGTCTAGATAAGGGTGCAGAAACACCCCTTCTGAATGAAGCAAAGCCACTAGAGGAGCCAGCACCTTCGTGAAAATTCGGGGAGAAGATTACAGACCGAAAGGCAGAACGCAAAACTGGAAATGATCCTGCCCCACAGCAAACCTCAGGAACTTTTGAGAGGACCATGCCCCCGGTACGTGTGGGTAAGTATCCTGCAGATCCAGTGACACCAGAAAATCCCCTTGCCTGACCAATGGAAAAATAGTCCGAATGGACAGCATGCGGAAATGCACTGTCCTGATCCAGGTATTCACCTCCTTCAGATTGAGCCCCGGTGGAAATCCCCCTGAAACTTTCCGCACAAGAAACAAGACCGCATAAGTGCCCTGACCGCGGTCGTCTAGCGGAACGTGGGAAATGGCCCCCATGACCAGTAAGTCCCGCACGCCGTACAATAATGCTCCACTCCAAGACCCCTCTGAAGGCAGAGGTGTGGGACGCACCCCGGAATCTGGAGGAACCGCCACAAAATCTATGACATAACCATTGGACACCATGTCTAGTACCCAATGATCGTTTACACTGTCCTCCCAAGCTGAAAGAAAGTGACACAGTCATCCCCCAACCGGCCCTCTGCCAGGCCCACAGCAAATGCCAGGACCCCTTCTTGAAACCACCCCGGGTCCCAGGAGTAGACTTCTTAGGTGAAAAACGCGGATGAAAACGCCGTCTCCTAAACGAAAAGGATTTAGCAACCCTAGTAGGAGAAGAACTGGAATGCTTCTTCCACCCTTTACCCGAAGAAGAAACCCCTTTATAAGGTAAGGCATGCTTCCGCTCCTTAAACGCCTTGGAAAGTATGGATGGTAATAGTTCTCCAAACAAGTTACAACCCTCAAACGGCAGTCTCAACAAGGCCGCCTTTTCCCCTGGATCAGCCTTCCATGAACGCAACCAGAGGGACCTACGAGCCCCAATCAAAGACCCAGATGCCAGAGCCGAAGTACGGACTATATCTGAAGACACATCCGCCAATAATCTGGCCTGCTGTTCCATACCAGCCAGGAGCTCCGAACATTCCGCCCCTTCCTGGACAGCCACCGCCAGTCTATCAAAGCCTTGAACCAATGATCGTGACGCATAAGCAGAATAAATCCCTGCCTTCAGCGCCAGATTCTCCGCAGCAAAAGCCCTCTTAAGACCTGAATCCACTTTACGGTCTGTGGCATCCGTAGGCACACAATCCTCCGGATTGACTGCCGTTTCGCCAATTAGAGTAGCCAGAAGAGAGTCCAGGCGTATTGAAGGAGGAAAAACCCCCTCACCCTCAAGTAAGTAAAGTTTCTGAAGGAATCGTGGAACCTGAGCCTTCTCCACATCCTTCCACTCACGAAACACCATATCCTTCACAGGTCCCTGGAAAGGCATGGCAAACATAAAAGGCTTCTGATATTTGAGGAAATAAATGAGACTCTGAGTTTGTAGGTTGAAACACAGGGAAACCTAAACTGTCCCGACCATGTGTCATCACTGCCCACATTACCTCATCTGGAAACCTATTTCCCCCCAGATGACGTTGATGGGGCCACATCCTCACTCTCCGATGAGGATTTCCTTGCCGCTACCGATGAGTGCGCACGCTTAGACTGAACAGTCCTGGCCACGCCAGCCTGCAGTGCCCTGGTGACAGCCAATTCAACCATATCCTGCACTTCCTCACTAGACATGAGGGGAGTACCCCTGTCAGGTACCTGTGGGTTCTCAGGAAGAGCAATGCTACCCTCCCCTCCCACCTCCGAGGAGGAAGAAGAGACAACCACGTCTCTTTGCTGGAGCTTTAGGCATGGTAACCAAAATAACACTGCCTCTCATTCCAAAACACTACCCTACATATAGGACCCTGGTCCTCCCCCAACAGGGCTTCACAATCCTTGTAAAAATCCAAAAAACCACGGGCAGAACGCCCGTCCTACCTGACCAGCATCCAAAAATTGAAGTTCCTCGGTCCTCGCGGCTCTGCGGCGCGGAAACCCGGGAACTAATGCCCCAGCCACAGAGGGCCGGCTGACCCCGTCAGCTGGCCCCCAGTACACGCCTCTCGAGCAGCCATGCCGTTCGCTCAAGACGTGACCCAGCCGTAGCACTCCTCGCGGAGCACCGCGTCCCGAGGAGTGCCTCCATCGACGACCTCCAGGCTCCGCCGTGCAGGTAAGAAAGGGAAAGAAAACCGTCTAGCGTGGGCTAGACAAAAGAACAGGAGGGGATAAGGGTGGGGGGGGTTTTTGAAAGGGGAAGGGAGGGTCTAGGGGGGAGGCGGGAGGCCTCATTGGTTAAAAGGAAGGCGAGGGAGGGACGGGAGGTAATGCCTTTTCCGGTGTTTGGCCCACCTCCACAGCACCGGTAAAGTACCAAAAACATACCAGGCTGGAGTCTGACTACTTTATCTGTTTATTTGACACGCAGCGCCATCGCGCTGCATTTTACGTAGCGCGATCGTGCTGCTTTTTTTTTTGCTTTACAACGCTAATAGCTCTAACTCGAACAAATGCGAGACCCGTTGCATTGAAAATGCTTGTTCTGAGACTTGATATTCATGCCTAGTGTACTTATGCTGAATGAAAATAGTACACCCTACATGCACAAACAAGGACCATGTCAACATACATCTGGACCTGTAATGAGTATTGACACTGTCAAACACACACAAACTGATGCTGCACGTGACACTTTCTGGCAGTTGCAGTCACACAATGAACTCGCTCGCCGGGATCTCTCTTTCCTCTTGATTACCAGGCTGGGTACACTGGCAGTGACAGAAAGAGCTGCTCTTTTGAGTCATAGCTCCATCTCTCACCCCTACACTCTCCCCGGCACAGGTTGAAATTCTGGAGTTCGTTCCTGTGCTTGGACACAGCCCAGGGCCATGCATATTGGTATAATCAAGTGCCAGCATTCTTGGAGCACTCAAAAAAGCAACCCTTAAGAGTCACGCCCAGGGGTGTCACGCAAGAGCCCCGGGGCCGAGGGGGGTAGGGTGGTACCAGGCAGGGCTTCAAGTGGGCTGGGTCCCTCCCGGTTACAGACCCAGTAGTAATTTAAAACGGACATTTGGGCCCTGTATTAATGTCCTTAATGTTTCGTGTAGAAACTCTGATAACAATGGGTGTGAAAAACGTTAAAGTAATTCATGACGTTCCTGCTTATATCACAAGCTTTACTTATTCTTGCAGACATTGACCTCTGGCACTGCCTTTGCCTCGTCTGGCTTCAGAAGTGGCACATTTAGTGCCAAGAACATAGGAGCTGCTTTGCATTCCTTATCTTGCTGCCCGTTTTTCAATACCCTAATACTGAATAATATTCATTATTATTGCAATAAAAATGGAGCGCACTTAACTGAGACAGGACCTTTGGTGGCAGCTGTGAGCGTGTGTTTATGTGAGAAAGAGCATGTGTGTGTCTGAACTTGTCTTTATAAGTAAGCATATGTGTATGAGTGAAAGCGAGTTAGTCAGTGACAGGTAGTAAGTGAGTGCGACTGTGTGAGATTGAGACCCAGATTTACTATTCCTTGGCGCATGGCAATGCTGCACCAAAGTTGCTTCACTACCTTGCATCAAAGGGAGAGAGGAAAAATGCACCATATTTACTAATGTATTGTGATTTTATTTTTCTCCTCTTCTATTCTGGTGCACTTTTGGCATACAACACACACACCCTTGCCCATAGTGCAAGAGTGTGTGCATTCTCTGAAGCATAGGTTTAGTACTGGAAGGGGTAACCTCTAGTATAAAAACTATGCTTTAACAGCATTACTAGTAGCCAAAAGAGACATTGCAGCAGCATGGTGCCTCCCAGGGGGCCCATCGCTCCAATAATGGAAGAGAGGAGTAGACTGGTGTGCCAATCAGGAGAAGATCGTCTTCGAATCCAGGGGGTGCCCACAAAAATTTCGAAAGATATGGGGACGATGGTTGGAACTATTGACAAAAACCAAACTGATCATGGGGGAAAAACAAATCACTGAAAATATTGTATTGACACATGATTATAAGAAGGCTCAAAAGGAGGGAAAGGCTGCTACAATAATTGTTAACCTCTCTAACAACCGAATGCTATCTAACTATTACTACGACAGAAATGGAAAAAAATTTAAGATGTTTGTCTCCCTTGCCGTGTACCCTTCCCCCCCCTCTTTGTTTGGTTTCTTTTGTTTTCCCTTCTTTTTGAAAAATAATAAAAAATTGTTTATCAAAAAAAAAAAACTATGCTTTAAGGCTTTTCCCACTTTTTATGTGTGCTGTACAATGCAGCACACATGCAAAGTTGGAGAAATGAGGAGAAATTAAAACATTTCTTCTCGTTACCACTGCCTTGAGGAGTTGTGATATTTTGGTGCAGATTCCTGTCTATCAGTGCTTTTAGATGGGGGTTTGCATCAAAACACATGGTGGTTGCATGAGAGCACCCATACACCACACATAGAACGAACACCCGTGATGCAAAATAACACAATTTAGCTCAATTTGTGTTGCTTTAGGACACAAGCCAACGCAAATCAGGATTTGCATTGGATAGTAAATTCCCCCTAAAACTATGCACCAGGTTTGCATCACAAAAACGATGCAAAAACAGTACATAGCGTTAGTAAACCGAGGCTTTAATGCCTGTAAGTATGATTAGAACGCTGGAGTGTTGGAAGCTCCATTGAAGTCAGTGGAGTGCTCCTGGCTTCCAATGGCTTGTAAAAGTCAGAACACCACCATTCCAATGTTTGTCTCACAGCAACAGCAACAGCTGTGAATAAAGGCCTCATAGAGCCCAAGGGGATTTTAGTCCCCTTAGGCTCTGTGAGGCATTTGCTTTATTTTTTAGAACATTCTGCCCTCTAGTGTTGGAATGTTCTAATAGCCTGAGCTATATTGGCCATTAAGGGCTTGCTCCCTTGTTACACTTTAGAGGGCCTTTAATGGCCTGTATAGCCCGCTACGGCCAGGTAAAAGGCTATAGTGAGATTTAGAGCGAATGTGAGTGAGTGAGAATGAATAAGAATGAGTGTACAGGGTGTAAGAGAGTGTGCATGTGATGTTAGGGTCATGCAAGAAATAAGGGTCAAATGTCACCTCCTGTGATGCCATTAAGGTCAAAGGGTATGTTATGTCACTTCCATTAGTCCTGGTAATTTGGTGAATCGATGCCCGTGTTTGCTTTACCAGTATGTTCTGTTACGCTTTTTTTTCTGGCAATATATTACTATTTTCTAGTACATAATTTGAAGTGAGTTTCATGCACGTGTTTATAAAAGGGCACAATTGAGTTGCTTCTCAGGTCAGCACAAGTTTCTCTCAGTGCCTGTCGGGGATAAAAAAAGGTGTTCAGAATGGGTATCAAATACGTTGGTGTGGCACCTCTGCAAAGCGCACAGGTCATGAATGCCAGTTGCAGTTGTGATTCTGTGTAAATGTGTGCGTAGAGTGGCAATCTACACAAATTGTGTTGTATAGGTTTAAGCCACACCCTTAAATGTATAATCCCCGACACTGACCATCTGCTTCTTTATTCCACTTAAAGCCCTGGTACAAGGGCACATCTTAACTCCCCCTCGACCTGCAATCAGTGAGTTCCTCAGCTGGCCGTGTAGCCTAGAATATAATCTCTTCAAAGAATCTGCCACAGCATGGCACCAAGTACAGCACTTTTGAAAATAACTTTATATCCGTTTGAGCTAGAAACATTTCTGTGTAAAAACCTGCTAACTATGCAGTTGATGATGTACTATGAGCTATGCGGTAGATGCAACAAATCCACAGTTATGAGAAAATTGCAATGTGCACATAAGCGCCTAAATATAATGGGCCTGTACTACAAACGAAGTCAGGACCCTCATTGTGAGCCTTTTAGAATACTACCTTATTGCCATTGTCCGGATGTGACACGTCCTGGGAAGATGTGATATAAAGGGGTAACACATGCTCAGTGTTTAATACAGAACAACTCACGGTGTTGGGAAGCAAGAATGGTTGGTTACCTTTTGTTGGTTATTGCTGTATTAAGGTCCAAATGGGTAACAAAGATGTGAAACTTTTGCCCAGATATTACAGTGGCTTAAATGACAAAATATGTGCTCCATTATGCCACATATTGGGTCTTTTATTGCCACATAATTTAGTCACCCCAATGCATAATTTGGTCCTTTGTTGCCGCACAACACCGATGACCCTGCCTCCAGGTTAACACCATGTATGTATTGATTCAGCTTGTAATACTTTCCACAGCAATGTATTTGTGGCAGTTATTGATGCCACCAAACATCATAACCATGACAAAAGCCTCAGTCTTCGCTAGCTAGATGTAGTTAAGGCTTACTGCTGCTGAGGGGCATCTGGAAGGGTAAATGTAGGCACATCCACAGTATGAGTGAGGGCGACAGTCTGGTGCAGTCTGTGTTTTCCCAGACAGCGGTTGCCCTGTACACGGCTGGTGGGTTTAAAAGTAGAGGTGTTCGTCATACATGCCATATTGTCATACAGCCTACCAAATAGGTCAGGTGAGGATGGGTTTTAAGTGTTCTAAAACGGGAATTACAAGCTGTATGTCCGGGGAGTAAACAGGCAGGTTAGTAACGGTGTGGGGTTAAAACTGAGTGAAATGTACACAGAGCCTAGGTGCATTCAATGATAGGTGGGGTGTCTCCAAAACTCTAATTGTTTTGGGCACCAGTTGGTGCAGAGCAACCATGTGCGTCTCTAGGGAGGGTGTTCTCCTCTATATGCAAATCAATCTTTACCCTGCTCCCTATAGGAACAGTTCAGTCTGAACTTTCAGGCCAGCTCATCCTGGACCAGAAAAAAGCATCCTAGGACCAGTTTCTGGGTGTCACTCCTCATCAGCTGTGCTAGCTTGAATCCAGTGGTGCAGTGAGTACGGGGCCCACATCTGGACATACCCTCCTCACTTAGGGCAGCAAATCCAAAAGTCACCCCCCCCCTTAGGTCACAGAGATCTGGTTTTAAGCCATAGTTTTTTTGCCAACCACGCCACCCCGGTGTGGACCCAGCCATATGCAAATCAGTCTTGATCCTGCTCACTGTCTGAAAAGTCCAGCCTGAACTGCTAGACCAGGACCTCCTTGGACTGGCAAAAAGCATCCTGGGACCAGTTTCGGGGCTTCACCCCTCATCAGCCATGCTAGCTTGAATCCAGTGGCGCAGTGAGCACAGGACCCACGTCTGGGCATACCCTTCCCACTTATGGCGGCAAAAAGAACATGATGGACAGAATGCTGAACAATGCAATTCATTCACCCACAGTCACAGAGATCTGGATTTAATCCATTGTTTTTTTGCCCACCATGACACCTGTTTAGACCCAGCCATAAACAAATCAGCCTTGCCCCTGCTCCCCATGGGAACTGCTCTAACGCGGGTGTTTTACAATCCTCGGGGTGTGGCAGTGTGCCCATTGGCACAGAGTGGCCGTGTGCGTCTCTAGTGAGGGTGTTCTCCAGTCTTCAGGGTGTTACTGGGCTCTCACTGAGTGGCGGCGTTCTCATTGGCACTGAGTATGTACTGCTTTAACGAGGGTGTTTTCCAGTCCTCGGGATGTGACAGTGTAGCCAGTGGTGCAGAGCGCGTACTGCTCTAGCGAGGGAGTTCTCCAATCCTCGTGGTGTGACAGTGTCCCACTGGGGCTCTTCAGTCTCGGGGTGTGATGAGGTGCAGAGCAGACGCAGCGCTAGTAATTGTGTTCTCGAGACCTCTTGGTATGAAGGGATGTTCAGTGAGGCATAGAGAACACCGGACAGTGCTATTCATCAACCCACGTGGGGTGCCCAGCGGGGCAGAGGGTGCTTTGTGTGGGAGCGGATGCGCAGGTGTGTGGGGCGTGTGCTGCGCTGGTGTGGGTACTATCCGGTGCTCATAAATATGAATCTAACATTTTTTTCTTTCCTTCTTCTTTCAGCCACCGTGGGAAGAGAAGCACAGAGCTGGAGAAGGTATGGCGCTTGGGTCATTGCACAAACACTATAGAGATGTTGATTTTATGGAAAAAACATATAGAGTAGAGCGGAACCTATCCATGTATGGGCTTCTTTGTTTTATGGAGTGCTGAGCGTCTGTCTTGTCCTTAGGCTCATTCCCTGAGGATTGGGAAAAATGGTCAGTGGCATTCATGCCTGCGGCCATGTGAGTAATTCCCAGGCATAAAAAATAACCAGTCGTTGCCTTTTACGTGGAACTTTAGTTAACTGGGGATAAAATACATTAGGAGATGTTGCAGTGTCAAAAAACGAAACGGCAGACTTTGCAGAAATAAGAATAAAACATTGCTAAAAGGAAAGTTAAAGAAACAGTAGAGAAGAGTAAATAGAGGAAAGGGCGCATCCGACAGCTAAAACGAGCCCGGATTGACTCTAGGCCTTTCCACGAAATGGAACCTGGCCCGGCGGTCTGTCTCCACAGCCGCCTGTGGTGTCCCTCTCGGCTCTCTGTAGATGCCTCTCCCCCATGCACGCGGGACCATACGCGCCAGGAATGCTTGAGGTTTATCAGGGTTCACATCGGTCTTATCTCTCTGAACCTGGAGTCACTGACTTCCTGCCTCTGCGTCCCTGCTGCTCTCGGGCGTCAGGGTGGCACCTGCCGCGGCGGCAGTTATGTTTGTCAGAGGAAGGGTGCAGAGGAGGGAGGGAGGGAGCGGTGCTGGGCCTCAGAAGGGCGTCAAGCTAGTGCCAGAACTCGCGCTTTAATTTGACACGTTTTTACCGATCCTCAGTGTGAAATAAGGGAGAAGAGGGTGATTTACCTATAGCTGCTGTTCGCCAGCATTCACAAGCATGGAAGAATATTCGGCACCATTAGGACAGACAGTATGACCTAAACTTCTAAATAGGGTGACCACTTTCCTCCGGGCCGTTACGAACACTGCTTCCAGTCCTGGACTTTAGTGTGATAGTCCAGTGCATTCTGGGTGCTGTAGTCTTGTTTTAGTGCCGTTGAGCCAATTAGACTAACACTCCTGAAAGCAGTGACTTGTAGATAAAAAGTTCAGGGCTGGAGACAGTATCCAAAACATCCTGGAGTGCGGCGAGCACCCTTAAATATTGTTTGTGTTACCTCTCCTGGGGATTCTTACCAATATAAACACCCCTGTTTACCTGGTGCCATCTTTTATGTACAAACAATATGGGTATGACAC
The DNA here is from genome assembly GCF_031143425.1 of Pleurodeles waltl. Lineage (NCBI taxonomy): Eukaryota > Metazoa > Chordata > Amphibia > Caudata > Salamandridae > Pleurodeles > Pleurodeles waltl. Next base: position 396,925,670 of record NC_090448.1, read on the forward strand.
TCATTTTGAGTTCGTGGAGAGACTTTATTTAGGAGTCTGTCAAGGCTACCTTGGTTGAAAACCCACTGCTGTGTAGATGCCAAACCAAGACTCCTGCCGCACCAGGGCTCAGCTAGGATTGTACTGTAACATTTATATAGTGCTTACTTCCCCTAAGTGGGACACTGAAGTACCTAGCCATATGGATAGCAAGCTACACAATGTAGGGCATGTGGTTCGAAAGGTATCGTTTTTAGGGTCGAGCCTGCGTTGCATGCACTCACGCATGCGTATCGCAGCGAGACGCTTTAGGGTTTAGAAAAGGGCTCGGAGCCCTGTCGACGTCACGTCAGTATTTTTCATTGGTTCGTGGGCTTGCCTAATAAATTCTGCTTGCTTTCATTAGTCGAAGTCATGCCTTTTCCGGTGCCTTTTCCAGTGGCTAGCCCTCCTCGAGCGCATCGACCAAGTACAGAAAACATGCGAGGCTCGCTGTTTTCTGTCCAGCTCGAGGACTACTTTTTCTCTAATTTACTAGCGCGATTTCGCTAGGCAGAAGTCCAGCGGTTTAGATAGTTAATTGCACTTTTTCGGGTTACGTACATAAATTCACTTTTGCCGGTAGGTGAAAAGTCGGGTTAGGAGTTTACAACGCTATCAGCTCTAACATGAGCAAACGCGAAACCCGTTGCATTGCAAATGCTTGTTTTTATTATGAGCGTATGTGGGAGGTGCTTTCATGTTGTGTGTGATGGCCACAGAGGTGCAGTTAAGTGTGTTATGATATACAGTGCATAGCGGTGTGATGAGTGAAGGTCTGTGAGGGATAGACCTGCAAATTGTGATAATGACTTGCTAGCTTTTCAGTGCTATGTGCCTATACACCCAAAGTGGGGGGATGTGGGTAATCAGAGAAGGCCCATTAAGCCATATGACATGCTTCAGGCAGAGATGGTATCACATGATTAGAAGGATACCAAAAAGGGCAAGCATGGGAATTGGTGACATGAGTAATCACCCTGCAACATTTTATTTTTACATTTTTGGATGTACAAAATAATCTATTATTCTGTTGTTGCAAAATCTATTGCTACAACTTGCATTTTTTGGTGGAACTTCACCCAACATGTGTTTCACCCCCTTTGGCATGTTTGCCTGTGCTTTCTCAAGGCTGAAAATAACCATTGAACCCACCTTGCACCATCTGTAAGGTAATAACAAGTAGAAACAAGAAAGCTAAATAAACAATATAACACAGTCTGTATTTAACAGACGAAGATGGGCCATGGCTTTTGTCTCGGTCAAAGCTGAAGATTTCCTTGCCGAGGTGATGAGATAGCGAATTCATATCTAAATACCTGGAAACGGGTAGATCAAAAATTATCGGGTGCACATGTAAGGGCACAGTTTAACAGCCAAACAAGTTTAGGCAAGGAAGATTTTCCAGCAGCAAAGAGAGGTCTTTGAACAGATGTGGTTTCTCTGCTACACGCCCATGACACAGCTCTAGGGAGAGGATTTGGTCACACTGGGGGCTACGGCCCTCCTTGTGACTTGGGCGCTAACTAATTTGGGTTATATTTTGGGTTCACATTGTGCACTCAATCATTTCTGGGAAACACAATTGTCTTCTTAGTCTAACCCTTGCAGGCAAATTCTGCAAATATTTACGTTTGAGCGTCTCAGAACGGGGAGAAATGCATACAATTACCATATTATCCCCATTCTGAGGTCTGAAACGTGGAATGCTGTTCTAATTGCGCAGCCATTAATTACCACACACCGTGGCATTACAAATTCCTGACGCACAGTTACAGCATCAGGTTTGCGTCCAAGTGGTAATGAGGGCCTTAACGTAAATTCTGCTCCATTTTCACAATAGGGTGATTTTTTTTTTATAGAGTTTTTATGTTTTTATTAAGTGCTAAGGGTTGCTCTGCCTTTGGCAATCAGAATATGGTTTAGGTTTTCGGACCCGCTGGAGCTTGCTCACAGCAAACAATGCCACTTAGAAAATGTGCCAGTCTCCAAACATTTCCTACGCTGCACATGGCAGAGCATTGCTGAAAAGACTCACTTCATTGAGCCCAAAGCTTCATACAGAAAGCATATTTATGTGGTAAGTTAACATTGGTCTGACCCCCCTTGAGTGTTGTTCTCCTGGCTCTTCGGTAGTCAAAGCTTAACCACAGAGGGGTTTTATAGCGAATGCACACAGCGACACGCAAAATGCATGCACACAAACGTATAAAGTCAGAGCTACTCTCTTTCAGTTATCCTTGTATATACAAACCAACACAGGTACTGAAAACTCCTCATGCAGAAAACAAATGAGAGGAAGACAGTGGAGAGGAATCCCACAGCACTCACAGCAGAGGGCACTTCTAACAATATCTATCACTAGCAAAACTCGAGTGCATTCTGGTAGTTGCAGATCACAACTTATCCTGGGGCATAACTTTTACTTTTTATTTATTTTCTTTGCACTCATTGTTAATACATTTTGAAGCCATTGCTTCTATCTTGAGAAATCTCTTGACACCAGTGTTTTGCAGTATATATTGCTTATCATACGAGCTTATCTCGTTACCTTTGTCAAGGCGCTGTCTCTCCTGCTACTTCCTCAATACAGGCAGCACAGTACCATGCAAAGAAGAGAGTACCTAACGATGTTAAAAAAATGAAACCAACATGTAAGTGTCTGCACTCACCTAGGAATGCATCTCACCCAATAATAACAAGCGTTGGTCCCTAATGTGGTGTAGTGCATCCTGCTGGTTGTAGTTCGGAGTTTGTTTTTAGCTCTCTGCAGTTAGTGTTAATATCTTTTACTAAATAGAGTATTTAATATGACATTTTCAATTTAATATGCTCAGAATATCTTTAAAAATACCAAGATATATATATATACAGTGCCCTAACTATAACACAAACGTATTAAAAAAGTAAACAAATAAAACAGATACATTATTTTGAATAAAATCCTGTAATAATTTGGAAGAATAATATATTTCAGACTAAAATGTACTATTCTAACTCCAATTGAAATAACATTGAGAAAAGTGCATTCATTGAGAAAGTAGGGGACATTCCTACTATTCTAAGTACAGTCTAACAAACATTGTGGAAAGTGGATATATTGGGAACAGATTCAATATTCTAACTACAGTTTAACAGACATTAGGGCTTTGTACATACATTTGGCCAGCCATATATACTATTCTAACTCCACTATAACAAACACTGGGGAAAGGGGACACATGGTGAGGGACGGTGGGTTTAAAAAAAAAAAAACAAGCAAAACGAACGAAAAATGATTTAAAAATATGTTCAGCTAAAATGCATATATATATATATATATATATATATATATATATATATATTTTAAACTACCCACCATAACCCCAATAAACCCCACAACCTAAAATTAAACTGTAACAAACAACTAAAACATGTATTAAACTTGTAAACAAAAAACATAAAAAAAATCGAATTCATCAATTCAAATCAAATTCATTCATATATACACTTTAAAAAGGAACTACCCACTTAATCCCTCAATAAAACCAACAGCATGGAAACACTGTACATTGCTATAATCTTATTTAAAAATAATGTAAAAAACTTTCACAATAACTTAAGTTCTGAAATAAACATGTAATTCAACAAAACAAGACACCATGATGATAGTAAACTATATACATACAACTTCGATTAAAAAAAAAAAAGTGAAAAAATATATACATATCACTTGCTGCTTTTTGTTTACTGTGTTTTATTGTAATATTTTGAAATCCACAATATGGTCAAACAATATTTCTGAGTCTATATTTAAGGGGAAGTTGCACATAGACCAACACACATACGTGCTCCATATATAGTGGCACAGACACACACAAGCAGACACACACACCGACTCATACATAGTCCTACACAACACACATAAAAACACAGAAGAAGCCACACACTGCTTTTGGTATGAACATCTTTGCTTGGCTCTGGGAGAACTATGCCACCTGCCCCTGTTTGATCTCATCTGTCTTATGATGTTTCCATCCGTGAACTCTGTTAGTCCACCCAAAGTCTACCCGCAATTATAATCAAGGATGGCGTCTTCCCCCTCATGCAAGGTTATGAGGAAACTGATGATTGATGGCAGCTGATTATATTTCGACTGCACTGACATACCTGTGCGCCTGGTGGGAAGGTATCTTACCATTTCCCCCCCCCCCCCCCCTGGAAAATCTGTACAACCCGTATTTATGTATGTGTGTGTGACCATCTTGACAACCAGCATGCTGATGACCCTTTTAGGCAGAGGGATTATACATATGATCTACTGACAGCCAGTTTCTGTTTGGCACAGTACCTGAGTTCTCTCTCCTGCCCCCAACACACACCTCGCCCCTACATCCTTGTTGTTTTAAGCATCACCTTGCGACAAGAGGAACTTGGCACAGGGTCAGGGAGCAGTCCACATTTGTTGACGGGTTGGTGCCCTGCTCCATCCCCCACTCTACAAAGGCCTTTGAAGATGCACTTTGCCATGATTAGAAGAGTCTAGAATTTTGAAGAAGGCCTGGGCTCTAGTTGGCCATGGCTTTCATAGTGGCCTACCTGGCAGTAGTTATATTTAATCTGGAAGTTGGAAAGTGACTCTGCAACAGAACCCAGTATCTAGAGAGTAGCAGGCCCGACCAGGAGGACAAAGAACAAGATCCAACTGGCAGAAGCCTGCGGCGAGGTTACCTTAAAGGTGTGGCTGCCCAGGAGCCGTGAGGACTTTACACTCTGCCAAGCCATGACTGATCCTGCAGGAACAGAAAGTCTAGGACCTGCATAGAAGCATTCCAGGATTACAAGTGTGTTGAGCATGCCTCAGCTTAGACCAGCCAAGTACCATCACTGAATTTGAGAGAGACCATACTTGCCTCTCCATAGCCCCAGCGGGACATAGGGGTTTTTCCTCTTCACAAGAGGGCTAAGCCAGTGTCCCATTGGCTGTGGTCCATCACTGCGATTCTAAAGTCTTTTGAAATATCTCACTAACCCGTAACATTTGATGTGGTTTGACCCTAACTTCCAGTGTTCGTTTTTCACTCCCTACTAGTGTATCCTTGGTACTGTTGGGTGCTCCTGCCAATTCAAATCTAGAGGATGTACTTTGGGTGCTAGCCCAAACTAACAACTAGTAGTTCCCCTCTGTTGATAATTGATTGTGAGACCAGTTTCAATGTCAACTAGTCATTCCCAAACTCTGTCCTTTTGTGTATACCATCTAACAATACTTTAACTATCCAGGTAACTAGACAGATAATTTGTAGAATGGCACCATAAAACATCGGTTTGGATAATGAGTGTGACCCCTCTCTCTCTCATTCTTTCTGGTTAGAGTGTTTTTGGTAAATTGAATTTTGAATCAATTTACTCAGTTATCCACTTGCACAAACAAAGAGTTGACTAGTTGTGCACAAAAATGCTTATCAACTATTGCAGACAGCAGACCTATCATCGTCAACTGATAGCCCAAGGGGAATGAATATCAGTGAGATATTGAAAGCTCAGGGGCCCCTCTTCATATTCTGCAGGACAGCCCCCTTCAGTTGGCGTTACACCACTGGTGTCATAACAGTACCTGCTCAGGCACAGTGGGGTCAAAGAACTGCCAGTATCATATCCTGGCATTTTTTTACCTGACATTTCCTTGTATTTTTGTATGTCACATCCAGGTAACAGCTAATCCAAGGGTCTACCTGTGCATCAACTCCTCTCCTGGCATAGACCATTCCTGGTCCTGGCAAGGAAGACTGCAGTAGGGTAACCGCACCCTTCCGCTCAAGCGGGCAACTTTATAAATAAGGTTTTGATGGCAATAAATACAGAACAACTTCCTTGTATGATATTTCCACAACCCAAGCCCGATGATTTAAGAACCTGACACTTCAATGTGCCATATAAATCAGCATGGCACGCCTTTAACACGGTGAAGGAAGATTGACAGCAGGACTTACATGATCAGCCCCTCCCACTCCCCTCCTCAGATTAGTCGCTTCTCTGGATAATCTATCAAGTTTCCCCCCCGGGCAACTCAATAAATTAGGAGATTGCAAAACCTCCAAGGCTTTTCCTACCTGTGGCAGCCCAAACTGCATGCCGGGAGCAGAACAAGCCGCAGCATATCTCTGCCCAGGCCATCTGCCCTGAATCAATCCAGAATACATACATCGGGCCTCCACAGGGCAGGAGAAACCCTTTAAATGTGACACTAGCTTGACTAGCTGTCACTAAAACCAAGCAGATGGTATTTGTTGTTAGTGGCAGTGGGCTGCAAGATCAATCTGAAGAGGTATACTCACCTGTAGTGCATCCTGTAATGCAGCGTGCATGTTGCTGGTGCCCTTGAGGCTACAACTAAGTTTGTAACTCTGCCCAAAGCCCTCCTGCCTGGAACTGTTTAATGTGAGAAGATCCCACGACTGGAGGAGTGTCGCAGAGTACCAAGATGCCCTTCATAGAACTGAACTTCTCTTTCTCTTTCTCTTCTCTTCTCTCATCACGGTCGTCTGCAGTCTCCCCTTTTTCAAACAAAGATTCATATGTTGGTGTACCCTCCCCCCACGTGGCCCTATTCTACTTTTTTAATACGGAGGTGTCTCTCCTATAGCCCTAATCCATACAGGATTGCCCCAATACCTCAGCTCTGCTGTCGGGGCGAGCTCCAGGATTGGGGATCTGGGAGGGCCGTAAAAATGCATGGGTGGGCCATAAAGATGAGTGAAGTTGTCTAGAGTTACCATGCGTCTGAGAGCTGGCTCTGGCCATGCCGGATGTGAGTTGCATACCATTCCAGTTGCCAGGTTCTGTCTGTTAGTTTTAACTGTGTATTTCTATAGGTTTAAACACATGTGCTTGATCTCTTCTGCTCTCTCCACCTCTCTGCCTCTCCATCCTCTCTCCTAACTTCACCCTCCTTTCTCTCCACTTCATCTTTCTGTCCTTCTCACCTCACCCTCTACTTTTTCCACCTCACTCTTCTCTCTTCACCTCATCCTCCTCTTTAGCCATCTGTTTCCCTGCTGTGCCTGTCTCTTTGTAAACTCTCACCTCACCCTCCCCCCTTTTCTCCATATCTTACTTTCACTCTCTGCTGACCTCCCAGACTCTCACTGTGTCAACTTACTCTCACTCCACCTTTCTATTTTCACCTCACCCTTCTTTCTCCAGCTCACTTTTCTCTCTTCACCTCACCCTTCTCTTTTCCTCGCCCTTCTCTCTTTTACTTACCCTCTTCTCACTCTTACCCTTCTATCTTTCTGGATCGTCCTCCTCTCCCCTCCACATCCTTTTTTGTTTTCTCACTATCCTCCCTCTTGCCTCAGCATGCTCCCTATTTCCCTCCTGTATCTCTCCTTCACTTCCCCTCTCTTCACCTTAGCCTTCTGTCTCTCCAGCTCATCCTGAACTGTCTACCTCACCTTCTTCTGTCCGCCTTACTTTCACTGCTGCTGTTCAGGGTAATGATTTAGTGTATGTAAAGGAATGAGGAGTGTGCATGTGCTTGTGTGGGTGAATGGATGCGCATAATCGTAACTGGCACTTCACTGTCTCTGCACCTGTTTTTCACTGGTGAAAATAGCTGTTAGAGATTTGCCACGGTAGGGACATTGTGACAATAGTTTTCTGTGTTCCACTTTCAGAGTCCCATGAACGCTACGTTGTAGGCTGCACGGCATTTTGCGCTGCAGGTTTTATAGAGCAGCAGTCAGGTTACAATGGTTGGCCACAGACCATGTTTTACAGGCCCACCATGTGCAGTCTACAAATAACATTTAACGTCCAGGTCATAGGCGCATTTTGTCGACATATAGTAGGGACCTATAGGCAAGTAAAAGGTGTCTGTCAATTAGGGATAAGCCACTTTAACTATGTTTAAAGGGGGAGCACAGGCACTTTTCTCCTGTCTAGTAGGGGTAAAATGTATAGAATCCAATAAACAGCAAAATAGTTTCCAGAAAAAGGCAAGCAAATCTGGGGTGTCAATGCAGAAAAGGTATATTTTCTACACTGTCTCACTCTATTCGGGAAATGGCATGCTGGGTAACAAGCTTTCAACCAGTGAGGCCACCGATTGTAGAAACATCTCTGCAGCAAGTGTATTAGCCCATTATATAAACTTATCAGATTATGTGCCAAAGAGTAACAGTAGCACTACACTCAGGGCCACTGGAATTCTTAAAACGGGGTGGAACAATTATGCATTAGGGTTGTCTTATTCAGTATAATACTGGGCAGTATTACTTTATTATGTTGTCATTTTTTCCATATGTTAACACTGTCCGGAAAACACCTATCTCAAACTATCTAAAACACAACTACAGCATAGCAAACTGGAAGGTGACTAGTGAACCCTTGTGAAGGGCCTTCCACTGTGCAGCAACATGTCACCTCATTTTTAGTACTTTTTGATCTGCTTGAAATGTTTTTTTGTTAAAATCTGCAAATGTTGCAGCAGATGATGGATTATGTTGCAAATGTGACACACAAAATGCAGAATTGCATAATTCCAGTGGCCATGACTGTAATCCATTTTTTTCTGTTTCAACATGAGAAAATGTGTTGGGAGAAAATAAATTCACAGTCACTGGTGCCCCAAAGTGGGGTGTCAGTTCTTTGAGTGCTTCTAATTGCATGAGCAAGCTCTGCCTTCCGCGAGCAAATCAGAGATTGACAGTAGTCAGGACAAATGCAGCAGCACACGTTGCCAGTGATGCCTTGGAATGTTTGCCATTGCTTCTATTTATATAATAGGCACTTGCACTGCTCCTTCCCAATATTAAAATATTAACAGGACCACGGAATTATGCAATTCTGCAGCAGCGTATAATGGAAATTATATATTTGCCACATTTTCCACATTTGTCATATAATCCATCAGCTTCTGCATATTTGCCGATTTAAACAAAATGTTGTTTCTAACTCAAAAGTATCGAACTTTATTAAAAATACAGCGGCATGTTGTGGAAGGCCATTCACAAATGTTGATAGGTTTATTTCTGTATTTAAGTGTTAAGTGCTGATAACAATGTGCAACCTTTTCCAAGACAGTGTTAAGGTGTAAAAATGTAACAAATAAGAATCAAATGCTATAAGCAAGTATAACAAACCACTACTAAGATATATATTCTGATTGTATGCTCATTTCACTTACTTTTCTTTCAGTGACCGCATTTATCACACTGTTTCTGCCATAATACGGGGTTTGTCTCTTTATTACTGAACGATAGGAGCTTGTGATCTCCAGATAGTGTGAGTGTCTCAGGTGCCTCTTCTGTTTACACGTGCACGTTAATAGCAGCCATTTCCCGTGACCTCACCCCTGTCTCCAGGTACTTAGAGCAGCCCAAGGCATTGGTTATAGATAAAAGTTGCACAATTAGGTGTTGTTTGCCAGCCTGCACACCCGTGTTATTTGGTTTTCTGCAGGGTGACCACCTGGCATGGAGGCAAATTCTGGACAGGACTGTAAAAAATTCAGGACAACAGGTCAAAATTCAGGGCAAAATTTCAGGACGAAGGTTCAAAATTTAGGACAAAAATTCAAGAACAAACGTAAGGTTTACAGACACACCCAAGAGAGGCTGTACCCCATTACATTATCAGTGTATTCATTTACTCTTTTTTAACATAGCACTATTTATTCACTGTGGTCTTTTTTGTGATTGCCTCCTGGTGTGCTACATTCAGGTGTCACATTATGTCCTTGTTCATTGGTAAATTAATGCCCTTCAACTCTGTATCTAGGCCATCACCCCTACCCAAATCTACCCAATTTTTCTTGGAGAGAAAGCAACAACAACATTTTGATTGTTTCTAAACATTTTAAAACCCATGGCAACAGTTTGGGAAAAATTGAGGCAAGTAACCTTATGCTAGTTTAAACAGTTTGAACAAAAACATCTGGCTCACCTCAACCTCCAATAGACTTTCAATCTCAAAAAAATGTAATGAGACAGAGCAGATGGTGTGGGCGACAGTCTGACACCTAATGTCAGGATGTGAGGTACCCACAAATTGTCTGTAGTCTCACAGCACTAGAGTGTAAGTCCAGGACTCTACATTACATCTCAGAACTGGGAGCCCAGACTACCAATCAAAGATAATAAAAGAGAAGGATGAAATTGAGATCAAATGGGAGATCCACGGCAAAGGGTTGTTGCTAAGAACTGGATAAATAAGGAAGAGAAGAACAGGGTGGGACAATTCCTATAATCAAACAAGTTGGAATCACCAGGACTATCGGAAGGTATTGCGTACCTGTAGATGTGTCTCTGCAGACAGGAGAGAAACAGATGAGGCACTGTCCAGTAGTTGAACAAGCAGCACCAACCTATCCTGGCAAACTCTTCTGGTGCAATGGTCTGCTGTTCGTGCTTGTGAAGGGTGAGCAGGGGCCAAACCCCTTGCAAGGATGTGCAAGGCAATTGCCCACTCTGTCCATGTCTTAAAATGGTTTTGCAATTGTGTAAAATCCAAACCAGTGATCTGGATTATCTCCAAGTGTCACGTACACATAGAATCTTCAAAATATTTGAGATGTAAATTGAACAAACAAAATGTAAGAATATGAGAAAGATTTTAAAATGTAATTGATGTTTCTTAAACATATGGTACTGTTTTCCCCTTTATATACAATTAGACCTCCGATTGAACTGGGAACCAGTTACCGTTTGATACCTAGTGATTCATATCTACCATTTCCCCACTGATTTGCAGGATGGAAATCTCGGCAGAGTGTCATGGTCCCTCCAAGCCCAGATTGCTTTTTGGTCTTCTTTTCTTCTGTTTGTAGTGGGTCACGTGGCACTAGTGAAGATGGTGTGCTACCCCAATGATAGTATTATTTTGCAAACCTTCCCCTGCTTGTCCTTCATTTCTTTTTCAGACACGCCACACATCTGATTTGGTCGCTGGGGCACTGTCAGGTAGCTCTTTCCACTCTGAAGCTACCCGTGTCTGCGGGTGGATTAGGTCTTCTGGACTTAAAACACTCTTGCTTGCTGGCTGTCTGCCCCTCTGCATGAGATGGGGTTTATCTGTAAAGACTTTTAAGGAGGACTTACTGCACTGCTCATTGTTTTCTACTGACCCTTCTACGGAACACTATCCGGGGTCATTATGCACAGCTTTCTCTTGCCTTGCTAGAACCTGTAAGCTCACTGACACAAAGAAACCCTGTGCTCCTGCACTACCTTTGCTAGGCCTTCCCACTGGCACAGAACGGCTGTGCTCAGAAGAACTCTGGCAGTGGCATGCTGCAGGTGTCTTAAAATTGGGGGATTTGTTTCTAGAAGGCGAGCTACTAAATTTCCAAACCCCTGTGGCAGACTACCATCTTCATCCTGGTCAACTCCTTACTTACAACCACCTTAAACAATCATTAAATGCCCTATTTCGTTTCTGCCACCTTGCACTAACCCTACATGATGTGTGCCAGAAGCTCTACACCATAGCAACTGGCGGCAAAGTGATAAGATGGCTGTACAGACCTTTCCTAAAACATGGAGACCACACCAGGTCTTTTCACACTACCTGTGTGATTTGATGTGGCCAAACCTCTGCAAAATACGGACTGGAATAAAATTCTGGACTTTCCCCACAAAGTATCCCACAACTGTCACTTCAAATACATTCATCGAGCTTCCTTGGCAATGCATTCCGCCCGTTGCTTGCCATTGGCTTTGTGGTTTGTAACCCAATTTGTTGCATTCAATTTGCTGGCTTTAATTGTTTTAGGCTATCTAGCTTGAGCTTGTCCCTTCCCTTGCACAAACCTTATTTACAGTATCTTTCTGAGTGCTCCCTTGCTGCAAGCAGGCCTGTAAATCTCGTTCTTATCTTATCACATTTGCTGAGGAATCAAAGAACAAGGTGAAAAAATCAGACTCTGTCTTCGGTGGGAACTTAGTGTTTACTTTTCTTTCTCTGACTTCAAAGTGAGCGGGTTTATGCAACAATCTTGCTGGATACCGGGGGTAGGAAAGAGTTTTTTTCTATCACATGACAACATTTAAATAAACTGTGCGAGGATTTCAGAATATATCAGAATTAGGAGTACATATGAAGCACATTTTTGTTAGTTTTGAACTGTGCTAGAAACAAATACCTTTATATGATTAACACACATCATTACATTAGGTGATGCAATTTGCACACATTGTCTATTCACTGCATAGTTTTATTTGAAAAACAGTATGTCTGTAAATGTAATGGTCATTTCAATCAAAAACGTGTTGTTACCACATCATGCATACTCCACTCTACTCTGCACCACTCCACACCACTGCACCCTACTCTGCACCACTTCGCTTTTCACCGCTCCATGCCACTGCACCGTGGAACTCTGCACTCTTTTCCACTCTTCTCCACTCTGCCACTGCACTCTATGCCACTTCACAATATGCCTCTCTACTCTACTCTCTACCACTCTACTTTATGCCAATGCAGTTTACGCCTCTCTAAACCACTGCGCTTTGCACCTCTGCATGCTATACCAGTCTAGGTAACACCAATCTATTCTGCACAACTCCTCTCTACGTCACTCTGCACCACTGCACTCTATGCCACAGCACTCTTCACTACTTTACTCTATGCCATCACACTCTATGCCACTCTACGCAACTCCATTCTACCCTGCACCTCTCCACTCTACGCCACTTCACTCTACTGTGAAAAATCTCCTTTATACCACTGCACTCTGTGCCACGGCCTTCTATGCCACTACACTCTACCCTGCACCTCTCCACTCTATGCCACTGCACTCTACTCTGAAACAATCTACTCTACGCAACTGCACTCTACGCCACTCTGCCCCACTGCACTATAATCCTCTGCTCTCTACTTCAATGAACTGTACACCAGTGCACTGTAAACAGCTGCACTATATGCCACTGCACTCTACTTTGCACCACTGTATTCTATGCCACTCTACTCACTATTCACCACTGCACTCTGACACTCTACTTTGCAACACTGCACTCACCACCACTATACTCTACACCACTAATCTCTACTACTGCATTCTGCACCAATACTCTATGCCACTGCACTCTATACCACTCTATTTTGCATAACTCCACACTATGCCACTGCACTTTACAGCACTATACTTTACTCTGTACTGTACCACTCTACACTACTCCACTCTGCACCACTCTACACCACTGCACTCTATGCCTCTCAAGTCTATTCTGCACTCTGTCACTGCACCACTCTGCACTACTGCATTCTCTGCTACTCTATTGTATGCCACTCTACTCCATTCTATAACAGTCTACTCTGCCCCATGCCTCTCTATGCCTTGCACTCTACACCAATGCACTCTACTCTGCACCACTGTAATCTACGCCACTGCTCTGCCACTTACTTCACACCACTGCACTGGCACTCTGCTCTGCAACATTGCACTCTGTACTACTGCATTCTACGCCAGTACACTCTACACCACTGCACTTTATGCCACTTTACTCTGCATCACTCCACTCTATGTCACTGCACTCTACACCACTATACTCTATTCTGCACTGCACTGCTCTATGCTATACTACTCTGCACCACTCTACACCACTACAATCTATGCCACTATTGTCTATGCTGAACTCTACGCTACTGCACTATACACCACGCTACACTACTGCACACTCTGCCAGTCTATTGTACGCCACTCTACTCTATGCCGCTGTTCTCTAAACTACTCTACTTTGTACCACTCCACTCTGCACCCATACACTCTACTGTGCACCACTCTTATCTATGCCTCTGCATTCCATGACACTATATTGTACGTCGCTGAATTCTATGTTGCTGCATTAAATGCCACTTCACTCTACACCACTATATTCTGCAACACTCTACACCAATGCACTCTACATCAGTCAGCTCCACTGCATAGCTCCCCACTTTATGCCACTCTACGCTACTCCATTGTATTCTACTCCTAAACATGACACACTCTGCCACTCCACTCTACAACACTTACTCCACTCTTTGCCATTCCACTCTGCGACACTTAGCTCTTTCCACTTGCCACTAACTTTTAGCCATGCTGAAAAGCAGCCACTCTGAGGTATAATTTGGCTAAAATACATTGGCAAAGCCCATAACTCTTGCGTTGACTAGACCTATTGGCTTTGCCAATGTTTGTTAGTACTGTGAGGTAGCAAGGTCCCTGAAAGAATTGTGATTGCATGAGTCCTTATTTTAAACATCTATTACACACATCATAATATAGGCTGCTACAAAATGCGCAAATACATTTAGGTTAAACAAAAAAACTAAAAACTAAAATACAAATTTCAATAATATACAGATTATACCTAGTGCAATTTTTCACTCTGAGGTATAATTTGGCTAAAATACATTGGCAAAGCCCATAACTCTTGCGTTGACGAGACCTATTGGCTTTGCCAATGTTTGTTAGTACTGTGAGGTAGCAAGGTCCCTGAAAGAATTGTGATTGCATGAGTCCTTATTTTAAACATCTATTACACACATCATAATATAGGCTGCTACAAAATGCGCAAATACATTTAGGTTAAACAAAAAAACTAAAAACTAAAATACAAATTTCAATAATATACAGATTATACCTAGTGCAATTTTTTTTTTTTATAACAGTCCATTAAAACCACACATTCCACAGCTCACCTTGGAACACTCTTACAGTACCTATCTAAAAGAAAATATATTTGCCATCAGAAAACTTCAAGTGACTCCTTTGAATAAAATCAATACAGGTTTCCAAGCCCCTTTACATTTGCAGATTTACCAGTTGGGCACATTTACATTTCTTTAGGGGAGGAGACCCCCTGGCAAGAAGGCATTTTCATATGTCTGCCCCTCCCTCCCTCAGAGGACACGAGACTCCCTGCCTTTCAATCCAGCTGGGGAAACTGATATGTCCTAATTACATTTTGTCCATTTCTTCCTTTAGATGAAAGGCTAAAATTACGGACAAATGCTATATGTTAAACCTTTCATAATGGACAATGGACTGCAGGGCGAAATTACGGGCAGTCAGTGAAAATTACAGACGGGTGGTCACCCTATTTTCTGCTTGTGAATGGGCCACATGGCTAACTTGGGAAAGCCTGGCCCTTCTCCTAGACCTAGAACCAAGGCCTGCCTGCTGGGCTGAACAGTTTGTCTGTCTGCACAACATAGTTTTTGTTTTCGCAAGTGCAGTCGACGAAATGTCTGGCACCATGTATTACACAACAGGATGGCAGTATACCCAGTAACTGGCTGTCCCTATTGATAATGGATCATTTGCTCAAGCAGTAGGTTCATCTAGGCTTGGATTACAATTGCTTTGCCCTGGAGAGGGGCTCCTCACTTGTTTTGGAGTGTTGACCCTGGCATATCCTTTCCTACATTTTGTAGATTCTCTCATAGAGAGCAGAGTTCATGTCTCTTTAGGCCCAGTGCTGTCAGTCTCTAGAATGTGATAAGCGGTTCAGGAGTTACAGCCATTTACAATTTCTGGCCTGCCAAACTAGGTGGGGAGTTAGCAAGGCTGCCCCACCCTGAAGATCCTGACATATCGGTTTCAATATTCCTGGTATCAATGTGTGACCCTAAAAATCCAACCGGGCCCAGGAGGAATTGAGATAAATGGACTACCATCAAAATGTAATCCAACTTGGATTAACATTGACTTCACTTATTCAGATTTGACTCCCTTTCCCAAAAGAATACAATAAGAAGATAAGAATTCGGGGGGAGTTACCTTTTTACTTTAACATATGTGCAAGGTGCAAATCTTTGTTAGAAGCTTTCTACAGTAGACTAAAAACAGATGAAGGAAATCAACAAAAAGGAAGAGGCCTGCAAATTTATACCTTTTTGTTGACTTCCCTGCCTCATTTTAGTCTACTGGTTTATCATTCAATAGCACCAAGACATTTTATGCTTTAGTGTCTAGGTGTTACTTTGTCTCCTCTCTCTTGCTCTCCGACTCGTCCATCCTCCATGCCCACACTACCGTCTTGTGTGACTTTAGCCTTCCAGACCAGTACTGATGAACGAGTGCTGTATAAAATAAATCAAATCAAATTTAAATTGTCTCTGGAGCACGGAAGCCCATCACCATGAACTTCAATGATAAATACTTCTATAGAGCTATCAATGGTGCTGAACTCTTCTAGCGCGACTTTGGCTCATTGTTTCTTTAAGAGGCATTAAGCTGAACCATGAAACAATACCTCAACAAGGACCCTGCCTAAAAGTTGTATTTTAACATGAGGGGAGTCGGAGAGCCAGCGTCAAAGATGGCCGCACTTCGGTGAGGCTCCGGCGGTCGGGGGGCACAATCCATCATAATAGGCTGCATCACATATACTAACCAAACCATCCCTAAAGTACAGAGGTCTATTAAAAACTTGCTACCAGAAATGCTGTGTCAGTGGCCGGTCGTTCGCCGGTGGGCCTGAAAATCAGAGTCGGGAAACGCATTGACAGTCTAACATGGTGGCGGCGCGGAGCTCGGACTGTGCCACACGGCGAGAGACGGAGTTGCTGGTCTATGCTGGCTCGGGGGGAGTGCGGCTTAAAGGCGGAGCGGTGCTGCCTGCGCTATCATCAAGGATGCATGGTGACCCGGTGAGCGTGGGGTCTTGCAGCCCTGGGAGCTCCGGAGATGTGGAGGTGAGTAGAGGTGCTGGTGAGCATGCCGAGGCAGTGCCAGGGAACTCAGTGCCGGACTGAGCTTGCTGTCCCAGGGCAGAGACAGTCAGTGCTTGGGGAGTCCCAACGGGAGCCCGACTGAAGTATAGCGTCGGGGGCCTGGTGACGCAGGGGATGTGCTGCACATCGGAGCCGCTGGACCGCCCGGCCCTCATGGTGGCCTGGACTGGGCCTCTATCTGGGGTGATTCTGGACAGCTGATGTGACTAGGAGGAGCGAGGTCAGAGGGGAGGAGCCCCTGTTTGAAGCACCAGCACAGTTGGCCACTAAGTGACCGCAAAACGTGAGGCTGCCGGTCTATACCCCTGTGTGGGCTGCCTCTGACGCCGACCTGCTGGTCTGGCCTAACTGTGCTACCCGCCTACTGTGTCGGGGAGGACGCACAGGCCTGCTGCACCCCCACATGCACAATATAACTGAGGAGAGCTCACCAATCATGGAATGTTGCTAAGAATGCCACCACGAGACATTGCACAATATATTGTGAACTGTGCCAGCACCAATCGCTAGAGATGAGGCATGGAACCTGCGCTGTGCTGAGGTGACAGGCAAAGTGCGTTTAGATACTCTGATCTCCTAGGTTGAGGAGAGCAATACCTGGAGACACCAAGTACATACAGGGGCTGGGAAACCCACGCTCGCACATTTGGTCCTAGCTGCACTGTAACCATGAGCAAAAAAGACGGCAGGCAATCCAAGTTACAGTTCGACCTGAGAAAATGAACCAAGCTAGCTGCTGACACTGCGGGCGCCCCTGAGGTGGTAGAGCAGCTGCTGGAAGAGCTACGAGATGACATGGACATGAAAATGCTACTATTAGCCATGAAAACCGGTCTAATGTCTACAGAAGTCAAAATGGACACTGTGTGTACCAGGATCAACAGGAATGGTGCAAAAACTGGAAAGTCAAGATGGACGGATCCAACAAGTAGAACAGCTGCTATCTACAGTGGAAGACGACCTGACTGCCCGTGGAAGCAACTCTTAAACATGGACAAAGTCCTGTGCCTCATAGCGGCAAAGAACGAAGATGTGGAGGCACTTTCGCAGTGCAGTAACCTGCGCATTTTAGGTGTGCCCGAAATGACAAACACTGGGAAGATGGAGACCTATGTAGAAAAACTGCTACTCACCCTATTTGCCGCTAAATCCTTTTCCAAAGTCTTCGTTGTTGAAAGAGCCCACAGATCTCTAATGACTCACCCTCCAGGGGGCGCCCCTGCGCACACAATTATTGCCCAGTTCCTAAATTACAAAGACCGAGACACTGCACTCAGACTGACGAGGGAACATCAGCCACTGAATTTTGAAAGAAACGCAGTGTCAATTTATCCAGACTTCACCATCACGGCACAGGAGGCCCGGAAAAAATTACTCACTGTAAAAAAAAAAAAAAAAAAAAAAAAAAACGCCAAGCGTAAATCCTCTATGCAATGCAAATCACGTATAAGAGGAAGGGGCAGGTATTCGTGCATCCCCAGCAGGTCCAGAAGTTTCTGCACACAAACAATATTGGCCCTCCAAAAAGAGGTACTGGAGGATCTAAGTCTGGCTTAAACTCACCCACTCAAGACATGGACTAGCCTCTTGGTCCGCCATTTATCATGAACTGATGTACTGAGCCAACAGCTACTCTAATGGCCTTCCTCGCTGATTACGAACTCAACTCTGTATTCCAGATAGACTGAGATTATACCTGCAAGAGCCCTCCTGGAATGCTTTAGATATTTCACCGGCCCAGGCACCCTCGACTATAAGGAGGGGATTCCGCCTTGCTCCTGGAGAGCCCCCCACTGGTTAACCCTATTGTATTGAACTTTGTAATTGATCTATAGATTGATGTTGGGAAAATTTGATGAATGTGGGATGGGAGGTGCATGCATGACTGGACTGGGCCTTCCGAGTGGGAGGGAGTGGGGTCTGGGAAAGATATACTGTTCTTTTTACCATGATTCGCAAAGGTCACACCAGGTTGCAACAGTCATAGCAGGGCAATATCTGAGTTATTATACTGTAGCATATTACACCCATACCTACCCAGAGCAGGCAGCACAACACAACATCGCATAAGATCACCGCACGAGTCCCTCAGATGCCTCACAGGGAACGTACGGGGTCTGGGAGATCCTTGTAAGCGCAAAAACATCTTATCCTATCTTGACAGACACAACATCCACCTCGCCCTAATACAGGAAATGCATTTTGCACCCAAAAAAGGAGCATTGATTGCCTCTAGATGGTCCACACATAGACAGTTTTCCACATATTCCTCATATGCATGAGGGACGGCTATTATTGACTGTAGGGGGGGTACCTTCCCAGATGCAGGGTTCGCTGAACGATGAGCAGGGTCGATACACCATAGTGTAGGGCAGACTGCGATCCCATTCAGTGCAAATAGGTGATTACTATGGCCCAAATACAGACGACCATGCCTTCTACGACAGGCTATGAGGGCTGGCCGCCTCCCTCATACAATGGGAAGGGGATTTTATTCTGGCTCTAAATGTAGCGGCTGACAGACTGAGGCCGGCCTAACCCCTGTTCAGCGTGGCTGCAAAGCATATCACTGACCTTATGGAGGAAAAACATCTGCTGGATGCTTGGAGGCAGTTTAATCCTGATACCCAAGAGGGTACATACTATTCAAGCATACACAACAGAGGGTCCTGCATAAACTACTGGCTTGTCTTGAGGGGGATGTGCCCTTGGATCTGTGAAGCCCAACATCTTGCAAGAACATACTCTGATCACTCACCCATTCTATTAGTGCTAAATGTACCCACTAGCGCAGAAAATATGCATGCATGGAGATTAAACCCAGAAATACTTCTAGATGACCAATTCCTGGAGGAATTGAAGCAGGATATAGTAGACTTCCTAGGCAGAAACATTGATTCTGTCTCCGGGGTTGGCACAGTATGTAAGCTCTTAAAGTTACTATGAGAGGGATCTGCCTAGTGAAAAGCTGCAGGGTACAGTACACCCTTCGTGCCTACC
This sequence comes from Pleurodeles waltl, assembly GCF_031143425.1. Taxonomy (NCBI): domain Eukaryota; kingdom Metazoa; phylum Chordata; class Amphibia; order Caudata; family Salamandridae; genus Pleurodeles; species Pleurodeles waltl. The sequence goes on from NC_090448.1 coordinate 396,945,389, forward strand.
TTCAGAAACTGGAAGTGAAACTTAAATGCCTTGTGCCTCTGTGGGATACCCAGGCAGACCCCACGGCATTATCTGCCGTTTGGGAGACTCTCTCGGAATACAAAGAAGAGGCAGAGAAGGAGTGCCTCTATCGAGGTAAGTATGCCAGGGCTCTCGCCTGTGGGAAGGAGAAAGCAAGGGCCATGCCCTAGCTACTATGACTCGGAGAAATCAGACAGCCAATGACACTCTAGAAATCAAAACACCAGAGGCACAGAGACAGGACAAATATACTCTTAACATCTGCTGAATTTTATGCTGACTTTTATAGTTCCTGCAGGGAAGCGCAACCTGATTTCACTTGATGCTTTGATAATATGGTGCTGGGCTGGATTAGCGATGCGCTGCATGAATCCCTAGCTGCAGACTTCTCAGAGGACGAAATTCAAGAGGAGTTTGCACAACTACAAACTAGGAAGGCCTCGGGCCTGATGGCTTATCGGCAGAATTTTATAAAGAATATACAGAGCTACCAGTACCTGTCCTAAAGAAGGTCTGCAATTAATCTAGAGAGTTGGAAGAGCTACCCCTCACTATGCAGAAGGCACTGATCCTAGCCCTGCTTAAGCCTGGCAAACCCCCAGATGCATGTGACTCGTATAGACCTCTATTTCTTATCAATTGCGACACCTAAATACTAGCAAAAATGCTTGCCAGACGCCTCTCCCTGCTCCTCCCATTCCTAGTCAGGCCAGACCAGTCGGGATTTGTGCCAGGAAGATCAACCTCCCTTAATTTGAGAACTCTGTTTGCAGTCATGCAGGATATAGACACAGAGCTGAATGTGGTAGTGTAACGTAACAGGGTCGCAACATCCCCGTCTCCCGAAGGTCCTACGGGGCCACTATGCACATAACCCGGGGGTACCTTGGAGGGGGCCAGCAATAGGAGCGCCAATCCGGATATCCGATTGGCAACAAGCCAAAAGGAAACCAGAACTCACAGGGCTGCGCGTGTGGAAAAGACTCCAACAGAGAAGGGCGGCGAACGGAGAGAGAGGACAAGAGAACGCAGAGCGCTTCCCAAGGAGCCGGAATCACCAGTGGAGAGGAGCGACGAAGTGAGCGAACCAGGGTCTGCGTGTCCGGGTGCAGAGGAGAGCGAGGACCCAACACCTTTGGTTGGAAACGCTGGAGAACCCAGCCACATCCCTGGAGGGATGTGGGTACTTCAGGTGCGTGTGTGTATCCCCGGCACTCAGAGATATTGGTGGACCTGGGGAGGTGAGAAGGGATGAGGGGTGCTAGAGGGTTAGAGAGAGTCAGGCACTCAGGAGTACTGTGGAGTGTGGTGCACTGATCCCTGCAAATCTTCACAGGGCATTTTGGTTGTTTTCCTTCCCTGCTCACTCCCCTGCACACTCCTTGGACGAAAAACTCTTTAGAATGATGGCAGTACTGCATTGAATGGGCCTACCTGGTGGCTTCCTGGAACGGAAAGGCCTTCTATACACAACCTACAACAAGGATACGCATGAATGGCGTGATGTCAGGCCCAATACACATATCGAGGGGTGCCCCCTGTCGCCGCTACTTTTTGCACTGGCAGTGGAACTCTGGCAGCCAAGCTTCTACAGAATCACAGAGACTGCGCTCCGCTATCTATCGAGACACATTTTAGTGTCACTGTATGCGGACTATCATCCTATACCGGAAGAAACCTCAGATCAGCCTTGTTGGGATCCTTTGAGAGTTTGTTCAGTTTGGTGTATTATCCAGTTTACAGATCAACTGGGGGAAGTCTCAAATCTTCACATTGACACCTCACACACAGCCCTTTAAACCAGACTACCTGCTGCAGTGGTGCTCCACTGAACTCAAGTATTTGGGAGTAAGGATCACTCTGGACAAGGAGGTAACACTTGGAGCTAACTATGGAGTGGCACTCAACTATTACCGATAAGATTACCAGGTGTATATCCTTCCCTCTATTCTTGGTGGGCCGGATAAGCCTTATGAAGATGGTCATACTCCCCAAACTCCTTTACCTCTTCTTAAATATACCATACAGTCACAAGCAAGCTTTTTTTTATGCACTCTGCGTTCAGACGGTGTGATTGGCATGAGGGCGGGCCAGAATTGGCTGGGGTGTTCTTACCCTCCCCTTCTGTCAAGACGGCTTTGAGGCACCCAATTTTGAATTATACTACAACTGGACGCAAGCCCACTACGCTATACACTGGTTTAAACCCACCCCATATATTCCACACGTGGCAGTGGCAGAGACCTATAAGAGCCCGCTCCCTCCGTCAGCCTATCTAGGTTCCACGCTACACTTACCAGATTCGGCGGACTCAACAGTTGCATTCACTACCGCTGCATGGCATAGCTTAGCGAGATGTGCAGGAGCACCGATACTCTACTCCCCACTCATCCCGTTATCTTGCAATCATTTAGTGCCGGTTACCCGTGAAGCAACCTGCTGACCGCGTCTGAGGAGGACAGGATGTGTACGATGGGGCGACCTGTATACAAAGAGCATATTTAAAACAAAGAACAAGTTTTCATGGAAGGCAAACCATCCCCACCCTAGATACAATCTTATACCTCCGGATTAGACACCGCATTAAAGCTGTCACCCTGGACCTCCCAGCGCAACCACGAACGCTGAAAACTCTGCATACGTTATTACAAGCAGAAACACCCCGCCGCCTGGTCTCTGCCCTTTATAGCACCATACATAGCGAGATCACCACAGGAGACATACGAGTCCATGCGAAGTGGCAAGCTGAGCTTGGGATGGAATTGACAGATGCTACTTGGACGACATATTGTGCCCACACTGGAGAAGTTGCCTCCAGTAGTCTGATTCACATCATACACTATAAAAACTTACATAGAGCTTACTTTATACAGCTATGGGAAAATTACAGATGTCACCGGTGTAATGCGGGAGGGGCTGACTTTCTACACTTGGCGTGGGAATGTGGTTGCATTGAGGGCTGTTGGCGTGACATAGAAAAGGAGCTGAGGAATATGACGAATGCAGCACTTATGCTCACTCCCTTGCTTGCCCTACTGGGATACACGCAGCAACGTGAGCCCTGTTTGAGAAGTTCATTGGACTGGTGATGCTGCTAGCCAAGTGGAGAACTGCTTGTAGATGGGGTAGGCGAGGGCTCCAAAATGTAAGGAATGGCTGACCGACCTTGTCTATTGTAATGATCAACTAATGCCAATATCCTGCCCTTAACTCCAGACCTAGGGACATCTGGGATCACATTCGCACATATCTGCTGTGTCACCTGGATGCCCTCATGCCTGATAGACCAACGAGCCTTGCGGTGGTCAGATGCTGAGTGGACAGGGAACGATGCAGAGGCCGAGTACGCTTTAAATTCCTGTGACCTCTGAACTGATTGCTGGTTGTGCACCTAATAATCCCTCTTGATGGGCAAGGATGGTCATTGACGATGCCTAGCATATTGTGGTACATAAGGAGAGCAATGGGAGCGCGCCAAGGTCACATGAGGATGGTGAATCAAGGGGAGTATATGCTGCACTTTTACGTAATTCATTCTCAGTATGTTAAATGACATTGTGACCAATCAATGCGCTAACTGTTAAGAGTGTTGTTGTTGCTCTTTCTTTACCAGGCTTCAGATTGTTGTATTTTCTCTTATGAAAAATCAATAAAGAAAGAGAAAAAAAGTTGTATTTTAACATACCACTTTATTTTTTGGGATTAGAGACTAGTCACTACCAACATTGTTCTCGGTTTTCACTGTACTGTGATTATAGGGTATCTAATACAGCGTTATTTATTTTAAAATTACCCCGTCTAGACATCCAGATTATGTGTGCGCACACGCAGGCGAGAGCACATCCGTGTGCACCGTGCCTAGCCCAACCTTTACACCACCCCCAATCAACTAGGTCTTGACACCTTGACCAGGCTAATCAGAAAGGGCAAGAAGGCTTTTCAGGTCAACCTTCCGTCACAGACATGCAGGCAGTCTCACTTTTGATACAGCTGCTGGTGATGCCTGCAACTTCTGAAATGTAGGGACGGGCCTGACTTTGCGTGGGGTGACAGAGGGATGAACAGATAACACACTGAAAGGCACTTATGTACTTACAACGCACAATATTGTAGGCAGCTATGCACATTGACAGATATACAGGCGCACTGTGGACACTTGCGAACTGGCATGCAGATACCAATGCACAAGGATAAATAAGCACAGAGGAATCAATTCACACAGGCCAACAGGCATACAAATAGCCTTGCACATAGAGGAACTAACATATAGACGTTCAAGGAAAAGACATACTGGCACGCATGCACCCAAACAACAGACATCCAGTTACCCATGCACACAGCCAACCGACTTTCACACACCTATACACACAGACCAGTAGGTGTAAAGGCATCCATGTACACAGCCAAAACTATGCATGCCAACAACCAGTAGGCCAGGCATAAAGACTCGCAGGTTTGTAGGTATTCATGCACTCAAATCGACAGACATACAGGCACTCTGGCCCAAAGACCCCAGACCAAAATGCAATCAGACATCAGTAAGTGTAGACCACAGCACACATATAGTTACAAACAATATATAGAGAGTGGAGACAATTATAAAGACACAGATACAGGCACCCATGAATTCTGGTATGGACCAAAGGACCTAGGAATGTATAGGAGGCCTGAAAGGTGCATGGGTGCATGAAAGGTGGACAGATGAATAAATTATGCTGTGTAGATGCATCCTTGGTGCTAGCCCCTCAGCAGAAGTCAGACATGAGGTAGAGAAGGGAGGGGAGTTTAAACATTCATTTAACCCTTAGCCTCTTGCAGAAATCACTTTTACTGGATGATGGAATGCATGGGTCTATATGGCCACACTATCCTTGCCCTCTTTTGGGGTGATTGTTTGTAGGCAAGTACAGGGTGCTCTGTATGCACTTTGTGTTCCATACCTCTTTAGTATAATCCTGCGTATGCACTGAGGAGTTCACTACTCACTTTTGTCTAGTGCTGCCAATTCACATTTAGGGTTGCCAGACTGCTCCATGTACACCGAACACTGTTTTCAGTCATGAGTTACCCATTTACAGGTGCTCACGGGCATACTGGGAACCTGTGCCTGCTCTCTCCAGCCCGGCAACACAGTGCTGGGCTGGAGAGAGCACAGTGGGCATGTGTGTTTGGCCAGCCCGAGACGGCCGACCAAACATACATGTGCACTGAGGGGAGGACTCTGTGAACTTCCCTCCATGGCTGTCATCCCCAATGCCCAGTCCCTTTTCCTACAAAACAATAATAAATGTAGTTTATTATCGTTTTGTAGTAAAAGGTTTGTAGCTGCTGCTGGCGGTGGAGTGGGGTGGGGGAGGGTGTCGCTCCTCCACCATAGTGGAGAAGCAGCCACTGACATACATAGATGGCTGTTGTCAGCCCTTTCATCCATTGATCTGTTCAAGTGTCCTTCACATTTTATTTCTGCCCAGCACTTCATAGAGCATGTGGCAAAGGGTCGGCCAGTTCATCAGTTGGCTCTAGCACTTTGAGAGGTGATATTTTTCCTAATCACATGTGGACAGTTGCCTGAAAAGGAGAGCACTTCGGTGCCAGGGCTTATGTGGACGGACTCTGGGCCACTTCCTTATTTTTATATTTTGAGACTTTCTTGCCTATTGTTTGTTTTTACGCACAAAAAATAGAAATTGCAAGGTTGCCAAGGCTAAACCTATTGGCTTTGCCAGTGCATGGTAAGTGATTATCTCTCTGCTAGTGCAGATTTCTTCGACATCTGTGATTAGATTTATATGCTGACCTCGTTAGGCAGTGATCTGTTTCTTTTTTGGGGGCTTCGTGTACGTATGTGTGCTTACCTCGGCACTCCAAATTTAAATATTGTGAGAATGTTTACATCAGCAACTTTGTTTTGGCCTCAGAGAGGGTTCCCGTATCAATTATTACTTTTGCTGCTGACACGTAATTAATTACCAACTCATTAACGCCCTCTCTCAGCGAGGCAGCTTGCACTTATTCCATAAGTGAGTGGTTCGATAGCCTCAGGGTCACACTTTTTCACAGAGCATCTGTAGGTCCTCTCCATATCCCTTTCTCCCACTGTCTTTTCCGTGCTACCTCCTCGTGCTATTACTTTCCTCATAGCTCTCCTGATCATTTCCTCTCCACCCAGTTCCTTAACTTTATCTCAGCTATGAATCCAACTGTCACTTCTTTTTCTCCTGTATCGTCCTCTTGATCGCTATCACTTTTTCTTCTCTTTCTATCACTCTGCCTCTTTGTAAATTCTAACCTTTCTCCACTCACTTTTTTCCTGCCACTATCTCGCTCTTCCTTGAAGTTCTTCTGGCCTTGCACCCCTGGTTCTCATTCCCATTGCAGCACCTGATAGATAACAGCTGGTTGGACCTTCTATTGTGTCTTTGCTCTCAGTGATCAAGTGGATTGACGTGTACAACCGCAGCTACTGCCAGCCGAAGGAGCAACTGGTGGACATTGGCGCCGAATACCCAGAGGAGGTGGAGCACATCTTCAGGCCATCCTGCGTACCCCTTCGCAGGTGCGCTGGCTGCTGCGTGGACGAGGAACTTGAGTGTGCAGCCACGAGGATGCACGTCGTGATCATGCAGGCGAGTCTTCCATTCTCACTATCCCATTCCACATCCCACATTGTTGCACCTCTGAAGCTTGATTTGTAGTCCTCATTGACATCCTATGTAGAACAGTGTGTGCACAGAAGGGAAGCAGAATGCCTAAATCATACTACTTCTGGGTGGTCCACTGCAGCAGAGTGTAGCATTGCAGCTCCCACAATCCCCCTCCCGCAGCTGGAGAACCCTAGCCTGTACCACTGCACATTTTCTCTCAGCATCTTAGTGTACTTACTGTTTCTAGAGCCGCCAAAAGGCAGTAGACTTTAATGAGGCAGTACGCAGGCAGCTTCTGCCAGCCACGAGTTAGAACTTGGAAATTATGCTGTCTAGGCAAAACTGCATCACAACGGCAGCCTCCACTATCTTGTGGAGGACACCATCTCTATCTGTTACTTTATCAATTCACAGTCATAATTTACCCACTATGCATCAGACGGCTACTCAAGATGGCAGTGAGAAGAAACTCACTTGACAAAAGCATGCCATTAATATAAATCACAAATAAAAGGGTGTGTCTAAAACTAAAGCTAGTCATAAGCGAAAGTTTTAGGAACGTGACCAACATTGTTTCCTCCCCTGTGCATCCCAGGACACCCTGCATGGTAAAAAAGGGCTTTATGAATAATCATCAAATCAATCAATCCTTTGTATGTGTAAATGTGTACTGTTAGATAGTTACTTCCAAATTTAAACGTGGTCACTGTGTGACACAGGAGTTACAAGGGAATTTTCACACCATCTTGACAACAATTCTCAAGTTTCAGTAAAGGAAAACTGGTCCTAGTATTAAAAGACCAAAGAAAGCATGTATCTGATTGGACAGGAATAACCCAACCGGTCACCTTTTCTTGTTTATTTTGCATGGGAGGAAGTATTGCCTTCTAATTATGGTATTTTCTTAGTGAATCCAGTAGTAGCAAAAGGCAGACATAGGACAGCTAAACTGGTAGATTTTCAAACAATGATCCCCCTGACTATAAATGTCCCTAGTACACAATAGTGGCTGCGGTTTAGGCTATAGATGATTTCAAACATAAAATAAATACAAATGATGCCCGTGATATTGAGGATAGCTACTATTTAACTCGATTTTTTAATTACTTTCTCGTTCCAGTACCTACCCTATCCACTCCCTTTTATAAGTGTTTTGGCCTCCATAACAGGATTAGGTGGATGTGTGAGCCTCTTTCATGGCCCTCACCTTTCAGATGAGGGGTTAAGGAGTGAGTATCTGTGTTTTCATTTATTTGGACCAATGAATATCAGGGACATTAAGTCATACCACGGTGTAGGTAAGAAGAGAAATAAGGCAAATTCAGAGCAATTACTATTACCGGTAACTAATCTGATCATTATAGCCCTGGCTTCCTGAGAATTTCATGAAAGAGGAATATTTATACATTTGGGTTCGCCGTAGTAAAGTCTTCTCAGAGAAGATATTACGATGCCTTCATTTTTATATATATATATTCCAAAGCAAAAAGTTGAAGCGCTCACATGGGGGCAGGGTGCGTAACACGTTTTTAATTTACCAAAACCACAAGACATGTCTCAGCCCGAAATCCGTCTTGTAGTGAATTAAAAAACATATTACTCACCTTCTCCTGTGTGAGCGCTTCAACTTTTTGGATTTTGTATATTTTGTGGCTGGCGGCTCTTCCAGCCATTAGAGCTCCTCCCTAAAGCTGTTATGGAACTTGGCTGGATGTGTGAGTGGTTTTTGTGTGTCTGTGTGTGTGTGTGTGAGTGGCTGTATGAGTGGTTGTGTGGACTTACAAGTGGGTGTGTGAGTGGGTGTATGAGTGAATATGACAGTCTGCAGCTAGTTTTGTGGATCTGTGAGTGGGTGTGTGAGTGACTGTATAGGTGTATGAGTAGGTGTGTAAGTGGTTGTGTGTGAGTCAGTGACTTGGTGTGGTAGTGGTTTTGTGGGTCTGTGAGTGGATGTGTGTTTGTTTCAGGGGGTGTTTGAGTGGGTGTATGAGTGGCTCTGTGGGCCTGTGAGTTGCTGTGAGTGGGTTGTGGGACTGTAAGTGGTTGGGTGAATGGGTGGGTGTGTGGGTCTGTGACTGGGTGTTGTAGTGGTTTTGTGGGTCTGTGAGTGGGGTGTGTGAACAGGTGTGTGAGTGTTTGAGTTGGTCGCTGAGTAGGTGTATTTAGTTTTTTTTTAAATTGGGGTCTGGGTCTGTGGATCTGTCGCAGACTCACACGGAGGCCACGCTGACCACTGAGGAGGATCCACAGATACTTGCGCACCTCAAAACAACACATTTTTAGGCAATTTCTTGCCCATGAGGGGTCCCTCACAGACCCCTCCATCAGTTCCATGGGGTCAGGTTACCTTTACTCTGCCCCCCCACAACCCAAAAGTAAGAATACACAAAATGGAGTCCACAACTTTTTTCTCAGGTTGTGGCCAGCAAATCACAGCATTGCTGTTGGCATGTGGATCCACGTCTCTAGAAACACACAAATCTTTTTTCCTTAATAACTCAAAAACTAATGAACAGATTTACACCACATTACCAATGATCAAGACGAAGATCTAGCTTTCTGCCAAATTTGGTGTAATTCTGTCCAGCGGTTATGGCTGTAGTCATGTCTGAAATCACTATGGGAAATTGCATGGGGAAAACATGTTTTGGGGCCCCCCTTTTTCTTGGCCCCTCTCGCCAAATCACCCTGAAACTTTCTGGACACCAGATAAATTGACTGGAACACTATTTGGAACATTTTGTGAAGAATTGTCAAATGATGCCAAAGTAATTAGCAAAACAAAAAACGTTTTCCTTTGGAAACTAGGTTATAACTCTAGCTACTGGCACCCACAAATAGGTGTTATATATATATATATATATATATATATATATATATATATATATATATATATATATATATATATATATATATATATATAGAGAGAGAGAAGCACACACACACACACACACACACACACACACACACACACCACCACATGACTCCATTCCTTTGAGGGCATCATATTCTAGAACCGCTTTTGCTTCTACAGACCACTATAACATATCATTTTCAGTCCAGTTTGCTTGAGTAATGCAAAGAAACATTTAGAATGTGTTGAGGAGTCATTTAAATACCCAGGCCTGGAACATGGTGTGGGCTTTGAGTCCACTTGTAGTCTTTTCTTTGTTTACTAGAGTTTGCCAGTTTTTAAAAGAAATGTAACAATATTGGCACAAAAAATTGGACTGGTACAAATTTTGCTGACTTCACACGGTTCACTGACTAGCCCAATACTACACACTGTGCTTACTAAAAGACTTTGAGCCTGATTTAGATTTTGGCGGAGGGGAATACTCCCTCACAAAGTTGACGGATATCCCGTCTGCCATATTACGCTGTCCATAGGATATAATGGGATTGTAATAAGGCTGACAGGATAGCCGTAACGTTTGTGACGGGTATTCCCATCCGCCAAGATCTAAATCAGGCCGTTACACTCAAAACCCACTGTGGATCTCTCCTCCAATTTGTTTGCGAAAGGAGACAAATTATGTTTTCGTGAATGCCATTTACAGACTTGGATTCAGTCTTTGAATTTTGTCATTTTGATTTTGTTCCTGTAGATAATGAAGACGAAGTTCCTGAACACACAGATGGTAGAAGTGCCATTTGTAGAGCACAGTCAGTGCGAGTGCAGGTACGCTGCTATGCGATAGTCAGCCACAAAAAAGGGAGGTATTTAAGTGTTATACTAAATTTTTTTGTAAGATTAGTAGGACAAATGATGACCATCTGGTTACAAAAGAGTCACATACACTGCTTTGTATTGGTAAACAAGATACCTGTTTGGGGGCAAATGAAACACAGTTTTGGGGTTGCTTACGTAGTAGTGGTAGTTATGGTAATGGGTAAGAAGCCATGCAGAGATCCAGAAACACTAGTAGTAAATTCTACAATTTGAATTTCATCATCAGAATCTCAAATGTCATTAAATCCAGAACATTTTACTATGTAAGGGTAAGAACTCGCTCAAGGAATAATATGGCAAAAATCTTAAGCTCACCTAGTGGGCGATCCTGTTTAGAAGATACAAGGCAACTATTTTTCAGATGTCAATGAATGATTTTTATCTGTAATGAACATGTTTATGCAGGCTTCTTTCTCAGTGTATCAAACTCAGGATGACACCTGAGAGGCATTAGGACCTTGTTAGCTCCAAGTAACACAATCTACAAACCACTGAGAAATATCATGCTTAGATATCACTTTACTTAGCATAAACATAATTGACAGAGTTGCTTTGCTTCTCTGAAGCCTGTGGTCTCCTCTTGGCTTCTTTTCCTCATTAGACATTAACCTCTGGTAAAGTTGCCTGAAAAAACACAGTTAAAGTGGTGGTATGGTTATGAATCAAAATCAAAACCAGTCTGTGTCCAGGTGCAGCAGGGCTGGGCTTAGGTCCTAGCGGTAGGCCCTACAGTGAATTCTCATATGGCTAAGCTCTCTTGCCTGCTTTTTGTCAAGATTTTAAATCTGCAGCCAGTTATTACAAAGGTAAAAAAAATGTTTTTTAAATCTGCAGATCCAGAGATCCGCATACCCATATTTGGATCTGTAAATCCAATACAAATGTCCACTTACAGTCACCTTGAATCTATGTGCGTATCTGCAGATTACGTTAGAAGAACAGGGGGCTTTTGAGATCAAAGCTTGTGGAGCATCAATCGAGGATTTACTTTAATAGCATACTTGTTGATGGGTTGGTTTTTGCACAGGTAGAAAGCTAGAACATAGGAAGCCCCTGTTTACACCCTAAATCCTCTGCCACGCGCCTGCAAACTATGGGCCTGATTTACATCTCGGCAGATGGGTTACTCCATCACAAATGGTTTCGGATATCCAGTTCGCTGAAATATAAATACCATTATATACTATGGAATTTGAGATTTAAGTGGACAGGATTTCCATCACTGTTATGACCGAGTAACCTGTCCACCGATATCTAAATCAGGCTCTATGCTTGTTTTAGAGTGATCCAGTCTTTCTTATTTAGTAGGGTTTAAATACAGTACATGTCTATATAAAAACCCATCTCAGTGTATGGAGAAGCATGTGAAGTTGAAAAGCGTAATATTTAGATTTGCAGACCGGAAACCAGTTTATTCACTTGGATGAAATCTTGTAAACCAGTTGTTTAGATAGAAGTTGATGTAAACACCTGCTCTTCTTAGGTGGGATGCCATTAATCTGAGGTGTTCCCAAAAAAAACACATTTACTGGTGGACCTGCCCCAAATAAGGTGTAAATCTCAAATTTCAAGATTTTCTTTTTGAAAATAAAAAAAGGAAATGGTTTGGTGTGGCACTCCGCTAGGTTGATAGCATGCGAGTATCCAGTTTCTCTTGCAGTTTATGGATGATGGGCTCAACTGCTTTGCCAGAGTCAGGTTTTGGAGCTGGCTTCAAAATTTTCAGGTCCAAACCAGGTTTGGGTTTTGGCACCAAAGTTCCAGTCGTAATCGATGGGGTGGACAACGACAGTCAGCTCATCACCAATGGTCGGCTCGGCCCGAGGTGCTGGAAGGCTTCATGGATGTTTTGGTATCAAGCTTAAGGGCAGAGCCTCCAAAAGGGTTGCTCGGTGCCAACCATGTCCTAGCGGCAGTGGTGGACCATGGGCCTCTTGATCAGAGGGGGCCATGTGTTTTTTTTAATGTTCAACACGGGGTGGAGGCAGAGGAGGAGCCATACTTGTGGGTTGTTGAGCCAGTGTAACTTCTTGCATCTTGAGGTCGACTTTGAGATCGGAGTCAGAACTGCTCTCTGGGGAGAGCGCCTCTTCCGTCACATCAGATGCCTTCTCCTCATTGACCTCTTCATCGCTAAAGATGTCTGGAGCCTCTTCAACACTCATTCTTTGCATTTTGAGACAGCTTGTCTGACGATCTTGTAGATTTTTCTTGAAACTGAAAGATTGACATGCCTTGCAATCCACCTCCCCGTGTTCCAGGAACAGAACACAAGTTAAAGACTTGGTGTAAGTCTGTTTGGAGATATTTCACTTGACAGCAAGGGCAGAACCTGAAGGGCGTCCTTTCCATCACCAGCAAGGCATTCTCCGGAGAAACTGGGGAAGACTGGCAAAGATGGCCAGAAGGGCGCGGCCTTAACGACCTTGGTCGAAGCGCGTTGACACCACAAGCGGTGTAATAACTCCTCAACATGCAAAAATAAGAAAGTGCAATCGAAAACCGTACCCACGAGAGTAAAGCACGAGTTAAAAGGGTACTGTGAAGGTCTGGAACTGGAGCGTTAGCACACACATCCGGAACTGACAGCGGAGAGAAAACAATCTAACAATGGAGTTGATACCCATGCGCAGTATCACTGAGAAGGAGGAGTCACTCTACCTCGTGACTCGAAAAACTTCTTTGAAGAAAAACAATCTGCACACATCCGGACCCAACACCTGATGGCAAGAGGATGCAAAGCCTGTGAATCTACAACTCTACAAGCCACGAACATATGCTTACAGGGTAAGTAGCATATTCCTTTCTTTTGGAAAAAAAAAAAAATACTGCCCTTGCCATTGAAGTCTCTCCCTTGGTGAGAAGAGAATCTACTCGGTTTCACTGACCCTTACCACCAGTAATTTACTCCATCACACTGGAACAACAGGCCATCCCCAAATAAATCGGCCTCTCTTTCTTCAAGATTTGTGTGTAAAGGAAAGGACATGTCCTTCATGCTAAATTTAGAGATTTCGTTTTTTGTAAGCTTTTCTCTTTGATCTGAGTCGACACATTCCATGTCTGATTCAAAATTGATTAGCTGAGTTATTTATATTGCACACTCTGCAAAATTAATCACCTGCAGGAGCACCGAGGTAATGGATCACTGTGCAAGGCCAAGTTATGAATAGTTTGCTAGAAGAGGAAGCACTTTTATCCGTTTAGGAAGTGCACTAAGTAGGAATTATGTAAGTTGCTATTTTCCTGAAGATGTATGCGTCACTTAGGAAGGGAAACATAACCTGCAGTAAGGGGCAAAAGTAAAAAGACAGAAATTGCTCTTTTAAATAAAAACATAGACAAGAGCGAAAACAAAGCTAAGGAGGGAACTATCACTTGATGTCGCAAGCAGTAAGGAAAAAGTTAAAATATATATACATATATATTGAATTATAGATGGGTAACAGTGAATTACAGGGTTTTTCTTTGCCAAAGGGTTCTGAGTGATGTCAGACAGACAACGAGAGCGAAGCTGAGTTATCTATGATATCAGTCAGATCTCCACGGTGAAAAACATCCCTGTAACCCACGTTATACCCATCTATAATTTTATGTTATGTATGGCACCCAAAATCATCTGCCCCTGCCTTCATCTGTTGTGCAGGGGCAGAGGATAACGGGAGAGCTATACATAACATGCTCTCTGCTCCCTGCCGCAAATGTGAAAAATAAATATCTCACCTGCTATCCTTAACCAAAACTCACAACCTTCCCTGCCTTCCTTCCTCCTCCTCAAACTGTGGTTTCTGCTTGCAGTCAAAGCAGAGAAACAGAACAGCGCTGACAATCTCTCAGAGAGCCCTGTCACCTGGCCTAGAAGTCCTTTATGACATTACAACAGTTGATAACCAGTTTTGTTATCAACTGTTGTGATGTCATAGCAAGGAGTTATGACTTTCAGAAACTGAAATAAACAATCAGCGTCTCTCTCAGAGCCATAAACAACAAAAAAATCTTACATGGAATGAACAGCTTAAAAATATCTAAGGATTTGTCTGAAATGTCTGATCCTGTGGCAGAAGAAAGAAGGCCTTTTTGTGCTGGTCCGAGATCTAGCATTTTAATAGTAACTGTGACATTGGGATAGGTCACATGTAAACCCAAAGAGAGACAACAAAATTCGTAACTTAATACTTTCTGGATTTCTTTTTGAGTTGGCTATCGAAAGAAGGATGTGAATTTGCAGATAATCCTTTGCTCTTGCAATATATTTTTAAGGTATGCTGACACTTTACCAATGCTTGCCAGTGAGTGTGTTCATGTATGTCGTGCGCCTAGGCACACACCACTGCTGATACAGTTCTTTCAATAGACCCGGTTATCTAATCAGGTAGGCTTTGAAGCTCCATTGGCCTGACGTGGAATGTTCCTGGATAAGCTGAGGTTATCACCACAATTTGTATGTACAGTGTTGTTGGCGTAGAATCTAAGATCGGCCTTCCGCCTAAGGCAGGCCAAGTCTCAGGGGCAGACTCTATCTTTTCTAGGAGATGGAAACCTCACGTGGTGAGTTTATCTAAGCACTGGTCTCGAGATATGGTCCAGCTGTTGAGCCGATAACGGGTCCATTACTTTTACACGTACTCCAGTACCTCTGCCAGGCCTGAGAACCCGTGACTAGTTCAGCGTATAAGCAGTGACGTCATTGGTACTATGGGCAGGATGAACTCTGCACTGTAGTTGGATACCTTAGAGGCGCCACCCACAGCTTAAATCCCCAGCCTGTGTCTGCACACACAACTGTACACTGCACAGACATAAGCATCTATAGTACACTCAAGAACAGCTTAAGTATATATCTACCAATAGGCATACAATGTACAAAAAACACTGACATAGACTCTGATTTAGAGTGTGAATTTTGTTTTTTACTCCATCAATGCAACAGGGTAAAATACTCCATCTTCTTGATGGAGTGCCCGTCCTCCACTTAGAGATGTCGTTAGTCATTGGCAGAAATTGACATCACAGCGTCAATGTGTTAAAAGTTTGACGGACGGTACCTTCAAATTGACACACGATTGTCAAAGATTTAACATGTTTTTAGTTTTTCAAAAACAAACTCCTGAAGCTGGAGTTTGGATTTGAAAAATTCTAAACTAATGACCGCCTACACCATGTGTGCTGTTTCCCATGGAATGGGGACCATTTCAATGTTTTCACTGTCCCTTACATGAAGGTTTTACCTGGCGGTGAAAGACAGTAGAAAATGGCCATTTAACCAAACTCTCTAAACTGTGGGCAGGTGAATCGGCAAAACACCAACAGAGTACTAACTTGGTAATGAAGCCAGAGTAGACGCTGTCATCGAGATATTTGAGGTCAGTCTGCTTGTAAATGAAGTGGGCAGGCCAAGGGTTGGAGGGAAAGGTTAGTCCGTAGCAGTTGCGACACAGTGCCCTCTCTATAATACTCTAAATGAGGCCCATCGTTCTGATACCTGTTGTTGAGGCAAGTACATCCCATCTACACATTCAATTCACCAGCGATATATATATGTTCGGTGGCATGTGTAGCTGCAGATACACATGCTGTGCATAGTGCGCCGTCTGGTGTTGGGTCGGAGTGTTACAAGTTGTTTTTCTTCGAAGAAGTCTTTTCGAGTCACGAGACCGAGGGACTCCTCCTCCTTTGTTTCCATTACGCATGGGCGTCGACTCCATCTTAGATTGTTTTTTTTCCGCCATCGGGTTCGGACGTGTTCCTTTTCGCTCCGGGTTTCGGGACGGAAAGATAGTCAGAACTTCGGAAAACTACGTCGGTATTGTTTCGTTCGGTATCGGGTTAGATAGAATCGACACCGAATCGTGAAGAGCTCCGGTAGCCCTTCGGGGTAACTTCGACCCCGTCGGGGCCTGGTCGGCCCGACCGCGTGTAACATCGACACCGATGGAACGGACCCCGTTCCGATTCTGTCCTAAATGCCATAGTAAATATCCATATACAGACCAACATTTGGTCTGTAACTTGTGCCTGTCGCCCGAGCACAAGGAAGAAACGTGTGAGGCCTGTCGTGCGTTTCGGTCCCGAAAGACGCTCCGTGACCGAAGAGCCAGAAGGTTGCAAATGACGTCCACGCCGACAGGACAACGAGGGTTCAAGGAACAAGGAGAAGAAGAGGAAGCCTTCTCCATCCATGAATCAGACTCGGAGGAGTTCGACGTCGAAGAAACCGTGAGTAAGACGTCGAAACAAGCACCACACGGGAAAACAGACAAGGCCCAGGGGACGCCACTGCCAACAGGCCATGGCTCAACCCATAAAATAGGTGACCGTCCATCGGCACCGAAAAAGGGCGAACCGGTGCCGAGATCGTCCGACTCGGGTCGAGACACAGGCACGCAGCAATCTCGGGACCGAGAAAGTGCTGCCGAAAAGGGTCGGCGCCGAGACAGCGGAACTGAAGCTGCTCGAGGCAGAAACAGCGGCACCGAGGATGATCGACGCCGAGAAGGCTCGACTACAAAAAAGAGAAAATTCTCCTCGGAGCCGAAAACAAGCAAAGACACAGTTTCGGTGCCAAAACGCCCAGCAACCGAACCGACTGCCAGCTCGTATTCAGAGGAACAATCACTGTCCTCTCAAATGCGCAAACACAGATTTGAAGAAGAGTTACAAACCACTGACGTAGACCACACCCAGAAGCGGATCTTCATACAGAGTGGGACAGGGAAGATCAGCACTCTTCCCCCAATCAGGAGGAAAAAGAGACTCGAGTTCCAAACACAAGAACAAACACCACAAGCAAAAGTGGTGAAGAAAGTAACTCCACCACCCTCTCCTCCACCTGTAACTCATACATCACCGGCACAAACTCTGTCACATTCACCAGCTCATACCACCATGAGCCAAGATGACCAGGACGCTTGGGACCTATACGACGCCCCAGTATCAGACAATAGTCCTGAGTCGTACCCTACCAAGCCCTCACCACCTGAGGACAGCACAGCGTATGCACAGGTGGTAGCTAGGTCAGCAGAGTTCCATAACGTGTCGTTACACTCAGAACCTGTCGAGGATGACTTCCTTTTCAACACCCTCTCCTCCACCCATAGCACCTATCAAAGCCTGCCTATGCTCCCGGGAATGCTAAGGCACGCAAAACAGATCTTTAAAGAACCTGTCAAAAGCAGAGCGATAACTCCACGGGTGGAGAAAAAATATAAAGCACCGCCCACGGACCCTGCTTTTATCATATCACAACTGCCACCAGATTCAGTTGTAGTAGGGGCAGCTCGCAAGAGAGCCAACTCGCACACATCAGGCGACGCCCCACCTCCGGACAAAGAGAGCCGCAAGTTCGACGCAGCTCGAAAAAGGGTTGCTGTACAAGCTGCAAACCAGTGGCGCATCGCGAACTCTCAGGTGCTCCTAGCGCGATATGACAGAGCCCATTGGGATGAGATGCAGCATCTCATCGAGCATCTACCCAAAGAATTACAGAAACGGGCAAAACAAGTAGTTGAGGAGGGACAAAATATCTCTAATAACCAAATACGCTCCTCTATGGATGCAGCGGATACAGCTGCAAGAACAATAAATACTGCGGTAACTATAAGAAGGCACGCATGGTTGCGCACATCCGGGTTTAAACCCGAGATACAACAGGCAGTGCTCAATATGCCGTTCAACGAACAACAATTGTTTGGACCCGATGTGGACACGGCAATTGAGAAATTGAAAAAGGACACTGACACGGCCAAGGCCATGGGCGCACTCTATTCCCCGCAGGGCAGAGGCACTTCTGGCACATTTCGCAGAGCACCCTTCAGAGGGGGGTTTCGGGGTCAAGCCACACAAGCCAGCACCTCACAATCAACACCGTCTACCTGCCAGGGACAGTATCAAAGGGGAGGCTTTCGGGGCCAGTACAGAGGGGGACAATTCCCTAGAAACCGGGGAAAATTTCAAGGTCCCAAAACCCCTACAACCAAACAGTGACTCACATGTCACTCAACCCCTTCACACAACACCAGTGGGGGGAAGACTAAGCCAATTTTACAAAGCTTGGGAGGAGATAACAACAGACACTTGGGTCTTAGCAATTATCCAACATGGTTATTGCATAGAATTTATCCAAATCCCTCCAAATGTCCCACCAAAAACACAAAACATGTCAAAACAGCATTTAGACCTTCTCGAATTAGAAGTTCAGGCATTACTGCAAAAGGACGCAATAGAACTTGTACCACGTACACAAAGGAACACAGGAGTTTACTCACTGTACTTTCTAATACCAAAAAAAGACAAAACACTGAGACCAATCTTAGATCTCAGAACACTAAACATCTACATCAAATCGGAACACTTTCACATGGTCACGCTACAAGACGTATTACCACTGCTAAAACAACAAGACTATATGACAACCTTAGATCTAAAGGACGCGTATTTCCACATACCGATACATCCCTCGCACAGGAAATACCTAAGGTTCGTATTCAAGGGAATACATTACCAATTCAAAGTGTTGCCGTTCGGTATAACGACCGCACCAAGAGTATTTACAAAATGCCTAGCAGTAGTAGCTGCACATATCAGAAGGCAGCAAATACACGTGTTCCCCTACCTAGACGATTGGCTAATCAAGACCAACTCCCTAACAAAGTGTTCACACCACACAGAGTATGTCATACAAACCCTCTACAAACTCGGTTTCTCCATCAACTATGCAAAATCACACATTCTGCCGTGCAAAACAAAGCAATACTTAGGAGCGACAATCAACACAACAAAGGGGATAGCCACTCCAAGTCCACAAAGGGTTCAACATTTTTACAAGGTTATACAAGCCATGTATCCGACACAAAAAATACATGCAAAGATGGTATTAAAACTCCTAGGCATGATGTCTTCATGCATAGCCATTGTCCCAAACGCAAGACTGCACATGAGGCCCTTACAACAGTGCCTAGCATCGCAATGGTCACAGGCACAGGGTCACCTTCTAGATCTGGTGTTGATAAACCGCCAAACATACATCTCGCTTCTATGGTGGAACAGTATAAATTTAAACAAAGGGCGGCCTTTCCAAGACCCAGTGCCACAATACGTGATAACAACAGATGCTTCCATGACAGGGTGGGGAGCACACCTCAATCAACACAGCATCCAAGGACAATGGGACGTACATCAAACGAAGCTGCATATAAATCACCTCGAATTGTTAGCAGTATTCCTAGCGTTGAAAGCATTTCAACCCATCATAACCCACAAATACATTCTTGTCAAAACAGACAACATGACAACAATGTATTATCTAAACAAACAGGGGGGAACACACTCGACACAGCTGTGCCTCCTGGCACAAAAGATATGGCAATGGGCAATTCACAACCACATTCGCCTAATAGCACAGTTTATTCCAGGGATCCAGAATCAACTAGCAGACAACCTCTCTCGAGATCACCAACAAGTCCACGAATGGGAGATTCACCCCCAAATTCTAAACACTTACTTCCACATTTGGGGAACACCTCAAATAGACCTATTTGCAACAAAGGAGAACGAAAAAAAAAATGCCAAAACTTCGCATCCAGGTACCCACACAGGCAGTCTCAAGGCAATGCTCTATGGATGAATTGGTCAGGGATATTTGCATACGCTTTTCCCCCTCTCCCTCTCCTTCCATATCAAGTAAACAAATTGAGTCAAAACAAACTCAAACTCATACTAATAGCACCAACATGGGCAAGACAACCCTGGTACACAACACTACTAGACATGTCAGTAGTACCCCATGTCAAGCTACCCAACAGGCCAGATCTGCTAACACAACACAAACAACAGATCAGGCATCCAAACCCAGCATCGCTGAATCTAGCAATCTGGCTCCTGAAATCCTAGAATTCGGACATTTAAACCTCACCCAAGAATGTATGGAGGTCATAAAACAGGCTAGAAGGCCATCCACTAGACACTGCTATGCAAGTAAATGGAAAAGGTTTGTTTGCTACTGCCATAGTAATCAAGTTCAACCATTACATGCATCTCCAAAGGATGTAGTAGGATACTTACTACATTTGCAGAAATCAAATCTGGCCTTCTCTTCCATAAAGATACACCTCGCGGCAATTTCTGCATACCTGCAGATTACCCATTCAACTTCACTATTTAGGATACCTGTCATTAAAGCGTTTATGGAAGGCCTAAAAAGAATTATACCACCAAGAACACCACCTGTTCCTTCATGGAACCTCAACATCGTCTTAACAAGACTCATGGGTCCACCTTTCGAACCCATGCATTCTTGCGAAATGCAATTCTTAACGTAGAAGGTTGCATTTCTCGTTGCCATTACATCTCTAAGAAGAGTAAGCGAAATTCAAGCGTTTACTATACAGGAACCTTTTATTCAAATACACAAAAATAAGGTAGTTCTAAGAACTAATCCTAAATTTTTACCAAAAGTTATTTCACCGTTCCACTTAAATCAAACAGTAGAACTACCAGTGTTCTTTCCACAGCCAGACTCAGTAGCTGAAAGGGCACTACATACATTAGACATCAGAAGAGCACTAATGTACTACATTGACAGAACAAAACTAATTAGGAAAACAAAACAACTGTTTATTGCATTTCAAAAACCTCATACAGGAAACCCAATATCAAAACAGGGTATAGCCAGATGGATAGTTAAGTGTATCCAAACCTGCTACCTTAAAGCAAAGAGAGAGCTGCCCATTACACTAAAGGCACACTCAACCAGAAAGAAAGGCGCTACCATGGCCTTCCTAGGAAATATTCCAATGAACGAAATATGTAAGGCAGCCACATGGTCTACGCCTCACACATTTACTAAGCACTACTGTGTAGACGTGCTATCCGCACAACAAGCCACAGTAGGTCAAGCCGTACTAAGAACTTTATTTCAAACTACTTCCACTCCTACAGGCTGAGCCACCGCTTTTGGGGAGATAACTGCTTACTAGTCTATGCACAGCATGTGTATCTGCAGCTACACATGCCACCGAACTGAAAATGTCACTTACCCAGTGTACATCTGTTCGTGGCATTAGTCGCTGCAGATTCACATGCGCCCAACCACCTCCCCGGGAGCCTGTAGCCGTTTGGAAGTAATCTTCAACATTTGTACATTTGTAAATATATTACTTAAACTTTATTTTGTACATACTTATTCATTCCATTGCATGGGCACTATTACTAACATACACAACTCCTACCTCACCCTCTGCGGGGAAAACAATCTAAAATGGAGTTGACGCCCATGCGCAATGGAAACAAAGGAGGAGGAGTCCCTCGGTCTCGTGACTCGAAAAGACTTCTTCGAAGAAAAACAACTTGTAACACTCCGACCCAACACCAGACGGCGGACTATGCACAGCATGTGAATCTGCAGCGACTAATGCCACAAACAGATGTACACTGGGTAAGTGACATTTTCAATATAAACACTTGAATACGGCAATTCCCTTGCCGCTCCTGACCGCCAATGGTGCCTGGATACGACGCGCGCCACCGCGTCTAACATAAACACAACACCTTATTCCTTAATAAGGCAACCGGCACTCCGTGAATGTGCTAAATAAGGTTTAATACAACCAAACAGGAACGCGTTTCGGCGTCTCCGCCTTTCTCAACCTGTGGCGGCCCCCACTAATATACAGTGATATACACACCTAAGGAAACCCAAAGATTACTCACTACATGATGTACAAATTAAGAACAATACACACATCATGCATAACTCATAAACCTTAAAATATGTGCAGTGTACAAACAGCCATAGCTTAGCACATTTTAGCACATGGCGCTAAAGCATTGTACGCTGCATCACCACAGAACTGCATCATACGCACTAGCCTGTCACATAGCATTGACTGTTTACTGTCTGACTTCATCTTCTTTGTTTTGCAGACCAAAGAAATATTCGAAATTAAAGCCAGAGCGGTGAGTGGCTATGCCTTATGTCTCTTCCGCCCACTACTTTTCTCAGCAACATAGCTAATCTTTTACATTTTTTTCAGTCATCCTCATTTTCTCGCCTTCTCTTACTCTTTTTGTTTTGAACTCCGTACCTCTTTCTTTTCCTCCATCCATCTTCCCTCCCTACTATCCCACTCGCAAAGATTCCCTTCCCTAAGGGTGTCTGGGACTATGGGTGGGGCCTCCAGGGGATGGTGCACTTTTAGGTTGCAGTACCTGACCTACCTTACTGTCCCCTAAAGGAATTAGCCTTTTCTTCACAGGCCGAAACCATCAAAAGACAGCAAGGAGAAACCAAAGCGGTGGAAACCTCTGGCTCCCGTTAACCTTCACAGCCTGAAACATTTAAAGTAAAAATTGGAGAAGCCTACTTCTGCATGTCTCCTTCTGCTCTTTAAGCTTTCCAACCTTTCCGGGAGCAGAGCCAGGAGGCAGACACAGCTACATTTCCATCTCGAGCATTTGCATTCTCATACATTACCATTGCATTAACAGCACTGTTGTGGACTAGTTAGAGAATGTGAACCTCAAGTTTTGGATGACTCTGGTGGGGCTGAGGGGTACTTTGATTAGCCTTAATCGGTCCTGAGAAAAGGTAGGAATGACAGTAATGCATTACAAATACATGATGAGCAGTTTAAGTCTGCCATGCGGAGCAGTACAATCCATTGACTTCTCGGAGTAGTGGTCAGTCACTGTTGACATGCATAGTTGTGACACCTCGTGACAAAGTAGGGGATGTGCAGGAGTGATATCTAATGGTCAGAGCTTGGGATGTGCAACACTGGAGAGACAGAGTATAACAAGTACAACAGTGGTATGTAGTGACCAGTCATCAGTACGTGGCATGTGTATCAGCAACAATTGTGCTCTATAGTTAGCTAATAGGTTGAAGAATCCTGCATGTAGCGAAGAGTCCGAGTGGCCAGTCAGATAATAGCAAGCACATCAGTGACACTGGTCGCCACTCAAAACTCTGTATGTGCAAACCTGACACTTTGGTGTTCAGAGGTGACTTAAAAGGTGATGTGCCATGCTTTATAAAACTGCTAAATAAATGCATGGATAGTCATAGTCAGAATATGTCATGTTCAGTAGTGAGACCTCAACGCCAATCAGACATGCAGCAGGGATGATTCGTATAGCTCCTAAGCATTTGTACTCGCTGTGGTCCAGACGTGGCCTTCCATTAACTCCCATGGCACATGGGGTGGCTGTACATTTAGTTTTTGTCCTGAAAGGGGGCGTAGAATGATCCACTACCCAGCAATTATTAAATAACGCCAAGCTTGCTAAAAGCGAAACTTAAAATAACAAGCTTCTGAAGGTGTGGCCTTACTGTCTGAGGCGCCATTTGCCTAGGATGTTGACGCTGCCATGAAAAGTACATCTTTTACTTATCATCAAAGCATAGGAGTGTCTGTGTCTGAATACTGGCTCAGAGATTCTCCCGGAGGGGTCGTGAGTTTTCGTTGGTGGTGACAGAATCCATTCTCTTAACCAGGTCAGAAGTACTAACTTGGGTTGCATGAGTCAGCAAACTATGGTGGAGGGTAGAAGAGTACTAACTGGAGATTTTCAAGCTGGTGTATCTTAATTCTAATACTTAACTTCTAAAATCTATCAGTCAAGAAATATTAGTCACTTCGAACCATTGGCATTCATTTGTATGGTTAGTGTGTTTAAAAGGGACTTATTCTACCAGTCTGAAGGGTTGAGAGAATTTATAAAACCTTACGAATTAGGAATTAACATTGCCATTGCACTAGTTTTACCAAAGATAGAAGACTGATCACTCAGAAGATTCAACAGAAACAAGAAAACTTCCAACACTAAATAATGTCACTGGGAGTGAGGGCAGGAGACTGATACTCGGTTTACAAAGCAAAAAATATACAGTCTCACTGGAGGAAATTATAAAATTCGCAAATCAGTAACAAAGAGAGGAATCCCACGTGAACCTGCCATTAAATCATAAAACCATTCCGAATGTAGAAGTATACTGTTGGTGGAAAATTCAGACGGAAAATATCATCAGTATTTCAATAAATTCAACAAAATAATCCTGAACGAGAGAATCATCTTATAAATTATTAAAATGGGGCCTGAAGGAACAAAGAATTTATTGTGTAGTAGACTAAAAAATAGGAATCAATTACATGAAAACTTGTAAATGTTACATTAATAGAATTAGATTACACAACATTGATATTTCCACCTTTTTTTCTAGTTCACAACAGCCCGCAACCTTCATCACCAACATTTAGGATCATAGCAAATTTCCTGTTTTTTACCTCTAGATCCTGTACATTGCAGAAAATCAGCAGATGTAGCATTGGGATTAATCGGAAGTATAACATTATGTTTCTACCTTTACTTAATCTGGAAAATATTTTCCCAAGTAAATACTTTAATTCTTCCGAACCCCCTTCAAAGACGTTGAGTTTTCAGCACTTTCTTGCACTCCACATTTTCATAAGACTAATGACTAAGAGCCTCCAAGGCTTAAATCCAAAAGTGCAGAGTGGAGAAGGCATTGCAGTTGTTTCTGAACATGGAAAAGGTAAATAAAAATTACGTGATAATACCATTTCTATTGCCCACTCCTGGCACTCTTCAAGGAACCTCATTTACACCATACTTTAGTGTAACTTACAAATGAAATAATGTATTCAGATTTCTTTCAGATTTTTCTGGTCTAAGGGAAAGCTGTGGATGTACAGATCTGCTGATCCCAGCTGTGTGAACCAGGTCTGCTTTTTACATGCAGAGTAGCTGCTTTTTCAGGTGACCAGACTTTCCAAACCTGAACAATCTACATGCATTAAAGTAGGACAATATGTAATATACAGGACAACATGTAGAGGACTACTTTGAGAACACCCACGGAGACAAAAGAGGGACTATATAAGCACCTCTCACAGATCTCTAACATAGACGAAATTTAAGAACAATTAGGCCACAAGAACCAGAAAGCAAATGATAACACCCAAACTAGATAACGACCAGTGTTTCTGTGAGGCGACTGTGATGAAGCAAAACAAATAAATGGGAATTATTTTCATCCCTTTCACATATAACAAAGAAGAAAACATTCAGGGCCCTTTTTGTCTGAATCAATATAGCTATTAGAATTTTAAGAAGTACATTCAAAGGCTGTTAGATGAAAACACAAAAGATAAAATTCTTAATAACTCCTCTCACTACCTCATCACCTACGCTGTTATAAAGACAAGAGGAAGGCTTATGAGCCTGGGATTTGGATGAGGGTCTTCACCTATGCTGCCTGACCCCTCTAAAATACCTGTTGAACTCACCTTAGCTGCATAATGTGGCAACGCAGTGCATTAGCAGATTGTTTTATCAGCAGCTTCAGTTACGTGCGAAAAATCCTTGAGAATCCAGACCAGTCCCAGAATAAATTACATATCTTCAGAAATAGGTTTCATTTTAAAGCTGATTATGATTAATGTAATGAAGGATCTGTTAAAAGTTCTATAAACAGATGTTAATCTAATACAATGGCTGCAGCTCCCACCAGTAACCCAAAGAACAGCCAATACATTCACCTGTCTGGACAAAAGAATTGTTCCTCAGAAAATTAAACAGTACTGATGGAACACATTAAATACATTTATGTTGCGTTATTGCTCTTAAAATGAAAAAAAAATAACCACTCACATAAGTTGTTCCTCAGGAAATTAATGATTTGTCACTTAATATGTGCATCAAGAACAAAGCATCTACTGCCTAATAATTGTAAATATTTTAATAATAATTAATTGAATGCAGTATACTTTACTCGAAAACATTAAATATAGCTTCAAGAATAAAATATTATTCTTTTGATGTATTGACACACATATCAGAATCCATTGACTACAAAATTCTTGCCAGTGAGCGGACATGTGGCCAAAAATAAAGAAATCATACATTAATAAATCAATTAATTTGTTTAGTGTGGGCATTTATTAAAAATATAGCAAATTGCTGTCTCCCAGAAGACTGGGGGAATTATCAGAATCTTTTAATCCAATAATGCATGTAGAAAATTCTGAAATGCAGGAACACTCTGCAAATAGATTGAGACATTTCTGCAATTCACAAATCAACACAAAAACATACAGTTCCTCAAGGAAAGGCGACATCCTCCCAATATATTGACATATCGCTCTAAATTGCCTTTAATAAATGAGAATGAGTGCTCACCATGCTCAAAACTAGATTACCATTTTCCACGTGGATAAAGAAATCTTCCATGAGGATCCCCTTAACAGATTACATTGAACTCTGCAGAACACAGAACAACTGCTAAATTTTTCAACAGTCTTAAACAATAAAGCAGATACGTTTGTGAAATCGAGAAACATGCTTGCAAATCCTAGTTTTCATCTAAGAAAGATTCTGCTATAAGACCTAAAATAGAATAACATTATTCCAACACAGTGCTATTTCCCAATAGCCCAGAAAACATTTTCACATAACATATGTTGT
Organism: Pleurodeles waltl; assembly: GCF_031143425.1. Lineage (NCBI taxonomy): Eukaryota > Metazoa > Chordata > Amphibia > Caudata > Salamandridae > Pleurodeles > Pleurodeles waltl. The sequence goes on from NC_090448.1 coordinate 396,972,269, forward strand.
ATCAACAAATTGACTAATCAAAAAATAGGACAATAGTTTAGCTAGGGTTTCTTCAGAGAGATGGAAAATCTGCAAGTTATTGATTAGCCTGACAAAATTAAGCTGATAATGAATTACAAAATAATTTCTCATAGTTTACTGGGATACTGGTACATTGATCAGACTTTACGTTGATTGACATAGAACTTGTAATCAGCATACATATAGGAGTAGAGTTATACTAACAAATGAATGGAGTTCTCACACTAGATCAATGTTCTGAGTAAATATAATGTAATATATCAAAATTAATCTCCCAAGGATTGAGCCAGTTTCTGGAAATATTAGATTAGGCTATTCAAAAATGTAGAGACTACTGCTCTGAATTATTTTAATAATCTATTAGAGAGTCTCTCAAAATATAGTAAGAGTATCCCTGCAAATTAGGAAATCAGTACGAATCATCTTCATTGATTTAATGTTCTTTGGAAATGTAGGAAACATTTTAAAGCAAATCAGACATTTATTGGAATTCATCCCTAAAGGAAAGGTGTCTTGCAGTAGAATAAAAAGTCTCTTGGTAAAGGAAAAGAATCGTGAATAAACGGTTATCTTTCAAACATACCCTGCATTGTTGGAGGATTTGTCATTCTAAAATGTAAATAGTTCCCAGATGTAATATACATAGAGTCATTTTCTTTCTGAGGCGATAATACATATTTACAAGGTAGGTGCAAGGGGCTCAGGCTGGATTTTTCAGGATAGACACTAATATGTAATATCCAATTTAGATTAATTGTATGTAAATATATCTTATGTAGATATCCTGAAAATCTAGTGTGAATCAGGTTGTCCTGCAGCAAGCTACCTATGACACCTCTGTGGAATAAACTACTTGTCCTTTTTTATTTAGCACCTCTGTGAATAATGGACTTTATCCCAATAATGTATCTGCCATTATTGAAAGGGTTGGAGTAATAATTCTCAAGGAATAAACCATTCAGCTTTTCATTAATAAGATTTTTGTAGCAGAAACTAGTATCTCCATGGAAGTTCTCTCAGGGTAGTTTAAATAGTCTCTACAAATAAATAAATAATTTTGCAATAACATTGTTCTTTGTTAGTAATTGTGTAATCTCCGTATGAGTCACTTGGAAAAGGCATTCATCTTTTTATACTTGAAATACTATTTCTTGGAATTGAGGACATACTGCCACATACATGTATTATATTTAAATGCAATTGCTAGACATTAAATTTACTTTATATTCTCCACTTTAATAGAAGTTCTTGTCTGATAGATTAAGCACAGTGAACCCATGCAAATAATTCCCCAGATAAGTAAGTCACACATTTCATTTGTCCTCTCACAGTGAAGTAAGCAGAATTCAGTAAAAAAAATCTTCTTTCCTATATATTGAATTTTAGTGTTTTTCCATTTGACTTCAGTTAGGTTGGAGTGAAAGTTAATGAAGGATATTCTCTTGTCAAACTAATTGCCAATAAATATATACATTTCCCTTAGCGTGCAACTAATAAAAAATGTATTTGCTTTAGAGATTGAATAACATTGTGAATAGTGTACATCGGTTTATTTCAGACTTAAAAGTTAATTGCATATCCTAAAAATGATTTAAGCACCATCACATGTTTCTCCATATGCATTAGTTCCTAGAATTACTTATTTAATCCTCCTACTAGTTAGTTGTTAAGAAAGTGAAACAGAAATATCATATAGGGTGTGGAAAGGGAATTCTCTTCCCTCTGGCTGCATGTTTATTTGGGAATAAATCACTCATTTTCCATGAACAGGCTTCTAAACCAACAGTGCGGTCTTACGAAGTGTTCATGGTTCGGTCACATTTCGAGAGATCTGTCTGTTGCCACAATGGGGGCCTCCAGAAACCTAGATGTGTAGGTTGAATCTTTATTGAATTTGGGTGTCTGATTATCTGATCTCTACACTCCTCTCTATACAGGCCCCGTTCCTGTGCTCCATGCCCAGATCGGCGGAAGCAGCAGCAGGACCCACACACCTGTGAGTGCACCTGCAAAAGGAGCGCTGATCGCTGTCGGTCCAAGGGCCAGGAGCTGAATGAGCATACCTGCAAGTAAGTACCACCCATGAGGGGAGAGTGGGATTTCCAGAGAAAGCAATACAAAGTAAGTAACCCACTTTGGGGAAAGGAAATGAATTGATCTTACAGCACACGTGTAGCGAGAAGGTGCAAAGAGCAGTTCTGTAGGTATTACTGTGTATGCATGTGTACATCAGATGGTAGGGGGTGTATATCAAGTCAATCTAAGCTGCAGTTGTTGCCCTGTGGGGGTGCAGAGGTTAGCCTTTCATGTGATTCGAGATTGAGGAGGGCACTTGGAATTTTGCGCATGTGGAACATCTGCCAAATATAGGCAGGTGTCCTGTCTGCCCTAAGAGGGTACTCGCATGTGAAGGACATCTGCTACAAATGCTGTGTGTATATACACTCTAAAAATAAGGTGGGCAGGACATCCAACAATTTTTTATGAATATCCGATCCGCCAAGCTCTAAATAATACTAAGTCTTTTTCTTTTGGCCAGTATTTCTGAGCCCTAAAAAATGCAACATGCAAGTAGGAAGAAGGTGTTGCATCGTCACAGTAAGGCCTGTTGCTGTGACTGCACTATACCTTATGTGCTAAAGGTGTAACCTATCATCCTGACTGTCGAGAATGCTTAGAAAACTGTCCCTGTCTGCATAGAATCTGAAGTGTGTGATCTTGTGAGTAGAGTCGGTTGCAACTAATTGGAGGCGGAGCAGCTCTAGCGCACCGTCCGTGCAGCACAATATAAACAGCTACTACCCCACAGGGAATATATGCTTAACCTCTTCGTTGCGGGCGTCGGCGTGCGGGTCACGACCAGTGGCCGACACCAGGAAGGGTATCAATAAATCGTCGCACCCGAGGAGAGTCTCCCCTTTCTTACGAGGCCTTCTCAAAGTGTTTCCTGGCCCCCGATCGCAGCACAGCTGCGATCGGGGGCCGGGAAACACCACTAGACGCCAGGGATTTCACTTTGGGGGGGCGGCCCCCTTGGAAAACGGGCCGCCCCCCGGGGGCATAATTAATTTTAAAAAAAAAGGTAGGTGCCCCCTGGGGGGGGGGGGGGGGCGCGATCGCGCCCCCCCCCCCCCGGGTATTGTTTTTTAAAAAATAAAAAATAAAAAAAAAATAAAAAATGACAGGGGGTCGCCCGTGGGCAGGGTGACACCCTGTGGGGGCAATTTTTTTTTTAGATGTTGTAGGGTTTCCCTGGGGGCCATTTTGGCCCCCAAGGAAACCATACAACAACTCAAAAAAATAGATCTATATATAGATCTATATTTATATATCTATGTAGATAGATATATCTATGTACATGGATATATCTATAGATATATCTATGTACATAGATATATATATATATATATATATAGAGGTAGATATATATATACCAAAGAGATTTATAAAGTGTGCTACTCACCTGTGAGGGTCTCAAGGCGCTTGGGGGGGGGTGGGGGGAGGGAAAGGGGCTGGGAGGTTCACTGTTCGAAAAGCCAGGTTTTGAGGCCCTTCCTGAAAAGAAGTAGGTTTTGGGTCTTGCAAAGGTGGGTTGTGAGGGCGTTCCAGGTTTTGGGTGCAATGTAGGAGAAGGATCTGCCCCCGGTGGTGGTGTGTTTGATGCGGGGGACAGAGGCGAGAGAGAGGTCAGCTGAGCGGACGTTTCGTGTGGGGGTGTGGAAGGTGACTCTCGTTGAGGTAGGCAGGGCCTGTGTTGTGGAATGATTTGTGTGCGAGGATGAGGATCTTGAAGGTGATCCTTTTGTCAATAGGGAGCCAGTGGAGGGATTTGAGGTGTGGAGAGATGTGTTCGTGTCGGCGGAGGTCGAGGATGAGTCGTGCTGCTGAGTTCTAGATGCGTGTAGTTTACGCTTGAGTTTTAGAGTGGTGCCGGCGTAGAGGGCGTTTCCGTAATCAAGCCTGCTGCTGATGTGTGCGTGAGTGACAGTTTTTCTGGTCTCTGTGGGGATCCATTTGAATGTTTTTCAGTATACGGAGTGTGTTGAAGCATGAGGAGGTGAGAGCGTTGATTTGTTGGGTCATCGAGAGGGAGGAGTCTAGGATGATGCTGAGGTTGCGTGCGTGGTTGGCGGGGGTGGGTGCAGGGCCTAGCGTGGTGGGCCACCATGAGGGGTCCCAGGTGTTTTTGTGTGGGCCAAAGAGGATTATTTCGGTTTTGCTTGAGTTGAGTTTCAGGTGATTGGCTGTCATATATATATCACTTTTGTCAATATGTGTGTGGTTTCCCTGGGGGGAAAAGGGTCCGACTTGTCTAGTGGCAGTTTTAGTGCCATAAAGAAGCGCAGAAGGTTTATATGCCTACTGCAAAGAGCAAATCTGTATTTTATGTAAATAGCTGAGTACATTAGCAAAGTCTATGGAGAGATGAAGGGCACTTTTGCTGGGTGGTAATGAGGGAATCCGAGGAGGAGGGAGTGGGAGCACCAATAATGATTGTTGGACTGGGCGCAGGATGTGCTAAAGACTGTGAAGAATGGTATGTGACAAGGTGTTTTTTGAGTGTCTTGAAAGTACGTGCTGATTGAGGGAAGAAGCGCAGGTAAGGTGGCCTCTACTGTTGCACGTATCTCACACACCATCGATTTTGTGACTGTCTACGTAGGCTAGTGTTTTAGAGCAACAGTTTAGCCAATAGCAGAGATGGCAAAACAAACTGGTTTTGTAAGGCAGGCACCTGTGTTTTTGGTCCTGGATTCGGCGGCCATATAGAGAAACACACTAAACCCAAACATTTCTGGAAACTAGACATTCGGGGGAGTCCACAGAGGTGTGACTTGTGTGGCTTCCCCAAAGTTTTCTTACCCAGAATACCCTGCAAAGCTGAAATGTTGAAAAAAAACTCAATTTTTCTCGCATTTCTGTCACACAAACTACAGGAATATGCTGGGATCCACAATATTCCTACCACCCAGTGACTCCTCACCTGTCCTGATAAAAACACTACCCCACTTGAGTGCCTACACCTAGTGTCTGTGTCAGGAATGGATCACCCCAGGGTCAACAGCTGCCTCACGTAAGGACCAACATTGACCGTTGTGTGATCTATTCCTGTCGCAGGCACCAGGCCTAACCACACAAGTGAGGTATCATTTTTATCGGGAGGCTTGGGGGAACGCTGGGTGGAAGGAAATTTGTGGCTCCTCTCCGATTCCAGAACTTTCTGTCACCGAAATGTGAGGAAAACTTGTTTTTTTAGCCACTTTTTGAGGTTTGCAAAGGATTCTGGGTAACAGAACCTGGTCAGAGCCCCGCGAGTCACCCCATCTTGGATTCCCCTAGGTCTCTAGTTTTAAAAAATGTACAGGTTTGGTAGGTTTCCCTAGGTGCCGGCTGAGCTAGAGGCCAAAATCTACAGGTAGGCACTTTGCAAAAAACAGCTCTGTTTTCTGTGATGTGTCCACGTTGTGTTTTGGGGCATTTCCTGTCGCGGGCGCTAGGCCTACCCACACAAGTGAGGTATCATTTTTATCGGGAGACTTAGGGGGGACGCTGGGTGGAAGGAAATTTGAGGCTCCTCTCAGATTCCAGAACTTTCTGTCAGCGAAATGTGAGGAAAACTTGTTTTTTTAGCCACTTTTTGAGGTTTGCAAAGGATTCTGGGTAACAGAACCTGGTCAGAGCCCCGCGAGTCACCCCATCTTGGATTCCCCTAGGTCTCTAGTTTTCAAAAATGTACAGGTTTGGTAGGTTTCCCTATGTGCCGGCTGAGCTAGAGGCCATAATCTACAGGTAGGCACTTTGCAAAAAAACAGCTCTGTATTTTGTGAAAAAATGGGATGTGTCCACGTTGTGTTTTGGGGCATTTCCTGTCGCGGGCGCTAGGCCTACCCACACAAGTGAGGTATCATTTTTATCGGGAGACTTGGGGGAACCCTAGAATAGCAAAACAAGTGTTATTGCCCCTTATCTTTCTCTACATTTTTTCCTTCCAAATATAAGAGAGTGTGTAAAAAAGACGTCTATTTGAGAAATGCCCTGCAATTCACATGCTAGTATGGGCACCTCGAAATTCAAAGATGTGCAAATAACCAGTGCTCCTCAAAACCTTATCTAGATCCCATTTTGGAAATGCAAAGGTTTTCTTGATACCTCTTTTTCACTCCTCATATTTCAGCAAATGAATTGCTGTATACCCAGTATAGAATGAAAACCAACTGCAGGGTGCACCTCATTTATTGGCTCTGGGTACCTAGGGTTCTTGATGAACCTATAAGCCCTTTATATCCCCGCAACCAGTAGAGTGCAGCAGACAAAACGGTATATTGCTTTCAGAAATCTGACATCGCAGGAAAAAGTTACAGAGTAAAACATAAAGAAAAATGGCTGTTTTTTTCAGCTCAATTTCAATATTTTTTTATTTCAGCTGTTATTTTCTGTAGGAAAACCTTGTAGGATCTACACAAATGACCCCTTGCTGAATTCAGAATTTTGTCTAGTTTTCAGAAATGTTTAGCTTTCCGGGATCCAGCATTGGTTTCACACCCATTCCTGTCACTAACTGGAAGGAGGTTGAAAGCACCAAAAATAGTAAAAATGGGGTATGTCCCAGTAAAATGCCAAATTTGTGTTGGAAAATGTGGTTTTCTGATTCAAGTCTGCCCGTTCCTGAAAGGTGGGAAGATAGTGATTTCAGCACCAGAAACCCTTTGTTGATGGCATTTTCAGGGAAAAAACCACAAGCCTTCTTCGGCGGCCCTTTTTTCCAATTTTTTTGGAAAAAACTAAATTTTCACTGTATTTTGGCTATTTTCTTGGTTTCCTCCAGGGTAAACCACAAACTCTGGGTACCATTAGAATCCCTAGGATGTTGGGAAAAAAAGGACGCAAATTTGGCGTGGTTAGCTTATGTGGACAAAAAGTTATGAAGCCCTAAGCGCGAACTACCCCAAATAGCCAAAAAAGGGCTCAGCACTGGGGGGGAAAAGGCCCAGCAGCTAAGGGGTTAAGGCCTTGTTTGTGTGTGTGTAGACCACATTGCTCAAACAAGACAACCTGTATTTGCCTTAGAAAACGGCCAGTGACTAAAAATTTATTGATATTAAAATACGTAAGTCACGCTGGTTTACCTAATCAACTTTTTACCACTAATTTAAACATAATTTAATATCTGGTTCTTTCTTCTCCCCCAGATGCGAGAACCTTCGGAGATGAGCAGAAGGGGAATTAGAGCTGCTGGTGGCCTGTGGTCGTCAACTTGTAGATTTTCGAGGCTGATGTGTCTCTGTACTACAGGTGTAGATGGTTGTCTGCCTACTTCCCCCAGTTTGTGTTGTCACTTGCATCATGCTAGCAGGAAGCGGGAGCTGGAGGTGCTGGCAAAGGGACAGAAAGTCTCACCTTTGATCATCTGTGAAGTGGGTGAAAGAAGAACACAACGACCAATTCCTGCATCCATTCTGTGCCATAAGCTGCCATCAGCTGGAGTGAGAAGAAGTGGTGCATGGGAGAATATGTGTATACATAACCGCGGTTTTAAATAAGGACCAAGGCACCTTGCCCCCTGACAGGCTGTGCCAAAACCTGTACTAACGAAACCAAACTTTGAAAAAAGTAAGCTCAGCGACACAAGAAAGATGGACACTAGATTTTGAACTGCAAAGACCCATCCATGGGATTAAAGATGCACCAAAACTGCCTGAATGAAATAGGAATGTAAACGACCGCTATAGACAAGGGAAAACTGCTAAATGTTTTTACTGAATATATATGCTAAGAAATCAGTAGAAAAGTTAGCATGGGTGAAGCTGTTTACCACTTCACCAGATGTGCACAGCAGAGAAAAGTGGAACGGTGGCTGGTAAAATGACTTATGTTTCTTGCGACTGCCCACCTTATTCTGTAGCATCACCCTTTTTTTATTAGTAGCATTAGACTAATCTTTGACCCCTTTTGTTTAGATTTAAAAATAATCACCGCTTATGTCTTAAAAGTCACAGTCCACTAAGTCAGCAGTGACTTACGCTGGGTCAGAGCCAAAATGTGCAGCGCCACTTTTTTTCCCCACACAAGGCACTGCACGATGGGAGAAGAGAGCAACATATAGACAATCGGGGAGATGTGTGAGAGAGATAGAAGTGTAGAATTGTCTCTTTAAAAGACACTGTCTGGGCTGATATAAAAATCTGTTCTGTTCTTTCTTTTTTGAGCTGTTGCCTCCATGCCATGATACATGTCTTCAGGTTTTAGAATCTCTGGCCAGACTTTCAGATACAGCAGTACTTACTATTCACCTACAACATCTTGCACATTCCAGAAAGTCAATGGGACGGTTGTCGATTTGCTGGCCTAATGTTTGTGGAAGAGTTGTTGCTGTGTTGAATGTGATCCCCTGAGTTATTCTTACCTACTTTGTAAGCATTGCAGAAATTGACCATGCCACATCTGTTGGTGCTTGTTTAGCATGACAGGAATGTCATATTAGAAAATGAGGGTCCCACCGAACCACAGCCTTGTCGTAAAGTGGCCTTGACAGAGATAACACCTGCTCAGTTTCTTGGCTAAGTCATGTAATGGCAGTTCTGTTGGAAATGCATGACCCATTATATACAGACAAGATTCCAGGCAGTGTACTGTGTCATTGTGCCAACCTACGGCGAGCCTTCTTTGGAGTTCCATGGATGTGATACTCAATCCATTTGCCATATTACAAGTGCCATAGGGTAGCATGCACTTGTGATATAGCAAACGGTGTATACACCACATTTGTGATGGATTAATTCACCTGCCAAACTCTCAGTCTGTCAGGGCATGGTTTATAGTTTGATAGATGGATACTTCACTACAAACACGTCGTATATCTGCCCGCCTTATCACCGGGGCCATAGGATATAATGTATTTGTAATAAGGGGGATAAGAAATTCGTCACGTGTCTGACCGATTGACACATCTGCCAAACTCTAAATCAGAGCCCTGGTCTTTGGCAACCAATTCTTTGTAGAGATGTCCTTATGGCAAGGAGTGACCTAGATCTCATAACAAGATTAATACCATTTCAGGAAGTAATTGTACCAGCTTTGTCACAGCCTGCTTACCGGTTTTGCTTATTTTGTTATTTAAACAAACACAGTGCCAGATCTCAAGAGGCAGACATTCAACAACAGCATCCAAATTGTGGGGCACAATTTTCAAAGAGTTCAGGCCTGAAATATGTGAAGAAAAGTAGAGCTCTATGCAAAGGATCTGTGCCACCTATGGTGCCTTGAGGGGTGAATGAACTGTCTCCAGTGTGTAGCTAACCAATGAACAGAGCAAGTAGATTTACGTAATTATGTGGAATTCGCAAAAGTGCCACATAATCCATTACCTGCTGTATAATTTAGAGGTTTGAAAACAATCTGTAGCTAGCACAAAATAATCAAATGTTACTCTTAAAAGTGCCATCCATGGTGGCGCAGTGGGAGACCCTATGCAAGGTTAAATGGTCAACTTTCTGTTGCTGAATACGAGGTAAAAGATTTGGTCAGACAGTATTAACGTGTTAAGAGGACAAATTTGTGAGAAAAACAGTACCACAGAACGTGATGCATTATGCTGCATAATTTTGCACATATGTTGCACCCATTTCTGTATAATTTCGGTGGCTCTGTCTATGGAGTATTTTACCACAGTCCCCCTCCTTACGCCTTTTGTTTGCAGTTAGTTTCAATATGGAAGTTATTCTGGCGCAAGGAAGCAACATAGTCAGGAGCATCTCTGTACTTTTGCCATATGTAATCCATGTCCACGGATTCTTCATAAATGAACAATTCTTGGAAACTACATCCTGGGACATTCCCTCAAACTTGCCCAGCTCTGAAGAAAATCTTGTGAATGTTGAACCCTACGCACCTTCTTCCTTGTGAGTCGTTTAGATGTGAAAAAAACTGATGTACACTTTTTGCTGATGTTTTATATGTTCATGTAAAGAAATGCATATTTTATATACATATTATTATATATATATATATATATTTAGATCTATATTAGAAAATAACATTCCATCTGGCATTAAAAACTGTAGGCCTTGCTCTTTCCTTTCATCTTTGTACTTTTATAGGAGACTTGAGGTACCAGGTCACTCTGCTGAAGGAGTCTCTGATTTGGAGGCCACAATATCTGGTGAGAGGTGAGCTTTCACTTTGGATGGTGGATTAACTTGTAGACCTCACATACACTGAAAGATAGTCCACTTCTTACACATTTCCAGAGCTTAATCTAACCTGCTACTTTCTTTTATTGAACTTTAAGCTCCAACGTTTTCCATCATAGCAAATCCAACACCACCTACATGCCATATGTTAAATTATAGGTTCTCCAGCATTGGGGTATCTTTAAAAAAGTTCACTTTTACAACTTATTGTTATCATTAAAAATGACCCAAAGTCTACCCAGGCAGGCGACACAGAGGCTCCAGTCCCTCAGATTTTCTATTGCTTGTCGTGTTTCGGGAGTCTCCCTGAGCTCTGCTCAGTTTATACTTCAGAACAGCTACTTTTCAAAGATTCTTGGGTCAGATATAATTTTAATTTTTTATCAACTTATAAATTGCTGACCATGTCAGAATATCCTAAAAAGGGTTTACTTAAGCCATGTAAGACCTGTGGCAAAAGGAAATTACACTCAGAGCACAAAGTCAGACTGTAAGATCTGCTGCACATTCTCCTAGAAAACTCTGAAGGACCGGGAGGGAAAGCTACTCTTGTGGTTACAAAGACATAAATCAAGGGAACACCCACTTTCTGATGAAAAGATTGACTCTTTAAAGACTGAAAAATCCTGCAAGAGATACAGGTCACAAGAAGATGAGCCTTTAGAACAACTCAGAAAGGGCCTTAAAAAGTCTCACCATTTACAAAGTTAAAAATCTTTGGAGATTTTGCCAAAGACAACAAAAGATTCCTCTAAGGTCTCTTCAGAGCCTACAAAACCAATAGTGAAGGAAGTTTCTCTCAGAAAAACGTTACCAAAAAAGGCTGTTTCTGTCAAAAAATAAAAAATGTCATTGTCAGTGACATCTGTCGACGACGACTTGTACCACCATGACATCGATGTTTACTACTGTAGCGTCTCAGATTGTAATTTTCTTTTATCCAGTATTGGATCTTTCATAAATTCACATGCTTGAATCATCCCCGTCGTCGAAGTGGGAGTCCCACGGTACATAAAATAGCAATAAATAATAAAGACATTTTTTTTGCCATAGGCTATAATGGAGTCAGAGCTTGCTCATATAGCCTATCCATGTCCTTTTGTGAAAGGACCCAAACCTGCCTGCTGTCCAATCAGGCACCAGCACCCTCTAGAACCTTCTCCAGAGAAGCTCCCTTCCTCAGATTTTCTACCGCACGTCGTGTGAAGGGAGTCTCCCTGAGCTCTGCTCAGTTTTTTCTTCTACTTCAGAGATTTTCTCTCAAGAAAGCTTCAAATATGTCAGATTCTTCTAGAAAAGGCCTTTTCCGCCCTTGCAAGACCTGTGGGAAGAAAAGGCTCCATGTGGATGACCCACATAAAGAATGTTTGTACTGTCTCTACCCACAACATCAGGTTAAGGACTGCAAAATATGTCGCACCTTCTCCACAAAGACCCTCAGAGACCGGGAGGGCAGACTCCTGACATGGTTACAGGCCAAATCCTGTACTTCAGGTGAGGAGAGTGGGTCAGAGAGGCCACATAAAAGGTCCAGATCTGAGGACCTAGGCCACATAGAGAAATCCAGAAAGAGGCAGAAATCTCATCATGGGAAGGGCTTACAGACTTCAGTCTCCTCTGAGCCTTCCTCTCCTCTTCAAAAGAAGGAGTCTTACCATCTATCTCCTTCTTCAGAGCCTTCTACTTCTGGAAAGATGACTCTGAAAATTAGAACAACGACGACAACACCGTCGACGACCGTGACAACGGTACCTACATCTACCGTCTCCACTTCATCGTCGACGACCTTAACATCGACGGTAAGGGGTCCGATCCCTTCTCTCCAGACTCCATCGGCACCGTCGACGACTGCCCCGTCGACTATAACCTCACCCACGTCATTCTCATCGGCGCTATCGCCATCGACGGGGTCAAAGAAACTACCATCGACGACACTACCGTCGACGACACTACCGTCGACTAAACCATCGTCGGCGAAATCATCGTCGGCGACTCCACCGTCGACGGAAAAATCTGCACCATCCACGGCTGCATCAACTTTCACGCCATCGACAGCAGTGATGCCTAGTGGACACGTTGAGGCCATTCCTACCTCTTCCAGGTCTCCAGCTCTCCGAGCCATGGTCAGCATCAGAAGTCTACCTGCACAGGACGTTTATCCTACCGACACATCTCCAAACAAGGTGTCGGCTTTACTACCCAGTCATCTTCTTGACTGGGAGGAATCGGACGAAGGTCCTTTTGGAGATGCACATAGCCCTTCGCAGCTCCATGTCAAATATCAAGATGACGATGAAGAGAATGAGTATGAACAGTATCAACCATACTACTCTCATCAGGACCAATACTATAAAACACGGGAGCCTCAACACAGAGACACCGTAGAAATGCCTTCCTCCTTAATCCAGGATTTACAATCCATGCTTCAGGATTATAGGAGAAGGTTTCCAGCGGAAGGTCAACCACCGGCGCCGGTCTCTACGGTGACGCCAGGTAATGCTCCTCCTCCTCCAGCTACTCCAAGATCAACATCACACTCTGTGTTAGCTGCACCCCCCAGAGATGAAGGTTCCACTTCAGGGGAAGAAGAACAAGAAGGAGAAATTTCTACTCCACAACATCCTACAGAGGAATGGGAGGATTACTTGGCCTCCACTCCTTCTCCACCACCTCCTCGCCCCTCTGATTCTCCGCCCGAGGACATAGGTGGTTTCCATAATCTTATGGACAGAGCCACAGTACGTTTCCACCTACCATCTGTCTCCCAATCGGAATGTTTCCTGCATGATTTCAAAGAACAATCACGGAAGTCGGTACGGTTCATTCCGATTATTGATTACATTTGGAGCAAGGGCACAAAGATTATGCGGAATCCGGCTACTGTTCCTCCAGTTTCACAAAAACTGGATAAAAAATATAAGGCGACCCAAGATTCTCCGGCATGCCTTACTGGCCATCCAAAGCCTGATTCGGTCATCTTACAGGCTGCTCAAAGGCGCTCCAAAAATCCATCAACGCCTATCTCCACTCCTCCAGACAAGGAAGGTCGCAGACTGGATAATATAGGCAAGAGATTCTCCTCAATGTCTGCAATCACTGTCAGGGCAGCGAATTCATTAGCAATTTTAGGCCGATATGATCGTCAGATGTGGTCCGACATGCAACCTTTCCTGGACCTCATCCCAGAAAATAAGCAAGAAGAGGCACGAAAGATCCTACAGGAAGGTGAGCGTGCGTCGGAAGAGATTATTGACTGCGCTCTGGACATAGCCTCTACTGGTTTCCGCCAACTAGCGGGCACCGCTGTCTTACGACGACAAGGTTGGCTCAAGGCCACATCCTTCAGACCAGAAGTGCAGTCCCGAATTCTAGACATGCCTTACGATGGGGAATCTTTGTTTGGCAAACATGTGGATGACGCACTTCAAACCATTAAGACGGACACAGACACGGCCAAGTCCCTGGGTACCCTGCAGTACAGGAAGCAGCCCTTTCGAGGGGCTAGAGGGAGAGGTTTCACCTCATTTCGAGGTTCCTTTCATAGACAGTACCAGCAATCGCAATACAGGCCTTCATACCATCAGCAGTACAGGCAATCATCGACTGCCTCCTATACCAGACAGGGAGGGAAACGAAGACAGGGTTCACAATCCAGAGATCAACCTAGAAAGCAATGATCTTCCACAGGCACTGGCTATGCTCCCTCAATGCCCGCAACATCAACAAATAGGAGCAAACATTTCCAACTTCATCCAAGAGTGGAAGAAGATAACATCGGACAAGTGGGTGCTAGATATAGTGAAAAGAGGTCATACCCTGGAGTTCACAGAAAAGCCACCGCTTCACCCACCAACATCAGGCAGCTCTCTCCACCTTCGTCTGCTTCAAGCGGAAGTCCTCAGCCTTCTGGCCAAAGGGGCTATTGAGGCAGTTCCTCTGCAGCAACGAGGTCTTGGATTCTACTCCCGTTTTTTCCTCATAAGGAAGAAGTCGGGAGAGTGGCGTCCTATATTAGACCTCAGGAAGCTCAACAAGTTCCTTCGGAAACAATCCTTCAGGATGATCACATTGTCTGATATCTTGCACCTCTTGAATCCTGGAGATTTTATGACAACCTTAGATCTCCAGGACGCCTACTTCCACGTTCCAATATACCAAAAACATCGCAAATATCTCCGTTTTACAGTAGCCGGTGCCCATTATCAATTCAGAGTCCTGCCATTTGGCCTCAGATCAGCTCCGAGAATCTTCACGAAATGCCTTGCCCCAGTCGCAGCCTCCCTCAGAAGCAAGGGTTTCCAAGTTTTCCCTTACCTGGACGACTGGCTCATAAAAGCTCCGTCATCTCTACTAGCCTCAAAAGCCACAGATGCCTGCCTAAGACTATTCAACAGTTTGGGTCTAACAGTGAACCTACAAAAGTCAGTTGTGTTCCCCGCACGCAGGAGAGTTTTCCTGGGAGCAGAATTGGACACTATCCAAAACAAGGCATATCTTACCCTAGCAAGGCAGCAGAAGCTGACCCAATTGGCTGTCACAATCTCCGCAAGAAAGTCCGTTTCAGTACGACTATTCAAATCGCTTCTGGGCATGATTTCCTCAGCCATAGTCCTAGTACCGCTGGCAAGACTCAAGATGAGACCTCTACAAGAAGAACTACAACTCCAATGGACCCAGTCACAAGGATCCTTCGACGATTTAATAACCATCACACCAAGGATTCGGCAGACGTTCGAATGGTGGTCCCACATCAACCACCTCTCCCACGGTCTAACCTTTCTGGCACCAATAGCAGATTTCGTTATCACCACGGACGCCTCCCTGGAAGGATGGGGAGGCCACTTACAGGACATGCGCATTCAAGGCAGATGGTCCAAGCTCCAAAAAGAGGTGCACATAAATCTGTTAGAACTGAAGGCGATTCATCTTACGCTCAAAGCTTTTCTGCCACGCATCGCAGGATAATCCGTGTTAGTCAGAACAGACAACACAACAAGCATGTTCTACATCAACAAGCAGGGAGGAACAAGATCCCTCTCCCTCTCAAGGGAAGCTCAGTCTCTCTGGAACTGGCTCACACGGAACAACGTCCGCCTCAGGGCAGAGCACCTGGCGGGGGTCAACAATGCTCTAGCGGACTCTCTCAGCAGGACAGACGACAACTGTCACAAGTGGGAACTCAACCAGACCATACTCGAGAGCATTTTTCAACGATGGGGTCGGACGATCCTAGACCTGTTCGCCACCAACCTGAACGCCAAATGCCAGTTTTACGCCAGTCGATACCCACTCCCGGGGTCGTGGGGAAATGCTCTTTTGATAAGATGGTCCGGGATCTTTGAATACGCTTTTCCCCCCATTCCACTGATTCCCAGACTCCTCAGGAAAATGAAGACCGAAGGCTGCAAGATCATTCTCATAGCCCCCAAGTGGCCGAGGCAGTACTGGTACACGGAGCTCCTCCTCCGGTCAATAGCCAATCCAGTCCGTCTCCCTTGCAACCACAATCTTCTATCGAAGAATCAGGGTCTCATTTTACATCCCGACCCAACTTCACTGCACTTGCATGCTTTGCTCCTGAGTTCAGAGAGTTCCAAGATATGAACATCGACCAAGAATGTAGGCTCATATTATCTAAAGCGCGAGCGGAGAGCATGAATAAGACATACAAATTAAAATGGAAGAGGTTCTGTGTTTGGTGTTCTCAGAACAATTTTCACCCATTTCAAATCAATCCTGAGCAAATTCTTCCTTACCTGCTCTCCCTTTCCAAGGCTGGTCTTTCCTATGCATCAGTCAAGATTCACCTAGCAGCTATAGCCTCTTACAGACGATCGGCTAACATGCCGTCTATTGGTTCAACCAGAGTCATCAAACAGTTTATGAAAGGGCTGTTCCGCACCTTTCCTCCAGTTCGCTTACCTCCGCCAGAGTGGCACCTTAATATTGTTCTCTCCCAGCTCATGAAAGCCCCTTTTGAACCCATCCATAGAGCTGAACTCAAGTACATCACCTGGAAAGTGTCAACCTTGCTCGCTCTCACCTCTACCAGAAGAGTCAGTGATATAAAAGCGTTCACTACTAAAGAACCCTTTTTAGTTTTTTCTGAGGATTTCGTTATGCTCCGGACCAATCACAGATATATTCCCAAAGTTCCATCTTCATTCCACCTCAATGAACCAGTTATTCTACGAACCTTTTTTCCAAACCCTACTACGATAGCAGAGAGAACTCTCCATTCTTTGGACATTAAACAATGCCTAAAATTTTACCTGCAAAGTACGAAGAACATCAGGAAATCAGACCAACTCCTAGTATCTTATTCTCTGGGACGTCAGGGAACGGGAGTAACCAAGGCCACTATAGCCCGATGGATTTCTTCACAATCCAATTTTGTCACACCAAGGCAGGAAAACCCTTGACTAGGCGCCCGAGAGACCACTCTACAAGAGCAGTCTCCACATCGGCTGCTTTGTTTCAAGGTATTGCCCTTGAAAAAATTTGCCAGGCTGCGACATGGAAAACCACACACTCCTTTACGCAGCACTATTGTTTGGAGTCATCACAAAGAACAGACTCTCTAGTAGGACAAGCTGTGCTACGCCATCTCTTTCATTAAGGTGAGACCTTTCCTTAGTTATAGTCATATGGTTTAAGATGCAGATAACCATGTTTCTATTGTGTTTCCTGGTGAAATATCTAAAGTGTATGTATGTATGTACTTTTTAATGTGTATGCAGATAGATGAATTTTATCTATTTATATATATATATTTATATATATATGTATATATGCACGTACTTAGAGTATCTGTATTCCTTCGTAACTCACGCTCAGAAATGTATGAGTTTTCTATAAATGTTATTATTATGATTATTATTAACTATAATTGAGATAGAGGGTCTTCATGCTCGCACCCTCCACCCACGCTGGAT
The DNA here is from genome assembly GCF_031143425.1 of Pleurodeles waltl. Taxonomy (NCBI): domain Eukaryota; kingdom Metazoa; phylum Chordata; class Amphibia; order Caudata; family Salamandridae; genus Pleurodeles; species Pleurodeles waltl. The sequence continues at coordinate 396,989,415 of NC_090448.1, forward strand.
ACAATGTTTATCAACCATACTGCTGTCTATTCAGATTCAAGCATGTGAATTTATGAAAGATCCAATACTGGATAAGAAAACAAGTTACTTACCTGTAACTACAGTTATCCAGTATTGGTATCTTTCATAAATTCACATGCGACCCACCCTCCTCCCCTTTGATGCTCGCATTCCTCTCAGGTTTTAATTTTTCACTCTCGTGCTAGAAAATCTGAGGAAGGGAGCTTCTCTGGAGAAGGTTCTAGAGGGTGCTGGTGCCTGATTGGACAGCAGGCAGGTTTGGGTCCTTTCACAAAAGGACATGGATAGGCTATATGAGCAAGCTCTGACTCCATTATAGCCTATGGCAAAAAAAAAATATTTATTTATTGCTATTTTATGTACCGTGGGACTCCCACTTCGACGACTGGGATGATTCAAGCATGTGAATTTATGAAAGATACCAATACTGGATAACTGTAGTTACAGGTAAGTAATTTGTTTTCGTCTCCACCAACGTCGGCGATGACGATCTCATGTAAATTAAGGTCAACCGCACTGTTATCAAAGAAAACCCCTATCTCGCTGATCTCAAAACAGCATCTAAGACTTTGTCGACGACGAGACAACCACTGTCAACTGACTCTGCGACAGGAAATCTCTCAACTGCAGCTCCATCACTGTCAATGACAGCCACGTCGACGAAGGCACAACCAACAACAGTCCTGTCAACAAAGAAACAGTGGGCGACAGTCCAGTCGACAAAGACACAGTTAATGACACCATTGTTGAGGCGAGTACCATCAACCACCACAGTGTCGACAAACGATTTCCTCAATGAAAATAACTGTCACTGCTGACCCAATAAAGAAACCCCCGTCGACGACAAAAACAACTAAGTCACCGTTGACACCAAAGGCGACTTTAATACCTTTAATGCCTACTGTAAGGATGTCACTCTCTGGAACAGCTCCAAGAAAAATTATACTTCTGGAACATGTCACCTAGCAAAATTACTCCATTCCTGCCGCCTCATCTCCTAGATGAGGATTCAGACAAGGAAGGTCTTTTTAGAGTGGTTCACAGCCCTTCAGAACTGCATGTTAAATATCAAGAAGAGGAGGAAGATGATGACATTACTATCAGGAAGACTCGGATCTGGGTGAACAGGCACAAGAACAATATCATGTCTATTCTTCATGAGATCTGCAGGAGTAAGCAGTTCATATGCCATGGGAGTTGATATCCAATCTTCAGGATATGCTCCATAAATGTATATAAACGTTTCCCTGAACCAGCACCATCTGCGTTTCTGTTGCACCGTCAAACACCAATAAGATGGCCACAACAAACGCACTGACTCGTCCTACCACACAGTCTCTAACACTGCCTCCCCGGTCAACACTACCATTGGCAGATCCACCAGCAGATGACCCTGACACCTCAGAAGGGGATCAAGAGGAAGAAGGAGAGATAAGGGATAAGGCTTCAGCAGCTACTGAGTGGGATGATTACATAATACACCTACCATCTCCACCTCTGCCCCCTCCAGTTCACTCGCCACCAGATGATATACGTGGCTTTCATAATATCATGGTACAAGCAGCAAAGTGCTTCCAGTTGCCCATAACCACCAATCAGGCAGACTGCTTCCTGTACTATCACAAGGAGCCCATGAAAAAGTTAGTAAAGGCAATACCCATAATACACTTCATGTGGCAAGAGGGTATTCCCACTGTGACAAATCCAGCCGCTATATCAGCAATCATGCCCAGACTGGACAAAAAATATAAAGCACCAGTTGAAACGCCAGTAGGCCTAGTGGGTCATCCCATGCCAGATTCTGTTATTAGTCAAGCAACTCAATGGTGCTCGAAGAACCCTGACACACCTATCACTACACCGCCGGACAGAGAGGGGTACCGCCTTAACTCTATGGTGTTGGCAGCTAATTCTCTAGCAATACAAGGAGGATTTGACAGGCAAATGTGGTTGGAAATGCCCCAATTCATAGATCTTCTGCAAAAAAAAATCTAAGGAAGAAACCAGAAAGATTCTCTAGGAAGGAGAACAAGCCTCTGCAGATATAATAGACTGCACCATAGATATCTCCTCAACAGGATTTCGGCAGTTAGCTGGAAGCCTGGTTGAAAACAGCATCCTTTAGACCAGAAGTACAAAGCAAAATCTTAGGCATGCCTTACAATGGCAAATCGTTGTTCGGCAAGCACATCCATGATGCTCTCCAAGCTATAAAGACCGATATGGAGTCAGATCCTTGGGAACATTGCAGATTACAAGGCAGCCCTTCTGAAGGGTCCGGGGCAAGAGTACTTTTTCCTATCGAGGAGGATTTCAACCCTATAGGCAGCAATATCAGCCTTATAAAGGGAAGTATCGTTCACAATATGCGCAGCAGTGCAGACATCCACCTTTTAGCAGCTTACAAACAGCTAACAAGAGGAAAACAGCCCAGGATGATGCATGACAAGGAAACAGTGACCTTGTGCAGGTGCTGGCTACCCCCTACACTCAATCAGATCATCATGGGGGTAATTTTTCCTGCTTCCTACATCAATGGTCAGGTATAACAGACAAATGGGGTCTGGATGTCATAGCCTGGGAACATATCCTCAAATTTGTTAAACCACCAAATGTCCCGCCCAAAGGACCACCCCCTCCAAGTCTAAAACGGTTACTGATGGAGGTTTCTATTATAATAAAAAATGGACACTAGAAAGGTGTCTGAAGTCTCAGAAGGCAATCAGTCTCTACTCCTGCTTTTTTCTCATCAGGGAAAAGACAGGAGACTGGCGCCCGATCTTAGATCTTTGGAAGCTAAACAAGTATTTAAAAAAGCAATCGTTTTGGATGGTCTCCCTACAAGACATCTTGTTTTGCGCCATTTATTCCAATAAGGTGAGCCAAATTTGAATGTATTTTTTTACCACCATCCGCTTCCTTTCAGTAACACTGTTATTAACATATACAAACTGCTAACTATTCTGATTCAAGCATTTGAATCTATGAAAGATACCCCAATACTGGAGAAGAAAATAAGTTGCTTACCTGTAGCTCCCCAGTATTGTTATCTTTCATAGATTCACATGTGACCCACCCTTGTGACCATAGAGGCTCCCCTTATTACTCATTGCTTCTAGTTCACTCTTGTGTGGGAAAATCTGGGGGACTGGTACCTCTGTAGTGAAGGTTCTAGAGGGTGCTGTCGCCTGATTGGATGGACTTCGGCCATTTTTATGATACTAATGAGCTGTAAAAGTGAATGTTGTGAATATCGACTTCAATGCAGGTTGTACTCTACTGCTTCCTATATTACCGCAGGGCTCCCACTTCGACGACGGGGAATGATTCAAGCATGTGACTTTATGAAAGATACCAATACTGGAGAACTACAGCAACAGGTAGGTAACTTATTTTCTTATTTGAGTTAGTGCTTGTGACACTGTAGAGCAGCTTCAAAGTATTGAGAAAGAAGGAAGAGCAGTAGGGAAAAGGATAGGAGGTAATATGTATGTCATGCCTGTTGCTTGAATATTGTGAAGAGACGACGGTAGTGGTACAAAGCGAAGGGGCCCTGAAAGAGAGACTGAGGATATAAGAAAGACCCAGTTGTGGTAGAGAGATTTACGAATCAGATGTAATTGATACTTTATTAGGTTTGATGTTGGACAAAAGACATGTTATGGCAAGGGTGATTGGTTGAAATAAAGCCAGACAGCCTTCAAAGATGTGCTAGTTGTCAAATGGCATTATGGGTGGGGAACTCTTCCTATTGCCCTTGGGGCTAGTTTTTCTGAGAGCCATGAGAATAGACGGTAGCCCCCACCCCCTTCTCAGAGTGCTGAAGACAAGATTGGCCCGCACTTTACTTGTGAATGTTGTTTTCAGATTATAACAGTAATATTGGGGTTTGCTTTGATTCCACTCCTACCCCAGTATTTTCACTGCAGTCTACCTCTGATTTCTTTCATCTCTGTGGCTAATATCAGAAGTCACAAGAAGACTCGAGAGCCATAGTAAGAAAGGCCTGCTCACAGGGCCGCCCGGGAATATAGGTTTTTAAAAGAGGGACTGAATCACTAAAGACCCGGAGGATTCCAGGGAAGGTCAGCCCCCCAAACATTTTCATCTAGGCTAGCCACCTGACAGACATACCACAGCCGTGGGCTGAGGTTTCGAACTGGTGTCCTCTTAGTGGTGTCTCCTTGCATTTCAGGTTATTCAGGGGTGGCAAGGCAAGGGTCAAGCTGAAGATAAAAGCATTGGCATAAGCCAATAGGTCTCACCTTTTGGACCTTATAATTATTTAGCCATGCAGCATATTAAACCTTTATCAGAAATACACTGTTTGTACATTCCTTCATACAATTGACATTAGACTGTAATATTCAAAACATCACCTAGAGGGCACAACAATAAAAATAGCATTTGGAAGAAACATAGTCATGTAACCATATAGCCAGCCCCTAGAGGGCATTACCACACGAAAAGAGAAGGGCAAAGAAAACTGCAGTGTAACAATGCATTCAGCCCCTAGAGGGCATAGTGCATTACACTGCTAGAACATTATTACAAACAATGCCCTTAGAACACAAACTACTCCCAGCTGTAAAGCAAAAGCTCCAATCTTGAGAGAGCTTAAAAAGACAATGACTGTTGGGAGAGGTTATGATTTTGCCACCCGCCCTCCCCCACCTACTGTGGGGAGCCAGAAGATGAGCTGGACAGAAAGAGCACTTCATGCCTAACGTATTGGTGGCGGTCTCATTGTCCTAGGACCACAACAGGCAGAGTTATGGGCATAAATGTGTTGTAAAAGGAATGCCCGCAAATAATTTTGGGGTGAGTTTCTCGTAAAGTGAATATTGTAGTAATGGTTCTCCCGCTGTGCCTGGGAGAGCCTCGTTGAGGGTTTCCATTGTGTTTTTTCTATTTAAAAGATGGCAATTTGTATATTTTTTAATTGCTAAACATGGGAAGAATTTAAGAATGGGGCTACAAATTTAACCAGTGGTCATGTAAAACGCTCCAGTCTTCCGGTCAAGTTCGCTCTATATGAAACTGCAAAAAAAAAAACAAATCCCCCTCCAGCTTACTGCCTTTATCCGGTGCAGACACACAAAGAAAAAGTGAGACTCCTGAGGAAGAAAATACATACTGCCAGGAGTGCGAAGAAAGGCAAAAGAAAAAAGTAGTGTGCTGGCACTAAGGTAGTATATGTCCCATCGTGCAATAATCCATGTAACAGGGTCAGTCTCCAAGGCGGGAACAAAACGGCCTCAAGGTGGGACAAATCTAAAGCATTTACCTAACAATCCAAAGACATTTTTTATGGCAGGCCAAGAAACGAATGAAAGTGATGGGTGTGGTAAAAGACCACAGAAGTAGATTACAGCATGTCGAGAGACAGCACATGCACGCTGCCTAGTCTCGACCTAAAAAATAGGCAAACAAAAGATTTTTCCTTTGTGTTCAGTTTTTACAACTCAGTATTTATTGAGGAGAAATTCAATGGTTGGGGTTAGAGGATTGTACTCTGGAGGCCATTTGTGCATTCTTGCCCATATGGAAAGTAGCTTGATGCTGATAGAGCGTTCCGTATTAACAATTTACCTGTGTTTTGGACGCTCTTTTAGGCCGATGAATCTTTTGACCAAGTGGGACTCTCCTTACTCGAGAGAAGATCAATCTTGTCAACTCGATAATCATTAATCAATAACGAACATAAGCAACATCGCGAACAACATAACACCTCACAATTAATCCAGACATTATTTCGGCGAAACCGTGACCTTTCGGCCGCGAATAACCACACCAGTTTTATGCAAAGTTAGTCAATTTATTTCACTATATTAACAAAGCTAGCACAATGTAAATGTGTCTCAACACCAAATGATAAATGTAAATGAACATTAATAGCTGTCCATGTCTACGGAAGAGATGTAATCTATGCAGCATTTGAACAACAATGCCTTCTATAATGGCAACGCAAACTACTAAAACAATAATCTGTAATGAACTAATTGCATACATTGATCAGCATAACAAGGTTTCAAATTGCATTGTGCGTCGAATGAATCCTCACCTAACCTCAAATTAGCATCAGCATGTGGGACTTCATGCAAAACAATTTAGAAACATTAATTTGGAAAACTTCTAACTAGGGCACTAATCAAAATCAGCAGTTGGTTACCTAAAAAGAAAACCCAATGCAATTGTACATTTATATCTTTTCATATTTACCAAATTCAATCAGCATTCAAGGAAGTCTTCGTCTCGCAGGTACCAGATTCGATCGGCATGGGACGGGGCAAAGGGTAGGGTGGACGGGGCAATTGCCTCACGGCGGCAAGACTAAGGACAAACTACTTCATGCAAGGGACAAATCAAAATTAAAGTCTCTAGGGCAAGAATCTCTTTCTCTCGATTAGAGAAAGCATCAGGGTCTCCGTCAAAATGGCGTCGATGGCGATAATGGCTGCAATGGAATCAAGGGCGTAATGGACTAATTTCTCCTCGTGCACCTGATTTTTATAGACAACAGTTCAAATCCAGTAGGGTCTTCCATTGGAGGGTTCATAGGTTAGCTTCAAATTGACCAATCAAAAACAACAGTTTACAAGCTTTTACTTAAGCATACATTATCCTTGGAGTCGGGTACGTAAGTTGCAACATTTTATGCCAATTAACTCACTCTCAGAGCTTCCATTGTCCGCACCTGCAGATTGACCTTGGAGAGAAAAAGAAGATGCCTTGCTGGCATGGAACCTTAAGATAAGCATGTGAACCGAGCCCACTGGAAAAGTACAGCTTCAAGCAAGAATACACGTTTATTCAGCTTCGGTGGAAAAAATACGAGCATCGAAACCGTGAGACAAAGCAACTAGGCCGAAGCCTCTACTAAAGTTAGGCTAAGCTAATACATTTTAAACAAGCAAATCATAGCACACGTTTATGATTATGTCGGATTAGTACATTTCTAATACATCACGTTATATAAAGCACGCTTATAAATGATGGCAAACTACTCTGAGGGCACATTTTGTCCCCGTACAATCTTCATTAGTTCGGTTAAAGTCACACATGATTATTGCAATACTACGTTTATGCGCTAAGAAATGTAAAACCTTCATTTCCGCGTCACCAATCCCTCCTCTGATGACTACTTGTCATCACACAAAACATGCCCACAAATTTTATTCCATTAAAATTCTGTCAGTTCTCTTTGCCTTTTTGTTCCCCTTGTTCTCGCTTTGTATTCTTCTGCCATTCTTTTCATTACCTTCTCTTCCTTCCTTCTCCTAATTCTTTCCATTTTCATTATTATTCCCCTTTTTATTCCCCAAATTCCAAACATGCAAATTAGTACTATTAGTATTCCCTGTATTATTTTCAGCAAAATCCCGTTCCAAATTCCACCTAACCAATGTCCCACTGACGCAATCCCTTTTCCAACTTTCTCCCAAACTCCTGGTTCTTTCAGTTCCTTCAAATCTGCACTTTCTTTTGTTAGATTAGCAAGCATTGTTTTAATCTTCACACTATTATCAGGAATATAAGTACAGCAGTGTCGTGCACCAAGCATTTTGCAAACGCCGCCATCCTTTGCTAAAAGAATGTCTAAGGCAAGCCGGTTTTGAAGAGTCATAGCTCTTTCCGCTGCAAGTTCAGCATCCATCAGGATTATAGCACCTGAAAACTTTGTCAACATGTTATCCACTATAGTAGACAACTTTCGTATTTTGATGGAATTCAACACAACTCCCAATGAAGGAATCATGGCTCCAAATATATCTCCTACCACAGCAGCTGCGGTCTCTCTTTTCTGGATACAATGGGATCCAGACTTCTTTGGAATCACCGATAAGTCATCCAGTTGATAAACCTTTGGGAACACTATACCCAAATAACATCTCCCCCACCACCCTTTTGGAACACGATAATAGGCATTATGCCCACAAATGTAATATACACCCGGTATGACAGGGTCAAGTCCGTTCAGCATGAATGTCCATTTGGCCTTAAAGATAAACGTATGTTTACATTCACTCGCACCCACAAAAATGTTATCATAATAAGACTCACCACGATATATCCAAAATTTCCCTACATGCCAAGCATCTAAAGCTATTCTCCCTTGTGTTTTTATTGCAGCAAAAGCATAATTATCTACTGAGGTCCTTTCGTGTAGTTCCTTTTCTAATTTCGCATTCATTTGTGCCCTTCTATCATCTGTGCGATCTAAGAAGCTTATTTCTACTGCAGTGAGCGAGCAGGTAATATTTTCCCTATGAGCGTGAGCCGTTTCAAAAGGCAGCATTGGCTCGAAAAATTCCCTCATTATTTTTGCATCCCAATCCTTAGCAGTCTGGCTTAGCTGTGTGATTATAGGTACATATGCAAAAGTAACATAATTTGAATAAAAATACTGTATGTTAGTCTGACCATAAAATCTAGAAGTTACTATACTACATGTAATCCCATACGTAAGAGGCATGTGGTGATAAGTCACCCCTTCCGTTACCGATGTCGGTATCTGTGTACACACGTAACAATCTTTCGCATCCATAGTCTCCACATATTCTGTTAGTAAGCGATAGAAAACGTTATATGAAAGCTCCTTCTTCTCATGCAATTGTCTCATCTAATTCTAGTCTTTTCAAGGCAGATAGTTCAGTAACAGGAACAGGAGCAATAGTAGTAGCATCAATTTTCCCACTTTCCCCCTTTCCATGCATTCCAAGCACTATTGCCATTATTATTATTATACATGCAACTACTAAGCCGACACACACATATTTACAATATTTCATTCTACCGTTTTGTATAGCGTATCTAGACATGATCTGTATAGAATCAGAGAGCTGAAGACACTTATAAAAGAAAACGAGGTAGCAATTGGTTACAAAGCTGTACAAGCGCAATGTTCACACCGTTCTTCTTCAGGAGGCCAGTCACTTATCAGTTAGCAGCAAAGCCTCAATTCGGGTTTAAAGTCAATCAGGTTATCAAAGTCTCATCCGGTTAACAAATGTCTCATCCGATTTTGCAATGTCTCTTTAGCCAGTTCTCAGCTGGTTGTATCACGTTAGGTTATAGCAAGCAATGTCCTTTACCAGCTTTTCAATCAACAGCGTCTAGAAAACTTTTCTTTTCTATTGGTATCTCTTCTTCTTCGTTCTCGAGGCTAAGAGATACAAATTCGTCAGCCCAATCGTCATTGACTGCATATGCCCATTCTGGACCGGAATACCTCCTTTTTGGTATTCTTTTCCTTTTCAATTTTGCCTCTCTCTTTTATTCTGCCTCGCTGGTACTCTCCTCTTTGGTCAAGTCTTTCTCTTCACTTGATGCTGGTACCACGACAGACACTTCCTTTCTCTTCTCTTTCACCTTTGGCCCTTCACAGTCTATCGACTTTCTCCTCGTTCTCAGTTTTTCCGGTGATATGCTCGGTCTTTTCCTTGCACTGTGACCATTTGATGGACCTGCACTTTCTTCTGAAGAAGACTGAACACTTTCGCTCTGTTTTCCTTTGTCCCCTTCCTCTTGGGAATCAGTCACGTTTTCCTTCTCTTTTTCTGTACCGTCTGCTTCTGGAAAAGCCCTCCTCTGGTCAGGCACTCCTGCTTTCTCACCTCTTTCTCGATCGTCTGTTTCTGGGAAAGCCCTCCTCTGATCAGGCTCTCCTTCTTTTCCACCTCTTTCGAGCCCGTTACTTTCGTCAGGCTCTTTGTCACTTTCGGCTGCTTCAGGCTCTTTGCTACCCTCAGCTTCTTGGTCGCTGTCTGAGGTTTCTCCTTGGTCTTCCCCAAGTGAGTTGGCTGCTTCGTCCTCAGAGAATGTTTCTCTCTCCTCTGTTACTGCCTGTTCGCTGTTAGTTCTGGTTTGCTCTGCCACAGCGCTCGGCACTTTATCAGGTATTGGCAATTTCAGAGCTTCAACTTCCTCTTCTGTGGGACACAACACTTTCTTTGTGTGACTGGCGTGAATCCAGTTGGGAACCCCCGCACACTTTACAGCAGTAGTTGTTGTCAGGATCACTTGGAAAGGGCCTTTCCAACGGGGTTCCAGACACGACTTCCTGACGTGCTTCTTTATCACGACCCAGTCACCTGCTTTCAGTGTGTGTCCTGGACCTTGGTTCGGTGGCAAGGTGGTCGCTTCCACCTGGTGAGAGAAAGAGCGAACCACGTCAGCCAGACCTTTGCAGTAGTCTAACACCATATCATCTGTAATATTAAAAAGCGCGTTTGCGGGAACTGCAGGAAGTCTCATAGCCCTGCCCAGGAGGATTTCGTGCGGGGACAGTCCAGTCTTCCTGTCAGGAGTGTTTCTCATTGACATTAACACCAAAGGCAATGCGTCAGGCCATTTCAAATTTGTCGATGCACATATTTTCGCCATTCTTGATTTCAGGGTACCATTCATTTGTTCCACCAGTCCTGATGCTTCGGGACGATAGCTACAATGCAGCTTCTGCTCAATGTTCAGCGCTTCGCAAAGTAACTTTATCACCTCGTTATTGAAGTGACTTCCCCTATCTGATTCTAAAGAGATCGGGAATCCGAAACGTGGTATTAACTCCCTTAACAATAGTTTAGCAACTGTCAGGCTGTCATTTCTACGTGTGGGGTATGCTTCAATCCAGTGACTAAAAATGCACACAATCACCAACACATACTTCAGACCACCATGCACAGGCATCTCAATGAAGTCCATTTGCATTCGGCTAAATGGTCCCGCTGCTCTGCCAATGTGTCCCATGTTCACGACTGTTCCCTTTCCTGGGTTCATCTGCTGACAAGTGACACATCGGTGGCAGACGGCTTCTGCAACTTGACGAAATCTGGGGTTAAACCAATCAGTTTTGAACAATCTTATCATGGCATCTCTCCCTAGGTGAGCTTGCCCATGATAGAACCACGCTAGCTGCGATAAGAGACTATTCTGTAAGACAAATTTTCCCTCATTTGAAACCCACAGCTCATCTGGTCTCTGTACACATTGTGATTTAATCCAGGAAGCCTTTTCATCCTCCCTGACGCTATTCTGCAATGCTTTTAGTTCATCCATTGTGTCTACAACCTTCAAAGCAAATGCTTCGGCTGGTTCAAGCTCTGGTTCAGTGATCGAGTTCCATTCATCTTTTAGTAATATACAGTTCAAGGCACAAAATCTTGCGACTTGATCCGCATATGCGTTTCCCAGGGAAACATAGTCCTGTCCTTTTGTATGCGCACTACACTTTACCACTGCAATCTCGGCTGGCATTTGAATGGCATGTAACAATTCCCTTATTCTCTCCCCGTTTTTCACTGGGGACCCTGAAGAAGTCAGGAAACCTCTCTGTGACCACAGTTGCCCAAAGTCATGTACAATCCCAAACCCGTACTGACTATCAGTGTAGATAGTAACCTTCATTAATGTTGACAGTTGACATGCTCTTGTAAGGGCTACAAGCTCTGCTACTTGTGCAGAATAGACTCCTTGAAGCCAGGACGCTTCCAGGACACCTGCTACAGTACATACAGCATATCCTGCTTTCAATACTCCCATTGCATCTCTTAAACAGGACCCATCAACAAAAACAATTTGATCATTTTCATCAAGCTTAGTATCTCTGATGTCAGGTCGTGGTTTTGTGCAAAATTCAGTCACCTGAAGACAGTCGTGCTCGACATCCTCAGCGTTCTCTATTTCAGCATTTTCACCAGGAAGCAAGGTTGCTGGATTCAACGTAGTGCACCTTTTCAGCTGCACATTCGGTGAGCCCAGAATTATCGTTTCATACCTTGTGAGCCTTGCTCCAGTCATGTGTTGAGTTCGGGAGCGGGTCAAAAGAATCTCAACTGAGTGAGGGACCATGACTGTTACTGGATGTCCCATCACTATTCCTTCACTCTGAGTGAGGCTGATACCAACTGCTGCTACGGCACGCAAGCACCCTGGCAGTGCTGCTGCGACCGGATCCAAAGTAGCTGAAAAATATGCTACCGGTCTGTTTATGCCGCCATGGGCCTGTGTCAAGACAGACAAAGAACATGCATCACGTTCATGACAAAACAGTGTGAAAGGCTTCGTGTAATCAGGCATACCTAAAGCTGGAGCCCTGCACATGCATTCCTTCAATTCAATAAAAGCATCCATCTCATCTCCTTTCAGCTCGATTGCATCCAACGCATCCTTCTGGGTCAGTTTCAGTAAAGGCTTTGCTAGAGCCGAGAAGTTGGGAATCCACTGGCGACAGTAACTCACCATCCCCAAAAACTTCCTCACCTCCCTTCTCGTCTTTGGTGGACTCATTTGAAGTATGCTCGTGATTCTCTCCTTCATTATTCTCCGTGACCCTTTCTCTATCTGGTGGCCCAAGTATTTCACTTTCTTCTGACAGAACTGTAATTTAGAAGGAGACACCTTGTGTCCATTCCCTCCCAAATGGTTCAGTAGGGCAATGGTGTCAGCTGTGCAGTCACTTTCTGTCTTGGATGCGATCAGTAAGTCATCAATGTACTGCACTAGGGTTGACTCGAACGGCAATTTTAATGCTTCCAAGTCTTTCTTCAGGATCTGATTGAAAATCGATGGTGACTCAGAAAACCCTTGAGGAATTCTGCACCAACTGTAAACCCTGTCTAGGAATTTGAAACAGAAGAGAAATTGGCTGTCCTCGTGAAGAGGCACCGAGAAGAATGCCTGTGACAAGTTGATGACTGAGAACCATTCAGCATCACAAGGAATTTGGAACATTATCACAGCCGGATTCGGTACTACGGGGCAGCATTTAACCACAATGTCATTTATCTTTCTCAAGTCCTGCACGAGTCGGACCTTTCCACTTGGCTTTATCAGTCCCATGATTGGTGAATTACATGGACTGCTCAACACCTCCTTCAGTACTCCCTGTTTCACAAACTCGTCAATTAGTTGGGCGACTTTCATGAGGGTGTCTTGCGCCATGTGGTATTGTGGGGTCTGGGGAAATACTGCATTAGGTTTTACGGTCACTTTCACTGGTTCCACTCCTTTCACCAATCCCACCTCCTTTCCTGTCATATCCCACACTTCTTTTCCCACCGTTTCCCTTAATTCAGCTGGAATATCCTCTTCAGTTATCATCCGGAAAAGACTAATCAACGGATATGCTTCATCGACAGTCTCTACGCTGTCCCCTTCTTCGCTGTCCTCCTCTTCCCCATCACTGTTCGTCTCAATTGTAATTCCATTGTTCGAACACGTAATCGAACATCCCAACCTGCACAATAGGTCTCTCCCTAACAGTGCTACTGGGCTTGAGTCACAGACCACAAAATTGTGTGTCCCTTGATAGTTGCCAATGCTGACTGGTACTGGATCTGTGATTGGGTCCGTCAGGTGCCTGTTCGCTACTCCCACTACTTGAACCGTTCTCCCTGAGAGGGGCAAATCTGGTACTTCAATGCTCCTAACAGTTGAACGTGTGGCTCCTGTGTCAACCAAGAATGAAACACGATGACCCATTACTCTTCCCTCTACATACGGACCCTTCTGATCAACTTCCAAGGATGCTGCAAGCACACAATTTCCCTCTTCTTCTGAGCTTTCACTCTCCCATGCATTGTTTATTCCATTCTCACTGTGTGATGGGAACTGTCGCACTGTGTCATTTGTACTCATCACTTGACCCGAGACCTGTGGAGGAACCATCACTTGCTGCTGATTTATTGGTGCTAATGGTATTTGCATTGGTTGATTAGGTACCATAGGAAACTGCTGTTGCATTGGCTGCATTTGCGTTATCTGCATGCGGGGCATCTGCATCTGCTGCGGCTGCATGGGCTGTAATCCTTGCAGCTGGTTTACGGTCTGAAAGATTGGGTTCGGACCTCTCATTTTCGGTCCTCTCATTGTCTGTAATGCATTGACATCATTGTTCTGCTGACCAACACCTGCACCTTCCTGCACCAACATCGGGCACTCGCGTTTCCAATGTCTGACAATTCCGCACACGTGACACAGCATCACCTTTTTCATCGCCTGCACACCAGTCACAACAGTGTTCAAATCCGGACCATTATTCACAAAACCTCCCCTGCCTCTGCCTCTCGCCTGTGGTTGAAACGCCATGTTTCCCTGTAACTGCGGCTGCGGTTGCGGTACCTGCTGTGAGAACCCTTGCAACCCTTGCAAACCCGTCTGAGCTGCCTTAAGTTGCATCACCATAACTTTTTCCTTCAACTTTTTCTGCTTCACTTCAATTTCGTCGCTACAGTATTTCGCATACGTCAACACCTCATCAATCGGTTTCGACTGCCAACAAATCAAATGCGACTTTATCATCTGACTTATCTCTGGTCTCAGCCCTTCCACAAATCTGAACACAAAATGAAGCATGTCCTTCGCCTCTATTGTTTCCGTGCCACTGTAGTTCTTGAACGCCTTCAACAACCTCTCATAGTAACTGTGAATCGACTCTTTAGCCTCTTGGGCTGTTCGATCAATCTTCTGCCAATCCACATTTTTCGTGGGAACCGTTGTCTTCAAGTGCTCAATCACCTTATAGTACAAACTCATTACCATAGGTGATGGTGCACCTGTACTCCTGTCTCTTTCTGGTTCACTTGTCGGCCAACCTACAGCTCTTTTGCAGTCTTCCCACAAATCTGCCGGAACCACAATCTCAAAGAGGGTGTTCAGATCTTCCCAAAGACATTTTGCCAACTTCACAAACCTATCAGTCTGCTGATACCATTCAATCGGCTTCTCTCTCAGCTTGGGAAAATCGTCCGTAAAGGACTGAATGTCGCTTCTGTGCCACGGTACATGTATCAACTTTCCCCCTGCTGTCTCTCTCATTGGTAACATAGTTACTGCATCACTGCTCTGTCGTCTTTTCTCATTGTTCTCTGGAACACTGTCCTTCTTCTTTTCCTTTCTCTTTACCCATTTGCTCTCCCATTTGTCTAGACACCTCCACACTTGTGCACTCTGCAGCAATTCTCTAAGGTGCGTTTTCATACCTGCCGACCTCATGTGTTCAAAGTCTGTGGTCTCAAAATCCAATCTATAGCTCCTGCTCAAATGTTTCATCTTGTCTATCTCAACCCCGTTCTTGTCAGCTATTTCCTGCAACCTTCTATGTATCTTATTCACCTCCCATGTAATCCTAGGACACAGGTACCTTAGCTCTTCTTCTGTGTAGGACTCTAACCTATTCACACCCATAGTCCCTTCCACCAATTCTCCTGCTTCCATGTTCAACCTGACCGTATTCAGGTAATCCTCTCCCTTTCCACTGACTGGGCTTTGTGTAGAGTTCAGACTGTTGAACCACTGCGTCAGCTGTTGCGCATTCAACCCCATCAGTGTAGCATTCACATCGACTGCCATGGATGGTTGCGGCAACTTCTCAGTTTGTGATGATAGTGGTATCACCAGCGGGGGACTCGACCTCACCACTGTTGACTGAGCGCACATTGGGCTAAACTCCATCAATGATCCTGATCCAGTTGACTGAGCCGCTATCGGAGTTATCCCTGGAGTGTTTTCTATGCACCTCCTATCCATCCCACTCTGCATCAATGATCCCTGACCGCTCATACCTGAGTTAGCAGGCTGAACGTACAAAGGTACCGGTGGACCTACAGTAATGGGTAGTGATATTGCGTCTGGGTTCTGTCCATTCCCCATGCTCTGAGGCATGTTCATCCCCACACCATGGGTCATCATTGCCGGCATGCCCATTTGACTCCCCGTCATCTGAGCATGTGCAATTCCCCCCTGCATTTGCTTTTGGGGCATCAAAAGCTGGGTTGATTCAGCTTGTGCTAGCGTCGGGTTGTGACCATTCTGCATTCCCATTACGGTGGGGTCTAGAACCATTCCCGCACCGGGATCACTGCTGTCGTACCTTGGGACCTGCGGCTGATAACTCTCTGCTGGTTTCAACACGGGCACATCTGGGTATATTCTCCTAACCTGCGGTATCTGCGGGGTGAACAGTAGACTCGGGTCCTTAGATCCCGATGTCGTTTCTGAACTCGGGGTTTCATTTCTCTGTACCTGTGCCGGAGGGGCAGAACTGGTACTTGGACCTTGTTCATTCTCTGCGTAAGGTGGTGGACGATCGTTCAGCAACTGCGTGATGAACTCATCCTCTGACTCATCTTCTCTATCTTTGGAACACCTTTTGTCTGTCTTACAGGTAGCTTTCTTGCCTGTCGCCTCTTCCTCCTTAGCAATTGCGGGAAACAGTTTTATCCCCTGCAATACATCTGACCTCCACACTTTCTGTGCATTGTCCCACCTAGCGTCCGCTAGTGTCTTCTCTACCTTTCTTATCCTGGTCTCGAACTTCTTTTGCTGCTGCTGTCTAGCCATTAGCTCCCACATCGCCAAAGCCTCAAACTGTGCTGGCCTTGGAGGTACCTTCATGTCGTACATCGCGAATCTCAAATTCTCTAGAACCCTTATATTGAATGTCCCATGGATCGGGAACGCTACGCTCCCATGTTTCTCTGTCAGCTTGTGCCACTGCTTTAGCCAAAGGCACGGAGCTACTCCCCTTTCCTCCATTACAATGTAAGCGGGTGTACCTTCTGGCGGCGTCTCTTCTCCTACGCTCGCTTTAATGTAAGACTCTCCCTTCATCGCACTCTTGAATGCTTTTAAGAACTTCATTTTCTCGTCTTTATTTCACAAAATTTGTAATCAATGGGTGACTTTATTCCCGGAATACTCTTCACCTGCCTTTCCCCTTCCAAATCGAGTCCCACAGACTGCGTCCAATCCGTGCGCGACCCGTCTCCACAGCCAACCTATCCCAGCGCGGCTCCTAGTGACGTCACACTCACACACTGCAGCTGACAAAGCCTCGCGGCTTGTCCTCCTTCACTCACCTCCTCTCGTAACAACTTGGCATGTATCGCGAGCAACCAAAATAATAAGAAAACAGATCTGTCGGTTTACTACAGGAAGGGTAACACAATCGCTTCAGGACCTTAGGGATTTTTCACTAGCCTCAGCAGTTATTCCATCTTTCTCGGTCCCCACTTTCGCAAGCAAATCTGACCCGCAGACTTACTCTCAACTTGTCAGTGATCTATTCTAGTGCACTTAGAATTTTGTCAAAGCCCGAAGTCGAAGTTTCTTTCACTCCCTTGACACACGTACCGACTCGTTGACCACGCCCGATCAACCTATTAAACCGACCAGACCACAACATATAACAAGTGTCTCATGCACTTTTCAACATACTCCGGAGTCTCTTGACCTCGCAGGGCCCCTCTCAACAACAACAACCACGTGGACCTTTTTCCTGCACGAAGCGCCAGACGCACATGAAGTTCGACGACTTCCCTACTCTCACACTCGGAGTCGCACCTCCGCTATCCTCTATGAAGTTCGACGACTTCCCTACTTCTACACTCGGAGTCGCACCTCCGCTATTCTCTAAAAAGAAAAAAATTCCTCGCAACCTTTTCACTCAATCTGCGGCAATAAGCTGTGCAAGCGCAAAACCCTAACTTCACTCATACCATCACTAGTACCGCCAACGCTGATCTCACACCTCCATTCCTTCCATTCGCAAGCTCCGAGATCCCGGGAAAGTCGCGGTGGACTTAGCCCATCATCATTCTGTCAATCTGTTTTACCAAAGAAAAATCCAATTTAACCTCTCGAACCGGTCCCAAAGGGTGAAACCGCTAATCTAACACCATGTACTTTTCCGAGTAGGGGTCCCAAAGGGCGTAAACCGTCCTCTGCTACCATCTACTGATAGAGCGTTCCGTATTAACAATTTACCTGTGTTTTGGACGCTCTTTTAGGCCGATGAATCTTTTGACCAAGTGGGACTCTCCTTACTCGAGAGAAGATCAATCTTGTCAACTCAATACTCGATAATCATTAATCAATAACGAACATAAGCAACATCGCGAACAACATAACACCTCACAATTAATCCAGACATTATTTCGGCGAAACCGTGACCCTTCGGCCGCGAATAACCACACCAGTTTTATGCAAAGTTAGTCAATTTATTTCACTATATTAACAAAGCTAGCACAATGTAAATGTGTCTCAACACCAAATGATAAATGTAAATGAACATTAATAGCTGTCCATGTCTACGGAAGAGATGTAATCTATGCAGCATTTGAACAACAATGCCTTCTATAATGGCAACGCAAACTACTAAAACAATAATCTGTAATGAACTAATTGCATACATTGATCAGCATAACAAGGTTTCAAATTGCATCGTGCGTCGAATGAATCCTCACCTAACCTCAAATTAGCATCAGCATGTGGGACTTCATGCAAAACAATTTAGAAACATTAATTTGGAAAACTTCTAACTAGGGCACTAATCAAAATCAGCAGTTGGTTACCTAAAAAGAAAACCCAATGCAATTGTACATTTATATCTTTTCATATTTACCAAATTCAATCAGCATTCAAGGAAGTCTTCGTCTCGCAGGTACCAGATTCGATCGGCATGGGACGGGGCAAAGGGTAGGGTGGACGGGGCAATTGCCTCACGGCGGCAAGACTAAGGACAAACTACTTCATGCAAGGGACAAATCAAAATTAAAGTCTCTAGGGCAAGAATCTCTTTCTCTCGATTAGAGAAAGCATCAGGGTCTCCGTCAAAATGGCGTCGATGGCGATAATGGCTGCAATGGAATCAAGGGCGTTATGGACTAATTTCTCCTCGTGCACCTGATTTTTATAGACAACAGTTCAAATCCAGTAGGGTCTTCCATTGGAGGGTTCATAGGTTAGCTTCAAATTGACCAATCAAAAACAACAGTTTACAAGCTTTTACTTAAGCATACATTATCCTTGGAGTCGGGTACGTAAGTTGCAACATTTTATGCCAATTAACTCACTCTCAGAGCTTCCATTGTCCGCACCTGCAGATTGACCTTGGAGAGAAAAAGAAGATGCCTTGCTGGCATGGAACCTTAAGATAAGCATGTGAACTGAGCCCACTGGAAAAGTACAGCTTCAAGCAAGAATACACGTTTATTCAGCTTCGGTGGAAAAAATACGAGCATCGAAACCGTGAGACAAAGCAACTAGGCCGAAGCATCTACTAAAGTTAGGCTAAGCTAATACATTTTAAACGAGCAAATCATAGCACACGTTTACGATTATGTCGGATTAGTACATTTCTAATACATCACGTTATATAAAGCACGCTTATAAATGATGGCAAACTACTCTGAGGGCACATTTTGTCCCCGTACAATCTTCATTAGTTCGGTTAAAGTCACACATGATTATTGCAATACTACGTTTATGCGCTAATAAATGTAAAACCTTCATTTCCGCGTCACCAATGCACTCAAAAAACAATTAAGCAGGCAAACAAGGATGTTGAGACATTAAAATGGTATTGGTAGTGTGAATGATGCTATGCACCTTTTGCCCAATAGTGATATCACAGTTTTGACCCCTTGTTCCTACCCTTATTTGCCATAGATTCCTATTGACAGGCTGGGGCCTAGGGCAAAGAAACAGAAGAAAAACTACAGAAAGCGAATAAGGTACTAAAAGTGCTGTTTACTTTAAGCTGCTGATACTGCCTTCATGAACTCATGAGAGGATGGGTATCAGGTGTTTCACAAAGCAATCTTTAATAGACATTCATGCAGGAAACCTAGAGATGTAATTTGTTTGCTTTATACAGAATGTTCTTAAATTTTCAGGCTAATTTTGACGCAACCTGCATTTTGCCTTTTTTCATCTAAAAGATAACACTAGTTCGTATAGAATCAGAATATTGAGATCTAAATAAGGCCCTGCAAAAATATCATACTCAAAATCTTACAACATTTTTGGTAGACAATATTCTGGCTACTACATTTTTGTAGACAATACTTTTGAGCCCGATTTGTGACATACAACTGTTTAGACAAAAGACATTTAATGATTATAGCATCTGAGGGACGCAGTACATTGTAGGTGCCACCGCTAAGGGGAACATCACCTGAAGAGTTTAGCTTTACTGAAAACATCTAATAGTCATACTACCCGAGGGGCACATCATCCGATGAGTCCAGCTTCAAATGGGCACCATAACAGCCTGTGAGAGACAATGCACAGGACAATAGTGTGTGGGGCCAGCTGATGGCTCAGTGCAGGCGTGTGTGGTTCCCATTCATATTAATTTACGTAAATTAATCCTAGGTGGATATCCTGAAAATCAGGCGTGGATCCATCCCTTCTATACCAACACGGGACACCTCCTGATTTTTGAAGCTTATACAAGCACAATGTTTTTAGAGAATAAATTGGTTTCCCTAGCATCACAAAACTGACTGATTTTGCTCATGGAAAATTGGGTTTTGTGGTAATGTGTGAAATCTTGAGGGATTCGTGTAGTTCCACAGGGTCCACCAAAAATCTTTTAAATGGATTATTTCCCTCTATTTGAAACAGATAATATTGTGAGATGAAATGTGTTCTTGCTTTTGCTAAATTTACCAGCCAGGCTGTAGTTTTAGACATCTTGATTTGCGACCTAAATTAGCTGCATATTTCATTTATTCGTAGGAGAATCATTGAGAAAGATTAGTCCCCCTTGACATGACCTTTCCAATGGGGGCAAAATGACGCCATCAACGGTAGACTTAAATTTTGGAAAAGACTATTTTAATAAGGTAGGTCTTAACTTGAAAGAAGCAGTTGCACCTGGCATCATAATCTTACAGAAAATCCTACAGAAACTCGGTAATACAAATTGAGATTCCCCCCTCTACCTCTTCGAATCCATAGGCCCAAGAGGCGGACCTACCTCAAACCTCCATGGCCCACCGGTTGTTCCTTCCTGACGACTGTGCAAATCCTGATTACCTGTCCTTGCTTCTTTTGTCATGCCTCACGCAATCAGCCTGACCTTCAACGCCCATGACTTCCTGTTCCTGTTATAAGTGTGCCAGAATCTGCCGGCCCAGCTCCCGCCCGCAAGCTGTCTAGTCTGCTAAATGATCAGGCACTCCTACTCCATAATCCTCCCTCACAAGCTGTTCAGTTGTTAAACTGCATTCCAGCCTCTTACGTTTTCGTTGGCGATCTTGCCTTGGCAAACCATCTCACAGTATTTCAATTGTATTAATGTAGTGAAATTGTATACTTTCAATTGATCAGACCTGACAGGAAAAAAAAATAATGGAAACCTAATGCCAATTGAATCACAATCTGTCAAGACCGGGAGCATATGCCCCCAAGCCCCAAACGTATCCTTTTGCGAAAGGGTGGGAGGGTAGTGCAAACACCGCATCGAATCCCTCTATCTATTCTATTAAGGAGGTTGCTGCATACGTTTCTAGCTGTTGAGGAAATTCAACTCCCTCCGCCCACTAAAGCATCCCCATTTAAAGTTGCTCGAAAAATAATTGGAGGCAACAGAAACACCCAGTTGCCCCTTTGAGGCTCTTAGCAAAAATTGCAGCATTTTGATCTCTGTTTTTCATGTAGACCATCTTATTGTGCCTCTAAATTTTATTCTAAGTTAGCAGATGTACTTGGTAAAATATGATTTTGGCAAGATGTACAAATGTTATATTTGGAAAATGGCATACGCCTCCCTTACTTTGAGTGTGCATTGGCAAGAAAAACCCCTGGCAGGAGAGCGACCATGTGCCTTGCCAGCCTGTGTTGATGGGTTTGTTTCGGTATCATGACTACTTTAAACATCAGTGGGCAAACATCAGTGTGTGTTTCTTCTGAATCCAAATTATGTTGTTCAAAAGTCATTGAAGTAATTTGACATTTAATAAACACGCATACCTAAAACCTTCACAATAATGACAACACTTCTGAAAATTGAACAGTTCTTAACAGAAGGCTAACATGAGGGTTGGGAGTATATTCAATCAATCAATCATTAAATTTATAAAGCGCGCTATGTACCCGTTAGGGTTTCGAGGCGCTGAGGGGGGGGAGGGGCAGCTGCTATTGGTTGAAGAACCAGGTCTTGAGGAGTCTCCTGAAGGTGAGGAGGTCCTGGGTCTGGCGCAGGGGGGTCAGGAGGGAGTTCCAGGTCTTGGCGGCGAGGTAGGAGAAGGATCTGCCGCCGTAGGTCTTGCGTTGGAATCGGGGAACGATGGCGAGGGAGAGGTTGGCAGAGCGGAGTTGGCGGGAGGGGACGTAGAAGTTGAGTCTGTTGTTCAGGTAGGAGGGTCCGGCGTTGTGTAGTGCTTTGTGCGCGTGGGTGAGGAGTTTAAAGGTGATCCTCTTGTCCACGGGGAGCCAGTTGAGGTCCTTCAGGTGGTGGGAGATGTGGCATCGGCGGGGTATGTCGAGGATCAGGCGGGCGGATGTGTTCTGGATGCGTTGGAGTCGTTGGATGTCTTTTGCTGGGATGCCTGTGTAGAGTGCGTTGCCGTAGTCAAGTCTGCTACTGACAAGGGCCTGGGTCACCGTTTTTCTGGTTTCCGTCGGGATCCACTTGTAGATTCTACGGAGCATGCGGAGGGTGTTGAAGGAGGAGGAGGAGACTGCGTTGACCTGTTTGGACATGGTGAGGGCGGAGTCGAGGATGAAGCCGAGGTTGCGTGCGTGGTTGGCTGGAGTGGGGGGGGGGGGGTCCCAGCGCGGTGGGCCACCAGGAGTCGTCCCAGGCCGAGGGGGTGCGTCCGAGGATGAGGACTTCCTTCTTGTCGGAGTTTAATTTCAGGCGGTTGTTTCTCATCCACTCGGCGATGGATTTCAATCCCTCGTGGAGGTTGGCTTTGGCGGTGTGTGGGTTATTGGTGAGGGAGAGGATGAGCTGGGTGTCGTCGGCGTAGGAGAGGATGCTGAGGTTGTGCTGACGGGCCAGTTGTGCGAGGGGGGCCATGTAGATGTTGAACAGTGTTGGACTTAGCGAGGAGCCTTGGGGATGCCGCAGATGAGGTTGGTGGCTTCGGAGCGGAAGGGTGAGAGTCGGACTCTCTGGGTTCTGCCGGAGAGGAATGAGGAGATCCAGTTGAGGGCTTTGTCTTGTATTCCGGCTTCGTGGAGACGAGTTAGTAGGGTACGGTGGCAGACCGTATCGAAGGCAGCGGAGAGGTCTAGGAGGATGAGGGCTGAAGTTTCGCCGTTGTCCATTTGCTGTCTGATGTCATCTGCGGCGGCGAGGAGCGCAGTCTCGGTGCTGTGATTGCGTCTGAATCCGGATTGGGAGGGGTCTAGGATGGAGTTGTCTTCGAGGTAGTGGGTGAGCTGGCCGTTGACGATCTTCTCGATGACCTTCGCTGGGAAGGGGAGGAGGGAGATTGGGTGGAAGTTTTTGAGGTCGTTGAGGTCAGCCTTGGGTTTCTTGAGGAGGGCTTGGATGTCGGCGTGCTTCCAGCTGTCCGGGAAGGTCGCAGTATCGAAGGATAGGTTGATGATCTTACGAAGTTGGGGGGCGATGGTGGAGTCGGCTTTGTTGTAGACGTGGTGTGGGCAGGGGTCTGAGGGGGATCCTGAGTGGATGGAGTTCATGGTCTTTCGGGTTTCGGCGTCATCTACGTGGGTCCAGGTGGTGAGGCGGTCGGTGTAGGAGTTGTCGGGGGTGGGGTCTGGCGGAGATGTGGTGTTGAGGCTGTCGTGGATGGCGGCGATTTTCTGGTAAAAGAAGGTGGAGAGTGCGTCGCAGAGTTTCTGGGATGGTGGGACGTCGTTGACGTTGGCGCTGGGGTTGGAGAGCTCCTTCATGATGCAGAAGAGCTCCTTGCTGTCGTGTGCGTTGTTGTTTAGGCGTTCTGGGAAGTGGGAGCGTTTGGCGAGTCGGATAAGTTGGTGGTGCTTGCGGGTGGCTTCCTTGTGGGTTGCCAGGCTGTCGGATGTGCGCTCGAGAAGCCATTTTTTCTTAAGTTTCTGGCAGGTGCGTTTGGAGGTGATCAGTTCGTCTCTGAACCAGGCTGCTTTTTTCTTTTCTTGGTTGACGGTGGGCCTCTTGAGTGGTGCGAGGGTGTTGGCGCAGTTGAGGATCCACTGTTGAAGGTTGATGGCGGCGGAGTCCGGGTCGGTAGGGTCGGTCGGTGGGTTCTTGACGAGGGTGCTGGTTAGTTGGTCCCCGGTGACTTTGCCCCAGCGGTGGTGCGGCGGTAGTGGGGTGCGGTGGTGTTCGGTGTTTTTCTTGAATATGAAGTGGACGCAGTGGTGGTCGGTCCAGTGGAGTGCGTGGTGTGGCTGAAGGAGATGTGGTTGCTTGCAGTGAAGAGTGGGTCTAGGGTGTGACCGGTGATGTGGGTGGGTGTGTTGACCAGTTGTCTGAGTCCGAGGTTGGAGAGGTTGGTGGTCAGTGATGCGGTGTTGGCATCGTTGTTGTTTTCCAGGTGGAAGTTGAGGTCTCCAAGGAGGATGTAGTCCGTTGAGGCGAGGGCGTGGGTGCTTGCGAGGTCGGAAATGGTGTCACTGAAGGGGGCTCTTGGTCCTGGAGGTCGGTATATGAGAGTTCATCTGAGGGTAGTGTTGGGGTCCGTGTGGATCTGGAAGTGAAGGTGTTCGGCTGTCTTGAGGGTGTCGTCCGTGTGGGTGTGGATCTTGAGGGTGGATTTGTGGACGATGACTATTCCTCCACCGATTCCGTTGGTGCGATCTCTTCTGGTGATCTTGTAGCCGTTAGGGATGGCGATGTCTGGGGCCGAGGAGTCGTTCCACCAGGTTTCGGTCAGGAAGGCTACGTCTGGGGCGGTGGTGTCGAGCAGGTCCCAGAGCTCGATGGCGTGCTTTCGTGCGGAGCGTGTGTTGATGAGGATGCAGTGGAGGTGGTTGGTGTTGGTAGTTGCAGGCTTCCTTGTTCTGTTGCAGGTGAAGTTGCAGGTGCGGTAGGAGAAGGGTCCTTTGGTGTGCTTCGGAGTGGCCTGGAAGCAGGAGGAGCCAGGGTTAAGGGCGAGGAGTTCACTGGCCGAGTAGCGAAGGCTGGTGGTGCGGGGGACGTGCCGGCCAGGGGGGGGTGGCGCTGGGCGCAGTCCAGGCGCGGACGCGCAGCACCAGCCATTAAGAAGGGAGGGGGGAGGGAGGAGCAGCTGGGAGGCGGGAGGGAGCGGCAAATGGGTGCGTGAGGGGGGGCGGGGGCGCAGGGAGGCAGCAGCAGGGGATGCGGCAAGGGGGAGCGCCTAAGGGGCAAAACCAGGTTAAACAAGGCACAAAATGACAAAAATAAGGCACAAGTTAAAAACAGTCACAAAATACGGTAAATGGCACAAAATACAATCGGAATACAGCAATCAGAGGGGGCACAAATGGGGGCAAGAGCGCAAGGAGGCAAGGCGCTGAAAAGTAGAAAACACTTACAGATACGGCGAAAAGCGGCAGAGAGCACACGGGTCTAGCGAAGCTTACCAGAGCCCACTAGACACCAGGGATGAGGCGCAGGAGGATGCCTGCGGGTGGAGGAGGGCCTCGAACACGCTAGCAGCAGCGTGGGCGGGGGTCAGGGGCACGAGTCAGCAAGGTGGTGCTGCGTACGTGGGGGGCGAGCTCTAGACCAAAAACAGGCCACAGGCCTATAAAACCCAAAGCAACATCAGCTAAGGAGTGACTCATAATTGTAAAATACTATTACAAATATAATGGTTTATAATCTGTACATGGATTAGTACACAGATATGTCTGATACCCCCTTCATCTGTTGGATTATTGAAGCCTTTTTTAATCTCTCAACAAATTACCAGTCCAATAATATTCATAATAGCATTTTTTACATCATTTAGACAAATTTCTGCATGTCAGCTGTACAGAGACAGATGACTCTAGTTTGATACCTGACTGGGCAGTCC
This sequence comes from Pleurodeles waltl, assembly GCF_031143425.1. NCBI lineage: Eukaryota > Metazoa > Chordata > Amphibia > Caudata > Salamandridae > Pleurodeles > Pleurodeles waltl. The sequence continues at coordinate 397,015,154 of NC_090448.1, forward strand.
TTATGTGTTACCAGCAAATGGTGGGGGTGTTGTTTGTTCTACAGCCATCAAATGTCGCCTCATTGGCTAGGGGGCAAACCTCTTTTAGTTGGCCCTGCAATTAGCAGAAATCTTCCAATGCCGTCTACTGTAGAGCCTTGTGCACGATGCGTTCGTCACAGGCCGCCCAGCAATGATCATTTTGTCTTTTTATAGCAGGTTATGTGGAATACAATTCAGCAAGCAATTCTTTGTAGACTCATTTTCCGTGAACATCGGCTTCATACAGCACACATAGATGTTTATATTATGCTTACTGTAGGACTCAGCAGGCAAATCTGGTCGAGAGACGAAAATGGGCAACTTCACAACTTGAGTAATATGACAGTTTGAAACTGCTTTCAGTTTAAAGTCTAATGTTTGTAACGCAAACTTTATTACTTTAACTCTGAAAAAGTGTAGGATCAATTCGAAAAAAAAAACTACTACCCTTTTGAGGCCTAACAATAGTAAAAAAAAAAAATAAAAAAAAACTATCCAGTCAAACTTAAGTTGACATCTCGTCATGGGTTCTAAAATGAGCCCATATGTTTGAAAGGACTGCCTTGGGCTGCTAACAGGAGCATGGCTTTAACAGGATGACCATTTCTTATAGTACTTTCAAAAACATTTCAAATTCCTGGAACTTTAAAGAACGGTAACTGAAAGGAGTTTTCCTTGAAAGCTGTAATGCCTTATACTTTATTCCCTACTGAACAAAGAGTCCATGAAGTGTTTGACATAGTCTTACCCTTTAATATGGATGTGTGCAGCAGTGATTTGGGCGAGCTAACTTATGGTTCTGTGGTGCGTGATCGGTACAAAGGTTCAGCCTCCTCCCATCTTAAAAGTAGATCAAAATTCTGCAGTGGCAATAACACAAAATGTATGTGCCTTCAATTGTAATTGTAAATCAAGTTTATATAGCGATTACTACACCTGACGAGGCGTTGGGCTGCTTTGCAACAAGTAGCATGTTACTCCAGAACCCAAGATTAGAGTTAAACAGTAGATTAGTAATATGTGGTTCCTTCTTTTGCTAGTGGGTTAGTTGTAGTAAGTTTGTTTGTGCTCTTGTACGTTTAATAATGTTTTGAGTAGAGATAGAATAATGGGAATGAATTAGAAAAGGATGTTGTAAGATGTTATTGGAAGTAGTAGAGATGCGCCTATTAGTTGAGTAGACTGGCTAAAAAGGAGGTAGAAGTTTACAAAAGATATTTGGGCATTCATAGTAGTTAAAAAGGTTTGGGATGAGTCCGAGAGAGAGGGGATGGGACAGATGTGGAAAGCAATACCTTTTTTCTTATTAATATGTTTTTTAACAAGTAACTGAAATTAACATATACCTGTACAGAGACATTTCCACACATCTAAATATGTAGTGATGTGAATGCACACATATACGTACACATGTAAAGTTTCAGTAGAAGGCATCAACCCCTCTACATATGCACATCCACATGTATATAGAAGCAGCGATATCTACAAGGTCTGATATACGCATGTATATTGTGGCTAAGTATGCAAAGTTTTTGTTTTGTCCCTCCCCCTATATTAGTGTATATGCTTATAACTGGAAGCACAGTTCCATGTAGAAGCGCACAGGTATAAAGACAACCTCATTTCAGAATCCAAGTTTTAATTTTTAATTGCTTGGGGAGGGTCCTTGGCCTCTTGTGTCTTTTCGTGCAATCTAAGGTAAATCTAGAGGTCCAGAGAGGCCTCAGAAACTGGAACTCTAAGGTGATTGATCTTGGATTGTGATCGCATACCGTCTCCTGACTCCCTAGAGAACAGGAAGCTATAAAGGCTAAAGAGAATTAGGCTTTCATACCTGAAAACCTAGTTTAACATTTACCTTAATTTGGAGGTGCTCACAGTCAGAAACGTTCTCTTGCAGCCCAAACCCAAAGACATTGCACTTCCCACAGTAGTTACTAATCTCACCCTATACATGGTGATTGTATAAACTGTTATCACCAGTTTTTTCACTACTTTGATAAGACAAACTTGAGAGGAAATTAGATCCCCTTGCGTTCCAAGGTGCTATAAAACATTGTTGCTTCAATCTCTGACCAATGACTTGATCTAATTGGACTTCCAAACTAATCCACCATTTTTTGCTGGTGCACTAAAAGCTTCTGTTTCATCTCCAAATGCATCCTGGAAGTCCTGTGACAGCATTCTTCCTGCGAGCCCACCACAACTGAGATGCGTTGGCTGTCAGTGAAATGTCACAGCTTTCCCAGATATCCGCTCATCCTGGCCACCTGGGTATTATAGCAGGACCACCTTGTGAAGAAACACTAGAAACTAGATCAATGCAGGAAGCCCTCAGGCCCAAAAGTGGAGGGAAAGTACTCATTGACATTCACTGTGCTGGCTAGAGTAGGGAAGTTCTGACTGCTGCATTTCAAGAGACCTAGTTGTCTCTTGATCTTGATGTGTTCGTCTGGAGGCTGGAACCTACCTCCTCAAGAAGACACCTTTGAAACCTGCCCAATACTCCCCCAGCCCCCCAGAAAGTTACATTTCTTCACCCAATTGGGCTGAATTTCTGCCAGTGGAAGCCACAATGACCAATTCAAAAAGCTGACTTTTTTTAGGCTGGATTCATGGAAAGTCTGAATGATTGTAAGCTAAAAGAATGATAAAGTACTGACTGGGTAAACCTTTGAATAACTTTCATCGTTTGCCCTTATTTTGTTCTTCAAAATATTTTGAGGTTTTTTTTCTGTTTGGTAACTCCCCCTTAGTTTTCTTCATCCTTTCTAGTCGCACCTGTTTTTTGTCAGCAACATTTTCAGCACTGATGGGGTTTGGGTAGTGGCATATGTAGTGCTCGAGATGCAGTAGAATGGTGCAGGTGGCTGAAAAAATGGGATTACGCATTGACTGCTGGTGTTTGTGCTGGGGAAAGCCAGCCAGTAAGAAGGGAGGATAAAGCAACGTCTAAATTCATTCAGATTATACTGTCCTTAAGGACCTGTAAATAAAGAAGACAATATTGCAGTGTTTCCTGACTCATCCATGTGGAGGCCTTGCACAAGCTACAACCATACTGCTGCAAAACCTGCTGGCCCTCTCTTGCGCTGCTTTATAGCTTGCTCTGCTGTTGCACGTGCCTAATTCCCATCATATACATTGTGGTGTGCGAGAACTTCTTGTTGAGCTGCCAAATACTGATTAACTGCTTGTCAACTGATATTACATGAATGCTTTTTGTTAATCAAGGCTTTTGTGTCAAACTAACTCCCATATTAAAATCTGCAGTGATTAGGCTTTCATGAGCCACTTGCCTAGTTCTAGAAGAGGTCAGTGCTCAATTTGTAAAAAAAAATATATATACATATATATATCTTTCTGCCAAATTAACATTCAAGTTAAAGATGCCACACTCATAGGATACTGATTAGTGCTCTTTTATTAAATAAGAAAACCCCACCAACTAACACTAACGTGTTTCGGCCTTCCCGGTCTTGATCACGGTAAATCATTAATCCAATCCATGTGCTACTTGTACTCTTCCACTAAGCCATGCCTTTATGTGGCGTTCTGGGATATGTAGCTTTTTACAACATGTGTAGTACTAAAACAAGCCACCAATAACATAAGAATTACCCCAAAACGTGCTACTAATATAACAAAGAAAAAAAGAGAATTTTTGTACACCCGAAATACAAATACATCCATATGATATCTCAATGCAAACAAAAACAAGATCATAACTCCTACAATAACTATTGCGTGCATCAATAATCTTTGTAATGATATTCTACTGTCATTGCTTTTTCTACTTTCAAATTTGCAATTACTATTAATCAAAATCACGACCTATGTGTACCTCATTTCATCATGGGGATACTTATCCCTATTTTAACCAACATCAAATTTGTTACAGATTATTTTAGTTGTAAATTTGTACAAAGACAGTGAGATCTTATTATTATTTTACATTCAAAATCATAGATGACAATACAACTCCTCATCGTAAATAATCCCATATGGCATCTTAGTTTTTAGTTTGATGATATATTTGGACTCTAAACGTCTTAGTTTCTGAACCCTATCACCCCCTCGTTCATGTTTTTGAATTGTTGAAATACCATAGTATTTCGTGGACATCCAATTCAAATCTGAGTGAGTTTTCAAGTGTTTCGTTATAGCGTACGTGGTATCCTCATTTTGTACTACCTTTATGTGTTCTAAAATGCACTTTTTTAGGGGGCATATAGTACTGCCCACATATTTTAGACCACATCGACATTCCAGGACATATACAACAAAGGAAGTTTCACATGTAATTTTCTCTTTGATCACTATTTCTCTACCTCTGAAATCTGTTACGGACTTTTTATCACAGCCAATTTAGCATACTTTGCATTTTCTACAACAGAAGAAACCATTGTTGCCCCCTGATAACCAATTGAAAGTTTTGGGCATCTCAAAATGACTTTTTACTAACATGTCTTTTAGAGATGGTACTTTTCGATATGTAATTAAAGGGCAAGTACCCACCCGATGTCCAATATCATTATCTTTTTGAATCAGGTGCCATTATTTTTTCAATATTTTTACAATTTGGTGATTTTCTTTGCTATAATCCAAAATTAGTCTAATCTCATTATTTTCCCATTCTGACTGTTGTAATACATTTATTTTCTTGACCAACACCTGATCACGGGTTTTTTTCCTTGCCTTCATTTCTCCCTGCTTGATTAATTTCAATGTGTATCCCCTGTGCATGAACCTTTGTCTGGTCTCACTGAATTTCTCAGTCATATCCTGTTCATCCGAACAGTTCCTTTTGATACGAATACATTCACCATAAGGGATACTTCTAATCAAAGACCTAGCGTGAAAACTAGTACCATGTAGAATACTGTTAGTTGCTGTGGGTTTCCTATATAATGTGGTTTGTAATGCTCCTGCTGCAATGTACACTTGTACATCTAGAAATTCAATCAAGCTATCACTTATTTTGTGTGTAAACTGTAGTCCTACATCATTGTTATTCAGTATGCTAAAGAATTCCTCAAATTCTTTCACAGGTCCGTACCAAATCAAGAACAGGTTATCTATGTAACGAAGCCACATGATCACCTTGTCCATATATCTATTGTTCTCTTGAACACAAGCTACGCACCTCTCCCACCACCCCATCGTGAGATTCGCATAGCTCGTGGAGAAGGTCATTCCCATCGCTGTCCCACAGATTTGTTTGTAGATCTGATGATTAAACAGAAAAATATTATTGTTGAGACAAATTCCTATCATCTCTAATAACATCTCAGAGAGTTTCAGAAAATGAATACTTTTTTGCCACAAGAAAAATGTCACTGCATTTATCCCCACCTGATGTGAGATGGAGGTATACAATGACACAACATCTATTGTAACCAACAAATAATCAGATTGCCATACTACACCATCTAATGCTCTTAGGAAATCTCCAGCATCTTGTATGTATGAATTCAAACCTTTTACCATTGGGGCCAGATAATAATCTATGTAGTTTGAAATACCTTCATATAATGAACCACAACTTGATATGATAGGCCTACCAGGAGGTTTATCTAAGGTTTTATGGATTTTTGGCAAGAAATATATTGTTGGCATAATTGGATTATTATTCATCATATATAATTTCTCGTCATAACTGATTAATCCTTCTGAGTACCATTTTTCTAATCTTTCATTCAGATCCTATATTAGGTCATTGATGGGATTTTGCGTCAATTTACAATAATTTGCATTCATGTTCAAATGTCTCAGTGCTTCCTCTACATAGTGATCCTTGTTCAGAATTACAGTATTACTGCCCTTGTCCGCAGGTTTAATCACTATTATTTGGTTATCCATTAAACCTTTCAATGCTTGTCTTTGCTCCTTTGTCAGATTTTCCTTATCTTGTTTATTAAGAGATTGTAATTTCTCTAGATCAATCACTACCAAGTCATGAAATGTGTAAATTTTTATTTCCTGGGGAGAGAGATGGGCAAAATTTGGGCATTTTTTGAATTTTTGCTGCTAGTAGCAGCAGATCCAGCAAAAATGTAAAAAGAAAAAACAACCTAAGCACGGGCTTGCACGCTTGTTTTAAAGAAGCCACTGGGTCGGCCTGGTCCCAGGGGCATTGAAAACGGAGGTGGTGCACGGGCCCCCCCCTCCTCAGCCTCTATTACCCCTGGGGACTGCCACCTCCTCTGGGGCGATCAGAAAGAATAATGCAGAGGGGGCACATGGCCCACCCGCCCTCACCCCTCCCTCCAGCCCTGGGGACTGCCACATCCTAGGGGCAAAACAATGTTTTAATGTGGGAGAGGCTCTATGTCCTCCCCTGGAGCCCAGGGGACTGCCACCTCCCTGCACCTAAACTAAATCTGTATATGGAGTGTCAGGTAGCCCCCTCGCAGCCCCAGGGACCGCCACCTCCCCAGTGCAAATACTGAATTATATGCAGGGCTGCAGACCCGGAGAAAATCACCTCCCTGTAAAAGAACGCAGGGGGTCTGTTGGGAACCCCTGCCCCCGGGAACCACCTCCTCCCCAAGGCAAGTACAACATTGAAGGGGGGGTGTGGCCCCCCTCCTGGAGCCATACACGGCCCTGGGGCTGCCACCACAGTATAAGCAACATTTAAAGCTGGCGCTATGTTTGTTGTGGGTGAGGAGACCATCATTTATGTTCCAGCTGAGTGTAGAAAAAATGCTGTCTTGTGTGCATTGACCTCATGACAAAGGCTGGGAAAGCCGAAACAAGTTGACCTTCTGTTCCTGCAGCCATGCTCATTTATTTGGATCAATAAATACAATATGAGAGAGCGAGAGATCTATAGATATCTCTCACACTAAAAAGGGGAACATGGCTACAGCAGCGTCCAAGATGGTCACCTGCCTGTGAAGCTCCGGATCTCACAGTCTGAGATAGGCATCCGCGGCAGAATCTTCACCTAGAAACATTCACTGATCTGGGGGTGTTAGAACTGGCACTGTGGAATGGGACCCTATTTGGAATTGCCACGCAGCCGTATGCCTGCAGAAACTCGGAAGCCCTGCAATTACATGGGCTGTGGGCGAGCCTGAGGCTGAGACTACTGAGTCTTGCCAGGTTGATGACCTAACAACCACACCCCCTGCCTGGGCGAGACAGACCTGTTGCCCCATAGCCTGGAGACTGGGTCAGGCGGAAGACTGTGGCCTCAGCCACCCACTAGCCATTCTGAAGAGCTGGGCCTCATTGTAACTGGCCATTATCCCGCTGCCCCCACACTATCCCATTGCCGGACCACATGGCTGGCACAGCAGAACTGTGGGCTTGCGTCATACAGGGGGCTCACCCTGAGATCATACTGCACTTGCCACCTGATGAGCTCCCAGCTGAACTCACCCGGGTCTGGAGGTGAGTGGGATGGAGGTGCGGGGTGTTCCATCTGCTCAACATAAACCCACTACACCTGTACCTGAACTGCCGTGACCTGGGCCCCAACTGGCTAGATTGCTCATGCCCGCACAAGACACCTGCACACTGCTGCTCTCCCTCCCCCATGCAACTGGTCCTTCACTGCCATGACGACCAAGGTGGGAGAGCAGTACATGTACTCGCTGGGGGCCCCCAGTAATATTCATCAAACCCTGCCAAGCAGCCTGAGATCTGCACTTCAGAACCAAAGATCTGTGAGCTCCTAAAGTCATCCACTTTGTCTGAACCAGACACATATTATGACCCCCTTATCCTGACAAACTCGGCGTGCATTAATGTAAACATCTTGTTGCTTCTTCAGCTATATGATATTCATCTCTCAGCCAATTGCAGCCCTTGCTTTGTGCCCATTGTAGCCCCCCATGTCCTACTGCGTAGTCAGTCACGGTGGAATTACCCCCCCGCACTTACCAATTATGCATCATTACCCAAAACTGTGCAAGCTTCTTGAACAGTCAAAAACTCTGCACTGCGGTGGCTTACAATCTGGAACCGATAAGCCACCACTTAAAGCAACAACACCAGAGAGCCAGGTAGACGCGGCCCCATAATGTCAGAAATTAGAGTTGAGTTCTTCTCCATCGACGCTCGGTTCGATGTCCTCACCAACCATCTATGGCCTAGAAGATGGGCTCGCTCCATTTACGAAATTCATGGAAAAACTAGAGTGCATTCTTAAGACAGTGGCCATAAAAAGCGAGGACCTGAAGGCACAATCCTGCCGAAACATTGTCTGCATTCTAGGCATTGTGGAGAGAACAAGCACAAGTTGGCTGGATGTTTTTGTAGAAAACTTGCTTACCAAACTCTTCAACCGCACTAAGTTCACCTCTGTCTTTGTGGTAGAGCACGTGCACAGGTCCCTTACTCTCTGCCCTCCCGTGAGGAGGTCCCACCAAGGCTGCTAAAAACTCACCTCCTGAAATATAAAGACCAGAACACTGCACTCCGCTTGGCTTGCGAGAAAAGTCCTATATGCTACCAAGGGACTACACTCTCCTTCCCAGATCACACCACCGCCGTGCAGGAGGCATACTGTGATGCCAAGGTCTTATTACGCAAACTGGGTCTCAAATATGCCATGCTTTACTCAGCTCAGCTCTGCATTGAGGTTAATGGGAAAACCAGCTTTTTCAACACCACGACTGATGCAATGCTTTTCTGCAAACAATATAACACAGCTCCTTTGGATTCTAAACTGAACACTCCTGAGCACACGCAGCTCCAGGCCCAATGGACCACAATCTTGCTGAAGAATCTCCCTGAGGGCTCATGTACTATGCTTCCACGCACCCCCTTTTAGTGATGGGTCCTGATCTGCTGGAGCATGCGGCTGACCCTTTGGGGGCGGCTCCCCTAACTGTCTCGGGCTGGATGTATCTTCATATTATCCTGCTTTTTTTCCTCATGTTAGAATCTGCTAATTTCCAACAGTAATGGGCTGCAGGCTCCAAGGTGTTGCCTCCACCAACAGGGTACACCGACCTGTCATATATGGAATAGATTTTTTTATTTTATTTTTACTATTTCTTATGTTGGGGCTTCGCGTGATGGTTCAATGTTTGGTGGTGGTTTTGAATTGCTGTCTTTTGTTACAGTCTAATATGCTGTACATTGCACCTTCACTCCTTGCAGGGTTATACACTTCCTCAGTTTGCTTCATACTATTCGACAGTATTACATGCCAGCTACTACTGCTCACAGAGGGGTAATGGATTTATACTTCAACTCCTGGACGATCTGGCATCTCAATAACCCACGTAAGGGCAAGTAGGTTCTTTCATATTTGTCATGTTGCAGCGCCAAAATACCCTTCCCACAAGAGACACCTCCCGGCTCTCACCTCACCGCCATTTGCGCACACATAGGGCACACACTGTTACTTCTTCAGTTACAGCACCTATTCCGGGGGGGTTGCATCCTAATACATAAGAGCCTCCCCTTCACTCTTCATATCAGCCTAGAAGACCTGATGGTCGCCAAATCCTGTTCTCCGCCTCACTAGTGGGCAGGACCATTCTGATGATTAACATCTATGCCCCAAACATTGCCTCCTGTGAATTTTTTCAAGCCATATTCTCACACATGGACCAGATAGAGGCCGGTATGGTGATTACCACACTTCTGCTCCTCGAGTCAGCCATTATCCCTCCTTAATCTAGACAATACAATCTTTGCCAAAATATTAGCCAATTGATCTCCATGATAATGGAACAGATAACTTCTGCAGTCCAATCTGGATTCATCACCCTCACATCCCCTTCCTTTAACCTGAGAACACTTTTTGCTGTACTAAACAGAATTTCCCTAAAGATCCCTGCGATGGCAGTATTATTAGATGCAGAAAAGGCGTTCAACTCCTTGGAGTGGCCTTTCCTGAGAGCAACTTTAACAAAATTACATTTTCATTGTCCCTTCATATTGTCAATTATTCTGCTTTACACCAACCCAATGGCCTGTCTGAGGGTGAATAGCTCACTCACCAATCTATTCCCAGTCACCAAGGGAACCAGGCAGGGATGTCCCCGCTCCCCCCTCCTGTTCATCATTGCCATGGATTGCTTAATTCGACACCTAGATGAAAAACAAATGCACCACGGACTTCAACTTTTAATGGTCCGCTCCTAGCATCACTACATGCTGATGTTATAATCACTATTTGTATGGCATCCTGTTGATAAACTTCCCCTGCTGATTCAGGAGATCATAAGCTTTGGCAGCCTCTCGGGCCTCCATGTAAATTCGGCTAAATCCGAGCTTTTCCCTTTAACTGAAAGCACACTTCCCACAGATGTTGAATATACCTTAATCTGGACCACTGACTCCACCAAATAACTAGGCATTCACTTGCAGTTCGATAAAGAGCAAATACTACAACTCAACTACGATACCAACAATGAGCGGCACTCCACCATAGTTTTATCTCAAAGTAAAAATCTTTTTCTGTTCAGTAACTATTAATGTCCTTAAACCACATGTTATTCCATGAGTTCAATATTGATCATCTTTATTCCTCCTTGAAATTCTTGTATCCAAATTGTTCATAACTTTGTCCCAGTCATCCAATTTGTTCACAACTTTGTCCCAGTCTTGTTCACAACTTTGTCCCAGTCTTGTTCACAACTTTGTCCCAGTCAACACGTGTTTTGTCTAGGGTGTGCCTTTGACTTCATCAGGACTTTCTCCTTTTATAGTGAACCCTCCAAAATGTATGACTGTATGTTTAATTGGCGATCAATCTTACTTTCATTCTATATACTAACTTTCAATTGTTTCTGTTGTAACAGAGCATTTCCTATATATCCATGATCACGCTGCATGTATTATGGCTTATTATATAAAAAAATGTTTATGTTTAAAAAATGTTTTAAAAAAAGTGGAACGCTGGATAGGTCTTCCACTTGTTGCGTAGGCTTTCATTATTCTAATGAGACTACTGGATTTCGAGCGGCAGAATCACCTGCAGTGGGGGGGGTGTCTAACCCACTACAAATGACACATGTCGCCCTAATCCACGTTTTGCTCCAGCTAACTAGCAGTGCCTCATCTGGCTATTGTAACAGAAATAAAGCCAAGCCGAATAAAATATATCTAGTTTAAAGTGCACAGCGGTAGGCCTAGTATGTTAAAATAACGTGCATGGAGCTATAACTTAAATGGCTACACAACAGGCTGTCTATGGCCAGACAGGTGGCAATAATCAAAATAGTGGTTTTCCCCCGTCTTCTTTACCTATTTCTGAATATCCTTATCTCACCTATACAAAAAAATTTCGCCTCATGACACAACCTTCTGATATGGCTAGTGTGAGCTGGACGCCAACACATCAGTTGAGACACCCTGACCTTTTCCTACGAGCTCTGTAGGCTTGGAGTCCCTGATTTTTATCCCTACTATCTTGCAGCACAATGCCAGTACTCATATTGCTGGTACCACACGATATCCGCATACCAAATCTCAAGCCAGAGCGGGAGTCAGGTTGGACAATTGCCACTCCCCTTCCTATTACCTAGAGTTATCTCTGAAAACCCAACTGATGTCCAGAAGTTATCCACTACCTGCTGGGCTTGGAAGAGTCTCCACCGCTTGTTAGGGAGCAGCATTCTTTACTCCCCAGCCATCCTGCTGTCTGATAAGCCCTCGATCTCCCTCACACAAAAAAAAGCTGGTTCAGCGTACCTTCCTACGGTATGACCGCCACCCGATAAGTGTCATTTTTCCCGATGGGCACGCGTTAGCACATGCTGACGATATCAGTTTCCAGAACGTTACATACATGGACTGTTTCATATTACGGTGCCTACATAACACCTTACGCTTCTGCATACCTTTATATCCCTTGGCGCTGGATGAGTTCCTGCCCCTCACACTCATCATTTCAGACGACGACGGCAGCCATTTGACTTCCAAGCTGTATCACTTGTGCCTGGCTCTGAAGCTTGACTCCACGTTTGAGGGAGGCCTGGAGCACGGATCTAGGATACTCTATATATGACAAGGTGGTCTGGACCTACTGCTGCTCTCAAACAAAACTAGTGTGTCTCACTCATAGACACAAGCTCTTACGTTTAACATTTTTACACAGAGCATGCATCTCCCATATAGATATTGCTACATTCGACCCTGGAAGCTTCTCCCATTGCCTCAAATGCTTTTGCACACCTTAGCGGGTCCTGCCCCATCATCAGCAACTACTGGACTAATTTTCTCCCTCCTTACCACAATGACTGGCATCATGCTCCAACCCAGCCCAATAATTGCACTACTAAGGTACACATATGACCTGTCAGTAAATTCACTTCCATAGCTCTCCTGCTCGCCAAAGGAGAAATCACCCTCCTTTGACGCAGCAGACACCCACCCACAGATGTGGCCTGTCTTAAATCTATGTCCTACTGTGATAATATCCGCGACAACCCCTCGCTCAGCTCCTACCCCATGCTTTCTTGACCGAGAAACATTTGACAACCTCTCTGCTCTTAACTCCTCTCATTAGAACAAGATGCAACAGATTTAATTCCCTTTTTTTTCTTTTTCTTTTTACATATTACATGCTCCTCCCCCATAGGTAACTACGTGCCCTTCTTGCACCACTTCTGATACAATATCCCCACCTACCTTTAGCATTTCTGGCATCCCTCCGCCCTCCCCTTATGGTCATGCTACCATTCTGTTTCTACCATTTAGACAATAGTTGTGCTCAATATAATACAAACACACAGGAACTCTGACAACTGCAATATGTTTCTTTTTATTTCCCTTTTTTAATATCTTAATACATTTAAAAACACCTTGAAAAAAATAAATATATTCACTAAAAACCGAAGGTTTTAGGTTCTAATTTTGCACACATAAAACCATATAAATTCAGCAGTTACAGTTATATCAAGAACCTATAACTCATGCCTTAAGGTAACTATGACACGAGCCCCGCCATTCAGTTCTTTCATCAATAATTTTATTGCAAATGTTGCAGTGATATCAATAATGTCTCAGAAGATCACTAATGTAATATGTTGGGAAATTAGCAGTGCGTGGTGATGGTGCAAGTTTCTTATCTTGTCACATTTGCTGTGCATTCAATCACAGGTCAAATGTCAGGCTTCTCTCTTCAACACTCTAACCTAATCTACCCCACCCAATCCAACCCATTCCAATCTAGCCCACCCCATCCCTATCTACTCCACTCCAATCCACTTTACAAACGTCTCCATCTTCCCCACTGCACCCCAATCTACCCCTCCCCAATCTACTCCACTACAATCTACCCACTTCACCCCACTCCACCCTCCCCACTTCAATCTACCCATCCCAATCCACCCCAGTCTACTTCACTCCAATCTACCCAACTCCATTCCAGTCTACCCTACTTTAGTCCACCCGATCTACCCAACTCCACCCTAATCTACCCAACTCCAGTCTACCCCACTCACCCCAATTTATCTCCCTCCACTTCAATTTTGACTCCAATCTATCCAACCCAACCCCACCCCACTCCAGTCTACCCCACTCCACTGTACCCCCAATCTACCCCCTGCAACCTATCCCATCCAATCTATATCTCTTGACTCCTGTCTACCACACTCTGCTCCACTTTCCTCGATCTACTCCACTTCATTCAAATTTACCACATGCCACTCAAATCTACCCCTCTTCACCCCAATCTACCCCACTCCAATCTACACCAGTCTACCCCATTCTAGTCTGCCCAGCTCTAATCTACCCCACCCACCCCAATCTACCCCACTCTAATCTAACCAACTACACCGCAATCTACCCTACTGCACCCCACCTGACTCCAGTCTACCCCACTCCGTCCCAATCTACCCTATTCCAATCTACCCCACCCCAATCTACTCCACTACAATATACTCCACTTCACTCCTCACTGCAATCTACTCAATCCCACTCTACCCCACACTAATCCACACCACTCCAGTCTACTTCACTCCACTCAATCTACCACACTCCAATCGATCCCACTCCAACCATCCCTTTCCAATCTACCTTACTCGAATCTACCCAACTCCATTCCAGTCTAACATACTCTAGTTTATCCGATCTACCCCACTAAACTACACTTCAACTTCCCCAACTCCACTCTTCCCCAATCTGTCTCACTCCATTCCAATCTTGACTGCACTTCAATCTAACTCACTCCACACTACCCCAATCAACCCAACTCCAATCTACCCACTCCAGTCCACCCACTCCACTCTATGCTAACCGACTATAATCCATTGTACTCTACCCAGTCTATCCCAATCCACTTCACTCCACTCTACCACTCAAATCTAACCCACACCAGTCCACTCTAACCCACACCTTCTCAATACACCCCACTCCAACTTACCCTACCCCATTCCACCCCAAACGACCCTACTCCAATCTATCCCATCCATTGTGCCCCACTGCAATCTACTCCACCATAATCCAATTTATCTACCTCACTCCAATCTACCCACTCCGTTCTATCTCAATATATCCAACTCCACTGTACCCCCACTCAACCCCAATCTAACCCACTCCAATCTACACCAGTCTACTCCACTGCAGTCTACCCCATATTAGTCTGCTCCACTACAATCTACCCACCCCATCCCAATCTACTCCACTTCAATCTACCCTATTCCAATCTACCCCTATATACTACACTCCATTACAGTCTACCCCACTTCACTCCTCTTCACTGCAGTCTACCCCATCCCACCCTACCCCACTCCAATTCACCCCTCTCCAGTCTACTTCACTCAGTCTACCCCACTCCAATCATCCCTCTCCAATCTACCTCACTCCAGTCTACCCACCTCCATTCCAGTCTACCATACTCTAGTCCACCCAATCTACCCCACTCCACCATAATCTACCTCACTAAACTACACTCCAACTTCCCCAACTCCATCCTTCCCCAATCTCTCACTCCACTCCAATCTTAACTGCACTCCAATCTATCCAACTCCACTCCAATCTACCCCAATTCAATCTTCCCCATTCCACTCTTTTCCAACCTACTACAATCCATTCTATTCCACCCAATCTACCCCAATCCATTTCACGCTACCACGTGCCACTCAAATCTACCCCACACCAGTCCAATTTAACCCACTCCACCTCAATACACCTCACTTCAATCTACCCCATTCCAAACTACCCTACTCAAATCTACCCCTTCCAATCCCTTCCACGCCAGTCTACCCCAATCTACTCCACTCTAACCCAGTGTACCCCACCCCCAATCTGCCCCACATTGCTCTTTCCTACTTCACTCCAACCTACTCCACTCCACCCTAAATCAAAACTATGTCACTTCTATCTTTCACTCCAATCGACCCCACCCCACTCTACTTTACCTCACTTCACTCCAATATACTCCTTTCCAACCCAGTCAAAAATATCCCAGTCATATCTGCCCCACTTCACTCCGATATACCCTACCATAATCCACTGAATCTATCCTACTCCAATCTATCCCACTACACCCTTGCTAACGTGTCCCTTTATGATTAATTTATTAACTTTGGGACTCGTTTTAGTCTAATGAATCTTTTGACCCTGATTGAAGACACCTTAGGACGAGATAGCTAATCAACATGTCAATCAATACATCAATAATATCATCAATATTTATTACGACAATGCAATTCACCTTAGTCAATGACATTTAATAAAACTCAGAAACCACCATGACCTTTCAGTCATGAATAACCACACCAATTTAGTATGAATTTTGTGATATTTATTCCCTATTGATTACAATTCTACTAGTAAGTGTATTAGTCTCAAAACCAAGAAGCACATTAGCATAGTCACAATATGACAACTCTGATAAGATTTCATCAAAGCAAGGATCACAAACATTAGAATATAACACGGCGTCAGCATAGGTTATCTTTAGCAGAGTATCATCATCACGTTATTCAACAAAGCATAGATTTGGTAATTTGTCTATTTGTGTCAGTTTAGTGAACCCCTCTCCTAACCTTGAATTAGCATCGGCATGTTGGGCTTCATACAAACAATTTAGTAACACCAATTTGGAAAATATCTAACTATGGTCTCTGTCAGAAGAAGCAGTTGGTACCTAGAAAGGAAAAGTAAACAGATAATCACAATTTCATTGTCATATAGTTACCCTCCGTTATTGGGTCAGCACTCAGGTTCGGTCTTCGTCCCCAGGACATCAGTTGGTTCGCCATCAAGAGTTCAGCTCCGGTAAAAGGGGACACTTCCCTCATAAGGAGGTAAAGTGTAAACGTGCAATCTAAGGGCAAGGATGGTTCTAAGTAAAATTAGCAAGTCACTAAGCAAAGAGACAAAGTATCTGGATCATAGCAAATCGCATCAGCATCTCCCCTAACTCTCTCCTATTACCTCCTGTTCTAATTTACTTCCTGGTGTCAAGGGTTTTTATCCCCTTTTCGTTGTACATTCCCCTAAAATTTGGTTGGACAAGGGGTTGCACCCCACTATCTTTAACCAATTAACTTCACATTAGCTCATCGAATTTGTCACCCCATAACAGTTCTCACGTATTTTATTGGTCCTTATGATTGACGCCTTTAGCGGGTGGAATGTCTGGTATGATTTCATAGTCTTGTGGTCCTTTGCACATCTTCGGTCAGTGGCTCTCTGTACCGGTTCAGGCGACCTTGTACCTACGACTGGTCTACAGTGTTGCGTTCAGCTAAAATGTTTCTACAAGCAAGTTGAATTTCATGAGAACGGATCTACTACGGTTACATTCAGCTTCTAGTTTGGAGAAAAGAGTTCATGTCCTTCAGCAAGTCAGCACACTGCACATTTAGAAAAACACATTTAATATGAGAGCCAGGCAGTTAGGCCTCGACTCATGCTAACTAAGGCCTAGTGATTTATTAGCAAAACCTTTACATATATCTATTATTATTAGTGTAAAATCATATCATAACATAACAGTTCAACATTATTAGTTTCCGTATATATTAGTGGCCACTCGCCGTGGGCACATTTCAAGTGCACATTTTAGCACAATAACATTAATACAGTTTCTATGCAGCATTATTATACATTAGTTCATAAACATTTCATGTTAATATAGATTATATAAACTACGCTCTCTCACCCTAATCTACCCATCTCCACTCTACCCCACGCCAATCTACTCACTCCACTCCAATCTACTCTTCCCCAATCTTCCCCACTCCACCCCAATATATCCCACTCCAGTCTACCCCACCACCTCACTCCAATCTACCACAACATACTCCATTCTACCCATTCTACCCCATCTGCACCAGTCAACCCCACTCCAACCTTCCCCCTCACTCCACTCTACCTGAATCCACCCCCACTCCAATCTATCCTACTATAATCCACTCAATCTACTGAAATCCAGTCTACCTCTCCCCACTCTACATGACTCCACTCATCTTCCCCACATTAATCCACCCAATATATCTCCCTCAACTGTACCCAAATCTACCCTGATCTACTCTACTCCTATTTTACCCCACTACAATCTACTCCACTCCAGTTTACACCCACTCCATCCCAATCTACCCCTCCCATCTACTATGCTAATCTACCCAATTCCCCCACTCCAATCTACCCTTTTCCACTCTCCCTCAATCTAACCCATTCCACTGTACCCCACCCCACTCCATGCCACTAATTTGTAGCCATGCTGAACAGTAGGCATACTGGGGTACAACATGACTAAAACACATTTCGAAGCCAAAAGCTCTCTCATAGGTGAGACCAATTGGCGTTCCCAAAGCTTGTTATGAATATGCATCACAACTCTGGTCTCACATAAAGTGTCAAATTCAAGGCACGGACGTCATGCGGTGGGTGATGCAATGCAGCTGGGGTTACATTTCAAATACCATCAATAGGGAGCTTTGAAAGAGATATGAATGATTGACCGGATGTGGAGGCGGGGGTTGGTCTGGGTTCCAATGTAAAACATCACACACAGCTCAACCACCATGTATAAAAACCCCTGTGTGATAATCTGTTTACATTTCACCCTGTGAATGACACATGTCCACCCCAATCACACAGTTGAATACAAAGAGCTGCCTGACAGGCCGCAATTTGTGGATAAAGCAGGTACCAGAAGAGCGAAATGCCTTCGTATCCTAAAGCTGAAGGGGGTAAACGCCTCTCTCATCTTGACGGGCGTTTAGCCTCGTGGTAGAAACTCTTTAAGGACCCCCATGTGCACTCTTCCCCTCCCCCCGACCGGGATTCCGTGCTGCGCTCTTCTACCACTCCCCTCGGATTTCTTTCAGCCCCCACCCTCAGACGGCGAATAGAACCATCCCTCCGCTGAATGAGATTCCTTCCTCTCTCTCCGACTTTTCCCAGGCTCCGGGTGAATGGTAAATCCTCCGTGCCCCCTCTGACGCGGGCACTGCCAAGCTGGGAACGTGCGGCTCGGCAGGGAGAGGGATAACCGGGGCTGTGGAGAGGACGGGGCCGTGCGTCACTTCCATAACAAACACACACACACAACCAAGCAGGCCAAAGGGAAGAAATGAGAGCCAGGAAATAAAACAGGACAAAACTCTGAAAAGGCCCATATTTAAAGAGGGGTCTCGTCACAGTGCCCTGCACCATCCATGTGAAGCTCTTGTGACTGAGACGCTGCATTTACCCGGATTAGTTGTTAGGGATTTTTTGATGAGGGTTATGTAGGGCGGGTCGGAGGGTTGGGGGAAAGAGCAAAGACAGCAGAACGAGCGTTTTGTGGCGGGCACTAATGTTGCCGCGTAGGAGGGTGAGGACGGCCTGGGGTGGTCCTGACCAAGGGCATAGCTTTTATTGGTGTTGCAGGTGCAGTGGCTCCGGGACCCAGAGGGCTAACTAACCCTGATTATGGCTTTATTTTCAATTCAAAGAGTACAGTGCCCAGTTTCCTTCCTTGCACTGGGAGCTATGACTCACTGACGACGCCACTGGCCCAGACATCTTCTTGGCAGTGGTTCAACCACTGTTCAACACGGTGAGAGGTCAGTGGATGTGACTTACACTACTATAATGAGAATCAAGTATTCTCTTACTTCATTTATATAGCTCTTACTACCCCTATGTGGTATAGCGCTTGCCTCCATGGGTAGCACTCTACACCATGGTGGGTGGGTGGTTTTAAGGATGCTGTCTCTGTCTTCATCCTAAGTTTGAAGTGTTTCCATGTCACACGTGATGACCTCTGAGGTGCAGTTGAGTGTCATGGGATGCAGATAGGAGTGTTTTGGTTTTCAGTATGCAGAACCATTGGGGAAGGAGGAATTTGTGAGTTTAGTTAAAGAGGTGCTGCAACCTGAATAGGTTTTTTTGCTCCAAAAAAGTGGTGCACCTGCAACAAAGAATGTTAGTAAATACGGTACTGGTTTTTTTGTGCTCACCAAGAATGACAACTAGTGCAGCGAGAGCATTTTGTACATTTGACCCTACATTTGTAGATTGTGCGTTACATACAGAACGGGAGATAGTTGACCCTGAGTCAGACAAGAATTGTAAGCCATAAAGTGAGGCACAGGACAAACTCATGACCCCACCCTTAGAGACTAACCTCTGCAGGGTACTAAACCTTACAGAGTGGAGTCCGTCCCTAGGTAGAGCCATTTAGGCAGGTTTGAGACTTGCACCAAACATGTCAAAGTCAACCTGTTTGCTAAACCTAATAGACTAGCAGTAGCCTTGTCCCTAGGGGAGTTTCTGTATATAGGCAACATAGATCATTGCCTTATTGCCCCTTAATTGAGAGCACTGCAGGCCCAACAACATGTGGCCTTGCAGTGGTCTGCACCACGTCTGATGCAGAGTGTACAAAAATGGTGGGGGAGCACGGAATGTGCCAGTCAATGGGTACCTAAATATATTAAGAAGACCACACATGGATCAATGTTATCAGACTGATGAGCTTCCCATACCAACTATGCCAAGGAAACCAAAGGCTTGTACAAAAGTCAATAACTTTAGAAACAAAGCAGACAAACCAGAGTTTGGAAAAAAAACAGCCTCACAGACCATTAGTCCTTTTCCAACCCAGACAGAGACTCTGAAACCCTGTTCAAACCTTGTGTTGGACACCAGAATCAACCACAACAGACAGAACAAAAGGGTGTGGCAACCAACCATCAGAAATAGTTTTTTTCAGAGCTGAAAGTTCACAGCTGTCAATACCAGGCTGGCTTTTCTTTTCAGTTTTCACCAGCAAGATCCCATCTTTCACTTGTACCACCCCTAATTCAGAGAACTACCCGAATACAGACTCTATGTTGCCTTAGAAGAGCGTTAAGATGCTGTTGGAAGGAGGTGGACCCCTAAAACATTCCCTTAATTGTCCTATTGAGAAGTTCACTTCTTCAACCACATGGCAATGGGCTGCTGTTTGTAGGCAGTGATAGAAGTGTTTTGATGGACCGACCTTTCCGAGCTATACCAAAAGCATGGTTTACTGAACTCTCAAGTAAAATACAGTCAGCCCCACATAATATGGACCCTTGCAACGTCACACTCGGAAACTCCATGTTTAGTCCCTAGAGAAAACACGTTCTTTGTGCCCCATTTCGAAACAATAACTCCTTGTCTGCCTTGCCAGATATGTTAATTTATTTAAAGAGTTTTGTATAGAGCTTGCATGATGCCTTACAGCCACTTTAGAGTTCTAGGTGGTAAGTACGAGTTTAGATTCAGTACACTTAAAGAAGTCCTGGCAATAGTAATGGCTAGTGAAAACACTGGTCCTGGAAGAAAGTACTGAGAAAACGCATAGAATGGAGAAAATACTGTGAGGGATTTTCCTCCATGCTTTATTTGCCTCCTTTTGCTGTTAGAGAGGCAGAAAGCATTAATAAACCTCACATTATTAATGGGTTGGTGGTGTCCAGCTACATTCTGCAGATAAAGAGAACGTTGTTTCCAGAAGGCCTTGCACATGATATTTAGAACACTGAACTGGGTCTTTTGCTGTAATGGAAGCAAACGAAAGGACTGAAGTGGATGAGGGAGGGGGCTTGTGCTTTTTGAGATTTACACATTTTCTAACCACCTCCTTCTGAATTATTTCTAAGACCGGTCACCTCACTCACTGGCTTTCAAAATTCACCAGCTCCCACTTAGGCAGCTGACAAGGGTGCCTTCTGACTCTGCGTATTGATTAGGGACAGCCATCAGATTCAATGCCGCTGCACCCCCCCACAGGCTTGTCCTCCAGCCCCTTTCCCATTCCTATTCCATGGGCCTTACAAAACAGTGTCAAAAAGCATCGAAGAAGTGAGTCCAGCCCTGGAAATAATGAATGTTGTAAATCAACAGCAGTTTCTCGGTAGCGCCTGCTGAAAGAGTGCCAGGCACAAGGGCATAGGATGATGGGTCCCCAGTCACTGAGGACATTATTTGTTAGGGTCAATCGCAGAAAAATGTGATCTGTGTAAAGCTTGTTCTTTTGTTGCCTGCATTTTAAATGCGAGGGCTGCAAGTGAGGAAGTTCACAGAAACGTGGTTGGGATAAGGTGGCCAATTGAAATCCACCCCAGAAAAACTCCGGTACTAAGAAGAAATAAAGTCCCCTTCTATTGCCTTGGTGGGTACAGTGGCCAGCAGATGTGTGAATGGCTGCAATGCCTGGCCATGGGTATGAATAAGACTAGGAAGGACTGGCATCTGTAGATTCTTTGGTGAACCTTAATATTTAGGTCTGGCTACAGACAGCCTTAGATGTGTAGATTATATTTTATTGGTTCTTCTAATCAAGTGTAATAGGAAGTATAGAGTAAGGGAAAGCATTTGGTCAGCCCCTTAAGCCATTGTTTTTCATGTGTTTCCCATTCGTTGGATGGGCTCTCTATCAAGGCCATGGCAATTCATAGATTGTTATATTGCCCCATTTATCGATCCACATGGTTTTGTTGATGGTGCATCAAATAGTCCTTATGTTAGGCTACAGATGCATCAATTGAGCCAGTGTGTGGTGGGTTCTTTGATGTATTTACATTGCTGACCTGACAACATTTGAATTTTTGAGTTACAGCTTTACGATGAGAAAGTGTATGCTATTTGAACACCTTAGCCTATCATAAAAACTCAGTGATTGTCCATAAGATTTTCTTTGGGTTACCTTCGGTTGTGATAGAATGTTCTTGTTTTTGGCTTGTTTATGCACAAAGTAAAGATGTGCATACACAGGCGTTCTTAAAGGTGCAACAAAAATATTGGCCCTTTGGCAAAAGTATCTACTACGCAATATTTTCCTGTATGCGCCTTTTAAGTTTACCACTTCCAAAACAGACTTCAACGTCTGACTCCTTTTCATAAGTTTTCTCTGCGGGTACTGCATAACCCTGCAAAAGCTGTACATTCAGCAACGGGACCCTACTCCCAGCATCAGTGTTGTTGCTGCACAAGATGTTGCGTCATTATGCAATTTTCTTTCTAAGACATTCGGAAGCAACACACCACTAACCACTTCACCTACTAAAAAGTCAAACTGATTGACTTTGCTAGTGCCTTTTTTTGTTCACGTGACGCTGGCACCAGTGCAGGCAGCAGTTCCTCTAGCTGTTTGTGCGACGCTTGGGTCTGAACTTCGTTCCATCTGAGATGGAAAGTGAACGCTCAGCAAGAAAAGAGGGATATGACTTTGACCTGAGATTGAAAGTAAAAACGGGTTTTTAAAGGACCAGGGAGCCGCCTGCCTTGAACACCATAGTTATTTTATGTGATCCAGCTACAGCCTGAAGAGTCTGTCTGACCAGTGGTGAGACATAAACATAATAGAGGTCTCATTGGTGATTCAATGTAGATATTAGTGGGCTCCTCTGTCCACTTTGACATAAACTGTGTGTATCCTCAATCATTTTATACAGATACAAGAGCTCTATATACAGAAACTCGCCTCTGTCTACCTATACATATATAAGCTGTACTTGAATATTTATGTAATAAAACTACCCAGATTCTGCTAACGCCTAAGCAAAGTAGTACACAACTTTTCACAGTTGTGTACCTTCATTAAGGCTTCCATCCCTACGACAATTTCAATGAGGTAATCTCCTGACTAATAGAAAGGGCATGTCAGGAAAATACCTCAGTGAAAATGAAAGTGGACTTTAAAATGACAGTAGATTACCTCATTAGAAATGCTGAATGTTTTACTGCTAAAGGAAGATTGAAAAACGAAATGGAAGCTAAAAGTCCACATCTGCCACAGTGATACCACAATACACAAGTCTGATCTGATGCGTCAGTGGACCTTTGTATTCAGTTTCAGGAGGTATGTTCGATTCGTAGTGTACTCACTCAGCATTTCATCCTTCCGAGGTCCATAAAATATTGCCACTCACTTGGGTAACAATAGCTTTCTGCTATTGAGTTCCTAGATGCCCCATAGCCACGCATATATGCTTTCCAAGCATTTGTTACATGTTATGGCCAGGGGCATTGCATTCCATAGTGGAGTGGCCCACAGCTCCCCATTAATACCTCTGTTTTTACTTCTTAAGCTATAGAAAGTTACATTTATTTTCTTGTTTGCATTAGAGCTTGTTGGACACGTGATACACCACTCTATATATAACGTTATAAACACAACCAGTGCTCCTTTATAAACATTTAATATTTTATTGGTGCTCTTTTAGGGATCTGAATAAAAATTTAGATTTGCCCCTTTAGATATACTTAAGACATCTTAACCGAACTACAAGGAACCTGTTAAAGAGGTTTCCTTAGCAGGTCACTATAATCTTGTACAAGTTATTTTAAGCGCCCACTACAGGGGGCTTTTTCGTCCTTCTGCACAATTATAATAATTGTTGAAAGTTTTGTTGGCTTTTCAAAAGTTAATTGTTACAGAAGGACAGGGCTTCAGTGCATATTATTTCGAAAACCCATACCTCTCGACAGTTATCACTGATTTTTAGGCCTATCGTTAGTCAATGCCTTTTGATTTTACATTCATTTGGGGATTCAGCCCTCTGCATTCATTGTTTTTTGTTGTTGTGTCATTCACATTTTTCTTTTACTAGCTGTAGCATACACCAAGTGGCAATGGGTTAGCCCACTTAAGCCATTCACTAACTTCACCATGAAATGCGGCATCCTGTGTTTCACAAGGAACATACCCGCATATAAAGTAGTTCACATTAGATACCAGGTCTACTATAACAATCTGTGCTTTTTGAGACCAAAAATATTTTTGCTTTCAGCCAATGTTCTTATGTATTGGAGAGGGCCCAATAGCTCCCCCAACTATAAAGTTTTATAAAAGCCATTACAGATCAAAACAAGCATTGATAATGCAAAAAGACTATCAACTAAAATCAGAGTGTTGGTTTCCCAACGCTCCAATTGTGTAGTAAGGTTTACAACTAAATTAAGTTCTGGTGTGCTTTTTTGATACTGAGATTGTCTAGCCTTCTACATTATTTTCAACACCACCACATCCTTGGAAATGATATGTCCGTGGGAAGGCAGGGTTTAGCTCAGATTGCGCATGAAATGGGCAGATTGCAAATATGATATACTGGAAAAGGCTGGGTGCAAACTTCCAGAATATGTTGGGGTGTGATATGCAAGTAACTCATCTATATTCCAAAAGTCTAGTATTATACTTTTATATATAAAATAATAGAATGGGTCTTAAGTGAACCGTGAAATATAGAAAATAGTTCACAGTCGTCTGATACGTGGATTCCATCATCATAATGACAACCCCCAAACCACTCTAAAACACTGTCAGGGCTACTGGGATTATACAGCATGCAGGACCAAATAACGTGGTAAGGTTAGCTAAATAAGGCTGCAAAAAAATGCGATATGCGGATCATTCTTTGATGGTATTATTTCATAAACATGAGATTGAAGCAGTATTTTTGCGAAATCTGTACATTTTTAAAATTATGTTGCACACTGTGACAAATGCAGTAAGTCTAAAATCATGCTACAACAACAGCATGATTCACCTAAATCCACTGACCCTCAGTATTCCCCCATTATCCTATTAACAATTTATTCAAGAAAGGTTGACAAAACCTAACCTTCTAATTCCAGCGAGTGCCTATTGTTAGCTGCGTATTGAAGAAAACAGCTATAACAAATACATCACAAAGACCATGTCTAATAAGGTCCTATATTGCCATCTTGGGGTTCTGGTGACGTTTACATATTTCTTGGCCATCTGCCTTATGGTTTTTGATGTCACCAGAATCCCAAATTGAAAAATAGGACCATGTTACATACTTATTCATTAGCCCCCCACCGTGCACAGTATTGTCATCAATTATGTGATTTCTGATGTCATGAGTGATGTTATCAATTATGTCATAGAACATGTCATGAGTGATGTAATATGTAAGGTTATAAGCAGTGCATGACGAGGGTGCGGGTTACAGTTACTTCAGTTAACTATAAGAGGTTAATTTCAGTGGTTTATAGAGTCTGGATAATTATCTTTTAACTGAGATTTCCCCTAACTGTAACATCACTTTAATCTTTGTTTTTTTCCAGTGAATTTCTGAATTAATGTAGAGTAACAATATAAACTGGCGTTCTTTTAAGTAAGACAGACCTGCTGGCTTTGTCAAAGGGTCAGAACACCAACATATAAAGGTCCGGCCCATTAGCTTTATCAGGGCATCAGTCAGCACATCACTATATATAAAGCAGACCTACTGGCTTTGTCAAAAAGTCACCACCATAACCATAAAAAAGTGTTTGAGTCTTTTTTAAACACTCTTCATGTCACAAAATACAACCACAGGACCTGCCACGGGGTGTCCCCACACTCCTGTTGAAGGGCATATAGCTCTAGCTCGGAGTGCTTTAAAAATGTTGGTAAACTCTCCTGGAGTCATGCTTACAGTGAACCAGGTGACTTCCAGTTTTTTTTTTTTTTAAACATTTCTTGCGGGGCTGCTTTGCTCCTTGCTGCCTCCCAAAACAGTTTTAAAAATTGGTCATGGTGCCCCTGCCCATCCTTGGGGCAACACAACAACTAGTATTTTTAAAAACATGGCCCACACACAAGCATTATGTGACGATCCTGGGAGGGAGCAGTGAATATTAAAGGAGTCGCCTCGCGGCTTCAAACCTGAAGCAGTGGGGCAGTGACTGACTTTATTTTTGTGTTATTCTGGGTGTCCCGGTCCCACCAAAGGCATCCACAGCTGTTTTTTTTTGTAACAAGTGGCAGCATGGGGAGTCCACTCCTCTGCTGCTGAGCTGGCTCTTGCACCAGCACCATGCGTGCAAGGAGTGTATCCGCTGTGTGGTACCTGCTCCCCTGGTGATGGAAAGTGGGAAGGCACATTGCAATGTGGGTGGTACGCAGCAGCACCTCCCCACATTTAAGTGTTTCAGGGCCCTGGGGTGGGGCTCCTGGGACCTCTTTCATAATGTGGTGCTATGGAAGGACAAGGGGGGGGGGGGGGGCAAGGGCCCTTCACACGTTGGGGAGAGCCCCCCACGCAAGACCCCTCCCAAATTTTTAAGTAACATTTAAAATGCGGTGACCCTCCTCAGCCCTGGCCCACCTGGGCATTTTTTTTATTGGAAAAGGTGTCCTTTTAAAAAAAATGTTCCAGCGGTATTGCAAAGAGTGATGATAACGTTACCCCAGGGAGGTCCTCCCACAAGTCCTAGGGGGTCAGAGTATGTCTGCCCTACAGGTTTTTTTTTCTGCACAAGTCCTAAAATGGCTGCCAAACATCTTTGTTTGTGGCCAATCAGATGTTATTTTTTTGAGTGCTGAGTGAAATAGCAGTTAGGTTTGAACAATAATTTCTCAAAAACTACTGAATGGATTTACAATAAATCACACAAAACACACTTTCGGGGTAAAGATCTACCTTTCAGCCAAATTTGGTTAAATTCTGTTCAGCTGATTTCTGACTCTTGCAATGTCTAAAGTTCATATGTGAAACTGAATAGGGAGATTATGTTTTTGGATTGCCCCTTTTTCTCAGTCCCCAATTGACGGATCACCCCAAATTTTCCAGGAAGGAGCTGAGGTAGATGAAGCAGGTTTTTTTTTCTCAGAAAGATTTGAGAACTTTCATCAATGGCCGCCAAAGTTATTAGCAAAACAAAAAATCAATTTCCTTTGGAGATTCAGTCCTAAGTAGAACTATACAGGGGTGATCTCCACAGTGTAATTTTTTTATATATATATATATGTGCGATGGCATGTGTAGCTGCAGATACACATATGCTGTGCACTGTTCCTGCCATCTAGTGTTGGGTTCGGAGTGTTACAAGTTGTTTTTCTTTGAAGAAGTCTTTTCGAGTCACTGGACCGAGTGACTCCTCCCTTTCGGCTCCATTGCGCATGGGCGTCGACTCCATCTTAGATTGTTTTCTTTCCGCCATCGGGTTTGGACGTGTTCCTCTTCGCTCCGTATTTCGAATCGGGAAAGTTAGCTAAGTATCGAAAATTTATCGGTATTGTTCTCGTTCGGTACCGTTTTAGTGTTAGTGTATCGGCACCAACATCAAGACCGGTTCGGCGGCCCTTCGGGGCTTCCACTCTTCATCGAGGCCTGGTCGCCCCGACCACACCCGTCGTCCAAGACCAATGGACCGGACCACCTTCCGTTTCTGTCCTAAGTGTCACGCCAAGTATCCTTATACAGACCAGCACCGGGTCTGTAACCTGTGTTTGTCGCCCGAACACAGAGAGGATACTTGTGAAGCTTGCTGAGCGTTTCGATCAAAGAAAACCTTGAGAGATCGAAGCGCAAGAAGACTACAAATGTTGTCGAAGCCGAAACAAGATCTCGACATCAAGGAGGAAGAAATAATTTCCATCCAAGAAACGGACTCGGATGAATCAGACGGTGAACGACCCTCGACGGTACAACAAACTGTGAGTAAACCTGCCCCGTCCCAAATCCAGGGTCACACCAAAAAACTCAAGGCCACAGGGACGCCATCGCCAGCAGGCCATGGCTCAACCCACAGAAAGGATGGTGACCAGATAACATCGGCACCGAAAAAGGCCAAAGAGTTGCCGAAGACTTCCGACTCGAGTTGTCGAATCAAGCAAGCACCAAAAAAGCTCCTTGGAACCGAAAAAGACAATTACATTAGGAATTTCGGTACCGAAAAAACCGGCCTCAGAGCCGAAGCGATCCTCATACACTGAGGAGCAAGGGCTTTCGATGCAACTCAAGGAAAGGCATAGATTTGAGCAAGATCTGGATATAGAAGAACTGGACCGAACGCAGCAAAGGTTGCAAATTCAGAAAGCTACAGGGAAGATTCAGACTATCCCTCCACTCAAATCTAAAAAAAAACTAGCCTTTCAGGAATCAGACATGCAACCAAAAGCCAAAGTGGTTAGAGACAAGTCACCACCACCACAGGTCTCACCACAACTATCCCCACCGCACTCACCACCAATGTTCCCTCTAATTTTTTTCCACAGTGTGCGGTCTCTGTGCGCTGCAGCCAAGGATACGTGCGCCAAGAAATTGACCATTCACGCGAGCGCAGCGCATAACTAGCCAAGATCTTTGGCATTAGCCTCTCCATACCACTAAAGCAAAAAAGGGATATCATTGCTCCATGCAATAGGGCATTAAGGCAGTTTTGTGACCTGGTTGCACACCCCAAGGACATGACCTGTTAAGTGCCACCTACACCCCAGTTAGAGAAAACAGAAATCAGGAGGTTGAACCATTATGAAACTTTAATGAATACTCTGAGTGCTGCAGAGGACCCCGCACATCAAATACAGCCAGTTGTACATTTGGTTAACATTTACAATTTGATGAACACACTGCTGATGAATGCCATGATGCCCCTGCCAAGATACAGGCTGAGAAATGTTCCTACCCCACCCACACACGGACTGTAGGAGGAGCCGCATCAGAGTTTAGACAAGTCCGGTGCCAACGTTAGATGTGTGACATGTTTGTTTTTCTCACCAGTCCTTGCCATTTTTCCAGTGCTGATAAACTCGTCTAAATCAACTTTCCCATTTGAGAGGTAAGCCTTTGTCCTCATCAGCATATCTAGGTGACTCAATCAAGTCCAAATTAAGAAACAGACTAGAGGATAGTTCATGAGGCTGAATCCTCGTTCGCAGTCTACACTTGAAGCCTGGAAAGTTGCACAGATATCAACAACCTGAGATACAACACTATACTGTGCAGCATTCCGCAGAGTGAAATTCACCATGTCTTGAAAGGTCCTAAACAATCAGTTTTTTATATGCGCTGCCACCACATATTTATAATCTCTGTACTGCCGAACAACATCGCCAGGGGTGTCACAATCACCCAGGACCAAGACCTTCTTTCTTATACTTCTCAACAAGTCTTTGTACATTCTCAGTCCCAAAATCAAACTGTGATTGTGTTGTTACTGTATGGAAATCAAAGCTTGTCCATTCCTTCAATTCATCTTCTGGGAATCTTCTTTCCTTGTGCTCACAAAGAAGTTTAATGAAAGATAACATCGGCTCACTATCATACTCTCGGTCCTCTCTGCAAAAAGACATCAGATCTCTTACTGTGTTGCTCCAAAAGACAGTGTCGCCCAAGTACTGTTCCTTTATTTTGGTAATTTTTGCTCTTGCATACTGTACACCTTCAACTTCAAAAAGTGGGGAGAGCTACCCAGCCCCCTGGGAGCTCTCATCACTAAGACGGAAGAATCTGGTGGAACCATAAGCATTAACATTCTACATCCGTAAAGCTCTGACGTGAGTGACACTGCCTTCAGTTACATACCTGCAATAACCCACCACCTTCTATTTTTTGCATTGATGACACATCACAATGTGATATAAAACACTGCAGTAATTAATGCTATTTCGCTGTACGTTGCTTCCAGATTCAAAGTGCGTGGGCAGTAGAAGGTTAAAAACACAAATCTGGTTTCATTCTGAACAAATTGTCCCCCATGAAGCCAGTGTAAAAAAAGTTACATTTACATTACACTACTTCTGCAGTCCATCCTCCACAGAACAATTACATGAAGTGGTGGTACTAATTAAATTGAGCAAGGGGGCGTTGCTACTGGGTGGAGTTAGAGACATGATGATACAAAGACATTTCTATAGAGTATTAATTTTGCCCTTCCATTGCCCTTGACCTGTGGGTGTAGTTTTTGCTAAATCTTAAAGCTTAGTTTGCTAAAATGTGACAGGCGTCAAAGTATGAGGGCATGTTTATCACTTAAATATATATATGGCAATATACTATTTTATGACTCCATTTATTCTCAAAACACAAAATAAATATGGATAAATACCAATAAGATGGCCAAAAACAAATATCTGAGTGTACCTATCTGAGTGTTATATGCCTTCACAGTTAGAAAGCAGTGCTTCATTTGTGCTTGTTGTTTCCGGTGCTGAGCACCGGCACTCATTTTTGGGGCCGGGGTTTATTGTTCTGCCTCAAGCATTTGCTGCGAACAAAAGACACACATGGAACAGACGGAGGAAGGGAAACAACAACCGCGTGTTTATTCTGCACAAAATGAGAACCCCTTCTGATGTACAGCTCCCAGTTCACAGCGGGCTTCTGGTCCTTTTTAACTGTCGGTTTACGTCCTGCTCAGCCACAAAGAGTGACCCTGTTTTCGTGCTGTTTCTATTTTTGAAAAGCAGCGCTGAAGTCTTCTCTCCCACATGATGCAGGCAGCGACGTGACGTAGCGCAACGCTCAAGGTGGCTTGTTACGCTGCTTGAAAATTTGACAAATATGCCCCTTGATCTAACACTCCCTCACTTAGAACCCTGTCTGTGACTGCTCATTCTCGCTACCCTTAGAGTCAAGTGCCTAGAGGCTAGTATTTGACCCATTTTACCAAGCAATAAAAGGATGAGCCCTAGAACGCCAGATGTAAATGACATCAACTACCATAGTTGGAACCCAACAGCCCGTCTGGCATGTGGTCCCCCTAATGTAGTCTGACAATCACCATCAAGCACAGTAATATAAATATCACACGTTTTATCTACAGCACTAAACTTGCCCCAGAGAGTGTCGATGTTCTAAATAAAAGGTGCTTCTGCTACCTTCCTTAATATAATATGGAAGAAATCCTTGAAGAAATTGGTTATTGGCTACAAAATGATGACGTGGAGATTGGTCATCGTGTTTTCGCAGATTTCTTTTGTAATAAATATAGACGTCAGCTTCTGCTGTAGCCACATTAATAAATCGCATTGTAAAAAATTGCTGCTTTGCTCCTATGGCTACGCTGTGTAAACAAAACTAAAGCAGCATACATGACAGGGAACCTCTGAGTTTCGAAATTGAGGGGTTGTTGGCTCTTAATTTTAATTGATAGAGCCCTGATACTGTAGTTGTGCTATGTAAATAAAGAAAAGTAGCACAAGCCGTTCTCTGGCTTACCTTCTGTGGTGTATGAGTTTGATTATAACTTTATCAGACACACCAGGGGTACGTTTCTCCCATTCCCAGTCCGTTTTAATATATGCATGCAGCCACCGCATGAACTCTAGGGGGAACCGGGAGTGGGGGAGGTTTTCATATAAATGATGATGAAAACCATCATTCTAACCCTGACAGGTAACTTTTGCAAAGGTTCAGAGGGGCTAAATAAATGGTCACAATTCATTCCTGGGTGAAAAACAACAGGTCGGTGCTAAATATGGCTAGACAGGGAGCCGAAACTAGTTGATGCCAGTCACATAATTCACAAACCTTTTAGGTGGCAGCAGTAGATGTCCCTGCATCTGGGAAGGCAGAAATTGATTCTCTGCTATCTTTAGAAAATCAGTTGAATGCTCTTACCAAAAGCAGCAGTTTGAACATTTTCCAATTTGGCATCTTCTGCTTGTTTCTAAAGTAACAGGTACAAATCGAAACTACCTAGGCCATTGGTGGCTCTTGCATTGATTAGTAGAGTAGTGTTTTCTTAGAAACTCCTGCAAAACTAACGAAAAGATCACACGAGATACCGAAGAATGCTGCATATGCACTAGCAGAGGCAGTCAAGTTCCGCCATGTTTTGATTTCCACATTTCTAACAATAAAGACCAGGATAAAAGCGATCTTCAGGTTTAGGGGTACTATATATACATATGTTTCTGCACGAAGTGAGCCCTAGCACACTGGGTCTAACCCATTTGTTGGTATGGCGAGACAGAAATCGTAAAACATCAGGCAGCAATTGGGCGACAAAGTGTTGCTCTCTATGGAGCTGAGGCAGTGAAATAAAATGAACTATTTCAGTCATAAAGGAAACCACTAATTATGAGCAATTCAAGAGGTGGAAATCCTCATGTGTGAATATCTACGGCCGTGAATTTGCTTTGGGAATCAGCAACTAGAAGAAACGCTCTTGAAATGGGTGTGAACATTATTTGGAACTTCAAAAAAGAGTTTTACGTTGGCCATTAATCAGGCAAGTAATGATGAAGATTACCTAGTCAATACTGTTTTCTCGAGTAGAAAGCTTCTATCTGTACACAGTAGAATGTCCTTTTGATTCTGGCACCAAAGTTGCTAAAGACAATAAACTGTGCTCTGATCTTGTGGGGGCATTAAACATGTGCTAATCTAGTCTTTGAAGATGCTGAACAGTGCGCAGTGTGATGCACATTAAAATGAAAGAATGAAGAAAAAGGCATCATTGATTCCGGTGCAAGTTTGGGGAAAATAGTGCCGGAACACTACACTGAAACGCTGCTGAGTTTCGTGTGTTCTCAGCACATTTTTCTTTCACAGATGCTTTCTGTGCCCGAGGCCCTCTAAATACAAATACACATACCTGCTTGAATGTAGTGATCGATCTATCCGGTGGCTTCACTTTCGTTTTTCGTCCTGAAGATGTTCTTCCTGCTCAGCGGCAAAGAGTGACCCTGTCCTCGCGCTGTGTCTGTTTTGTAAACGCAGTGCTGACGTCCTCTATGCCGCATGATGCAGGGAGCGACGCTGCAAGAATGTGGCAAATGATGCTGATGCATGGGATCTGTATGATCCACCAATATCGGACAACAGCCCAGAGTGTTATCCAACCAAGCCTTCACCACCAGAGGACAGTACAGCATATACGCAAGTACTAGCCAGGGCAGCTACGTTCCACAACGTAACAATGCACTCTAAACCAGTGGAGGATGACTTCCTATTCAACACTCTGGCATCCACCCACGCATCCTATCAAAGCCTGCCAATGCTACCGGGCATGCTCAAGCACGCACAACAGGTCTTCCAAGAGCCTGTAAAGGGAAGAGCTATCACGCCTAGGGTCGAAAAGAAATATAAACCCCCCCGACAGACCCAGTGTTTATAACGCAACAACTCACACCGGACTCAGTGGTTGTAGGGGCTGCAAAAAAAAGGGCGAACTCACAATCGTCAGGGGATGCCCCACCACCTGACAAAGAGAATCGAAAGTTTGACGCAGCGGGCAAGAGAATGCCATCACAAGCAGCCAATCAATGGCGAATTGCAAATTCGCAAGCCCTACTTGCATGCTACGACAGGGCGCACTGGGACGAGATGCAAGACAACATCCAGCACTTGCCCAAGGAACACCAAAAACGTGCCCAGCAAGTAGTTGAAGAGGGACAGGCCATATCAAACAATCAGATAAGGTCTGCATTAGACTCTGCAGATACAGCAGCACGGACTGTCAACACGGCTGTAACAATTCAAAGGCATGCTTGACTGCGGAGTTCTGGATTCAAACCAGAAATTCAACAAGCGGTACTAAATATGCCGTTTAACCAACATCAGTTGTTTGGGCCGGAAGTCGATACCGCGATCGAGAAGATGAAAAAGGACACAGACACGGCCAAAGCCATGGGTGCGCTCTACTTCCCACAATTCAGAGGCACTTTTAGGAAACCACAATTTAGAGGGGGGTTTTGGCAACAGACATCTGAACCATCCACCTCTCAAACAAAACCCACCTACAAGTCACAATACCAAAGGGGGGGGGTTCGTGGTTTCTATAGAGGACAATTCCTAAGAGGAAAAGGAAAATTCCAGCCCGCCAAACCAAGCTCTAGCAAACAGTGACTTCAATGTCACACTACCCCAACACTTGTCACCAGTGAGGGGGAGGCTAACCAAATACTACCACAATTGGACACATATTACCACAGACACATGGGTCCTATCAATTATCCAACATGGTTATTGCATAGAATTCACAACATTCCCTCCAGATGTGCCACCAAAACCGCACAGACTGTCTCCACAACACTTAGACCTATTACATATAGAGGTCCAAGCACTGCTACAAAAACAAGCAATAGAGCTAGTACCCTATCATCAAAAGGGAACAGGCGTTTATTTCCTTATTCCAAAAAAGGACAAAACATTAAGGCCTATCTTAGATCTCAGAACACTGAATCTCTTCATCAAATCAGATAATTTCCACATGGTAACTCTTCAGGACGTAGTTCCCTTACTAAAAAAGGGGGAATACATGACAACACTGGATCTCAAGGATGCGTATTTCCACATACCCATCCATCCATCTCACAGGAAATATCTAAGGTTTGTAATACAAGGCAAACATTATCAATTCAAGGTGCAACCATTCGGAATAACAACAGCCCCCAGATTATTTACAAAATGCCTAGCCATAGTAGCAGCTCATATCAGGAGACAGCACATGCACGTATTCCCATATTTGGACGATTGGCTAATAAAAGCCAACACTCAACAACTATGTCAATTTCACACGCAATACGTCATAGAAACTCTACACAAACTAGGGTTTTCTATAAATTACCAAAAGTCACATCTGCAACCATCCCAACTACAACAGTACTTGGGAGTAACACTCAACACACAAAGAGCAATTGCCACTTCAAGTCCACAAAGAGTTAAATCGTTCCAAAATGTAAGATCAAGCATACAACCAAACCAATACTACACGGTAAGGTTTGTATTGAAACTACTAGGCATGATGTCCTCATGCATAGCTATTGTCTCAAACGCAAGACTACACATGCGGCCCTTACAACAGTGCCTAGCAAAACAATGGCCGCAAGCACAGGGTCAACTCCAAGATCTAGTGTTGATAGACCGCCAAACACACTCTTCGCTCCAATGGTGGAACCCTATAAATTTAAACAGAGGAAGGCCTTTTCAAGACCCAGTGCCTCACGCCATTATCACAACAGACGCTTCCATGGTTGGGTGGGGAGCACACCTCAACAATTACAGCATACAAGGTCAATAGGACAATCAACAAAGACTACTTCACATAAATCACTTGGAACTGCTAGCGGTATTTCTAGCACTGAAAGCGTTTCAACCACTGATAGCCCACAAACACATTCTTGTCAAGACAGACAATATGACAACAATGTATTATCTAAACAAACGGGCGGACACACTCGTCACAGCTGTGTCTCTTAGCACAAAAAATGTGGCATTGGGCAATTCACAACAACATTCGCCTAAAACACAATACATACCAAGCATTCAAAATCAGTTAGCCGACAATCTCAGTCGAGGTCAACAACAAACTCACGAATGGGAAATACATCCCCAGATCCTACAGGATCACTTCTACCGCTGGGGGACACCAAACACAGATCTATTTGCAACAAAAGAAAACGCAAAATGCCAAAACTTCACGTCCAGGTATCCACACCCTCGGTCCAAGGGCAATGCTCTATGGATCAGCTGGTCAGGGATATTTGCTTACGTTTTTCCCCCTCTCCCGCTCATTCCTTATCTGGTCAACAAACTAAGTCAAAACAAACTCAAACTAATACTTATAGCACCAACGTGGGCTCGCCAACGTGGTACACAACACTGTTGGACTTATCAGTAGTACCCCACATCAAACTACGAAACAGACCAGATCTGTTCACACAACACAAACATCAGATCAGACACCCGAATCCAGCATCGCTCAAGCTAGCAATCTGGCTCCTGAAGTCTTAGAATTTGGATATTTAAACCTTTCAAAAGAGTTTATGGAGGTCATTAAACAAGCAAGAAAACCCACAACAAGACATTGTTACGTGAACAAATGGAAAAGATTTGTTTGCTACTGTCAGGCTAATCAAATTATGCCACTAGACGCCTTCACACAAAACATTGTAAGTTATTTACTACACTTACAAAAGTCAAATCTAGCTTTCTCTTCCATTAAAATCCATCTCACTGCAATATCTGCTTATCTGCAGATTAAACATACAACATCACTTTTTAGAATCCCAGTTATTAAAGCCTTTATGGAAGGACTAAAAAGAATCATACCCCCAAGGAAACCACCAGTACCTTCATGGAATCTTAATATTGTATT
Organism: Pleurodeles waltl; assembly: GCF_031143425.1. NCBI lineage: Eukaryota > Metazoa > Chordata > Amphibia > Caudata > Salamandridae > Pleurodeles > Pleurodeles waltl. The sequence goes on from NC_090448.1 coordinate 397,051,394, forward strand.
AACACGACTCATGGGCCCACCATTTGAACCCATGCATTCTTGTCAAATCCAATTTCTAACTTGGAAAGTAGCCTTTCTAATATCAATCACATCACTTCGAAGAGTTAGTGAAATACAAGCATTTACTATTCAAGAACCCTTTATACAAATACATAAACATAAAGTGGTTCTCCGTACAAATCCAAATTTTTTACCAAAAGTCATATCACCATTCCATCGAAACCAAACTGTGGAACTCCCAGTCTTCTTTCCACAACCCGACTCAGTAGCTGAAAGGGCATTGCATACATTAGACATAAAAAGAGCACTAATATATTACATTGACAGAACAAAACAATTTCGTAAAACAAAACAATTGTTCGTAGCTTTCCAAAAACCTCATGCAGGTAATCCCATATCAAAACAAGGCATTGCCAGATGGATAGTTAAATGCATTCAAACCTGTTACCTTAAAGTTAAAAGAGAATTACCCATTACACCAAGGGCACACTCCACTAGAAAGAAGGGCGCCACAATGGCTTTTCTTGGTAATATACCAATGACAGAAATTTGTAAGGCAGCCACCTGGTTTACGCCTCATATATTTACTAAGCATTACTGTGTAGATGTGTTAGCGACACAACAAGCCACAGTAGGACAGGCTGTATTAAGAACATTATTTCAGACAACTTCAACTCCTACAGGCTGACCACCGCTTTTGCGGAGATTACTGCTTTGTAGTCTATGCACAGCATGTGTATCTGCAGCTACACATGCCATCGAACGGAAAATGTCACTTACCCAGTGTACATCTGTTTGTGGCAGGAGACGCTGCAGATTCACATGCGCCCTCCCACCTCCCCGGGAGCCTGTAGCCGTTTATAGTTGTATGAAAATTATAAATATGTAAATAAATATTCTTTTACTACACACTATGTAAATACATTTCTACTCCATTGCATGGGCACCTCTAGTATCCTCACTTTACCAACTCTTACCTCACCCTTTGCGGGGAAAACAATCTAAGATGGAGTCGACGCCCATGCGCAATGGAGCCGAAAGGGAGGAGTCACTCGGTCCCGTGACTCGAAAAGACTTCTTCAAAGAAAAACAACTTGTAACACTCCGAGCCCAACACTAGATGGCAGGAACTGTGCATAGCATGTGAATCTGCAGCGTCTCATGCCACGAACAGATGTTCACTGGGTAATTGACATTTTCCATATATATATATATATATATATATATATATATATATATATATATACATATATACACACACAGTGGTGAGAAAGAGAGAGAGAGCTTGGAGTGTCCGCCGCAGTTTGAGCAGTGCATGATCTGGCTAAAGGCCAGGCCCTGTGCCCAAATCCTGCAATGCACAGCCAAAGGCCTTCAAGGAGTGGGTGGGTGGAGGGCAGTTTAGGGATATCAGGCTGAGGCTGACGAATTGCGAACTGATCTGCAGCATCTCCACCCTTGTGTGCAAATCCCACACAATTTTGTATTCAGTAAAGCACAACTTTTCATGTATATGCATCAGGTTCTTAAAAGTACAATGGGGCTTGGTATGCTTCATCGCACCCGGGTATCAGTTCGCTCCCTCTCCTGTATAAAATTGGGGTATATTTATAAAGCTTTCACGCCTTGCTGCTCTGTACTGCGTGAAAGGGTAGGAATGCACCATATTTAACATAATACAATGCATACCTGTCCTTTTCTTGTGCTGAGGCCCTTTTGGCTGTCTAGCGCCAACACAGGGCACTCTTATGCCATGGTGCAAGGGTCCCTGCATTTCAGACAGGGTTGTTTTTGTGCAGGAGACCTTCCTGCATAAAGACAATCCTCTGAGGCTTTTTCATCTTCTTATGCATTCTGTAGCACACATAGAAAGACTTGAAAACAAGGAGAAATAAATATATTTTTCCTAGGCATAGCATTTTGACACAATCCCAGGTTTATCAGGCTTGGTAAATCTGGGAATGCACCAAAATCCATGGGTGGATGCGTAGGAACACCCATGCTCCTCCCATAGGATGCCTCCCTGGGGCAGAGTAATGCAGCACAGTGAGGTGTGCTGTGTGCATTACTGTGGATTTATCAAGCCATGCAGAGCCTGGTAAGGTGACCTTGCACGGATTGATAAATCCGATTTAGGATCTGCATCACCCTTGCGCCCCCTTGCGTAGCGCAAGGGTGAGACAACACCTGCACAAATATACCCCTCGGTCTCTAGGCTGAGACCGCACACAGCTATCAGCTTTGCACTATTAAAGGTATGGCCTTCTGACTAGGCAGTTTTGATACTAACAAATTAAAATAATAAATGTCCTGCTGAGAAGTTTTGATTTTGTTCAATTAAAAATATATCCTCTCTTCTGGGACATTCTGATACTTTCAGTTTAAAAGCAGATTAACCAATGCCAGACTTTCAGGTACTATTCCATTACTTGTAAAGCATCCCTTCTGAAACCTAGCTGCTCTGTCCAATTCCAATTGTAGCAGCAGAGGTGTGTTTACAAAGTCCCACTAAAAGCACAGCAGTGCTGCTGAGAAATTCTATAACAGTCCCGTTAAAAAATGTGATTCCTTCTCAGAAGAGCCTGAACTGCCCCACTAGTGTCATGGCAGCACTGCTGAGAAGTGCCTTTACAAACACTTTAAAATGCAACAGTTCTGCTAAGAAGTACCCACACTATTTCAATTAAAAGATCATAGTCCTGCCAAGAAGCAGGAAGCCCTTGCTGGCCCATTAGAAGTACAGAAGCTCTTCTAAGAAGTGTTAGTACTGTCTGATTTAAGATACAGTAGCAATGCTGGGATGTGATGACGTCATCCCACTCAAAGGCCCATATTTATACTTTTTTAGTGCCGCATATGCTGCATTTTTGACGCAAAAGCGGCTCAAATTTACAAAATCTAATTGTATTTTGTAAGTTTGCACCGCTTTTGCGTCAAAAAGCGGCCAAATGTGGTGCTAAAAAAGTATAAATATGGGCCAAAATGTGACATCCTTGCTGAGTAGAGTTGTACTCCTCTCATTAAAAATATATCAACTCGCCTATGGAAAGAAGGTAGCTCTTTACACTGCTCACTAGAGGGCACTTTACCTGCTCAGGTGCCCTGACTGTTGAGACTGCCACTGAGTTAAAATACCCTTTTCAGATACGCAGAGTTACAAACCCTGGGACACAACACATCTTTATACTCACCCAGCCTAATACTTATATTGTAAAATTGTCAGTGTTTGTTATGCAGTGGTCCCTACACACAGAGAGCACTTAACGATGCGTTTGTTCCAATTAAACCAGTGCATTGTTTTTAAATAGGAAATGGTACACAGTGGAAAAAAGCATGATGACCCTAGCAACATTTTAAGTTATTTATGCGGCTCACAAATCCTGAGCTGAACCTTCAGCTGCGTTTGTGCGACAGAAACAGCTTTTTGCTAAACGCATGGCAAACTGGGCGGTATCTTAGGAGGGATGGGGCTTGAGATCAGAGGGGCCCTACTTATTGTTCCTCCTGTTGGGTAGAAGACTGTAATTGCATGCAGCGGTGTCTCTGGAGCCACTGAAAGTCACTCAGCAGCGTATGGGCAGTATGTTGGCCATAACATTCTATGCAGAGAGAGGCAGGGCATAAGGAGACACCAGTCTTCATGGGGAGGGTGAGGGGAGAGTGATGGTGGTGTCCTAGTGGGTCACCAAGCTTGATGGGTGGAGAGAAAAGGGACAAATGACCATGGCCACATCCTCTCTCGTCTCCCACCCTCGTGTATACTTGGCTGTGTTAACGCCAGGAGAAAGAATAGAAGAAGCTCAGTGACAAAAGGGGGAGGAAAGAGACCTGCTCGGGTGAGATGGTGGACAGTGAGCATGGGGTAGTGGAAAGATGAAGTGCAATCAAGTCTAGGCGCCGTGGTATTAGGCAACTGCAGCATTCAGCAGCGCTGGCGGAGGGCTTCTAAAATCTACTTTGGGTCCCTGCACTTATGTTTTTTAAAACATAGTAGGAACTTGTCCGCACCAACTATTTGGAAAAAATACAAGGTGAGCACAGCTACCTAGACTGACCAGATTTTGAAAACCAAAAACCGTAACATTTCAGAAAGACTGAAGTAGGAAGACGCTTTTGCCGTGATCATTCCTTTGGTAACCCAAATGATTTCTGCCAGGAGCTGCTAACTAATACGCCACTGGCACTGCAACACATGAAACTTGCTTCCCTTCGTGTCAGGTTAATTCTCTTTCAAAACCCAGACGTGCTAAATTTACTGAAATTTGTTCGAAGAGATAGTGAAAAACAAGGACTGTCTTGGGAAATCTGCAGGGGTCACCCTAGTCCCACCTCTTTCACACAACATACATCGGAATGGGAGTTACAGGCTGTGTACGGATTTGAACAACATCTTTCAGAAGTGGTTTCCAGCCTCAAGCCTAGGGTATACCTGTCAACTTTCCAAAACCAAATGAGGGCGATATAGGTTTCAGAGATATGCCGCATCATGGAAGGTCAGGTTCGCCAATTTTTTTTTTTTTTTTAATACATTGTGGTAAATGCTGCAATCCAGTGCTTGCTAGGTGGTAACGCTGGTCAAAAGCGATATGGCTTATAGATCATTTTACACAGAAATTATTAAGTGTTGTACGAAATGGAGCATATTTGGCAGTAACACTGGTCAAATCTTTAATGACGTAAAAATCACTTTTCAACAGGGGCCTTGTGCTATCTCTCCCAAAGAAGAATTTCTAAAATCTGCAATTGTGCTTTTTAAATCGTGCAGCAGCAGTAAGTTTGTTCAGGACCGAGGAGAGCCTAATAGCAATTTTAGTTGGGCCTAATGTCCTCATCTGAAGATCAGATTGCTCTAGTCTCTGAGGTTCACACATCAGTAGCTCATTCAACTCTGGGCATGTATTACTTCTAAGGCGCACTGCCCTGTTCTACAAAGTAGTGCAATATTAATAGGGTGTGTCAGACACAGACTGTCAATGTGCCATAGTATGAGAATGCCCTTGCCCTAGGACAGTGGTTCCCAACCTGTGGTCTGGAGACCCGGGGGGGGTCCTCAAAGCCTCCTTAGGAGGTCCGTGACTGCTTAGAAAATTAAATAATATTAACAGATTAGGACCCCAGCTTTCAGTAGTGACTCAGTGGGGGGGTCCTCCGATTCCAATAATGATTCAGTGGGGGTGCCTGGGTTCCAGTAATGATAAAGTGGGGGTCCACAGAAGTCAAAAGGTTGGGAACCACTGCCCTGGGACATTTGCAAACTCAAGTCTGCCTTGGGGCAGCACGTTAGTGAAAGGTGGACCAGATGTTTTAAGCCACAGGCCTCCCTTTCACTGTGAAAGCCCCAGACCTTGCAATACATTTGAAAGGGGATCAGGGACCATCCTGCAGGCAGGTGCAGTGAGTGACTTCTGGACACGTGAAACATATACTGTCAAAGAAACCAATCTGACGTAGTTGGGGCAATTTTGTGCAGTACCGTGCAACGGCTCCTTCTGTGTCTCAAATATTTACAGAACTGTGTGTGGCTCAGACCAAAGCCCAGTCACAACCTGTACAGGTTGAAGCCCACCAATGGACACAGGGTTGCAAGTTTCTCAGATTCGTAACTGACTAGCCCTTCAGTCCACTTTTCACTTTGCATTCTGTGAGTTGTGGTCCTATTTACCTCCTTGTAAAATTAGGGCTACACTTCCCAGAATGAAAAGCAGAGACCTGGAGTGGATACATTTGTCACAGATGGACCTGAAAAATTTGACAGCTTCGGAGGTAACAGATGCCAACTGGATTAGCAGTTCAGCCCAAAGTCCCTATCAAGCAATGTTGGTGAGAACAATCAATAAAGGGATCTGTTTCTAAGTTCAAAGACACACGCTCGTTTTTTGTGCCTTTTGCCCCTTGTGCGCTCCCCCTGCTCTCCGATCCCTGCCGCTGCCTCCCTGCGGCCCCGCCCCCCTCGTGCCCCCATTCGCCGCTCCCTCCCGCCTCCCGCCTCCCAGCTGCTCCTCCCTCCCTTCTTAATGGCTGGCGCTGCGCGTCCGCGCCGCTGGCGCGCCAGAGGCGCACCAGAGGCAAGCCCATCTGCGCCCGTCCACGCCTGGACCGCGCCCAGCGCCACCCCCCCCTGGTCCCCGCGCCCCCCGCAGCCCCTGCGTCCGCTACTCAACCAACGAACTCCGCGCACTCAACCCCGGCCCCTCCTCAGAGTGCTTCCTTGCAACCCCGAAGCACACAAAAGGACCCTTCTCCTGCCGCACCTGCAACTTCTCCTGCGACAGAACGGCGAAGCCAACAACAAGAACTTCCAACACCAACCACCTGAACTGCATCCTCATCAACACACGCTCCGCACGAAAACACGCCATCGAACTCTGGGACTTACTCGACACCACCGCCCCTGACGTGGCCTTCCTGACCGAAACCTGGTGGAATGACTCCTCGGCCCCGGACATCGCAATCGCCATACCGGAGGGATACAAAATCACCAGAAGAGATCGAACCAACGGAATCGGCGGCGGAATAGCCATCGCCCACAAATCTACCCTCAAAATCCACACCCACACGGACGACACCCTCAAGACAGCCGAACACCTCCACTTCCAGATCCACACGGACCCCAACACGACCCTCAGAGGAACCCTCATATACCGCCCTCCAGGACCAAGAGCCCCCTTCAGCGACACCATCGCCGACCTCGCGAGCACCCACGCCCTCGCTTCCCCAGACTACATCCTCCTGGGAGATCTAAACTACCATCTGGAAAATAACAACGACGTCAACACCGCATCACTGACCTCCAACCTCCTCAACCTCGGACTCCGTCAACTGGTCAACACTCCCACCCACATCGCCGGACACACTCTTGACCCCCTCTTCACCTCAAGCAACCACATCTCTTTCAGCCACACCTCCGAATTCCACTGGACCGACCATCACTGCGTCCACTTTTCCTATACGAAAATCACCGAACACCACCGCATCCCCCTACCTCCTCACCGCCGCTGGGGAAAAATCACCCAAGACCAACTAACCAGCACCCTCGTCAAAAACCCACCACCCGACTCAACCGACCCGAGCACTGCCGCCATCAACCTCCATCAATGGATCCTCGACTGCGCCAACACCTTAGCCCCACTCAAGAAACCCACCGCCAACCAAGGAAAGAAAAAACCAGCCTGGTTCACAGACGAACTGACCGCCTCCAAAAGCCGCTGCCAGAAGCTCAAGAAGAAGTGGATCTTAGAGCGCACACCCGACAACCTCGCCTCCCTCAAAGACGCCAACCGTGAACACCACCAACGGATCCGAGTCGCCAAGCGCGCCCACTTCACTGAACGCATCAACAACAACGCCCACGACTGCAAAGAACTCTTCGGCATCGTAAAGGAACTCTCAAACCCCAACGCCAACTCCAACGACATCCCGCCCTCCCAGAAACTCTGCGACGACCTCTCCACCTTCTTCCACCAGAAAATAACAACCATCCACGACAGCTTCAACACCACTCCGCCGCCAGACCCCACCCCTGACATCTCCACAGACGCCTGCCGCCTCACCGCCTGGACCCACGTGGACGACACCAAAACAATGACAACCATGAACACCATCCACTCAGGCTCCCCCACGGACCCATGCCCACATCACGTGTTCAACAAAGCCAACGCCATCATCGCCCCCAAACTCCGCAAGATCATCAACCTCTCCTTCGACTCCGCCACCTTCCCAGACAGCTGGAAACACGCAGAAATCCAACCCCTTCTCAAGAAACCCAAGGCTGACCCCAACGACCTCAAAAACTTCCGACCGATCTCTCTCCTCCCTTTTCCAGCAAAAGTCATCGAGAAGATCGTCAACACCCAGCTCGCCCTCTTCCTCGAAGACAACTCCATCCTAGACCCCTCTCAATCCGGTTTCAGACGAAACCACAGCACCGAGACTGCACTCCTCGCCGCCACAAATGGCATCAGAACTCAAATGGACAACGGCGAAACCTCGGCCCTCATCCTCCTCGACCTATCTGCCGCTTTTGACACAGTCTGCCACCGCACCCTACTGACCCGCCTCCATGAGGCCGGCATCCAAGATAAAGCCCTCAACTGGATCTCATCCTTCCTCTCCGACAGAACCCAGAGAGTACGACTCTCCCCTTTCCGCTCCAAAGCCACCAACCTCATCTGCGGCGTCCCCCAAGGCTCCTCCCTCAGCCCTACGTTGTTCAACGTCTACATGGCCCCCCTCGCTAAACTGGCCCGCCAACATCACCTCAGCATCATCTCCTACGCCGACGACACCCAGCTCGTCCTCTCCCTGACCAAAGACCCACTCACCGCCAAAACCAACCTCCACGAGGGACTAAAAGCCATCGCCGAGTGGATGAACGACAGCCGCCTGAAGCTCTACTCCGACAAGACGGAAGTCCTCATCCTCGGGCGCACCCCTTCGGCCTGGAACGACTCCTGGTGGCCCACCGACTTCGGTCCCCCACCCACCCCAGCCAGCCATGCAAGAAACCTCGGCTTCATCCTGGACTCCGCCCTCACCATGTCCAAACAGGTCAGCGCCGTCTCCTCTTCCTGCTTCAACACCCTTCGAATGCTCTGCAGAATTTTCAAGTGGATCCCAACAGGAACCAGAAAGACGGTGACCCAAGCCCTCGTCAGTAGCAGACTTGACTACGGCAACGCACTCTACACAGGCATCCCAACAAAAGACATCAAACGACTCCAGCGTATCCAAAATGCATCCGCCCGCCTGATCCTCGACATACCCCGCCGATGTCACATCTCCCCTCACCTGAAGGACCTCCACTGGCTCCCCGTGGACAAGAGGATCACCTTTAAACTCCTCACCCACGCTCACAAGGCTCTACACAACACCGGACCTACCTACCTCAACTCCAGACTCAACTTTTACGCCCCCACTCGTCAACTCCGCTCTGCCAATCTCGCCCTCGCCATCGTCCCCAGGATCCAGCGCAAGACCTCCGGCGGCAGATCCTTCTCCTTCCTCGCTGCCAAGACCTGGAACTCTCTCCCCACCTCACTACGACAGACCCAGGACCTCCTCACCTTCAGGAGACTACTCAAGACCTGGCTTTTCGACCGCTAACAGCTCACACCCCCCCCCCCCCCCCCCCCCCCCCCACCCCCAGCGCCTCGAAACCCTGACGGGTACATAGTGCGCTTTATAAATGTAATGATTGATTGATTGATTGTAAGAATCCTGAAATATTCAATCAATTTCTCATCCCCCTGAGGTCAAATGAGGTGGATAACAATAAAGATCTGTTATCATCGCCCAGGTAGCCCTTGGAATAAATGCTTTACATATACACGTTGTATTTAAGTATCTGCCAAAGCTGAGTGTTCTGATCTCCGCTCCGCTCTTTCCTCCTTCAGCACAGAATCTTCCTTTACTCATTTCGATCCAGCTGAGCTGCTGGTACGTTCTTCTGCTCTCTTTTCAGTGTACTGCTCCCTCCTTCACTGTAGCCTTTCAATCCAGCCTTCTGACGCAGTTCGTATTCCTTATTCGCGCCAGTTTTTTTTCCTTTTCTTCTGCCACAGCAGAGCAGCCATTACACTGTCTCTTCTCCACCCTAAGTACTTTCCTTCTCCCCAGCTCGGCTTCCTCCCGCAGCCCTCACCCCAGCAGCTCCGCTCTCCCTCTTTCGTACAAACTGCCCTCACTTAACCACGGTTTTCTTTTTCTTTTCCGAGTGCAAGTAGCCTTTCTTCACCCAGGCTCCCTTGCACTTCTCCCTACAGTGTGGTGGGCACCTCACACCAAGACTCGTCCCTGTGGACCCTGCTCCATTCCTGAAATGTTAACATACCAACTATTCCTACCGCTTGTTAGTATAATTAGTTCAATGGAACCAAATCAAGACTACACCATCCAGAATGCTTAAGCTCGGCACATACAATCACAGGAATTGGTAAAAAGGTGCGTAATGTCACGGATTCAGGTGGCCACCTTATCCTACAGCCCTCTCGCTTTTCTCCAGGTAAAATGCCACCAAATCTCCTCCTCCTTCACAGCCCCCCTCCACTGCCCGCCGCCCTGCTCAGCGCACCAGGGTCTTGTGTGACTGACTGCCTTCATAATCAGAGTAAACCGAAATGGTACTGTGATCTGGGGGCCATGAGTTCGAAACCAGATGAAGGCAATGCTACCTTGTATTATTCTGGGTGACAGTAACACATGCTAAGAAAGAGCAGAATAGGCGTGTGAAGCACTACATACTAAATAAACAAGCTCTTCGTTAAATATCGTGGGGTTCAACATGGCTGCTTTGATGTGCCGGCAAGTGTGTGTGTGCACTATTTTATCTCGTTTCACTGACTTCCCACGCTATTTATTGGTCATTGAACAGACATCAAGTTTATTTTTATTAACTGAATTTGAATCTACTTTTTCAGGGTTTCCCTTGTCAACAGTGATTATTTAAATGTTATAAGTATGAAGAAAAGGCCACGGTACCGAGAATAATATTTAAAATGACCTGTACTCACATTAACAGGGACCAGAACCACCTTATGTGAGGGTCAGTGTGTGGCGCGTGGGCCGGATACCGCAGCTCACGTGCTGCAGGAAGGTCACGCAGATCCCCTATCCCAGACCAACGGTAAAACACAGCCCCTTGGACAAGGAGACGGGCAGCCCCCAGGAAGAAACAATCTTTTGTAAACAAAAGGCTAATTGGGTTGCGGTAAGTTCAAGTCTCTGCTTGTGCAACTTCTGAGGAAAATTCCGCTGCCGGAGCTATCGCGCTTCTGTGCTATCTGACAGGATCTTGACGCCTCTTCGAGCCTCCCCACGTCATTATCCGTTCACGACCCAAATCATCGCTAACCTCGTTTCACAGCAGAGCGGTATTGTAATGGGGTGAAATGCAGCCACTGCCCTATCATTTCCCCTAAATTTCACAGACACACGTGCCTTACTTCACTTGCTCACTAGGGCCAATATTTAAGAAGCTTTTGCGTCAGGCATGACGACTCAGGTGCAATGCAAAGGCTTCAGTAATACTTACAAAGCCACACAAGACCTAGCTTTGCAAAGAAATGTAACACAAGGCAGCTGCTTGCACTGTGTTATGGTACATTTAAACTTGGGAGGCATTTCTTGGGTGGAGCATCAAATAAAATCGGGGTTTATAAAGCGCAACTACTTACCTGTAAGGGTCTCAAAGGAATTCCCATGCATCCACTCATTGATTATGGCATATTATCAGAGTTACAAGCCTCGAGAATATGTCAAAATGCTGCGCCTTCCCAAGTCAGGTGTAACAAGGCGACTGAGTTCCCCTTCCCAGGTGTGCACATAGAAAGAGTAAAATGCCTCTAAGGATTGTTTTGTTCAGGAAGGTTTCCCTTCCTGCATCAAAACAATCCTGGCTGTAATGTAGGTATCCTTGCACTGTAGTGAAATAGTACCTGCATATTGGTGCTAGGCAGCACATAGTGCACCAGTGTATTTAGAAAGCAGAAATACTCCATATCTTTGTAAATACGGAGCATTACCTCCCGTCCCTCCCTCGCCTTCCTTTTAACCAATGAGGCCTCCTGCCTCCCCCCTAGACCCTCCCTTCCCCTTTCAAAAACCCCCCCCACCCTTATCCCCTCCTGTTCTTTTGTCTAGCCCACGCTAGACGGTTTTCTTTCCCTTTCTTACCTGCACGGCGGGGCCTGGAGGTCGTCGATGGAGGCACTCCTCGGGACGCGGAGCTCCGCGAGGAGTGCTACGGCTGGGGCGCGTCTTGAACGAGCAGCATGGTTGCTCGAGAGGCGTGTCCTGGAGGCCGGCTGACGGGGTCAGCCGGCCCTCTGTGGCTGGGGCGTTAGTTTCCGGGTTTCCGCGCCGCGGAGCCGCGAGGACCGAGGAACTTCAATTTTTGGATGCTGGTCAGGTAGGACGGGCGTTCTCCCCGTGGTTTTTTGGATTTTTACAAGGATTGTGACCTTTTTAGGGTTTGGTGGAGCCCTGTTAGGGAGGACCAGGGTCCTATATGTAGGGTAGTGTTTTGGAATGAAAGGCAGTGTTATTTTGGTTACCATGCCTAAAGCTCCAGCAAAGAGACGTGGTTGTCTCTTCTTCCTCCTCGGAGGTGGGAGGGGAGGGTAGCATTGCTCTTCCTGAGAACCCACAGGTACCTGGCAGGGGTACTCCCCTCATGTCTAGTGAGGAAGTGCAGGATATGGGTGAAATGGCTGTCACCAGGGCACTGCAAGCTGGCGTGGCCAGGACTGATCAGTTTAAGCGTGCGCAATCATCGGTAGCGGCAAGAAAATCCTCATCGGAGAGTGAGGATGAGGCCCCATCAACGTCATCTGGGGGGAAATAGGTTTCCAGAAGAGGTAATGTGGGAAGTGATGACACATGTTCGGGACAGTTTAGGTTTCCCTGTGTTTCAACCTACAAACTCAGAGTCTCATTTTATTCCCTCAAATATCAGACGCCTTTTATGTTTGCCATGCCTTTCCAGGGACCTGTGAAGGATATGGTGTTTCGTGAGTGGAAGGATGTGGAGAAGGCTCAGGTTCCACGATTCCTTCAGAAACTTTACTTACTTGAGGGTGAGGGGGTTTTTCCTCCTTCAATACGCCTGGACTCTATTCTGGCTACTCTAATTGGCAAAACGGCAGTCAATCCGGAGGATTGTGTGCCTACGTATGCCACAGACCGTAAAGTGGATTCAGGTCTTAAGAGGGCTTTTGCGGCGGAGAATCTGGCGCTGAAGGCAGGGATTTATTCTGCTTATGCGTCACAATCATTGGTTCAAGGCTTTGATAAACTGGCGGTGGCTGTACAGGAAGGGGCGGAGTGTTCGGAGCTCCTGGCTGGTATGGAACAGCTGGCCAGATTATTGGCGGATGTGTCTTCAGATATAGTCCGTACTTCGGCTCTGGCATCTGGGTCTTTGATTAGGGCTCGTAGGTCCCTCTGGTTGCGTTCATGGAAGGCTGATCCAGGGGAAACGGCGGCCTTGTTGAGACTGCCGTTTGAGGGTTGTAACTTGTTTGGAGAACTATTACCATCCATACTTTCCAAGGCGTTTAAGGAGCGGAAGCATGTCTTACCTTATAAAGGGGTTTCTTCTTCGGGTAAAGGGTGGAAGAAGCATTCCAGATCTTCTCCTACTAGGGTTGCTAAATCCTTTTCGTTTAGGAGACGGCGTTTTCATCCGCGTTTTTCACCTAAGAAGTCTACTCCTGAGACCCGGGGTGGTTTCAAGAAGGGGTCCTGGCATTCGCTGTGGGCCTGGCAGAGGGCCGGTTGGGGGATGACTGTGTCACTTTCTTTCAGCTTGGGAGGACAGTGTAACCGATCATTGGGTACTAGACATGGTGACCAATGGTTATGTCATAGATTTTGTGGCGGTTCCTCCAGATTCCGGGGTGCATCCCACACCTCTGCCTTCAGAGGGGTCTTGGAGTGGAGCATTATTGGACGGAGTGCGGGACTTACTGGTCATGGGGGCCATTTCCCATGTTCCACTAGACGACCGAGGTCAGGGCACTTATGCGGTCTCGTTTCTTGTGCGGAAAGTTTCAGGGGGATTTTCAACCGGTGCTCAATCTGAAGGAGGTGAATACCTGGATCAGGACAGTGCATTTCCGCATGCTGTCCATTCGGACTATTTTTCCATTGGTCAGGCAAGGGGATTTTCTGGTGTCACTGGATCTGCCGGATGCTTACCCACACGTACCGGGGGCATGGTCCTCTCAAAAGTTCCTGAGGTTTGCTGTGGGGCAGGATCATTTCCAGTTTTGCGTTCTGCCTTTCGGTCTGAAATCTTCTCCCCGAATTTTCAGGAATATGCTGGCTCCTCTAGTGGCTTTGCTTCATTCAGAAGGGGTGTTTCTGCACCCTTATCTAGTCGACATTTTGATTCATGCCCATTCACGAGACCTTTTGCAGAGGCAGGTGGCCCAAGTTCTGGGGGTCCTGCAATAACACGGGTTTTTGATTAATTGGGTGTAATCAGACTTTGTGCCGTCCCAGGATCTGGTTTTTCTAGGGGCTCGGTTTCAGCCTATTCCAGGGTTGGTGACTGTGTCCGAAAAGAGGTTGGATGCTCTCCAGGCTTTGGTAAAGAAGGTATGGTTACTGTCTGCTCCCCGAGCTCTTCTATGGTTGCGACTGCACATTTGCCGTCAGTGATATTTTGGGTTCTTGGGCACGTTTCCATCCCCTGTGCTTGATGACGTGGTTCTTGAGTAGGTGGGATCCAGGGTCCGGTTCTCTGAAGGACGGGGTTCCAGGGTCCGGATTGATTCACAGAGAGTTGCAATGGTGGTTGGATGCAGACCACCTGAGGGTAGGGGTGTCTTTGTCACCTCTGAGACCCGTGGTGGTGACGACGGATGCCAGCCTCTCCGGTTGGGGGGCATGGATGGGGTCAGCTCAGATTCGGGGGTTTTGGTCCCCTCGGGAGGCGAGTCGGTCATCTAATTGGCGAGAGTTGCGGGCTATATTCCTGGCTCGGGTCCATTTCCAGGATTCCCTGAGGGGGTTGGCGGTTCTGGTTCGCACAGACGACTTAGTGGCCGAGGCTTATGTCATTCGGCGAGAGTGGTAAATGTTCGGGCGGATCTACTGAGCAGAGTGATTCCTTCCTCTCAACTTTTCTCTCTCCGGAGGTCTCTGTTTCGGCATCTGGTTCGGCTTTGGGGTCTTCCAGTGCTGGATGTGTTTGCGTCAGTAGAGAATGCGATAGTGGAGTGCTTCTGCTCCCGGTTTCGGTGTCCCCAAGCATGGGAGGTGGACGGGATGTCATGTCCTTGGCCGCAGGGCCTTTTATATGCGTTCCCTCCGTTTCAACTATTCAGGGCGTTTCTGTTAGGTGCCAGTGGCTTTGAGTTCTACCTTGCTGGCTTCATGGAGACGTTCAACTTTGCTTTCTTATGGTAGACAGTGGAAGGTGTTTTCGTCTTGGTGCTTAAGTCGTGAGTTGGATCCTTCCTGCGCTTCTCTCTTTGAGGTGATGCAGTTCCTGCAGGACGGTGCTCGTTTAGGGTTGTCAGTGGCTTCTCTTCGGGTACAGTGGGCGGCTATTCAGGCATTTAGGGGCCATGGCGTAATCTTCAAGTTGAAGGGCGATTGATGCCTGGATTTTTTTCAGGGGCTTATTAATTTATTTCCTCGCCCGGTCCGTTCTTTTCCCTCATGGGATCTGTCCTTGGTTTTGGATGTGTTGACGGGGGCCCCTTTTGACCCATTGGGGGACTATGATTTGCGACGTCTATCTTTGAAGACGTTCTTTTTGGTCGCCATTACTTCGGCTCGTCGGTTGGGGGAATTGGGGGCATTGGCATGTTCCTTTTCTTTTTTGTAAGATTTTTCCCGATAGGGTGGTTCTGGTTCCGGTGCCTTCCTTTATTCCAAAAGTCAATTCTTCGTTCCATTCCAGGCAGGCGGTCATCCTTCCTTCATTTTGTCCGGATCCCTCATCTGGGGAGGAGGTCCGTTTGCATTTGTTGGATGTACGTAGGGTTTTGTTGGAGTATCTGCGGGTGGTGGCTCCTTTTCGTACAGGGGATTCACTGTTTGTTACTTTTGGTCCGGCGCGCTAAGGTGAGAAACCTTCCACGGCTTCCTTGAGTCGGTGGGTTCGATCTTTGATTCTGTTGGCCTATTCCTTGAAAGAGGTGGTTCCTCCTCTAGGGATTCAGGGGAGGTCTTCCAGAGGCATGGCGGCGACGGTGGCAGAGCTTCAGGGGACTTCAGTGGTGGAGATTTGCAGGGCCGCCACTTGGGCTTCTCCTTCGGCGTTTGTGCGTCATTATAGGCTATCGGACTTGGGTGGTTTGGAGTCGGTGTTTGGTCACCGGGTCTTATCCTCTATGAGATAATGTTTGGGATGTTCTTGGTGCAGGATATTAACTAAGGGTCTTGCAACTCGATGTCCGTCTCCGGTGTGTTTTTCTTGCTATGTCTCATTGGTTAAAAGGAAGGCGAGGGAGGGACGGGAGGTAATGCTTCCATTTTCTTACGATAATGGCATTACTCCTAATCCTACTCCCTCGCCTTCCTTTTCCGTTCCCTCCCACCCTCCCGGTACGGACTGTCCGAGTTGCGGCTTGGGCTTGGTTTTTGTACAGGAGGGGATAAGGGTGGGGGGGGGTTTTGAAAGGGGAAGGGAGGGTCTAGGGGGGAGGCAGGAGGCCTCATTGGTTAAAAGGAAGGCGAGGGAGTAGGACTAGGAGTAATGCCATTATCGTAAGAAAATGGAAGCATTTCTGCTCTCGCTCTTTAACACAGCACAGCAGTTGTGCTTGTTGCCCTGGTTTGTGTGAAAGTTTACTAAATGTGACCTTTGGTGTTTTTACTGCACGTCATAGTGTGACTGACCACTATGCCAGGCTGTGGCTGGCCACTAGGTATCACCGCTGTACACTAAGTACCAGTGGCTCCTATGCCACACTATGACTGGCCTCTAGGTTTCACCTTTGTACATGCCTTACTGTTACTGACCACCTTTGTTCATGCTATACACTGGTTGTC
Source organism: Pleurodeles waltl (assembly GCF_031143425.1). Classification (NCBI taxonomy): domain Eukaryota; kingdom Metazoa; phylum Chordata; class Amphibia; order Caudata; family Salamandridae; genus Pleurodeles; species Pleurodeles waltl. The sequence continues at coordinate 397,067,897 of NC_090448.1, forward strand.
ACTAAGTGTCTCTATTTCGCAGGCCAATAATAATTAGGTGTCATATCTGCGTAAGGCAGACTACATCCTGGTCAATAGATTTTCAGTCTCTCAGTGCCATAGTATAAAGGGTAACTAGTGTTGCTAATTCATATGGCGAGCTGTGCTTTAGCACAATATACCATTACTGGACATGCCGCACTGACACTATGTGTGACTGCTACACACGCCACGTATGCCAGTGGCTCATAGGTTAATAGGTGTCACCCATGGCCCTGCGAGGCTATAACCGTTGAAACGGCTGCCTAGCCTACACATGTGTCATATGCTGAAAGCACATTGGACTCACGGTTCCACATGTAAGAAAGGCAAGCCTTTAGATGCCACTACTGCACACACTGGACTCTGACGTGTCTCTAAGTGTGATTGCTGCACGTGCCAGGCTCTTCCTGGCCACTAAGCATGTCTGCTATTCAGGTCATATTCTGGCTGGACTTTGGCGTTTCTGATGAAAGCGGCCGACTACGACATGACATCTACTCAGTGCCACTGAGGCACCACTCTGGCCTATCCATGGATGTCACAGTTGCATATGTAATACTCTGATTCGTCCCTAAATGTTCTCGCTTAATATTTCATATCCGACTGAGCTCTGGGTGTCAATGATGCTCATTGCAAAAAGACTGGCCAGTCGGCGTTACCCTGTTTTGCACTTACAGCAATGAAATAGTTCATGTCAAAACGCTTTATTTAAACACGCTAATCCTAACAACCGTTCCACATCATTAGAAATTAATACAAAAGTTCAGAAATACAGCAAACATCATAACAGCCTCCGTCATTACAGGTATAAACAGTGGGGTCACAAGAGGTTCTATGCCATGCTAGATAAGCGCAGGAAGTGTCACTGTTCATCAATAATTAATCAATAACGCCAACACCAACTACCACATAAGCAGGACACCAGCAAATCACCCCAAAACAGACTTGCAATGGAAATATCATATAGGACCCTACGGATTTCCTATGCAATAATGATCTCTATTCAATGCTAGGTTTTGTTTAGACAGCACAGTAAACAACTGATATTACTATCACCAAACTGAATGGTACTCAGAACACAGGAAGGCGGAGTCTGCCTGGTTCGAATTCAAACTCAAGACCTTCAGATCACTGCAGATGCCAGAAAGGGGCGTTAACTCACTGAATCATCTTCATCGCTATTGTTTATTCCCACCATCCCGAATTTAGGAAAAATACTTTTAGTTTTATCCCAGTTTTCTATTGGCTCAATTTAGAAACGACAAGTGGCGGTCAGCAGCAAATAAAACTGGTGGGCGAATAACCCACTGACAGGCACTGATAAAAACCAGCAGTGCCCTTAGGCTCAACGCCAAAGCTTTCAATCGTGGTCCGTTTTAAACAGTGTTTATAACCGGTCACTATTGAGAGCATTGGAGTTGAGGTTGAAGGCACTGCAAGTTTCTCACAGTGCTTGTCAGTGAGTTGAATCATCTTTAAATTACAAAAAATAAAGATTTACTTACCCACTGCCTTTGTCTCTGTTTTCCTCTTCCTCTCAGGAGTCCAACTCCTGTCTACCAATCCAGATGCTGCTTTCATGCTTTTCAGGCAGCATGAGAGAAGCACCCTGACTGGCTGGAGTGCGCTGGTTTGATGCTCCTTCGAACACCAGGAGCCTGTGCTTGCTCTCCACCGACCTGTCTAAGACAGCTTGGTTTGGAGAATTTAAAGTGCGCATGTCAGGATGGCCGTTGCAAGACAGACGGCCAAAATGGCGAGCACTTTTCCTTCCTGCTGCTGACCCCACCCACAGACTCTGCTGCTGCTAGCATGAAAAATAAAATGGTAATAAATTTGTTTTATTACCATTTTATTTCTCATGTTTCCTGCACTTGCTGCAAAGTGGCAATGCTTCTCAGCCCTAATGGAGGTACCCCCGCTGGAAACGCCCATGATTGGTGTGAAAATTGAAAGACTCATAAACTGAACTCTTTGCCTTCTGCTGTTCTCTTGACCTAGATAGCCAGGACACAGCCATGAGTGCTTCGTATATGAAGGCATATTTCTCAGGCTAGAGGAACAGATGTGATGTTGCATTCTGCATTCCCTGAGACCAGGCAATGTTTCTGACTGTGACACCACAGCGGTGCCATTGCCATACTCTGCTAAAGACTGCGCTAAGGCCCTGAGGCCATGAAGTGTTTGTCCAATCACGGCAAGGCATAGTTGCTTAACAATTTTTAACTGAGAAAAAACTCTGGTAGGCGCTGCTCCAATCTGGGCATTAAACATTAGGATTTTATTACTGAATTATCATTTTATTACTGAATTACGGTTGAGGAAGTCACCCAGAGAAATTGGTTAAAAGTAACGAGTCCCAAACTAGTGATTCACCAGAGACCATCATCATTTATGTGTTGTTGGCAATTAGTTTTAAAAATTGCAAACATCCACCATTGAATCATTTTTAGACATAGGGGGTTATTACAACTTTGGAGGAGGTGTTAATCCGTCCCAAAAGTGACGGTAAAGTGACGGATATACCACCAGCCGTATTACGAGTCCATTATATCCTATGGAACTCGTAATACGGCTGGTGGTATATCCGTCACATTTGGGACGGATTAACACCTCCTCCAAAGTTGTAATAACCCCCATAGTCTTCAGCTGATTTTAAGGTTAATCAACATATATGTATGTATGAATGAATGAATGTTTTATTTATACAGTGCAAACCTAGCCAGAGCCAGCTGAGAGTAATACAAGACCAAAAACAAAAAATACAAACAGAACGTATTTACAGGGTGGGGCGGAAAGGGCTGTTAAGGGTCAAGATAGAAATGGGACTTTCTACAACATCATGTTCTATGAAGGGGGTTTTCTTGTCTTTTTCTTGAATCTAAGGAGAGGTTCAATACTCTTGTTAAGTACAGGGAAATCATTCCAGATCCTCAGGGCATAGATGGGAAAGCTATTTTTCTTGTTTTGGTTCTTTTTTACATTTCTTTGTCTCCATTTGTTTTGCCTTTATCGCTTTGTGTGGTGGTATCTTAGCTGCGGTGGTGTGTTCGAGCCAGGAAAGTGGCAGTAACACCCGTGATTAATTTGGTAGACAATGCAGCTGCTCTTGAAGATGATGTGGGCCAGTGAGTGGGACCAGCAAAGTTCCATCAAGGTGTGGATCATGGGATTGGATTTTTTCAAAACTTTGATGAGGAATGATGCTGCATGTACTGAGAGGAGTTCCAAGGGATAGTTGTGATACTGGGAGAAGAGGTATATGTCATTGTAACAACCTAAGTGGGACGGGTATATACAGACATGGGGTCCGGGCACACTGTGCCACTAGACCCAAGCAATGCCTGGCTGATGAGCCCGTAATCAGGGTGAAACCAGTCTTGGGTTGCTTGCGCTCTATTTCAGGGAGTACCAGACCTGGCAGTTGAGGCTGGACCGTACCCATTTGAGCAGAGTCAGGACTGATTTGCATATCCCTGAGTTCAAACTGCGGTGCCATGGAGTGTAAAATAATGATGTACTGGGCTGTGGCCCTGAGGAATTAGCAGTGGTTGTGATTAATTCTAGCATTTCGTTCCTTACGTTTTTGTTTACTTCTCAGGGAGAACATGAAGCAGGGTGTTGCCACCATCAAGATGCAAAAGTATGAGGGCTTGAAAAGCAGTTCTGAAGTTGCTTTCTTCTGAACAAATTCAGTTTCTTTAGTAGAAGGAACTGGTGTCAGGCTGCCTTGGTGTTCTTGGCAATGTCTTTCTTGAGGGTGAGCTCATGTCAATGGTGTATCCGAGTCACTTGGCGCTGGGTGATAGCTGGATGTTGAAACAATCAAGGTATATGTAATTGAACCAGATTTGGACAATTTGACTTTTGTTGTTGTTGGCAATTAGGAGGAATCTGATGTTTGTGGGGTTCAGTTTCAGATACAGATTGGACCTCCAGCTCTGGATGAAGGGCAGTCAGTGCTTGAGGTGGGAGTGGAGTAGACTTTCTTTAAAAAGTTGCATGTCATCAGCATATCGGTGAGTTTTGAGACTGCTAATTGTGAATGGGGTACCAAAAGGATCCATATAGAAGTTGAAAACGACAGTGGCAGGATTCAATTATGGTAGCTTCACAGGTGACAGGCAGCTTCTGGGGTCTGGAGGGGCTCATGAAGATGACCTGGTGTCAGTTTGTTAGGTAGAGGGAGAGCCAGTATAGGACATTGCCAGAAAAACCCATAGAAGAACTTCACCATGTGGATGAAAGTGTGATGGTTGACTGTTGAAGGCAACTGAAAGGTCCAGAAATATTAGGAAGCAGCAGTAATCTTTATTTGTAGTCAGGATGGCATCATCAATGATTCATAAGGTAGCTGTTTTCATGCTGCAGCGTGACCTAGAGCTATTTTGATGGTCTTGCACAAAATCAACATCATTAAGGTGATCTTGCAATTGATTATACTGTGATTTTTCAATAATCTTGCTGATGCAGGTTTGATGGGTCATAAGTTGGGAGTTGTTCAGGTCATTGTGTCTAGGGTGGGTTTCCTAATGTATGGCAGGATCTGGCCAGTTTTGAGGACTCCAGGGAATATGCCTGTGTGAAGTAGGCACTGATGATTTATAGTAGCAGTGAGAAGACTTCTCCAGACAAGACTTTGATGAAGAATGAGGGTAAGACATTGTGTTTCGTAGAAGGTAGCTTTGAAATGTGTTTGAGAGAGGTGCCTATTTGTAGTTGGCTTTGTGGCAAGGAGGAGGAGGGAAGATGGTGGTGGTTGCATTGGTGGTGAATCCGGAGTTCCAAGTTAGGTCCTGGGGCACTTCTGCATTTTACTGCACAGGGATTGGCCTGTTTGGCATGCACTTCTGCGTCTCATCAGCGTCCACGTATGTGCTAAATGTAAAGTAGCTTAATCAGATGTTGAATAGTTGAGAACTTGTGTGATTGCAGGTTCCCTGTAACACTCTTCAATAACATTCTACATCCTTTGGTATCGCTGGTGCTGCCCATTCGACCATCTATTTTAGGGCTCATGAAGGCAGCACCAACAACAGTAAGCAAACAAAGCATCAGGAGTTGTGTAGTTTCCACTACTTTCTTCCACAGCTACTTGTAGCTAACAGGAGACTGGAGATGATTACCAGTGGGACAAGATGCAAGCCAATTAATATTAGCTTTTAATGAATGTGTGCTGTGTCCCCTTCAACTGTATGTTGGTAAATCCATGTCTATTTTTGGTTATGGGATGAACTTTATCTGAGAGAGCAAACTGAGACACCGATTTACTATAAGGTCATGCAACGCAGCAAGACAACTTGCTGCTCTTCTTGACAGAGAGAGAGCAGGAATATGCAATAATTATTAACATATTGTGCATTCCTGCTCCCTCTCTGCGTTGGCACACTTGTGGCTACCAAGCACCAATGCAGGGACCCTTGTGCCATGGTACAAGGATGCCTGTGTTATAGACTGTGTGAATGTTTTGTGTAGGAATGGACATATTCCTGCACAAAACAATCTCCAGGGGCATTTTTGCTCTTTCTGTGTGTGCTGCAGAATGAAAGAGGAAAGATCGGTGAGAAATAAAGAATATTTCTCCTCATTACGCCTCACTTGAGAAGGGATAATATTTTGACGCATTCCCAGGTTTTTTAGTCTTAGTATATCTGGGAATGCGCTAAAAAACCATGGGTGGATGCATGGGAACTCCCAATCCCACCCATGAAATGCCTTCCCAGACCACAGTACTGTAAGGCAGCGACTTGTGCCACCTTTCGTTTCTCTAGATTTACTAAGCCATGCATTGCCAAGCCCCACATTGTATGTAGCTTTGTGGCTTTGCGCCAGGACCAAGACCATTCAATTTGTGCTCATGGGCTCCCCACAGACTGCGTGGACTAATGGTGGTAATATTACCATGAGCCTGAGTGGGTCCAAGCAAATTATGAGTGAAGACAATGCAAGACTCGCCTCATGCCTTCAAATACACACGAGATTAAATCATTAACCATACACATTTATGTGAACTCTGTGAAAAGAGGCCCTAAATTGTCAGAGTTTCTCCTGTGTTCCTGTCAGAGTGACTACTTCTTAGGTGGACTTTATGATGGACTTATTACTTAGGCATCTTCAGTGTAATCATTTCGAGAGGCAAGAGAATATTTTTTATGTTGTATAAGGCTTGTATATACTTGTTAATGGTGTATTTGTGTTTATTCATGCATGTAAAATTGGACAGACATGCCTATCAGATGGGAGCAATACAGTGACGAAGACAATTTGTAATGTGCTTACGACTGTTTTTTGAAAAGTATGGGGAGAGCCTCCTTTCAAGTGATGTACGTTGTCCCCGGGGAAGGAGGTGATCTATGTCTTGTGATGCTGCTGAACCTCTCAGCTGCTTTTGATAAAGTTAAACACCATGGTCTTCTTAACATCTTGTGTTGATATCTTGGAGACTAAGAATGGTTTGAGTGGAACGCTGCTGAGGTTGTGTACTGTCTTTCTTGCTGACTGCTCACAGTTGTTCAGCATTGGGGCGGCCGCATGGCAACTACAATTGGGGCCTTTGGTCTTTCGTATGGGCCCACCTGGTCTCCCTTCTTTTTTTCTAACTGTATATGAAACCGCTCAGAGTGCTCCTTTGCCCAATGATTTTAGGGCTTACACGCATGACATCAACACTCAACTCTAATTACAGGTGTCTTCTTTGGAGAATGCGCACAGGTCGGGTATCGGTCTTGGCACACTTGTAGACAGGCATGGTGAAATACTGTCCAAAGTATAGTTGGTAAAAAACGAGCTAGTGCTGTTTGCTCCTCTGATATGTACTTTTCCTACGAATTCTGGCTTGAGAATCTGGATTTGGCATGGTATCACGCCACATATAGTGCCCATAACAACAGATCCTTTGATGGTTTCCAAAATACCAGGGCCCTGAAAGCACGCCTCAACTAGCCCAGCTGCAGCCGCTCACCACATTTAGCCAAACCCGCTGTGCCAATGGGGTCCTTTTATAGAAACTGCTCTAGCCGTCATGACAGAACTTTCGGCAAAAACAAAGAAGGGAGGCCTTACTGCTATGTCATACCGACACGTTGGACAGATTGGCATCTTGTATTTTCCAAAGACATACCCTAAAGCAAGTGTTAGTATTTGGAAAACAGAAAGTCAGTACTCTTGATGCACTGGGAATTTTCTCCGAGCACTTGGAAGACATTTGGTTTCCGCCTGCCTTTTACCACGGTGGTGAACATGATGGGCGAGATCGACTAGAAAAAATGGAGTGTGTAGGACTAGTCTAAGTAGGATGGGCCTTACGACCATGAACGACAGTTCACCGAAATGCCTGGGGTAGCAGAGTGACGTCATATGCCCTTTGACTTTCACTAACACACACACATGCACACAAATTCACACTTACATACACTCTCTCTCACATAAACACAATCACCCGCAAGCACGCACACAACATACATTTAAACACTGTGTTCCTGGCACCTGAATTTGGCACCTCTGAGGCCAGGGGTCGCAAAGGCAGTGTCCGGGATAGCGAGGAGCGACCAGTAAATCACATCCACTCGTACAACACCATCTCAGCTGGTAGTGGCCGGGAAGAGAAGGTATATCTAAGAGCTGAGCAGGCAGCTGCTGTGCTTTTGGAAACACAACATCCCCTTGACTGCAAAATAAGTTCAGAGGAACTGATTGATGCTTGGGTAGTAGAGAAGGGATACCTGTCAATTTTTGATGGTTATCCCATTATTGCCCAACCATAAATGGCCACCTAACTGTCCCATGTTTTAAGTTCACCTAAAACGAAATGTGCAAAAGTGCACTGGCAATAACAGCTTAGTTGCCCGTTTTTAGGTCGAGCGCGCAAGTGCTGTGACGTGTTGTTATGTTATCTATCTGCTTTTAACCGTGCCCACTTCACGCCCATCACTAGGACTTGTTCTTGGGCGAGCCTTTAAAAAAATTCTGTGTTATCATTGGTAAATGCTTTACGTTTGTCCCTCCATGGGGCAGTTTTGTTACCGCCTTGGCCATCGACCCTGTTACATGGATAATTGCAGATTGACGATACATTTGAGTGCAAACAAACTTCTCCTTTTGTGTCTCTCCTTTGCGCTCATGCTCATGGCGGCTGTGGCACTTTGAATCGGCTTGTTATGGATTTCTCATGGCAAGTACAGTTCACACGTTTATAGGGATAAAGTTAAAATAGTTGTCCAAACATTAATGTTATCAAGTAAGGATGAAGGAAAGGCTGTTCTGATGGTAGGACGCAGAGAGTAGATGTCCCCTATCAAGGCTATATCCTATTCTTCTGCTGGACTTGTGGTTGGGATGCTGCTGTTTCTGTGACATACTCTCCGTTGGCTTCCTATGGAGGCAAGAGTTTTATTAAAGATTGCTTTTTAGCCCATAAAGTCATCCGTATGAAACCTTCTTAATATGTGGAATACGTAGCTTCAAAATTCTTTATTGCTAGATCTTTACAGAATCTGGCCATTTGAAGACTTGAAGGGCCTACATTTCGCCTCCAAAAGAGTCACTCAGATCACTTCATGTACTGAAACTACTTTTTAGTATTCTTTGCTTTGTGCTGTACATACCTCTTTTATATTTGCACTTTATGAAGAAACTGGAAAAAAAAAACCATTCTTTTGAAATCGTGGCTGAATTAAGCTGGGTTTATGCTGTTCTCCTTATTTTCTAACTATGCTTTAGGTTCTACTTTTCTATGATGTTTATTTGCATCTATTAACATTTGCAACAAAAACATTTCTAAAATTGTCAGTTTACAAAGTTTCATGTTAACATCACTGTAACTGTTTAGAAAAGGTTTACAGCAAAAGTCAGTATGTTGTGCCATTTGGGCAAGTAGAGAAGAACATAACTAAGAGAATAGTACCTGTGGCGCTGAACGTAAGATCCAGGCAGGTATGACAAGTATTATTAATACAGTCATGGAAACAGAACATGTGTTGTGTGGCGCTAGCCATAGTAAAGGCTATAATATACCAGTGCTTAATTTGTAAATAAGAACGTGCCGGTGCCCAAAACTCTCCTTTAAAACACGTGGCTGCTGCGTTTAAATGTGCGAGCATGGAATACTGAGGCAGAGTAATCCTGAAGCCATCTCGGGCCTCTCTAATCCATTTACAGGCACTCTCTGCCCCCTCTGCTCACTCTTGCAGCTTTTCTTCCTTTGTGATGCTTTTTGGTGTTTCTTTTCCTCTGTCTTTCACATCTGTGTCTTTTGCTGTCTTTGGGGTTTTAACCACACCCATGTCACGCCTGTCACTTTCATTGGTTCGTGGGTTTGCCTTTTAAAATCTGCTTGATGTCATTAGTGAAAGGCATGCATACGTCATGCCTTTTCTGGTGTTTAGCCCTCCTCGAGCGCACCGGCCAACTACTAAAAACATACGAGGCTCCATGTTTTCAGCATGGTTTCCAGACTACTTTATCTTTTTATTTTCCACGCCAGCGCGATTGCGCTGGGTTTTACATAGCGCAATCTCACTTGTTGTTTTTGTTTTTCATTTTCTTCCAGATCCCGCTGCGTTTTACATAGTGCTATGGTGCTCATTTTTTTTCTTTCAATTTGTGTGTCAAGAAAAGTCTGGTGTGGAGTTTACAATGCTAATAGCTCTAACTCGAGCAAATGCGAGACCGTTGCATTGCAAATGCTTGTTTATCTTGGCGTCGGAGCCCCAATACACATGCTTCCCAGGTATGCAGCGTTGGGCCCCCGTGCAGTGTGCTAAGCGAGTTGTAACCCTGTGCCAGTATAGGTGCAAGGAAGGGCATGCCCACAACATGGGCATGATTTTAGCATCAGTGAGGTTGCATTGGGAACAGCGCATAAAAAGTATTGGTTTATTTTTTACATGGTGAGGTAAGCGCTATTAAAAATATAATAATAGTTGAGGCGGAAACAAGCATTCCGCGGGACCTGAATAGGACTCTCCGGGACAAAGCTCCATTCCCTATCTGTGCAGGGGCGGCCCAGGTCTGCCTCCAAGTGGGGGCGTAAAGGCGTGACCGACGTTGTTGTGTGTGTGCGCGCATAGAGTTTGCCAGCTAGTGTATTAAATGTGTACACACACATTGTGTGTAGGTATTGAATAGCAAGATGCATGGGAAATTATTGCTGCTTATCTCCCCACTTGTTCCCTAACACTCCAAGCACTGAGTTGTAGAGAAGGAACTGACCCGGAGGTAAACCCTATTCAGATATTAGATTTTCCATTGGAGTGAGGGTGCCGTAATGGTATAAGTCACCAACTGTATCCTGCATGCCAGGTGGATAATTCCAGTATTATGTAACTTGCCCACTGCACAGCATGCCAAGCAATAGGAGCACTGGTGCCTTTGGAAGAGCAGATTTTGGAATAGACAGCGCTCATAGCAGCGGAAAGCGACCTGCAAAAGCATGGGACTGGGCGCTAGGGTTGTGTGCAAGAAGAAAGATCCAGCTTTGTCTTTTCTCCAATCTTCTGAGTCCGACAAATCTTTTTAGATGTCCCTAGGGGTAAGGAGAAACATGTTTGCTCACTACATTAAATGACAGTGTAACCTACTTGTCACACATTAAATCTCAGAGACGAACTTCAAGTTTAGAAAGGGATTTATTACAGACTCCGAGTCAAACTTACATAAATGAGTCTCAGAAACATGCTATATGTGTAAATAATCACCAAGTGAGAATTAAAGCATTAAACAATTTTAAATTTCACCAACATATAAAAGACCAATAGCTCAATGGCAACAACACAGGAAATAAGGAAAAGCGTATGATGTCTTGAATTCAGGCTCAGATTCTCCTACCAAATCATTGGATCTAAATTCCTAACTATCCTAATAAACTAAGGATGAGTTTAGAGAAAAGTGTCAGCATTACAGAAACCTCAGTAGAAGCTCCGCCAAGACAGATGTACTTAGCATAAAGTCACTTAATCTAGCAAAGGGAAAGAGGTCTGTACCTCCCTAGAGGGTCTGCTCTAGTCAAAGGGAATCTGAATCTTAGACTAACTAAACAACACTTTAATCAACCTCAGAACCATCCAGTAGTTGACATCACAGCCAATACAATTTCCAGTGACAGGACACAATTGTGAATTAGATCCAATTAGCCTTTGTATTCTCTTTGGATCATATCTGCACGACCTTGGATTACTCTCATGCTCAGGAATTCAAAAGGGGAGTTTGGTCTTACAGCTCCTCATTACTGCTTCACATCCTTGGTAACCAAAGATGAAACAACCAGAATAGACTTGCATTGAAAGTTTAAACGCAAAGTAAAAACTCAGGCCTTCACTCCAGCCTGTCCAATACAAACTTATAACACACATTTGATTATGAAGTTATACGTGCAATTCTCATAAACACAATAAAGGGGAAAATGATTATAGAAATATATTGTTTCTCAGACATTAAAACACCAATACATTTGAATAATATTCTCCTTATATGTACACTTCAATAATGTCTTCACAGTTCACTACGTTTACATGAAAGCAGTTTGCACACATTATATATGTAGCTGATTGCTCTTTCTCAAAGAATAATGGCACAGCCAAGTTATGCTCTTTCACAGGGAAAGTAGGACGGACAGGTCCCAGGCTGGGGAGGTAGTGGCAGTGTCTGATAAGTAGAGGTCTGCTACCCAACGGGCTACCCATTGGAGTTGAAAGGCAAAGCAGTATTGCTGTAAATGTGAAACTGCTAGCGCCCCTTTATCTGTCGGCAGGTAGAGTTTCTGCAGTGCCACTCAGCAACATGCAATGTCTGGATCAACTTTGCAATAAAAACAAACAAGGGTTTCTAAATATAAAGGGGAAGGTTTGCGAAATAATATAAGAACGAGGGTAGCATGACCATCTTAATATGGGTTATGTGGCCAGCTACCAAGAGGGGGCTGGATCGCCAAAATCCCACCTGTGCGTGCACCGAAGTCAGGGCTCTTGTGAGATTCCCTTCATGTAAGTCTACAGTTGAGTGGTAAATGCATATTCCTAAATATCTAAACGTGCCGGGCTGCCAAGTCAAGTGAATATTGTTGACAGTGGAGGCTGGATCTGTTAGTACAGGATGGAACGAGAAAAGGCAGGATTTGGTCCAGTTGACCTTCAGACCAGATAAGGCATCAAATCTATCAATCAAAGATGGAGGCCATTACATCCGGAATAACAGGGACATCTTTGAGGTATAGCAGAAGGTCATTGGCGTGCAGAGTCACTGTGTGCAGAGCATCTCCTAGTGTAGTGGTTTGCAATCTGTGTGCCGCGGCAACCCGGTGTGCCATCAAAAGCAGCCTATGGCGCTGCGAACAGATGCGCAGATACCATTGTCTCATTCCCTCAGTCGCATTAAAGCTACCTCCAAACATTACTTGTGGCTCCAAGTTAATCCCACACCAAAATATCTAGTTATGGAGCTTTTTAACGTTCACCAAATGGACTATGACAATTACAAATTAGCGAAAAGTGCTGATCTGCTGCTTATGTAGTTCTCGCAATTGTAGGGAAGCGTGCAGTGTCTGTGATTTGTGTGTGAAAGGCTCAGGATTTGTCCCACTGATGATGTTCTAGGGAGTGCAAAAAAGACACCATTCCGAAGGCTAACAGCAACATCGCTGTTTAGAAATGCAAATCGCTCCATCTCATTGTGGGAAAGATGTGTCATAACGGCCAGAGCTGCCAGCTTTGCAGCTGGGGAACCAGGTTCGAGCCTCAGCATCCGCGTGACCTGTGATTCTGGGCAAACCTCTTAATCTCCACATGCCTACCAAAAATGAATGTGTGCTTGTGTAATGTAACTCATGCTCATATAAAGCACTCCAGTACCTTTGAGTAGAGTACTGCAAAAAAATAATAAATATGTGAAGAGTTCAGCATATTTTCCAGCCCTGGTGGTGGGTAGTGGCATTTTATGCGTATGTTAGTATATACTATTGAAGCTAATGCTGGGGGAAAGAGTGAATAAGTGTATAGGGCGGGAGCCGATCAGCAGCATCATCAGTATTCCTGTTGTAGTAATCCCACTGCTGGCCCAGGAGGGCACAGCTTGGTCTTTAGGAGGGCAGGGAATCTTTATGGTAAACCATCTACCCGGCAGGTGAAGGCACAGTGACGGGTAAAACCACTAATGGGGGGTGCGGGAGGGGGGGGCGAGAAAAAAAGGGTTCAGTATTAAAAATGCAATGATTTCACCCAAACCAGCTTCTTAGGTGGTGCTCAAGCAAAACAGCCATGCGAGACACCGGCTGCACTCAAGGAAAGAGAGGATGGGATTGAAATGGGCAATCTATAGTTTAACATTTTCAGCTTAGCAAAAGCTGGCAAATAAAACTGAAGAGGCAACGGGGAAAATGTAGAGTAAGAGGAGACCAATGAAAGTCCAAGGTGGTCACAGCCATGCCGGGTTTCCATAGTAACCTATAGCTTCAATGCACATACATTTATCTCATGTGGCTGCTGTAATAATGTGGCCCACGTCAAGCCCTCCTAGTTCTATGTTTCAGGATTTTTGTATTGCATTGTGGTTATTCTACTTTAGCACTCACAACTACACCACATACTTAGCGAAGGAATGAGATGGTAATAAGGATTGCTTTCGTGATATACTCATTTTTTTCCTTTTTGAATTATCCATCTTTTGAACCAACTTGACATTTTACCACATGCTTTCACTGTGGGTGTTCATTTCAACATAGAAATGGAGCCAATGATGAAACATGCAACAAGCTGTAAGAGAGGGTTCAACAACCTTTTAAAGAGTGAAGTCATATAGACATAAACAGTGGGCCACATACTCCCAGAATACTGTGAAGAGCAAGCAGTCATTTTATTTCTCTTACTACATTATAGGTAGGGTGTACAGCTTCCTCTTACAATTGCCCCCCACTCCCTCTTTTGGTATGAAACAAAGAATTACACAACATTTGCTAACATGCTGAATACCTAATACGTTCATCAACTTCATCCCAGTTATTTTCAGAAAAAGAAATGGAAGTACTCCTGCAGCCGGACTTGCATTCCCCCACCCTCCCCAAAAAAAGTAACATAAAGGGGAGCCGCAGCCAATAGGCCAAGGGAGCCGCAGATGGAAAAAGTTTGGGAACCATAGTCCTAGTGGGATCCCCCAAGGCTGACTACAGGCATGGAAAGCCAGTGCCAGGGGCTTAATAACCAATGAAAAAAGTAGCAGAGAAAGACGACAGCCCTGGCAATTGGAAGAGGATCAGAGTCAAGGGTGCCCGTCCGCACCCTCACCAGTGGGAGAGTGTAAAGTAGCTTGACTAGTTTTATAAATCGAAGACCGAGTCCGTAGGCTGAAAAATAAAAAAAAGATAGGACCATTCCAGAGAATCAAAGCCTTCTTCATATCCAGCACTAAGCACCCCGACTGCAACCAAGGACCAAGAGCATTCTCCATGACCCGGAAGAACATTTACAGGTTAAGGGATGTATTACAGGCTGGAACAAACCGTTCTAGTCCAGGTGCACCAGTGCTGGCACCAGTGTTGTCAGTCGATCATCAAATACTTTGGCCAGAACCTTATAGTCAGTATTTAGGAGGGCCAGCGGCCTGTATGTACCAAGTGCAGTTGGCTTTCTATCTGGTTTAGGGAGTACTTGTTGGTTGACTCAGCATGTATGGAAGTTTGCATATGTAGAAGATCTCCAATAGCTGCTCGCAATGCCATTATGGTTGATGAAGGAGGGAAGGGGACAAAAGGAGGGAGGAATGATGAAGAAGAAGAGAAGCTTTCAAGGTTAAACCTGGTAGAAGCCAGCAACCAAGGTGCAGTGGCCGGTGACAGGTCATTATGCCACAGCTTGTAGGAAAAAGTAATTAGGGAAATACCAGCAGGCGTCCTGTGACTTCAGATGAAGTCATCAGATGTTTGTGGCATCACCTCTGGTGGTGCCACATTGTCTGATTTAGAGGTCCAGGTGGCAAATGAACTGGCCTTGCTCGAGGAGCTGACATATTCCCTGTCGATGTCAGAATGGAGTGCAGCGTCACGCAAGGTGGCAGCCATCTGTAATGCATGCTGGCACTCCTAAATTAACTATTCCAGATCGGGTGTGGATCTAGGTTGTGTGGGACGTTCTTCTCCATGGCGTTTTCTGCAGTGATGGTCTCTCCTTGGGAATGGTGATATCTTGTGGCTAGATTGTGAGGGGCGGTGTGATGTAAGTCTAGCTATGTCAATCCAGTTGCAGGCCACCTTGGTATCCATGAAGAAATAGGATTTTCCATCCATAAGGATCCTGAGTTGCGCCGGGAACTGGAGAGAGTACTTCACACCTAGTTCACGCAGCCAGTTTGACTGATAAGACCGAGCCCCTCTGACATTGCACAGACACCGGGTAGTCTAGGAAGAGCATTATACAACATTGTCAAAAGTGAGGTCGGGTAGTTTGTGAGCTTCCCTGAGATTAACGTCACGGGCACAATAATGCAGCACCCTAAAGACCAGAAGTCTAGTGTTGGCACCTGATGGAGGTTTCCGGGGCGGTACTGGGTGCGCCCGCTCAACAGCAAAGAACTGTGATAAGGCAGAGGGAGTGACAATTCAGCAAACCAATTGTTCGATATAGGCAATGACCGTGTTTTCAGGGAGTCCCAAAACCCAGATATTGTTCTGCATAGAGCAGCCCTCAGCGTCTTTCACACCATATATGTATCCAGTCAGTGAGCAGGTGGACCTGTGCTTCCATTGCTTGAGCTTGAGGTTTCAGCATGGCAAGTGATAGCTCTGTTTCGTGAACTTTGTCCAGAAGTTTCTGATGATCAGTGTGCAGGAGGGTAAGGTCCGATGTGAAAGTGTCAATTTTGTTCTCTAGAGAGATTCTTGACTTTTCAATAGCCGCTAAAATGATATCTAGTTTGTCTTCAATCATTGGAGGGCCATCATTGTAGGTATGGGGTCCATTGTGTCAGACATCGAGCCAGAAACCACTGGCTGGCATGAGGACGCACCTGTGGCACCAGAGCCTATGCAGCCCATTTTTGATCCAAACTGCTCACTGACCTAAGTGCACAGATGGGCAGCAGGGGTAGGCTTGCTTGCTTGTGTCAAAAAGTATGGTACAACACAGCACCACAAGCAGCCCACAAGTCACCACCAGGTGGCTGCCTCTAGAGCGATGTTCCGTAGGATCCATAATTACACATCCACAATTAGAGGCAGAGATGGCAGCATCAGTACTTGGCCTGGATGGTGGTGTAAAGTCAGGTAGTGCAGTTGAAGAGAGATCAGTAGCTTTTGGGGCCCACTTTCACGTCGTAAAGTGTGCAGCACCAGCACCCCCAATATTACTAAAGAATATTAATCCCATCAAAGAAAAATTTGCACAGAGCCCAGCAAAGGAAATGTGAGACCAGGAATTTTTATAGGACAAAGGTGACTGCCAACTACAGTGCCAGGCTCGCCAGCAGCTTCTTATATATATTGTGAGCAGGCCAAGGGGTTGAAGCAGAGAGTTACGAGTACAGATGCAGTCCATTTAGTGAGATAGTCAACTTCTAGTTGGTACCTTTAATTAAATCACAGCCTGACTTCACACCGGGCCGTTCACTGGCAGTTATTTTCCTCAAGGGGGAAGTTGACAAAGTGTCAATGAAAGTGCTGTAGCGCCACACTCATCTCAACTATCCCAGGTCCAATCAACTGCAGCTGTTCGGCACACCGCAGGGCCATGGAGGTGGATGATCTCCAAGCCTGTGGCAGAGGAAATCAGCGGTTTCAGCCAGTGAGGCCCGGCCACGTCCCAAACAATCAGTGTTTCTCAGCGGAGTGTTATGGCCTCTGCCCCCACCCAATGCAGGTTATGGTGAGCGGGGGTTTGTAACCGGGCGCCTCCGGACGCCGCTTCCCCGTCGAAGAAAACGATCGCCAAGGGATACCCCGGGGGCACCCGAGGGACTCCTGACGTGATGACGTCCAACGTCATCCGTCAGACAAGAACAGCCGACGAGAGGCAAGCGGCGCGCGACCGAGAAAGAGAAGCCGAGGTCAAGCAGAGCCGGAGAGAGGAACGCCACGGATCGCCGAGAGGGAAAGGAAACCCCGCCGTAGACGAGGAACAACGCGAGGAGAGCGGAAAGCCTTGGGCGCCTCCCGCCCCTGCCGAGGCGAAGTCGGGAGATCCCCTACAAGCCGGCCACGTCCCTGGAGGGGCGTGGCCAAGTCAGGTACGAGCGTACCGGGACTGGGGCTGGGGTTCTGGGTGGTTGGCTGGGTTTAAGGGGGTTAAGGAGGGAGGGCTGAGGTCCTGTAAGGAAGGGGAGCCCATCTGAGTAGGAATACCGGTAAATAAAGAATAACCACACCCTCCGTACCCAGACCAGTGAATAAAAGAGTAAGGGGGTCACAGAGAGGACACAACAAAAAGAAGTCACGAAAAGAAAAGTAACCCCACCCTCCTCCACCTCCACAGAACCCCCCCCCCCTTTCACTCCTTACTAACCCTTATTAAACTGTGTATAAATAAATTGCCCCACTTACCTGTTCCTTTTTCCTTTTTTGTTTGGGAAATCCTGGGCCATGAATATCGGGTGAACAAGACCTCTCCCTCCGAACCGGACCAGGCCGTCCCAAGAACACCAAAGAGCCCTGAAAAGAAAAGGGAATTATTTTATTTTGGACTTGGAGTATAACAGTTTGGGGAACAAGTTAGTGCTATAAATCCCAAACGAGCAAGAAAATAAACATACTACACCCTTAAGTGCTGCGTCTGTCACCTTCTTCCAATATTCCCGTGACTCGGGAAAAAGACCCCGCCACAGGGTTATGGAACAGTTTCCCAGTCGGTGAGGACACAAGGCTGCACCATGCCCGTGTGAGGGCTCCAGTGTCCGCGGCAGCAAGATGGAGTCCCATTGCCTCCTGTCCTCTCTGTCCCAGGTCTGCCCAGGCAAAACATCTGTACAGTCAGAGTCCCAGGTCTTCCCCCACTAGCAGGGATGAGTTGCAGGTATTACTCCAGAGAGGGGGAGAGGAATAGACTGAACAAGTCCTGTAAAGCACTGAGGGCGATTACATGGCCCGTACCTTGAGGTGCCGCCAGCCAGTGGCGGTAAGAGCATCAGATCGCCTCCCCAGTAGAATCCGGAGGCAGGTCGGCCAGGGGGATAACTGTCTATGTAGTTCTCCACAGGACTCGGGCGCGGCCAAATCCATGTGGGGCAAAAGTGTTGGAGCTGTGTCTTCCCTTGAGATGGCATGGCCTCCTTGTGTCTCGTAGGGGGGTTCCCAGGGTATCACCGCAGTCTAGATTGCGGATGCGACCTCATCACGCTATGTGGGGTAGGGACCTCAGTTCTGTGGTCGATGGTAGGTGGTGCACTGGATAAATGCCAGATCAAAGGGGTTCAATGCAGTGCTCCGTAAAGGAGCATCCGCCATGTTGGCCTATTAAGCCACTCCACCTTGGGTCAATTTTCTATGATTGGATGGCTTCTAATGTTATTTATTGTCTAAAACAGTGGTTTCCAACCTGGGGTCCATGAAGCCTCCTCAGGGGACCACGACTGCTTAGAAATTTCAATAATATTAACAGATTAGGCCCCCAGCTTTTAGTAATTACTCAGTGGGGGAGATGGCCCGGATTTCAATAATGATTCAGTGGGGGTCCCTGGATTCCAGTAATGCTAAAGTGAGTGTCCACAGAAGTGAAAGGTTTGGGAACCACTGGTCTAAAACACCTCCATGCAAAATAAAATAAAATGAATTAGCAGTGAAGCCTGCGGTCTTTTAGTTCGGCTTTTTATTCGGCTTGTGGTTGTCAACATGCCCAGCCGTCCTGTCGCTGGCTACACAGAGGACACCCTTCACCCAGGCTGTGCAGCCTTTCCTTTCTGACTTTTGCCTATGTATAACACTATCCAACTGGAAACATATAACTACGCAGGACACCACCTACCTCATAAAATCCATCCACTTCGGATCCTTCTCAGACCCTTGCCCTCACCACATGTTCAAGCTGGGCACCAGCAACATCGCCAGCATACTGACTGGCATCCTCAACTCCTGTATAGGCTCAGCCACCTACCTGGAAGACTGGAAACACGCAGGAATCAAACCCCTGCTCAAAACAACATCCGCCAATCCCAACTAACTCAAAAACTACTGGCCAATCTCCCTACTCCTGTTCCCAGTGAAAGTACTCAAAAAACCATAAAGCAACAGCTCATCATCTACCTAGGAGACAACAATCTCCTGGACCCTTCTGCTCTAACCACAGCACAGAAACAGCCCTCATCGCAGCCACAGATGACATCAGACTCCTCCTGGAGCAAGGAAACTCAGCTGCCCTCATCCTCCTCAACCTCTCTGGAGCATTTGACACAGTATCCCGCCACACACTGCTCACAAGTCTCCACCAAATTAGAATCAGAGTATAAGCCCTGAAAAAAATTGCCTCTTTTCTTTCAGGCAGCGCTCAGCGTCCACCTCCCGCCATTCACCTCAAAACCCAAAGATTGTTTGCGGCATCAGCCAGGGATCATTACTCAGCCCTCCCTCTTCAACATCTACCTGACCCCTCTGGCCAACATTGTCAGAAACTATGGACTCAACATAACCTCCTGAGTAAATGACAGGCAGCTCCTCCTTATGCTCTCCAAAGACACCCTACAACAAAATCCAACTTCCACACTGCATAAACAGCACCTCAAAGTCAACACCAACCAAATTGAGGCAGAACTGCTCAGTAACACCACCTCACCTTGGGACGACTCCTGGTGGCCAGCCAAGCTGGGACCCTCCCCCTCCCCTGCCAACCACACCAAAAACTGAGCAATCATCATAGGCAACAAACTCAACATGAAGGACTAGGTCTGCGCAATCTACTCCATCTGTTTTCTCACCCTCTGCATGTTCCGCAGGATCTTAAAATGGCTCCCGCATGAAACCAGAAGCATTGTCACACAAGTCCTCTTAACCAGTCAACTACACTACGGCAACACACTCTACACTGGACTCACCACTATACTAACAAAAAAATGACAAATCATACAGAACTCAGCCCCTAGACTCATCCTAGTCCTTCCAAAAAGAATGCACATCACCCCACACCCAAGAAACCTCCACTGGCTCCCTGTGCACAAATGTTCCCCCTTCATTCTGATTCACTTGCCCTCACGATCTCCCGACGAATTCGCCACAGCACTTAAGGGTGTCGCTTTTTCACATACCGAGCAGCAAAGGCCTGGAATAGCCTCCCCCCAAGCCCCTCCGAAGGACATCTCCCTCCATCCAGGAGTTTAGAAGAGATCTCAAGACATGCCTGTTTGACTGAGACAGATGGAACTAAAACAGTACCTGGATACCCTCACCAGTGATTAGTGTATTATACAAGTACAATGAACGATTGATTGATTGATAAGTGTCAGTGCTGAGCTCATCAGGGCCCGTTATAGCAATGTAAATAGTTCATGTGTGTTTGCCTGCTGTAAACTTTCTATTTAAGAAAAAAGGAATAAAGACCTGTTTTTATAACCCTTAGGTTGCAGCAATATTGTACAGTCTAGATTTTCTTAAACTCTGAGCCAGTGCTAAGCGGTAAGGAAACAGACTTTTTGCAGGCTCCCCTCACCCCCGCAACCTACCACCCACTTTTGCCCCCATTTGGACTATTAGCTGCTGGTTTTCAACTCTGAGGGTGCACTGATGTCTGCTAACCAAACCTCAGTGCCATTGTTTTCACCCAACACAAATTACATGTTGAAATGAATACATCCAATTGGTAAGGCCTGACTTACTTATAAGTCCAAAGTATATGATACCCAGGGCATGTGAGATAGAGTGTCCAATGAGGTGTGCAGCACTGTTTGTGCACCCTTTAAGTGAAAAGGTACAAATGACCCCCAGGCTGTCACTGCAGACTGGAAGGACAGTGTTTTCACTGCCAGTTCGACTTTGCCATTTAAACCTATGGCAAAGCCATCCCATCCCTTAACATTTTATATGTCTCCCCTTAAGAAGGCCTATAAAGTACTATGGGAGGGAGCTATATTTTGTTAAGTCAGACATATGTTTATGATATGTCTTAGCAGCAACATTTCTAAATTGTAATTTTGCCGCAGGTAAAGTTGGTAGCCCCATTGGCTAATACAGGTGACACCCCAACCCAGCTAACTTTTGACTGAGACTACCAAAGGGGATCATGTAAGGTATCAAATTAAAGGGGACATAAAAGGCCCTTGTTTCGACCTCTGCTGTGCTGAAGACCGCCAGTGCAGGCGGTTTTCCACGCAACGTATTATGACTGCTGGCAGCCCTCTGTCCTTTTTCAGACGGAGAGCCACCAGCAGCCATACTGGCGGCCGGTGGGGAAGTGGAGGCTGCACATCCTATGTTTCGGTGTGGTGGTGTTCTGGTGACGGGAGCTGGCAGTGGAGCAGCCCCCATGGATCCTGTCCGCTCCCGGAGGATCAACGGACAAGGTAAGTTGATCGTCCGTTAGGGGAGGGGGGTGGGCGGGGGTGTTGTGTGCGTGTGAGTATGTAGAGGAGGTGTGTGAGTGCGTGTATGCATGCGGGGGTGTGTGTTGTGTGTATGGGAAATGTGTAACTACTGTGTTGCAAAAGCGCAAGTCTGCATCAGCATTCCTTTGAACCATGCAAGAAGGACTTCATGGGACCCCAAGATCCATGGACAGAGTTGCCCCCACTCACCATCTGACTTCATCTCCGTGGACCACACAGCATCAGGAGCATCCTTGAGCACCTTTAAGCCTGCATCCCTCAACCGCAGGACAACTCTATTGCTGTCTATGGAGACCATCCTGTAAAATTTAGATCTTGCTTTAAAAATGCTTGGGTGGCCAGGTAACTGTCCAAAGTGTTTATTCTGGCCACCTAGACTTCTGACCTGCCGGACTTGGTTGTCCGACTTGGGTCGGAGTTGTCGCACTCACTGTTTCGAACTTTTCAAAAGTGTCCAAACTTTTTCTTGGCTAATGCTTGTTTGCAGTTGATTTAAACGTTTATTGCTTATAAAATCTGTATCTCTGGAACCCTTCAGTGGATTGTAATGATTAAGGTCTCTAAACATTAATAAAAATAGCCTCTTTTTATAAATTGGTTTCTTGTTTCTTTCATGTCATGTGACTTTCTTATTTTGTTGTTTGGTGCTGTTAAATGCTTTACACATTGTTCCTTTGCAAGGCCTTACTGTTCGCAGCCGCAGCCACAGCTATCCAGGGTTGAGCTTAAGGTTAAGTAGAAGTACCTGATTGGACCAAGGTGGTATTTGAGAGTGCACTGCATAATAAGGCTACCCAGCCACATTATATACTACGCCCGAACCCTCACATAAGCAATGCAAAGTCTATGGCTGCTAGGATTTTAAATTGCTTAAACGTGATATTTCTAAGCTTTTAGCATGCTTAAGCGTGACATTTCATTTTTTTATGTGTGACACCTTGAGTGCCACATTATTGTGAGTAGAACCAAGCAATCGTATTAATGCAAAGTGATAAGTTTAAAAAAATGATCCCCCACTCTTTTATGCAAAGCAACGCTGTTGAAGTGACTAAAATATTTTTTTCCAACTTTCTTGATTGGTTTTTACATTTCTTGCCATTGAGGTGTGCATTGTAAATAGCAGTGCATTACCTATCAACGCATACTCCGATTACATTAATTTCCGTCACCCTTGAGTCCATCAGTACTATCATCATCTTGTTCCATCTCTCGGGGATAAGTTGCGTCAGTATACATTTTCTTAGCTGTAAGCATGGTAAATAGACACAATGGCATGTGGCTGAAGCAGCTATAGTGGAAATATATAACACTTATGAGAAACAAAGTAACAGAGTTCCAGTTTCGGAGGTGAGTGTTGTGTCCATTGCAGAAGCATGACAATATATGGGCTCCTAAATTGGAGTCAAGATCTAGTTGTCAGTAGAAGTTACAGGACGTGTTGCACTCCGTGGGAAGCAGTTTAGGGGTAAGGGCAAGGGCATCTGTCATTTCAGATATTTCACGCTCCACTGCATTATCATTTCCCAATGTCCAGTAAACTAGTCACTACTTCCATCGACTCCTCCCTTCGTGCAGATGCCTCTGGCTTCTTCAGAATGTAGTGCACATCCCTCGACTACTGCCCAGTTCCCGACATCTGTCCTCCACCTGCAGTGCAGCGGGCCATCTGGTGATTTTGAGTGCCGTGCAGTGTCTCTGTAGGCAACTCCTAATGCCAGATCTTGAAACCTGCTGCCAGCCTTTCTCTCAGGTATATCTCCACTTAGGGTTTCTTCTTGGTCTGTAATGACTAGACGCCAGAAGAGAGTTATGATTGGACAGCCCCACACCATATAGACAAAGCCCGTGTCTGTGAGAGTGCATCTGGGGTAACACAGATCAGCTGTGTGCAGCATGATGTTCAGTCTGTGTAGAGTGGCACATGCAACATGCAAGTAGTTGAACTTTATAAATTTAAAGCGTGTATGTCCTGTGAATGAGTGTGTACTAAGGTCTGTTCTCACTCCTTCCCTTGGAAGGGTCTTCCAATGATGGTTTCTCATTGTGTGTGCAATGTTGGGAAATCGTCAGATGTCATGGCAATCCTCATCCTGTAGAAAGAGGAAATCAAGTGCCATTAGTGGTTGAATGGCAAAAAAGTCTGCAATAGATCGTGGGTGGAGGATTCCAGATCTGGGCTCCCAACTATGCACTACTCGTACAAGCACTCCATAGGTTAAGAATTGGGTATCTGGTAAGTTATTCTCAATAACCAGAGACTTGAGGTGGCGGAAGGAGGCCTCAAAATAACAGCCTCTCAGCATCTCTATGTCTGCATCCGACCACAATCTCATCCATAGGCTGTTGAATAGCCTCCTCTTGTGGTTAGGAGACCTACCAGTGGGAGCGCCTCTGCTCAAATTAACTCATAAAACTACTAAAACTGAACTCATATTTCCCTAAACTAATCCACCACTAATTCCTCTTGGGTTCCAGAGTAGCGTGCTACTAGCCAAAAAGCGATTTGCGGCCTCGTCAGGGGTACTAAGTGCTATTTAAATACTTTTACAATACAATACGATAGGTGATCACACCCCATTCTGTGTATGGCCCCTCTCTAAGACTTAAGGGTGATAGCTAGGAGTTTTGCTTTCTGGGCAGGTGTGAGTTTCACACCAAAGAGTAGTGCTAGCAGCAGCCTCTTCCTGCGGACTTCCCCAAATGCCACTAGTTGTGCTAAGCTGACGCCCTCCTGCCAACAAGTTACTGGACCTGTGCTACCAGGTAATACATTTCAAAGTCAGTAACTTCCAGGTCACCTCTGTTAGTAGGTCTCTGAAGCATATTTAATTTAAGGACACCCTGTTGAAACTTCCAGCCCAGAAGAGATACCGAAGCAAAGTGTTGAGGGATCTAAATGAGTCCCCCAATACCCAGATTGGGAGATTGGCAAAGTAATAAAGCACTCTAGGTAAAATTATTATTTTTGCCAATGCCTTTCTTGTCATAATGGGGTGTCTGAGTGTCTGCCAAAAAACAACGATATGCCTCAAGCTGCGAAGTGTTCCCCCCATGTTTGGCCTTCCGAGTGTTGCATCTCTGTGATACACCGGGTCTCTAGGTATTGGAAGACTTTGGGCTCCCACTTGCCCTTTAGCTGTTGCACTGGAACTGGAGGTTCCAATATTTCCGGTGACACTGGGAAATCACATCTTCCTCCAGTTGGTGTACAGCCCTGACACCTGCCCCAAATACTCCCGCAAAGTCACAGGCCATGGCATCCCCATTCCGGCCTATTTCAGATTTAAAAGCATGTCATCCATGTACTGCGAGGCCACAAGTTGCCTGTCATGCAGAGGGAGGGCCTGAGACGCACTGACTTGTGTGGACATGCACTCACGCATCCGTGTATAATGCCATCCATTTACATCAACACGCTCCCAGTGATATCTGAGTCATGATTGTCTGCTGATAACACCACTGTTCCTGAGTGTTGAAGGACAGATGTTTTCATGAAGAACACAATATAGGTGTCATATGTTATGCGAGGTGTCTCGCATAAGGATGAAGCTTGTTTTGGTCCTCATGGTCTAGGGTTGCAGACAAGGCTGCAGCTGGTTGTTTAGCACTTTGCTGAAGAATGTAAAGTCTAAATTCAACAGAGACAGGGGATGGTATGCGTCCCAAATCTGTAAAGTTGCTGGAAGGCTTGGGGACAGAAATTATAAGGGCCTCCAGCGTTTTTGGGCAGGGACCCACAGTCCAATGATTTGGTATACCTTTCAGCCAATTTTTGTACTAGTAAGAAGGAGTAAGCCTGATGAAATTCTACTGGCATGCCATCAGTGACAGGAGTCTTACCTCGCGCCAGTTCTTTGATCACCCTCCGGATTTTGGATTTAGTGATAGATGCCCCAAGCACACCCCAATTATCCTTGGACAGCTGCGGTAATACCACCCTATCTAGGCAGGACCTCAAGTTCATCCCCAGGTATAGGGCCAAGCATCCCCTAGAGTTCTCCATGACGCCTAGTGAGCATGTTCTGGATGTTCTCTTGTGAATGGATCATCTTCCTCATTGGTCCAGCTATCTGTGTAATAAGGTGCCCCCTATCTTCCGGGTGAGTCAGCCAAAAGAGCAGTCTGCCAGCGCTGCCTCCCTCTGAATATGCAGACAAGAGGTATTTATGCCTGTTTATGAGCAGGCGTTTTTGAGCATAGTCACATGTTTTCCCATTCCTTGCATAGGACGGACAAGACATGGGAGCAATCAGG
This sequence comes from Pleurodeles waltl, assembly GCF_031143425.1. Lineage (NCBI taxonomy): Eukaryota > Metazoa > Chordata > Amphibia > Caudata > Salamandridae > Pleurodeles > Pleurodeles waltl. Next base: position 397,093,670 of record NC_090448.1, read on the forward strand.
GACCTCCCTCTCCTAGCTCCAGATGATTTCCTGTAGTAGAAAGGTCCGACCGAAGTGCTATCATAACCCCTACCAACTAGCTGAGCCAATGGCCTTGAACCATTACTTTGAAGGCATCCCATTCAGTGTTGGTCCGTGATGCTGTATTAGCATTGGTGCATAGGTATTCGCCTATATATTCTGCTAAGCGATCCCTAAACGCGAGTTCAAGGAGATAATATGTTGGAAGCCTCCAGGTGGGATTGGGTGATGCATGTTAGCCCCATCAAACTCCCATAATTAGTGGGTTATGGAACAATTGCGTGCGGCCCAGGTACTCTATGTGTACAATTAACATCATGACAACCAAGGAACAGAGTACTTTGTCCAGGCGGACAGGTAAATTGTGAACTGGGGGATGAGAAGAATACTCCCTCCACCCCATAGTCCTCAGGTGCCACACGTCCTGGAGGTGCCAATGGCCCAAACATTCCCTAAAGTCCTGCTCCAGTTGAACATGTGGAGAGTCCGCAAGGGAGGGTACAGACTTATCAGGTGTGGCTACACAGTTGTATGCACCTCCTAAAACTAGTAAGGCAGTGGACCAAAGGAGTGCCACATACTTAGAAATGCCCCCCTCCCAACCCACCACCTAACAAATTATCGGCCATCCTGGGAGTTATCTGTGGCCCCGGATCTTGTACCTTCCAGAGCACCTCGGAATCTCCTCATTCCCAGAAAGAGTTTGATATGTGGTCACTGGAGAAAGTGCACTCTAGCACAGTAAAGGTGTTCACCGTTTTAACGGCAGCCGTTTGATGCCACTCTACATGGACCCTAGAGGGCCTCTGGGACCTTCCAACATAGTGATTATGTCTGTGGCAGGCCAGGGGGGATAGTTGTTCAATCCCCCTGCTTTGGTGCCAGCCTTGTAGCTTTCCAGCCAGTCCCAAGCGCTTGCATAATCATCAAAAAACAGTGCAGTGTCCTCAATGATCCCCTTCAATGGGGCAGGTAAAAGCAACATGTATTTCAATCTGGCATCTTGGAGCTCCCTATTTAGGCCTGACACGACACTCGTCATTGCAGAACAGCAATTGTGTAGTTGGGTATATCGCCACCATGGCATTGTCCACCTGGAAACAGCCAGGTACAAGCCCACATTGCAGTATAACATCCTTGTCTCAGTAGTGGCGTAGTCTTTCCACCACTGGGTGAGCTGAAGCTACCGGCTCAGAATCCTGCACTGGGATCATGTGCATCCATTCCATTGTGAAGAACGGTGACAAGCCCTGCGGGGCCACTTCATTCGACAACCAGTTCTCCATGTAGGCGACCATGTCCTTTCCTTCTACTTTTTCAGGCAGGCAACTGATGTTGCAGCAGCTACATCCCTTTGCGTCCTCCACTATCCAGGTTACGACCCCCACTTCTCTGTTGAGCTCAGAGACCTGAGCCTGCAACTTAGTCATGCTCAGACCCATCTCCTTCAGGGAGTCATCATGGCGTGTGACTTTATTTCACGTTTGTGGTGGGCATCCAAAAAGTACAAAGGTCTAGGGATACTTGGTTCAATGTTGTGTCCCAAGACCTCCCACGAAGAGTTTGCATTGAGGATCTGATCTAATTTGTCCACTGAGATTACATCCTGTGTACATCTGGCAAGAAACTGAGGCCCCTGCGTGGTGTCCCCCTTTGTGAGGGGGCACCATCAGTGTGCGAATGTCCCCCTGTCTGGGTGCCTTTCACAGCTGCAACTCATCTTCACTTCCTTGTGGTGTTTGAGTCAGAGGAGGGGGTTCAGGACCTCTGAGTGGCTGCCATCCAGCCTCTTTCCTGTCAACTGTCACTGCTGGTGGTAGCAAAAGGGGGGAAAGGCCCCTTTGGGTGGCTGTCATTCATGGTGGGGGGGTAGATTCCACCTCTGTATGGCTATTCTCAGTGCCGACCAGCCGCCAGAGGCCATCCAGACCTATTCGGCCATCATTGGGTCCCCCTCCGGAGGTTACACCCCTCCAAATATGCAAGCGTTACTCAGAGATCTCAAGGTGAAGACCCACGGTTTCAGTGCCTCTGTGTCCTACCCTCAATAGGGCACCTTCCTGAGCATCCCCTCACCCTCTGCTCTGTCACGGCTATGGGCAAGGTGAGGGGGAGAGAACTTACTAATTCCTTGAGGGGTAGAGCCCCTTGGGAAAAGTTGCCCTTGCTGTCTCTCTGACCGCTCCCCAGGTGTCAGGCTCACTAGGTTTGTCTCGAAATGTTCCAACACTTCTCAGGAATGGCACAATGCTAAGAATGGATCCGCTTCCTGGCACTACTGGGTTCCTAAATGAATCTACCACAGGACCCCTGAGAAGGGGAGGAGGAGGGAAAGGGACTGCTGAAAAATAAATTAAATGACAAATATAAAAAGGTTAGTGGAGTATATGTATATGCTAAATTCAATAATCATCTAAAAGTATGTACATGTGATACAACTGATGCCTTCAATAAATGTATTGAAAATCTTTCCTTCCAAAAGGGAAATAGGCTTTCCAAAAATAAGATTCTCATATATCTTTCAGGAAACATAGAGCGAGAGAAGCCATAACATGATTGTTCTTTTTCCTCAATGTTTCTTTCATAAAGGAAGTATTCACACAGCAAGAGCCTTCTCGCTATAAAAATGTCTTGGAAACTCTTTTCATGATAGTGCTTACATTGTGTTGTTGAAAATCCAAACAACACGTTTTTGCACAGCTCATAATAATACACCTGAAGAGAGTGCTTTCATCAGCACTTGTTAAGTAATGTCAATTAAAAGTTTCAATCTGAGTTCATAAATGGCAACTGAAACTGAAATGCTCACAATGATTGTGAAAAAAAAAATGAATCCACTTTCCTCCAGATTCTGGAAAATCAAGTCTTCAACTCTAAGGAGTTATTTGTAATTGTGAAATCTGATTGAAGTTAGCATTTGAAAAAGCAATTAAGAGGATCCACACTCTTTGAGTAACTTAGTAAAATTAACAGGATAGACACTCTGAGTAACTTAGTAAAACACAGTGATTTGTATATTTAAATCTCCACAGGCAGGAGACAAACTATAACACCCAGCAGGGGTTGCGGCAGGGCAGCACTTGGCAGACATTATGCCCCAGGGTGCATGATAAAGGTGATTTCTGGCCCCCACTGAGCAGGACACACGTGAGATGCTCCCAGGCAAAGACTGGGCCAACAGCAGGCCCGTCTCTCCCATCCGTGGCTGGAAAAGTCTGGGCTGGGCCCCCCCTCTGACATCTAAGGTTTGCCCATTTTCATTTTGTCAGCGATATCTGGTAAGGGTAACTGTGCATTTTGTCCCCTTTACCATGAGCAAGTGCAAAGCAGTGAGGGGTTTAGTTGCTCCCTAGAAGCCTACCAACATTGATATGATGCTGGAGCAGGTGATTGGGGTAGTGTCATCCAAAATTGACTTGATGGAGAGAACGTTGTCCATGGGCCAAGTCGTTGACCATCCCGAGGAGCACAGTGGTAGAGGAGCTAGTTTTGGCCTAGAAGGTCTGGGAGGTGCTGATGGCCCTGGTACAAAGGTCTTACCAAAGTGGGGGCAAGGTCCCTTAGAGGTTTGCCAAGCCTGGGCGCATATGAGTGGAGTGGCTCCCCTGGGAGACAAAAGGAGCCCTTTACAAGTGGGGAATCCCGCCTCGCCTGTTGAACCGGCAGCAAAAAGGAAGAAACAGGGGCCCCATGGAGCAGGAAAGAAACAGCAGTCAGTGGCAGGAGGGAGTGGGCATGGGGCAGTCACTCCCTTCCCTGGGGGTACTGACATGGAGATCGTCTTTAAGCGGATAGAACAGATGTTGGATGTTCACCTGACTCCCATTAGAGCCCGGCTAGATTTAATTGAGCCACAGTTGGTGTTAGTGAAAAAACTTTGCCAAACCTCTTCAGAGTGACATAAAGAAAACACAAAGCACCAGACAAGGCTCCAGAACAGATACAATGTTTGTTGAGGTATCAAAGTTTATTGGCATGCCAAGGCAGACGCACATCCCAGTGTTACGCCTTAGAAGCAAGCATCTTTTGCCCTGAGTCATTTTTGTCAGGCAGTTATATATGTTAGAAAGTGCTGTCACAGCAAAATCTCAAAAGGGGGCATAGTCCAAACATGGGCAAGCATATACAAAATAGAAATGCTGCAGATACACAAACTACAAGACCACAGAGTAAAATTGTACAAAATGCAGTGTGGGCAAAAACAAGTGAACAGACAACAGGTGGACTGTATGCAAAAGGGGGCTGTGACCTTGTTTGTGGCTTGCTGACAGGCTGAAATTACTGAGTGAGACAGAGCTAAACTTAACATGGCTTGGAGAGGTTTGTTTGCACAGCTGGCGTAGGTGTCGGAGAGGTCAGCAGGGAAGTCTTGGTGCAGTGCTGAAATAGTAATATGAAAGAGGAGGAGCCATTCTGTGAATGAGAGGAGGAGCACATGAACAAGCAGCTTGATCAGGGGCAGGAATAGATAACTTAGGGGGATTCAGATAATGAGGGAGAGAATTGGAACTTAAGTATGATATCTATGTGGTACATACATATGGATATATATATATTTTGTTTAAAGTTGGGGTCACTTTGTTATGTTCTGCAGGGGTCCCCCTTAGGGACAGCATTGGATCAGAATGGAATTGCCCATTCTGGCAAGTAGTTGTTGGTCAGGAGTATCGCTTGTCTACACAAAGGGGGGCCCCAGGTGAATCATCTTCAACTAAGCAGTAGCTCACTCAGGGAACTGCAGCTAAGTCTTCCACTCATACCACAGGGTTTGTAGAGATCAGCAGAGGTGAGAAGGACGGCGCAAGTCAAATACTGGCAGTACAAACTCCCAGGCACATCAGCTGGCGGGGCTCTTCCTATTTTAGAGGGAGATCTAGCTTTGGTTCTCTTTCTGGTTCAGTGAACAGTGACCCTGAGATACCTGCCTCGAATATGCGTTGGCTTTATCCTTAAGATTGAACCTCCCCCGGTTTCTACACCTTGGGTCTCCATTTTAGTGAATGTTACCACGCTGGCCAAAGGGATAGGTGAATCTACGGGAGAACTGATCCGGAAAGTTAAACATTGGTGCAAGAGGAACAGTGGATTATCGGCCAGAAGATTTGGGTGGTTGTGTATGGGGGAAAAATTGTACGAGGGTTATTGCATTGTGTTAAAAGTTGACATAGCTGGGTAGTTGATTTTTAACTATCCTCCTGTGAGAGTAGAAAGGTCTGATGTCAAGGTCCTCCCATTAGGTTTTTTCTATTCCCCTCAGATGAGTTGTCATCAAGGGCTTATAAGAATCTTGATCATCCAGCAGAGGGAAATCTGGCACAGAGATATTGGTTGCATGAATCAATTGGGCACTGTAAACCTGATTTGGGACAGCAAAAAGACAATAGACCAGGGTGGGTGTCTTGTGTGTGGTCTTTCAATTTCTGAGATTGTACAGAGGTCCACTATGGGGCCTGTTGGCTTTTTCATGATTGTCTGTTTTTAATATTTTTATTTTGTATAGGATTATTTATTAAATATGAAATGTTGATATTCCTTTATTAAGATTGATCATTTGAGTGAATTAATGTATGAGAAGAGAATTGAGTAGTGGATAGCATGATAATTCCCCCAGGGGGTTATTTCCTTTAATTACTGTTCAGAGAACTGCACCAGCAAGGACGAGATTGATAGTGTTGGGGGAGATTCTCCTAACTGGTTTACCGAAGAAGAGATGGAGGCTGCCAATGTTGCGATGTAAAAAAATAAGAACCCTGGTTCAGATGGGGTTCCAAACAGTTTATATATTAATGATACTCAATTCTGGGCTAAAGTATTAACATGTGTATTCCATGCAGCTTGGCGGGTAGTTCCTCCCTCATCTTGGCAATACTCAGTTATCATCCCAGTGTTTAAAAAAAGGGCTGCCATCTGATCGGAAATGTTACAGACCAATTTCACGTATTGATTTGTTGGTAAAGGTACTGGGCTGGGCATTCCTGACTAGATTACAAGATTGGTTAAATTACAGGAACTGTATCTTCTGTTTCAAGTACGGGTTCAGACAAGGAAGAAGCACCTTGGGTCAGTGCCTTAACCGTCATCTCCTAGTGGGTAAATACACTGTGGCAAAGAAGCATATTTAGCTTTTATGGGCCTGTCAGTGGCATTTGAAAGGGTCAACAGATCTAACTTATGGTCAATGCTTAGAGATTTGGCACTGGAACCTAGCCTTGTAATTTTTTTTGCTTGATTTGCATTTTGACCTTTCAGCAAGGGTCAGATTTAGCCAAGAGGGATCATTAACAGTCCCTATAAGGATACCCAGAGGGGTGAGGAAGGGATGTATTTTGGCCCCCTTATTGTTCACGCTATACGTAAACAATCTGTGCTCAGTGTTCTCTACTACTTCTAAGGATATTCCACAGGTTGGTTCACATTTGATACCTGCCTTGGTTTATGCGGATGACAGTTTTGTTGGCCAGAACCACGGTGGGCCTTCAACGCCAGCTTGATGCCTTTGTTGACTTTATGCTCTCCTTGGACATGGAGGTAAATTATTCAAAGTCCCATGTTATGATGGAGCGACCTCTGACCTGATTTTGGTCAGGAGATCGCTCCCCCACGTCCGCAGCACCACCAAACTGTTCCCTTGTCCTTGACCCCGCGCACGCTGCCAATCGCGTGTTCGAGGCCCTCCTCCACCCGCAGGCATCCGCCTGCACCTCATCCCTGGTGTCTAGTGGGCTCTGGTAAGCTTCACTAGACTTGTGCTTTGTGCCGTTCGAAGTTTTTGTGACTCGTGTTCTGTGCCTTGAATTATTGTGCCGTTCGCATAACTGTGACTTGTGTTCTGTGCCTTGAATTATTGTGCCGTTCGTATAACTGTGACTCGTTTTCTGTGCCTTTGAATTACTGTGCCGTTCATTCCTCAATTTCCCTCTGTGACTTTTCTCCGGTTATTTCTGCCGCTTTTTGCCCCTTGTGCGCTCCCCTTGTCGGCTCTCTCTGAGCCGCTTTCCCCGCCGCTGCCTCCCTGCGGACCCGCCCCTCTCGGGACCCCATTCGCCGCTCCCTCCCCCCTCCCTTCTTAATGGCGGTCGCTGCGCGTCAAGGGTGAGCGACCTCTGACCTGATTTTGGTCAGGAGATCGCTCCCCCACGTCCGCAGCACAACCAAGCTGTTCCCTTGTCCTTGACCCCGCGCACGCTGCCAATCGCGTGTTCGAGGCCCTCCTCCACCCGCAGGCATACGCCTGCGCCTCATCCCTGGTGTCTAGTGGGCTCTGGTAAGCTTCACTAGACTTGTGCTTTGTGCCATTCTAAGTTTTTGTGACTCGTGTTCCGTGCCTTGAATTATTGTGCCGTTCGCATAACTGTGACTCATGTTCTGTGCCTTGAATTATTGTGCCGTTCGCATAACTGTGACTCGTGTTCTGTGCCTTGAATTATTGTGCCGTTCGTATAACTGTGACTCGTTTTCTGTGCCTTTGAATTACTGTGCCGTTCATTCCTCAGTTTCCCTCTGTGCCTTTTCTTTGGTTATTTCTGCCACTTTTTGCCCCTTGTGCGCTCCCCTTGTCGGCTCTCTCTGAGCTGCTTTCCCCGCCGCTGCCTCCCTGCGGCCCCGCCCCCCCTCGGGGACCCCATTCACCACTCCCTCCCCCCTCCCTTCTTAATGGCGGTCGCTGCGCGCCGAGGGTGAGCGACCTCTGACCTGATTTTGGTCAGGAGATCGCTCCCCCACGTCCGCAGCCCCACCAAGCTGTTCCCTTGTCCTTGACCCCGCGCACGCTGCCAATCGCGTGTTCGAGGCCCTCCTCCACCCGCAGGCATCCGCCTGCGCCTCAACCCTGGTGTCTAGTGGGCTCTGGTAAGCTTCACTAGACTTGTGCTTTGTGCCGTTCGAAGTTTTTGTGACTCGTGTTCTGTGCCTTGAATTATTGGGCTGTTCGCATAACTGTGACTCGTGTTCTGTGCCTTGAATTATTGTGCCGTTCGCATAACTGTGACTCGTGTTCTGTGCCTTGAATTATTGTGCCGTTCGTATAACTGTGACTTGTTTTCTGTGCATTTGAATTACTGTGCCGTTCATTCCTCAGTTTCCCTCTGTGCCTTTTCTCCGGTTATTTCTGCCGCTTTTTGCCCCTTGTGCGCTCCCCTTGTCGGCTCTCTCTGAGCCGCTTTCCCCGCCGCTGCCTCCCTGCGGCCCGCCCCCCTCGGGGTCCCCATTCACCGCTCCCTCCCGCCTCCCAGCTGCTCCTCCCTCCCCCCTCCCTTCTTAATGGCGGTCGCTGCGCGTCGAGGGTGAGCGACCTCTGACCTGATTTTGGTCAGGTGATCGCTCCCCCACGTCCGCAGCACCACCAAGCTGTTCCCTTGTCCTTGACCCCACGCACGCTGCCAATCGCGTGTTCGAGGCCCTCCTCCACCCGCAGGCATCCGCCTGCGCCTCATCCCTGGTGTCTAGTGGGCTCTGGTAAGCTTCACTGGACTTGTGCTTTGTGCCGTTTTAAGTTTTTGTGGCTCGTGTTCCGTGCCCTGAATTATTGTGCTGTTCGCATAACTGTGACTCGTGTTCTGTGCCTTGAATTATTGTGCCGTTCGTATAACTGTGACTCATTTTCTGTGCCTTTGAATTACTGTGCCGTTCATTCCTCAGTTTCCCTCTGTGCCTTTTCTCCGGTTATTTCTGCCGCTTTTTGCCCCTTGTGTGCTCCCCTTGTCGGCTCTCTCTGAGCCGCTTTCCCCGCCGCTGCCTCCCTGTGGCCCGGGACCTGTTCGACTCCACCGCCCCAGACGTAGCCTTCCTGACCGAAACCTGGTGGAACGACTCCCCGGTGCCCGACATCTCAATAGCCATCCCGGACGGATACAAGATCATCCGAAGGGACCGCACCAACGGAATCGGAGGAGGAATAGCCATCACCCACAAATCCACCCTCAAGGTCCACACCCACACTGACGACACCCCCAAGACCGCCGAACACCCATACTTACGCATCCACACTGACCTCAACACCACTCTCAGAGGAACGCTCATCTACAGACCTCCCGGACCATGAGCTCCTTTCAGCTAATCCATCGCCGACCTCACCAGCACCCACGCACTCACCTCAACGGATTACATCCTCCTCGGGGACCTACATTTCCACCTGGAGAACAACAACAACACCAACTCCACTACTCTGATCGACAACCTCACCAACCACGGCCTCAGACAACTCGTAAACACACCAACCCACATCGCCGGCCACACGCTTGATCCCATCTTCACCTCAAGGGCCCATGTCCCCTTCAACCACACCACTGTACTCCACTGGACCGACCACCACTGCATCCACTTCACCTACAAGAAACATACCGAGCACCATCGCACCCAACAACCACCCCGCCGATGCTGGAGCAAAGTTACAGAAGACCAGCTTACCAATACCCTCGCCCAGAACCCACCCTCCGACCCCACCGACCCAGACACTGCCGCCCACAACCTCACTCTGTGGATCAACGATTGCGCCAACACCCTTGCACCACTCAAGAAACCCACCGACAACCAAGCCAGAATGAAAGCCACCTGGTTCACCAACGAGCTCCTAAACTCCAAGCCCGACTGCCGGAAACTAAAAAAGGAATGGCTCCTCAAACGCACACCTGACAGCCTCACAGCCCACAAGGACGCCACCCGCAGACACCACCAACTCATCAGACAAGCCAAACGATCCCACTTCAAAGACTGCCTGGACAACAACGCACACAACAGCAAAGAACTCTTCAGCATCGTAAAAGAACTCTCCAACCCCAGCGCCAACATCAACGACATCCCTCCATCCCAAGAACTCTGCAACGCACTGTCCACCTTCTTACACCGGAAGATCACCGACATCCACAACAGCTTCAAGGCCACTCCCACGCCAGACCCCGCCCCCGAAAGCTCCACCTGTGCAAACCGCCTGACCTCCTGGACCAACGTCAACGACACAGAGACACGCAAGATCATGAACTCCATCCACTCAGGATCTCCGTCAGACGCCTGCCCCCACCACGTATACAACAAGGGCGACTCGACCATCGCCCCCCAACTACGGAAGGTCATCAACATCTCCTTCGAAACAGCGACTTTTCCGGAAAGTTGGAAGCACGCCGAAATCCGCGCCCTCCTCAAGAAGGCCAAAGCAGACCCCGACGACCTCAAGAACTTCCGACCGATCTCCCTACTCCCCTTCCCAGCAAAGGTGAACACACAACTAACCAGCCACCTCGAAGACAACAACATCCTGGCTCCCTCCCAATCCGGCTTCAGACGAAACCACAGCACTGAGACCGCCCTTCTCGCCACCACAGACGACATCAGACGTCAAATGGACAACGGCGAAACATCAGCCCTCATCCTCCTGGACCTATCTGCCGCCTTCGACACAGTCTGCCACCGCACCCTGAAAACACGCCTCCACGAAACCGGAATCCAAGGAAAAGCCCTTGACTGGATCATCTCATTCCTCTCCGGCAGAACCCAGAGAGTCCGCCTCCCCCTTTCCGCTCCGAAGCCACCGACATCATCTGCGGCATCCCCCAAGGCTCATCCCTCAGCCCGACGCTGTTCAACATCCACATGGCCCCCCTCGCACAAGTGGCCCAACAACACAACCTCAACATTCTCACCTACGCCGACGACACGCAGCTCATCCTCTCGCTCACCAAAGACCCGTGCACAGCCAAAACAAACCTCCACAAGGGAATGGAATCCATCGCCGAATGGATGAAAAGCAGCCGTCTGAAACTCAATTCGGACAAGACAGAGGTCCTCATCCTAGGACCCACCCCCTCCGCCTGGGACGACTCCTGGTGGCCTACCGCACTAGGAACCCCACTGACACCAACCAACCATGCATGCAACCTGGGCTTCATCCTCGACTCCTCCCTCACCATGTCTAAACAGGTCAACGCAGTCTCCTCCTCCTGCTTCGACACACTCCGCATGCTCCGTAGGATCTTTAAGTGGATCCCGACAGAAACAAGAAGAACGGTGACACAGGCCCTTGTCAGCAGCAGGCTAGACTACGGCAACGCACTCTACACAGGCATCCCAACAAAAGACCTACGCATCCAAAACGCCTCCGCCCGGCTGATCCTCGACGTACCCCGCCGCAGCCACATCTCCCACCACCTGAGAAACCTTCACTGGCTCCCCGTGGACAAGGGGATCTCTTTCAAGCTTCTTACCCACGCTCACAAAGCACTCCACGACACCGGACCAACCTACCTGAACAACAGACTCAGCTTCTACACCCCCACCCGTCAGCTTTGCTCCGCAAACCTCACCCTCGCCGTCGTTCCCCGCATCCAACGAAAGACCTCCGGCGGCAGATCCTTCTCATACCTCGCCGCCAAAACCTGGAACACGCTTCCTACCAACCTGCGACAGACCCAAGACTACTCACCTTCAGAAGACTCCTCAAGACCTGGCTCTTCGATCAGTAACAACAGCACCCCCCCCCAGCGCCTTGAAATCCTTACGGGTACGTACAACGCTTTATAAATTCAATGATTGATTGATCGATTGATGGCGCTTGGGAAGCCAAACAATTACCACAAAAACATTCTGGGAGGACCTTCCCTTATCTAGGAGTTCTTTTTGATGAGAAAGGCAGCTGGGCTCTACTGAGGAGGATTGAAAAAATGCTATGGCCAGGGCTGTAGCTTCACTTTTTAAATTTGTCTCCAGGCTGGGATCCAAACCAGTGAGGGCCATTTTGAAAGTCTACGTTGCCAAATGTTTGGCTGTAGCTGGTTACGGTAGTGCACTCTGGGGTTATACTAATTCTGGGAGTTACTGAAAGTGGAAAACTCTTTTGTGAGAAGATTGCTTTGTTTGCCCCAATCTGTATCTACTTCTGTGTCCCATGAGGAATTAGGGCTAGGATATACTGCAGATAATCTGGTCATGGCACCTGGGAGCAGTTCCTTCAAACTCTGGTCAAATCCTGTATAGGAACTTAACCAGGCCATTGTTAAAGATTGTATTGCCCTAGATAACGGCCTTAGCATCCCATGGTTAGGTTATATTATGAACTCATAGGGCAATTTACACATACAGTAAATCAGTGAAAACATCACAAAAGGACTACACGCTACTTTAGAAAAATAGACAATATTAAATCTAGCATATACAAGTAAAGATATCAAATTTTAAGGAGAAAAAGAGTCTTGATCCATAAGAATCAACGGATGCATTGTTTTAGAACAAAGTACCTAGTATGTGTTGATGAAAAAAAAACACAGGGGCGCGGGAGTGTCAGAAAAACAAGCGATGCATTGATTCCTTACTCACAAGTGAGGCCGTGGGTCAATTCTTTCTCCACTGTGTAAGCGATGTGTTGATTCTTTCCTCTCAGGGAAAGGATGCTCACTTTTCAGACGAGCAGCCTCGGGTCCATGCAGTGATGTTGAAGATTTGACGCACAGGGACGATAAGTGGAAAATCCGGATGTACGACAACAATGAATCCGTGCTGAGTTGGCAACGTGTCGATTTCACCAGCGCGGTGTCGATTTTTCAGCCACGGTGCTGCTCTGCGTCGACTTTTCTGCTGCTCTGCTCCGTTGCATGGGTTTTCCCTCAGATTCACCACTTTCTCCTTCCAGGGGCCCAGGAACTGGATGTGGCACCATTTGGCAAGTCAGGGGGTCTCAGCCAGAGAGCCCAGGTGCTGGCAAATGAAGTCTTTGATGTCCCTGAAACTTCTTAACAGGAGGCAAGCTCAATCAAAGCCCTTGGGGAAACTTCACGAGCAGGATACACAGCCTTTGTCCTCTCCAAGGCAAAAGCAGCAACTCCAGGCCAATCCAGTAAAGCACAAACATGCAAAGGGGCAATACTCCTCCTCACAGCTCTGGATTTAGCTCCTTGATTTAGAATTGTTCTAACAAACTGGGGATTTGGGTTCACTACTTATACTCATTTCTGCCTTTGAAGTAGGCAGACTTCAAATGAAAGTATTTGTAGTGCACAAGACCCTGCCTCTTCCTTGCACTGCCCCAGCCACACTCTAGGGAGTTGGAGACTGTATTGTGTGAGGTCAGGCACAGCTCTTTCAAGTGTCAGCTCCTCTCTCCCACTCTAGCCCAGGAAGACTCATCAGGATATGCAGGACACACCTCAGCTCCATTTGTGTTACTGTCTAGAGTGAATTCACAAACAGCCCTACTGTCAGTCTGACCCAGATGTGGATTCAGCAACCAAGCAGAGGCACAGAATGGTTAAGAAAATTCCCACTTTCTAAAAGTGACATTTTCAAACTCAAGTCTAAAAACCAAGTTTACCAAAAGATGTATTTTCAAATTGTGAGTTCAGAGACCCCGAACTCCAGATCTCTATCTGGTCCCAAATGAAAACTGCACTTAAAAGATATTTAAAAGCAATCCCAATGTTAACCTATGGGAAAAATAGGCCTCTCAATAGTGAAAAACAAATTTGGTAGTATTTCACTATCAGTGCTTATAAAACACCCCAGTGCATGTCCTGCCTTTTGAATACACTGCGCCGTGCACATGGGGGTACCTAGGGCCTACCTTAGGGGTAACTTACATGTAGTAAAAGGGAAGGATTGTGCTTGGCAAGTGGGTACACTTGCCAGGTCGAATTGGCACTTTAAAACTGCACACACAGATACTGCAATGGCAGATCTGAGACATGTTTATAGGGCTACTATTGTGGGTGGTGCAATCAGTGCTGCAGGCCCATTAGTAGCATTTGATTTACAGGCCCTGGGCACACATGGTGCACTCTACTACGGACTTACTAGTAAATCAAATCTGCAAATCATGGATAACCGATCATAATCACAACTTACACAGGGAGCACTTGCAGTTTAGCACTGGTCAGCAGTGGTAAATTGCCCAGAGTACCAAAACCATCAAAAACGAAATCCAGCACATAGTCACAAACACAGGAAGCAGAGACAAAAATACCACACCAAGGATGCCAGGTCTAACAAAGGCTAAGAAAGATATTTTTAAGATGAAAACTTAGATTTTTCCAAAACCATGCTTCCACTGCATTTCTTACAGTATCTCTTAAAGGTATAACAAGGGTCGCATCACATGACATATTTCTGGACGATTAGGCTCCACAATGATTCTGAATGATTGAGAGTAACAAACTCACAAGGTTCTATGAAAACAAGAGGCGCCAAGAGAGAAAGAACGCTCATCTACCCTGTCCATGGAAGGATACATTTGAATAGCAAGCTTTCATCATTGGGTGTGGCTATCTATACACAGGAAACGCCCAGATAGAGCAGGGCAAAGGATCCTGGTACTTGTAGTTGTGTAAAATCTAGATGTCGTTTTTTTTTTTTTTACTTGTTTATTAATTGTATTCATGAGGGATACACATGAAAGGGTCATCTCATGCCACCAGGCCTTAAAGAGCAAGGCGGCACTGGGAGGCTCGCTTGGCAGAAGTCGAGCACTTTGCATGACATCGACCCTTTTACATAGTTAATTGCACTTTTGCAGGTTAGGTAGATAATTGCACTTTTGCCAATAGGTTTCACTACGAGTGAACTGTAGCAGCGCGCTCTTTTTTTCCATTTAATGTGGCAAGAAAAGTCCGTTTGGGAGCTTACAACTGCTAATAGCTCTAACTCGGAGAAATGCGAAACCCGTTGCATTGCAAATGCTTGTTCTTACAGGGGTGGGAACAGGACAAGGAGCAGAAAGGAGATAATGTCAGCATTACACTGGAGAAAGATAGCTGTTCTGCTCGGATAGTGTAACAGCCCCCACCCCCCAATTGCACATGGAGGCTCTTTTCATTATGACTTCATCTCCCATCAGTGCTGCCACCGCGTTCCCGTTCTAGCCCTGCCTTCCAAATGAAAGGCACATCCTTACTTCACAGTGCTCTCTGCTTATAGAAGTGCTCTAAATGTTTTTTAATTCCTGCCTCTGACTTAAGGGTCAGAGGGTATCTTAGCTCTTCTACAGCCTTTAAATGGGCAGGTACTTTCCGGAACTGAGTTCCTGCACTTTTTTAATATGAAAGTGGGAGTAACTGCATTTCTCAGCACTGCTGCCATACGTGTAATCTGAGAGAAATGACACTTCTCAGGATAAGTAAGTAGGGACCCTAAATAGTGTACCGGCCCCATATTTCCATTCAAAACAGTGCTCTTATTTATTAACTCTCTCTAAAAGCTAAATGCCTCCCAAGGGGCCACCATGACACATTCCCCGTTACTCTGCCTTCTTCCGTGCAGCACGTGAACGCTGTCGCCTAGTCCCTCACGCAGCTCGCGTTAGGGGAGGACCTTCTTCACAAAAAGCCATGTGGACAGCCTCATATTTTGCTGCGAGGTGTCAGTGGTTGAGGGGTTTTCCGGGGAAGGCTGGGTTACTTCCAGAAGGGATGGAATGCAGGGCATGAGGAGGGCAGCTCGGGCCTTGCAAGGGGGTCAGCGAGGTGACCTCAAGTTCCACCGTCAGGAAACATATCATATATCGAATATTTTTATATGCCCTGAGAGTCAAAAAGCAGACGTTCCGCTGGGTGTCCACCCACCTACGAATATCTGGGCCATACTCTGCATTGGAGGCATGAACACCACAGGACTCAATGTACATTTCATGCATATCCAGTGCTTAATTTGTGCTTGTGGATAACGGTGCGCGGCACCGCCACTTATTTTTGAGGGCCGGTACTTACTTTTCCGCCTCAAGCATTTACTGCGAGCAAAAGACACACATGGGAAAGACGGGGAAAGAGAAAAACGAAAAATCGTCACAATGGGAGAAAGCGGGAAGCTGCAAAAGTGAGTTGAAGGGGTAGGGGGTGGCTGGCGTGAAGAGGCCAGAGATGGCGTCAGGATTAATCTGCCTCAGTATTACTGTTCGCACATTTAATTACAGCAACCACGTGTTTAAGAGAAGGGCTTTGGGCACCAGCACATTTTTATTTACAAATTAAGCACTGCACATACCCCTATAACCCTGTGCCCGCTGATCAGAGCTGACACATAATTTTGACTACTAACTTTATAGAGAATACACTGAAAATGCTTTCGCAACACACACAGTAGTACTTTGCTTCTGCCATCTTACAAACTACATGTGCACCACGTGCTGGTGGCTATGGTAAGGCTGTCGATTAGGGCTTTCTTAAGACTTACAGCAGGGGAGTAACGCAGGCCCCTGCACCCCCTATGACCGAGGGGTGCCACACCCCTCAGGCACCCAACCCTTCAGGGGTACTCCAATTCTGCCCAAGGCCAATGAATATCTGTGGGATGTGGGAGACCTAATTTCCCTTGTTTACATTCTAGCAGGGAAGCTCTATCATTTTACGGTAGGCCGATGGCCTACGGGGTGCTTCTCAGCGTGTGTAATGTTATAAACATTTGTATAGCTTACAACTACCATTTGTATCGCCCATACACCAGAATCAGAAATACAATTAAAGCACAAATTGTGCATGCAGGGTTTCTTGCCCACATGATGTTTACCACATACAATCTTGCACACACCATGCAGGCAAATAGTTCACATTTGCTCTGTTTTTGCATCTCAGAATGGACAGTAACAGGTGCTACTAGCATGTTATTTCCCATCCCAAGGTGTTTAAATTATAATAGGACACTAATTGAGCAGCCACCAAATACCAGGAAAGTTTGGTGGAATAGTTTAGTTAGTGAACATGACTTTCTCACTCTTTCTTCTGGTATTGTTCAGAAGTGTTTCAAATTAGTTAATGGCAAGAATAATAGTTCTGATCCTACCAGGGATATTTTGGTATGGCCTACGTAGAGCTTTAGGCTTGTCTGTTGTTGAAGACCTGTTGTGGTAAATTCCAATACTTATAGTTGTGTTTGCCCATTGATTGGCTTTGTGGTTGATCTCATTTGCTTGCTTCTTATTCAATGGCTTTCCTTTGTTTTGTGTAAGTCCCACAACTGGAGCAGAGCTTCTTTACCATCCATTTGATTAGATGACATGTTTCATTTCACTGCTTACATTCAGGGACTACTTTTTTCTTTTATTTCAGCACAAAATGCCTTTTCCCTTGTGGGTTGCTTCCCTTCTCAAATCCATGTCCCAACTCGCTGTACTCGTTTTTCACTGCTACCACCCAATAATCTCATCTATTGCTTCCCCCACACTTCCCCATCTGGCTTTTTAAAATTGTATTTTTCAATCCCCTGCTCAGAGCTCTTCTTTTTATCCCTTGCTTCCCAGCTCCCCCATTGACTTTATACTTTCAACCACCCCTTCCGCTATTCGATTGCTTTCTTACTTCTCATCGTTGCATCCTTTTTTTTTAAAACAAGAAATATTTTTTTCATTATTATAGTGCTGGCTGCTGAAAGTTTCTATGGGGCCACTCTTTTTTTTTATTAATGCACTTTCAAGCATTTCTTAAGTTACCACTCCCAGATTAACATCCACGAACTTGGAAAGTGTAATTTAAAAGTTTTTTTTTAAAAAGGTGCCAAGTCGTGACACAATTGTGAGCATGCATGGCGATGCAGCCCACCTATATGTCATCGTGCTGCTACAGCTTGCTCTTAGTTTTGTTGATGCTGTTCCATATTAGCAAACAAGCTAGATTTTTCTTTTTTGCCAATGTTGACCAGCATGGACAAAGAGCACTGGCAAAGCCAAAAGTTAAAGTAATACCATTGAAAGGTAATCCTATTGGTTTTGCCAATGCTTGTTTTAGTGTGCTATGTCTATAGGAGCATTTGCTCAATTTTCCATATATTTTGCACCCCTATGGTGCACGTGTATCCATTTCCCAGTTGGATTTGTCTGTTCAGTTGAGTTGGGTGACATATAGCTTTGAAACATATATCGTTTTGTGGTATGGTAAAGGTATTGTGTTACAAATTTTGTTGATGTGTGTCTTTGTAATGATAGGAACTTATTGTTGAGGCAGTTGCTCTTTGACCCTTACATGACTTTACAGCTGTGGTTCATTGTGTGTCTGCACGAGGTTCCCTGTGTGTATGCTAGAGGGTCTCTGGATGCCCAACTTGTTCTGTTTGGGGTGGCAAAAATTATTGATATATCTGGACAGAATGGAATAAGATGCGTTGTTGAATTGCACATGGTAAGTGCTTCTGAGAGTGCTTCTCAGCGTGTGGTGATAGCTATGATATGGCCTGTCATTTTATAGTGTGGTACGGTATGACCTGTTATTGTAAAGTATGGCATAATATGGTGTGATATAATTTGGACTGTCATTGTATTGTATGGTATGGTCAGGGCCACTGGAATTATGTTTTTCTGCAGCCATAGCATTTTTTGCATAACTATGGATTTGCTGCTCCTGCCACACAGTCCATCATCTGCTGCATAATCTGCAGATTTTAACAAAAAAAATCTGCAGCTCAAACAGAACAAAAGTTACTAAAATGCATAGCAACTTGAGTTCCTGCATGCCAGAAAGCTCTGAGTAAAGGTTGACTAGTCATCTTCCAGTTGCTTATTGCTGTATTTAGGTATTACATTGATACTAATAAGGTGAAGGTTTTTCTTAAATAGTACTACCAGGTGTACAAATGAAAAAATAAAGAAAAAATACTATCGCAATACATGCCACATTACGTCACATAATTTGCCTTTTCTTGCTGCTTAATTTAGGCAACCCTGCTATATAATTTGATCCTCCTCTGCTGCATAATTCCAGTGGCCCTGTGGACAGTATGGCCTATTATTGTATAATATGGTATGGTTTGTTATTGTATAATATGGTATGTTATGGTTTGTTATTATATAGTGTGGCATGGTGTGGTATTTCATGGCCTGTTATTGTATAATACATTACGGTATGAGTATGGTATGGTGTGTTATTTAGGCGTAAAACCAATAAATTGCTAACAGTAATCATACACATGCATTTATGCAAGCGCTGATCTCACCAGATGGCACAATTTAAAAACATGTAACCCATGTTTGCTTACCTGTTAGGGATCTAAGGGATTCCCTAATATCTGTTCAGTAAGTGCATACATCAAGGTATGACCAGAGCATATGTAATATTGTGCCTCTTCAGCTCCGCCACGTGGGCATGCAGAAGAGGCCATAGGGAAGATACAGTGTAGTGTATAAGCTGTCAAGAACGGTCTATGAAGGAGCATAAACTGAATGAATTTAAAACGTGTTACTGG
This sequence comes from Pleurodeles waltl, assembly GCF_031143425.1. Lineage (NCBI taxonomy): Eukaryota > Metazoa > Chordata > Amphibia > Caudata > Salamandridae > Pleurodeles > Pleurodeles waltl. The sequence goes on from NC_090448.1 coordinate 397,112,831, forward strand.
GTATTATGCTAGCATAGTCCAGAATGACCATTCTTTGTCATGCAATGTGCAGCCCATGTCTTTTCCCCACTATGCCTTTAGCTGGACAAGTGAAGAATGTAAATGAGTATGAAGGCCGTTGTATAGCCATTTGACTAAATGCCTGCCAGTGCCCATTGCGTGTATTGCTTGCACTAGTGCATGCATGATGGGTTCATCACTTGTTGGTGCTCAGTGTGTATGGATACTGCTTAATATGGCAGCATGCATTAGCAAATGTGCTCCGGGGAGATTGTGAGTTTGCAAGAAGTCATTATGTGTCAGCAATAGGCCATCCACAAATAGCTCACCGATCATGGTGACCCCAAGCTCTTCCCATTGAGCCAGTGGCCCAGATGTCAGTGTGCCCAGGGAGGTGGGCAGGCCACATAGGAGACTGTTTGTGGCAAAGGGTAGGTATTGCTTGTGTAGCTGGCGCTTGTTTCCAATACATTATGGCATTATGTAAGAGTATGGGACGTTCAGGTGGGCATAGCCCCCGATAACAGGAGTCTATGTAAGCGTCCTTTGCAAACCATGGATCGTGTATAGCCTATTTCCTGCAAGTGTATTCCTGAAACCAGTATGACAGTTACTGTAATTGGGCTGCAAAGTAATAAGAGTGGAAGTCAGGGGCTCCCAGTTTACCACCCTCTATGGGTAATTGTAAATTAGAAAAGCTGACACAGCACCTGCCAGGGCCCCAAACAAGTTCCAGAAGAAGAGAATCTAATAGATTGAAAGTTGGGTGTGGTATAATAACTTTGATAACATGACCATTTTAGAAAGAGTCAAGCGGCCTGTTATGGAGAGGGGCAGAGTAACCCAAAACTTCACCTTTGCTCAAAGAGCTGCTACAGCCATTAATAGGTACCCATACATTAAATCAGTATGTGTTCTATAGATCAGGATTCCTAAGTATCTGAATGTAATATGTGCAACCACTATGGCCTGATTGCCGTGTAACTTTATTAAAATGTAATAATTGTGCTTTTGTGTTGTCATGTGGCGCTGACTAGGCTGGTGGTAGAAAAACAGCTTGCTGGAAAGTGAAGTATTGAAAAATCTGGAAAGCAAATGAGGAGCTCGGCAGGCCCAAGGCCAAAAAGCAAAAACGAAGGGGGAAAAAATAGCTAAGAAACATGATAATTAAGAATACAAAAATGTGATGGATAGAATGCTTGAATTAATCCTAGCCGCTGGTAATTACTTAGGGCTTCATCCCAGGCCATGCAATTTGGCTAACCACTGGCAATTCCTTGGGGTATCATCCCAATCCATCATTATTTTGCATGCCATGCCATCTCAGTTTGGATCCAGCCATATGGAGATCAGTCTTGGTCCTGCTCCAGTGGGAACAGTCTAGCCTGAACTGCCAGGCCCTTCCTGAAACAGAATGCAAGCAACCCAGGGTCGCTTTCACTCTTGTATGAGCTCATCAGCCAGGTATTGCTTGAATCTAGGGGCGCAGTGTGCACTGGACAACAGTCTGGGCATACCCGTCTCACTTAGGGTGACACACTGCAGCATACAAAAAAAATTGATGGATAGTCTTGGGTTGCTTTTGTCTCGGTTCAGGGAGAACATGGCCTGGCATTTTGGGCTGGGCTGTTCCTAATGGAGCAGGGTAAAGTTTGATTTGAAGAGGCCTGGATCTGAGCTGAGTTGGCATGGTGAACAAAAGAACAATGGGTTAGGATGCTACCCGAGCGGTTGCCAATGGGTAAATAAATAAGCATTCCTCCCATCAACATTTGTGTGTTTGAAAAAACAAGATAGAGTGGTATAGGAGCACGTTAAAAGAAAATACAAACAATACACACTCACAGAAAAAGTACCAACAAACTGAGTGCAAAGAGCACTGAAGAACACTAATCAAGAAATCATTCAGTACCTGGTCCATGATCCAGGGAAGACACCAAAAAACATGGAGAAGAAGTGAAGCTGAAATGCAAAGGCATGCACTCACCAATGAAAAGGAGGAAAATAAGAGTTTAAAAAAAAATGTTTTTAGAAACAATAGATCATCACAAGCGACAACACATATGCGCTGTCTCAGGCAAGACCTAAAAAACAAGAAGTACAAATATTTCTCTTCCTCAGGTCAGCCTCAGTGAGCCACAGGATTTTGGAGCAAATCTGTGTCTACAGTACTTTGCGAAAAGGGATAAGTGTTAAAATCCAATAGTGGATGCATGAAAATGCCCATGCACCACCTATGGAACGTGCCCTTGACCTAAGTAATACAAGGCAGCACATTGCGATGCATTGTGTTACTTTTGGTTACAGACCAACGAAAATCGCCTTTTGTTGATTTGTAAATACCAACATGAGTTTTGCAATGGGTTTGCATTAAAAAAGTATCACAAACCTGATTCAAAATCTTTGTAAATCTGGGCCTGTATTTATGGTCTCTTACAATGCGCCAAGGCTGTGGAGAAAAGGTTCTAGCTGTGAATTTAAATGTACAGAGTAGGGAGCGCACTGGAGAAGTGGTGATAAAGAGAGAGAAACAGTCAGAAAAGGGAAAAACAGAGAAAGAAAAACAGAGAAAGAAACAAAGGCAGACAAAGAGAGAAAGATGGAGAACGCAAAACAAACTGAACTAGAAAGGGAGAAGAGGAGAGAGGGTGCAGGGGTGGAGGAGGAGAGAGAAAGAGAGACCAAAATACAGTGAGATAAATAAATGAATTCCGCGATAGTGAGAGCAATCAAACAGTCAGTGACAGAAAGGGAGAGGCGAAAAAAAGAAGAAATAGACAGTGTAAGAGAGAGGCTCGATAAAGAAGAGAGAGTGAGAAAGACAGAAAAATAGAGTAGGAGTGAGACGACAATAGATGGAAAGAGACAGCAGAAGTGAGAGTCAGGGAGAAACACAGAGAGACACATCGGAGACAACAAGAGAGTGAGAGAAAGAGAGGGAGATAAACAGCCTGAAACACAGGAGAGAGGGAGAGAGAGAAAGAGAGAGCGGAGAGAAAGCGAAAGAGAGCGAAAAAGAGAGGGAGAGGGAGACTTCAGGAGAGTGATAGAGGTAGAAAGAGTGAGACAGAGAAATCGAGAGAGTGCGCAAGGGAGAGAGATGTGAAGAAAAAAGTGGAACAAAAAGAAAGGGGAAACGTGGAAGATTTGAGAGAAAAAAGTAAAATCTAAATATCCTTTGTCATAAAATAGATTAAACAATAATCTTCTATACTTTTATACAAAAATGGGTTAGACTGTAATTATATCTATCGATGTATAATTATCGCCAGTCCTCATTCAACTTGCCTGACACCTTCTCGAGGCAATGACACCATTTCTTTTAAACCTCTGACACCTGCTATATAATTTAATAAAACACACGTTCACATTGTATCTTGTGAATAGACGGTGTGTGGGAAGAGCGAACTGATGGAAAAAGGAGCACAAGCAAGCGGCGGGAAGAAGGAGGTTTGACAAGGAGAGAGAAAAAGAAGAGCATTAGGAAAATGGGGAAATAGATGCAATGAAATAGCGGAAAACTGCAGCACAAAGCTGCAGCGAGGAAGAGGAGGTGACAAAGAGCATGAGAGGAACGAAGGCAGGGGAGCTAGATGGAAAGGCAAAACAAAAACTTGGCGGCAGTTAAAGGTAGTGAGTTAATGCATGAGATAGATGGCTGGAGAAATGAAGACGAACAGGGGGGAGATTACCCGAGAGATGTCGCTGGAGAGGCAGATAGGGAGGCAGACGGAGATTAGGAGGATGCGAGAAAACGGTGGGGCTGGGAGACGGGGTAGAGACGGCACTGCGGGGTCTAGGGAGAGAAGAATGCAGCTGGGTGAAGTATCCGATAGATAGCGGCAGGCATGGGGAGAGAGGGGGCTGGTTCTCCTCCAGTCCCCGCATGCCTTCTCTAAAGGTGCACACTTGATGCTCAGCAGGATAACATTCTCAGGGCCGCCATGTTGCAATCACGGCCATGCAACGAGCTCGCGGTGCGGGTTGTTTGTCGGGACGGAATTCCTCGATCAGCAGCTGGGACACGACAGAGGGGGGTTTGGCAGTAGTGTGGCCAGAGGGCTACGTCTAATTACCCCTCGCGCTATCACCTCTGCTCTTAGCCACGTACTGTGTAATCTCAGCAGAATTTCTAGCCTCGACCAGCAGGTGTTACTGTGAGCATTACTTGACTTTCTCACCTCACGGGTCTTCTTTTTAATAGCTCTCCTAGCCCAAACCAGCAGATGTGACAGTAGGAGCAGTACTGAATTTTATCTAGCTGTCTCTCGAAGGTCATCATCCCCTGGCTACAGATGTACTTCAGTTGAATTACTGAAACAGTAGTGCCTCATGTTGCCACTAGATGTCACTGTAAGAACATTGTTTAACTCACTCCACACGGGCTATGTTACCTTAACAGCACCGAACCCTGTCACCACCAACCAGCTCGTAAATCGGCTAGTGGAGCACTTGCGCCTCCCTCTCCGTGGGCCTTCTTATTTCAAAGGAAGCCCCAGATTCAAACCTATGGAGGACACTTACGTCAATATAATTCAAAACACAGACACCAACTGAGCCTAAGGACTACGCTTAACACACAAACCGTGCTCTGTGCTGGAAGTGTCAGTTTTGGAATGGGAAAACATTTACTCCGGAACCCATAAATTGGGGTCAAGGTGTGAAAGAGGAAAGAGGGGGAGCCACAAATGCCAGAGAGGTGAAAAGCATTGTCTGACAATTAAGGTGAACACTTAAAAAAAAAAAAACTTCTACAAAGAAATTGACAACAAGGACAAGCGCGACAGAAGATCTGCACTATCTTACTTAATTGGTTTAAAAGAGGCTGCATTTAAAATATCTTCTGGGGTTAAGACACCTGGGGCCAGATGTACCAAAGGATTTTACCCATTCTGTGTCTATGGGAAAATGCTTTAGTACATATGGCCCCCTGGGCCCATATTTATACTTTTTTAGCGCCGCATTTGTGTCGTTTTTTGGCGCAAACTTACAAAATACAATTGTATTTTGTGAGTTTGCGCCGATTTTGCGTCAAAAAACGACGCAAATGTGGCGCTAAAAAAGTATGCATAATGCTTGAAATCGAAATATAGAAGTGCTTATTTGCTGGTGAGAAGTGCCAGTACTCGCTCAATAAACACATTGGGCAACACTGAGAAGTGCCAATATTATCTCATCTAAATTAAAGAAGTGAATGCCCAATAGTACCTACTCATTTAAAGACCCTGTGCTGTGTAGACCTTTGTGCACAAAGCAATTTTCAGGGGATTATGATAACCGTAAGCTAACTCTGGTGGTTAATGCATTTTCAGAAGAGTTTTTGTCCAGTTACAGTTTGACTCATAAAGTATCACAGAGGGTTAATGTGCCTGCTGCAAAGTACATCGTGTATAACATGCAGATCACGATTTGTATTTTATGTAGATAGATCAATGGGTTATTGCATTTAACCCAGAGATGCTTTTGTTACTTTCACTTCATAAATTGCATTCCTAATCAAGTTCAGTGAGCTATGAACCAGTAGCAAGGAGTGGCATGCAAACCGCACATCATCGGTTTAGATCCTTAATGTTTCTTCACATCTGTTCTTAGTCCGAGTTTGCAAAGAAGGGTTCTTTTGGGCAGTGAAGGAAAATCCCCCTTTTTGACATGGTTGCCCCCCCACTTTATGCTTGGTATTGATGCTAACTTGACTGTGTGCTGGGATCCTGCTAACCAGGGCCGCAGCACCAGTGTTCTTTCCCTAAACTGTACCATTGTTTTCACAATTGGCACACCCCTGGAACACAGTTAAGTCCCTTGTAAAATGTACTAGTGGTACCAAGGGCTCTATGACCAGGGAGGGTCCCTAAGGACTGCAGCATGTATTGTGCCACCCTAAGGGACCCCTGACCAAACACAGGCACACTGCCATTGCAGATTGCGTGTTTTAATGGGGAGAAAAAGGTAAAGTCGACATGGCATCCCTCCCAGGGAGCCATGCCAACAAACCACTGCCCGTGGCATAGGTAAGTCACCCCTCTAGCAGGCCTTACAACCATTAGGCACGGTGCACTATACCACAGGTGAGGGTACAGTTGCATGAGCAATATGCCCCTACAGTGTCTAAGTCCATTCTTAGACATTGTAAGTGCAGTGTGGCCATATTAAGTACATGGGCTGGGAGTTTGTCATTACAAACTCCACAGCTCCATGATGGCTTCACTGAAGACTGGGAAGTTTGGTATCAAACTTCTCAGCACAATAAACCGACACTGATGCAAGTGTTGGATTTATTGTAAAATGCACACAGAGGGCATCTTAGAGATGCCCCCTGTATTTTATCCAACCCTCTAGAGTAGTTCTGACTGGTCTGTGCCAGACACCCACTAATAGACAAGCTTCTCACCCCTTGGGGTGAGAACCTTTGTGCTTTCTGGGGTCAGGAAAAAAGCCTGCTCTGGGTGGAAGTTCTTCACACCTCCCCCCTGCAGGAACTGCAACACTTGGCGGTGAGGCTCAAAGGCTCAGGTCTCCTGTTACAGTGTCCCAGGGCACTCCAGCTAGTGGAGATGCCTGCCCTCCAGACCAAGCCTCACTTTTGCTCGCTGGTCCAATGGGAAAATTAGGAATAACAGGGAGGAGTGACCACTGCAGCTAAGACCACACCTAAGGTGTCCAGAGCTGAAGTGACCTCCTCCTTGAAGAATCCTCTATCTTGTTTTGGAGAAGAGGGACCAATAGGGATATAAAAGTGCCCCCTCCTCAAATGGAGTGGGCACAGGAAGGGTGTAGCCACCCTCAGGGGCAGTAGCCATTAGCTACTGCCCTCTGACCCCTGGAATACCCCTAAATCTAGTATTTAGGGGCACCCCTGAACCATGCTCTTCAGATTCCTGGGGATCTCAGGAAAGAAGAAAGAAGAAGGACTGAAGAGCCAACCCCAGAAGTGTAAATTTCAGACAACAACTGACCTGGCCCCAGCCCTACCAGCCTGTCTGCAGTTTCAAGACTCCTGCTACAAAAAAGGGCAACACATCCTGCAGGACCAGTGACCTCTACAAATCCCCAGAAGACTGCCTGTCCAGCAGAGGACCAATAACTCCAGAGGACGGTAGCCCTGTCCAGAAGAAAGCCTCCAAAAGGAGACCAGAGCTTCCCTGGTTGTAAGCCTTGTCTACCCTGCACCCGATGCCCGAGTCCAGGTGGCCATCCAGTCCAGAGAAGGTTCCCAGGCGATTCAGACCTTGAGTCAACCCGGGGTTGACCGCTCCTGGCCAACACGACAACGCCTGCAGCCTGAATCCGGAGGACCCCCCCGCCCGACCACAACCAGATCCGACGAAGATTCATGATGCCCAAAGGTGCCCCTGAATCCGCAGCCCCCTGGCCTTTGGGAATTTGACCGACGGTCTAGCAACGTCCAACGGGCGCCCCTCCTACTTGTCCATCCTTTGGTTTTCTAGAACCGACCCCTTGGACCCAGCCTACAGTATCTTTGTGACCCCCAGGGTTCCCACATTGAAAAGCATTGGGCACCTGACACTGTGCTTGCATCCTGCACTCGGCTGCCCCTGTGCCGCTAAGGATGTATGTTTGGTGCTGACCTGTGGCCTCCCCCAGTGCTGACCTAAACCCCCCAGGCCTGTGTCCTGAAACTGTAGGTACTTACCTGCAACCTGTCTTCTTCCAAGTGCCCCCATTCCTTATAGGATTCCATTGAAAATGCGACACCAGATTTAACCTCTGCACCCGGCTGGCCCCGTGTTGCGGGTGGTGCACTTTTGGGGTCAACTTGAACTTTGACCTGTGGACATCCTAACTCCTGAAGACCGGGATTGTAAGTTGAGCACTTACCTGTTAACTGTGGTAATACTTTTCCTCCCCTAGTACTGCATCTCCTATGCCAAATTGCACTGTCAACTTTTAAACTTGAAAAGTGTTACTTACTTATAAATTGTTTTATCTGCAAAACCTAAACAAAGTACATTTGATACATATATTTGATACTTATGCACAACTGTACTTACCTGCAAACAAAGGCCTTTTGGTTTTAGTAATAAAGTAATGAAATATATTTTTGCTATATAAAAACATTGGCCTTGAGTTAGTCATTGAGTGTGTGCCTCATTTCTTGACTGTGTGTGTACAACATATGCTTTGCACTACCCTCTGAGAAGCCTAACTGCTCGACCACACTACCATAAAAGAGAGTCTTAGTATCATCTACTTTAGCCTCTGTTAAGCCTCTGGGGAACCCCTGGACTCTGCACACACTATACCTCATTTTGGTATAGTATATATAAAGTCAGCTTCCCATAGGCAGTTATTGAGTCTTGTTAGTGCAAAAAAACCGATCACTGTCTTGCGTTTTAAATCCTGACTTGGTGTTTCCCAAGACCATGGACTCTTAACGTATGTCTTCACATATGGACGATATGTGACTCCTACACCTTATAACCGTCATTGTCTTTTGTAACATTTTCTGCACATTGTTTTAAACACTTGTATGATTTATTATCTCTTTGTGTGTGATGTAAAGTGCTCTGACACCTAACACTGGAAGAGTTTTGCTGTAAACCAATAAAAAAATAAATTATGAAGCGCCATTGCTATTGTTATTTGTGTAATTACTCATACACAGATACAACTGCCATTCTTACAGTGCATGCACATCTCTTACATAGGGTGGTTGAACAAAGTTGAAAACCTGTCTCCAAATCATAGTTTCCCTAAGGCACACAGCTTATCACTTCACAACTACTTTAGTTTCCTTCCATTGAATTGCCGTCTAGGTGTTAGGTTCCAGATAGCTCCCTGCCAGGGTGATCCTTGAACAAAAGAAGGACTGATGATCCTTTAAATCAAGTCTTTTTTATAGACCCAGCTGGAAGTGAAAGTGAGAAAGCCCCCTCGCCACCTTGACGCTGCTGCTCCAAACAGAAAGCAGACCACGTGTAGACACTTGTGAATTGTGTCCTGGGGTTGTAAAATTACATTAGGAGAAAGTAAGCAGTGAGTGTAGGGTTCACAGTTCATGGTATGAAGGTGCTAATATGAGAAAATGGACTACCAAATTGTGCATTTTAAATTCATTGATCAGGCCCGAAATAACTAGAATAAACGTGTTTGTAGGCTTGACACTACTTATAGACTATTGATCATGTTCCCCGACAGCTAAAAATCTGTAATCTACAGATTTAAAAGAAATAAAGTTAGTGCCAGCTTTTGTAAAGTTATTTAATGATGATGACCTTTTTTGTCAGTTACCCACAACTCCTTCTGAGGCAGGACAGAGTGCTCTTGGCATATTTATCATTGCAAGTCAAGAAAGGCGGTTCTGCTCCATTGCTTTCCGCAGTTCTGTTTTCAGGCTGTCTATCTGGACATTGCAACTGAGGTGGCAGATAAATACAGGGCTCAAACCTGTGAGCACCAGGGAGTTTAATGCATATGTTGCTGGGATAACTGGTACGTCTCTGGGTTCATTCTCAACAGACAATAGATTGATTACATGTGTCAATCCCCTGGCAATCTTACTGTTTCTCTGCCATGAATCAGTGATTTATCAGGGCCACTAGAATTATGCAATACTCCTGCTGCTGCATTTGTTTTGCGTATTTATGGATTTGCTGCACTTGTCACAAAATCCATCCTTTTTCTGCATACTTACTACATTTTTACGGGGACAAAGACTGTTTCTATCTCAAATGGCTCAATAGTTGCTAAAACTCTGCCACACGTTGCTGTGCAGTGGTAGACCCTTTACCATGCAGTGAAAGGTCACCTTTTGTTCGTTTATTGCTGCATTTAGGTGTTAAACCTATACTAATGTGGTAAAAACGCTGTCCAGACCGTGTTTATATTATAAAAATGACAATATACTGAAGTAATACTGCAACAAACTATGCCACATTGGCTCCTCCCCATCACATACATCAACTACTCTACCTATACTTAAAAACAAGCACTGGCAATGTCGGTAAGTCTGCTTATAACTGAAAGTAAGCAGAAAAGTGATTGGTTGAATGTTTGAATTAATTCCAGCAACTGGTAATTACTCAGGGCCACATACAAGTCCATAATTGTTTTGTCCACAATGCCACCTCAGATGTGAAAGAGGCATATGCAAACCAGACTAAATTCTGCTCCAATAGGAACACATTTAACCAATCATCCTATCCATCGCTTCTTTGTATACATCTGTATGACACCCTAAGTGCCCAGATGTAGGTCCCATGCTCAGGGTGCTACTGGAACCAAGATAGACTCAAGAGCCTCAATTCGGGGGAAACGGGTCTTGGTTAGCTTGTGTTTCAGTTCAGGAAAGAGATTTCCTGGTAGTTGGGGCTGGATTGCTCCTAGTGGAGCAGGGTCATGACTGATTTGAATATGGTTGGGTTCAAACTGAGGTAGCATGGTGTGCAGAATAACTATGGACTAGGTTCACAACCTGTGTAATTTCTAGTGGCTGAGATTTATTCAAAGATTCCATCCATCACTGTTTTGCCTACTTCATTATAACTGATAGTGTCTCTTCAGTTACTAGTGAGCTTAGGTAAACATGTCGTTATTTATGCACTCATGCCTCTGTTTATCTGCCCACAGCTTATGCAATATCACTTAAAATAATAAAAGAATAAAAGTTTTAAAAAAGAGCCATCAGCAAAAATGGGCTCACTCACTGCCCCATGCTGTACACTGTGGTATGTTTAATTCCAGATGGAAAGGAGTAAGTCCATAAACATAGGAGGTTAGATAACTACAATCATATATCAGAAACAAGACCTCTCGTGTAACACATTCATTATTTCTTACATAAAAATGACCAGAAGATCAGTTGATTGATCATATTTCCTTCTTTCAACTCATTAAGATCGATAACACATTAAGCAACATGTATATATGTAGAGGAACATGCTACATACACTCAGAACATTCAAAAAATAATAAATGACAAATGACAATGGCACGATTAGTGCAACTTCATGAACCAAACAAAAAATAAGTCTACCATTGCACAATAACAGGTAAATAAGCACAACGTTGTTTCAAAAATACCTACTGATATTAGAAAAGGGACCAATCCCAGCATTTTCAAAATGGAATTTGGCAGTACAGGAATAGTCTTGAATCGAAACCCAAAAAACCCTACATACATTGCACAGCGATTGCCAATTAGGAGTAGGCATTAGTAATATAAAGAAAAGAGGAGCAAAGGCGTTCAAATTAACTATTATTGTACGTTTTCTAAATAGGATTTCATGCTTTTTTTCCCAAGTCTTAAATTGTTGACGCATTTTGACCCTTAACCACTACAGGGTCTCATCAGGACTTGGAACAAGTAAACCTTGCATATAGTACATATACATTTGAGTGAAAATCGGAAACCTGGGATTGATCTGTATTTGAAGGGACAAATGCTAAGTAGCTCTGGTTCACACAAAAATTCAAAAAAGCCGTCAGTAGCCCAAGGCATCAGAGATCAAATCAAACACAGAATACTTGTTTTTCTTTCAATATTCTTGCATACTAAGCACGGTACCGCTCTATTTGATCTCTGAACCAATTAAGCCTAGAGGCTTTAAAACTGACTTATGACCTTAATAATCTCAGGCCTGCTATATTAAGCATAAGCTTTCTCACAAGGCAAGCATCAGTATTGCAATTGCAGTCATAAAATTATTTCTACAAAATTGCAGTTGGGAAAACAACACAGTCCTAATAAGGGTTTTCACTGAAAATATTTTACAATCAGGCTTTGTCAAAGGTGGTGACCAACAACAGCCCAAGAAGTTCAATCTTGTATCCAATGCATGATATGCTCTAAAGTGAAGAGCTACTGGCCCACTCATGCAAAGTTTTGCTTCTGTGCGCTAATCCAGATCCCAGTGCTAACATCCTCAATGTATGGTATGTGTGTGGCCCGTGTTGTATGTACCTTGTTTGTATGAGTCAACCAGAGTGATGGAGGCCTGCAAGTTCCATTTTGGAAGCCCGAGCGTGTTCACATGCTCAAGATGGAGGTGAGGCTATTTTCCCAGACATTGTCAGTGCATTGCTGACATTCATGATGCTGAAGGGAAGAGATCTAGACATTGAGGTTGAGATAGAAGCTCCTTCAGAAATCTATTAGATTCTTCTGCTCAGAGGTGCTGCTGATTAGTCTCCCTGAGCACTGCTATTCAATAAATGGTGGGGCTAAAGGGTTGGACTGCATCTCTGTTGTTAAGGGAGAAAAGGTTCTTTTAAGTGAAGACTGCCTTTTGTCCGTTTATGGATCACTTTTGCAGGTGGTTGTTGATAACCAGGCACAGAGAACTCATCCCTCCTTGTGCCTCTGTTGTGGGTATTCCTACCTACGGAATAGCCCACTATGAGGGATGGAGGATCACTCTACAAAGGCTATGTTTTAAGAGTAGCCTGGGGATCACGTTTGAAAGAAGAATCCCCATAAGCTGGTTCTGAAAGTGCAGATAGGGAATCCTCATTACCCAGCTACTTTCACTATATATGTAAACATGGGAGCCACTGACTGACATGTTGTTCTAGTTCTATGTCAAGCTCTCTTCAACCAAACAAGTGAGTGCTCCACAACGTACTCGGAGCACCTCTGTGCAACCAGAGCTGCCGTCTGCCTGACAGCCTGCTTTCCGGAGTCGAGGGGGAATCACTGTTGCAAGAAGCTGTGGGGCATATTTATACTCTGTTTGCGCCGGAATTGCGTCGTTTTTTTTACGCAAATCCGACGCAAAGCTAACTCCATATTTATACTTTGGCGTTAGACCCGTCTAGCGCCAAAGATCTTGGAGTTTTTTAGCGTGGACACCTACCTTGAGTTAATGATATGCAAGGTAGGCGTTCCCGTCTAAAAAATGACTCCAAGGCATGTGCGCCTTATTTAAACTCCCGTGCAAAAATGACGCACGGGAGTGGGCGGGTCAAAAAAAATGACGTCCAGCCGCTTTTGCGTCATTTTTTAATGCCTTGTCAGGGCAGGCGTTAAGGGACCTGTAGGCTCGGAAGGAGCCCAGAGGTGCCCTCCCATGCCCCCAGGGACACCCCCTGCCACCCTTGCCCACCCCAGGAGGACGCCCAAGGATGGAGGGACCCATCCTAGGGAACTTAAGGTAAGTTCAGGTAAGTATTTTAATTTTTATTTTTTTGTGGCATAGGGGGGCCTGATTTGTGCCCCCCTACATGCCACTATGCCCAATGACCATGCCCAGGGGACATAAGTCCCCTGGGCATGGCCATTGGGCAAGGGGGCATGACTGCTGTCTGTGCTAAGACAGGAGTCATTTCAATGGGGGTTGGGAGTAAAATAAAATGGCGCGAATCGGGTTGAGGCCAATATTTTGCCTCAGACCTGACTTGCCCCATTTTTTGACGCCCAAGCTCCATTTTCCCCTACGCCGGCGCTGCCTGGTGTGGGTCATTTTTTTTGACGCACACCAGTCAGCTGCACCGGCTAACGTCATTCCATAAATAAGGCGCCCGCATGGTGCTTTGGAATGGCGTTAGCCGGCGTTAAAATTTTTGACGCACAACTGCGTTGGCGCAGTTGTGCATCAAAAAGTATAAATATGGCCCTGTATTTCTGACCTGAAAGCTCCCTGAAGTCAACCTGCACTGAGGGAGGGAAGGCGTCGGCCAACCCGGTAGACGAGTGAAACACCTGAGCAGCTTTACCCCTGGAGCTGTGTGGGCCCACCAGACAAAGGAAGGCTGAAAAAAGCGATCTCCATGCCAAGAGTCAGGTGGGCTGAAGACTCGATTTGTGGACAGTTCCCAAATGAATTGTGGATAGCGGCAGTCTGTGCAGGAGTATTGTGCCCAAGGTGGAGGGTGCTGATGTACTAAAGAGTGTGCCAAGGCAGGCACTGCCACTGCCTTTCAAACAAATGCATTTGAGGTGCTATGCTGCTGCACCTGTGACGCCTTTAGTGGCTGCTCTCACACTGATATGATCTCTGACCTCAGCAGTTCCTTCACTACAACTCACCGGTGACCCAAAAAAAGGTTCTTCAATTGCCATAACTGACACCCACGGGCAAGCTGATCAGGAACAACTCTTGCTTGCATTCTGTTGTGGTTCTCTCTGGGCTGTGGACCAAGCCTGCAGCCAGTGCATTTCTCTCAGATGCAGGAGTGAACATCAGGCCCCGACTGCAGGCACTGGAGTCAAATTCTGAGGCCTGAAATAGGTGAGACTGTGAGTCTGTCATTTACCATACATGCTGAACTGTGAAACAGTGGCGTAACAAAGGCCCCCACAGCCCTTCTGATGTGTGGGGGGGTGGGGTCCCTAGAGCTTCAGGGCCCCCCTCTCAGCACAGTACACTGACTAGGTCCACGGGGGTGGGGCACCCTACAGGTACTTTTCAGGGGGGTCCCCTTAAGTTTTGTTGCACCATTGCTGTGAGACGGAATGTCAGGGCAACCCACACTTAAGCCATAAGAGTTGCCTGAAGTGCACTTAACTGCACGGTGGGAAGGCCTTCGTAGATTCACCTAAAGTAGGGAACATGCATGAGGGAGGGGCAAGTTGGGGCACTGCACAAGGTTCAGTAGCTTCAGCACCTGACAAAAATTGTGCCTGGTTATGATTGCAGTGAATTATTATGTTTTACTTGTGTAGATTAAAGTGTTTTTCTTTAATCAAACGCAAGCCCTTGGATGATTATTTTGTTTTTATGCTGCTGGGTGATCACTGAGGGCTGTGCTTGAGAATCCCCATCTTACCTACCTATGAGAAGCCTGTGACTGCCAACTCTACCACTGTGAGTCAAGTGCTGAAGGGGCTGTACTTGGCCCAATTCACAGAACCATAGTAGGACTTGCTCCTGAATATCAGAGGCAAATGGCCTCAGCCCCCAAGGCTGAGGCCCAGTAGCCATTCTTGCCCCATGGCCCCTCATAGGGGATCCAACATATATGCTCTGAAAATCCTTCCAGCAGGTGCACGAAGCAACCTAAAGTTGTACTACTAGTAATGGCAAATGATCTGCAGTCAACTCAGCATCACAAGGAGTAGACATTTTACAACCAGCCATGCTATGTGCCCTTCAATCCACCAAATAGTGACAGAGAGCAAACAGCCATGTTATATGTTCTGAGGACTCTATCAGTATTTGGCAGCAGGCAACATATATATGAATGGCCATCATACAACAGGCCATGCAAAAAGAGCAGTGAGGTCCATCGTAAGGTCTCCCAGCAAAACACATCATCTGGGTGGCATTAAAGGCGACTGAGAGAGAAGATGCAAAGAGTAATTTCTGGAAGAAAGTAATTTGCATTACCAATCAAGAGGAGGGGGGTTAGGGGTTTCGGTTGAAGAAGGGTTGTGAATGGGGAAAAACACAGTAGGGCTTTTGGTCCTTGACTGTAACTGGCCCTAACAGACATCAATGGGAAAGACACCCTTAACCACTCTGGCTTAATCTGTAGGTGTAAGGATTATCTGGATGCCCTTGACTGACACCCTGAGAGGGAGCAGGCACAGAAATTATGAAAGGAGCAAAAATGTGGAAACAGTTTGCACCGCACAGAGGGTCTACAGCAACCACAGTACAATTACTTATGCCCACAATTACGCAGGCAGGCTCGTTCTCCTGGAACGGTCCTGGAAAGCTGGGGCAGTGCAGGCATCAAACATGTCTCCACTTCCGGGAGGAACAGAGGCGAGAACAGATGAGGCTGACAGCTACTAGGCCTGGGAGTTTAAACAGTCATTCCAAAATTGCATCCTCTGTGGATGGAAAGTGAATTATGTGCACTGCACAATACAACACAGCCGTCATCACTCATAAAACCCTTTGCTTAAACTGACAATTACCTGTGATCAGGGAAACCGAATCACAGGGATGACTTGGCAGTGCAGTTAGCAATCATCTCTCCCCTTGAGAGGCTGATCTCTGTGGGGGAGGATGAGAGACTTGAGAATGGCACAATCAATTAATCCCAACCAGTTCAGGCAGCTACAAAGTTGAGAGTTCAGACATTCACCCTCAAAACAGCATGCAAGGAAAAAAATCTATGCACTGCTCTTTTGCTTTCACTAATGACCGAGCTGAAAACAATCTCAGGAATGCACTTCTTAGTTTAAAGAAGACATTTATTATTACTTCACCACGAGGTTCCTGAGAGAGGAGATTAGTAGATTGGAGGCACGCATTTAAAAATAGTCACAGCAATGAAAGGAAAATATATCAAAGTGATTCTCAATTGCAATATACACAGCAAATATATGTGATTATATTGTAGCATAACTTCAAAGCAAAGAATAAAAGTCAAAATTCATCACCGTAGGGCCTATCACTGCTCGTCATCTTTCTCATGCCTGCAAGTTGATGACTCCTGTTCAACTGCGGGAAAGAGATTTTCCACCCTTATGGGACAGGTCAGACAGCTGACGTCCGCTCCTGACTGAAGTCTCGGAAAATTCCCCTCGCTGCTGCCCAGGGACACCTTTTATCCCTTCCCCCTAATAGTCAAAACATGCTGGCTACTGTAGGTCAGAGTTGGAAGAAACAAGCGTCAAAGGTTGGCCAAGTCTTCAAGGCCTGTTCTTCCCAAGGCTGACTAGTGAAAAACACAAAATATACGCTTCCTTATCATGCTAGGGTTGGGTGACAGCAAAATACGAAAAACACAGCTTGGTTTACCATGTGGAAAAACACAGCTCATCTGCAATGTCTCAAGCCACGTTAAAGCCAATAGGCACCTAAACTGAATACAAAATGTCTAATGCCACGTTAAAGCCAATAGGCAGCTGAACCGAATACAAAATGTAATGTGCTACTGGTGAATATTGAACAACTAATATGCACAGAGGTGAAACACAAAGTCAGTGGTCAAACATACTTATTTTCACTACAACTGCCCCTGTGAAGTACAACAGGGCCTGCTACACCCACAATACACTTCAGGATTTACCTGTGGTTAGTCGAGCAAGTGATGGGGAGGGTCGAGGGTGGGGGCATACGTCAGAAGCGACTACTGAACCTGATGTCAGTAACTTTTCTTCTGTTATGTGTCAGTTAAAATAGTGCCCCTTGTTATGCATGGCTTCAAGGAACTATGAAAATAAAACAACCCCTAATTTGTTTAGTACTTTCTTTTTATTAGGTTGAGCATAGCAGCGCGCAAGCGCTGCTTTTCCGACATGTTGGTATGTATCTGAGCTTTAACCAGGCCCCCTTCACTCCCATCACTATAACTCGTTCATGGCCTTGCCCTTCAAAAATCCTTTGTTTTCGTTGGAAACTGCTTTACCGTTGTCCCTCCTTGGGGCAGTTTTGTTACCGACTTGGCCATTGACTCTGTTACGTGGATAAATGCACTTTTGCCTGAAATTTTGCGAGCAAACTTCTTTTCCCTTTTCTCCCTCTCCTTGTGCTCACAGCGGCACTTTGAATCGGGTCACTTATGTCAACTGTTTTACTTTTTATTTTCAGTTTGTGTGGCAAGAAATGTCCAGTTAGGAATTTACAACGCTCATAAGTCTACCTCGAGCAAACCCGAGACCCATTGCATTACAAATGCTTATTAAAAATGAACTCACCCCTCTGCCTCCCCTTCCCTGCTACATCCTGCCCTCTAATATTCAATGCTCTGTTGCCTTCCTGCTTTCAGGTACCCAAGCCCCTCTGCTGACACTCACTGCCTCTCTCCTGCCACTCCCTGCCACTCTACTGACACTCACTGCCTCTCTCCTGACATCCCCTGCCCCTCTCCTGACACTCCCAGCTCTTCTGACACTCCCTGTTCCTGTAGTGACACTCCCTGTCCCTCTCATGACACTTCCTGCCCTCTCCTGACACTCCCTGCCCCTCTCCTGACACTCCCCTCTAGTGACACTCCCTGCCCCTCTCCTGACACTCCCTGCCCCTCTGCTGAGACTCCCAGCTGTTCTGACACTCCCTGCTCCTGTAGTGACACTTCCTGCCCCTCTGCTGGCACTCACTGCCTCTCTCCTGACATCTCCTGCCCCTCTCCTGACACTCCCAGTTCTTCTGACACTCCCTGCTCCTGTAGTGACACTCCCTGTCCCTCTCCTGACACTCCCTGCCCCTCTCGTAACACTCCCTGACCCTCTTGTGACACTCCTTGCCCCTCTCCTGACACTCCCTGCCCCTCTTCTGGCACTCCCTGCTCCTCTCCTGACACCCACAGCCCTTCTGACACTCTTTGCTCCTGTCCTAATGTCTTAGTCCTCTTCTGACACTCCCTGCTCCTCTTTTGACACAACCTGACCATCTGATACTCTGCTTCTGGTGACACTCTCTGCCCTTCTCCTGGCACTCTCAACCCCTCTCCTGGCACTCCCTACCCTTCTCCTGACACTCTGTGCTCACTGTAGTGACACTCCCTACTCCTCTAGTGACACACCCTGTTTCTCTCCAGACACTCACTGTCTCTCTCCTGGCACTCCCAGCCCCTCTCATGACACTCTCTAGTAATTCCTGGCACTTCCTACCCTTCTCCTGAGACTCACTGCCTCGCTCCTGACACTCTGTCCCTCTCATGCCTGGCACTCCCTGCCCTCTGCTGCCACTCTCTGCTTCTCTCCTGGCACTCCCAACCCCTCTCCAGGCACTCCCTGGCCCTCTCTTGACACTCCCTGCCTCTCTCCTGACACTCCCTGTCCCTCTAGTGACACTCTCTGCCTCTCTCCTGACACTCCCTGCCCCACTCCTGACACTCCCTGCCTCTCTTCTGACACTACCTGCTCCTGTCCTGCCCCTCTCTAGTCCACTCCCGACACTGGATGCCCTTCTCCTGACAGTCCCTGCCTCTCCTGACACTCCCTGTCCCTCTTCTGACACTCCCTGTCCCTCTTCTGACAGTCACCACCTTTTTCCTAGCACTCCCTGCTTCTCTACTGACCCTCTCTGACCCTCTCTCAACACTCCATAGTCCTCTACTGACACTCTCTGCCTCTCTCATGACACTTCCATCCCCTCTTCCAACACTCTGCTCCTGTAGTGACACTCCATGCCTATCTCTTGACACCCCCTTTCCCTCGAGTGACACTCCCTACCTCTCCTCTAGCACTCCCTGCCTCGTTCTTGACATTCCCTGCCCTGCTCCTGGCACTCCCTGTCCCTCTCCTGCCACTCCCTGCTCCTTTCCTGACACTCTCTAGTCCTCTCCTGGCACTCCTTGCCCTTCTCCTGACACTCCCTATCCCTCTCCTGACACTCTCTACCCCTCTGCTGGCACTCCCAACCCCTCTCCTGACACTTCCTACCCCTCTACTGGCACTCCCTACCTCTTTCCTAGCACTTCATGCCCCTCTCCTGACACTCTCTCAACACTCAATAGTCCTATCTTGACACTCCCTGCCTCTCTCCTGACACTCCCTGCTCCTCTCCTGACACTCCATGCCTGTCTCCTACCAATCCCTGCCTGTCTCCTGGCACCCCAGCCCCTCTCCCAACACTCCATGCTCCTGTAGTGACACTCCATGCCCATCTCTTGACACCCCCTTTCCCTCGAGTGACACTCCCTACCTCTCTTCTAGCACTCCGTGCCTCTCTCCTGACATTCCCTGCCCTGCTCCTGGCACTCCCTATCCCTCTCCTGACACTCCCTGCTCCTTTCCTGACACTCTCTAGTCCTCTCCTGGCACTCACTGCCCTTCTCCTGAGACTCCTTGCCCTTCTCCTGACACTCCCTATCCCTCTCCTGACACTCTCTACCCTCTGCTGGCACTCCCAACCCCTCTCCTGACACTCTCTGCCCCTCTACTGACACTCCCTACCTCTTTCCTGGCACTTCCTGCCTCTATCCTTTCACTCTGACCCTCTCACAACACTCCATAGATCTATCCTGACACTCCCTGCCTCTCTTCTGACACTCCGTGCTCCTCTCCTGACACTCCCAGCCCCTCTCCTGACACTCCCTCTCTCCTGACACTCCCTGCCCTCTCCTGCCACTCCCTGCCCCTCTCCTGCCACTCCGTGACCCTCTAGTGGCATTCCCCGGCCCTCTAGTGACACTCCCTGGCCCTCTAGTGACCCTTCCCCTCTTAACACTGCCTGCCCCTCTATGGACATTCCCTGCCCCTCTCCTGACACTCCCTGCCCCTCTCCTGGCACTCCTTGTCCATATCCTGACTTTCTCTGCCTCTCTCTCCTGACACTCCCTGCCCCTCTCCTGGCACTCCTTGTCCATATCCTGACTTTCTCTGCCTCTCTCTTCTGACACTCTCTGCCTCTCTCTTCTGACACTTCCTCTCCTGAAACTTCCTGCCCGTCTCTGACACTCTTTGACCATCTCCTGACACTCCCTGCCCCTCTCCTGACACTCCTTACCTCTCTTCTGACACTCACTGAACCTCTTGTGACACTCCCTCTACCTCTTGTGACACTCACTGCCCCTCTAATTACACTCCCTGAACCTCAAGAGGCCCCTCTTCTTCTCTAGTGACCCTCCCCTCCCCTCTAGTGACTCTCTCTTCCCCTCTTGTGACACCCCCTGCCCCTCTACTGACACTCCCTGGCCCTCTGTGTCCTGAGATTCCATTCTTACATGCCTAAACTCCCCCAGAGCACCCTTCTCTGATGCTCTCTATTTCTTGATATACCGCTCCCCTAACACACCACACCCCTCTCTACTGCACCCTTGAATAGAATATTTGCTTTGTCCTCTCCTCTGACGCCCCACTACAATATTTTATCTCCCTCTCTGATAATCCCTCCTTATAGCATACACTCCACAGCATTGCCTTTCTTCTGACAGCCACACCTCCCCAATGACATGCGCCCCATCTGAGCTATCCTCTGACACCCACCTCACCCCAAGACATAGGGCCTGTGTGATGTCCCTCCTCCAGGCCTGCATATCCTGACCCCCTCTTTCCTCTTTGATTTTACTCTCCCAGACCTGCATATCGTGTCCCTCTTTCCTCAGTGATGTCACTCATCCAGGCCTGCATATCCTGATCCCTCCTTCTCCTGTGATGTCACTCCCCCAGGCCTGCTTATCCTGGACCCTCCTGCCTCTAAGATGTCACCCTCTAGAGGTGCTTATCCTGGCTCTTCCTTCCTCTATGATGTCACTCCTCCAGGCCTGTATATCCTGTCCCCTCCTTCCTCTGTGATGTCATTCCCCCAGGCCTGCATATCCTGACCCATCCTCCCTCTGTGAGATCACTCCTCCATGCCTATATCTCCAGCAGGGGGGCAGTGGCGGGGAGTGAGGGGCTTTGGTGTCGGGGTTTGAGTGCGGGGCCGCGCTCATGCTTACGGTCGATCCTCCTGCCTGGGGAGGGGCAGGTAGGGGCTCACCTTTGCCCCCGCTGCCCTTTCTCTCTTTTGCCCCTTCCTCACGGCTCCAGCTTGTCCTGATCTGCCGCGATACGCTGGGGAGCCCGGAGGCTATTTTTGCATATTGCAAAAATTGTCTCGGGGCCAATCCAGAAGTGTCAACGGCATCTTCTATGGTAATAAAGCGGTCCCCTGAGTATAGTTCCGAGAACTTAATGCAGCCTCCCGCCCGCCACCTTCCAGTTTACGTGGTCTGGGCTATTTGTGCAAATGGCTGCACTATCCATTTATCCAATTCTGGTACATAAAGGGCCCTCCATATCACCTGTCGGACTGTGCAATCCCACAGGCATCAGGTCAGCGTGATAATGTGGTAGTGATTCCGGGGCATGTTGCCCCCTCATTAACAGTTCTCCTAACTGATGGCCAGCATGTGAACCCCCTAGTAATGATCTCTCTATGTTTTCCTCCCCATAAAGCCAGTGAACTGCTTACTGCAGGTGAGCAGCCAAATATGAAAGTTTCAAGTCCGGGACCTCTAACCCGCCTCTACTCCATGTCCTTTGTAGGGTTGCCAGCCCTACTTTGCACCGTTTTCCTTCCCATACTAGGTGCAGTTAGAGTTTATCCAGTTCTTTAAAAATTCTGTATGGGATTTCTTAGAGAGCCCCCCGCAATACATAAAGACACGGGGGCAGTACCACCACTTTAATCAGAGCTAATTTACCCATTAGTGACAAGTGCAGTGTATTCCAAAATGCTATTGTTGGGCACAGGGCCACCATCAACCGACCCAAATTGAGGTCATAATCAAAATGCTAGGGATGGCAAAAGTGAAATTGCCACACTTTTCATTCTTTCAATCCAGCTAACCTATTCATTATATTCCTTCAACTCCATTACCTTACTCTTTTTTTGTAGCAGTTGTATTTACTGTCGTGAATAAAGTGGCAGAAAACAACAATACCTAAAGTGACATGTAAATCCAACATGGTCCCGCAATAAAATACCGATGCTAAATATAGTATGTGCATCAAAACCAAACATTAATGACATATGAGAAAAGGAGGGGGGAGGAAAGAAGAAAATAAATGGCAGAGAAGGGAGGAGAAGGTGGGGGGAGGTGGAATGACGAAGTGTCGGGGTGAAGGGGGTGACAAGAGAAGAGAGGGTGGGCTCGAAAGGCGGAGCCTTCGTACAGTAAAGCGGAGCAGGGATTGATACAGCGGCAGACCGGTGGGCCTCTAATCAGGAGTCAAAAGTCAGGGCGACGAAGGGTGGGAGCATTACCTTACTCTTCACACTCTTGGCCCCAAGAGTACCAGATAGCCCTATGTTGTTGCCTCAGGTTACTTACAGGTTTACTCCATGGATCAGTTGCCATGGCTGCCTGTAACTAGTGCACGCCTGTGGAATGGCCCTCTGTTGCTCATGGGTAAAAACTATAGGATGTTTACTCTGGTAAATTGTATTCAGTCCATGCCAGTGTGTTTTGGCCCCTGAAACACAAAGGAGATGGGTAAATGCTTGCAAATGGGACAACCACTTTAATTGCTCGATGCCATATTCCAGTCCATAATTTCTTTGCCCACTGTGCACAGCAGGTATGGACCAGGCTCATGCTTCAAAAGGAAAAAAAAGCCTTGGTCCTGCTTCAAGAGTAAAAGCCCAGCTAGAACTAATCTGTTGCTATGGGGTACACTCCAGAGGGCATTTGGCATGGCTGGCTATACTGTGCATACACCTGAGCTGCTCGTTTGTCACTCGTGGGTGGATGTTATAGAACACTTATTAAGGCAGTCTGTCATAATTTCAAGAATGTGGGTTGCTCCTCTGTTGCTGGTGGGTGGACTCTATAAAGCAAGAAAATGCTGTAGTCTGTCCGGCACAGCTAATTGTTGAAGATGAAGTGCCAATTATGAGGGGTTGAATGTGATTTATTGGAGCGAGGGATAGAGCCACAGACTACTTAATACATGACTAACCTAATTTGTTTGTCTCCTTTTTGCGGGTTGTTTACTTTCTTCGGCGAGCCTGCATTCCCTATTGTGATCTCAAGGCCCTTATTGTCTGTATATAGAGGATGCCTGTGAGTTGTTCCTTTGTGCCTCCTGGGTAGTTCACAAACAAGATATACCAGGACTGTGTGTTTGTGTGTGAAGGCATGTGGTTTGCCTCTCTCTCGCTCCTGGATAAACTGTCGGTCACTCCTCTTCCCTCCACGATAAGCTTAGGCCCAGTGAGCTATGTCTGGATAAGATCACAACACCAAAATGCTTCCTACGTGGGCCACACTATAATTCAACAACCTACAATCTTCTAATCAAGCACGCCACCGTGGCGTAGTGTGCTACCCATGGCTAATACACACGGGTGCTTCACCAAGGGTGTTGAAGTGTTATGTAAATGTAACTAAAACAGTGTAAAGCAGTGTATTACATGACATAATCCAGATTAAAGCACTA
This sequence comes from Pleurodeles waltl, assembly GCF_031143425.1. Taxonomy (NCBI): domain Eukaryota; kingdom Metazoa; phylum Chordata; class Amphibia; order Caudata; family Salamandridae; genus Pleurodeles; species Pleurodeles waltl. Next base: position 397,136,553 of record NC_090448.1, read on the forward strand.
AGGGGCAGATTTACAAGCCCCTAGCGCCTCTTAGCGCAACCTTAGCATCATTTTTTTTTACACTAAGGTGGCGCTACCTAGGCTATTCCCCCATACGATATTTACAAAGTGGCGCAATACCTGCATTGTGCCACTTTGCAACCCTTTGCGCCACAATATGCCTGCGCCAGGCATAATGTATAGCTCCACCTTAGCATCATTTTTTTTACACTAAGGCGGCGCTAAGTAGGCTATTCCCCCATACGACATTTACAAAGTGGCGCAATGCATGCATTGAACGCCTTTGCAACCCTTTGCACCCCATTACGCCTGCTCCAGGCATAATGTGTGCAAGAGGGGCGTTCCCACTCAGGGAGGCTTGAAAAAATGGTGCAGTGAAATTTACAAGGCCTCTAGGCCTCCCTGTGCTTTGCTGCACTAGCGCCAAAGAGTTTTACATGAGTGCAGCAAAGCGCCACAAACGCATCAGAAAAGTAGATGCTGTTATGGTAGCGACCGCCATGGTGCGCCGTATTGTAAATACGTTGCAACCATGGTGTCCTTAGTGGGGCGCAGGGTGATGCAAGAAAAGTGGCGTATCAGGACCAATGCATCACTTTCTTGTAAAAATGCCCCTAAGTGCTGCCACACTTTTGCAACTAATCCTCACCTTCCACCAACTTAGTGAACACATTCTAGGGCATTTTTGCAATGATGTGACACATCCAGTGGTTTCATTAGCGGTTCATTGTGTTGTACCCCATGACTAAAAATGGAACATTTCAGAACACTCTTCCAATGGAACATTTCAGAACACTCTTCCAATAGACTGAAAATAATTCGTGTAAATAGGTGTGCATAAGAGATGGCCTCCATATTGGGCTAAGAAGCAAATCACAAAAGTGCCATTATAAGAAGGTTTGTGGCTGTGCATGGCATGTTCTTTGTGCCATCCTCACGATGCCTAAAAACAAACAAAACTAAGGGGCATATTTATACTTTTTCGTGCAAAACTGCACTAACGCAGTTTTACATCAAAAAGTTTTGCACCGGCTTGCACCATATTTATGGAATGGTGCAAGCCAGCCCAAAAGGTAGGCTAGCGTAAAAAGAAATGACATTAGCCGGGTGGGGATGGTGGTATGGGAGAAGGGGGTTAGAGTAAAAAAAAAAAATGACTCTAACCAGCCTAGCGTCATTTTCTGATGCAAAACCATCCATACCACATGACTCCTGTCTTAGAAAAGACAGGAGTCATGCCCACCACCCCAATGGCCAGCACAGCGGACCAAGGTCCCCTGGGCATGGCCATTGAACCTAGTCCCATGTAGGGAGGCCCCTTTCAGGGCCCCCAGTGGCACTTTAAAAAAATGAATAAAATACTTACCTGTACTTACCTACACTTAACTGGGATGGAGTCCCCCATCCTCCACTGTCCCTCTGGTGTGGGTCACCCTGGAGCCTGTGGAGGGCACCTGTGGGCTTATTCCATGGTGTTCCACCATGGAAATAGGCCCACAGGTCCCCTAACGCCTGCCCTGACCCAGGCATTAAATAATGGTGCAAAGCAAGCTTTGCACCATTATTTGACCCCTCCTCCCCCCTGTGCATGATTTTAGCATGGGGGATGAATATGGCACTAAGGCCATAGAGTCATTTTTTGCACAGAACACCTACCTTGCATCTCATTGACGCAAGGTAGGTTTCTAAATCCAAAAAATTACTTAAACTCCATAACTTTGGCGCTAGACGGTTCTTATGGAGTTAGTTTTTCACTAAATTTGCTTTAAAAAAATGACGCAAATTTGGCGCAAAACAAGTATAAATATGCCCCAAAGTCTCTTGACCCTGCTTTTCTTATCTACTGTCATCTTTGCTAGAGATATCTTTTCAAAACCTGTAAGTAACATTGCCACCAAGGGGGCGCAAGTGAGAGGCAGTTGAGGATCGAAGCACTAGGTACCATGCTTTTTAGGACACCAGGCTCGTTCTGCAAAGTTAACCTCTATAATACATAATAAAAACCAGGCCTGACCTTCTCTTTCTTGGTAGGGCAGCTAACCTGACGTCGTATGTATTGGATACAATGGACCCTGGTGGATACAAGGAAAATGCCCCCTTTGACTGCTGTTGGGGTAGTAAAATCAGTGATCAGGGTTCAGGGGGCCTTCAGGGCTCTGAGCCCCACTGCAACTACACCTCCTGCACCAGCGGCAGCTGCGCCCCTCGTCGTGGTGGTGGCAAATGCTTTTTTGCTCCGTCCCTAAAAAAAAATTCTATTTATAAGGTGAAAAGAAGAGTGGTTTCCACAAAATCACCTGGAAAGATGTAAAAAACAGGGGTGTCTAATATATGAAAAATGTTTGATTTTATGAACGTCATTTCATTTTATAGGCGATTCAAAATTCAAGTATATTTTTTTATTTAGACATAGTAGTAATAACAACCATAAACATTCATATATTCAATTTGGACGATTATATAAATCATTTTAATCAAAAAATCAGCGACACGTGTTTTTTTCATTTTCTACCTACACACCTACTCGCTGTAGTACACATATTGCTAGTACAAGCATGAGTACCTGGGACGTTTTTCAGGATCTTATCCCAACAAATGTTCATTAAAAATGTATATTTCTCGAAATAACGAACAAAGAACTATTAAATACGTAGATCAATACAGAAACCCATCTTCCAAGGCGGAGTTGCAATAATCAATACATAGTAGGGTCAACCCCATATGTAATTTAAGTGTCATTCAATAGATGGCAATATTGTATAAGGAATACAAATACGTAGTCTTTATTCGATTCATGTCAACACGGGGCGTTTAAAAGATATACATTTTTAACAAGTAAATCTAAACACAAGGTCCAATCAAAGTCAAAATATTATTTATTCGGCGTTATGCCATAAAAGCCTCAATTCAGTCCAATACATTCAAATACAAATATCTTCACAAATTACATTTCAAATCACAAAAAACAAATATATTTGAGTTCATTTGGAAGTTAGTCGCTCGTATGTCACATAATATAAGGTCCAGGATGCTGGACGGCCAAAATGACTTGAAATTAAAATCTTATAACAGAGTAAAGCCAAGCAATTTTATAATGACTAGTGTATTTTTTCAAAATGAGAAATATTTGGTGTTCACGCCTCAAATGGGAGCCCATAAATAAAAACACATTGAAGCGTACATTAATCAAGCGCATCTCCTCGCACCGCTTCCTAAATATTATTGCCCACTTAAAATAATAAAACAGCATCTAAAACAGTTTCTAGACCCTGGGAATCTTTGGAGGAGTTCTAATCCCAGCCTGCACTCTCTAACCCTAAAGTTACGCAACACAGGAACCAAAAAGTAATGAGGAGAGTCCGAGTACAATGGACAGAACACAATGAAGTAGCAGGTACTGCGTTTTATAATAATATCACGATGGCATGGGGTAAATCGTCCCACCATGTGTTCTGTGTTGGAAAAGCCACTTTGAACTGTGCATTATTTAGCCTAGAGAAAGTTAGGGGATAGCAATGAAATGGATTTACTGACCCAAGACTAGACTGGCTCAAGGGACCTGGTATTTGTACCTCGCTACTGTTGGTAAATCAAGGGCTCACTCCATTCTGGCCTCCATACACATCTCGAAGTCGTGATGTTTAATGGACTCTACAGTTTAGGTTAAATTCTTGTGGGTTGGTAAAAACCTCTACCAGACCAAGTTTACTGGAGATATTCCGCACATATCCTAGCCACGGATTTCTGTTGGTGCCATCTAATGCCAAAAAATCAGCCATGCAGGATCTAACTAGGGTTGCCTCAGGATTCCCCAGCACTTGATCCATAACAATAGCAGGGCCAGCCCTATTTGATCCTCAATGTATGACATTCCTAATTCCTCGTGGGCAATGAGGGTTGCTGTGTTTTTTCATACTTCCAGTAATATATGGGCAAATTAACTTTCCAGCTGTTGAAGAGGACCTGCGTTCCCATAGTCCCATAAACCTGCGTCATATAGCCCAGTACATAAGCATTTGCTTCTTTATAGAATAAGCATTTCTTTAATGGATTTATGTTCTAGTTTCCGGGCAAATCTATGTGCCTCCCCAATTGCTGCACTTTTGCCGTAAGGAGTGTCTTCCAGCAAAAGGGATGAGCTAAAAGTAATGCCTAGGTAATTTAAGTTATTCACCTTCTCCAGGCATGTACCTCCCATCGTGAAGAGTTTTGTTTTCATATTTGGTCTCCCACAAGTCATAATATGTTTTGGCAAAATGTACTTTGAAATCTAAAGATTCAATGTAAATCAAGAATTAATCTAACAACAACTGTTAGCCGTTTGCAGTAGGGGACATGAACACCGCTTCATCCGCGTACAGTAGAATTGGCCTATATTGGTTCCTCATCTTTGGCAGATACTTGCCTACTACTATAAGGTGCTCACTAAGCCTGTTTATGTATAGTAGAAATAGGAAGGGGTCTAAAATGCATTCCTGCCTCACACTCCGTAGGGAACTAATCTGTGTGGTCTTCTCCACCTGCAGGCCATAGCGGATTGACACTGTTAGATCATAGTGTAGATGCTTAATAAGAGCCAACAGTTCAAGTTCCACTCTCAAATTTTCCATTATAAACCACAGCTTTTCCCTATTTACCAGATCGAAAGCACTCATTAAATCAATGCCACATGGAGGGAACCCTTCTTGGCCAATATGAACTTTCCTGAAATAAGATAGAGATTTAAAGATTGCTCCCCAGTACCTATACCTGGTCTAAGGCCAAACTAAACATCCAACAGAATCTTATTATTGAGGGACCAGAATTCCACTTGAGACAACATTACTCACCCCAAGATCTTGACACTAGAGTCTAGCAGGGAAATTGGCCTAAAGCATGCAGGTGACACGCTATCTCCTTTTTTACAGATAGGGAGGACTATAGCTGTCCTCCAAGAAGCAGGTCTAATGGCCCTTAACAGCACTCCTCAGTACATTGGTCAAAAGAGGGGCCCAAAGATGTATGTTTGATTTATATAACTGCAGGAAGCCCATCTTGGCCTGGTGGTTTCCCCGGGTAGCATTGTATGATGGCCAAAACAACTTCATTTAATTCAATAGGAGGGAGAGGAGTCCAGGTTCTCTCAGCCATCTCATTTACACCACTGGAAAGATCTGTTGCATGCTCATAAAGACTTGAAAGCCATTTTTAAAGTGTTTTTGAGCATTTGTACATGTATAATGACCCATGAGGGAACAGGTGAAGATGGAACAGTAAGCTAGAAGATGGATTAAACTTCATTTGTGTGTGTTGGCCATTGCTTTAAATGGAATATAGAGATGCAGGTGTTCACTATTTAGTATACCCATTTGTTCCCCCAGTAAATGTATTGCAGCAGTGCTGAGAAGTACAGGTACCCTCTCTTTCAAATTAGGAAGTGCAGGTACTCAATACTGGGTAGTGCCTGCCCATTTAAAGTACAGGTTTAGACTGGACCTTAGCAGTGGTATTGCCTGCCATCACCTCAGGCTGGGGTGGAACTTTGTCCCCAGCCTTCAGTGCATCCAGGAGGGCGGACCCAGCACAAGCTTGCTGTGATGCGCTAGAAAAGTGCAGACATTTCTCCGCAGCGCGGGACGCCTTAGCAGTGGTATATTGCCTGTCATCACCTCAGTCTGGGGTTGGACTTCATCCCCCAGCCTTCTGTGCATCCAGGAAGGTGGGCCCTACACGAGCTTGCCACGATGCACTAGAAAAGAGGAGACATTTCTCCCCCGTGCGTGACACGTCCAGGCTTGTGCATGGGCAAAGACCAAGGCAATCTTTGCCTGTCATTGGCTAGAAGAGGCAGTGCTGGGTCACCCCTCTTAGTCCTTCTGCGCCGGTGAAAGCCATCTTTAGAGGTCTTGTTGTAGCTCTTCCAACTCTGCTGTAAGGTAGGCAGTGGCAGTTCCTCCATAGGAGCGGAGGAGCATTGTCCTCCCACACTGCTGTGCAGAAATCGTGAAAAATAAAATGGTTATAAAATGATTTTATTACCATTTTATTTTTTACTCTCTGCCAGCAAACAGAGTGTGAGGGTGGGGCCAGTGCATCACTGCTGCTGATTGGCAACAGTGAGGAGTGGCAACTTCAGTTTGAAGTGCGCATGTTGGTTTGGCCAGCTACCTTGCTACGGCTATACCGCAATTCAAACTACTCCAACCCAACTGTCTTAGACAGCTGGGTTGGAGAGCAGGCCCAGGCCTCCAGTGCTTTTCAGAGCACCGAGCCAGCCTGCCCCAGCCAATCCAGACTCTTCACTCATGCTGCTTAACAGCATGACAGCAGTGTCTTGATTGGATTAAGCAGTTTACTGTGGGACGGTGGAACTCGCACTCAGACTGGAGGCTGGAGCCAGGAACGTCAGGAACGAGCTGGAGGCAGATTAAAGTAAGTTAAACTTTTATTTATAATATAAAATGTTTGTTTTGTGCCCCTCCGTTTTGATATCTCACTAACCACAACTAAAGGTAGAACAGATTTTTTGGGTACATATCATGGGGAGAAGGAAAGCTGCAACCTCTAGTAACCGATGAAATGGTCTCTCTTCATCAAAGTCATCCATCACCAATTAATTATCTGTCCACTGTAATGAGGGTGATCACCTCGGAACTCGAACAAATGGAAGGATGAATGCACTGCAGAAGGAGGCCCTTAAACCCCCACTGGGACCAGAGGTGAATATCACCAATAATGGCGTAATAGCCCTGGTGGTAATAGTGGACAGCTCAGAAGTCGAGCAGCTCACGTTTCTTCCCTCACCCAGCGCAGTGCGAATGGGTGCAGATCCAGCTACCGAAAATGATACCCTGGTGAGTGAGTTGTTGAAGCATTTCCGATCAAAAACAGAGGCCACTTTGAATGACTTCTGTAGGAAACGTGAATCAAAACTAACTTCTTTAATTAAGAAGGAGCTGGAAATCCCGACCAATCAATCCTCTCCCTCAAACCGTGTGACTCGGAATACAGGCCTGTGCACAGAGACACTCGAATTAGTGGGTCATTCTGCGTCAAGATGTACATCTTTGCCTGATCAATGTACAACTGAAAGAGATCTCCAGGCGGCAGCTCCCAGTCATGGTCAGGGAGTTGCACATTGTAGAGGAAGGCACCTCCACAGTATAAATCTAATGCCATTGAAACTATCCACAACGCAGCTAGAGCGTTGGAGAGGCCCAATCAAAGATGTTTACAACTCTCACCCGATTGCATCCCATATGTAATTGTTTTAGAAAATGTACCGTCACTGGGTCAGAGGGCACGTAAGGATGATGAGATTAAAGCGGAAGACTGCCCACAAACTGAACAAAGCAGGGGTCCCTGCGGGTCTGAATAACAAGATTATCGATACTCGAAGGGGGATTGGATAGGGCACTCACCCAAAAACTCAGAGGAGGACTGCGTAGTAGGTAATTTTAGAAACTCTAAAATTGTGTGTTCATTCTTACAGCATTTAAAGCCATTGTCCAAGAATCATGAGGTAATAGTAAGCACCCACTTGGCTTTTTCTACAAACCAGAACTCGTATGTGCCTCAAAAGCTCCACTCATCCAAAGAGCTCACAGCCTCCCATTGTTGTGTAGCCATTTTAGTTATAGCTCCATGCACGTTAGTTTAATACACCAGGCCGCTGTGCACTTTGACCTAGATATATTTTATTCAGCTTTGCATTGTTATTTTTACAATAACCAGTTTTACGGTCTTGTTTTAATTTCTTCTATGTAACTGTCTTGCTTAGCCCAGCACTGTGTTCACAAACAACACATATTTGATCACTTTGGCTTCAGTCAAGGCTACGGTTTGGTACATTGCCGGTGAACGTGGTAGAAGTTTAGTCTCTAACATTCTTAGAAAATACACATCTTTACGTAGGGACATTTTCTTAGAACATCAGCTGTGTTATTATAAAAACACTTCCTAGTCCCATTACACGTCAAGAGGGAGATTCCAGTAAGGGAACCACGACTGTATGTTGATTGCTGAATGCTTCGCTACAGATGCTAATGCAGACTACAGGCCTTTGCTCAGGTATGAGGGTCGATGTCCTCCCGGGGGAACCTGAAAGGCAGGATTAGAGCTTAACATGCTGTGCTCAAATTATGATTCAGATAGAAAATAGTCCATTGATTCTAGTGGCAATATGATAGCGTTATTCTCATGCTTCACTCTCATCGTCACCATTTTAATATTGTCATGTTGTGTCGTTCTGGTTATTGCAGCTCACGCTTTGCTATCTAAAATGCAGTCGTTTTATTAAACCAATCTTTAAAACCTATACTGCTTTCATTGTCAATTATATATGAGACGAATTGTGAATGAGAGAACCGGATGCCACCTGAGTGACCACAACTTCCCTGAGGAGTATGATATGTCATGCGCTCGGCTGCCCAATCATCTCTCCCTTTCGGGAGAGACAAGGCACTGCTAGTTAGCCGGAGCAAAACCCAGATTTAGAGCGACAGGTGTCACACACAGTGTGTCAGACTCAGTCTCCCACACCGTGGACGATCTTGATGCTCAAAATCCAGTAGTCTCATTAAAATAATGAGAGCCTATGCGACATGGCGCCGCCAGCGTTTGGTCAGGCTCTAATTTTCGGGTCCTCCGGAGTATCTCTGTCTCATTATATATAATGACACCTCAATGCCGTATGCGGAGACGTCCGTGGTACTGAGGATTTCCACCTCAGCTGTGTAGGTAATCCTACTACAACTGGCGGTTGTTCAAGCTTGAACTTCAAAAGGAAACCCCATTTTGGTGTGCCTTCTCTGAACTAATAGTGTTACTATCATGGCGAATCCCCAACATGTACAAATAGCTGTTAACATGAGACAACCTCTTACAGCACACTTACTAGCAAATGGCCTAATGGCCCAGGGAGGTCCAGTCACATTTGTGGTGGACGCCCAAGCAGCTTACAGAACAGAACTTTTTTACTCTTGGGTCACATTTCCAGCAGTTGATGGGAACACTAATACATTTCATCAATATACACCTGCGAACGTGCCTGGATAATACAGAGCGTACGCATATTTAGAGATACCTCTATCTTATCAGGAACATAATAATTGGCTTGATGGCGCCCTACCCCATACAATATTACCAGTAAGGTTAGGTCCACTAAGCAATGACGGTCCTACCTGGCCTTTACTGGCCACCTATACACCACATCCTGCGGTTGGAAATTTAGCAGTAGCTGAGGTTCGTCGCTTATACAATGAATTAATAGCAATATATAGACGATTAGTACAATTCGTGATGCAAACATTAAATACAAACCCAGCACGTGCTGCTCCAGCACATCCACATGCAGTAACACCAGGTATAAATCCTGCGACTGTACATTCGATTATGGGTAAAGTACAAGCCAAACGAGAGGAAACTCCGTTTTGGTTAGCACAGAAAATTAATACGCTGGAGGCAGTATTTCCCCATACAGGACCTCAGGATAAACATAGAATATTATTGATGTGCTTGCCTTTTAGGATGGTCCCTACAGTAGAAAACTGCAATACCTGGGGTACAGTATTTGCCACGCTTTACACAACGGCACACAGACACTTGCCAATTTACCGGAAGTGTTGAAACAAATTCAAGATGAATATGGGGCTGCCCCAGCCCTAGATTTGGGGATGCAATTGATGGGCAATTTTACCACAGTGTCCTCAATCATTTTTTATTCACCTTAAAGGGGAAGCAGTCGCACTTGCAGTGTGCATGCAGCTTCGTGACGTTCCGCAACAAGATCAAGAACGAGAGCTGCCTAAAATAATAGCAGAGACCTATTCAAGTATAGGTTGAGATAGCCTAGGAGCCAGACCACAAAAATCTCAATTTCAGGGTAAATCAAATAAAGATAACCCCAAACAAACACCCGAGGGTAATAAGAAATGCTGGGATAAAAAGCAACAAATGCCTAAAAAAGAAAGGGGAGAATCTCCGCGTACGGAGACCCCACAGAATAGGTATAATCTCAGAAATAGAGATAATATCAAAACACCTGATAGGTATCAATATACTGATACACGCAAATCTCGTTCCTTTCAGGACTCATCGGAAAAGAGAAATGAGAGAGGTGGGCGATCAGAGCGAAGAACAGAGTACGTGAAACCGAGACAGGAATCACAATCTTTGGAGGTTTCTGTTAAAAAGGAAGAGAAACCCGCCCAACAAAAACCACAATTTAAAAAGAAAAAAGTGGCAGCAGTCGCAGTCTGACATGCCACACAGGAAGAGGGTCCTCTTGAAGAACAAGAATTGGGCTCTAGCATTGCTAGACAGCGCGGCAGAGGTCACAATAGTTCACCGGAATCTTCTAGAGCATCTGGAGGTGAAAGCAACTGATGACTTTATACAAGTAGAAACAGCGGACATGCGTGTCTCCAAGCCTGATAGGGTGTACAAAGTAACGCTACAATTAGAAGGAGACATTGAACGCACAATAGACGCAATCTTTTGGGATTGCATAGTAAAAGTGTATGATGTCTTGTTGGCCGAACAAGATTGGCCGCCTGACTTTGTCCGTACCTGCCCATATGGAGAAGATGTCACTAAGCCTTCCTTCTCACCCCTTGTTCCAGAGGAACTAGCTGAATCCCATTCCATTGAATGGGCTCTAGCACAAGCACCTGCATTATACAGAAATCACGTAGGATGTGATAAGGATTCCCCCTACCACGTAATTCCTATTAAAAGTGTACCTCAGCCACAACCGCAGTATCCTATAAAACATGAAGCAAAAGCACCAGTGAGAGAAATACTCACGCAATTAGAGTACTACGGTGTAATTGAACCCTGTGTCTCACCAATGAATAACCGTTTATTCCCCGTAGCCAAACCAGACCATTCATACAGAATAGTCTTAGACTACAGACATCTAAATAGTCATACACGCACCTATGCTATACAAAATTCACATAGCACTGCACTAATGAGCAACATAGTGGTAAAAAATACAAAACAACACTAGACATTTCCAATGGGTTTTTCTGCCAGAATATAGCTCCTGAAAGCAGAGACTTAACAAGCTTCAGCGCACTAGGCTCTCAGAAAAAAATCTGTTGTTTACCTCAGGGGTATAAGAACAGCCCAGGACTGTTTGCGGCTCGTGTCACTGCCATTTTACACGAGATCGACCCTGAAGCATTGTCCTATGTAGATGATATATATCTCAAGGATGATGAATTACTACAACATTTAAGACGGGTAGGCCGCATTGTTGTAGGGTTTGTCGAATATGGCTACAAATTTAATTAAAAAAAAACAAAAATAGCCTTCCTCAGCGTCCTGTTTCTAGGATATGAGCAGTCAAGTGAAGGGAAGAGCTTAGCTCCACCATTCTTAGAAAAGTGCGCACAGTTACAACCACCGAATACGATTAAAAAACTCCAATCATTATTGGGTTTCTTAAATTTTGGCAGAACCTACATTCCAGATTATGCTAAGCGCATAAAACCTTTATATGACCTAATATGTCCCGATTTTTCAAGTAAATTCTGGACAACTGAACATACACAAATTCTTAGAGAATTGCAGACAGACATGCTGGCAGCACAACATTTACACACAAGAGACAACAAAACACATTTGGTCATCAGGGTAATAGCTGGGGCCATCGGTTTCACCTATGTGACATTTAATGAAGGTGAGACAGTCCCAATTGCATACAAATCACATTTGTATTCAGCAGCTGAACAACGCTTTGCTCCCACAGAGAACATTCTCACCGCTGCACAGATGGCTGTCATTAAAGAAAGACCTCTTGCCCAAGGCAAACGCATTATTGTCGTTTCTCCAATCCCAGCCCTAGAGGCTGTTACAAAAGCTAGCATTCCGAACAGAAAAGCACTACATCCACGTTGGATACAATGGGCTACGTCTTTGACAGCCACTGATGTAGACTACATTTTCGACCCAAAGTTACAAACTCAGGAATTTCTACAATATGAAGTAGAATACCCAGTTCCAGAAAATACCTTGCCTATTGATCAGTATCATAGAGTAATGTACACCGATGTTTCTGCACAACCTGCAATTGGAACTAAACATCACTATTCTGCTGCTTGCGCAGTCGTAAGTGGCTATATGGAAGGGGATACATTTTGTCATCTACATACCTTTACACAGACCCTAGGGGATTGTACAGCACAATTGGCTGAGCTAAAAGCTCTGCTGATGGCACTGGAAGACACGGATCTGGCACAGCTTACGCTGATTGTGATTCATATTACTGTGTCCAGTCCTTTAATGAATACCTGCATTTTTGGCGCCAAAATGGGTTCAGAGATTCCAAAGGCAACACCATTAAACACAGACTATTGTGGGGGAAAGTAGCTGACGTGAAAGAGACGCTACCGAATGTCCATGTTATACACACACTTGGATACCAGCGCGTTGGAATACATGTTGCTGGAAATACACTGGCTGATGAAGCCGCAAAGTCAGCAGTGGCAGTAGCCACTGTAGCTGCAGTGACTCGCTCGAGTACCAAACCAGACGCAGACATTTGGGCTGCCGTGAAAGCTAACGGCTGATGGTACGCCCCATCCTAAAGGATTTCCTAACAAACATCATTATCATATGGGAAGTATGCTGAACGCCAAAGTTAAGATACCAGGCGTAGGCGTACGAGACATCCCTAACAAAGATGTAAGACCACAATCGATTAAAGCAGCGCATGAAGGGGTAGCATCTGCACATGCTGGTGTGGCGTCTACAATCTCAGTCTTACAGGTCCGTTATTGGTGGCCAGGTCTCTATAAAGAAACTAAGCAGTATGTCCTTTGTTGTGACATCTGTCAACAAATCAAAGTTTCCACTGCCAAGCGCCCACCGCAGACACCCCTCTTAATTTCAAACAAACCATTACAGTGTGTGTACTTGGACCACTGCGGTCCCTTAACACCTGATAGTGCATGCAAATATATACTAGTCGCTGTTGATTCATGCTCCAGATTTGTATGGGTATGGCCACAACGCTCAGCTGACGCTCGGACTGTTAATAAAGATTTGTGAGTGATTATCGGTACATATGCAGTTGCGGCCTTCCATTCGGACCAGGGCCCTGCTTTTGCCTCAAGGGCATTCAGGGACACCATGGCTTAGTTGGGGGTTCAACTCCAGTACTTGTCTCCATTTCATCCCGAGGGAAATAGTGTTGTGAAACGCTTAAACCGCGATTTAAAGCAATCCTTAACAGCCAGAGTCCTAGGTACGAGTCATAGTTGGCTTAATCACCTGTATGGAGTCCAGAGAGCACTAAATAACCTGCCTAGAAGGTCCCTGGGGGGTTGTACTTCATATGAGTGCCTGTTCGGAACTCAAATGTATGTTCCAGATCTTGATGGTCTTGGCGTAGAGGCAGCAGAAACACCTTTTGACATAAATGAACATGTCACTGTCTTACAGGAATTGCAACAGTTCCGTGAAGATAATTCTTCAAAAAGTGCTGCCTCCACAGGAATTAAGGATGTGCCAGTAACATCTACCGGCTGGATTCCCAGAGTTGGGGATCTTGTACGTGAAAAAGTCGCAGTGAAAAAGGAATTTGGCCCTTCTTATCGAGCACCAGTCCCTCTACTAGGGATACACGGTACCAGAACTGTTATTCTACCACCGTTGGCAGGTGCCAAAGAAAATCGTTTTGTCTCTATTGACAATGTCAAATTACACCATGTGGCCGATCCTGTACAGCCGACAAAGAGGAACATCCAGTAGTTCCCGAATCCCTCTCACTACTAGCGAAGAAGTTCCACTACAAGTTGTTTATACCAACACCGATACCTCTCTGAGCTTGGGGAGGGTGGAAGATGATCTTGCATTAGTTCAACTAACGTCAACTAACTTAGACACATTCGACCAAGTCAAATTCGACTACAAGCCAAACGGATGGTGCTGTCTATAGTGTGCCACCACAGGAAACACCAATTCCACCATTGACAACGGCTACGCCATTTGCACGAACTGCCTCTGGTTATTTTGCCCACTTCAACGATGATTTCTCAGACTCATTCGCCTCTTCGACAGCTGATTTGTCAAGTACACGTAAGCTAACAAACTGGCTTAAAGAAAAATATTTCATTTTTCCATGGAACTACATATGGCTTTTTCTGACTGTCCTAGCCTTTCTACTTTGGATTGGTTTTGTTATTACCTTTTTCTTATTACTACATGGTCATTTTCTTCCTGAAAGATCAACAGTTGAACAGGTGGAGGAGGTTTTAAAACCACATTTTTCATCACACAAAGTCCGAAGAGATTTATCCTTTGTGAACATTTCCGCAGTGCCAATTCCTGATGGGATTGTTTGGGACAAAGTAATGTTTGATATATATGGTCCCACGGAAATTATTCAAATACCGTATGTGTTCAAACTATCAATGAATGATATAGTGATATCAGGCATTGTATCTGATGATTGGGATGTGAAAACAGTTGATTCTATGATGACAGAATTGCAATATTATACTGTCTTTGAAAAAGAAGATGTTTACCAATTCAAAGAAAATTATGGTGATATGTTCTGCTATAATTATTATGGGCACCACTTCATACATAGAGCGAGCAGTCCCAAAATGGTATTTAATTACACGCAATGGGAACATTGTCCAACTCCACCGCAAGGGAGTTCTAAAACATGTTATGAAAAGTTTGTGAATTTTTCTGGGCACAACCAAAAGAATGCTGAGTCATATTACTTTAAGGTACTACCTACTAAGGATATACACGTTATTGACTAATACGAAATGTATATATTCGGAATCCTTTGTATCCTGGCTATTGATAGAAGGTTATGAATATTGGTCCAAATCAATTGATCTGAAAAGTGTCTGGGGAACAAAAAATTGGCAAATAAAGGGAAAAGAAACATTGTTTAGAGCATGTCTTATTCCTGTTCAAATGATCTTCTTAAACGAAACAGTGCAACAGACGAGTCGTTTAGGCTTAGCAACAATCAGGGAATTAAATATGCCCAGTATACCTGCCCATGCAAAATTTTACAAATGGCAAAAATACACAAATGCAACTAAAGACGAGCTCGATGAGTGGGTCCAGAATGGTACGTTTATTGCTTCACTGACACGTCCAGGCGGGTGGTTATTGTGGCCAATAGATACCAATGGGTGTCATCAACGTTTTATTAACTCCTCGGGGGTTTTAGGACGAGTAGGCCAGACCCTCACTATATATCTCCAGAACATGCAGATATCATTACAACATATAGGGCCAGATGTAGGTAGGTGGCAATTTGCGAGTTGCAAATTGCGAGTCCTTCCGACTCGCAATTTGCAACTCGCAAATTGCTATGCAGTACGGTGTCTCAGACACCGACTGCAACTCGCTATGGGGTCGCAATGACCCACCTCATTAATATTAATGAGGTGGGTCGCAAATTACGGCCCCATAGCGAGTATAGGCACTCGCTAACATGGAGGCCTGCTGTAGTCAGCAGGCCTCCATGTTAGCGACCTGCTTTTCAATAAAGCATTTTTTTTTTTTTTTTAAATGTAGCCCGTTTTCCCTAAGGGAAAACGAGCTGCATTGAAAAAAATCCGAAACCTTTTGTTTCGGTTTTTTCAGGGCAGGGAGTGGTCCCTTGGACCACTCCCTGCCCTGAAAAAATATTTTGGGGTCCATTCACAAAGGGGAAGGGGTCCCATGGGGACCCCTTCCCGTTTGCGAATGGGTTACCATCCACTTCAAGTGGATGGTAACTGCGCCTCCATTTGCGACCGCATAAGCGGTCACAAATGGAATTGCATACCATTGCGAATCGCAAATAGGAAGGGAACACCCCTTCCTATTTGCGATTCGGAAATGCATTTTGCGAGTCGGTAACGACTCGCAAAATGCATTTCTGCATAGGAAACACGCATTTGCGAGTCGCAAACGGCAAATTTTGCCGTTTGCGACTCGCAAAGTGCTTCCTACATCTGGCCCATAGTGTAGGAAAATTATACCAACAGTGGCTAAAATCATCCTCACTGAACACGGTTAAAGAACACCTCAGTCTCCTGTCTAACTCCACTGACGTACAAGATTTCTTGTCAGGCCCCAGAACACCACGTAGGAAGCATATCTTATATGCAATATACAATGAAATATGGAAACTTTCCCAACAAGATGCTGCTGCCCGGTTAAGGCAAATAGATCAGGAAAATCTAAAAAAAAAAAGGCATTAGCTGTTGTGGATAATGGGATTAATACCTTGTCCGACCGGATATATACAATTAACAACATTGTCTCTTCTGCTACAGACATAATACAATCTGATATGTCTTCTTCATACCATGGACAGAGTCAGATCAGGTCCATTATGCAGTTGGGTTAAACGCTTCAAACATTGAAGGCGGGTCGCGTTTCATGGCAGCAAGTCAGTGCAAGGGAGATATTTTCTTCTCTTAATCTAACGTGACAACAACAACTAATGGCTTAGAAAGAAGCGACTTATGTCATGCTTAACATTGAGAAATTTAAAAAGTTGCCTTTTACCGTGGCCGAAATACCATCAGCAGAGTGGTTAATACACTGGGTTATTAATCTGCCTATTTCAACACTACAATTCACCTCCTGTTTAAAACACATTCCGGTAGGCAAATATGAAAAGCTGGGAGATAGTTACATCCATGAGGTGTGGGAGCTTCCCTTCTCGTACAAATGCTTCAATGGCATGAAAGAAGTCTTTCTTAGCAGCAGTGAATGCAAGACTTCAGTCAGTCATTCGATGATTTGTAAACAGCTGCCCTTGCATGGGGCGTGTAATGCCTCGGCTGCAAACTTGGCTTATTATCTTAAGGGAGTTCCAGTCCCCTTGATTAGACCAACGTTCCAGGTGCTTTCAAACGGCAGCTACGTCCTTCTCAACAGTGAAGACTGTGGTGGCATGCGAGCCGGAATAGTTTACGTTGTTTCGGTCTCTAAGGTCGTTACATGCTGCGGAAACGTACTGTTTCCCCCCCACTAAATTTAAGGAGGTAGCTGATATCTGGCCTTAAATTGCTACTTGAAACATGAATTTTGACAAGTTCAGTAGACTCAAGGCTTTATTGTTTCAAAAGCATGTGGCCCTTACATCTGCACGCGAGACCTACGCACTTCAAGTGGCAAGGTCATCAGCAGAAATACAGTCCCTGTTAAATAGGAACTTTCCGAGACACTTTGGTGAACTTGTGGGACGAATACTTAATGCATCCACATGACTGGAATAGCACATTTTTTCAAAGCTGTTGGTTCTGGTTTTGTTCATACCTTTTCCTCCAAATTCGGTTTGATACCTTCAGCTATCCACTCAATTTTCAGTAGTATTTTTGGGGGATTTCCGAGAACTTTGGCTTTATTAGCTGGCATCCTGCTGTTGCTGTTGTTTATGCACAATGGCTGTCCCGCCGAACGAGGACAAATGTCGGCGCTCCCATCAGCGCAGCTGTGTCGTGAACGTATGATGCAGCATTTTGGAGCAGGAATCCTGGAGCATTTGGAGTGTGACTGGTCTTTGTCATTCAGACCGGTTTTGTATTGTGTGCAGCCTGTGTTCCGGTGCCTCTGGTGCTCTTTCGAACATGCACTGGAAATTTGTCTTTCACAGCAGCGCCCCCCACCAATAGATGCTGATCTGTTGATGTTCTCGCTGAGGGTTCATTATCAGACATGCGCACTGAGGCTGCGTTTGCTACGTGAAGCTAATTATGAGTTACCCTTCGTGGAGGAAGTTGCCACCGACTCATCAGTGGGCACTCCACAGGATGCCGCCTTGGGTGACACTGGGGCTAAGGAACACACTTGCTCCTCGATCATTTTTGGTGCGGACTCTCCGGTTCTGTCACCTGCCAAAGTGGAAGATCTCCTACTTTCCATGACTCATACTTAATTTGGAACTTTTCTAAATTGACATTATCATTGAATTTGGTTATAAGCCACATGCTCATGTTTTAAATTGCCAAGTAGTATGCTTGTGTGTCCGTTTAATTTGTCAAAATTTACTAGGGTTTTATATATATCTTAGGTTGAGAAATGTTTAGTTTTGGCTTGAACCACTTTCAACCGACAAGGGGAGGGTGTTGTGTAGCCCTTTTAGTTATAGCTCCATGCACGTTAGTTTAATACACTAGGCCGCTGTGCACTTTGACCTAGATATAGGTTCAGTCAAGGCTACGGTTTGGTACATTGCCGGTGAACGTGGTAGAAGTTTAGTCTCCAACATTCTTAGAAAATACACATCTCTACGTAGGGACATTTTCTTAGAACATTAGCTGTGTTATTATAAAAACACTTCCTAGTCCCATTACACGTCAAGAGGGAGATTCCAGCCAGGGAACCACAACTGTTTGCTGATTGCTGAATGCTTCGCTACAGATGTTAATGCAGACTACAGGCCTTTGTTCAGGTATGAGGGTCGATTTCCTCACAGGGGAACCTGAAAGGCAGGATTAGAGCTTAACATGCTGTGCTCAAACTATGATTCAGATAGAAAATAGTCCATTGATTCTAGTGGCAATATGACAGCGTTATTCTTATGCTTCACTCTCATTGTCACCATTTTAATATTGTCATGTTGTGTCATTCTGGTTATTGCAGTTCACGCTTTGCTATCTAAAATGCAGTTGTTTTATTAAACCAGTCTTTAAAACCTATACTGCTTTCATTGTCATTTATATGTGAGACCGAATTGTGAATGAGAGAACCAGATGCAACCTGAGTGAACACGACTTCCCTGACATATCATGTGCTCGGCTGCCCAATCATCTCTACCTTTCGGGAAAGACAAGGCACTGCTAGTTAGCCGGAGCAAACCCCGGATTCAGAGCGACAGGTGTCACCCACAGTGGGTCAGACTCAGTCTCCCACACCGTGGACGATCTTGCTGCTCAAAATCCAGTAGTCTCATTAGAATAATGAGAGCCTACGCAACACCATCATGCCTGAAACAAGAGTTTGATGTCTCCATGGGGCTCCCGCTGTGACCCAACATGTAATTTGGACATGGTAGACTACCTACATTTGCCAGGAACAACCAGCCCGCAGACAGGGACAAGGAGTCTGTTGTTGATGTGACCTTTATAAAACAGGGGATACAACCTGGAGGGCTCGCAGTGTTATCAAATCCAGACACAGCCCCTGTAAGGCACAAGGGCTTAAGTCTGATCTTGTGGAATATAGCAGGTGCCTGTTTTAAACTAGATAATCCAGATTGGTTAGGTTTTTTAAAACTTCCTTGACATTATCTGCTGTCAAGAAACCCGGGCAACTGAGTTACTGCACATTGATGAGTATAGTTATTTGTCACGGTCAGCCCTCCCATCCACACTGAGACAGCAAAGGGTGGCCTGGCTACCTCTGTGCCCGTTCAACTCATAGGGGTCCAATTCACACTTGTATGGCCCTCCCCTTTCTGTTTGGTAACCCGATTAGCATCCCCCTTGGAGCCTGATATTCTTATAATTAACTATTATTACAATATCTTTAACCAGAAAGTGTGTTACATAATAGAAGATCTAGATTGCTTCTTGGAGGATTTTAGCTCACAGCTGACCCATAAGGTTGTAATATTACGGGCAGAGCATTTTAATACCTTGTTAGGCCGCCGTAGTGGGGAATGAGTTTGCGTTTTATTAGGAAAGAAAGAAGATCGATCACATTTTAGGCACACAGTTTTAGGGGAAGCACGAAATATGATCTTATGTTCGCGGATTATATAGTTTACAGGGTAGAAAAGATGTCCTTACCTTTGTAGGAAACTTGGGTAGTAGTAAAATTTATTTCATTTTAATTTCGGATTAATTTTTTTCTCCTTCTTTCTGAATTTAAAATCATCCCAAAGTTCAGCAGTAACCATAATCCACTCACTATTGTCTTCAATTTGCCATTTAGGGAAAATTCAAAGGGAAAACAAGGAGGAAATAGTTTATTAAAAAATGAAGGGCCTGAGAATGAAATGGGGACGAAAGTCAATTCCGTCACACTCAGTCAGAAAATTGTAAAAGAAAACTGGCAATCGGTATTAAATTGTTTAGAGAAGGATCAAGATTATCACTCCATACCAACCAGGTATTATAGATTATGTAGATCCATTTTAAATAACCTGATTATTATGCAGACCACACCAGTTTCCAAACCACATGGTTGGTTTAATAAAGTTTGTGCAAATGCTCAAAAACACTTGAAAGCCATTTTGAAAGGTAAACCCCACTCAGTCGAACATATAAGAGAGGCAAGGTGTGCCTACAAGAAGGCCTTTGAGCATAGGAAAAATGTGATCAGAAATAAAGCCTGGGAAGACCTGACATTGGCAGCCAATGTGAGAGCCAGCTCTAACTTTTGGGCAGTTGTTAACTACTCCTTCTTTTCAAACTTAGAGTCCCGAAGATTGAATGTTTGATTATAGCTGAAGAATAGGCGTCCTATTTCACAAACTTTTTTCCTGCCAGAAAACAGAGTACCTCACGCCACAGACCTGTTCCCAAATGGGCCATCATACAGGACTTTAAAGCCTCAATTGCCTCATCATAGTTGACTATTTTCAAAAGGTCAGATATACTTAGCTGTTATGAACCTGTGCTCAGAGTGTTAACAGTAGTTAATGACAGTATAGTAAGCACTCTGATTGGTTGAGTCAATTAGCATTCTATTGAGGGCACTAGTAATCATTTGACATTTTTACGCATATTTTTTAACTAGCAGTTAGTGTAATGTAGTCAGACCCACTCTACATCCTATGTAAAATGTTATGTCTTGTTCTGGTAAAAATGTACGGGCTGATTTACAAGCCACTTGCACCGCCTTAACAACGCCTTAGTGTCATTTTGTATGATGCCAAGGTGGAGTTAAGGTGGCCATTCCCCCACAACATATTTACAAAGTGTTGCAATGCATGCATTGTGCCACTTTGCAACCCCTTGCACCACATTATGCTTGGACCAGGCATAATGTTTGTGGGGCGGGGGGGGGTTCCCCCAGAGGGAACCCCGTAAAAATGGCGCAATTAAATTTACAAGATTTCACTGCGCCATTTTTTCCAACATTTTTAACGCCTGCTCAGGGCAGGCGTTAAAGTGACACACCCATAACAATCTATGGGCCTCCCTATGCTTTGCTGCACTAGCGCCAACATTTGTGGAGCTAGTACAGGAAAACACCACAACAGCATCAAAAATGTTGACGTTGATGCCATGGTGCGCCATATTGTAAATATCTGCCCCGTAATTTCCAGCCTTTAACCTATTAGGAGTGCCTCATAGCACGAGTTTGCAGTTGTGAGCCACCTGACGAACTCTAGTACTGAGGATGTGTACCTCATTGATATTCTCAAGTTTGAGCTGGTTTCAATGAGTTTTTTCAATCCTCTGAAGCATGGCCATAATTTCATTTTACATGGGAAAAGTGTCCGGGAAGTTCTGGCTATTCAGCATGAAGTTCCTTCTTAAAACTGGATGCCCAGGTGAAAATGAGTTACGTCCATACAAATCCCCAAACTATTTTCTGGCAATAGGGATGTATTTTCTTCCAATGGCACCCCTTCTCTACCCACCTCCATGTTGTTCACTTTTATGTTTTGTCTCTTTAAGAGAAATTCTCCAGATTCCACACCAAGATGGCTGCCTACATTTCATTATGCTGGGAGAAACAGGACACTTCTCCAAGTGCCTCCAGATGGATGTCATACTGCCGGAAGAACTTCTGGTGTGCCAGTCACTGTGCTGCCTCCTAGATGAACCGCCTCTGTGTTTATTTGTCAGATCAGGTCCGTTGCATGAAGGGGTATGGTGTCTCTGAAATTGACTGAATGGCATACTGAGGGGTCATGCCTGGGGGTACTGACGGAGTAGAAGTGAGCTTTCTCATATTACAGACTTTTGGTGCTTGATATCTTGTACTCAAGGGGATACTCTGTTGATGTCACAGGGGCATGGGGGGCAAACTGTAATAGTAATTGCATTTATATAGCGCTATTAGATGATCATGTGGTAAGGGGACATGTCCACAACCTCTTCTGGCTTAGACTCAGCACTGTCGGCACTGTTTATCGTTGATGTCTCAACACCTTCTTCCCAGAGTAGTACTGAATGTATGTTGACTTTCAGGCCTGTTTCTTAACACACAATCACTATCAGTTTTAGCCACATTCCAGGCACACCCAACCCCAATAGTAAATGAAAGAACAGAAACAGATTACTGTTACTAGTTTACCCATGTTGATCTGCCCAGGGCACCAATAGCTCTACCCCGGATTAGTTATCCCAGGAATTTACCTTCTTCTCAACAGCTAAGGCTGAGATGGAATTTCTGGACATGATCAACTCCTTAGAAGGTTCCTATAGCACTCTTCCCTTCCCCTACCCCTTCTTATTGCATACCCTTCCTTTACCTTCTTCTACCCTCTCCCTACCCCTGTCTGCAGTTTCCTTGCCAGTAATGCATGGCTTTTGAAACATAGCTGAAGCAGTCTTCGAGCTGCCATCCCTTTGAAAGCCAACCTACCGGGATGTTCACCCACACTGCACAGGAGAGGATGAGACAGCAATGTGAGACTGCAGAGTGTTTATGCTTCTGTAAAGGTAGTGTTCTAGGGGAAGGGTGACCATGAGTGTTGGAAAGTATCCTGGTTCTGGCAACTATTTCTGGGCCAGATCCAGCCAGCCTAGGGAAATATGTTGAATTTGCCATTGCGTCATTTTCAACACCAGGGCATAATTCAGCAGTGCCTGCAGGTTGTCTGCATTCCATTTGGAGCAGCAGGCAGTGAGGGTGTTTTCTTATTTTAACATCCAACTGGGCCTGAAAGAAAGGTCTGATTTAAAAGGTCATCAGTCCTCCTTATGTTCAATTGTCATTCTGGCTAGGAGACATCTTAAGCCTAACAGCTAGACACCAATGCAATGGAAGGAAACACAGGCACACATATTTTTATCGCTTCACAAGTAATTAAAAGAAACTGTTAGTGTCAGGTTTTTAACTTTGTTCAACTCCCTTTGTAAGATATGTGCTTGCACTGTAAGAATGCAAGATCTATCTGTCTGTATGAGTAATTACACAAATATTGATTTAAATGGCAACTGTACAGCGCTACTCATCCCAGAGTAGGATGTCAGAGTGCTTAACATCACACACAGAGGCACAACAAATCATACAAATGTGTAAATCAATCTACAGGAAATGTTACATAAGACAATAGGGAGCATAAGGTGTAGGAATCACATATCATCCATACTTGTAGACATTATGGGGTTCATTACAACATTGGCGGGTGGCAACCGCCGCCCGCCAAGTTGTAACCGCCGTGCGGCCGCCAATGTGGCCACACTCCCGCAGTGCCCATTATGACATCCCCGCTGGGCCGGCGGGGATGTGGGCCACAACATGGGAGCCGGCTCCAAATGGCAAAAACAGTAGCCCACTTATCTAAAAAATACAAATATGTGATCCACATTTTACACAATGTGCTTTTTAGCAGGTACTTTAACACTCTGTGCTACGTTTTAAGTCAAAACGGTGATTGGACTAAACACATAACTCTCCCAGAACTGTGTTAATCACTAGAGTAATCTTACCTTTATAATAACCCCCTCAAAGGTTTAGGCACACAATAGTCTCTGCAGCAGGTGTCTTAAACATGTAAGATATTTTAAAATGCAGCCTTTTTGTGGCCAACTGAGTAATCTAGAACAGATTTGCTTTCGCATTATGCCCTTGTAGCCAATTTCTTTGTCACAGATTTTTCTTTAAATGTATACACTGTCAGATTCTGCTTTTCGAGCTCTGTTCCTCATGATTCCACCCCCTTCCCTCTGCCATACCTTGACCCTATTGTATATGTTCCCGAAGTAAGTTTTTCCAATTCCAGCTCTTGTGACCATATTTTCAGAACTAAGGGCCAGATGTATGACATTTTGTTTTGCGACTCGCAATTTGCAATCCTTTTGGGAACCACAAATAGCGAGTCGCAAAATAAAATGTACAACAGTGTTAAGTACACTGTTTGCAATTCCCCATGGGGTTGCAAATGACCTACCTCATCAATATTCATAAGGTAGGTCGCAATTTGCGACCCCATTTTGAATGGCTAGCACTCACAGGGAAGGTGGCAAGCTGGTGACAGCAGACCATCATGTCTGTGACTGCTTTTCAATAAAGCTGTTTTTTTAATGTAGCCCATTTTTCTTAAAGGAAAACGGGATGCATTTCAAAAAGAAAAATGAAAAATGTTCTTTTCATTTTTTCTGAGGAGGTAGTGGTCCATGGGACCACTGCCTGCTCTGAAATAATATTTTTGCATCCATTCACAAAGGGGAAGCTGTCCCGTGGTAACCTCTTCCTGTTTTCAAATGACTTATAAATTTGAAATTGGTGGTAATCAGCAAATGTTTTGTGACCTCATTTAAGTTGCAAAACATGCATACATACCTTTCAGATTTGGTATTAGCAAGGGATGCCCAGAACATGCCCCTTTCTAATACCGAAACGCAAGACCCAAATTGCGATTCGGGAACAAGTTACCAAAATTAATTTGGGCTTTCTACATCCCAAAAAGCATTTTTCTAGTCGCAAACAGGCCAATTCTGCAAATCAGCCTTTTTGCGACTAAGAAAATGCTTTGTACATGTGGCCCGTTCACACATACCAGTGCGATTCGGCATTAGGAAGGGGCGGCCCAAACACACCCCTTCCTAATACCGAATCGCAAAAGCAAAATGGAATTCAGTAACAAGTTATCTAGTCATATTGCCTTTGGTACATTGTAAAAAGATTTTGTCTGGTTGCAAACAACCCGGTGGGCCATTCGTGACTGGAAAAATGCTTCGTACATCTGCTCCTAAAAACTGGGACGGCTACAGACATAGTAATGGGTCATAATGTTGGCACTGATCACGGAGGCAGGAGGGCTTGTGAACTCTTGATATCTTATGCATTCTCCCCACAGTCTTAATGTTCACTGATGCTCAGCCAGTGAGTGAGGTCATTGTATGGTTGGAATGTTGAGTGTTTGTGCTTGGATGAATGGACAGTTGGAGTGAGAAGGGCTGAACGTCAGGATTCAGCTCCTGGTGGGGCCTTAACTGTAACCTAAAACTAAGCTAATAAACCTACTTCTTTTATAACCTACAAGGATTCATCATTGATTGCACTGGCGACGACTAGAGAAGAACCTATGCTTGGCTGCAGATAAAGAGGAAGCAAAATTTACAGAGAAAAAAGTAAGAGAAGAAAGAATGGAACCTTGAAAAGAAAAAAAGAAACACCCTGAAAGCCCCACTAGTGTCTATTCTGGCAGACAGCCTGAACTCAACAGATGTTGGAGGGCGTGTGACACGTTTAACTTCAAGGCAAGTTGTTTAATCTATTAGGCGCGCAGCGAACAAGGAGTGCAGTGGTCTGCAGATTGAGAACATGGTTTGCTCAGCTGTGCACGGAACCAGACCTGTTGTACCAGCTTGTGAGGACTGGCTATTTTGAGGAAATGGTCTGCTGAACTGCGTGTGTACAGAGTTAAAAATGTATGTCACTGAACATTTGACAACCAAGTGGAAAGTCAGTTGGAGGAACAACTGGTACCAGCATTTAAACACTATCCGAAGAGTGGTCAATGCAATGCACTTTATATTACAGCTAAGCTAAGCTACACTTTCAGCACCATCAAGTGACGTAAGAATGCACATTTAAGAGTGAGAGAGTGTGTGCTTTCCCCACCGCATGCTTCTTCGAGTGTTATTTTTCAAATTTGCAGCACATGTTACCTTAATGGTTTGCCAAGACAGGACCAGCCACATGGATGGTCGAGAGGCTGTCATATGGCATTACCGACAATCCATGGAGCAAGGACTGAATGCGCCATCCGTAGTATCTTTGAGGCTGACGTGCATTGTTTGTGGAATTCCAGCCATGTGTCTCTGTGAGGAGCAAGATGGTTTTGCATTCCAGGCATTGGAATGTATGTGTTCCAGGCTATTTTCTGATGTAACGGATTGAAGACTAGAGTGCTCACCACTGTGCCTCAGAGAGCAGGAAGTGGTATGCAATGCGTGTCAGAAAGCTACTTACTGATGTAACAGATTGAAGGCTAGAATGCGCACTGCTGTGCCTAAGGGAACAGAAAGTTGCATGCAACGTGTGACTGAAGCGGTATGCAACGCGCGATTAAAGCGTGAGGAGGAGTAAAACAATATGGTCCAGGTCCCTGGTCTTCATTTTTTAATTTAAAGTGTGATTATGTTCAAAGACTTGAACAAACACTAAAACATTCACCAGCGGGTTAATGCACAAGCGGGGAGAGAGGAGAAAAGATGACACTAGCGGAACTACACAAAACTGATGTGCTGCAACTGGAATTGGTTATACAAAAAGGAGAATATTTGTATGTTCGGGTGAGAAGTCACTCATCGGTGTGGAGGATCTGAATATTTTCCAGAGAATAATTTAACTTTAGGTATTGTGGCATGTGCGTTTTACTCAATACCATACATTGCTTGACTGTATTTTTCAATACTGCCATACTGGATTTTAAAGAATCGTGGGGTTGAATGATTAATCTTATGTTTATGCTGACAATGCTTGCTGCTGCTAAAATACTGTTTTTAATGCTGTACTGAATTGAGAAATGTTATACCGTTAATGACGTGTTCTAAAGTTGTTGAGTCGTGGCATGTATGTTACGCATGGGAGGTACACCCTAATGGTATTTTAACATTAAAGTTTGCTTGCCAAAAAGTTTGCATGTGTATATTAGGCTGAACTTTCAAAGTCATGCTGGATTTTAAAGACGTATAATTTGAGGTTGGATGCTAGAGTCACATGTGCAGAGTGACATTTTAATGTTGTGATATTAGTATCTTGGTCCTTATTTTTGACCGTGTTTTCGACTATCTTTCCTAAGGGATTGCGGATGTGGGGTCAGTGTGTTAAGCCCAATGTTAAGGGGGGTACAACCCAGTGATGGATACGTGGGCAGTATATTAAGCCCAATATTAAGGGGGGGTTCAACCCAGTGATATGTGTCAATCCTTCCTAAGGGGTTAAGGATGTAGGGGCAGTGTATCATGCCCATTTTTAAAGGGGTACATGTTACACCCCAATGCAGTAAAGGGTAGGTGTAACTCTAGTTATATTTAAGGGAATGGTGAGGGGTGTATGTTGTTACACCCCAATGCAGTAGAGGGTAAGTTAAACCCTGGCCCTGTGTTAATTAATTTTGAGGGGGTACAAGTTACAAAACTCTAGCCCTGTTGAGTGTTGAGTTGTGCAGGGCAACAGGCTTGTCCTGTTATGGTATGAGTGTTGTGGAGGGGAACAGGTAGTTAGTGTTCTCTGCTGGGGGAGCATGGAAGTTTTAAGTTATTTGAGCACTTGTATTGTAAATTTGTGGAATGTATTGATTAACTGTGTTTTACCATCTTACATCGCATTGGAGTATTGCAATTATGCCAAGAGTGTTCGTTTAACCTTTTCTGTTTATTTCGTTGGGTTGGTACTTAACTGTAATCTACAACTAAGCTAATAAACCTACTTCCTTTATGACCTACGAGCATCCATTATTGATTACAACAGTGCTGCATCACAGCAACCACCAAAATACTACTAGACTGCCACACCCCACAAACCCATAAAAGTGGGTGCTAATAAAGACAACAAGCGGTCAGTGTGTCATGGGTTGTACACAATGTTACATTTCAGAATGCTTTGGCTAGCAAAGGAATAAATGAGATTTCAAGTTGTCTCGCGTCTCACACATAAGCAATCCATTCAGCTTGTTTCCCTTTGGATTTGGGGACAAGTAGTCATGTATTATAATGTCAAAATAAGATTAAAATTACGAAAAAGGAAATTGAAAAGAGGATTGGAAAAACTTCATATGTGCTTTTTCAAAGGGTTGAGGGGCAGAGAGATACCCATGGACAGATGATGGAATTATTTTTGATTCACAATGTGATTCAAAAAGAAAAGAAGGAGCCCCTTACAGAGTTCATATTTAGAACTGCACAAACCTCTGTTAAATTAAACTATTCAAAAAAATAAAATCTTCTTCCCCTATGCTGCAGTAAGCACCAGGCTTAACCTTGGTTGATGTGCTCTTCTGATACCAATTCACCCGTCATTAGAGCCTGTTGTGCTCTGTGATGAGGTTTTGCAGCACAGTAGGAGTAGTAACTTCTGCCACAGGCGTGGTGAAAGGGCTGCTGAAAAACTGAGCAAACTGCAAACAAATTTAAATAAAAAAATTAAAACTGCAATTTTAATGGGAATGCTGTAGCTTTTCTAAATGTAATTGAAACCACACATTGTTCATACTATATTCTGGTTGATGCACCTGCCCTGATCCATTGAGCCAATATGAGGACAAACATTTTATTTTTAGCCTCCAATTTCAAATTCCTTGACATTTACAGCATGGTTTAGAATTTTCCGTTGTACATTTAGCCACTTTATTTATATACACTTTATTTATCTGTTAATATTTCATTTTCTAAGCAGTTGCGGACCTCCCTGAGAGTGCTTTGCGGACCTCCAGGGGTCACCAGACCACAGGTTGGGAACCACTGCAGTAGTGCATTACACTCAGCCACTGAAAGTTGAGGCTTACCACCACTGCACTCAGGTTCCCTCCACTGGGGCAGGTAGGTCAGTGCAGTGTTCCACCAACCACCCGTGTGCAGCAGCCTGTCTAGTGACTGACTACTTCTGAGGTGTAGGAAGCTGGCCTGGTGTGTGGTGGGTACCTAAGGTACTTACACCTTATACCAGGTCCAGGTACCCCTATTAGTGTAGTGTAGGCAGTGGCTAGAAACTAGGCTCTCTAGAGGTAGCGGTGGATGAGCAGCCAAGGCAAATCTCAGAGACGTGCAAAGCTCATGCAATACCAATGTAGTCACACAGCAGTTACACACATGAAAGAAAACACTCAGGCCCTCATTACAACTTTGGCGGTCTTTGCCAAAGACCGCCGAAGCGGCGGGCACCAGAATACCACCAGTGCTGGCTGTATATCTGGCTCCCTATTTCGACTTTTCCACTGGGTCAGCGGACAGTAACAGTGTTACCGTCCACTGGCCCAGTGGAAAAGTCACATCAACATTGCAGCCGGCTTGTAATAGAGCCGGCGGCAATGCTGATGTGCAGCGGGTGCAGTAGCATCCGTCGCGCATTTCACTGCCCGAAATTCGGGCACTGAATGCGCAATGGGGCTGTGCCTGGGGGTCCCTGCACTGCCCTTGCCAAGTGTATGGGCAGTGCAGGGGCCCCCAGGGGCACCCCGAGTCCCCCTTACTGCCAGCCTTTCCATGGCGGTGTTTACCGCCGTGGCCAGGCTGGCGGTCGGGGATTATGATATGTTGGAGGGGCCGGCCGTATGGCCGTGTCATAATAGCTGGCGGAACACCCCCAGCCTGTTGGCGGTGTTACCGCCAGCTTACCGCCAGGTTCGTAATGAGGCCCTCAGGGTTCCAAAAATAAAGGTACTTTATTTTAGTTACACAATTACCAAAAAGTACTAGAGAGGCAATCCTCCAACAGGAGGTAAGTAACACACTGGATATGTACACTAGTAATCAGTAATAGGCATAAAAAGTGATAGAAAACAGTGCAAATGCAAATAGACAATAGTGACCCTAGGGGAAGCCCAAACAATATACTACAAAAATGGAATGCAAAGGCAGGACCTCCACCTAGGTAAGTGGAATGTATAGAGGGGCGCTAGGGGAACTAGGAAACCCCAAAGGTAAGTACCACAGTGCCCTCCAGCGACCAGGAAGAAAGGAGTAAGTTGCTGGATTTTGCCCAAACCACCCAAAAAGAAGGAAAAGAAGAAAATGCAACACCCAGACAAGACTGCAAGAAACCAGTGGTGGATTCCTGAGGAGGAAAACCTGTGGGAAGAAGGGGACCAAGTCCAGAAGTCACAGGAGAGTCCAGGGGGAGCAGGAGCTACTACCCACCCAGCTGTGGTTGCAGGAGTTGGTCGATAGTAGGATGTAGACAGTCAGGAATGCAGCCCTGGAGCAGGTGAAGAGTTTCTGGAGGATGCACTCGATGTCCCATGCCAGATGGATGATTGCAGTTGGTCAGTGGCGTGGAAAAGCCAACAACAAGCCTTGGCAAAGGCAGAAGTCGATGTGAAGCAAACGTGGAGCTGCCGGGGACCAGCAAGGTCCAGGAGGACTCAACCCACAGAAGGAGTCCTAGGGGGACCCTCAGCAGCAAGGGAGAGAGTCCACAGAAGAAGAGGCAGCCCCCACAGGAGTCCCACTGGAATGGGAACCAGGAGTCGCAGAGGAGACCAAGCAGCACAACTGTAGAGGGTTCCCATGCAACAGGAGAAGCATGCAGAGGGCTGTGAGTCACAGGAAGGAGTGCTGAGGGTTGGGGCTACACAGAGCCTGAAGATCCCTTGGAGGAGATGCCAACAAGCCTTGGTAGCTACAAGAGATGCAGTGCAAGGGGTACTGTCCTGCATGGGAAGGCAAAGGCTTACCTCCACCAAAGTTGGAAAGCTGGCAAAGAGGACCAAGAGGACTAATCTGGACCACCACCCATCATGCAGGATCCACACAACTCAGGATGAGAGGAGATCCACGCATCTGGTCATCGTTGCAGTTGTTGCCTGCGGATGCAGGGGAGTGACTCCTTCACTCCAAGGGAGATGCCTTCTTGTGCAGACTGAAGACTTGCCACCCTCAGAGGATGCACAACTGGGGAAATGTTGCAGAAGCTGGAAGGAGCCGTCCAAACAATGTTGCAAGCAGAGTCTTTGTCATGGATGCAGATTGTCGATTCCTAGAGGGTCCAGGAGCTAGAAGTTGAAGTAGAGGTTGCAGAGGAGTCTTGCTGGAATTTTGCAAGCTTAATCTGAGTACCCACCCAAGAGAGAGAGACCCTAAATAGCCCTGAAAGGGGGATTGGTCACCTATCCAGTTGACCACCTATCAGGAGGGGGCTCTGACTTCACCTGCCTGAGATGCTCTCAGAGGTCCCTGCCAATCTTGGATTCAAGATAGGAGAACCCAGGGACACTCTGGAGGAGCTCTGGGCACCACCCCTGGGGTTGTGATGGACATAAGAGTGGTCAGTCCCTTTCCCTTGTCCAGTTTCGTGTCAGAGTAGACTGGTTTATGCACAGAGGGCTCCAAATGTGCCCTTCCAAGCATACTAGTGGCTTGGGGAGGGTACCCCTTCCAAGCCTTGTAACACCTATTTACAAAGGGAGAGGGTGTTACCCCCCTCTTCCAAATAAAATCCTTTGTCCTGCCTTCCTGGGCTTGAGCTGTTCAAGCAGCAGAAGGGCAGAAACCTGTCTGAGGGGTGGCTGCAGCTTGGGCTGCCCGGCAAACCCCAGAAGGCTTGTAGGAGCAATGCTGAGGATCCTCTAAGGAGCCCCCGAGTGCATGGAATCATACTTCCAATACTGGCAACAGTATTGGGATATGATTCCGACATGTTTGCTACCAAACATGCCTAGGTTCGGTGTTACCATTATGTTGCTGTACATAGGTAGTGACCTATGTCCAGTACAAACATAAAATGCCGTCCCCGCAATCACAAAGTCCTGTAAAATGGAATTGGAGTTCGTGGGGGCACCTCTGCTAGTGCAGGGGTGCCCTCACACACAGGTACTTGCACCCTGCCCTCTGGGCTAGGAGGGCATACCATAGGGGTGACTTACAGTGACCTGGTGCAGTGACCTGTAGCAAAAAGGGTGCATGCACCCTATGGGGCGGGCTGCACTGGCAGGCCTGCAGATACACTTTGCATGAGCTCCCCATGGGTGGCATAATACATGCTGCAGCCCAAGCGGATCTCCTGGTACCCCAATGCCCTGGGTACCTGGGTACCATATGCTAGGGACTTACATGGGGGCAACAGTATGGCAAATGTGGGATGTAAGTAACCAAGTTTGAAGAGAGAAAGCATAATCACTGAGGTCCTGGTTAGCAGGATCCCAGTGAACACAGTCAAACACACTGACAAACAGGCAAAAAGTGTGGGTAACCATGCTAAAAAGAGGCTACTTTCCTACATGAGGGCACATGTACATGCATCTGCGGCCAACGAAGGCACTGGATGGGGATTGGACTTTTTCTTTTGATAAGAAAAAATCCAAACACCCTCTGGCTACCTTCAGCAGCACAGACACACAAGGGGCACCAGAAATAGGCCAGATGCTTACTGATTTCTTCTTAGTCTTAGAAAAAATCCAAACACTGTCTAGTTCCCTGCTGGGGCACATACATTTGTATCTGTGCTCCAAAAAGGATTTTGATTTTTTCCTGTTATAAGAAAAAATATAAACATCACCAGACTCATTTTGGAGGTACAGACACAGTGACTCTTCATTTCACAGTACCTTCCATGGAGAGAGCAGCATGGTGGGAGACAGGGGTATCCTGTCTGTGACCCAGCAAGGAGCTGGACACTGTTGGCAGTACCTTTTGCCAAAATACTGCTGAAGCTTTTGGCAGTACCTTTTGCCAAAATACTGCTGTCCACCAGGGTGGTAATGGCCCCTTAAGTCTGACAGTCTCGTCAATCTGCTTCCTCCCAAATTGTTTATATATGTTACTGCCGTCACATTGTCCATCTTCAACAGAACTCAATTTCCCTTCAGCTATCTTCTGAAACTGCTAAAGGCAAATAACCCCACTCTTATTTCTTGACAATTATGTGATCCTCTCTTTCCAAAACATCCAAAACTCCACCTATTTCCTGTCCTCAGTGTTTAAAGTGGGAGAGACCTGAGGGGCACGTGCCCACATTTTTTAAATTTAACCAAAACAATTCCTTTACTTTTTGAGAAAAGAGAACCATCCTGGGACAGTTAATGTGTGCATCTGGTTAATCTGCAAATGTAAGGGGTTTTCAGAAGCTGGAATTGCTTTAATTGGCGGAATCACTTGAAGCTTCCTGATGACACAGATGTATTATTTTTGAGTGGTTGCAAGGGAGTTACCAGCTGAGCTGTGAAGTGTGTGCTTTTAAATGGCAGTTCTAAAAAATGCATTAGTAACAGTCTTGGTATTACTAAAAGCAAAATTTTAGAAGCATTTTTTTATCTAAAAATATTTCTTGTGCAATTTGCAGCAGCCTATGTTATAGTGTGTATAATGCAAGTTTCAAATAATGACTTACATATTCACAGTGCTTTCTGTCGCAGACTGGGACTGTATCACACTAAACATACACAAGTCACTATGCTTCATTGCATCATTCAGGATTCATTTCCCACTGATTAACTTAACTTGCATTTATTTTTCATTTAAGCTGTATTATTTTATATGTAGTTACTTGAAGGTGAAACACTGAAAAAAGTTACAGATTTTTTTTCTTAGTCAAGCCCTTGACTCTGCCCCCCTGCTCACTCACTCCGCACCCATTGTGCACAGCATCACACTTCCCAAATAATTTTGTATGCACCTTGACTGCTGCCTGTCCTGAACACATTGAACCCTATCCTGATTTGCTCGAATCTGTCTCTAGAACATAATATGGTTTCATCCCAAATATTCTTCTACCGTTCCAGGCCTCCAAATTTTCCATCCACCACTTAAACTCCTCCCTCACTTCTAGACTCATGGATATCTTGTCCAAATACCACAGACCCTCTGACAGGCACAAAGTCTTTCAACTGGAAATATAGCTTGCATTAAATAAGATCACAGACCAATTACAGTTGCCAACTCTCTCAACTTCACTTACTCCTTTTTCAACAGAATTTTTACTTCTTGTCTTATCTTCCTTACTTTTTTCCAGTAACTGTAACCGACTCACAACTGTGTTCACCACAAACCCCAGAAATTCCAAAGTTTGAGATGGAACCATGATAGATTTTTCAATATTGATTATGAAACCCAGTGATTTCAGCAAATTATTTACCAAATTCATTTGACTCTTCAACTCCTACAAACTCTCATCATTACGAAAATGTAATCTAGTTACAAAATCAATCTTTTACCTCTTCCTCTCACAAATTCCACTAGTGGTTTTAAAACCTTTTTGAAACACCATAGAGCTGCTGACAAACCTAAAGGGAGACATTTAAATTGGTATAATTGCCCCTTCCTTCTGAATTGCACATAGCACTGACTCATCAAGGCAATTGGAATCGTGAAACAGGCATCTTTGAGATCCATTTTCCCCATCCAATCCAAATCCTAAAACATATGCCCCAAAAGATTAATCACTTTGATTTTAAAATGTTTGTATATCACAAATAGATTTAAGTTCCTTGAATGTATTACTAGTCTCAAACCTTTGTTCTTTTTTCCTACTAAAAACAGGGAACTTACAAATCCAACCTGTTGTTCTCCCTTTACTTTTGCATCTTTTGTTAACATCTGAGCCACCTCCTCTGTTACAAAATCCTCCAACTCTTTTTGAAATATTAATTTGTTTGGTTCTTTCGACTGGTGAGATTCTGAATAAAAGTCTATTTGGTAACCCCTCCAGCTGCCAAAACTCCATTGATCTTGATAAAATCTCAACCTTCCTCCCACCCTTCTTTGGATACAACCAGAAACTGTCTTCATATTCACCTTGTCCCAGGTTGGCACTTTGGCCTCTTCCTCTGGATGTTCTTAATCTGCCTCCGCTCCCTCGTTGGGGATAGAAACTGGGACCTTCCTGGTTTCCTCTCTAATTTTCACCACTTTGGTATCCTGTGTACTGGGACTTATAATTTCCACGTCTGAAAAGCTGCCCTCTCCTCCCAGCCTTCCCATATAAACGATTTCCTGCAAATACTCACTGCATTGAAACTTGCATCTTATCTAAACGAGTGAATGTCTGTACATGTTTGCTTAACATTTTAACCATTCCTTCCCTAAATAATAGACCGTTGGCCTCTTCACTGGATTCTTTTGTTTTACAAAATCTCCCAATTTTGGACTAATATGAATGAGAGCAGTTTTACATCTTTCAGCTAGTAGGCCTGCATTTGCATTCCCTAAAAAGCAAATTTCACATTGACATCATCCTCTCAATAGGTGAATATTCAAATCATTTCCCTTCAAATAAGCCTCCTCCACTGAATCAAACATCCTTGCTAACAGTCCCAGAATATCTAGAAGTGTATCTTGTCATTGCTTCAAATACCTTTCTAAGCCTTTTCTTAGATCTCTTCCCATTTTAAAGTGGTAAATGATCAACTCTGGGTCCAAATTAGGTGTAATAGTCTCCTTCTCATCTATCACAGGGTGTGAACATTCTGTCCTCATAATATACCTTTCTTCCCTTTCTAAAAGCCTTTTTATCCGATGCTTTGTGTACTCAGCCACATGCTCTAATGGCCACCAATCTTTACCCCTTGGGTGTCTTATATCAGTGGGATAGGATAATTTTTCCTTCTAATGGATCCACGAATGACTTGTTTCCTTGGATAAATTGCCCCTTGACCAAATTTGTCATCTATACAATCCTTGTAATTCAAGTCTACAATATACTCATCAGAATCAGCTTCATTGCCTGTTGATTCTAAAATCATAAAAATTATTCTCCTCGTTTACAGTGTTAAACTGCCCCTTATGAGTACCGCTTTGGACACCAATTCTTTGTGAGCTACATACTGTAGGACTCTCTTCTTAATAGATGCAACTTCTCTATGTTTCCTCTTTTTTATACATTTGCCACATGGGCCACTGTTTACCGTGTCTTCCTCTGCTGAGACTGAAAAATATTATTTCTCATCGAAATGAATTAATTCTCTCTTACTGCTAAGAACCTTCTTTACTGTCTCCTGAACAGCATCATGGAGTTCCTGTGACATAATTTTCATTATAATGTTCTCCTGGCTATTCTCCCCAGTCTCCTGTTCTGTCATAATCTCAATTTAATATCTTTGTTTTATAAATATACTCTTTTTATTTATACATTTTCTGCCTACTTCCTTTTTATAAACCGTCCTTACTCAGTCTTTCAAACGTTGAAGTCTGTTGTTCAGCAACGTACGCTTACAATATCGCATTTTGTTGCTAAGCAGCCTGCCCCACCTGCCGAATTCCCCCTGAAACAAGTCTGTTTGTTTTCAAAGAAGGCCTTTCTCCTCTGAAAACTGCACTTTTGACCCTAACGTCAGACTGTAGTGTGCCCTTTTTAAATACGGCAGTTTGCACTTGTCATGCAGTTGAAACCTTTGCTAGCAATACTCGAACGGTCTCAGCACGAGCGGCCACAAGGCGGCTCTGGTTACTTAATAAATACTTAATCTAATGTTCGACAATGTTCAGTTGTTTAATGCTCATATTTCTTTTAAACAAACACATTTAGCTATTTACTTAAATTATACTTACTTCTCTACTTCAGATTAAAACATAATTGAAATGTAAATGGCTAGCAATACTTATATAAAATTCAGGCCCAGATTTATGGTGGCCTACCGCCATCCTAACGCCATAACATTAGCGTTATTTTTTTATGCTAATGTGGCATTGGAAGGGCAAAAACACTGCACAATAGTTACAAAGTGGTGCAATGCTTGCATTGCACCACTTTGTAACCCCTTGCGCCACATTATGCCTGCGCCAGGCATAATGTATGAAACGGGGCGTTCCAGCGCTAAAGGGGCCATAAAAATGCACCATTTTATCAGCATTTTTGAACGCCTGTTAAGTGCAAGGCAGGGGTTGGCTGCAGGGTGCAGGTCAGGCCCTGCGACCTTCCCCCTACAACCTCTCAACCCCACACCTTTCATGAAGTGATTTGTTGTTTGGTGGATATGTGATCATATTCCTGCTTCTCCAAAATTGGAGGGAAACCCTATCAGGGGGGGGTTCAGTTAGCAGTCCATCACCCTGGAAAAAGGATGAGAAGATGCTGCGTACCACTAATGTATATGATGAGGGGCTTCTAGGTCATTTTACATGCTCGTAGTATCACTACAGCAACGAGCAAAGATAAAAAGCCTTCCATTTCAGATAACTTTTCAAGATGGAACTGCTGGGAATTCCCACTTGATTTGCCTTTGCCATGCACAAGACATGAGGATGATGTGTACTTTACTGAAGTAAATGCTTCTTAGTTTGATGGAGATGTGATCCTCCTGTGCATCAAGAACGTGCCACCAAAATCTGTGGGAAACACGCTTGATGGGCCTTTTAGTAACTTGTCCAACATCCTGGGAAAAGGGCTGGAAGATGTTGCATACCACTAATGTACATGGGGCGGGCCACGAGGGCTGGGCTTATAGGAAATTTTACTTACTTGTCGTTTTTAAAAGGGAGAACACAATCTTTGGTCTCAGCCGCAGATGACAAGAAATGACCCATTCTTCACACCTCCATCAAGGTTTACAGATAGCTTTTCAAACTAGAAATGCAGAAAAAGCACACTTGCTTTGCCTTGGCCATAAACAAAAGGTTAGGATGGTTAATACTTTACAATAGTGGAGCTTCAACTTGGGCTGTTCCTTTGTTTAGATCTGTAAGTGCTTCCAGTTGAGGTTTAATTTCTATGAAATGAGCATCATGCCAAAATGAATCTTGCCCTGCAGATTTATCCAAGAGGAGGCCCTTGTTTTGTTCAAAATGTCTACCCAACTGGAGTACTTTCTACTGGCTAATTAGTAAGTGTTACATCGTTGGGTAAATGTATAGTGCATCTCCAATACTGCAGCTGCGTAAAGGACACCAAGATAATGTCTCCAGTGAGCTTGGTGTCTGTAACTTTGCCTATGTGATTGTTCCTTGAATGTCTTCATTTTCAATTTTTTATGGTGGAACCTCAGGGAAACACACTTGCTTTGCCTTGGCGATGTGCAAGACGAGAGGATGATTTGTACATTACAGAAGTAAGTGCTTGTTTGTTCAATTTGATGAGGACCGCGGGGGAACCTCAAGGTCCTCCCTGTTCCAGCCTGCTTCATGCCTCCTGCGGAAGCGGGCCTTGCTCCTGCGTGCATGGAGCTGCTAAATATGCAGTTCCCTGCATGCGGGAGCAACATTTCATGTGTTTCCCTGCCCACATGACAGCTGGCAGAGAAATAGATGACAACTCTGCTCCCAGGAAGCGGGAGCAGTTTTTAGGCTCCTGCTTGCTGGGAGCAGAGTTAGTGTTTGCTTGGCTGGAGCTGTCACAGCTCCCACCAAGCAAAAGCAAATAGCTATCTCCTGAGGGTGGGCACCTCGAGAGTTAGCAGGAGCCGGACCTGGGGGTTGGCAGTCCCCACGGCCATTAATTGCTCACTCTTTAAAAAATTTAATTGGCCCTGGGTAGGTGGTGGCCCCCGGGGTGTGGGGGGACTGCGCAGCCCCCTGCAGTATTTTTCATTTAACCTCATGGATGTGGTGGTTCCTGGGGCTTCCAACAGCCCAAGGTGGGGGTCTGTGCGGCCCTCCACCATCAAATCAATCACGCCCCAGGGAGGTGGTGGTCGCCGGGGCTCATTTGAGCCCATGGAGGGGGGGTCTGCACAGCACCCCTTCCAAAATTATTTTAAAGCCCCACAGAGGTGGTGGTGCCCAGGGCTCCCAGACCCCACCTCCTTTTGTTATAGTAGCTCATGCCCTGGGGACCTGGCCCACTTAATTTTTAACAAGCACGGGGACTGCGCTTATGTTTTTTAAAAATAATTTTCAGCCAATTCGGGGACATTCCTCAAATTTCACAGAAAATGTTAAAAACACTAAGGCTAGGCAGTCATGGTATACGTACCCTGCTCCTTTTCTTTTTATTTGCTTTTTTTTGGGGACTCTACTGAAGCTGAACCCGAAATGGCGGCCAACACTTCCTGGTTTAAGTGATGGCAGCCAAACAGATCTCAGCACAAGATCTCTGGGATCTGCGGAGCCTCTGTTCCCCTATATATCTATTTATTTCCCTTTAATAGCTCTAAAAGTACTGAATGGATTTACACCAAATCAAAAAATGCCGGCTTTCTGGACCAAGAGCTAGCTTTCTGCCAAATGTGGTGTAATTCTGTCCAGCGGTTCGGGCTGTAGTAATGTTCAAAATTTCTATTAACATGGGAACAAACATTTTTTTGACCCCCTTTTCCCCAGCATGACGAATCACCCGAAAGTAACCTTGCACAATAAGACATAGCAGGACACTTTTCAATTTTTTTTTAGTGAAGATTCATTGAACAGCACCAAAGTTATAGGCAAGTCAAAAAAACAATTTTCCTATGGAAATTAGGTCATAACCACCGCCAGTACGCATTATATATATCACTGGAAAAAAAACAAAGGTTACAGGAACATTATAGTTAGGTGCATTTTTTAACTACACAAAAACATAGAAATTCACATAACTATGGCGTGTCTGTCACCTTTGTTTTTTTAAGTGAATTTCGATTATTTTTTTATTGTAACGTTTTTTTAACGTAGAAGGTATGGTGAGTGGGTGATATTTTTGTTTTTCCCACTGGGCTTTGGATTCGCGGCCCTAGATATACAAACTTTTATTTCTTTAATAACTCCAAAACTAGTAAATAGATTTGCATCAGATAACAAAAAGAGATCTTTCTAGACCAAGATCTAGCATTGTGCTAAATCTGCTGAAAATCCATTCAGTGGTTCGGGTTGTAGTTGTGTTAAGAAAATGCTAAATTCCCATAGACATTGCATGGGAAAAAGTGTTTTAGGATACCATTTTCCTCAGCTCCCGCTTGATGAATCACCCCTGGAAACCTTCCACACAGCAGGTAAAGTGAGTGTCAAACTAGTTTTGAAAAGTTCTTGAAGATTTGTCAAATGGCACCAAAGTTATTAGCAAAAGAAAAAACACTTCTTCTATGGGAAAGGTTGGCCCTAACTATAACTACCGACTGGCTATTGCCAGTAGGTACTATATATATTCATTAAAAAAAACAAAGGCTACAGGGACATTATAGTTAGATTAATGTTTTACCAGTACAAAACCATAGAAATTCAGCAGTTATAGTTAAACTTATGTTTAGAAACTATAACTTGTGGCCTAAAGTTACTTAACAGCCTGAATTGTTTCTTCATTCATTACTGCTGAATGTCTATGAGTTTGTATGGGTAAACCGTCAACCTAACTATAGCAACCCTGTAACCTTTGATTTTTTCAATGAATTTCTATGTTTTTTTTAACATAAAGTAATATATAGTTACAGTACATTAATACAACCACCAGCTCGCACAGCCTTTGACTGTGCAAGGCAGGGTTTGGTGTGTGAGTGGTGCATTTTTTTTCTCTTGGGTTTCTGATCTGTGGATCCATCACATATTTACATTGAAATTTACTTTAAAATGAGTTAGAGTTATGTCAAGTCACTATAACTTGTACCCTAAGATAACTTGGGGCATGAGTTATCGTTACTTGAAATGACTCTAACTATAACAGCTGAATTTCTATGGTTATGTGCATGTAATTTCAGAACCTAACTATAACGTCCCTGTAACCTTTGTTTTTTTCAGTGAATTTCTATTTTTTTTTTAACACAGAGGGGTTGCATCCAACACCCAATAGACCTTTGGCCGTGTACAACACTGGTTGGCCGCAGGGCAACGATAGGCATCCAACCCCATGCATGCATCCAGTAGCCTTGGCCAAGAGCAAGAACTTAGGATAATATGTACTTTATGAAAGCAAAGCTTCAACTGGGGCACCTGCTTTGATTATATTTGTAAGTGCTTCCCATTGTGCTTTGATTTGTGTGAAATGACCCTTGGTGCCAGAATGTACCCTGAGCTTCTTATTTTTCCAGGGAGAGTCCACAGTCTTGCACAAAATGTCTACCCAACTGGAGTAATTTCTACTGCCTAATTAGTAGGTACTACCTCGTTAGTTAAATTTATAGTGCATATTCCACACAACAGCTGTGTAAAGGACCCCAAGTTAATGTCTCCAGATACCTTGTTTGTCCATGATTTTGGCAATCTAATTGTTCCACGAGCATCTTCATACTGATAGCATGAATCGTGGTGCAGAGAAGACAATAAGACTACAAAGAGTAGAATCTTCACCAAACAAAGGTGCTTTTCTCTTTGGGGAGCCGGCATTGCTCCTGCATGGGTGAGCTGGAAACAATGCAGTTCCCTGCTTTCTGAGGCAATCCTTTCATCTGTTTTCCTGCTCACCTAACAGCGGACAGGAAAACAGATGAAAAGTCCATTCCCAGCGAGTGGGAGCAGTATTCCTGAACGCAGACTTACACTTGCTCTCGCCGGTGGGAGCTGTTAAAGCTCCCACCAAGCGAAAGCAACCTACTTTCTCCTGAGTGTGGGCACCTCACAAGATAGGGAGCCGGTCCTGGGGTATGGCGGTTCCCAGAGCCATTAGTAGCTCCAGGAGGGTCCCCCTCCTTTTGTATGCACAGGGCCAGCGCTGGGGAGGTGGTGGTCATGGGGACCGTTAATGGCTT
Organism: Pleurodeles waltl; assembly: GCF_031143425.1. NCBI lineage: Eukaryota > Metazoa > Chordata > Amphibia > Caudata > Salamandridae > Pleurodeles > Pleurodeles waltl. The sequence continues at coordinate 397,177,870 of NC_090448.1, forward strand.
GGGAGGGGGGCCACACAGCCCTCCTCCCACTTTTAATTTTGTAACAGGTCTCGAGGAGGTGGTGGTTCCCCGTGCCCAGGGGAACCGCACGGTCCCCCTCCAAACAATTTAGTTAAGTCCTTGGGAGGTGGTGGTCCCTAGGGCTCCAAAGAGCCACAGAAGGGGGGTTTACGTGGCTTCCTACATAATAGCAGTTGAGGCCCAGGGAGGTGGTGGTCCCCGGGGCTCAAAGGAGCCCATGGAGGGGAGTCCGTGTGGCCCCCTTCCAATATGTGAAAAAAGACCCGTGAAGGTGGTGGTCCCTGGGGCTTAAGAACCCCAGGCATCACCTGGAGGCTTGGAGGTTTAGGATAGGGGAGGAGCGGGTCTCAGTGCACTCCCTCCTTTTTTTGTTTTTAATACCTCATGCCCCCGGGGCCTGGCCCACCCAGGAGCTAAACAGTGAAGAAGGGCAGGAGACCGCACTTGTTTTTTTTTTTTTTTTTAAGTTTGCCAGATTCACCGATCCTCTTCGAATTTTGGCAAAAGAATTTAAAAATGCTTTTTTGCCATGGTGGGGTCCCTGGAGGACACTAGCACCTGGGCTAGAGGTTCAGGGTATTCCTACTCTGCCCCCTTTTCTTTTTTTAAAATGTTTTTTGGAGACTCAGCTGAATACCTAAGGGTGGTAAAAAAGTGACACAACCTACCCTGTAGCTAGACGCTATCAGTAAGTGCATGTAGGGGGAGTACACGCTCTCAAGTATAGTGTCATTGATGGAATAGCAACAGATGCTAGGGGATAAAAAGAAATAAGAAATTAAGAATACTGGAGTCTAAGTACATACTAACTTTTGACAGCAAAGAACCAAATGGATTGAATTGTGAAGAGAAGCTGCATGTGCACCTTTATTGAGAAGAACTCTATGTAAAAAGATTGGTATCTTCAGAAATTAGTTAATTTGTTATGACAGAGTATCAAATGCAAAATGTATATTATACTGTTTGTAGTTAAAACAATTTATATATATAACCTAGTGGCGGTTGCCACTAGGTAATTATAGTTATGACCAAGTTTCTATAGAAAGAGCATTTTTTGTTTTGCTAATAACTTTGGCGCCACTTGACGAATCTTCACGAAATGTTCCAAGAAAATATGATGCTCACTTGAGCTGCTGTCTGGAAAGTTTCAGGTTGATCCATCCGGGGGGCTGAGAAAAAGAGGGGTCCCAAAACACTTTTACCCCCATTCATTTTTCCATATCAAAAATTGAACTGCGATAGTGCCGAAACTACTGGACGGAATTGCACCAAATTTGGCAGAAAGGTAGGTCCTGGGCCCAAAAGCGACCTCGTTTTGTTTTGGTGGAAATCTGTTCAGTAGTTTTTGAGAATTTAAGGGGAAAACAAATTTGTGTATAGAAGGACGCAAAGGATTCGCGACCCCTTACGACCTCGTGCTGAGATCTGATTGGCTGTCAACACTTCAACCAGGAAGTGTTGGTAGTCATCTTGGGATTCAGCACCTGAGTCCTAGACAAAAATGTAAAAAAAAAGAAAAGGGGCCAAGGTACAGATACCCTGACCCCATAACTCTGGTGGTGGGGTCCGAGAGGGACCCCCCCCCCCAGGGATAAGAAGCATTTTCTTAAAATTTTCAAGGCAGATCTGGTGAAATCTTTTTTTTCAAAGAAAGCACTGACTCCCGCGCTTCATCTTTTTTAAGCCCCCTGGTGGACCAAGTCCTGGGGCATTCTTTTATTGTAGTGCGGGTGGCAACTGGTCCCCCCACAGCCACAGAGACCACCACCTCCCCAGGGCTTTAATCAATTAACACTCGTGGGACCGCCACCTCCCCGGGGCTTAATGAATTAAATAGGGGGCACCTGTCCCCCCCAGCCCTGGGGACTCCCCGGGGCTTTCTTAATATTCAGTGCAGAGGGGGGCATGTGGCCCTCCCACTGCCCCGGGGACCACCACCTCCCCAGGGCAAACATAAAAAAAAGTGAAGGGGGTCCATTTCGGTTCCCTTGTAGCACCGGGGACCACCACCTCCCCTGGGCTAGACTTCTGGGAGGCGGGCTGTGCAGCTCCACTCAAGGAGCCAATGATGGCCCCAGGGACTGCTTTGTCCCAGGGTGCCCAACCCCTTTAACAGCTGCAACCAAGTCATAGCAAGTACTCCACTTTTTGACAGCGGGACCTGTCAAATAGAAAGTAACATTTTCATCTCTGTTCCCTGCACGCATTTATGCCTAAATTGACAATTATTTCTTCCAACCGATCCGCAGATCATCCGTATGGCTCAGCGCAGTCCCCTTATGTGAACTTGCGGTGGATCCACGGATCTGGAGAAAAATTGTCAAAAACAAACACCCACTGCATCCAACCCCATGCTGCATACAGCCAAAGGACATGCTCAGCTTGGGTTTGGGTGCATGCAGGAGGGTTGGCCGCAGGGTCTTTCCATAGGCCAGGACTGCAGCCAGCACCTGCTGCGCACGGCCAAAGGCCCTGCGCAGCACTGGATTTAATAATGTCTGTTAAAAAAACATAGAAATTTAATGAAAAAACTAAGGTTACAGGGATGTTATCGATAAGTTGATGTTTTAACCATACAAAACCATAGAAGTTCAAAAGTTTTAGTTATACTTATAGCTATGCTTATTTGTAGAAACTATAACTTGTGCCAGAAAATAACTTTAGGCAATGAGTGATAGTTTCTTAACATAAGTATATCTATAAGTATAACTGCTGAATTTCTATGGGTTTGTATAGGTAAACCGTCATCTTAACTATAACATCCCTGTACCTTTGTTTTTTCCAGGAAAAAAAAAATACATATATATATACATATACATATATATATATATGTATAGATATATATATATATATATATATATATATATATATATATATATATATATATATATATACCTATAATTTATGGCCTAAGGTAACTATAACCCGCTCCCCTGCCGTACACAGTTTTTTCTTCACTAATTCGACTGCTAATGTTTCATTTATATTTTCAATGACGTTATAGAAGCTGTCATTAGTGGTGTAATATCTGTGGTAATTAGCAGTGCATGGCGAGGGCGCGAGTTATAGTTACCTTAGGCTGCAAATTATAGTTCCTTGACAGCTCTCACTTGCTGGAATTGGAGTGTTTGCTGTGACTTGGCAGAAGCTGTCAAAGCTCCCGCTAAGTCACAGCAAACAGCTATGTCCCGGGGGGTCTGCACCCTGGGACATAGCAGGAGCAGGCCCTGGGGGGTGTCGGTCCCCTGGGTTATTATTGGCTCCTCGTGGCCCCCCCCTATCCTTAAACAGCCTCTGGAGGTGTTGGTCCCCAGGGCGGGGGAGGGAGGGGGCAGTGTGTGCTCTGGTCTCCACCGTTAATTTATCTTTTGCCCCAGGGAGGTGGCAGTCCCCATGGCTTTGGGGATGGCCCCCGCACATAACTAAATCTAAGCCCCAGGGAGGTGGCAGTTCCCGGGGCATAAATATGCCTTAGGAGGGGGGGGGGCCTGTGCGCCCCTCCTTTATTTTCACAGGGCCCCAGACCTGGCCCACCTGAGGGCTTTTTCCAAAACAAGTGCAGGACCCCGTGTTTGTTTTTTTTTTATTTTTGTCGCATATTTGCAACCCTCATCGCAAATTTTGGGCAATTTTTTGCCCTGGGAGACAGTCCTCCCGGGACCCCAGCACCAGAGCTAAAGGGTCAGGGTATCCCTACCCAGGTCCCGTTTCTTTTTTTCCATCTTTTTTTATGGGACTCGGCTTCATCCGAGTCCCAAGATGGCTGCCATCACTTCCTGGTTGAAGTATTAGCAGCCAATCAGAGCTGTGATTGGGAGTATTCACAAAGCCTTTGCGCCTCCTGGTATCTGTATTTCTTCTAATATCTCAAAAAACTACTGAACAGACTTACAAAAAGCACTCTTTCTGGACCAAGAGCTACTTTCCTGACAGATTTGGTGTATTTCCGTCCAGTGGTTTGGGCTGTAGTCATGTCTAAATCCCTATGGGAATTATAATGGGAAAGACACTTTTTTTGCCTCCCCTTTTTTTTTGGCCCTGCTTGACGGATCACTCCGAAACTTCCCAGGTACCACAAGATTCTCAGGAACAATTTTTAAAAACATTTTGTGAAGATTTGTCAAACGGCGCCAAAGATATAGGCAAGTTAAACAACACTTTTTCAATGGAAACATGTCCCTAACTATAACTGCCTACTGGCAAAAGCCAGTAGGTAATATATATATATATATATATATATATATATATATATATATATATATATAGGTTAAAGTGACCTTGTAGCTAGGCGAAAATGACAATTAAACATACTGTTTTAGACTAACAAAACCACTGAAATTCACCAGTTATAGTTATGTCAAGTAACTGTAACTTGTGCCCTAAGGTAACTATAATGCACGCCCCTGCCATGCATGGTCTTGTCATCAATGATGCCATTTCAGATGTTACAGTGATTTTATCACTGGTGTCAAAGATCATGTCATGAGTGATGTAATGTGTGGGATAATTAGCTGTGCGTGGCAAGGGCGTGAGTGATAGTAATGTTATGGCACGAGTTACAGTTGAGCTTTAGGGCCTTTCTTTTGTTTTATTTTAAATGTTGCTGTGGATTTGAAGATCCTCCATGAATTTGCTGCAAAATTTTTAAAAAAACAATTTTGTCCCCTGAAGGTGGTCCTTGCGGGACCGCCCCCCCCAACCAGGTATAGGGGGCAAGGTATCAATAGCTTGCCCCCTTATATCTATATTTTACATTTTTTGTAGGACTCCGGAATGAGTCCTGAGTCCTAAAATGGGTGCCGCCACATCCTTGTTGATGTGGTGGCAGCCAACCAGATCTCCTATGAGATTGGTCAGCTCCAGGAGTCCTCTGTTGCATGAATTATACCATTATTTTAGCGTTAGTTGCTCAAAAACTACCAAGTGGATTTACACCAAATCACAAAAAGCACGCTTTCTGGACAAAGATCTAACTTTCTGCTAAATAGATGTAATTCCTTTCAGCAGCTTTTGCAGTACCACTGTTCAATTTTCCTATAGAAAAACTAATAAGGAATATGTGTTTAGGGACCCTCCTCTCCCTTTTTTTCTCAGCCCCTGCTAGACAGATCACCCCAGATCTTTCCAGGAAGGAGGTGAGGTGGATGTGACACTTTTTGGAAAGTTTTGTGAAAATTCGTCAGACTGCACCAAAGTTAACAGCAGAACAAAAAATGCTTTGCCTACAGAAACGTGTTTCTAACTATAACTAAAGAATGTCAACCACCACTGGGTAATATATTTAACCCTAAAATTAACTGAAAAACAAAAGTTAAAGTGACGTTATATATTTAGGTGTTGAAGATAGATAGATAGGTAGATAGATAGATAGATAGATAGGTAGATAGATAGCAATAGGGTATCCGAAGGGTCAGTCAGAGGGATCTAGTTAAGAATCCCTGTCACCTACCAAAAGGACACCCTATTTTTATTGAAATGCGGGGAAAGAGATGGTTGAAATATATAATGGGGCATTTGAGACTTCATTATGCTACTGATGTCGTACTCAGGTCGACATGTTTCAGCCTTTAGTTGGCCCACAAAGGAGTCAGGGGCTTTCTTCAGGACCAACAAAAACCCTGTGTGACCCTTCATATTTCTCCTAATCAAAATGGTCATACACGCACTCCATGCACACACGTACAAAACCAGGTGACTATTCTCTGGTTGCTTCAATCAGTAAGCTTTTCTTTCTTAGTAAAGGTTCCTATGGAAGAAACATGCAAAGACATTTATACATATTGACATTACTGAAAAACAACACTGAAAAGCACAGAAATCATAAAAAAGGAATCAAACAATAACGCAAACAGGTGGGATAAATTTGCACATTACAAATTGCCGGGCAAGCCATGCTTAGCCCACCCCTTGTGAAAACATTGTGCTGCTCCAGTGTTCACAGCACACTGTATATATTTCATGCTTGTGTAGACCCAATATCCAAATCATGCTTAACTTACAAGAGTGAAAAGGTGAATGCCAAAACACGTTTGTTGCATACATAAAAATAATATTCATTCTAACTACGGGATTCTAATGGTTCATGGAGGAGCGGAGTGGGGGAGCCTAATAGCCACGCACTGCAATCAAGCACAGGGAGAGAAAGCAGTAATTACATTTTGTGCCTCTGAAACCACTTGTAATCTCCAACCGATACTCTGAACATACCTATCAAGACTTTATCAAAGGCCAACTTCCATACGTTGTGAACACTGAAGTGTGTATGACCATTTTGATTAAGAGAAATAGATATGGTCACATAGGGTTTTTGGTCCTGAAAGAAGTCCCAGACACATTTGTGGGCCTTCACCGCCTTTCAACAAAACTAAGGTGTCCTTTTGGTAGGTGACAGAGATTCTTAACTAGATCCTTCTAACTCTCCCTCTACATTCCCTCAGTCTGTTGAAGAGGGCCCGCCTGCCATTAGAGGATGCTTTGTGTGGGGTGGCCGATGATGATGCATGACACCCGAGGGGGTGAGGCCGTCTAGTTCGTTTAAACATATGCCTGTTGGGTCCATTGGTGGAACACTGGGATATTTGATCCACCTTTAAAATGGGAATTTCTCATACGGCAGGGTGGCTCAGCACTAAGTTAGGGCTGATCTAACCAGAAAACATTCATTTTTTGGTGTTTTAGGAGCCGACAATGGTGGGAAGGTTGAAAAGCTAGCACTGGGAGAGAGTATAAGAAACTGGCAATGGTGAGCTTTGGTAAACATGATGGGCAATGTGAATAAGTTGTGGGCAATGTGAGGAGTTTAGCCCTGGGGATAGTGTAAATAAGTGGCACCAGTTATCAGTGTGACCAGATAGCACTGCAAAAAATGTGAGGGCAGGCGGAAAATTGGGTTTCATTATGAGGTGAGGGCACTGGAGGTCAGTAATTGACCCTTGCCCTAGGGTCAGCATGAGGGGCTATCAATAACTGTTGATTTCAGAATATCATCCTGGTTATTTCGAAGAGTTCAATGTGAGACATTGACAATGATAAGCAGTTTGATAGGCTGGCACTGCTGGGCAGATGGAGAAAGTCTACTGGTAGCAAGTGTGAAAAGCTTGCACCACTGGTAGGGTGATGGAACCACTGTGCAGATGATATAAGATGGGACACTTGTCAGCACTGTGATAAGCTACCATGTTTTAGTATTGAGACATTTGCACAGGTGGGTTGTGTGAAGAGTTGTTAATAGTGAGCAGTATTCTGAGCTTGCACTAGTGGCTTCTTAGAAAACTACAACGAGGAAAATTGTGACAAGCCAGGAATCCCAGCAGTGTTGAAAGCTGGCGGTAGGCACAGTGTGAGGAGTTTATGTTGATGGACAGTCTAATAAACTGGTGTAATGTTTGAGGAAATTGGTAATGGGATACCACAAAATCATAGGAATACTTCTGTTGCATGGGCTCTCATTATCCTAATGAGGCTGCTGGATTTTGGGCAGCAGCATCACCTGAATTGTGGGGAACTGAGTTCGATCCCACACCATGTGACAACTGTCAGCTTAATCCGTTTCAGGCCAGCAAGCAGCACCTTAGCTCTGCCCATGCATAGGGATGATGTGTGGCAACAGGGCACATGACATTGTGACTTCTCAGGGAAATCATGGTGGATCAGATCTCATCCTTTTTTCTCAGTTACATTCGCCTCACACATGCAAAGACAAACAGAAGCAGGGAATAGTTCAATAAGATTTATTGAATCAGCTGCGACCTAGATAAAATAACATGAACTGCAATAATGCAGAACGGTGACAAGAGAAGTTAAACACAAGAAAAGTCCCACCATACAGTCACTATACAAGATGTGTGATTCCTACCGACTCCATTAATGTTCTATGTTAGAGCACAACAGGATAAGCCCTAATCCACCCTTCAGGACCCCCCGGGAAGACATCATCCCCCATGCCTGAGTATGACAGTAGTGAAGGAGCCTGTCATCTATTGAGACACCTTCCCCATATAGGCCAGGGAACCGGCAGTCTCAGTGAGCAGCTGTAATTAAGTCAGACAGCATGCTGTTGTGTAGCCATTTTATTTTAGCTATAGCTACATGCACGTTATTTTAACACACTTGGCCCAGCCGCTCTGCACTCTAACCTAGATATATTTTATTCGGCTTTATTTTATTGTTACAATAGCCACTTTTACGTTCTTGTTTTATTTTCTGTTTATCTAACTGTTTTTGCCTAGGCCGGCACTCTGTTCTCAAACAAGACATTCTTGCTCACTGTGCTTCTTCCAAGGCTAAAGCACGGTACATTGCCGGTGAAAGTGGTATAAGTTTAGTCTCCAACATTTGTAGAAAACCCACATCCTTACATTTTCTCAGAACATCAGCTGTGTTGTTATAAAAACACTTCCTTGTGCCTTACACGTTAGAAGGAGATTCCAGCCAGAGAACCACGACTGTATGCCGATTGCTGAATTTTTTGCTACAGTTTCTAACGCAGACCACAGGCCTTTGCTCAGGTATGGGGGATGATGTCTTCCCAGGGGAACCTGAAGGGCAGAATTAGAGCTAAACATGCTGTGCTCTATCATAGCCTAGGTAGGAGTTAGTCTATTGACTGTAGTGACAATATGATAGTGTTATTTCTATGCTTCACTCTCCTCGTCACAATTTGAATACTGTCACGCTGTGTTGTCCTGGTTATTGCAGCTCATGCTTTGCTATCTAAGATGCAGTTGTTTTATTAAAATCATTATTGAAACATATACTGCCTCTGTTTGTCATTTTATATATGAGACTAGGGTAACTGAGAGAAATGGATGAGACCTGAGTGACCACGGCTTCCCTGAGAAACCCATTATGTCATGCACTCGGCTGCCCAGTCATCCCTGCCCTCGGGGAGGGATGAGGCACTGCTAGTTGGCTGAAGCAAAACCCGGATTGGAGCGATAGGTGTCACCTACAGTGGGTCTGACTCAGTCTCTCACACCACGGGCGATTCTGCCGCTCAAAATCTAGTAGTCTCATTAGAATATTGAGAGCCTACGCTACAATGCAATTGTGGTCATCTGGCTGGAACCTCCCTCTGACATGCTGGGGACAGAGAGAAGTTTTTGTAATAAAACAGCTAGTGTTCTGAGAAAAGTGTCCCCATGTAAAAATACGTAGGTTTCTGTGAAATGTTAGAGTCATGGTGCAGCACTTGTGCCGGCAATCCTATCTCATCACAGCCTTAAAGAAAGCACAGAGTGAAAGAATGTCATGCTAAGAAATGTAAATGCTTTCCTAGGCGAAAGGACAGCAAGATAAAGAAGAATAAAACATCACCACAAATGTGATAATTTCTAAAAGAATAAATAAAATGAAACGTTACTGGGCTAAAGGGCACAGACAGCAGGCCTAGTTGCTAAAATGACGTGCCCACAAACATCACTAAGAAGGCTCCACAACACTTCACTATTGCTCCTTTAAAACCTTTGGGTTTTCAGTGATTTTATGTGTAAATGTGATGTGAAATTCACCATATGGCACTGTTTTTACACATTTTTTTCCTCTAGGGAACCCCTGATCCCAGCCCTCCTAAAAAAGTGAGGCTTGCTCCAATGCTACTATTTAAAGCATTATTTCCATCCATCAGTTAAAGATTCAGAATCCGTCACTGCTTACTGGTGGGTTTGTTGCCAGCACCAAAAACATTTGGTGGCACCTACTCTGTAGTGGGTCACTGCAGTGATGGAAGTGGGTGGTGCACTCCTTAAACAAGTATTGGCATGACCTATAAGTCTGGCATTAGCAAACTGGTGCGAAAGTTAGTTTAGAAAATATGCTGTCACCTAAACGTGGGAGCCTTGTGCTTGCAATAAAAAATGTAAATGCAGAAAAGAATCACTGTGTTGGCTGTTTTACTAGTGAGTTTTTTTTTAAGAAACAAGTTTTTTTTCATTTGGACCATCTATTTTACTGATAATATTTGGGAAGGAAGCATAAATAAATCAGCACCCAAAAGAAGCACTCAGATCACAGACAGCTACAGTGCTAAAGTGTCACTAAAACATTTATTATTTAAAGTTAAAATAAAAAAATCACACTTTGAACTAACTTTGCAACTGAAGAGAAAGGAACCATTTAGAGGTGGTTGTAACCCATGTACACAGAACTTGTGTAGTTATTCAGCGTGAAGGGAACCAGTAGGTAAAGAGGGCTGACCCATGCTTTATGCTGTTGTGGGAGAAAGCAGAATGTGAATGACAATTCAAAAGGCCAATGGAGGAAGCCCGCTGACTAAAAAACCCTCTATGTATGTTATAATGTATGATTTTTTTGGGGGGTGGGGTGGGAAAGGGCAATAGTCTGGTAGGACAGCGAAGGTCCTCAAGTTTTTCTGATCCATTCGTAAGTATCTCATCCAGTCTGCATTTTTAACACGCGTTCTGCGACTTGGATTCGTGACTTAATAAAAGAGTGAACAGGAATTCCAATCTCAAAATGCAATGAAAAAACCTTAACTGGCTAAACTCCACACGCATGGACCGAGAAAAGACTTGAAAAAGCTCTGGTGTGTATTTTTTGTACACATTAAGTACTGAAACTGTGCACTACCATGCGTGGAGATTCAAAGAAAAGGAGCCCAGAGAGAGGGTGAGAGGATCGGTTCAACTCCTTTGGCACAAATTTATGTAACTTAACTCCTTCGGGGCCAAGGACATAATGGTTACGTCCATGGTGCAGGCCCCGGCCCGGTCCCTGGGGGAGCGCCCACCACACACCACTCAGGGCAGGGATGGAAGGATAATCACTTCCCCTTCCACCCCTATCCCCCACCCCTGTGATGTCTCATCAGAGGTCACCCCCATCGCACTGGAAGCTTAGCTTCCAGCACGATCGGAATAGAAATGAAAGCATTTCTCTTCCAATTGGGGCTGGGGGCAGGCAGAGAGGCATCAAAGGAAAGGAACAGCTTTTCCTTTCCTTTGATTTCTTTCTGAACATTTCTGCAGCCTGATCGTAAAGCAATCGGGTGGCAGAAATGCCCACTAGACATCAGGGAGTTTCTTTTTTTTAATATAAACAATGAAGGATCGCAACCCCTTGGGCAAGGGTCGCTTCCCTGGGGACATTTTTTAAGGCCTTTTCTGCTCTTCGAGGGCAGAAGCCACTAGACACAAGGGATCGTTTTTTTAATTTTTTAGACGTGGGGAGCGACCCCTTAGGCAATTTTTTTTAGGCCATCTCTGCTCACCTTGGGGGCAGATCGGCCTATTTCTTTTTTCTTAGACCAATCTGCCCCCAAGGGGGTGCAGAAACCACTAGACACCAGGGATTTTTTTTTTTTGCGCCAATTTCATGCAAGGGGAGCGACCCTTTAGACAAGGGTCCCTCAACTGGGGGCAAATTTATTTCAGGCCATTTCTGTCCCCTTGGGGGCAGATCGGCCTATTTTAATTAGGCCAATCTGCCCCCAAGGGGTGCAAAAATCACTAGGCACCAGGGTTTTTCATTTTTTTATTTTTTTACAGATGGGAAGCAACCCCTTAGGCAAGGGTTGCTCCCCTGGGGGGCAAATTCATTTTAGGCCATTTCTGCCCCAAACCACTTAGGTACCAGGAATAGGTGTGTGTGTGTATGTGTGTTTTGTTTGGGGGGGCAGCCCCTTGGGCCAGGGTCGCTCCCCATTGGGGCACATTACCGTTGGCCATTTCTGCCCCCCTTGGGGGCAGATTTGCCTATATATGTGATGCCCATCTGCACCCAAGGGGGGCAGAGAGCCCTCTAGACACCAGGTAAGATTGTTTTTCAAAAAAAGAGGGTGCGGGAATGGCCATACCCCCACCCTAAATAAATGGGGACAAAGTTGTTCTGACCACCGGTGGGCAGATGGGGCAATTACCCTTGATCCACTCCCCGGGGGAGCAGAAAGCCTACTAGAATCCAGAGAATTAAACAAAATGTAAAAAATAGTGGGGTGGTGGCTACCAACCAGTATGGGCATGGTTGTGCCCCCACCCCAACTGAAGGGGGTAACAGTCTTTCAGCTCTCCCCCACACACTAAACAATCTTATACCAGTGGCAAGCAAGAGGACATTTGATTATTTTAGGTTTTGGTTTCACATTTGGGCCATGATAGCTTGTCTAACTCTCAAAATCATCCCACTTGGAATGGTGAGGGCTGCTCTTTTTGGACTTTGGGACGCTGCCAAGTAGAAAAATCTATGAGACCTAGACTCATCTGAAAACTAAACATCTGGGTGAGTCCAGGGTGGTGTGCTTCACATGCACCCTGCACCATTTTATTAGCCACAATGCCCTGCAAACCTCCAACTTTGCTTGAAATCACACATTTTCCCCACATTTTTGTGATGGAACCTTCCGGAATCTGCAGGAACCCACCAAATTCCTACCACCCAGCATTGTTGCATCTATACCATTAAACATTCTGCACCACTAGTCAGCCTAAAAACGTTTTTTTCCAAACTGCCCTTTTAGACCCTCTTTGGTTCCCCCTCAATTTTGAAATGTTTTTTGGCTCTTCCAAGTCACAGGCACTTGGCCCACCTACACACGTGAGGTACCATTTTTATCGGGAGACTTGGAGAAATGCTGGGTGGAAGGAAATTCAGATTTTCCTAGCTTTAGTGAAGGAAAGTCTAGATTTTATTAAAGACACGTAGGCGAGTATTATGCTCCCTTTTATTGCTTTAATCTTAACAGGAGCCAAGAAAAAGAACATTACAACAAGAACTACATATCCCATGAATCAATAAAATAATATGTCACACGTGAAGTTACAAAGGAATGACCAATAGCATGCCCGCAACCCCAATAACTATCTTAACTGCGAGCAACAAGCCCTCTTTTCTTGAGAGAGCATGTCAAGGGAAACAAAACAATGGAATAATAATCAATATAATGGAAAAAGCCATCAATAACGTAAAAAAGTATTTCGCAAAGTCCAGAGCTAAAGGGGAAACCGAATTCGGCCGGTCCACAAAACGACAGGAAGACAAAGACCGATCTTCATGAAGAGTAACAGATGCAGAGACTTCTTGAGGAAAAAACTTGGTGGAAGGACGAACATCCTCATGAAGAAGCGAGTGGTGCAGGGGAAGCCAGCACTGAAATAGAAATGGGAGGGTTAAGAAAACCAGTGGGATAATACTCTCCTCTGTGTTTTTAATAAAATCTAGACTTTCCTTCACTAAAGCTAGGAAAATCAGAATTTTATTACAAGACCAGAGGCTCCTATTATGCTTGTTTAAAGCATGTTAATAACAGAATCGGCAACAGTGGAAATTCGTTTACAATAAAACGTTCTAAAAGTGGAAACATTAGACCAGTCTGCCGATCTAAGAATGTCCTCCAAACGAGCACCTGCCCAGTGGGCCTTAGAAGCCATAGCACCTCTGGCGGAATGAGCCCCAAAGGAAGTGGTGTCAACACCCGCGAGGGTCATAACCCACTTAACCCAACAAGCAAGGGTAGGAGAAGAGACGGGTTTACACAGTTTGAAAAAGGAAATCAGCAACTGGGGAGAGGAGGACGTTCTTAAATCTGCAGTTTTTGCTATGTAAACTTTTAAACAGTTACCAACACAAAGTTTAGGATGTGATGGAAAGTACGTATAATGAACCATGGACACATTTGTTTTCATTCTCCTATGAATTCTGAAAGACACATTAGTGGGAGAGAATTGGACAGAGGATACATCTAAAGCCTTAACATCGGAAACACGTTTCAAAGAAGCCAAGCATAGCAACATTGTTAACTTTGCCGAAAGGCATTTCAGAGAAAGAAATTCATTATCGTGCCAGGAATTGAACAAATTCAAAACCAAATTTACATCCCATAAATGATCATATCTAGAAACAGGAGGATTGGAAAATCTTACTCCCTTCAAGTGACGACACACCAAATGATGTTCACCGACAGGTTTTCCATCTACTTGAATGTGCTCAGCAGAAATAGCAGATCTATAGGTAGTCACTGTTCTATACGCCCTATCCTGGGAGGCTAGAGAGGCCACACCCACAGGCTCCGCCCAAAGAGGATATCGTACTCTGGGCAGAATGTGTGGAAGACGCGGTGTCGAATCGCCCCCTAATCCGTCTTTGAACACCGAAAAAAAAAAAAACCATCGAAGAAGGCAAAGAGAAGACGCGCCGCCAAGCGCGAGGTGAAGCCGGTGACGGTAAGCGTTATCTGAGGCGCGTACCTCAGAATCTGACAGGAGAGTGAGAGACAAACGTTCTGGAAGAACGTTTGGCTCTCAAGATGACAAGCGAACAAGACGCTCATAACGCCAGTGAAAAACAAACACAGAAATCTAGCATAAACAATGAAAGCATGCACAAAACTAATAACAATAGTAATAATAATAATAAAGTACACCAAATATAGTAATGTAAAACGTATGAAGAAATGTATAACTTATCTTGACTGTGAGCAGCAAGAAAAGAGGGCTTGTTGCTTGCAGTTAAGACAGTTAGTGGGGTTGCTGGCATGCTATTGGTCATTCCTTTGTGACTTCACACGTGACATATTATTTTATTGATTCATGGGATATGTAGTTCTTGTTGTAATGTTCTTTTTCTTGGATGCTGTTAAGATTAAAGCAAGAAAAGGAAGCATAATAGGAGCCTCCTGTCTTGTAATAAAATTTGTGGCTCCTCTCAAATTCCAGAACTTTCTATCCCACCGAAATGTGAGGAATTTTTTTTTTCCCTCCAAATATTTTTTTTCAAAGGATTCTGGGTAACAGAACTGTTGAGCGCCCCACAAGTCACCCCATCCTGGATTTCCCAAGATGTCTAGGTTTCAAAAATGCACAGGTTTGGTAGCTTTCCCCAGGTGCCGGCTGAGCTAGAGGCCAAAATCCACAGCTAGGCACTTTCCAAAACACACGTCAGATTTCAATGTAAAAATGTGATGTGTCCATGTTGTGTTTCTTTCTGCGGGCATTAAGCCTACCCACACAAGTGAGGTACCATTTTTATCAGGAGATTTGGGGGGAACACAGAATAGAAGAGCAAGTGTTATTGCCCCATGTCTTTCGCTACATTTTGTTCTTCCAAATGTAAGACAGTGAATAAAAAAGACGTCTATTTGAGAAATGCCCTGTAATTCACATGCTAGTATCTTGTGCCCATTTAGGAAATACAAAGGTTTCCTTGATACCTATTTTTCACTCTTTATATTTCACCAAATGAATTGCTCTATACCCGGTATACAATGAAAACCCATTACAAGATGCAGCTCCTTTATTGGCTCTGGGTACCTAGGGTTCTTGATTACCCTACAAGCCCTATATATCCCAGCAACCAGAAGAGTCCAGCAGATATAACGGTATATTGCTTTAAAAAATCTGCCATAGATGGAAAAAGTTATAGAAGAAAACGTGGACAGAAATGGCTCTTTTTTTCACCTCAATTTCAATTTTTTTTTTATTTTAGCTGTTAATTTCTGTAGGAAAACCTTGAAGTATCTACAGAAATTACCCCTTGCTTAACTCAAAATGGTGTCTACTTTTCAGAAATGTTTAGCTGTCCGGGATCCAGCATTGGTTTCACATTCATTTCTGTCACTAACTCGAAGGAGACTGAGAGCACAAAAAATAGTAAAAATGGGGTATGTCCCAGTAAAATGCCCAAATTGTGTTGAAAAATTTGTTTTTCTGATTCAAGTATGCCTGTTCCTGAAAGCTGGAAAGATGGCGATGTTAGCACTGCACTGCAAACCCTTTGTTGATGCCATTTTCAGGGAAAAAAACACAAGCTTTCTTCTGCAGCTCTGTTTCCCCATTTTCTTTGTAAAAACTAAATATTAGCTATAATTTGACAATTTTCTTGGACTTTTCTGGGGGAACCCACAAATTCTGGGTACTTCTAGAATCCCTAGGATGTTGGAAAAAAGGACGCAAATTTGGTTGTGGATAGCTTAAGTGGACAAAAAGTTATGAGGGCCTAAGCGCAAACTACCCCAATTAGCCCCAATGGGGGCTTGGGGGGAGTAGAGGGCTTGCCCGGTCTCCCCCCGGGCTTGTCGGGCATCCGTGGTACAGTCCACGGCCCGCGTTTAGGGGGATTGGTTGGTAGGGCAGGATAAGGCGGGCATTGGGCAGGGGTATATATGGCAGGGGCTGGGTGTGGGCGGCCTCTTTGGCCGTCGTCACACCCAGTAGGCGTGTTGTGCTCGTGGTGTTGTGCTCGTGTCAGAGGGTAGGCGTGTTGTAGGCGTTTTCAACTTTTGAAGTATAGTGTTCGTAGTGTTTCATTGTGAGTTATTTGCAGTAGGTAGTTAGTAGAAGTGGTTTAGTCGGAAATTATGGAGCCTAGTAAGGTAGTACAAGCTCTCAAAATTCTGCAGGACGAGGGTAGGGAGGACTTAGTAAAAGAGGGGGTTTTGGAGGAGGCGTGGGTGGGCTTGAGGAGACCAAAAAGGTTGTCTTCTAGGGGAGTGAGCGCGGCGGTTATCGCGTGCTCATCCTCACCGCAAAAATGTAAAAAATTCAAGGCTAAGAGCGCTGAGGGCAGGAAGGCGTCGCGCTCACCGGATAATATTGCGGAGACTCCAGCGAAGGTCCAGGGAAGCCCGACTTGGTTTGCACGCAAAAGGGGGGCCGGGAGGTCTTCACGGCGTTCGGGGGGCTCTTTACCCCGGCGGGTTGCGGCTGGGGGGAGAGGGGCGGCCCTCTCGAGTGCGGAGGCGGTGCTGCATAGGCAGGGGGCGCAGCGTGAAGGTGTGCGGGAGGGAGGGGCGGGGCGCATCAAGTCAGTGGAGCAAGCCCAACCGACTAAAGAAAGAGTTGGGCGCCCGGCAGCCATTTTAGAGGAAAGACGGTTAGGAGGCATTTATAAAATGGCGGCGCCCATCGTGGGAAAGGAAAAGGTGCCGGTTTCACCTAAATTTAAGCGGAATGCGGTGGATTTGGAGGCTCAGGGGCAAAGTATAAGGTCAGAGGAGGTTATTCTGATATCTGATGAGGAGCAAGAAGGGTTGGAGGCATTTGGCTTAGATGTTGTTGAGGGAGAATTGCACTCTGATAGTCAGTTTGTTGGAGGGTTTGGAGGATATGGTTTGGTGGATAAGGAGTTGTTGGGTAGTTTTCACAAGGAGGTGAAGGAGAGTGAGGTTGCTGAGGTAGGTTTGGATTTAGGTGAGCAGGTTGAATTTGTTGATCAGGATGGGTCTATATTTAAAGGTAGAGTTTGGGGTAAGTCTAGTGGTGAATTGAAGAAAGGCAGGTTTCAAGTTTTACAGGAGGTGAGGCAGAGAGATGTTGAGGAGGTAGGCGTTGGGTGTGGCGCTCCTCGGTTTCAGGGCGGACTGAAGGGGTTGACGGTGCATCGGGAAGCTGGGCGGCCTTCTGATGGTCAGAGTCAGCCGGTTAAGGCCAGGGCGCCTTTAGCACACCGGGGAGAAGAGAGGGTGAAGTCCGGAGCGGCTTACCTGACAGCGCGGGAGTCAGCAATGTCGCTAATGGGTCACGGTGCGGGCTCATTAGATGAGGTCCCTTCCACTAGCCGGGGCGCTAAGGGAAGGTGGGAGCTCCAAGAAGAAGAGGATCTGGACTTCGAGGAAGAGATGGAAGATCGGGCTCTTCCGGTTTCTTCGGCTGTGGTTACTGAAATTGCGCCATCGGCGGCAGAGTGGTCCGGGGCAACCACCCTGCAAGGCGACGTCAGGCTGTAGCAGGGAGTCTACCAAGAGGTGAGGTGGGAAAGGGGATCGGGGGTAATCTAAAGGGTGCCATGGGGGGTTTGCTGGCAAAGGGGGGTGTGGATGCCTCAATTCAGGTGGATTCGGTCGACTCTGGTGCAGGTAAGTCGGAAGTGGTGATGAAAGAGGATGCTTCGAATGTTGGAACGGATGAGGTGCACAAGGTGGCGGTGGTTAATTCGGGAGTCGTATTGAAGGGTAAAAAATTACCTTATATGGGGGTGGCGATGCCTTTGGGGGCGCATCTCACCCAGAATTTAAAGGAGAGGATTTGGAAAGGGGAATTTGTTGATGTTTTCAAATTACTCCATAGAGAAGTTCAGGCAAAAGAAGGGTCTAAGGAGGAGAAGTGGGAGTTACTCAGGAGGCCTAGGGTGCCTACAAACATAGAGAATTGGACGTCTGCTTTTCTCATTTATGCTAGTGTTTATTGTGAGCGGCATGTTGATTCTTGTGTGGCTCTTTTTAAGTATATGGATGTAGTGCGGCGAGCCCAGATGGATTATGGTGGTTTTGGTTGGTTCCGCTACGATGAAGAGTTTCGGGCTCGGAAAGCCATGGATCCGTCCAAGGCCTGGGGTGAAATTGATAATGAGCTGTGGATGCAGTGGTTAAGGACAGCGAGGTATGCTCCAACCACGCACACAGCTAGTGGTCTGCCTGTGCAGTATAGGCCCTTTCAGGGGCGTCCCACCAAGTTTGGGGTGGGTTTCGGACAGCGTAGCTACTTGCAAGGGAATGGATCTTGCTGGGCTTTCAACAGTGGCTTCTGCAACAGGCAGCCGTGTAGATTTCGGCACGATTGTGCCCACTGTGGTGGGAGGCATCCATCCTATCAGTGCTTCGGGGGTATGCAGTGGAGTGGTCAGGGACAGCAGTTCAGAGGTGGTGACAGGGGTAGAGGACAGACTCAGCATGTTGGGGGAAAAGGGGCCTTCTCCTATTGATTTAAGTGTTATTGTGTATTGGCTACAGCGTTATCCCAGGGTTGAAGAGGCGAAAGTTCTGTTTTATGGTTTTAAAGAAGGTTTTAGGTTGTGTTATCAAGGGCCTAGGTTGCGTAGGTGGGCTAATAATTTGAAATCCGCGAGGTTGTACCCAGAGGTGATTGAAGAGAAGTTGAGGAAGGAATTGATTTTAGGCAGGATAATTGGCCCCTTCTTTGAATGGCCGTTGCCTAATTTAACGATTTCGCCGCTTGGTGTGGTCCCTAAGAAGCAGGCGGGTGAGTTTAGGCTTATCGATCATTTGTCATGGCCTGCGGGTGTTTCAGTTAATGATTTCATCGCAGTTGAGGACACGGCTGTGCATTATGCGTCAGTGGATCAAGCGGTTGCTTTGGTGAGGAGGTGTGGACGTGGTGCCGAAATGGCAAAATCGGATATTCAGTCAGCTTTTCGGTTGTTGCCAGTTCATCCAGAGGATTTTTCCCTGTTGGGAATTCAATTTGGGGGTGCAATTTATGTGGATAGGATGTTGCCTATGGGGTGTTCGGTTTCTTGTTCATTATTTGAGATGTTTAGCACCTTTTTACAGTGGTGTTTTCAGGCTTTGGAAGGAGTGGGATTAGTCACTCATTATTTGGACGATTTCTTTTTCGTCGGAAGGGCGGGGTCTGGATCATGTGGCAGATCGTTGTTGGAATTTCAGAGATTGATGGAGGAATTTGGTGTGCCGCTGGCTCGGAGAAGACGGAGGGTCCAGCAACTTGTATTAATTTTTTGGGTATTGAGTTGGATTCAGAGAGAATGGAGTTGAGGTTACCTCAGGATAAAGTTCGGCAGTTGATTGAGTTGTTGGATGAAGCAGTTAAGAAGAAGAAGATGGAGTTGAGGCAGGTTCAAGCTCTACTGGGTCACCTAAATGTTGCGTGCAGAGTAGTTAGAGTGGGGCGGGCTTTTTGTAGGAGGCTTGGCTTTTCGATGAGAGGAGCATGCTTGCCACACCAGCACATTCGGATTAAGGCCGACATCAAGGATGATTTGAGGATGTGGATGGGGTTTTTGCAGGAATTCAATGGGGTTTCCATGTTGGTGGAGGATGAGGATTGGTTTTGGCAAGTGGAGATATTCTCTGATGCATCAGGAGCGAATGGTTTTGGTTTGTTTTGGGATGGCCATTGGGTGGCGGAGGCCTGGCCAGTCAGATGGAAGGAGGCAAAGCATAGTATTGCGTTCCTGGAGTTATTCCCTTTGGTGGTGGCATTGGTGATTTGGGGCTCTCATTTAGCCAATCGGAATGTAATATTTAATGTTGACAATCAGTCTGTGGTGGCATTAGTTAATTCACAAAAAGCTAAGGAGGACAAGGTGTTGAAGTTGCTGTGAATCTTTCTGTTGCACTGTTTGAGGTTCAACGTTATGTTTAAAGCTAAGTACATTCCAGGCATTAATAATGATATTGCTGACGCCCTATCTCGTTTTCAGTGGCAGAGGTTCCGTGGTCTGGCACCGGGAGCGGATTCGGAGAAGACTTGCGTACCGGGGGAATTGTGGGAGATAGGAAATTGAGCCTTTTGGAGCTGGTTCAGATGTCTATAGCCCCGTCGACGCGAAAGAGCTATTGGCAGGCCTGGTTGGAATTCTTGGAAGCAGGTGCGGTAAAAGTAGTAAGGGGGAGTGATGTCATTGGGAGGAGAAGGGATGAAGCGGTTCGTTTCATAATGCATCTTATTGAGAAAGGTTTGTCTGCTGTTACAATTGCTGGTAAGTTGGCTGGGATTGCTTTTTACGGTAAGTATTTTTGGGGTTACGATCCAGTGGAAGGGGAGATTTGTAGGAGGGTATTGGCAGGTTGGGCTAGGGCGGGGGGTGCTCGGTGGGACAGAAGAAGGCCGATTACGTCCCAGTTACTTAGGGCCATTTTGCGGTGTTTGAAGAGTGTTTGTTTTTCAAGTTGGGAGGTTCGTCTGTTTTCCTTATGTATGGCATGGTTATTTCATGGTGCTTTTCGCATTTCGGAGTTGTTGGGAGTGAGGGGGAGGGAGGGTCTTTTGCTTTCTAATGTACAGGTAAGTGGTGGGGATATTGGGATTTGGTTGGGAAAATCAAAAACGGATCAGTTGGGTAGGGGGCAAGAGGTGGTTTTGCATCGCACAGGTATGCAAGATTGTCCGGTTGGGTTGTGGGAAATTTTTGGGGCTAGATAGCCCGAATCTGCAAGGTTGGTTTTTATTCATCAGGATGGAAATGCGTTGACGGCGTCTCAAGTTTTGGCGGTACTGAAAATGTGTATTAGAGAGTTGGGTTTAGATCCAAGATGCTATGGGACTCATTCTTTTAGGATTGGGGCGGCGACGGAAGCGAGAAGACTTGGGAGGAGTGATCAGGTAATCCAGGAGTTGGGCAGATGGAGGTCTCAGTGTTTTCAACAGTATGTTCGTATTTTTAAGTGACTGGGGGGGGGTTTTGGGGGGTTGGTTGGAACAGGTCTGTTTTGCTTTCTTCCCTGCTTATCATTAATTCTCTCTTTCAGCCTTTCTTTTAGGGTTGGTGCTGTGAGTCCTGGGTGATGGGTAAGAGGCAGTTGATTAACACTCCCTTTTTTCTTTTTAGGTTGCGTTGGGGGTCCAGATGGAGTTTGTGCGGTTTGGATCGTCGGGCATTCTTTTGTGCGATGGGCGGAGAAGCAGGCAGCTGCAAGGCATTTTGGTCGCCAGCTGGGCCTGGATGGTATAAGGGTTAAAGTTAGCTGGGTGGGGAAAAGTGGTATGAGGTGGGGGGAATTGCTATATGTCTTATCCCAGAGGCTAAGGCAGGGGGTTTGTCCGGATTTGTTAGTAATTCATTTAGGTGAAAATGATTTAGTGGCGCTTTCAGGTATTGGTTTGATCAAGACGATGAAGGTGGACTTACTCCGTATTAAAGAGAGGTGGTCAGGAACTCACATTGTTTGGACAAGTCTGGTACCTAGGAGGGTCTGGAGGGGTGCTCATTCTTTTAAAGGTATTGAGAAGCAGAGGCGGAAAGTGAACAGAGAGATGAAAACATTTTGTAAGTCACATGGGTTTTCGATATTGAGCCATGATAACATTCTGGGTTCGGAGGTGGCTTTGTTCAGACAGGATGGGGTCCATCTTTCTTTCTTAGGTAATGAGCTTTATTTATTGGATTTGCGTATGGTTATTGCGGATTTATTGGGGTTGAAGCCATGGGATAGATAGTAGGGTTGGGTGGGGCAGGAAAATGCCTACCGGGTTTTCCTGTGTGGTGGGGGGTTTGGGCCAAGAAGCAGTTCGGGTGGGGAAGGGAATCGACATAAAGATGACTGGACAGGGATTTACAGGCAAGGGTATTTTAGAAGGGATGGGTAAAGGGTAGGTCAGGTCAAGGTGCTTGGGTTAAGGGGTAGTTGTGGAATGGGTATTAGAGGGAGGGGGAGGGGATAGGAGGTAATTTATGTATTAGTGAGGTTCAAGTAGTTTTGTGAGGCTTTTTGCCAAGGTTATTTGTTTTCCAGACCTGTTCTATTAAAGCGGCCTTTTATCCCTCAATGACGAGTGTTGTGGTCTGTTCATGGTTATGCCCGATGGGGGCTTGGGGGGAGTAGAGGGCTTGCCCGGTCTCCCCCCGGGCTTGTCGGGCATCCGTGGTACAGTCCACGGCCCGAGTTTAGGGGGATTGGTTGGTAGGGCAGGATAAGGCGGGCATTGGGCAGGGGTATATATGGCAGGGGCTGGGTGTGGGCGGCCTCTTTGGCCGTCGTCACACCCAGTAGGCGTGTTGTGCTCGTGCCCTCCCGCCCTCCCAGGATTTTATTTATTTTGTTTTTGTTTTTGTTGCTTTGGGTTTTTGGGGAGGGTTTATGTTATACCTTAGGCTGGGTGGCATTGGTGTTCTCATAGGTTATTCTTTAAGAGGGCAGGTCTGCGCGTAGTAAGGCATGAGGGTTGTTATTGTGGGGGGGTTGGGTTCGCTGCCACTGATAGTCAGGTCTGGCTGCGGGGGGTTTGGGCCAAGAAGCAGTTCGGGTGGGGAAGGGAATCGACATAAAGATGACTGGACAGGGATTTACAGGCAAGGGTATTTTAGAAGGGATGGGTAAAGGGTAGGTCAGGTCAAGGTGTTTGGGTTAAGGGGTAGTTGTGGAATGGGTATTAGAGGGAGGGGGAGGGGATAGGAGGTAATTTATGTATTAGTGAAGTTCAAGTAGTTTTGTGAGGCTTTTTGCCAAGGTTATTTGTTTGCCAGACCTGTTTTATTAAAGCGGCCTTTTATCCCTCAATGACGAGTGTTGTGGTCTGTTCATGGTTATGCCCGAAAAAGGCTTGGCACAGGTGGGGGAAAAGGCCTGGCAGTTAAGGGGTTAAACAATCTGCCTATCATATAATCTACCTACTTTAAGAATGCGCCCCATTGTACATTTCACATAATGTCTAGTGGCGCCATTTAATGTGTGGCTGTTTCAGTAAATCTTGCCTTTTTAACCAATAGAAATTTGCATTATGGGGCTTACAGTTTTTGGTTCACCTTTTGGGATTGTGGGCTTAAAACGTTAACAGCCATGGGTAGATTAAAAGCGAGGTGTGTAAATACGTGTAGCAATGACAACAGAAGGCAGAATTTAGCATGGTGTGTTGTACAAAATGTACCTACATTCAAATATTAACATCTGGGAAGTATAAAGTAACACCATAGATTAAAATACAATAAATGAAACTACAACGCAAAAGGAGATGGATGGTTTCAGGATACCACACATGCCAACATTTTAGAAGAGGAAAGTTGTAGCTTTCAAAAAAACACAATCGGGGAATGCCTTTCTCGTACTGATTTCTATTGAAGCAGAAGCTATTTCAGGTGGGAGTCAACCAAAATAGTCATTTTTGGCTTCAGAAATCAGGAGTCTTTCACCCGAATCGGGTCTATTGGCATGTTTGCAGGATACATACTGTAATGTGAGGTGGGATACATGTTGGGTACTCATTCATTAGTAATGTTGTTTATTTAAAACTGATTGTTGGCCTGAATAAAACTACTCTTTCTCTTTCATTATCGAAGCTTCTGTTTGTACTTCGGATTTTACAAAACAGAGAACAATAAACACATATGTGGTCGATTTCCTGTCGTATACTTCATAACAAATGAAGAACTGTTGAGTTTCTCAGGAACATGCACGAATAGCTTTCCAGTCCAGTGTTTTCTTTGCATTCTGGTATATCTGTGGCCCTTTTCAACTCACTAATAAAATCAGGACTACAATTCCCAGATAGCAAAAAAATATATATATGTATATATATATATATATTGGAGCAAATGAGATACACACTCACAAACCGAAAACCCGATAGTTGTGGAAATGCTGAAAACTCAGGGGCTTCTATTGCAGTAGAATGAATGGGATCTACGGCTGCTTCACTCTCGCTCTGTTGTTCAGATAGAAGACTGAAGTCCTGAATCTATATCAGAAAACTGCATTTACATTTTCCCGAACCAAAATGGACGCCGAGTTTAATTTTGGCTCGGGGGAGTTCGGGTTGCAGTGAAGTCCTTTCTCTAGGTTATTTACACTCCTGTGTTGTTGCCATGTTTGTGTCAAGGAGAGATTATGTATATAGCGCTCACTACCCCCGGCGGTGCGTTGAGAGTGCGCGAAGAGCAGAGCGGCGGACGGGTTAGTGCAGTTATAACATGGTTGCTCGCGGTATTGTTTATGTTTTTGAGTTAATCTCCTTAGCGCGTGCCCAGTCTGCGAGTCGAGCTGTCAGAGCCTCACGTCTTACAGCGTCTGCCCCAGCCGCTTTACATATAGAACAGTGAACACATCGAGCTGTTGACATTTTAGGCGAGCTGGTAAAGTCTTTATTAGGGAAAATATTTAACAGTCAGCGACTATTCGCTTTGGAGTCGGTTAAGTGAACGTTTTCACACTATCTTTCCGATTGTGAGGGCGGGGCGATTGTCAAGGCGGGGAATCCGAACCCTCCATTCAAAGAAGTAGCTTTTAATTTACGCAGATCCCTGCTTAAAAATAACCAAAACTCACATTACATGGTGATAACATCATGGCATGCTCTAGATCTGCAAGATAACCAGAGTTCCATCCAGAAATTGAGTGATTTCAAGTTACTTACTGGTAATATTCATTGCTTGTGAGCATACTAGAGTTAAAACTGCCTTCAAAATAAGAAATTGAAAAGAGAAAGTAGGGGGCAGACTTATCTTTATTTCACGCAGTGCAGCATGCATACAACGCTTTCCAGTCCTTTCCTCGCACTGGCTGTCAATGTGCTACCTTGCATCAAAGCAGGCATCCTTCTACGTTGCAGGCAGGATAAAAAAATGTCTAGCTTACGCGACAAGAATTTTCAATTCTATAAAGGACACGGAGGCGAGGATTATGCTTTTCCTTTGTTTACTAAACTTACACAGCAGCCAATCACAACAATTGAGGCGAGTGCGAACCTCCTTATCGTAACCTTTTCTCAAGTTGTCGTGCACATATTGTGCTACCTTTGAAGACGGGAGCCAGTTAGAGGATCTAGGGTGTATTATTTCAGAGGGATCGAAGTTTAATAGCTGCGAAGTAGAATGTTTCTTCGCTTTCTTACTGGAGGATGGCGTGGATTGGTCATCTGAGTCTTGATCTGACGAATCACCAGAAGAGGCAGAATTTCCCAAATTACTATAATTGTGTTCATCAATACGCCTCTTGCACAGTTTAGCAAAGGCTTCTGCATAAATATCTTCAGGATCCCCCTCAGTAATGTTTTTTGTTTCAGCTTTAGATTTGGAAGCAAGCAGAGGGTTGACCCCCTCTGGGTTATCAGAGGATGTACCCGGGACCCAGCCTTGAGAGTGAGCGTACTCAAGTAGTTGGCCAGAAAAGGGGCCTAAAGCTCTCACTAAGGCATCATTTACGGATTGCTGCACTCTAGAATCGAGTGCCTCCACTAAATTAACCTCCAATTGGTCCACCGTATCTTCAGGGTAGTACCCTGTCTCATCCTCATTCCATTGTGCCATTGTCAGCAATGGAGTATAATTCCAATAAAAGGGGGGAGTGAAAAAAAACCTTAACAGGCAGATGTAGATTATAAAGTTCTATAACACTATGATTTAAATATATATATTCAGGAGGGAGCCGCCTGTATTCCACTCTAGGCAGAGCCTAATATAATTTTACTACCCAGCAGCACACTGCCTGGGCGTCAGGGATACACCTTTTCAGCCTGCCTCAGTCAGTATTGCTGATTGCCTTAAGCGCGCTGCAATCTACGAGCCGATCCAAGGAAAAACACTCGAAGGAATGGATCGGCTCGTAAAACGCACGCGCCGGGAAAAATCAATACCGGCAGTGAAGACAGACTGCGCGCAGCGCTCCCGCCCCTTAATCAAAGTTAAAACTTTCCTTATTAAAACCACTTTAAATGTGAAAAGAGCACACGAAATCGCGGCGCTGAAAACCGCAAATATACACAAGCAAATTCGTACAATTTTAACAAATAAAACAGAGAATAGATAAAGTGTCACTTATCTGCTGCGAAGCAGCAAAGAAAGAGGAAGTGACGTTGGGGTTCAGGACTCTTATGCTTGGAGGTCACGATTGGTGATTGGAGCACGTGACTTATAGTTCATGATATTGGGAAATGTAGTTTTTTTCCTTTAACGTGTTGTGATTGGCTGCTGTGTAAGTTTAGTAAAGAAAGAGAAAGCAAAATCCGAGCCTCCTGTCCTGACATAGAATTCTTTTTGTGCATGAAAGGGCCCCTTCCTTCACAAAAACAGCCCTTAGAGGCAGGTCTGGTTCTAGCAGGTGGGCCAGGCCTACCCAAACATGGCCTTTGGCCCTCCCACTCACAGCAGAAGAGGCAACAGGAAAAAAAAACGATTACGTTGTTCTTCGATGTCTACAAACGTGATTTTTTCATTTTTGTTTACTTAATTATCAGACAGGGGTCATCAAGGAACCTCTAGAATACATTTTAAAGTGCAATTTTTTTAATAATAGCTGTTTCAATTATGTACTGATTGGGAGAAAGATACTGGCTTTAGATGCCGTCCCCTATTTTTCTGCTGGCTGAGACATTAAAATACTAGGCATACCGGTAAACCCAGTGGCAACCCTAGCTCATGTCTGAGGCTTGCTGCTGTGGGGAGGTGTGTGTTACGGCAGTGTGTGTTGGGGGAGAGGGGTCAGGGGTTTACCTGCCAATGATGGAGCAAGTGCAGTAGCACAAGAGCCCACGACTGTGAACGACCTTCTGCACCTCAATAATGGCTGTTTATGTGTCTGTGTGGTGTTTCTGAGGGTGTTATGTAGTTTAGTCTGTGTAGAATGTGCACAGCAACATATTATTATAGAATAGAGCATGCATTATACTAATCAGATAGTGGTACTTCATGCCTCATTGGATGAGCTGCCATAATGTGGAATTACAATGCCTACTAAAATATGTGTCTTTTCTCTGCCAGATGCTGTGGTATAAAAAAGTTCTTTATTTTCTCAAGTAAGAAATTGTGCTTAGCTGGTTTTATTTTCACCAGTGTTGCATGGTTACAAATGTGCACACTTTATATTCTGATATCTTGTCACAGTACATTGCATATTCACAAGTTATAGTCGGGTCCACCCGAATTTTGCAATTTTGTGTCTATGGTGTTTTTCACATCATCATGGATTTGCCCCATATGCCACATAATCCATTATCTGATGCATAATCTGCATGTTTAAAACAATATTTCTAGCTCTGGATCAAAAGTTGCTAAAAAATACTGCAACACGTGTTGAGGCACAGTTGAAGGAACTTTGCAAAGGCTGACTGGTCACTTTTCAGCTGCGTATTGCTATACTTGGGTGGTAAAATTGTACTACTGAGGTGCAGCCTATGCCCATATAGAGATAACTAGTGTAAAAAAAGGAAAAAGTAATACCATCACGAAATGTGCCTCATTACGCCACATTATTTGTCTTTTCTTGCTACATAATTTGCTCCTCCCCTACCACATAGTTTTAGTGGTCCTGTTTATAGTGATCTTACTCTTCACATGTACTAGCAATGGTACTGATCACAATTCAGTTTAATAAAGAGCTACCAAGAGTTATGCAATGTGGCATGATATATACATGGTGGCATTAAGGCTAATTATTCAAAATTACGTCAGAACTAAATATTCCATTCCAGAGGTATGTTTTAAAATTCCTATCGATAAACTTTTGCCAAAAACAAAGTATGATTTTCAGCTAAACAGATAATCTCCGCGCACATCGCAGCATATACTTTATACAGCTATGTTAAAACCAAATATGTACAATTTTTAAGACAAAATTTCATCTGTTCTATTTGGTCAAATTCCTAAATAGTGTTTGGTTACCTCTTGATATTTCAATGTATAGCACTAGGTTTGGTGTTACAGTGAGAGGTTGCACAGCTGATGATTCATGCACAGAAGCTGCAGAGCAAGTGGTCTATTGGCCTTCAGGACCCTGCTCAGAGGCATTTTTCTTTTCTAAGTGTGCTGCAGAACGCAACACACTTAGAAAGAGAAAACAACAAAGAGACATAAAGATTTTTCTCCTCATTGCGCCTCCCCTGGGAAGGCGTAGCATTTTGATGCATTCCTAGATTTACCAGGGTTGGTAAATCTGGGAGTGTGCCAAAATCCATGGATCAATGGGTATGAACACCCACTCTCCACCTATTGAACGCCTCCCTGGGGCAGAGCAATGCAAAGCAGCAATTTGTGCTTTTTTGTGTTACTCCAGATTTATCAAGCCACTCTGGGCCATGCAAAGTGGCCTTGCAGGACTTGATAAATCTGACTTTGTTGTTGCATCACCCTTGTGCCCCCTTGTGTGGCGCAAGGGTGACACAACACAATGATTATTATGCCCCTAGATTTGCAACACCCTTTAAAAGAGCAATTTCAGATTAAGAAGAAAATACAGAATTCAAAACCCCTTCATCAAAACCATGACGTTCTGGTTTTAGTTTATCAATTCTGTAATGTTTTACAAATGTATCGTAGGATGCCCTCAAAGCCACCCTCCATATTTCATTTAGGGAGCTTTCTGATGCTCAGCCCAAGAGGTAGCAACCCTTTGAGTCTGTCTTTTCTGTATTCCCATTGGAAGAGGAATGTCCAAAAGGGTACAGGTGTCAGAATCCATTAAAATCTTGTTGGACCATTGGTATGATGCAGCCTTAATTCTTTTAGACTTATCAGCAGTGATCGATATGGTATCTCACACTACACTTCTGCAACAGCTGGCAGATATTTACAGTCCATTCTTTGCAACAGTGCAGTAATTTTCGGCTTCCACCTTTTCTTCAGGAAGCAAGTTGCTTAACTATTGGGTGTGGCAAAGCTCCTCACTCAGCCCTACATTGTTTAATGCGTACATGGCCCTTTGGCCTTACTGATTCAGTCATATGACGTTATGCGGATGACACAAAACAGTTTTTTTCTGTAGGTGAGTACCTTGCTTTTATACAGAAACCTTTTGAAGCATGTCTCATCAGTGTTCTAGACTGGATGAAACAGAGTCACCTTAAACGTAATTCAGAAAAGACAGAAGTCTTGCTCTTTGGAAGTACACAGGAGGTCTGGTTCAGTGAACAGTGGCCAGCTGGTATGATCACTCTCCATTGACTATCAACATACGTGAGAAACGTGGGAGTGAAATTTGATAAAGATCTATCTTTCTGCCCACAGATCTTATGAGCCCCTGACTCATGTGTTGCCCTACTACTTTCACATAAGAAATTCTTGGCTCTATTGCCTTTTGAAGCTTGCAAAACAGTAGTTCATGCTCTGATCAATGCTAGGCTGGACTATGCCAATATTCTGTACTCTGGCCTATCAGTCTTTCTACACAGTCAGTTGCAGGTTGTACAGAATATTGCTAATTCGAAAGATATGTTGCTGTGTCTCACTATGTTATCCTCTAAAATGACATGTAAAATAATTTATTGGGGAGAGTTCAAATGAAAAACATTGCATTGCAAAATTCCTACCACCCAGCATTCCCCCATCTGTACTGATAAAAGTTCTGCTGCACTTGTTTGGGTGCCCAAAGCAGAGTCAGCCAAAACCATATGAACTAAAACTGCCCTTTTGGACCCTCTTTGGTTCCCCCCCCCCTCAGTTTCTACATGTTTTTGCCCTTCCCTGTTGCAGGCACATGGCCCTCTTACATAAGTGAGGTATTATTTTTATTGGGAGAAGCTGATCAGTAGGAAATTTGTGCTGGCATAGTGATTCCCCCCACATAAATGTGAGGAAAATGTGATTTATTTTTTTGTTAGCTAAATTTGAGGCTTGCCGGGGGTTCAGGGTAAGAACACGTTGGGGGATCCACCCTGGCCCCATCTCCAGGGACTTCCCCCAGGTGTCTAGTTTTCCGAAATATCTGGGTTTGGTCGCTTTTCCTAGTTGGCAGACGAGCCTGGGACCAAAAATGTAGGTGCCACCCTGCAAAAACAGGTTGTTTTGTAATAGATAATTTTGGTGTGTCCACAATACGTTTTGGGCCCTTTCCTGTTGTGGGTGCTTGTTCCACCCACACAAGTAAGGTAGCATCTGGGGGAACATGACCTGGGGGAACGCTGGCTGGTAGAAAATATGTGGCTCCCCTCAGATTCAAGAACTTTCCATCACAGAAATGTAAGGAAAATGTTTTTTTTAGACAAATGTTGAGGTTTTATGGAATTCTGGGTAACAGAATCTGGTGAAAGCCACACAAGTCACCCCATACTGGATTTTCCCCAGGTCTTTAGTCATAAAAGATGTACAGGTTTGCTAGGTTACTCTAGGTGCTGGCTGAGCCGGGCCCAAAATCCACAGCTAGACACATTGCAAAAAAGGGTCAATTTTTGGTGTAATAAATGTGGTGTGTCCACGTTGCATTTTGGGTCGCTTTCTTTTGCAGGCTCTAGGCCTACCCACACAAGTGAGATAAGATTTTTATTGAGCGACTTGGGGAACAAAGAATATCAGAACAAGCGTTATTACCAATTGTCTTTCTCTGCATTTGTGCCTTCCAAATGTAAGACAGTGTGGAAGAAAGAAGTCATTTTGAGAAATGCCCTCTAATTCACATGCTAGTATGGGTGTCTACAAATTCAGAGATAAACACTGCTTCTGAACTCCATATCCTGTGCCCATTTTGGAAATACATAGGTTTCTTTGAAAACTACTTTTCACACTTTATATTTTACCAAATGAATTTCTATGTACCCGGCACACAATGAAAATCCATTGCAAGGTGCAGCTCAGTTATTGGCTCTGGGTACCTAGGGTTCTTGGCGAATCTGCAAGTTCTATATATCCCCACAACCAGATGGGTCCAGCGGACGTAACAGTATATTGCTTTCGAAAATCTGCCATAGTTAGAAGTTACAGATTAAAACAGACACAAATGGTTGTTTTGTTTCAACTCAATTTCAATTTTGTTTTATTTCAACTCTTACTTTCAATAGGTAAACCTTGAAGAACCTACACAAATGACCCCTGACTAAATTCAGAAGTTTGTCTACTTTTCAGAAATGCCTAGCTTTCCGCCAAAGTCTTTCAGAGGTTTCATACCCCTTTCTATCACTAACTGGAAGGGGGCTGAAAGCACAAAAAATAGGACAAATGAACTATGTCCCAGTTACATGGCAAAACTGTATTGAAAACTGTGGTTTTCTGATTCAATTCTGCCTGTTGCTGGGAAAATTGTGACTTTAGCACTGCAAACCTTTTGTTGTTGTGGTTAGTAGGGGGTTAAAAACACACTTTTTTTGCAGCACTTTTTTTTCCCATTTTCCCCCCATAAAACTCAAAATTGAGCTATATTTTGCCCAGGGGAATCCACAAACCCTTGGTAACTTTAGAACCCCCAGGATGTTGAAAAAAAGGACGCAAATTTGGTGTTGATACCATATCTGAACAAAATGTTATGGGGCTTAAGCTCCAACTACCCCAAATAGCCAAAAAGGGCTTTGTACAAGTGGGGAAGGGGGTTTGGGTCCTAGCAGCGAGATGGGTAACTGAGGAGTTTTAAAGAAATGTCAGTGTTGTTTTTTGTACCATACTTTAGGGTCCATTGAGTGAAAGAAAGCATACCTTCATTTTAACAACGTTTTTCTCAATTAATTTCTGTTTTCTTTTTGGTGACATATTACATCCTTTTTCTATGAGAAAAAGTTATACTATGTACAACTTTTGACCTTCTGGTGGGGATTGGCCCCAGCGTGTGACCTTTTGGCTGGTCGGCTGTGCACAGTGAGTGTTGGCCCTGGTTCTGAACCCCACCCCTGGTACACGTATTGAGCCATGCCAGCAAGGTGGCATTATTTTGGCCTCTCTCTGTTAATCCCCACCAGGAACTGATATGCACAAAGCAAACCAAAAAAATTGGTCCGGAATTCTACTGACAGGTACACAACTAAATAAGGGAGGGAGGGAGGGAATGAGTGAGTGAGAGAGATAGAGAGAGAGAGAGATGTGTGTGTGATATATGTATATGTATGTGTATATATATATATATATATATATATATATATATATATATATATATATATATATATATATATAATTTTGTTTGATCCCTGCAAGTTGCCCATTGATTGATGAAGATGTTCAAAGTTTGTCGGTTGGGCTCAAAACAGAGCATATCCGAATTTCAAGTATCAGTTTTTGACAAGAGTGAGACTGAGCAGAATTTTACCAAATTTCTCAGATGCCATTTCCTTCTATTCTATGTGTTCCTGTAATGCGTGTAATTCTATGTGCTTCTTTAAATTTGATTAAAACATGTTCAATAGTTTGCTGTAATTTTAAAGTAACATACTCTATAAATGTGTGTGTGTGTGTTTGTGTGCGGTCGTCAGCTGACTTTGTTTGTTTTGACTTATTAGCTAAGTGGCATTTGAGAATTTCCCATTTTAAAGTTTGTTGACAGAGAAAAACGTCAGAGAACCCGGTGCTATAAAAACAATTACCTCTGTCATTTGGTAGAGTTGCTTATTTCTTAGGAAAACTGTTTTTATTGATCATTTTTATATTAGCACCACTTAGCTTATGTACGCAGCATTTTCAAAAGCTCTCACCCATCCCTGAATTTTTCTTTTGACAGGTGTCCTTAAAATTGATAAAGAAGTGGCCATTGTGGAAAGCACCTCAAAAAATGTGTTTCAGATTTAAAGTGATGTATATGTTTTTTTTCTTCTCATGAGCACAGCAACAACTACTGGACATATTTACACGAATTTGAGAGGACGATAAGCCTTGGTAAAGGTCACAAATCTTTGTGCTTGGAGTAAATCGGTTTGGTTGTCGAATCCTTTTAAAAGCCAAAATTGAATTAAACTATCAAATCTTAGTGACCGGAAATTTAAAAGTCCCATCTGCCATTGTTGGGTATAAAGACATCCGAGAATAAGTGATGACACTTCTCAGAGTTCACATTCAGATGAAATTCTGGGTCCCTCTCCAGGAAGTTTAATTCACTTAGTCTGAAAAAGATAAAACAGTGTGTGATTCTCAAAACACTACTATCGGTACGAGAATCATTTTAACAAACCCAAAAGATGTATATTTCCTTCTTACCTTGGGGAAGACGAATTTGGTGAATCATGAGTTGGTACAGACTCAGGAGTGGAAATCATTCAATGAAAGTGGTTCCGGGGTGTTTAAATCTAAACGGCCCCAGTCTGGTCAGAGAAGTAGGAACTCTATTCCTTGTCGCCTGAAGCCCCTCACTCTAAACCTTCCCCGCCCATGATATGGCAGCAATGGAGGGTTTAATATCATAAAGTGCTGCCTTATTATGCCATATTCCCCGCGTGGCGGGGGGGCGTGGTGGTGATAGGGATATTAATATTCCCAGCACCGGCAAAGACTGGGAGCTGATTACCATTTTACTCAGAATCCTCAGCACTTACGCAGTGTCCGATACTGACTCAGGTGGTGGAGTACCCCAGAACTAGCTCCCTGGCCTGGCCCATGGGCCACCGTACAAAAATCCTACAGCCGACTTGCTTCAGCTTGCTCCCCAAGTAAAAACATTTTGTAGCTGTTTCCCTTCCTTATCACCCCTCTTGTGCACCCTTCTACATGTTATGCACATTTCTTCTTATCTGTGTCTGTTTCTGGGAATGGACAAATAAGAGTAGTGTGCAAGAACCCTCTCGGCATGTTTGAAGACCATGCTGTTTAGGATCTGGGGTCAGAAAAACTGGGTGGAGGACATACCTTGCAACTAGATCTGAGAGGGTATGGTCACAGGATGTGCTTTGCCGCTTCACGGGTTGGTGGACTGCAAGCAGGGCAGGATTTGTGACCATGTTCTGTGCCAAGTGCGTGGTGGACGCAATCACAGGGCATGCTTTCAGGGCAGTGGAGTAGGCACAGGGCACATCAAAAGGATACAAAGTGTACATTACCATTGACATAAATGTGACCACACTGAAGCCACAGATGGTTCCTCTTTTGCGTGTATATTGACTGGTGTAAATGTGTCCTTGTTTCTACATGGAAAGGTTACATGTTGTAACCTGTGAGATGTGGAGGCAGGTGTTCTGAGCAACAGACCTTGGCAAAAGCGGAGCTCTGTGCTCAGCAGCCTCGGGGTGGGGGGGGGGAAGTGTTGCTGAGTGACGGCCTGACCTAATGATAGAAGACATTGCGTCCACAGTCTACCTGACATATTTCAAGTTAGAGCCAAGGGAGCTCTGGTTGATTAGGTAGTGGGTAAAGGGCCCGTTCAAAGGTGCAGTCCTGTGCCCAAACCATGTCTGATATTCAGTTGGCATGCCTGATGTTGGACAAGGTTTTTGTTCTGAGATCGTTTGGCAGAGCCAAAGAGCAGTGCTTTTCACCTAAAGGACTGACGGGTGCAAGAGTATTGACAATGATGTCATCACTGATGGCAGTGGTGATAGGATATGTGATGTCACTAGCGATGTCATCCATGATGTCATTTGTGATGTGTGAATTCTTGAGCAACGCAAGGGTGTAATTATGGTAGAGTACCTCACCAGAACACTGCATTTTAACCCTTCTTACTGTTTGGAACATAATGTTTGATTCAGGTTATATTCGCATCACTATTTATAGTATAAGTTTAAAACGCTATTGAATTGAAAATGTTGGGATGTCAAATCTTTGAGAACATGGAAAACATGTCTTTTTTTTCTCCAGAAAATAAGAACTGTGCCTCGAAATTTATACAAGTGGCACCCCTTACTCCAGGACCTGAGGGGGACCTTCCTTTATATGTGATTTAAAAGGTTCACCTTCTTATCCAGTTTCAACCCCACAGTGACTTTTAATCAATACCAGAAGGCCACCAAAAGTGGCCAGATATCCTTCATATGGTAACAAGTAGACTAAAGGATATTTTTTCCCTACTCTCCAGTGCAATTGAGACATATATTTGTCACTGAAAACCACAACTGTCCCTGGTAAATTGGGGCAGAAGTTAACCTTGTAAAGGTGTTTTTGGACAAAAGGATCTTATGTTGGATGACCCTGTGTACTTTGGATGTTGGTCGGCCTGCGTTAGACAGATATGCTCTTAGGAGTGTTTCTGCAGGTCCTCCTAACCCCTTCTTCATGGGATTTCTTAGATGTACTGCCTGTCATTGTGAAGACTGGAGCATTGTTGTAGCCTTAGATACAGGCAGCACTCAAGTGCCATCCTTCTGACCTCAGGGAACTGTCACTTTCTTCTTTCAGCGAGTTCCCGTTTGAGCCCTAGTCGAAAGGAAGGATGGACCATTTACAAGATGGTGCTAGAAGACAAGCAAGGGGTGGTCGTGAAAGGCGACATGATGAGGTAACATTTTAGATGGGAGCTTTGGCCTAGCTCTGGAGTTCACATAATCTTTAATCCATAATATTTAAGCTCAATGTCTGGAACAGATGAGGTCCCAACTTAGTTGGTCGTTTTGAACTTTTGTACAAGATTCTGCTTCCAACACTAATTTGCGTTGAATAGTTGTAGCCTGTGAGCGTTATCATACCTCCATCCAAACAGTACACACAGTTGTTATTTTCAACTCTCAGTTCTAAGCTGCTATAAATGAGCCTAGCTCTTGAGTTCAGATGATCCTTTATCTATATCAATAAAGCTTGATATCTATAACCAGTGCAGAACTGTCACCTGTTATCATGCTTCCTGCTCATGAATGACTTTAAAGAAAAACAACTTTAACAGTTGATTTCCACTACCTTCCTCAGAATCCAGACGTGCGTCTGTCCAAAGCCCTGTCCTTCCTCCTGCGCCATGGAGCTGACAAACTTGGCTTGCAGCTGGGATCTGGTGAGCTCTTGACCTCGGACATCCCCTTTTATCTCTGTCGGCATGGTGTGATGGGGAGGAGCGCTCATCTGCAGCAGTGTGTGTGGACATGGTTAAGGGGTCATTTCTTCTCTTATTTTTTTTCCACTCCTCATCCCTCTCTTCTTCTTTTCTCTCTTCCTATACCCATTGTGTGTCTCTGAATTGCATCCCTCTTCTTCTTCTCTCCGCAGATGGTTTCCTGTACATGGACGAGATTCTTGGTTTGCCACAGTTCCGTGCCTACACCCAGGGAGACGTGCTTCGGGTGGTAGAGAACAGCAATAAGCAGCGCTTCACAGTCCGCTCGCATCCGGCTGACAACAGGCTGCAGATTCGGGCTAACCAAGGCCACTCTTTACAGGTGCGTAGGATCACTGGATATCCAGGAACCCAACAACATGATCTAGATACGTAGAGGTATGCAGAAGTGTTTTTTTTATTTTTTTTTATCGCATCCTTTTCACATTAACACTGACACTGCAGTGGTTGCACTGATGGAAAGAAAATTGAGTTTTTAAACAATATAGCCTGTCTCCTTTAACAAGACACATCTTAACATAGTGAGGAAGAGGGAATTTAGGGCTAGATGTATTATTACCCTGCTCCCAATAACTTGTTGCAATGTGCAACCAGTATTTTTGCAGTTACTGTAAAAATTAGCAAACTAACCTATGTACTAATAGATCCGTTTGAAAAATTCAGGATCGGCATGGCTCGCAGTCAGACCTACCGCACTAATGTTGATAGGGTAGTTCACAAATTGTGACTCATCATGATTGGACAGAATTCTAGAGATGGTGGGATTTCATTTGAAAAAAAAATCCCTTTGTTTGAAATTTTCACTGAGAGTTGGTGCCTACACCCCCTAAATCTTTTTTCAACATTCTGAAAGAGACTTCATCCTAATCGGACTTCTTCCTTTTGCAAATGGGTTACCACCCCAACTTGGAGGTGTGTAACTTTTCAATGGTTTGCAACTAAGTTAATGGTCAAAACCATTCATAAATTGCATACCGATATGGTATCTGTAAGGGATGCCCACACTACCCCTCTTCCAAATACCAAATAGTTATTCAGTTGCAGACCCATTTTAGGAGCCAGTAAAACTTTATAGACTCCTACGATACATTTTAGGAACAGGAAGAACATTTTTTGCAGTTGCAAACTCTGAATTCCTAGAGTTAGCCCTGAAAAAATGGATACTGCATCTGGTCATTAGTATTTTAGGTTTGTGTCTTTCCCATAGTTGCATATATTGGTGCATACAGTTATAAGCTCAGTTATTATGTTTCTAACATTGTCTCTTAAAGCCGATTATGCCTTCATGAATGTAAGAACTATAGAAATGAATAGATAATGTGTTTGTCATCAGTATCCTATACGTGGATAACCTCTTTCATATTGATGACTGTGTTGATGAGCAAATTCCGTGGTTTGATGTCAGTGCTATCTATCTCCTGTTCCTGAATTAATCTTTACTCACATACCAAGCTGCCATATACCAAGGTATTTCGAAGCTGGGGCTTAGGGCACCTTCACCTTAGGGGTTCCAGATTGCCCCAGTAGCATCAAATCTGGCCCCATTGCTAGGGTTTGGGTGATAACAACATGCACTGTCACCTAAGTGGCCAGACATTTTAGTATTAGTTTCTGTGGTGATAAAAGAAGTGTTTGTGTTTTCTGTACAATCACTCCTTTCTTATTTGGTTCTTGAAGGTAGAGGACTTGGAGCTGATCCCGATTACCAAGGAAACTACGTTACCAGACAGTGTTGTCCATGGTACCTACTTGCGGTTCTGGCCATCCATTAAGAGTCACGGACTCTCACGTATGTCTAGGATGCACATCCACCTTGCTCCTGGACTACCTGGTGCAGAGGATGTGATTAGCGGTCAGTGTTCTTTACGTACCTGTTCTTCTTAGCTTCTAGCTATCAAAAGATAATGTGAAAATACTGAGGCTTTTTACAGTCGGTCATTTCCTTGTGTGTCTTTTTGCCTATTGGCATTTATTGGACTGATCTGAGTAGCCTTGGATGAAATTGGCATTTATTCTAGAAATGAGGTCAGCGAAGTTGAAGATCTGTGGATTGGTGGAGGAGACAGGAGGTCATAGGCTTTTGTGCTGTGCATGAGGGAAATGTTGGAGTAGTAGTAGGCAAATTTGCTTACTTATTGAATGGACTGAATTGGGTGTTGTTCGAGGGTGTTTGAGGGAGTTTAGTATGCAAGATATGTCCAGGTGGCTGAAGTGATGTGGTACTGTCAGAATTAAAACTGAGCCGAGATAATGGCAGTGGCAAAGTCATTTATGGCCTTACCTGCAGGTTTCAAGGAATACAGGACCTACTGCACTTGCAGGGCTGAATGACTAACAGGGATTGGACAATGTGAATGGTGTGAGTGAACCAAGACTGGAGATATGGTCATAGGGGAAGAACACGGAGAGAAGGTATTAAGAATGGAAGAAAGACTGAAATATGGCATTGAAGATGTCATACAAGACAGATTTGTGGAGAGGAGTGAGCATGGGTTGAATGCCGTTGAGGTAATGGAATATTGAATTATGTAGGAATTCATCAATGTCTACCACCTCATCCTGTTTGTCACACTTGCACAGAGAACCATTTGCTCCTTCTCTGACACATGGATCTCTTCATAATCACCTCCCTCAATTCTTTTTGAGGTTATTTCCCGCCCACAGGCTCAGTCTTCAGCTCTCTCCTATTTTCCATTGCACCACATCTAGGTGACATCTTCACCTCATGTACCTTCTCCTATCACCTTATGCAGATAGAATACAGATCATCTCCTTACCATCTTTCACTTTCTATCTTTAAAACAGAATCCTTTGGCTTGGGCAGGAGATTATGATTTCAGTGAAGGCACTTAGGCTAGTATTTGTGACTGATTTGCTTATTACATTATGGTACTGCTGTGCTCCCCTAGTAGGATTAATTTTATATTTCGTTGTTGCTTTATCAGCTTGTCTCTAGGGATGGTTCTTCTGTTCTTATGTCTTCACCCTGCCTTTGTAAGCTCCACACTCACTGCTCTTTGCTTCTTTTTTCCATGAACCCTTTTTCTCCACCTCCCTTTTATTGCATCTTTGTGAGGTTCTTCCTTTTCCGAATGGTACGCAGCCTTCATTACTTTATAAGCATCTATCTGCATCTCCATGCTGCCTGTCTCTATCCTTCTCACCATGCTTCTTAACATGCATCAGGCTTTCTTAATTTATCTAAAAAAAAGGAGAGAAAAGCCTATCTTGTCGGGTCTGACCCACCACATGCAGTGGCTACACAATATTTTGGTCAAGTTCTGTCCTCGAGTCCCTTTCACAATGGCCTACAGACAGCATTAGCGGCCTGTTGTTGAAGACCTGTAGTCTACCATACAATAGAGTGGGCTTTGGGTCAGCCCCATACTAATGACTGGATTGCTTTGTTGCGTATCTCAATTCTCCGTTTCTTATTCAATGGTTTTCATTCCTATGTTTGTGTCTGCCTGCCCATTTTGCTCTACTTATTTACAATGGTTCTGAATGGATGAGTTATGTTGCTGACTTTTCTTTTGACACTCTGTTTTCCCTGCTCTCTCCTCATCTGCTTATTCACTGTCATCCATACCCCCTGCTGTCTTCTGCTTTCACTTGCCATTAATCTGTTGCTGCTCTTTCCCGTTCCCCATTTTTATTTTTTAAATGTTTAAGTTATTTTTTTCCCCTGAGGGTCCCCACATCTGCAGGGCGTTTCCCCTTCATGTGGTGATTCCCCGGCCCTTCTTATCGTACTCTCTGCTTGCATTTTTTAATTAATCTTATTTAGTGGTCTCAAGGTCTTCATTTCTCATTTTTAGCTTACTATTTTAAGATGACTGTCGACAATGTTTGAAAAGTAAATTAAAATGTGAAGATTTGTGTTGGTGCATCACTGCATTTGCGAAAGCGTGTGCCCTCAAGGCAGTGGTCTTAGAATGTTTCCTGAAAAAGAAAGAACATTCCAAGATGGCAAGTGCTTAACACACGAAAGCATTTGACAGGTTCTTAGAATGTTTCTTTTTCAAAATGTATAATTATTCCTCGCAGTGTGCTGCAGAATGCTGCACACATGGAAGAAGGTAAAAATTATGAGAAATGTAAACATCTCTTCGTTACGCCTGCTCTAGGGAGGCCTACGTTTTTGGCACTGTCCCAGATGTACGCGATGTTGTAAATCTGGGGCAGTGTCAAATATCATGGGTGTGGAGTGGAAACACCCACAGCAACACCTATGCCATACCTCGCCTCCCACCAAATGCAGTGTGAGGCAACACAGCTACTTACACCATAGCTATAAGGCCATGTAAAGCCACGCAGGGTGACTTTGTGTGGCCTTGTAGATATGGGCCTGCACTGTGCGCCACCGAAGTGTAAAAAAAAAAAAAAAAAAGTGATGCTCATTTGGCGCAGGGGGCATGTAAATAAGCCACCTAGTTTGCAGTACTCAGTACCCAGTATCCCTATATGTCTGGAGCTGTGTCACTGCCTCAAAGAGTAAGTGCTGCACAACTTTAGAACCTTGAATGTATGAGAAAAACGGGTGTGGCTCCACTCAGATGCCCTGATGTGTAAGTCACAGTTGCTAACTACAGGGACTCTGTGCCCAGGGAGATCATAGTGCCACTACTCAGTGTGTCCCATCACTTTTTGAGTTTGAAGTTCTCTATATACCGGAGAGCGACTCAAGGATCCATTCTTCCTTTGCAGATCCATGCATGACTCTTCAAAGGGCTCTGATAAATAGTCCAGTGCCTTTGAAGACTGCCTCCTGGATTAATCGGTCCTCTTAACTAGGCTATAAAAAAATGTAAAAAGGCTTCTGTCCTGTCAGTCAGTTTCTTATCTTTGCATCAAGGCTGTATGCCTCCTTGGCAACACCAGTACAACTCTCTCTGGCGAAAACTGCTTGCTGATCAAAATTGACCCATCCTCATGGGCCAACTGTTCACTTGGCCTAAGGAGAAATTTGATGGGTCTTTCAAGACTGTGTTTTTGGGTACAGAGGGAGAGGGATCAAAAAGCCATGCCCCAAGAAGGGGCCAGGATCTCACAGGAGGATCTTTCATTCATTCCAGCAGATGTCAGATGTTGGCTTCTGTGATAAGCAGTGGCAGTCTTCACAGACCAAGGATCAATGGAGAAGTGTCAAGACTCTGTATCGGGGCTTGCTGGAATGGGCAAATGCAGACCTTTCTTCAACCCACTTAAAACATGGTGAAAAATTGGCTTGCTTATGCATCGGTGGGCTTCTATAACTGCACATCCCTGTATGATGGATGCAGTTGGAAGCTATGACATAATACATTGAATAGCTCTCACTTCCATTGAATTCAATTCATTCTGTTCAAATCCTTGTACCCATAGATCAGCCTATTTTTGTAGATGAGGGCAATGGCAACTTGGTCAGGAAGGCAGCCTAAGGATATGTTTTTTCCGATTCCCGTTCAGGCTTCATCAGTAACATTTTCTTCATCAGAAATGAGACAAGCCCAGGTGTGATGGTATAAATCTTCCAAGTCTCAACAGTTGAGTTGTTTTCAAGCACTTCACCTGCAGTTTGGCATCTCCTCTGCAACATGTTGTTTCACTGGGTCACCTTTCTCTAGACTTGTTTCACATAATTGCCTACCTGGGCAACATTTCTCCTTGAGATTGCCTTGCAACAGTGATTTGTTTTTTGTTACCTTCAGGAAGTCTTCTGCCCCTCACATAAGATACCCTGGTCCCAGGTTTCTTCAAGGATACAAGACCCTCCATCCTCAAATTCCATGCCAGCAATGTGTTCAAGACCCAAAGAAAATTCTAGTAGCGTTGTCCTGTTTCTCAGTGGACTTTAACCAGGATGCTAGGTTTGTTGCCATCCTCCAATCAAATAATTTTTTCCCCCAGACCCATTTGTCCCTTCAGTGACTTAATGCTTCTGGTCTCATTTGAGTGCTGGCTTTCTTGGGCTGGCTTCAGTTAGATGAACATTCATAAGAAGACTTTAATTGGTGAGCAAACTATATAAAGGCATGGATCATATGGGTATTCTTATGTTCACTTCTGGAGGTCATGTATAGGCATAAGTATAGCCTGGTTAGGGGTCCACTGCAGAAATGCCTCCACTAATGGGATGCTCTTCTCTGATGTAGATGAAGTTTCATATCAGTTGCCTGAAAAGTTCAGCAGACTTTTATGCAAAAAAAATGTCTGAATCTGAACATAGTAAACTGGTCTATCCTCAGCACATGCACATTTCTACAGTCAACTTGGGCCCTGTATTTGTGCATTCCTAGCTAGAGACTGAGAGCACAGTTGATTTGTATGTACAGACTATCTGTCAGTTCTCAAG
The DNA here is from genome assembly GCF_031143425.1 of Pleurodeles waltl. NCBI lineage: Eukaryota > Metazoa > Chordata > Amphibia > Caudata > Salamandridae > Pleurodeles > Pleurodeles waltl. The sequence continues at coordinate 397,220,235 of NC_090448.1, forward strand.
AACACTAGAGGATAGCAACCGCTGCCTCCTCTGTGGTGGAGTGACTGGATACCCCACAAGGATGTCTTCTAGGTCGTGACTGACAGGTGTGACCACTTTGAAGGAAACCTTAAGACACTGCTGGAGCAACATCAGGTCATAACTATTTTCAATTGGTTGGCAATCCTTTTTATCAGGACTAGTTTAATTGGTGTCGCTATGTTCTCCCTTCTTTTGCTCTGAATGCCTTCCTCTTTATCCAACCACACTAAGCACTTGTCTTGCTATATATACACGTACAATTAAATATAGTCCCAATTTAATCCAAAATTCTTTTACTTCCACTCCAGCCAAGCCAACATGTGTTTCATCTGGGGTGTCACCCAACGACTTCCTCAGGGCTTCCTAAGGCTGTAAACAATATGTAATATATATATTCTTTAAGTGTACATCCAACCTAAATTTCCACATGTCCCACCAACCCATTCTCGTGCAGCCTATTATAGTGATTTGTATTCATTAGGTGGAAACCAAGCGTTATAAATGATTTACATATTAACTTTTTTTTTAGTTATATACATCCTTTAGGTATATCATCTATTTACACATAGTGAATCAATCTCCTAAAGCATGCTCCATAACATCTGTGTTTTTAAGCATGCACACACAAGTGAATCTCTAGCCACTTAAGTGGGGATCTCCACAGTCATATCTGTGTTAAATCCATATTTTATCAAAAGGCATTACCTGTCCTCCGTTATTATATCTCCAAATGATCTCTTCTCATGTGTTCATCATCATAATTACCTCCGCTTATATCTGTATTGGTATTGCAGATTTTATCCTCTATATAATAAAACCAATCCTAATAAATACCAAACGATTTAAGTAATAGTCGCTAGTCTCACTAACAAATAGCTCTTTTATATAGTCTCCCTTTCCCATTCCGCTTACCTGCTAATTATTTATTCTTTCCTGTATCCCATGTTCTATGGATGCCTCGAACTGCCAGTAACACGAAGCGTATCGTATAACCAAGTTTATAGCAACGTAATACATGTATAACCCCCGTCGGGTGACTAGTATCCATTAATTCCTTCTACCTACTCAGTTTAGAGCCCTCTCACATACCTGTGTTGTCTGCCGTGTTCTCTTTTGAACTGTGAGTACGCCGTTAGACTCCCAAGCGGAGTACATTTTTCACTTCTACTTATATACCCGCCCCCTCTAGTAGTAGAAAGAGGACTAGGTTTTATCGTAAACTCAACGCTATAATCTTCTTAAACATAAATTCTCCATCTCCCCTTATAAGTATTATGTAATCCTAATAGGTATTTGTATATTTAGATTATTTTTATATCCTATACTCGCGAGTACGATAAAATTCATATATTCGGGGTGCATACTCGACTCTTTATTATTATTCTTAAAACTCGCTAGCTATCCTAAACTTGTATAGTCATAACATATAGAGACTAGTAATCCTTCACATCTCAAACTTTATTATTCCTTATATATTCTTATGGCAACGCAAAATTTAGAAATATTAATTATAAAATACCCACTCTAATCACACATCTGATATCACCTGAAGGGGGTTGGTTCTCCTCTTATCAATTTTATATATTATTGAAACAATTATGACCACCTGTATTTATTTCTTTTCTAATTACAGTAAACTAGTCTACATTAAATCTATTTATAAATATTCTACACAGGAAAGGCCTTGTTGAGTTCCTTAATTTATTTATACATAATTCCAATTCCTAATTGCAATTGCTGTACTAGAAATTCGACTTGTGCGTGCATTGCTTAAATTTGTTAATTTTTTTTTTATAAAGAACTTTTATTGCGTTTTAGGTTAGATAAACGGAAAGAAATACAAATACAAGTTTAAACACAAATTAAATTAAATTAAAAGTAAAAATGAAAATAAAAATAATGTGGCACCATTAAACCAAAAAGAATCTAAATGCATCGTTTGTCCCTCTGGGCTCCACAGACATTGGGTGTGTGTGTTCGTCTAGTTTTGGGACAATAGTTCACAACGTAACAACAGGCAGTGGCACTATATACGCGCACCCTGGACCCCTTTCCCTCATCCCGGAGGCATCATGCCTAAGGCTAGCATAGATCGTCATTCATGAACACGGACAGTTAGTTGTCTAACGTGTTTACCCATTTCCCCCATACTCTGTTGTGCTTGTTTGGGCATCCCCTTGCTTCATATATCGGTTTTTCGCATTGCGCACACCAGTCCACCCCTCGCCTCCACTTGGCAAAAGCCGGCGCTGTTTCGGCTTTCCAATCTACCATGATGTCTCTTTTTGCCACCAAGCAAGCCACTCCCAGGAAGGTCCGATTCGCTCTAGTGAGTCCCGATTCCCCCATGGCCCCCCCGTAGAAGCTGTGTAGAAGACATCTCCACCTCAAATTGTAGGACTTCTGAGATCTCTCCTGTGACTGCCCTCCAGTACGTCGCTATGACTGGGCAAGCCCAGACCATATGAAAAAAGTCGGCCTCCAAGTTGGAGCTTCGGGGGCAATTAGCTGTAGGCCGGAGGCCAGCTTTAAAGAGTCTTTTGGGGTGAGGTATGCTGCATGCAAATAGAGGGTTTGTAACATTTGGAATCGGGAGGATATGGCCAGTGATCGGGGAGCCCTCAACGCTTCTCTCCAGTCTGTTTCTTCTATTGGATCCACCCAGCTCTCCCATTTTGAACGGAGTCTCTCGAGAGGTGGGGAGGTGTTGGTAAGTATGGTGCGGTATAGCTGAGAGATACCCCCCCTGCCCAGGCTTCCCATCAGTACCTTCACTTCCAGTGGGCTGTGCTCTGGAAAATGGTCCCCTGATCGCACATGCACCAATAGGGCGTGTCTAAGTTGTAAATATTTGTGGAATTGGGTGTTGTTCAGTGAGTAGACTCCTTGGAGTTCCCCAAATGATCGCGGGTGTGACCCTCCCCATACATCCCCGAGGGTGGAGATTCCAATGTTGTCCCATTTCTGGAAACCTTCTAATGCGGTGACTTCCGCCAACCATTTCCCTTGTCAAAGAGGGGTCTGCTGAGTGAGACGGTTCCACCAGCCCGACACCCTGTGAGAGTCATCCTAGTCACCTCCGGAATGTTTTGTGGGATCGGTCTCCCGTACAGTGCGTTAAAAATACCCTTGTAGCCTGTTGTCTGGAGTTCCAGTCTGTATGGCGGGTCTGTCCAGCCCCCCCCCCCCCCAGCCAGTCGTTAATCACCAGCAGTTGTGTTGCTAAATAGTGGAAATAGATATTGGACATCCCCAGCCCCCGTCGTGGATATCTCGCTGGCAAATAGTAAGAGATAGCTTGGGGCGGGAGCCATGCCACAAGAATTGGCGTGCTGTTGATTCCACTTCTTTGAACCACTTCCTAGGGATTGGGTGTGGGAAGTTCTGCAGCTGGTACAAGAACCTGGGAAGTATCATCATTTTATAAAGTGCTATCCTGCCCAGTAAATTAAGGGGAAGGCTCTGTCACCGCTGGAGATCATCTTTAATTTTCTTAACCAGTGGGGTGATGTTTAATTCCCATGTCATTTCAGGTAGGAAGGCTATGTGTATGCCCAAGTATTTAAAGCTATTGCGACGGATCGGGATGCTTTGTTGCCAGTCGATGCAATCTCTAGAAGGGTGCAGGGGGATCAGCAAGGATTTGCCCGGGTTTAAGGTCAGACCTGAGGTCTGTGAGAAGAGGTCTAGTAGTTGTAAGATTCGTGGGCCACTCGAGGCAGGGTTAGCAAGGTAAATGAGGATATCGTCTGCGTACAATGCTACTCGGTCCTCTGGACCAGCGGGCCATGACCAACCCTCCAGTAGGGGGTCCTTCCTTATCAGCCTCGCCAGTGCGAATAGTAACGGGGACAGTGGGCATCCCTGTCAAGTTCCCCGACGGATGGGGAACGGTTCGGAGGCTACACCGTTTACCTGGACACGTGCGGTTGGGTTAGAGTATAGTAGCTTTACAAGACCGCAGAACCTAGGCCCGACGCCGTTATTTCGTAGGACGTGTTCCAGGTAGGACCAGTCCACAGTGTCAAAGGCTTTTTCGAAGTCAAGTAGAAGAAGGGCCAAAGGGGAAAGGGTCAAAGTCCTGCGATGTGCCAGGGCGGCGTGTAGTCGTCTGATGCAGTGTCTAGTGCTACGTGACGGCATAAACCCACACTGGTCCGGGTGTACCAGGGATGAAAGTAGAACCTTCAATCTAGTGGCAAGTACAGTGGACAGCACCTTAATTTCGGTGTTCAGGAGAGAGATAGGTCTGTATGCCAAGCGGTTGTGAGACGGGGGTTGGGTTTTTGGGATCACCACTATAGTGGCTTGGTCAATCTCGGAGGGGAAACAGCCATTCTTCTCAGCCTCATCGTACATATTGAGCAGGTGAGGGCTTAGAATGTCCCCACACCTGTTGTAAAGTTCCGACGGGAAGCCATCCGGGCCAGGTGTTTTGCCCGTTGATAAGCTGGATATTGCTACTGTAATTTCCGCGAGTGTTATGGCCACTTCCAAGTTTTCCCTGGCTGCTTGTGTAAGTTTTGGAAGGGCAATGTCATCTAGGAGGGGGGCTTCCTTATCGGCCAGGGTGCGGGGGCGTTCCGCATAAAAGGAGGCAAAGCTTTTGGCAATTTCACTCGGTGTGTTCGCAATTAAACCTGTCTCATCCGTGATTTCCGGGATAATTCTATTGGCTAGTGAACGTGAGGCCAGCCAGTGTAGGAGTTTACCATTCTTGTCCCCCCAGCCGTACACACGGGCCATTGAGGCCCTTCAGGAATGCTTTGCAGATTCCAGTACCACCTGCCTTATCTCCTCCCTGACCATGGTAAGTTGCCTCAGGATAGATGCTGAGGCGGCTGTGGTGTCCAGTCGTTCAAGGTATGCAACCTTGGCTTCGAGTTTCTCCACCTGTGAGTCGCGGGCGCGTTCCTGTATACGGACAAGGTGTTTAGCGAAGCCTCTGAGTGAGGCCTTGCAAGCGGCCCAAATCGTGCCCAGGGATTGTACAGATCCTACATTCAGGTCAAAATATTGGGTGAGGTGGTCCCTAATCTCAAGAGTGTACTCCTCTTCCTGTAGGTGCCAGGCGTTCATGCGCCACATCAGGCGCTGGGTCGGGTCAATGCCCCCCAGTCGGATTCGCACTGGAGAGTGATCGGAAACCCTTCGAGGTAGTATTTTTCTTGGGTGACCCTAGAGACATCGAGTGCCGGCATGAATACGAGGTCAATTCTGGCTTGGGATTGGTGAGCGGCCGATGTGTGTGTGTGTATTGTCGCGTCCTGGGGTGCCAGGTCCTCCACACCTCACACAGATCCAGGCCGTTGCCCCACCCATTCAAGATTGACGCCCTTCTGGACCGCGCGGTGGACACAGAACCAGAGACGTCAAGTCCGGGGTCTAAGATGGAGTTAAAATCCCCTCCTATTAGTGTAGTGCCTTGGGGGAGGTCGGTCAGAACCCGGCGGAGCGCGAGTAGGAAGGCATCTAGTCCGGCCGGAGGGGCATAAGCACTCACGACATTAAATGGTAGGCCGTTTAGCGTTCCCGTCACCACCACAAATCTACCCTGTGGGTCTGAGTGTGTGGTTGTGACTACGATGGGCAATGTGCGGTGGAATAGGATGACGACCCCCCTAGAGCCCCTTGTGAACCCCGCGTGGTAAACCTTATCGTATTACCCCCCCCCCCCCCCCCCCAGCATAGGGCATTTAGTACCAAGGAGATGCGTCTCTTGTAACAAAACCGTTGATGGGGCGTACCTGCGCAGGGTGCTAAATAACGCGGATCTCTGGATTTTGTCTAATAGACCGTTTATGTTCCATGAAAGTACCTGTGTCAGTGAGGATGCCATGTGTATGTTGCTGAGGTCGTGACGTGGTGGGAGCCCATTCGAGGGCCCAGAGACGGACTATCTAAACGCGAAGGGTCAGTATGACTGGTGCAACAAAGGAAACTTAACAAAACAACTGTACTAAACCTTAAAGAACCTTTTCCCCCCCGACCTCCCCCACCCCATACTTCTACTCAGGAAGCATCTGTCACCCAAGTACCCAGTTGGGGTGTCACAGCCAGGTGGGCTGTCACTAAGTGGAGTAGTGGACCCCTCCATTCAGACGGATCAATTGCAATCGGCTAGTAGTAGCCAAACTTTGGATATTGCTAGAAACCGCCACATTGTGGCGTGTCCCTATTTCTATCTGCACGGATCAATGCCAAGTGTGGTAGATTCCCCCTAATATAACAGAACCCAACATGTGGAACCGCATTATCCAAGGGGGATTGACTCAGGCGATCTTCCCCTGGCCCCTGACCCGGGGCTTGGTCTCCCAGGAAGCCGCCGGGGTCCCCGCCCACCCAGGAGTCCAGGTTTGAAACATTGTTCTTGTCCTCCTCTGCCGGGGCATCCACATTTCTCCGCCTCCCGCGCCTGGACCTTGTCCTCCTGCGGCTTCTCCGTATATTCAGGTGGGGGCCGGGCCTCTTCAGGTCGGTCCACGGGGCCCCTTCGGCTCCTCACCCCCTCCTCCGTGAGCCAGTCCCACGCCTCCTCGGGTGACTCGAAGAAGTGTGCCTTGCCGGCCAGGATAACTTTGAGGCGTGCAGGGAAGAGGAGCATGTAGGAAAGTTGCATCGCTCTGAGTTTTTGTTTTACTTGTTCGTATGACCGACGCCGGTCCTGGACCTCTTGGGTGTAATCGGGGAAAATTAGGATTTTGTGGTTGTCCCAGAGGAGGTCGGGGGAGCACCTAGCCTCCCTAAGAATAGTGTTGCGGTCTTTAAAGTTTAGAAAGCGAGCAATCATGGGTCTCCTAGGCCCACCCGGTGGAGGCCGCGGAGCCAGGGCCCTGTGAGCCCGTTCAATTGCAAACCATGGTGAAAGGGTGTGTTCTGGCATCCAGGACTTAATCCACCCCTCCAGGTATTCAGGGGTCTTGTTTTCTTCCACTCCCTCCGGGAAGCCCACAAAGCGCAGGTTGTTGCGCCTAGAGCGGCTTTCGGCGTCTTCGGCCCGGCGGTGCAGTTCGCCAGTTCGAGTTTGTAGGTGGGCTACCTTGGTCCTGAGGTACGCCAGGTCGTCCTCAGTCTGTGAGACGCGATTTTCCACTTCTGTGATCCGGCCCACTGCGTTTCTAAGGTCTTGTCTGATGAGGCCCACATCTTCTCTCACTTCCCCAATTTTGGTTTCTACCGCCTGCTGTGATGTTTGGATTGCTTGAAGGATAGCACTGACTCCGTTTGGAGATTGGTCGCCAGGCGCGGTTCCCTCCAGGGTTCGGGGGGCCGCTGGTGGGGTGAACTGATCGATCTTCTGTAGGGACGGCTGCGGCTGCCTGGAGGTCCTATCCTTCCCCATGGTCCACTCCGGGGACGAGCCAAGCGTCTGCGGCGTTGTCTGACCGCGTTGGCGGGGTCCGGTCACTCCAGGGACGCTCCACACACACCGGACCCCCAGAGGGGGCACCTAGAGGGGGGCCCGCGCCCAGGCTGCCCCCAGGGCTGGGCACCAGCCAGCAGCACTGAGGCCCGAAGTCTCCGCACTCCTCCACCTCCCAGTGGGGCAGGGTCACTCACTGCGTCAAATAGCCAGAGGAGGAGGGGGTCCGGTTCAGTCGTCCTCGCCCTCGTCCCATCCGGTCAGGGCCACTCCCGTTCCCCAGGATATATGGGGGAGGGTCTCGGGGCCTTCCGGCTCCACCAGACATCGCGCCGCGGCACCCGGGGGGGCCCGATCCAGCCGCCGCCCCGCTCCGGCACTGCTCCCTCGGCTCCCTCGCAGTCCTCCAAGTTTGGCTCGTGCCCAGCCAGGGGCACGACACCCCCCATCCCCTCCCCCCCCAGTCTCGGCCGGGTCTCAAATACAGCACAGGGCCAGGGGGGAGGGCGAGTCCGCTCCTTCTTTCCCCGATCCCTGACTCAGCCAAGGTCCAAGGGGGGCCAAGCACCCCCGTCATCCGGCGCGCCACGGGCGCCCTGACGGCCGTCTTTGATCGGGCCTCCTGCCTGTATGCACCCAGCTGGTGCACGGCTCCACTCCCTCCTCCTCCCGCGCATCAGACGCAGCTCTGGTGCGGATTACACCGGGGGGCCGACCCGGCCCAGGGGAGCCGCTCCCGGAGACGTCAGGCGGGGCCGCCTCTTCCCTCCGCCACGTGGGGCAGCACAATGCCACTCCTGGGGCACCAGCGGACGCGACATGGCCTCGCCGGGCCCCTCCCAGCAATGCGGCCAGGCCGGTCGCGTAAAGCACGTCACCGCAAGGAGCTCCGGCCCCAGCCGCTGGAGGTCCGATTAGTTTTTCCAGGGGAGCACGAGCTCCCTGAAGCCGCGGCTCACGGCCGATCGGTGGCGCCAGCTGCCAGCACACCCCCGGGGGTCCCGTGAGTGAAGGGACAGGATCCAAGGGGTCGATTTATCCGGGCGGATGACGGAGGGGTCTGGAGCACTCTCAGAGTGCGACCGCCATCTTGACGCCCATGGCCACGCCTGCTTAAACTTTAAATATATACCTTAAGTCCATATCTGGATCTTCCTCCTTTTATCTCCCACCCAGGAAATATTCATGGCGTGACTCCGAGGAGGTCACGGTCCCGCAGTAGGAGGAGGTCACGGCACCGCTCCCAGAGCCCCAAGTCCTCTTCCTCGCATTCAAGGTCATCCAATCAATCAGAAAAGAGGCACAAGAAGAAGAAGAAGTCTAAGCGGACTTCGACTTCGACACGCCCGTCGGCCAACAAGGCATCTAGGGAACTTTGACGTTCCGAGCGCGGTTCCGCGGAGCCGTCGCCAGGGCCAACTCCGCGCCTTCTCCCTTTTCCGGTGACCGGAGCGACTCCCGCTCAAATAAAGGAACTTTACAAGACCATGACCTTGTTTTTGAGCGGGCTGCACCCTCGGGTGGGTCTTTGGGCCCCGTGGGGTCAGCAGCGGCCCCATCGGGTTCGACGTCGGCCGCTTCGGCCTCGGCGCCGTTGGGGACCCCAGGATCCGATAGCAGATCTTGGCCCCGATGAGCCGGAGCGCTGTCGTACGACGCTGACTCTGACTTCGATGGCGCCATTTAGGCCCAGATCTTCACCTGAGCTTTATTTTGAACAACCATGCACAGGAGAGGAGTGGGAGGGGTCTGAGAACCCTTTAGAGAACGACCTGGAGCATGAACAGGACTGGTATGAGGATCTGGGGGAGGCCAGTGGACTGGACACATCTCCAGATACTGGTATGCTCTCTCTTCCTAATGTGGCTACGGAGGAGGGAGCGTCTTATGCTATGGTAATGCATAGGGCAGCTGAGGTCTTGGACATAGACTTGCCCACGGTGCCAGTCAGGACGAATCTCCTGACCGAGGTGCTTCAGTCGGGGGGTGACTACATCAGAGCCGATGTTGCCCTTCAATGAGGCCCTAACGGACATCATTCTGGGAACATGGTCCAAACCCAGCACAGGGGCTCCTGTGAATAGGACAGTCGGCCGCTGCCAAAGACCTGCTCCAAGCAACCCTAGTTTCCTTACCCAACACCCCACCCCGGAGAGCTTGGTGGTCCAAGCCTCTACTTCCCGTGGTGCCTTCCCTTCCACTCCCCCGGATAGAGAATCCAAGAGGCTGGATCAGCTTGGAAAGAAAATGTTTTCTTCCTCCAGCCTGGCATTGAGGTCAGTAAACACCTCTTGCCTATTGGGTGGTTTCTCCCATACTTTATTGGATACAGTGGCATAGGTGCTGCCCCAGGTCCCAGAGGGAGTACAGGATACTCTCACCCAGGCTGTCAAGGATGGGAGGGATGCAGCCAAGTTTACAATCAGGTGTGGATTGGACACGACCAACTCGCTGGGTAGAGCGATTGCGTCGACAGTGGCCCCACGTCGCCACTCCTGGCTACGTTCAATTGGCTTTTCAGGGATGTCCAATCAAGTTTGATGGACATGCCCTTTGATGGCTCTCCCCTTTTTGGTGAGAAGGCAGACTCCGCGCTTGAGAGGTTCAAGGATTCTCAAGCTACAGCCAGATCCTTGGGCCTCTCAGCGCCAGCTCGGCAGCAGTTTGTCTTTCATCCCTTTCGAGGCTTCGGAAGGGGCGCAGTACCACTCCAGCCACAACTCAGCCACCGTCCTCAGGCTTAACACAATCCCGGGAGAGGACGTGGTCGTGGTACCATCAGACCCAGAGGGTCTGGCCAGGGGTCGGCCACCATACAGCCCCCCTCCATTGCACCCAGGCCCTCCTAGTGTGGTTCTGCAGGACCATGTCCGTCCAGTTAGAGGGAGGATTCAATTTCATCTCCCTCACTGGCATTCCATGGACAAATGGGTCTTGCAGATCATACGGAAAGGCTATTCCCTCCCCTTCCAGTCTTTTCCTCCCTCAATCCCTCTGACAAAAGAACGGCTGATGGAGAACCATTTGGTTTTGCTCCGCGAGGAAGTTACGGCTCTCTTGGCCAAGGGAGATATAGAAAGGGTCCCGATGTCAGAAGTAGGCAGTGGTTGTTTTCCCACTACTTTCTGATACCCAAAAAGAACAAGCGTCTTCGTCCTATCTTGGATTTAAGGGACGTCTATCTCTTCCTCAAGAAGGAGAAATTCAAGATGCTCACTCTTGCTCAGGTCTTGTCTGCCCTAGACCAAGGAGACTTGATGGTAGCGTTGGACTTGCAGGATGCGTAACTTCATATCCCCATCCTGTCTGCCCACAGGCGTTACTTGGGTTTCAAGGTGGGACAAAAGCACTTTCAGTTTACCGTGCTCCCTTTTGGTCTCAGCAATGCCCCTCAGGTGTTTACAAAGGTGATGGCAGTGGTAGGAGCTCATCTGCACAGGTCAGGGATTTCAGTCTTCCCCTACCTAGACGATTGGCTGTTGAAGGCTCCCACGCCCCAGGCTCTTGCACCCACCTCCAGACGACAGCAAACCTCCTGCATTCGATGGGAATCACTATCAATGTGCCATAGTCACACCTGACTCCATCACAAAAGTTCACGTTCATCGGAGCGGTTCTGGACACAGTGCAGTATCGGGCCTATCCTCCAGAGCAGTGAGTTCAGGATATTCAGGTTATGATACCAATGTTTCGCCCTCTATCCTAGTTTTCGGTGAGACAGACTCTGTGGCTGTTGGGACTCATGGCTTCCTGCATCCTATTGGTCAAGCATGCCAGATGGCATATGAGGGCTCTACAGTGGGACCTGAAGTTCCAATGGGCACAGCATCAGGGAAATCTTACCGACGTGGTTCAGATCTTGGAGGGGACTGGAAAGTATCTGCAGTGGTGGTTAGTGAGCTGCAATTGGGTCAAAGGAAGACTCCTCCCCCTTCCCCAACCAGATCTCACAGTAGTGACAGATGCGTCACTTCTGGGACGGGGCGGCCATGTGGGAGAGGTGGAGATCAGAGGTCTCTGGTCTCCGGCGAAATCCGGGCTCCATATCAACTTGTTGGAGCTTCGGGCAATCCAACTAGCATTAAAGGCAATTCTTCCTGTTGTGAAAGGGAAGGTAGTGCAGGTGTTCACGGACAACAACACTGCAATGTGGTACTTCAACAAGCAGGGCGGTGTGGAGTCGTGGATCGTTTGTCAAGAGGCTCTGCGTCTCTGGACATGGCTGGAACAGCAGGGCATAACCCTGGTGGTTCAACACCTGGCGGGTTTTCTGAATGCCAGGGCGGACAAACTCAGCCGACGATGCTTAGCAGATCACGAATGGTATCTCCATCCGGAGGTGGTGCAATGCCTCTTTCCGCAGTGGGGAGAGCCTTGGTTAGATCTGTTCGCCTCCATATAAAACGCGCAATGTCAGCAGTTTTGCGCATTGGAGTTTCCAAGGGGGCTATCGCTAGGCTGCACTTTTTGTCGCTAGTGGAGTTCATGCCTCCTGTACGCCTTTCCGCTCATACCACTTCTGCCCAGAGTTCTCAAGAAAATCAAGAACGACCGGGCCCAAGAAATCCTAGTGGGCTCCGGATTGGGCTCCTTAGAGTCTGGTATCCAGAGCTTCTCAAAATGAGCATCAGTCCTCCAATCAGGTTGCCTCTTTTGGAGGATCTTCTGTCGCAGCAGCAGGGGAAGGTTCTTCACCAGAACCTGTCAGCCTTGCGGCTTCATGCGTGGAGGTTGAGCGGCAACAGTTGATGGTTTATGACCTCCCTTCCGAAGTCTGTGATGTCATTCTGGCAGCCAGGCGTCCCTCTACTAAGTCGATTTATGTCTAATGGTGGAAATGTTTTGTTTCATATTGTACAGGGAGGTCTATTGATCCTCTTTCTTCTTCTCTATCTAATGTCCTTTTGTTTATTCTATCTCTCGCCCAACAAGGTTCCTCTTTAGGCCCTCTCAAGGGCTATCTTGCTGCGTTATCGGCTTTTCTACGCTTACCCGACCAACCATCTTTGTTCAAGTCTCCCATCGTACAAAGATTTTTAAAAGGGCTTGTGCATATGTTTCCACCTTTGCCTTTTGTCATGCCCCAGTGGGATCTTAATCTTGTTCCTACTTTCCTAATGTATGCTCGTTTTGAGCCTTTACATAACTGTCCTCTCTGGCTGCTCACTATCAAAACAGCCTTTGTGGTGGCAATTACATCTGCCAGGAGAGTGAGCTGCAGGCTTTATCATCAAAACTGCTGTACCTCACGATATATCCTGATGAAGTAGTCCTCGGAACTCGTGCCTCTTTCCTCCCCAAGGTGGTGACCCCTTTCCATCTGGGTCAAAATATCACCCTGACCCCCCTCTTTGCACCACCGTATCCCTCTAAGGAAGAAGAGCGTCTCCATCGGCTGGACCCAAAAAGAGCGTTCTAGTTCTACCTTTACTGCACAAAAGAGTTCCAGGTGGATGACCAACTCTTTGTGGAGTACTTTGGGGACAAAAAAGGGTCGGGCACTACAGAAACGATCCATTTAGCACTGGGTCGTTCTCTCTATAAAGATTTGCTACGCTTTGGCCAAGAAGTAGCCTCCAGAGGGCTTGAGGGCTCACTCTACCAGAGGAAAAGCTGCTACCACTGCGTTTGCTCGTGGCGTGCAGGTACTTGACATCTGCCAAGCAGCAACGTGGGCTTCCTCGCACACGTTTGCGAGACACTACTGTCTGGATAGCCAGGTGAGTTGAGAGGGGCATTTTGCCCGCTCGGTCCTGCAGGACTTCCTGGTGTGAAATATATCCTCAAGACCCACCACCAGGAGTTATAGCTTGGGTATCTATTCTAAGGTAAGGAATCTGCAGCTAGAAGACTATCAGATGAACAGGTTACTTACCTTTGGTGACGAATTATCTGGTAGAGACTCTATCTAGCTGCAGATTCCTTACACCCACTCAAGCCTCCCCTCTCTGCGGATATATAAATATCCTGTTTTTATATTTTTGCCTTTCTTAAAGGCATGTCTTTTTTCATCAAACAATCAAGCGTAAAATGAAAAAGAAAAAAATAATAAAGTTGTTGGTTATTCCATGACTCTGCGCTTCTGGCATGGGAAGTTGTGGAAAAAGAACTGATGTACAAGCGCCGAGGTAGACAACCGTGACGTCACAGATGACTCCAAACGACACAGATGATGCCACGCAGAGCCGGATGACGCACGCGGACCCAAGCAATGCCACCCGACGGCGCGGGCAGGGTACTGCTCAGCAGAAAAATTCTGGATTCTAAGCGGACACCAGGGAATTCTAAGGTAAGGAATCTGCAGCTAGATAGTCTCTACCAGATAATTTGTTACCGAAGGTAAGTAACTTGTTCTTCTAAAGTACATTTTGCAAAATATTTATTACAAATCCGACTTCACTAGTGAATTGGGCATGTAATAAATATTTCAAAAAGTCTTAAGAATTCATTTTATAGCTGTTTCCTAGCCAGAGATAATTGTATTATGGAACAGCCACCCTGCCACAGTAAAACTAACTTTTGGGTCCTTTTTGCTGCAAGGACATTTGTAAGATTAAACTTTTACATGTCCTTCTTTTAAATACAGTACACCCTGCTGTGAGGGCAGTAGTATCTACTTAGTGGTGGCCTATTAAAATTTAAAAGGAAGGTTTATTTAAAAGGTGTTTTTGGCAGGTTGAATTTTCAGTTTAAAACAGCACAGATATGCTACAAATGGTAGGCAGTCCTGTTTACACTGTCACTGTAGTAGATGGCATAGTGAGTGCTGCAGTACTCTTGAGACATTTAACTTACAGCCCCTAGGTGCACCTTGGTACCATATATGAGGGACTTAAAGGAAAGTTCAATATGTGATTCAGGGGTATGCCAATTTCATCGCGTTGAAAGGGGGAGCACAGGCACTTTACTCCAGTATTGGAACTTTCATAGATTCACATGCTTGAATCATTCCCCGTCGTCGAGATGGGAGTCCCGGTATAATTTTCACAAGTAATGTTAAAACATATTGAAGAGAAAAAGGCCCTAGGCCTCTTCAATTTGATAGTCTATCAGAGTCATCCTGTGAAAAAGGACCAAACTTGATCCTCCACCAATCAGGCGACAGCACCCTTCAGAACCTCCTGAGAGAAGCTCTAGCACCTCAGATTTTCTACCGCACGTCGTGCTAGGGAGTCTCTTCAGAGCTCTGCTCTGTTTTCACACCTTTATTCAGCTCTTTTTCTCTCAGAGAAACTCATTTATTTGGATTTGTCAGCTATTTTTCAACTATGTCTGACAAGGAAAAGAAAAGTCTCTTTAGAGACTGCAAGACTTGTGGGAAGAAAAGACTTCATTCTGAAGATCCTCATCAAGATTGCATTTACTGCCTCTATCCAGATCATTCAGCCAAGGACTGCAAGATTTGCCGTACTTTTTCTTCTAAGACCTTAAAGGATAGAGAAGGCAGATTATTAATATGGCTGCAGAAACTGAAACATAGGAAGGATCCAGTTTCTGATTCTGAGAGTGAGGAATCATCAACATCCAAGAGATCAACTAAAAGGGCAAGATCACGCTCTAGATCTCCCTCACAAACCTCAAGGAAAGCCCTCAAAAAGACTGCCTCAGGGTCTTATAAAGGTCGCAGCCCATCTTCTTCCCCAACTAAACTCTCAAGTAAGGAGGGGAAAAGACATTCTTCCAGTTCTGAGAGGCACAGGAAATCCTCATCGGTTCCACCATCTGTGCCTTTCAAAAAGCCATCTTCTGTGACTGGAAAAAAGGCCTCGTCGACGGATTCCCCGTCGACGGCACCGTCGGTGGGCGCATTGCCGACGACTCCAGCTACTTTAGGTATTCCATCGTCCACGACTCCGTCGGCGACATCGTCGATGAGTACACCACCGTCGACGAGAACTACAACGACGACTTCAGCGTCGACGACCGTCTACACCTCGTCATCGTCGACGGCGCTGATGTCAGTGTCAGCTTTACCGTTGACGGTAGACTCGTCGGCGAAGCTTGCGGCTATTAAAATAACAGTGCGTCCAGCGTCGACGCCACCGTCTACGACAAAGTCAGTTTACACGTCGTCGACGACACCGTCGACGAGGGAAAAATATAAAAAAAGAACAGAAAAATTAACTCCAACCCACACTTCACCTAGTAAGGTATCCTCCCTGGTACCAGTACATCTTTTGGAGGGAGATGAAGATTCAGATGAAGATGGGCCTTTTGGTACAGCCAACAGCCCCTCTGAATTGAATGTAAAATATCAGGAAGAGGAGGAATATGAGGAAGCTTATGATCCCCAGGCTTCTTTGGAGCATCAGCAGTATCAACAGGGAACGTATATCCCTTCCGACCTGCTTACTGGCCTTAGAGCCATGTTGGTGGATTATAACAGAAGGTTTCTTCCACAAGGAGAACAGCCTCATCCATCGCCCATTTCTGGTCCTTCTACTCCACATCAAAGACCAACGTCTTTGCATCTCACAGATGTGGCCACCCCAGACATGACAATTCCCCAAGACACTGACATTTCAGAAGGAGATCAAGAAGAAGGAGAGCTCATAGATACTCAGAGTGGGACGAGTATATTATTCCTGCTCCATCTTCTCCTTCTCATTCGAAGGTGGAGTCCCCACCTGAAGACATTGGAGGTTTTCACAATCTCTTAGAGAGGGCAGCCAAGCGTTTTGCATTACCGCTACCTACGAAGCAAACAGATTGTTTCCTTTATTATTTTAAAGAGCCCTTCCAGAAGTCTGTGCGCTCCATCCCGATGGTGAACTACTTGTGGGAAGAATGCCTTAAAGTCATGACTAATCCAGCAACAGTCACAGCAGTTTTACCACGTCTGGATAAGAAATACAAAGCTCCTGATGATACCCCAACATGCTTGACAGGCCATCCTCCTCCAGATTCGGTAGTAGCTCAAGCGGCTCAGAGAAGATCGAAGAATCCTTCTGCTCCGATTTCCGCACCCCCAGATAAGGAGGGTCGAAGGCTGGATAACATAGGAAAAAGATTCTCTTCTATGGCCAGCCTAGTGCTTAGAGCTGCCAACTCCTTGGCTATTTTGTCTCGATACGACAGACAGCTTTGGGCGGATATTGCACCTTTCATTAATCAACTGCCGGAAGACGTAAAATCAGAGGCAAATAAGACTGTGCAAGAGGGTCAACACACGTCTGCAGAGCTTATAGACTGTGCAATGGAGATCGCGACCACTGCTTTCAGACAGCTTGCAGGTGCTGCTGTGTTAAGAAGACAGGGCTGGCTCAAAGCCACCTCATTTCGTCCAGAAGTCCAGAATAAGATCCTAGACTTACCCTTTGATGGCCAAGCGTTATTTGGGAAACATGTGGACGAAGCCCTACAGTCAATTAAAACAGACACGGACACTGCAAGGTCACTAGGGACCCTGCAATATCGGAAATCATCCTTTCGTCCTAGGGGGCGCGGCCAGCCCTCTTACAGAGGGGGATATCAACAACAGAGATACTCTTCCTATCCATCAGCTTCACAACAATATCGGCCATACTATTCCCAAAGACAACTGACTCAACCAGCCTATAATAGACCGGCAGGCCGTGGACGCTCAACCCGCCCTGCTAAAGATTCAGCTCGTAGAACCTGATGTTTTCGAGGCGCCGGCTACGCCCAGTCTTCCTCCTGTCACCCTGGGCGGAAGAATTTCCTTATTTCTCAGTCAATGGCAAACCATTACGTCAGACAAGTGGGTCCTACAATTAGTGGAACGGGGCCATACTTTAGAATTTGTCCAGAAACCTCCCTCCAACCCTCCCTGCAGGACTCCTTCAAGATACCCTCAACAACTCAAAGAAGAGGTCTACAAGCTCCTTCTCAAGGGAGCTATAGAGAAGGTGCCTCGGGATCAACGAGGAACAGGATTTTATTCCAGGTTCTTCATAATTCGAAAAAAGCGGAAGGATTGGAGACCGATCCTCGATTTAAGGCAACTAAATGTATACCTAAAGAAGCAATCGTTTCAAATGATCAGCCTGCAAGACGTCCTTCTGCGTCTCAATCAAAGAGATTTTATGTCATCGCTAGACCTCAAGGACGCATACTTCCACATACCAATCCACCCTGCCCACAGAAAGTATTTGAGATTTACTGTAGCCGGGAGCCATTATCAATATCGCGTCCTTCCCTTCGGGCTCAAATCAGCCCCAAGAATATTTACCAAATGCCTAGCACCAGTGGCAGCCTCTCTCAGGAGAAGAAAGCACCAGGTCTTTCCATACTTAGACGACTGGTTAATAAAGGCAAAGACTTACACAGGAGCACACAAGTCAACAAGAAAGTGCGTTTCCTTGCTGACCAATCTCGGATTCACGATCAACTGGGAAAAGTCCAACCCTCTACCAGGCCGCAGTATTACTTTTCTGGGAGCAAAACTGAACACGGAATCCGGCATCGCATGTCCCACGTTAGAGAGACAACAAAGGTTACTAACCCTAGGGAGTTTCATACACAAAAGACGAAAGGTTACAGTCCGTCTCTTCAAATCACTATTGGGCATGATGTCTTCATGCATACCTCTGATCCCTCTGTGTCGGCTAAAGATGCGCCCCTTGCAGGAGCAGCTAAACCGTCAATGGCTTCAAGTATCAGGAACTTTCGAAGACCAGATACAAATTACTCCGATAATGATCAAAACCCTCAGGTGGTGGTCTCAAAAGCATCATCTCTCAATCGGTCTCTCGTTTCTTCAACAGCCAGCCCCGTGGACCATAACAACAGATGCCTCACTGGAAGGCTGGGGCGCAGTATTACAGGACCTGAAGATAAGTGGCAAATGGCCAACTCATCTGGCATCAAGGCATATCAATTGGCTAGAACTCAGGGCAGTGCACCTTGCCTTACAAGCGTTTCTCCCAAGAATCTATGGATCGCGAGTGGTGATAAGAACGGACAACACCACTACGATGCACTATCTCAACAAACAAGGAGGTACAAGATCTCTCACCCTCTCCAGGGAAGCCCAAGCGATCTGGAACTGGGCCTCGCAGCAAGGCGTCACACTATCGGCGGTGCACTTGCCGGGAATAAACAACAAGGCAGCAGATGCACTCAGCAGGCAGAAATCGGACTGCCACGAGTGGGAGCTAGACCAGACGGTACTCACCCAGATTTTTTCCCAGTGGGGAACACCAACAGTGGATCTGTTTGCGAAGAAGGACAACGCCAAATGCCAGTTCTTCGCAAGTTGGCATCACCAAAAGGGATCTTGGAATGCGTTTTCGATAGTCTGGTCAGACATCTTTGCTTACGCCTTTCCTCCCATTCCGTTGATCCCAAGGGTCCTCACGAAGATGAAAACAGAACCGTGCACTCTCATACTGATAGCCCCGTACTGGCCGCGCCAACATTGGTTCACAGAGCTCCTCATTCTCTCAGTCAAACCTCATATTCCGCTGGAGCCGTTACCTCATTTACTAACAATGAACAACGGCCAAGTTCGACACCCTGATCTGCAGTCAATGCGGTTAGCGGCATGGCTCCTCATCACAGAGAATTTGCGCATTTGAATATCCCGCAGGACTGCAGAGATATTTTGTCACAGGCCAGAGCGGATAGCACTAACAAGGCGTATCAGTGTAAATGGAAGAGATTCTGTGCCTGGTGTCATCAGCGTCAAATCGACCCTTTTCTTTCACCACCAGAAGAGATGTTGCCGTATCTCTTAGAGTTAGCTCGATCTGGCCTAGCACACTCGTCCATTAAAGTTCATGTAGCAGCCATAGCTGCATACAGACGTTCAGATGACACACCCTCACTCTTCTCTTCTCGGCTGATTAAGAGATTTCTAAAGGGGTTGTTCAGGGTTTACCCTCCTTTCAGACCTCCACCTCCTTCGTGGAACCTGAACATTGTTTTGGCACAACTGATGAAGCATCCTTTTGAACCGATCCACCGTGCTTCCCTCAAACATTTATCGTGGAAGGTTGCCTTATTGATAGCTCTTACAACAGCTAGGCGGGTCAGTGAGGTACAAGCGCTCTCCATCCAAGAGCCATTCCTACAGTTTAAACAAGATAGACTACTAATGCGCACTAACCCGCATTTTATTCCAAAGGTTCCGTCAGACTTTCACATTAACGAACCTTTGGTCTTCAAGTCTTTTTTCCCTCATCCATCTACTCCAGCGGAGAGAGCATTACACTCTCTAGACGTGAAAAGATGCGTTCAATTTTATTTGGACAGGACAAAAGCTTTTCGGCGCTCTAATCAGCTATTTGTGGCGTGCAGTGCCCCTAGGAAGGGGTACCCGCTATCCAAGCAGAGTATTTCAAGATGGATCGCCTCTGCTATTCGCTTTTGCCATCAGGCAGCGGGCAAACCTTTGCAGTCATCTGTGCATGCTCACTCGACGAGAAAAGTCTCATCGTCGGCGGCACTGTTTGCCGGAGTGCCACTACAAGACATATGTAGGGCAGCAACATGGAAGAGCTGTCATACCTTTACTAAGCACTATTGCTTGGAGTCCCTCTCGCACGGAGAGGTAGCAGTGGGCCAAGCGGTTCTCAGGAATCTCTTCAGGTGAAGGTGAGCCATTTCTCCTACATCCCTCCATCCTAGAAAAGGTATGCACATTGGAAAAAAAAAAAAAAAAAATGTATCTAAAGATAATAGAACACTATCATAATCCCATAAGTAAGCGGGTTATCAGATATTGTTCAGGTTACATTACTGTCTTATGTTTTAATACTGGTTTGTTATTTAAATTTCATCATGTATCTTCACAGGAATATCCCTATTTATATTAGAGATAAAAAGATACTTATATTTATGTATATATACGTGTGTATAGATAGATGTGTATATATGTATATGTATATATAGATATATATGTAGAGACATATGTCAGTACACTCATATACTTCATCAATTTATACATGATGATGATAAGGTTTGGTGGTCTAAGATAACCTGTTTATTAAAGGGGTTGTCATTTTACAATGTGCATAGTTATTGCTTTCTACTCTGATTCAAGCATGTGAATCTATGAAAGTTCTAATACTGGAGTAAGAAAATAAGTTACTTACCTGTAACTGTAGTTCTCCAGTATTGGAATCTTTCATAGATTCACATGCGACCCACCCACCTCCCCGGAGAAGCTCACTTCACCTCTTTCTTTCTAGTAGTACATATACTCATCGTAATATACGCACTTGTGCGTGGAAAATCTGAGGTGCTAGAGCTTCTCTCAGGAGGTTCTGAAGGGTGCTGTCGCCTGATTGGTGGAGGATCAAGTTTGGTCCTTTTTCACAGGATGACTCTGATAGACTATCAAATTGAAGGGGCCTAAGGCCTTTTTCTCTTCAATATGTTTTAACATTACTTGTGAAAATTATACCGGGACTCCCATCTCGACGACGGGGAATGATTCAAGCATGTGAATCTATGAAAGATTCCAATACTGGAGAACTACAGTTACAGGTAAGTAACTTATTTTCTTAGCAGGGGTAAAGTGCACAAAGTTCTACAACCAACAAAACCATCATGGCCAAAATTCCACCACACAGATATGGTCATTTTCAACAGGGGGTGTACATGCGCTTACTAGTCCTCTGCTGTGCTCATAATATCCTTTGGATTCCTGTATTCACTGGCAACCATTCTAGACTTAACGCACTGAGGTAACAGCTGGGTGGCAATAGCAGCTTCTAATACCAATTTTTGGTGCCCATTCAGCACATGAGGCAAGGTTTCTAAATCTCTACTGTTTGTGTGGAGTTTACAGAACAACATGGTTGCACCAGACTGTTCCACTAATTTGAACTTTGTGTTTGAAGACCAGTTGAGAGTGGAGAGGCTTGTGTTGCTGCAAGGCTTTGAACTGTCAAATTATGGCCTCCAAGGCTTGTCTTACAATATAAAAGATAACAAGAGCACATAGGCTAATTCACTCACTTGACTGCCACCCCTAAACAATTTTTTTGTTGTTCTCTCAACTCCCTTTTTTTTTTTTTTCTCCTCCAGTGCTGTGGTGGGGTTTTGATTGCTTTGACGTATCCTTCCTGCACCCTCAATCATGGCCCTCTAACTAGATTCCGAAATCTGACCTGGATTATGCCTGGCTTAGAGACAGAAAAGGTCCCTTTCGGGTTACCTGATATTCGTTTGTATTTGTCTGTATGATGTGACCATGACACTTAATGATGCTGCTGAGTGGCATAGCTCTAAAGAATTAAGTGACAATATTACCCTCCATGACTTGCCTTTAATCCAGAATTTCTGGCAGTTTACCACATTCGGAAGGTCACTGCTCTACAAACCTTAACAACTCAAAAATCAAAATATTGTTTTCCCATTGACCTCTGCCCATCCTGATCTGTCTATCCCAGTCTACTCGCATATTTCATAGCCAACAATTCATACAATTTTACCATCACACCACCAGGAAGGGTGGCTATCTATTAAGCATAGAGTTCTCTCCACATATTTTCCCTTATCTATCTAGCACTTCTCTTATCTCTATACTGCCTCTTACCTTGGCTGCCTTTCAGTCTAGGCACCACCTAGTTTTCCATCAAAGTTCAAGTGCTTTGTATCTAACACCTCTCTAATGAAACACCTACCAAGTAATCTTCAAGCAAAACCCTATCTTGCTACTTTAAAGTCTCCCCTCAAACATACCCCTCCACGCTTGAGGAGCAACACAGACATTATAGAATGTGCTGTCATCGCATAAACGTGCAGTTGACGTAATGTACTATTGTCTTCTATGACCTGTAACCCATACATTTCTACCAGTATTCAATGTAACCATATCCAGTCTTTGTAGCACTAATGCTTTTGCAGTAAATACAGCTGTAATTCACTTCAGATGGCTGTTCTCTGTTTCCTCTGTGTTCTGTTTGAGTCAGATGAATGGTAGATATTCATAACACCATTGCTGAAGAGAAGGCCTTTATGACAAGGCAGATTGTTTTTGAGACGGGGAGGGCTTCTGGGAGCTGTTAAGTGTCCTTTTGCAGACCTATTTTAATTTTCCCGCTTTATCTTTTGTTATTTAGGCATGCGCAAAAGTTGCGACCTGGCTATCTTTATAGATCTTCCTAAAGCTTTATCAGGTGAGTTGACCAGATCAAAGGCATTGGTATCGGTGTTTGTTAGGTGCTTCAGGTACCGATTTGCTTCAAAGATGCGTTTGTCCGTAGACTGTGGAAGCACTTTGTAAGGATATTTCTTCTTATCTAAGGCCTGGAAAGCACTGTATCCTCTTCTTCAGCCAGATCCTAACCCCAGAATCGTGTTATGATATATCTCACCTACAGCAGTTACAACTTAAAGTATCCAGGATTTAATTTGGTTAATTAGGAAGGGTGATGGCTCTTTAATGTGATTTCTGTGTTTGAGGTATACCTTGTAAAATGTAGTTTCAGTTAGTTAAGTTATACAATGTTATTCATGCCTAAGCAGATTTGGGGGTTTGGCAAATGGATTACTGTGTCACAAACGTGACAGATATCCTGTCTGCTCTGTTACAAGTGCCTTTGGATATAAAGCACTTGTAATATAGCATCTTGGCTTTCAGTCAGGTTTGCTACGGAGTATCCACTCCTCCAGACTCTAAATCCAGCTCTAAGTATTCTTTTTTGTTTTACTCCACAATAAACTGAATAGTTTTCTTTCATGGTGTGAGCTAATTTAGGAGTATTGTAATCAGAAAATATACACTGTTTTTTTTGTTTGAATCTGTTTATTGAATTTAAATCATCACATTTTACAATACAGCAATAGAATTGTTGACATTTAGTGCAAAGTAGGCCATAACATGTGATGACAGTGTCTAAATATTATCAAATGACAAACATATTGTGATAAAAGAAATAGACAATACGCTAGGCATATCACCTGTGGCAGAGCAGGCAGATCCATACATGTAATAACCATGCTATAATGAATGTTTAAATCAAACAACTTGATAGACCATTAAGTGCAGCCAGCTGCCATCCCACAATTTTTATCTTGAGAATCATAACATGACACCCTAGTATTGAGGACTTCAAAAAGTGTCTACATGAGGGACATTGTAACGTGTAATACAGATAATATCTTGTAACAGCCTCTGTTATGTGTCCGGTGTTCTTGTCACATTGCTAGTGTTATCATTGGGTTTGAGTGTTTGGTTAGACTACAGATCAGAAAGAATGTTGTCCCAGTGGGTGGTGATGGGATATTTCTGCAGCCCTAGTGTGTCCTCCTTATGCATGGCCACACTTTTGGCTTGTGCCCAGTTGAGCAGCAATTGTTTCCAGGCAATAGGCAGTGGGAGTTCTGAGTATTTCCACCTTCATGTGATAAGCTGCTTGGCCATTGAGGAATCCAGGTCTAAAAAGCGGGAAGTCACTCAGTGTTTATTGTGTCTACGATACAACCCTAGAAGGCATGTTTCCCACTTGTGCAATTTTGGGCTTTCTGTGCACACTGTTAAGCTAGATGTGACCCATTAAGTATGTAGCTTGGGACAGGCCCATAACATGTGTAGCAAGTCAACATCTATGAGGGCACAGTGCGGGCAGGCTGCATCAACTCTGTGATAAAACTGGTTCACGTTAGCTAGAGTAAGGTAAGCCCTGTGTACTATGTAGAGCTGAGTAAGCTTAAACCGGGCATTGCGTGGTACGTGTTTAGGTCCCTCTATCAGGGCAGCCCATACCTTTTCTGAGCAAGGATGTGTTAAATCTACTTCCCAACGCTAGTGGTTCGATCGCCAGGGAAGGAAAAAAAGGCGACAGTGGGCAGCCTTGTCTCGTTCCTCTTCATATGGAAATTGCATTTGAAAGTAGGGGTCCGGTCTTGACCCTGATTGAGGGGTCAGTGTATAGCAACTTTACTTGTCGCAGAAAGCAATGCCCGATACCATATCAGGCAGTGTAATGAAGAGATATTTCCATTCCAATGATTCGAAAGCCTTTTCAAGGCCTAAGAGCGGACATCCAGCACAAGGCCAGGCATGGCAGGCATATGTCATAACTCTAAAGAAACTGCATAAGTTCAGTGAGGTGTTATGGGCATGGACAAGCCTGTTTTGGTCCGTGTGAACCCAGCAGGAGACTAGTGGTGCCAGATGTTCCACAAGTATTTTCACCAGTATCTCATAATCAGTTTTAAGTAGAGCCAACGGTCGGTCGGGGCTTGTGAGCAGGGATCTTTATTTGGTTTGGGCCAGGAGAGGACTTAAGCGCGGGGTTAATTGAGGAGCAAAGAATTTGTATAGCTCAGTGGGCAAACCATCGGGTCCCGGGGACTTGCCAGTGGCTAATGCCCTGATCACCTATGTGACTTCACACAGTGTAATGAGACTGTCAAGTTCTGCATCCTGTACCATATAATGCAGGGCAATGGCAGGTTAGTAAAGGAGTCATATGCCTCCGGGCTAGTGACCGTGTGGTACACCTATATGTAGTGTCGGGTCAACTCTTCATGGATAACGTGTTGTGCATAAAGGATGGTGCCTGTCTCAGAACGTAGCGCTGTTATGGGCTGTTGTGGTTGAACCTGCCTGATGATCCATCCATGCAAGTAGTCGTCCGGTTCTATCAACCAATGAATATGTGTGTGCTGAGTGCACAGTATGAGTAAGAGAACACAGGTGGTCATTACGACCCTGGCGGATTACTTCCGCCAGGGCCGTGGGACGCGGTGGCACCGCCGACAGGCCGGCGGTGCCCCGCGGGGCATTCTTACCGCGGCGGCTTAGCTGTGGTCAGAGAAGGGTTTCCCGCTGCCCCCAAGGAATCCTCAGGGCCCCAAAATGTATTTCACTGTCTGCCTTGCAGACAGTGAAATACGCGACGGGTGCAACAGCACCCGTCGCACCTTCCCACTCCGCCGGCTCTATTACGAGCCGGCATCCTCGTGGGAAGGGAGTTTTTCCCTGGGCTGGCGGGCGGTCTTTTGGAGACCGCCCGCCAGCCCAGGGAAAAACTCATAATACCCTCCGCGGTCTTCTGACCGCGGAGCGGTATTATGGAGGGCGGAATTCTGGCGGGCGGAATTCTGGCGGGCGGCCTCCGCCGCCCGCCGGAATCGTAATCAGGCCCACAGTCTTTCCAGTAGGGCAGCATGTTCACGTTGCACATCTGTTAGCTCGTGTGTAGTACTGGGAATGCCAGCTGCCCTCTTCTCCAGATCTAAGAATGTTTTCTCCAAGCAGGAGACGCCCCTATTAATCTGTTGTCCCATGTTACCCTGCACTCATAGGGAGTGTCCTTGCATCGTCTCCTTAAAAGCATCCCACTCTATCAGTCTTGGGGATGCTGTTTTAGTGTTATTATGAAAATACTCTACAACCATTGACCCAAGGGAAGTTTTTAATGGCGGATCTTCCAGTAGTGCAGGGTGCAGGCGCCATGTAGGAATGGGAGGTTGGATGGTCACCCAGTGCAGCTGTAGCAGATGAGGGTTGTGATCAGAGTGGATGCGCCCCATATATTCCACATTTGTAATAGAGGGGAGCAGCGATGATGCACCAACAAATCTGTCCATATGGACGTGTAGGTTGTGTGGGTCCAAATGAAAGGAGTATACCTTTGTGATTGGGTTATGGGCCTGCAGAAATCAACTAGCTGCCATTGGCCGAGCCAATCAGTCAATGTGTGAGCATTGGTAGTTACAGTTGTATAGGGTCAGGGGGGAATGGTTAAGGGTAGTATCCAGTACACTATTGGAATCACCCCACAAGAAGCCATGCTGTGTCACTCCATCGAGATAGGGCATTGGAAAGGGATTGTAAAAAGGCAGTCTGGTTGGTATTTGGGGCATAAATAGAGCTGAGCAGGATGGGATGGCCATCAAGCCAGCCTTTCACCAGGGCAAAGTGGTCTTCTGGATCCAACAACATGTTCTCAACTATGAGCAGTGTCCGGGGTTACCTACAGCAATATCCCCCTGGCGTAAGTAGAATAATTTGTGGCAAATAACTGCCCACGCCAATGTCTTTGCAGCTTGAGAGCTTCTGAGTGGATAAGTGGAGTCTTCTGCAGTAGTGCTATGTATGTGGATCGTCTCTTCAGGTAGGAATATACAGAGCATTGGCGTGATGGTGTGTGCATGCCCCTCACGTACCGGGTGAGTATATTAAAATGGGTCATAGTGAGAGGTGTATGTTGCCGAAACACAGGGGGTCATGGCAGTGTCAGCGAGAGCATAGTGGTGCTCGATGTGCCTGTGGAGGGCCGGGGGTGGGAGGACTGTTCCATGGTAGGTCAGTGGTCTTAGCTAATGTTATGCAAACCTGTTACAGAAAACTTGAAATACCAATGAAGCAGAAACGCAACATGTTTCCGCTTAATGAGATAACTAGAACTCAGCAAGAATCAGGCAGTTAAGGTACTGAAGGAGGGGTTATACCTAGGCAGCCAATTAGGGAGTGCCCCCTTATGCTAAGGGATAAATGTACAGGAACCCATGTATATTCGTCAGTGCATGGCCACTCTGCTTACCAAGGCATAGTTGTATTCATTGTAGGCTGTTTAGTGTGCAAGCACCTTTTTGGTCCCATGATGATATTCTCCCCTCCCCCTGCAAAAGATAAGCTAGGGAAATTGCGTATGTCTTTTAGGGGAGGACGTTGATGGACATGCCGCCTAGTGAAAAGAAAATTGTAAACCTTGGCAACCATGTGAGCAGCGTTTCAGATAATGTAATTTGTCGTTGGTGGAGTGATATCCAGAAGAGCCCCAGAGTCTGTTTTGGACAGCCAAATAGTAGTAGATCCATCCATCGAGTGTCTTGTCTGATTCATCATCCAGCCCAGAGCATCGCTATTGCTCACTGAGTGCTGCGGCCTTCTGTAACGCTTGACACCTCCTGTAATACTCGTTCCAGGTCAGGTGCATTTATCAGCTGCTGGGATTGCCGTGGACAGTCTACCTCGGTAACGTAGAGCTTTCCCGTCATGTAACTTAATGCCAGAGCGGGTAGGGCTGTCTGCTGTGGAATGTCATGTTGATTCCAGCTAGTCCCACTCTTATTCCGGGGTGTTGGAGAATTGCCGGTTGCCACCCCCAGTTGTGCCAGAAAGAGGAGGGCATATCGGAAATCTAGTTTGTGAAGTTGACGTTTAACTGCAAGAAAGGAGTTCTGCTGCTGTTGCCCATTACTGTGTAGTCAGGAAAACGCATTACTTTGGCGTTATCCACAGCGACTTTGCCAAGCTTCTGTTCCTTGCGCAGAACAGTGTCTTTGTCTCTGGCAGTAGGCATAACAGGAATGGTTATGGGTTGGATCACGGCGCCAGTCTACGTGCTGGTACACAGTGGGGACGATGTACTGTGAAAAAGCGTGAGAGAGCATCCTGAGGAAGTAGTTGCCACAGTCTTTGCTTCACATAGGTGACAGAATTTGATCCTTCCACTCCCCCCAGTAGGCCCGCCACGTGCACTGTTGCAAGCTCAGAGTTGAGTTGATCACTTACGGAAAGTTGGGGTGTGGTAACATCTGTGCGCCCCACATCCCTTACCAGCCGATCATCCTCCATGGGGGATTTCAAGCGTGTTCCTTTTGTGATAGCGCGTGTCCGCCCCATTGCCTCGGGTTATAAGTCCAGACCAATATGTTGTCTCTACTCAAGGACTCGCTTGCCAGGTTGCACCAGGGCCTTTGTGGATGGCAGCACGAGCAGCCCCTGAGTCCCGTAGGTCCAACACACACTGTGCACCTCCAATATGTCAATGGCAATGGGGGGGTCTAAATAAGTTGTGCACATGTTCCTAGAGTTTCCATCGTAGAAAACGTCAACTAGAAAAAGTCAGTAGGTTCAATAGATGCTTGCCTGTGCCCAACGATTGTTCAGGGTGCTGCAGCACAAGCAGCCCCCTTTGTTAAGTGGAAAGAGGTATTCCAATCTACTCTCATGACTGATGGCAGATAAGCGTTTTAGGATGGGCTGCTACAGAGAGTTCCACTGTGCCTGCTGCTCGTCTGGGGATGTGTAGGCAATAGCAATCTGTAAACTTTGCCTGTAAGTCTTTAAACCCCCCCCCCCCCAAAGTCTGTTAGGCACTTATATGGGATGGTTTGTTAATGTTAATGTCCAGGTAGCACCTGTGTTTTTTTGCCATCTGGTGTCTCAGTGTATAAGAAAAAGCATTTCCGTGCCTGTGTAGAGCGCCCCCAGTCAAGTGTCAATAATAATTTAATTTACATGGGGCTCCCCTGCACTTAGTCTTGTGGGAGCTGGTAAATCTGTTTCTCACTTGTACTTGCTGTGTATTGTAGCACAAAGGCAGTTTCTCACTGACAATGCAGCCTAGTGTGTAGCTCCGATAACAGTAGGCCACATGGTAAGGATAGAGCGGAGTGGGGGATGGGTCTGACGTGCCGCCTCAAGTGTCAGGTGTGTAAACCTTACAAGGAGCCCCCTGCTAGCCCCCCACCATTTGTGAGTTCTCAGCACAATCTGAGTGCGCATTCCTCCCTGTTCCTTGGGGCAGCAAGTCGAACAGCTCGCCGCTTTTTCCAGCGTTCATGTGTGGCACTCCAGGCCTTACTGGGTCTCAGGTGCGGCAAGGGCCAGCCAACTCACATCGAGTATCGCGTGTCCAATGCCCCTCCTTTGGTTCGTCTTCGCTTGTAACTCTGGGTGCACATCCAATTCTGGTGCCCAGGGGCCGCTCCCCCGGTGTGTTCTTGAAGGGGCGCTGCTCCGCCACTGGGCCCAGCCCTCATCAGCAACGGCTTCCCTCCCTCGCTTCATGTATCCCCAATGACTGTCTAGCAAGGCTGCAAGACAGTGGAGGACTCAGGGGTGGGAGGTTCTTTTTTGGGTGATATTGATGGTGGGTTCCCGGTAGGATGGTTGCCAGTTAGACTGGGCAAGCAGCAGGGCTCTTTCAGAGCACGTCCGCCACGTTTGCCATTCAAGCCACACTCCCCGAATATGTGCACTGTTGTCCTATTATTATAACTGTTCTTTAATAAATATATGTTGATATTTAAGACAGTAGATTTTGTGTTGTGCTTGCTGTTGCAACATATGACATAATCCAATCCCTGCCTTTCCTAGAGACCGCCTCTGCTTTGTGTAAAACTGGAACCTTAATATGTATTCATTGTATTTCATACATATGTCCCATTTAGTTCCCTCAGCTCCTTGATGCTAACAATTTAAAACAATTGAAAACAGTGCTATATAGGCATTGTGGAATAGTTATATTTGAGCCTGTGCCCTGGAAAAATATGAAGGGCAGATTTACAAGTTATGCAGCTCTCTTGGTGACTTTCTGAATAAAATATAAACCCAGAAGATTCTTTCAAATTTACCCTAAAGAACTAAAGAGGACATAATGAGTTTGGCTTTGGTTCCTGAGTGCGACACTGTCATCACAGTCAAAAACAAATAAAAGTAGTGTTGTGATATGGATGTCTTACTCATACTTGAAGCATGCTTCGTTCATCTCTGTTATTGAAGACCTTTTTCTTTCCTCATAGATGGACTGAAGTTTTACTGGTCGGTCAATAGAGCCATTCTGACCCCAGGGGATAGCAAAGGCTTCCTTCATCCTAGGTACTTCCAGAGGGTTCTGCAGCTGAAGCCTGAATGTAAGTGCCTCAACCATATCATTCAAATAAAATCAAGCAACAGTAACCTACAGTGATTGGTATTTCAACACGTTAATATTAAAGCAGGTCAGAGCGGCCATTAAGGGAGCTCCCTGGTATTTACTATGCCTTATCACCTGCAGACAATACCGAAGCCTCCCGGTATCACTGATTTGCATTCCAAACTCTTTGGTATCTAGTGAGTTGGCAGTTGCATAGAACCACCCACATTTGTGTATGCATTGGAATACATTCATGATTTGATAGCGGACCCAGGGCACAGAACTATGATGGTTTTACTCCAGAATTTGAGAAGAGACTGATGCAAGTAACAAGAGGCTCAAACACTAGGGCCACAAAACACCTGCACTCTGGCACATACGCAAACCTACTTTACTTTATTTCCAAATGGACAAAGGTCATCCAGTCAATGGCATTATGTAATCCTATGGAGACGAGTGCTATTTGAAAGTACAGTATTTTCATATGGGGTCAACCTTAGTGAAGGGTTCAATGTTATCTTGCAGCGGTTAACGTTAGTCAATGGCACAGTTTATCCTATGGCAGTCAATGTTAGTCAGTGGCATAATATTATCCTATGCTTGAATTAATCTCAGCCACTGCTAATTACTCGGGCCACATCTCAGTCCATCATTATTTTACACACCATGCCACCTGAGTTTGGACCCAAAACTTGCCCTGGGTTTCTTGTGTTCTTTCAGTTCAGGGAGGACCTGGCTTGGCAGATCAAGCAGGACTCTTCCCACTGGAGCAGGTCAAGACTGATTTGCATATAGCTGGGTCCAAACTGCGTAGGCATGATGTACAAAATAACAATTTGCTGGGGTGTGGCCCATATCTATATGGAGGTGACTATGGGACTGACCAGATACATGAGCTGCAAGGACCATCTTCTACAAGTGTATTAGACACTTTGCCTGAGATTATGATGGACTTTCCTACTGGGAGCCCACTCCAGTTGTGATGTCTTTTCATACAATAGTCAAGAAAGTGATGGAGGTATTGCACCTTGAACTCCCGACAGTAGAGGCAAAGGCCAGCATCCTCACTGAGGTTCTGCTACCAACAACTCCAGCGGCTGAACCATTACTGCCCTTCAATGATGCCGTCTTAGACCCAGTCTTGGCAGCATGGGGCAAACCATATCAGCTCCTTCGGTCAACAGACTGGTGGTTAGACGTTACCCACTTGCTCTAGGTGATACACCTTTTCCTTCTACCTACCCTTCACCTGCAAGCTTAATAATTCAATTATCATGTCCTTTCTGACAGCCAGCAGGCACCTTCCCATCAGTTCCCTCGTACAGGGAGACAAAACTCCTAGAAGCCAAGGGAAAGAAGACTTTCACTGAGAGGAGTATTACACCTAAATTGTTCAATGCAAATTGCCTCCTAGCTCATTATAACCAGGCTCTCGGGGATATGGCCAAGATGATTGTCCCTTAAGTGCTGGTAGACTTGAGGGCACACTTACAAGAAATAATTAAGGATAGACAGAATTCTTCCTGGCATATCATTAAGTCTGGGGTGGATACTGTGGACTGTGGCCCGGGCTAAAGACAGCTCTATATCTATGAGGCAACATGCCTGGTTATGTACATTCAACATTCAGGCCAACCTCACGGACCTTTCAGTCAATGGAATACAGCTTTTTAGAGAAAAGGTAGACTCCGATTTAGAGCAGTTCGAGACCAGCAAGACCATAGCATGCTTCTTGGACTAGCAACTGCCACCTTCTAAGAGGGATTACCACCAGTTCAAAACTTTTCGTGGCTTATCAAGAGGCTTCTCTTTTTGCCAGTGTCAGTGCTCTCAAACTCAGGCCCAGTAGCAGGAACAAAATACACTTGTCATGCTAGACAGAGACAGAGGAAAGGGATTTGGATCTGCCCAGCAACTGTTCTCATCTTCTTCTAAACCCAGACCCCCTCCCCACCAGCTCACGTAGCTTGCTTTCCCAATCCCACTCATAGCCTGTGATGGTGTAATATCCTTTCTCCTGGATTGAAAGGCCATACCAGTGGGTCCTCCAAATTGTAATTAAAGGTTACACCCCTCCCTTCCTTCAGGTTCCAATCCCCATCCCCTACCCACCATGTTTTCCCCATGCAGACCACGTGCATCAACAGGTAGAAGCACTCCTACAGAAAGGAGTGGTGGAGTTAATGCCAAAGCAGGATAAAGACAGAGGATGGTGTGCATGTTTCTTCCAGGTACCCAAGAAGGATGGTGGTATGTGCCTGACCCTAGACATCAGAAGCTTGAACTTGTTCCTTAGAAAGGAAAGGTTCACAATGCTGACCCTGGCTCCGGTGTTACTGCTTTGGAACTTGAAGATGTCACTCGACCTGCAGGATGCATACTTCCACAATCCTATCCTGTAGTCACACCAGGATTACTAAGAATTTGTGATGGGTTCTAAGTACTATCAATTTGCAGTGTTCCCCTTTGGCTGAACGTCGGCACTGCGGGCTTTCATGAAGGTGATGGCAGTGGTTGCGGCCTATCTCAGAAGGTCGGACATCAAAATCTTGCTGTACCCAGACAACTGCCTAATCAAAGCCGGATCGGCAGAGAGAGTGCCACACTATCTGCAGTCGACAGGATCCCTGCTGTTTGAACTGGTCTTGTCAATAAATTAGCCCAAATCTCACCTGTGGTCCTCCCAGTGACTCCAATTCATAGGATCAGTACTGGACACCATCCTTCTCCATGCCTTTTAAACTCCACAGATGATTGCTGACATCAAGGAGATGGTTTCATCCTTCTAACAAGGCTCAAAAGTTGCAGTTCTGAGTGTGCTGAGATGCCTGGGTGTGCTGTATTCCTTCATTCTCCTAATCACATGTCCACCCATGTTAGTAAATGAGGGCCCTGCAAGGGAGCCTCTGCAAGATGTGGCTACAGTACAGAGGAGACCTTATAGACTTTATTGTGGTCTCTTCCAGCCCTGTGGCAGAAGTGGTTGGTGACAGAATGAGACAAACCTGAATTGCTTGCTATGATATAATAAGTACTTATAAAACGCATTAATACCTTGAGGCGCCTTGGTGCTGCAACTGTTCAAAAGGTCAGAAGCAAAGCCATTACTAATTTACAAATAACCAGCGCTTTAAAGTCTTTCTGAAAGACAGGCGATTGGACATGGATTTGGTATTTAAAGGTAAACTGTTCCATAGCTTAGCTGTGCGAAGAAAAAAGCTTCTACCGCAACAAGAGGAGCGCTTGAATGTAGGAACTGTAATGATTTTGGCCGATGTAGAGCAAAGAGTCCTGTTAGGAGAGTACCATTAAAAGCTACCTTTCAGATACCCCATGCCCTTGTCGTGAAGAGCTTTGTAGGCAATACATAGGGTCTTAAAGGTGATATGCTGCTTGATTTGTAGACAATGTAGCTTTCATAAGGCTTGGGCAGAATGAAACTTGGGAATCCCTATAAGCATGTGTGCTACTGTGTTCTGCAGTATCTGAAGCATATTCAACAATCGCTGTTGCATGTTTAAATAGAGACCATTACAGTAATCAATTTTAGATAGAATTAGGGCCGTCACTACTGTCTTCTGTAGTTAATGTGGAATGCATAGAAAGATTTTGTATTGTCCCTAGAGTATAAAAAGAAGAAATGGCAGTAGTGACTTGCTCACCAAAGGTGGGCTTGTCGTCACCTGTAATTCTAGGTTCCTTAACTTTCTGACCGGGTTTGAAGAGTTCCCATTTCTTGGAGCTACCAAAAAGAAGCATTATTGCCATACAGGAAGACCTCTGTCTTCCTGGAAGTTAACTTTAGGCAATTATTAATCGGCCTCACAGCCCGCATGCAGTTGTGAAAACTGGTTCCAGTGTTGTTATTACTAGAGAGTGAGACAATTTGTGCATCGTCAGCATATGATACTAAGGGAACCCCAAATAATTTGATCAAGCTGCTGAATGATGTAACATAAATGTTAAATAAAGCTGGATTCAGAGAGGACCCGTGAGGGATCCCACAAGGCAGACTCCTTTAGAGCCACAGATTGTTCTCATCCGGAGAGAAAAAATATTAGTAGGGCCAGCGCCACCCTATTGATCCTGATGTTATAGGAAAGGTCAAGCAGCAGATCAATATTGACTATTTCGAATGTTGCTGATAGACCAAGTAAAATAAGGGCTGCTCTGTCTCCCTTGTCTAGAGTTGCCCTTATCGCCTCTGTGGCCACAATCGGGCTGATTCTGTACTATGGCTACTCCTGAATCTGGAGTGAGTGAAATCTAAGAGATCATTATTATTATCCTTTATAAAGGAGGCCAGTTGCTCTCCACAATTTTGGCTGGCAAAGGGAGCCGAGAAATTGGATGATAGCTGTTAGGGTCCAGAGGATAGAGATTATTATTCTTTTTGTTTATTAATAGGAGCACTGATGCAATTTTCCCTTGTTTAGGTAAGTAGCCTGAGTTAAACATCTCATTAAAAATTCTGTTAAGTTAAGTTGCTATAATCTTAAACGCTAATTGTACAATTGTCTGAGGGCATGGATCAAATGGAGAGCCTGATTTTGTAGATTTGATTAGCAATTTTACCTGCTCAATCGTAAGGGAAGTGAATTTGCTAAACGTTTCATTGTCTAAGCAAGAGGGAAAAAAGTTCCTTTCCCCTGGAATAGTTGGCATGTTTGAGTAAAACCTATTATAAACCTCTTCTACTTAAGTTTGAAAACAATTAGGAAGGGTATTGCAGAAAGATCCTTGCCAAGTTTTTACTGGAGACATTGGTGAGTTTAGTAACTGTCTGAAACAGGCCTTTTTACAGAACTTATTGAGGCTTCATTCTTTTGAGTAAAATAAGCTGATTTTTTTTTTTCTTTCTGCAACAATGCCTTATAATCTGCTATATATTGCTTATATTTTCATTCTCCAGGTTATTGTAATTCTTTTACCTTCTCCCGCTCTTCAACCATGGCTATGATACTGACGGATGCTTCCACTTCAAAGTGGGGAGCTCATCTGGAGGATCTAGAGCTCAAAGGCCTCTGGAAGAATGGGTTCTTTACATCAACCTGTTGGAAGTGTGCGTGATTAAGCTTGCGCTCAAGGCCTTCCTCTACCTGCATTCAAGCTTGATCTGCCAAGATCTTGACACTACAGTGATGTGGTAGGTCAACGAGCAAGGAAATCAAGGTCTCACCGCCTTTTCCTGAAAGCATTGAGATTGTGTTCTTGGGAACACCGCCAAGGGATCTGGCTCACCGCCAGTCACCTAGTGGGGTCACTGTCAGAGCTGACTGCCTGAACCAGAATTATCCTGTTGATCACAAGTGGCACCTTCTAACAGCGGCAGTCCTGGACATTTTTGCCCCCCAGTCGGACACACCTCAGGTGAACTTGTTCAACTGATTGGACAATGATCAATGACAGCAAATCTGTGCCCTCCAGTATTCATTGAGAGGAACCTCACCTTTATGTTGAGGTGGAATTAATTTCTGTTGAGGTGGAACTTCGACTGCATTACGTGTTTCCCCACATACCCTTGATTCCTCAAGTTATGAGGAAGACTTACCAAGACCGGGCTCAAGTCATTCTCATTGCCTCGGATGGCCCAAGGAGGGTGTGGTACACGGGCCTTCTGTGTTTCTCCACTTGCCTCTTGCTTAGCCTGCCAGTCAGACTGGCTGTTATCTCCCAGTCAGGGGAAATGATTCTGCTCCCTAATGTGTCATAGGTGTAGGAAAGTACCATCTTGCCTGGCATGTTACCCCCCTTTTCACTGTATGTATGTATGTATGTTTTAGCTCCTGTGTCTCTGGGATCCTGCTAGGCAGGACCCCAGTGCTCATAGTATGTGCCCTGTATGTGTTCCCTGTGTGGTGCCTAACTGTATCACTGAGGCTCTGCTAACCAGAACCTCGGTGTTTATGCTCTCTCTGCTTTCTAAATTTGTCACTGCAGGCTAGTGACTAAATTTACCAATTCTCATTGGCACACCCATCGAATTCCCTTGTATATGGTACTTAGGTACCCAGGGTATTGGGGTTCCAAGAGATCCCTATGGGCTGCAGCATTTCTTTTGCCACCCATAGGGAGCTCAGACAATTCTTACACAGGCCTGCCACTGCAGCCTGAGTGAAATAACTTCCACGTTATTTCACAGCCATTTTTCACTGCACATAAGTAACTTATAAGTCACCTATATGTCCAACCTTCACCTGGTGAAGGTTGGGTGCCAAGTTACTTAGTGTGTGGGCACCCTGGCACTAGTCAAGGTGCCCCCACATCGTTCAGGGCAAATTCCCCGGACTTTGTGAGTGCGGTGACACCATTACACGTGTGCACTACATAGGTCACTACCTATGTATAGCATCACAATGGTAACTCCGATCATGGCCATGTAACATGTCTAAGATCGTGGAATTGTCACCCCAATACCATTCTGGTATTGGGGGGACAATTCCATGATCCGCCGGGTCTCTAGCACAGAACCCGGGTACTGCCAAACTGCCTTTCCGGGGTTTCCACTGCAGCTGCTGCCAACCCCTCAGACAGGATTCTGCCCTCCTGGGGTCCAGGCAGCCCTGGCCCAGGAAGGCAGAACAAAGGATTTGCACTCTCCCCCTTTGGAAATAGGTGTGAAGGGCTGGGGAGGAGTAGCCAGGGGAGGTGCCCAGAGCTCCTACAGTGTGTCCCAGACCTCTGCCATCTTGGAAACAGAGGTGTTGGGGGCACACTGGACTGGTCTGAGTGGCCAGTGCCAGCAGGTGACGTCAGAGACCCCCTCTGATAGGCTCTTACCTTTCTTGGTAGCCAATCCTCCTTTCTTGGTCGCCAAACCTCCATTTCTGGCTATTTAGGGTCTCTCCTCTGGGGAATTCTTCAGATAACGAATGCAAGAGCTCACCAGAGTTCCTCTGCACTTCCCTCTTCAACTTCTGCCAAGGATCGACCGCTGACTGCTCCAGGACGCCTGCAAAACTGCAACAAAGTAGCAAGACGACTACCAGCAACATTGTAGCGCCTCATCCTGCTGGCTTTCTCAACTGTTTCCTGGTGGTGCATGCTCTGAGGGCTGTCTGCCTTCACCCTGCACTGGAAGCCAAGAAGAAATCTCCCGTGGGTCAACTGAATCTTCCCCCTGCTAACGCAGGCACCAAAAGACTGCATCACCAGTCCTCTGGGTCCCCTCTCATCCTGACAAGCGTGGTCCCTGGAACACAGGAACTCTATCCAAGTGACTCCCACATTCCAGTGATCCTTCACTACAAGTTTGGTGGAGGTAAGTCCTTGCCTCCCCACGCTGGACTGCAAACCTGTGTACTGCGTGATTTGCAGCTGCTCCGGCTCCTGTGCACTCTTCCAGGATTTCCTTTGTGCACAGCCTAGCCTGGGTCCCCAGCACTCCGTCCTGCAGTGCTCAACCCTCTGAGTTGGCCTCCAGCATCGTGGGACCCTCCTTTGTGACTCTGACCCAGCTCCGGTTCACAAATCTTCCAAGTGCCTGTTCGGGTACTTCTGCGGGTGCTGCCTGCTTCTGTGGGGGCTCTCTGAGTTGCTGAGTGCCCCATCTGTCTCCTCCTCCAAGGGGTGACATCCTAGTCTACCGCGACCCTTGCAGCTAGCAAGGCTTGTTTGCGGTATTTCTGCATGGGAACACTTCTGCAACCTTCATCGCGATGTGGGACATCTTCCATCCAAAGGAGAAGTTCCTAGTCCTCTTCGTTGTTGCAGAATTCCAAGCTTCTTCCATCCGGAGGCAGCTTCCTTGCACCTTCATCCGGGGTTTTCTGGGCTCCTGCCCCCCCAGACACTGTCGCGACTCTTGGACTTGGTCCCCATGCAGGTCCTCAGGTCCAGGAATCCATCTTCAGTGCTTTGCTGGTGTTTGTGGTTCTTGCAGAATCCCCCTATCACGACTATTGTGTCCTTTTGGGGTAGTAGGTGTACTTTACTCCTACTTTTCAGGGTCTTGGGGTGGGGTATCTTGGACACCCTGACTGTTTTCTTACAGTCCCAGTGACCCTCTACAAGCTCCCATAGGTCTGGGGTCCATTCGTGATTTGCATTCCACTTTTGGAGTATATGGTTTGTGTTGCCCCTAGACCTATGTTTGCCTATTGCAACCTATTGTAATTCTACACTGTTTGCATTACTTTTCTTACTGTTACTTACCTGTTTTGGGTTTGTGTACATATAACTTGTGTATATTACTTACCTTCTTACTGAGGGTACTCACTGAGATACTTGTGGCATATTGTCATAAAAATAAAGTACCTTTATTTTTAGTAACTCTTATTGTGCATATGATATAAGTGGTATAGTAGCTTTGCATGTCTCCTAGTTCAGCCTAAGCTGCTTTGCCATAGCTACCTTCTATCAGCCTAAGCTGCTAGAAACACCTCTATTCTACTAATAAGGGATAACTGGACCTGGCACAGGGTGTAAGTACCACAGGGTACCCACTGTAAGCCAGGCCAGCCTCCTACAATAGGCCACAACCTAGATGCCTGGAGATTGAACATGGACATCTGAGTATGTTTCACCTGCCACCGGAGGTGGCTGATAGTTATCCTGCAGCGCATTGCCAACCCACTAAATCTGCTTACTCTGGCAGATGGAGCAACTTTGTTGCCTAGTGCATGGACAGATATATACACCTCTTGTAGGCCACATTGTCACAGATCTTCCAACACGCGCTTTCCTTTGCCGTTAGGGGTTGTACAATTGGCACTGTCAAGGGGATTTTCACTGCACTGTCTCTATGTATCTCAAGATTCCTCACCAGCCCGCCCACCTCCACATTTGATGGATTGTTATATGGAAAGTTTATAAGATCCCAAATTATGTTTTAGCACTGTACTATTCAGTCTATGTCAATCCATCTGCTCGTCCGAAGGTGGAGAAAACAATTGATGGAAAGTGACGCTTCTTCTCCAGAGAGTGGTCTATGTGGCGTTGTGATGTCACTTCCAACATCAACACAAAGCCAGAACCCCCTGAAGGCGACGTCAGAACTGTGAAGTTTCTGGTTCCAGCCTGACACTTGGGATTATTCTAAAGGAGAGGAATTTGTAGGTAGGGAGATAGATTATCCACCAGAAAGATCATTACGGCAGGTAACATTTTTAGCTTGACCTGATTCCATCATTCTTGGGTGGTTAAAAGAAGGATAATTGTGTTTGGTAGTAATCAAATTAATTTAGTCTAAGTGCACCACAACTAAGGTAAATCACCAGTATTCGTGATTTCAAGATGTACCTCTTTCTCTTTTCAGGTCACCTGCTTCCCTTGGAATGAAGTGGCCTCCACTTGCACAGACAAGGACTGAGTGTGAAACTAAACACGCAAGTGGAAGAATGAAGATGTTTTTGCTTTACCTCTCGCTTGCCTACTACAAAGTGTACTTCAAGGAAGTCAGTCAGATAACACAAGTGTGAGAGGGCTTAGTTAACTGTCTTTATGAGGAGGCACTGTGTACTGTGCTTGTGAAGAGACCTAGTGGACTGTGCCTGTGAGGAGGCATTGTCCACCATCTTTGTGAGGAGGACTCATGTGTCATTCATTTGATCAGCCTGGTACACCGCCCTTGTGTGCAGGCCTTGTGCACTGTGCTTGAAGGCAGCCTCTTGCATTGACACTGTCACGAGGTTCTTGTAATGGAAGGATGCACAATATGGTCAATATAAATATGTACATGTTTTAATAAGTTTTCCTCTGTTTCTTTGCTGTGCGACTTAGTTTTAAAGTAAAGTATAATATATAGGGATGTGGGTCGTGGAAATCTCTGAAGTGAGTAGGCCAGAAAGCTACACATGTAGGTGTTCAGAAGAAGGCAGACATAAGAAACGGAGCCAGCTTCAGGGCGAGTAGTAAAAGTGAAGAGACATGACCAAGGAGAGTGTCCAGACGCGGAAGGTGTGTGGACATTGACAGACACTACAATGTAGACCTTGGTGTAAGCGAGAGAATGTGTCCAGATCTATTGAGAGAGTTTTAGATTTGGATAATGATGCCTGTTACTAAGGTTAAAGTGAGTGACAGAGGTGGGAGGGGCTCTTCTCTGGAAAACGACGAGTGTCAGAAGTGTGGATGTACCCATCACATGGGGGAAGAAAAGTGGAAGTCAGAGGGTGGGACAAGCCCACTGGCAAGAGTGGTGGAAGTGGATTTACACCCTGTCTAGTTCTCAGAATATAGTTCTCAGAATATAAGGAGAGCATGTTGTGAAAACCTACTTCAGTTGTTACAACACGCAAGTTAGACATTCCTTCTCTCTGGAGGGCAACCATGGTAGAAGGAGTTGTGCATCTGCTGATAATATAACTGTACTGCTTTTTTAGCGCACTCGAGCCTGTGCACAGAGAGATGACGGCCAAATTCCCTGAAAGCTAGCAACCAACAATAACATAACACCTTTGGCCTAACATTCTTCTGCAGTAAACTGCTGCAGTTATCAAGGACGATCAGGTAAAAGAGAAGACATTGGGGTCTTGATATTTTAGTCAAGTATGGACAGACGTAGACATAAAATAGCATAGTCCGAAAAGAACTGAGTGGCATACGTTTGGGATGTAGATATGGCCATCGCCCTTTTTTTTGTGCATCGTGCCATTTAGCATAGAAAATCATACGAAATGCTAGATTATTTTTTTACATTTTTCATCAGTTCGCTGGTTCCTGTGATTAATGTCCACTTGTAAAGCAAATCTGGGGTACCTCTCTACAATTCTGTGTCACCATCAAAGGAGGAATGGAACAAGGAAACTCATTTGAGTTTCTAGAGCAGTCTCTT
This sequence comes from Pleurodeles waltl, assembly GCF_031143425.1. Lineage (NCBI taxonomy): Eukaryota > Metazoa > Chordata > Amphibia > Caudata > Salamandridae > Pleurodeles > Pleurodeles waltl. Next base: position 397,260,961 of record NC_090448.1, read on the forward strand.
TTCTATCATTGTCTTTAGTTATCCGTACCGTACGTGGTTTGCCACACATGGCCGCAAATCCACTCCACTAAGTCCATTGTCTTTTATACACAGCAGATCAAATTAATTAAATGGAGCAAAATATACGAGGAGCAGAAACATTGTAATAGTGCCTTGCAGTAGCTCGTGAGGGATATTAAAACGGAGGGGTAACGTCCCAGTGAATTCCAGAGATAAAAGGTGATTTAAAAGCCTTCTTGAGAAATGGGAGCAAAAGGCTTTGGAAGAGAGGGATAATAAAGTAAAGTAGAGAGTCTTCAGAGTGCTTCGTGGCCACCAGTTAGTTTGTGGAACAACTCTTCATTTAGAGTCTCGTTCTGATCCTTGGCCCGGGTGGACATGAAGATGTAACCTCCGATATACTCATGGACAATTTTGCAGTTGGCTGAGATGCAGCTGAAGGCCACATTGATGTGTTCATCAAACTCGATAGCCACCTGTGGAGGGCAGAGAAAAAAATGTGGAGAAACAGGTGCTAAATATCACAAACGTATAAGATACAAAAACAGCACTTGTGAGTTGACCAGAGGGAACAAGTTGAGTGTCATACATACATAAATATTTCATCACTGACAAACTGTATCCTGTAGCACTTTCCAAACACAGCACCATATAAAATAGTGGCACAACCCCCTATCACAGTTACAGACAGGCTTGAAACTTTATATGTCAGCTGTTTAACAATGTACAAACAGATGGAACCCTTTTTAAGATCAACTTTCTCTGAAATCACTATATAAATGTAGAGCGAGACTTAACTGTTTCAGATATGTCTCACAAAATAATTTACAGATTCAGAAGTGGGGCCAGCACTTTCCACTTAATTTGCCCACAACATGAAGGGTACATCTTTTATCTGACACTCACCTGCCGAATATCCCAGTTAACGTTCCACTGGCGCATGTTGCTGTAGCGCCATGTCTTCACCACGTCACCCACGCTGAGGTCGATGCGGATCAGGCGGTTATTGGCTATACCCAAGATCTCATCCTTCCGGCAGCCTTTGAATCTGCACCATCAAGGAAAGAGGGTAAAAGACTGGTAATACATGTACAGTAATGGGCAATACTATGATATATGAAAGTAGATCAGCAAATGTTGCCTGTAAGGCAAGACCAGAGGATGCATCTAACATGTAGGAACCAGCATCTCAGGGTAATGTTTTCTGTGTCCCTACCATTTTCCTTCTCGCTAACACTATTACTTTCTACTATCCCTATTATTTCGTTCTGTAAGAACGTTTCGAAGGTATATCAGCTTCTGCTGTTACTGCTCATAGACTCATAAGCTCAGGATTGAGATGCTTCAATGTACTCATGCCCTTGCCAGGTCATGTGGCCATTAGGTGTACTCTGCATCCTTAATGCAAGATTGAGTACTTAACTTGTACATGACCTCTCACGTCCATGATTAACGTTTTAGTACAGTACTGTAGGAAGTTGGCTCTGTATATACTATCTCAAAGTGAGAGATAGTGTGCAGAGTCCAAGGGTTCCCCTTAGAGGTTGATAGTGGCAAAATTAGATAATACTAATGCTCTTTTTTGTGGTAGTGTGGTCGAGCAGTAGGCTTATCAGAAGGTAGTGTTAAGCATTTGTTGTACACACACAGGCAATAAATTAGAACACACTCAAAGACTTAACTCCAGGCCTATAGGTTTTTATATGGAAAAATATTATTTTCTTAATTTATTTTAGAACCACAAGATTCAGAATTTAGGTAAGTACATAAACTGTAAGGTACTTGACACAGGTAAGTATGGAACTTTGAATTAAAACAGTAATGTACACAGTTTTGGCAAAAATGGCTAATAGCTATATTAAAAGTGGACACATTGCAAAAATCAACAGTTCCTGGGGAGGTAAGTATTGGTTAGTTTCTCAGGTAAGTAAAGCACTTACAAGTTCAGTCTCCTGGCCATAGGCAGCCCACCGTTGGGGGTTCAAGTCAACCCCCAACACCCAGCACCAGCAACACAGGGCCGGTCAGGTGCAGAGGTCAAAGTAGGGCCCAAATAGCATAGGCGTCTACACAGAACAGGGGTGCTCCGGTTCCAGTCTGCTAGCAGGTAAGTACCTGCGTTCTCAGGGAGCAGACCATGTTTTTTTTGTAGAGTACTGGGGGGGGGTCCCAAACAGGCACACAAAATACACCCTCAGCGGCACAGGGGCGGCCATGTGCAGTGTGCAAAGTAGGTGTTGGGTTGCAGATAGGAATCAATGGAGAAACCCGGGGGTCACTCTGGTGGTGCATACAGGGCACAGGGGGGGGCTTCTTGGGTCAGCCACCGACTGGGCTAGGATGATGGCCGCCTGCTGGTCACTCCTGCACCTGTAGTTGGTTCCTCTCGGTCCTGGGTGCTGCAGGTGCAGTGCTTCTTCCAGGTGTCGTGTTCCTTTGTTACCAGGCAGTCACGGTCAGGGGAGCCTCTGGATCCTCTTTGCAGGTGTCGCTGTGGGGGTGCAGGGAGGGCGACTCAGGGTGTCAACGTCGTTGGAGTTACCTGGGGGTCCTCTCTGCGGTGTTGGGTCTTCTGGACACGAGCTGGGGGCGTCGGATGCAGAATGTGGAGACTCATGCTTCCGGAGTGAGGCTGGAGTCTCTTCAAAGATGGTTTCTTTGTTGCAGTGTTGGACAGAGCCGCTGTCCTCTGGAGTTTCTTGGTCCTTTAGGTGCAGGTCAGTCCTCTGAGACCTCAGAGGTCGCTGGTCCCGCTGGATGCATCGCTGTGCTGGTTCTCTGAGTCTGGAGACAGGCTGGTAGAGCTGGGGCCAAGTCAGTTGTCGTCTCCGTCGTCTCTGCAGGGCTTCAGGTCAGCAGTCCTTCTCGTTTCAGGTTGCAGGAATCTGGTTTCCTGGGTTCAGGGTCGCCCCTAAATACTCAATTTAGGGGTGTGTTTAGGTCTGGGGGCAGTAGCCAATGGCTTCTGTCCTTGAGGGTGGCTACGCCCTCTTTGTGCCTCCTCCCTGTGGGGAGGGGGGCACATCCCTATTCCTAATGGGGGGAATCCTCCAAAGCAAGATGGAGGATTTTCCAAGGAGGGGGCCACTTCAGCTCTGGTCACCTTAGGGGTAGTTCTGGTTGAAGGAGTGACTCCTCCTTGTTTTTCTCATTATCTCCCTGGAAAAGGGGGGGCTGTGTCCGGGGGGCATCTCCACTAGCTGGAGTGCCCTGGGTCATTGTAACACGAAGCCTGAGCCTTTGAGGCTCACTGCTAGGTGTTACAGTTCCTGCAGGGGGGAGGTGTGAAGGCTTTGTTTCTGGCCTCAGAGAGCACAAAGGCTCTCACCCCATGGGGGTCAGAAACTCGTCTCAGTGGCAGGCTGGCACAGACCAGTCAGTCCTACACTGAAGGATTGGATAAAATACAGGGGGCATCTCTAAGATGCCCTCTCTGTGCTTTATTTTTAATAAATCCAGCACTGGCATCAGTGTGGGTTTATTATTCTAAGAAGTTTGATACCAAACTTCCCAGTATTCATTGTAGCCATTATGGAACTGGAGTTCGTTTTGACAAACTCCCAGACCATATACTTAATATGGCTACCCTGCACTTACAATGTCTAAGAATGGACTTAGACACTGTAGGGGCACAGTGCTCATGCAGCCATGCCCTCATCTGTGGTATAGTGCACCCTGCCTTAGGGGTGTAAGGCCTGCTAGAGGGGTGACCTACCTAAGCCACAGGCAGTGGGTTGTGGGCATGGCACCCTGAGGGGGATGCCATGTCGACTTTGACTTTTTCTCCTCACCCACCCATACAATCTGCACTTGCAGTGTGCATGTGTTAGGGGTGGGGACCTTTAGGGTGGCACAACACATGCTGCAGCCCTTAGGGACCTTCCCTGGTCACAGGGCCCTTGGTACCACTGGTATTTTTTTTGCAAGGGACATATCTGGGTGCTAGAGGTGTGCCAATTGTGGATACAATGGTAAATTTTTAGTCAAAGAACACTGGTGCTTGGGCCTGGTTAGCAGGGTCTCGACACACTTCTTAGTCAAATCAATATCAGGCAAAACGTGAGGGGTTACAGCAACAGGAAGCCATTTTCCTACAAGTACATATACTAGTTCCATATATGTGGCCTCACTAGTTGTAGTTTGAAGCTCTGGCATATAGGCTTTGGTTTCTCAATCCAGGAATAGTGTCTCAATATGTACGTAAAACATCCCTAGTGATGTTTGAGTTTTAGCATGCACTGATTACCGCACCCATCCAGGATTCAGGTGTGGTGTTCTGTAAACATGATTTTGCTTGTCCAGGCATAAAGTGTTGATAACTTGACAAGACCTCACCAGCATCAGTTTGCAATGCTAATGTACGACTATGGCAGAATTGAGATGGTGGTTCTAGAGTTCAGATACTAGGCATCTCTTGTGATCTGACAATAGATCACCAGTGTTGAGTTGGCATGTTGAGGTGTACATATGGCCTCTTAACTCTCTAATTGGGAATTTGGTGTGTATGGATGGCCCTTCAAAACTTAAATCGGGTTACTATTTTGCCACAGCCAACTGAGATGTCAGTGTGTTGTAATGACCTTGGCAGTCTCAAGTTGGGGTGTTGGCAGAGTGTTCTCCCTCAAACATTTGTAGCAGGATACCATCTGTAATCCTCCCAACCCAAATGCACCTTTATAGTTATATTTGTAGGTCTTATGTGAGCTTTGTGATTGTTGATATTTTTGATGTTGTCAACTTTCTTAATTCTAATCTGCAACACTGACAGTAGCAACAAAGGAAAACAAACATTAAAAGTTCAGCTCTACCTGACAAGAAAGTATGAGATGCCAAAATCTGGAAGAGACTGCCAGGCCTGTATAAACCTCATCTTGGCATCCATTAGAGACAGCTGAGCCACGTTCTGGTGAGCTTCCAGGATACGCGGGGTTAACTGCAAGGTAAGCAAGCCAGTGCTTTAATGTTACATGGTAGCATAAACAGATCAGGTTTACTCTTCCACCAAGGACCCAGACGCCTCCGCTCCGCAGGACTTCTACTCGCACATCTCATGTACGCACAGAACCAGGTCAGGAGAATAAGCATTCTCTTACATTGCTCCCAAAGTGTAGAACAGCCTCCCACTCCGTATCAGAGCCTTCTCTCTTCTTGAATTTCACAGTGCCAGGATACCCTCGCAGGTAATAGTGTGCTTTACAAGTACAAACAACATAACATTATTCAATTACCGATCCCGTGTTGGAATGATCACTGATTCACAAAGTTTAAGCAGTTCATGTGGGAGAGCTTCCCCTTTGAGAACAGTGACAAGAGCCTGGGCTGGGGGTCAGAGGTGGGGGAAGGAGTGGAAGCAGGCAGTGTTATTTCGAAATCTCAGAGTCCGCAGAGCCGCAAGGGTCGCATTTCTAAACCTCTGCTGCAAGGACTCAGTTCAGTGCACCAACATTAAATGAGAAAAAACAATTGGATCACAGTCCTGACACAAGTCCACTGTGCAATCTTGCACAGGTAGTGTTTTTAGTTTTCTATGAAGGCCTTTAGATGACTTCAGGGACACAGTGGCAATCCAATATTTTGTTTAGGAATAACCCACTCAAATATAGTACTGAGAAACAGGTACATGTAACCTAATTTTTTTATTTTAAAATCCTTATTCTAGTGCATGGAGTATGAATTAACCACAGAATGCAACACATTAAAACAGCTGTGTAAAGATGAGCAAAAACAAACTAAAAGTTTCTACCATTTTAGGGAGTCTCTGCTATCATAACACCCTAAAACTATTCCTAAATGCTATGCTTAATTGTGGCCAAAGCATTAAACTGGAAACTTGTCTTTTTGGTTTCTGGCTTCAGCTATTCTTTATCAGAATTCTGCTAAGGAAACAAAATATATGCGGCCAGTTAAGGACACCTTTTGCATGGCTTCTGAAATCAACTCTCAAGCTGAGTTGCAGGCTCTGCAATTTAGTGTGATCTCTGGGTATAATTCTAGTGTGAAGACGTCTACTAATCAGTGGTTATATCCTGGCGTTTATATAATTTATACCACAAATTTTATTTCATAATTTCAAAACAAAACAGGGTTCAGAGACACCATGACTTCTGCAAGACGAAACTAACATGGTTCAAAATATGTCTGCTCTATCCACATGTTAATCTTAAGCATCCACCCTTGTAAAACAATAAGAAACATGGCAGCCTAGACTCTTAAGGAGCCATACTGAAATGGCTGTGCCCATTTAAATAAAACATATAATATGTCAGCACACAAAGTAGATACCTGCATTTGTGCATGTATTCTAAGACCTACACATTTTCTGTGAGAGATCAAAAAAGCTAACATCAATCAAGGAATAAAAGCAGACTCACTAAAAGAGAACTGTCAAAGTGTTTGCTACAGGGTCCGCTGATGTCTTCTCAAAGGAGAAACTTTTTATTTGGCCATTTATTTATTTTTCAAAAAAACAGTGCCTGTCCCCATCTGGGAACACAGATACATGTATGAAGATTTGCTGCCCCTTGCAGGCCTCTTTCTTTGCATTTGCAGCCAATCACAGGGGTTGCAAATTGTGTCCTGCCTAATTAATATTTATTAAGCTGGTTATTTTGCGGCCTCATGAGAATGAACAATTTGCAATATGACCTTTTAGTATAAAGTCACAGTGCAAATTTCATCCCCAATCGGAGATAACAGTGTGCGAATTGAACATCATCAGTTTGCGACTGCAAGTAGCACATCAGATCCCTATGTTGTTAATTATGAATCTTTAACCTGACTCGTGTCTCTCCGCAAACGTTAATCTTAGTTTATGTATTATTTAGGACCAGCTTGTTTGCTGTAGAATTTTTCAAAACGTTCAAGATAGAGGTGTCATTGGTGTCATTTCAATGCAAACACTGGGTGGGTCACTACTGATAATCTTCTTCCAGTTTTTTGTTTTTGAAGAAAGAGATCAAGATTATTTATGAATATTTAGAGAGGGGAACTAGAAGTTTAGAGTCACCTTATGACTCAAAGTACACTTGGGCATAGTTGCCCATTGCGTATGTGTCAGATGAGCTGTAGAAGTCCCAGTGGGTTCTCCATTGCTTCCAGGGTATGTCTTACCTTGATGTGCTATATAAAGTCTGTCTGAGGTCAATAAACACCACAAAGACCTTTAATACTGTATACCTTATTAATATATAATCTATGCTACTTTTCTAAAGTGTCAGTTTCCTCGCACAGCCTTGCTTCGGCTGGCAAAAGCATAATCCTTCATTCACTTGCTTCTAAACTGTTCCTAACAAACGTTGTTTCTCATTCATTTTGGAGAGTGCATCGACTATCTGAAATAGGTTACAATTACGTGGAATGGTTTCATCCCCTTTTTTAAAAGGGGAACTGTTTTATTGGACTTTTAAGAAGAAGGGGGTAACAGCACTGGTTCATACTGTACTGACAGCAGCTGAAGTTCATCAGACTGGGTCTTCCCTGGACTCTTTTTTCCACGACACCAGTAACAAGATCCATGATTAGACACACACTGTTGAGGACGCCACGACCACAAACACAACCACTGTCTGAGTGGACACTGATGAAGTACTTGTCTTCCCTGTCCCAGCGGAGGTGGCTCTTAATTGTTTAAAGCCATTTCCTTCTGCTACCTTGCCAGTAACCAAACCCTTGCTTGACTGTATTTTTGAATGACAAACACCAAACTAGTAATGGCATCTGTAACTCAGCTTGCAGCGGCAGGCTGTTCACTTTCATTCAAACATTAAAAGACGCTTGACATGGTGTAAAACAGAGGGGCTGACACCACCGAACAGTAGTAGGACTTTTGTCACATGTATACTAGTGGGCTTTTGACTTCTGCCCAAACAGTAGCAGACCCCTAGTTGGGCATACTTCACAGAGGTTATCACAGCTGGCAACCAACCAGTAGGACTCCATGATTGATCCTATACGTCCTCTTATGTTGGTTAAATATACTGCACTCAGAGGTTTAATCAAAAAGCCGAGCAGGTCAGCAGAGATGGAAAGCAGAGCCTGGGAAACAGGAAAAGAGGTTACAGCATAGAGGGAATGGGAAAAGCTTTGTGGGTGGAGAAGTCTTCCCCAGAATTCTCTCACCAGACAGAGCAATAGTGCATTGCAGGCAGACATGGTGGGAAGAAGCTTGGCTTCTCATTTGGCCCACCCAGTGACGGGGATGTCTCTGGGCATACTCCAGAGGTACTGGCACCACCGAAAATGCTTAGTTATTGCCTCCATCCAGCTTGTAAAGGGTAGTTCATGAAGCAAACAACAGTTGAATTATTGCCATTATCTAATCGAGATCAGACAATGTGTGTCTCCCTCCTCCACCCAATCTGCAGTGTACCTCGTTTCTGTTCATTGTTCAGATCACACTAGAAGGCCCTTGCCGTTGGCATTAATGCAACAGTCCCTCACCTGTTTGGGTTTGAACTTCTTCTGGTAGCGAGGTGACACCAGAGCCTGCATATTGACGTTGTCGGAATCGGCAGAAACCTGCGAGCTGTCTGGGTTCGATTTCTGGAGAGTGAGGAAGGATAATATATTCTCGATCTCCGACTGAAATGTGCTGTCAGCCATTGTCTTGCCTTTGGCAGCCAGGCGGCAGGCTGCCATCCATTTGGCATATTGATGCTCCTGAAATACCAGCATATGACAGAAACAGTTACTTAAGTTATACAAGTCTAGTTTTGTGTATCACAGACCTTGATCTTAACTTTTCTTTCTAAGACTCATGTGAAAGATTAAAGGGTGCACCTCTTTTAATCTGTTATTGACATATACACCGTTGGTGATCCAACACCTCAATCGTTATTCACACTGGGCATTACTCGTGCTAAAAAGTCTGTTGTGAGGCTCCTGGAATGATAGACAAGCCTTGCTATCACAAGCAGACACCAGATCTATTGACAAATGAGACACTGTGGTAAGAGTGGAGTGAAGCCACAGTCAAAGCTCCTTCTCTGTCCAAAGGTCCAGGATCAACACCATTCCAGGAACCAGGCATCACACACTAATGTCACTTTATTATGTTTCTGGCACACTGGCACAATCAGATATTGGGAGTCTGGGAAGATATACTGACATATTGATGCTCCTGGAATACCAGCACGAGACAGAAACGGTTACTTAAGCTCTACAAGTCTGATTTTGTATATCACAGAACTCTGTTCCTAACTTTTCTTTCTAAAACTCCTATGTGAATGTTTAGGGAATGAAACGGCACAATTTGCAATATGATCTTTTATCATAAAGTCACATTGCAAATTCCGTCCCCATTTACAGGTCTGTAGTATGGAAGGTTATTGAAGCAAATTCTATTTTAAAAAAATATATATATTTGTATGCTGAGTACGTTTACAACATACCACATACCAGAATCGTGCATAAAAATAGAAAATAATAACAAGACAATGCTGGGTGTGACTGGATGAGAAAAACAACACAAGCAAAAAAAAGGAAAATGGCCTGACAAGAACCCCCTCAATGGATCCCCTATCTTCCTGAGCCTAGTTCTTTGCTCATCATTGTCGATAATCAAGCTTTTGAAGGGACCCGTATTAACGAATTTGTGCTTGAGCCAATAACCAACGGCGAGTCCAGATTAATTGGACCAATACAAAAGCAAACATATAAATTCCACCCAGGTGCCCGGGAATGTAATGTGAGTGACCTAAAACAATTAGTTTAGAATCCCACCTCAGATTAGTCTTAACTAACTAATTTAGCTTCCCAAAAACTGTCTGCCAATAGTCAGAAATAAAAGGAATGGTGGCAGAATGTGAACACCTTCTGCGTGATCTACTGAAGGAGTTTAGAATCCTGCCTGAAATTCATACTATATAGACAAAAGTCGTTAAGAAATTTAAACTGATGAGTTTTGACACATGTGTTTTTTAAGATGGTATACACAAAAACAATTGTGCGCCTTATGTTGACAGAGGTAACTTCGACCCGAGACGTCGGCTCCACTTATCAGCAGTATGCTGAAAGGGATCAGGTCACCATTGAACCTCGGCCAACATAATTTTATATGCTAGACTAATGCCCTTCTAGGTGGGCCACGCTGCAAATCTTCCAAGGAGGCATTAGAGGAGCAATCCACGTCATCCCTCTTCAGACCCCGATAAAATGCTAAAGCTGAAGATAACGGAAGAATCCAGTGCAGGGAAGAATACATCTTTGAGATAGTATCTCGTATGAGAGAAGAGCATCGTCTTCCTAGAAATGCCCCAACATGAGAAGGCGGGAGCCCTCCCCACAGTCTATGAAACTCTCATGTACTGGCTGAGGAAAATTAGGAGTGCAACCTAAATTTGAGAATATGTTGTAGAGTGATACCCAGAGATCTTATTTTCAGTTAAGCCCATTTGGAATGAAAGACGCACAAAGTCTTAAACCGAGTCCTTTTAAAATATGCCATGTCAATGACTCCGCTCTGTGGAACAATGTCTGCCCCCCCCTCCTCCCAAGGAAGATATTCTGGAAACAAGTGGCCTAACTCCCAAGGTTCACTATCCAAAACCCTAGTAAGGCGAGCCATGAACGCCGCTAGGTAATATACTTGTGGGTCTGGTAGCGAAAAATGTCCTTCCTCCGGAGGCTTCTGAGCAGTAATATGGTGGCTCTAGGCTTTTTATACCACCTATATACATTTTTGCCACGAGGCCTCAAACTGAGAAAAGAATGCTTTGTGTAGATAGAGAGGTGTACATCAGAAAAGTTATAAAGATATAAATAAAGTGGCAAGATAATCATTTTATTGAGATGACACCTTCCAATTAGCCCTATACATAATCAATCCCACTTACGATAATATTGCAATCTTTCTTGTGAAAAGTTGTCCAAAATTAAAATCAATTACCTCTTGCATCTTCAGAGAAATTTCTATCCCCAAGTATGTAGCTGAGCTGACCCAGTGCTGATCATGCCCAGATGGAGCTGTATTTGTCAGATCCAGAGTTTTATCAAGGTTGAGCTTGTACCCTGAGATAGCCCCAAATTTGCTTGCTATAGTTTTGACTGCTAATAAAGAAATCCCAGGGGTTGAGGTCAAGATAGTAAGATCATCTGCATAAGCTAACAATTTGAGCTGTAGCTGGTGGATCCGCAAAGAAAGAATATCCCCAGATCTCTTGAGAGCTTGAATGTAGGGTTCAATATACAGCGCAAAAAGGTGGGGTGACAACGGGCTCCCATGACAGGTACCTCGATTAATCAAAATAGAGTCTGTCAGACTACCTAGACAGGAGTCTGGCTCTAAGATTCTGATATAGCTGCTGAACCTGAGTAATATACCACAAGCCAAATTCCGATCCCTTCATAGTAGCCCCAAGAAATGGCCATGAAACCCATTCTAACGCCTTTTCTGTACCTAGCATTATCATTCTGACCAGGTTTCCCTGAGCGGAGCTTACATTGACAGCAGTAATTACTGTGTTATGTGCTGTGGTATCCCACCGTGGAACAAACCCATGCTGGCCCTCATCAACTTTTTGAAGGTAGTTAGTTGCTTAGCCCAGGCCTTCTTGATCGCATTATCAAGTAGCCATTTCCAGATGGAATCTTGATCGATTGCAGATTGATCAGCAAAACACCCTATCCTGAGCAGCTGCACTGCATATCGAGATGCGTTCCAGGTAAGTAAGAGAAGACCGAATACTTGCTTCAGCCAGGCCTAGCTCCTTCTGACAAAAGAGTATTTTAGAGTATGGCCTCTGCAAAAGGCTTTAAGGGCACCCAAGACCGAAAGACTCGAAGTTGAGCCCAGGTTCTGCTCTAAAAAAATCCCTACCTCCCTGTCCATTGAGTGAATGAAACCTTCATCAAAGTTTAAGCTTCCTGTCAAAGGTCCAATTACTGAGCTTAGGAGTTAGTAAAGAGCCCTCTGCACGGATAAAGAGAGAGAGTTAGTTGTGATCAGGGATCACCCGAGGATTCATGGAGATGCTAAGATGTGAAAGAAGAGAATGCCTGGCAAGGAACATGTCTTTTTGAGAGAATGAGTTATTGGCAGTCTAATAATAGGTGAGCCCGTATTGCCCCAGCCAGGAGTATGGCCAGACATCAACGTGAGCATGGAGTCACATAACTTGCTGCAGAGCAGCCCTGGAGCATTTTTCCCTGCTAAAGATAGTGTCTATGGAGGCAGTAGCCCTATTCCCAGAATAGGTTGAGTCAATTCGCGGGTTGAGAATAATATTGAAATCATTGCAGAGTAGCATGGGTTCCGGCCACCGATGCAGCTCAAGACAAAAATACCATTAAAAACTACAGGAACATCGGTTAGCACCACAGAGTGCACATAGAGTAAAACCAGAGTTGGCCCCTTGTGAGCACTGTGATAATCCATCAGCCGCCTGAGTCTGAACAATACCCAGCAACAGCCCAACTCTTATGCAGAGCTAGAAGAGCAATTCCTCTCTGGGCAGCGGTATAGCAGGCAGTGATCAATACATGATAACCAAGATCGTCCTGCAGAATGACTAAGTGTGTGGATGCAAATATTACTCCTTCCTTATTAATTTACACTTATGAGCGGACTTCATACATTTTATATTCCACAAAAGGATATGTAGCTGTTGACTAACCCTCCGAAATAACCATTATCATATTATACCCAGCATCCAGCACACCCTGCAAAAAGATAGAAGAATTAAATCTGACTTAATTGTTTCAGGAGAATGCTGCACTAATACCTCCAAGCCTCAGTTTTTTTATTTGTATTTTTCTCCCCCACAATCCCAACCCAGTATCCACGCCACATTAGAGATGAGACCTGAACCCTCCCATTTCCCCCCACACACAAAACCACCGCCCCTCCCCCAGCTCGATTCGAATCTGCAACCCCAGCCAGGGCCCAAGGAAGAGCTTGTCATAACCCCCCAATTGAAATGATCTGTGCTGTTTTTTTATGGCCCCCTATTTATTCTGACCTATGTGGACTTAACTGTGTGCCCCACTCCACTCGTAGCATGGTGTCTCATATCTCAACAGTTCTGGTATATGCTTGCGAAAGCAAGGCTTTCCTTAAAGAGTGATAGTTTATTTATTTTTTAATAGCCTTTCATTAAAGAGCCAAAGTTCATACAAAGATAATTTGACTTTCTTGTATCTTTCCATTTGTCCAAATAAAAACAAAGCACTCTAAGACTGTGACATCACTCCAAAGACAAATTATGATATCATACCTAAAAGCTAGTATCAGAGTATGGTGTAATGCTACTTAAAAGTACAATTCTCCCAGCCACTAAATATCAGATTGTGCCTGTATGCCAGAAACATAATAGAATGACATTCGTGTGTGATACCTGGTTCCTGGAATGGGTTGCTCCTTCTCTTTTTGGACAGAGAAGGGTAGACCGTAGCCTCACTCCACTCGTAGCATAGTGTCTCATTTGTCAATAGATCTGGTGTCTGCTTGTAATATAAAGGCGTTTTACCTGAAATCAGACTGTGCCATAATCCTAGCAGCCTACTTTCAAACTGTTACAATGTTCCAGAACGTGTTGCTTGGCTCGGATATGTAACTCTCAGCATCTGATATCAGACTTCCAGGTCACTCCAGGGACCTGAAATCAGGTTCTGACATCACTACAAAAATGTAAAATTGAACGTTAGAGCTCACTACACATTAAAAATCAAGCTCTGACATTGCACCAGAAACCTAATATGACTGTGAAATCACTCCAGAAACCTAATATCAGACTGGGATGTTAAACCACAAATCTAATATCAGGATTTGGCATAGTGCCAGACACCTAACATACTGTGAAGTCACTCCAGGAGCCTAAAATCGGATTGCAACATTGTACCATAACCTAATACGAGACTGTGACATCACTCCAGGAACCTAAAATCTAATTGTGATACTACACCACAAAGCTAATGTCAGAGTGTGACACACTGCTACAGAACCTTACTATTAGAATATTATGACAACTTTCCAGACCCCTAATATCAGATTGTGCCAGTACGCCAGAAACATAATAGTGTGACATCACTCCTAATGATAGGCTGCATTTGAAGATGGCAGTGCATATGCATTGGCACTCCAAATAATTTTGCTGAAGACACAGTAGCTTGGATGTTATCAAAATTATCAAACACAGGGTATCCCCAAATGTATTCTGTAAGGTTTGTGAAAGGGGGAAAACAACCACAATGAATAATAACACTTTCCGCTTAACCTATCTATCTTAACCTATCTAGATTTGTCAGTGGAATAAGTCTGATTTGGAGTGACCCGAAAATGTCCTTTACATTTTTATATCATTTTGCATACTTTCTTTTCTGACATTTTTTCTTAGATTTATATATTTCACTTTTACATAAACTTTTCTGTATATAAATACAGTGCTTAAAACTCTTACATAGATTCACAGAAACAATACTACAGTTTAAATGCAATATCAAGACAATACAATACATCACAAAAGGACGTTTTGATCTCCCCTTTCACTATTCCTCACGCACACATCACTCCCCTTCACTCCATATGTACTATGGACCCCTAGATCAGAAACCTTTAAACAAGCCACCAAGGAGACCATTCTACTTTAGCCTTCCATTGGTGCATTTTGAGCTGAGTACTACAAGACCCATGCATTTCTGGATGTACTACAACTAGCGTGCCCTCAGACCAGTCGTCCTTTTCTATCTGTCCACACTCATATCACTCCAGAGTACACAACCAACAGCGGGAACTCTTTAATATGTCTGTTCTATGGAAGGCTACTGAAGGTAATTTTGATATATATATTGGCACCCAATTTATTCGGATCTATGTGGCCATAACGTTTAATGAAATAAGGGGTGTGTGTGTGTGTGTGTGTGTGTGTTGCATGTGTGTTGCATGTGTGTTGCTGTGCTCGTGCAGAATAATCTGTTTTACACTGTCTGCACATTACCACATACTTTCCAGTTCCACACTTATCATTAATAGCAGTTTGAAGGTAAAACAGTCTGCTCCCACATTGTGTACTAATAATTCCAGTTTGGGAATAAGCCTGTATGTCCTTGTTAGGCCTCCGGTTTCGCTACCCTGGTCTCACTTGAAACATCTAGTAATGTGTCCTATGATAGCTTTGTGGGTCCGGCAAACATCGCTACGTGTACTTTGCCTGGATCCTCGGAGACATATTGCCCGAAGGAACACTACACTGAAGGCCATCAGGGTTACAGCGGGTATGCGGGCGGGCGGGTGTTACGTGGCTCGTCAACATAGCACCAAGATGCCAAGGGCAAGTAGGGAGAGAAGACTAATACATTACGGAAGCTCGAAACGTTTTTAGGGTTACATTCGGATCATTCTCACAATAATTCCTAGTGTTGAGTTATCTGTTAACGTAATAATTGTAGGGCAAATGGCTTACAGCAGACTAGCATGTAAAAAAAGTCTATTATATACTACAAACGTTGTATGCACTCTTTCTTTCAGGGGCACTTTCTTTTTTATTTACACCATGGAAGAGCTTTTCTGACAGGTATGTTGCTTTCGTAACAGCCCCAATATTCCAATGAGTATAGTCCAAAGGTAAAGTGGGGAGTAACCTGTCTGTCTTCCTTCCTCCCCCCAACCCCCCCCCACCCTTGCAGACAGCAAGGCTAAATACGTGTCTTTGGGTACTTAGGATCCCTAATCCCCCTTCCCCCCCAAAAAAACGAGGATACATGATTATTCATCCACTGTTTAAACTGTCAGGAGTTTTGAGAATTCAGGTGAGATGATTCCAGCACTCCCGGGTAAAATTAATTGAATTCTCAGCTTGGCCTCTAACACCCATCTTCTGGGCCACAATTCCATGGCTGTCGGCAGGGAGGGACATCCCTTCCCAGGCACTGGAGACAGGTCAACATCTCACCCCAGGACTGCAGAGACGCTCGCTGCTGCCCCAATCAAGTAAAGGCAGTTCCTTAGAAAAGACTACTTCTCTTCTCTCTACTCCACACTGCCAATGTCACCCTCCTTCCAGGCCTCCAGCTACAATGTATTTGTATCACAGAGGCGTGGATTTCCCCCTCACAACTTCAGCACACCTTGGCCCAATGTTATGTGTATTTGTAAAGCACACTTTCACCCGTGAGTGTATCCTGGTGGTGAGCAGATATGTTTGCCCGGCCCTGCCTGTGGGCTTACCATTATTTTCTTCTTCTCCAGTCATTGGTCTACAGCTAGAAGGCTATTGCACAGCCCCTACACCAACTTGGTTACCCAAATGGCCCAGGTTATGAGTGGCCTCCTAATTCTGTTGGGGACGGCAACTGCAGTACTAACCCCATCGCAATTATGAGATCTTGGTGTTTCCACAGATCTGTTAATTTTCTCATAGATATTTCAGCTCCTGAAAGCATCCAAAATCTCTTATGAAAAGCAGTGGAGAATGTGGAATTACTACGAGAATCGAACATGGAATTATCAATACCACTAGTATTTGTAAAGTCGAGGGTGGTGAAAATCCAGGCCACTCGAAAAGAGCTATGTCTGTAGCAGTTAGTCTACCAGTCACTCTTCCTTTGAGTTACCCATCACCTTTTTTCTTAACTTCTACACCTGAATGCCTTTATCATAAACAATCTCATCATCGCTGGAGTCTTGACTACTGATATAAGAGCCACCATGATGATGAACATGCATTGGAAATTTAATTGGATACAAAGACCAAATATTGAGGCAACACGTGAGGTAGGCACAGCTAAACATAACACTCAGTTGCTCTGGCCAAAGGGAACCTGTACCTCTACATCTGGTGTGCTTAGCACGGTGTCTGTAAATCTAAATGTCTGTTTTGAACATTCAGAAGAAGGATGACTGCAAGACAACTGATACAGACTTGGCGTGGACTGCAAGCGCAGAAATGCCATCTGTTCAAGGGGGTCTCTGCTAGACGCCATGACCCAGAGTGCACAAGCAAGTATTACAAGCAATGGAGGCTGTGAAGCTTGTTAACTGTGGCTGGGGGTCAATGATACAGGATGTCTATTCAAAGAGCTAAAGATATACATTATTCTAATTTGTAGGTACTAAAAGGTCCACACAGTGTTCAAAGTATGATGTAGGAACAAAGTAAGCTGGAAGAGTCCCTGGTTAATATGAAAGTCTGAAAGTCTGAATGTTTGACAAAAAAGAGGGATAACGCATGAGAATATCATTGCACCTATGAAAAACTGTACAGAACTTTTCAGGAGCGAGGTCATACGATTGGCTTACTTTACTCTTTGAAGTAATCTAGTTGCCAAGTCGTGGCTACCACATTGCTTGTTTAAGATCACTGGATGCAATTAATTCAAAAGCATGTGAGTAAAAAAATAAAGTATGCAAATTCTTTATGGGATATGGCCTCTAAACGGAAAGGTACAAGTAGACCAGTCAATCAAAATGTTTACTAACTACATGGTTATGCAGAGAGAAACACTGGTGCTCTGTGTTCCAACTGGCAGAAACCACTACCAATTAGCATCTGCCTAAATCCCTTATGATACTCAATGTGGCGAGTTGGAGAAAACAAAATAATTTGTGTTCATAATATTTGGTTTAAAATGATGACTTATTCTTTATAGCCTAATACTAATAAAAAATCTGATGCATAAATTAATTCCGTCCGGTGGCCCTCCGCCTGTATGACTGCAGTATTATACCAAGTCAAATCGTGGCGCCTTTGGGTAAGTATCTTAACAAGCTGAGCGATGGTGAGGCCAAAGGTACAGAAGAAAGTGCTTCTTCTGAGATTACCAAAGGCAACTGGGATTGTTTCCCATTCCCCAGGATACTGAACAATCAGACATCTCTTTGGGTGTTTTTTATGGTATGTGAATTTACTTGCTTAGCACATGACTGCGAAGATTACTGGTGCTGCAGAGGTGGACATAAGCACGGAGAATGAAAAGGACAAAATAAAAATAATAAGCATGAAAGACCTTTACTAGGGAATATTTTTAAAGCTTTCACATTTTAGCTTATTTTGTTCACTGAATAAAGGAAGAGGCACTGAGAACGCTGTATCGCTATAGGTAGCGGTTAGTGTTCTCTTAACTTGCAGTAGATATAGGCTAGTTGACTAGAGACACCAGTCTGGGGTATACCAGGTAGATCTGGTTGACCACAACTGAAGTGTTGGTGAGTATACTGCTTTATGCACCGCTGTCTTTGCATTTAATACTGTTCGCATTATAACTAGCAGCCAATGTAAAGGCCTAAATGTGGAAGTAATATGTTCTCTTCTGTGTTACCCAGACCTGGACCTGGCAGTGGTATTTTGCACCAGCAGAAGTCCTTGCGAGAGACTGGTTGGAGCTTCTGCATCAATGGCATTCTTGTATTCTAGATGTTATTAAATGAGAACATTTACCACAGTGATATGTCATTTATAATCAATAAACAGAAGCAACCTTTTTTTTTTTTAAGTGTCTGCCTTCGCAAGAAGAGAAGTTAGCAAAGTTGGAAACCTAGGTCTGAGCCACTGGAGGTATCTAACAGCGCTGTAAAGTAGGTATCAGAGGTGAGCTGGAGCTTAGAAGTTAAGTTGGAAAATCTATGAAGCACACTCTGCCCAACCAAGAGTGGAAGTGGATACCTTTTGTTGTCCCTTGATGCATAGAGATCAAAAGCAAAGCAAAAGGCAACTATCCCTTTGTGTGGTCTGCAGGGCTGGACTGGGAGTAGGGTGACCACCTGTCTGTATATTTCACAGACTGCCCGTAATTTTGCCCTGCTGTCCGTTGTCCGTGATGAAAGCCTTAACGGACGGCATTTGTCCGTAATTTGAGCCTTTAACCTAAAGTACAACAGCTGGCAGGGCGAAATTATGGGCAGATCAGTTTCCCCAGCTGGATTGAAAGGCTCCTGTGCTCTGAGGGAGGGGCATACAGATAAGACACAGACCTTTGTGCCAGGGTATCTCCTTCCCTAAAGAAATGCAATTGTGGGCAACTGGTAAATCTGCAAATGCAAAGGGGCTTGAAAACCTGCATTGACTTATGATAGAGAGGCACTGTAATGGTTTTCCAAGGTGAGCTGTGGAATGTGTGGTTTTAATGGAGTGTTATAAAAAAATGTTAGTACTAGGTATAAACTGTATTTTATTCATATCTGTATTTGAGAAGCCCTTTTTTGTATTTAATGTATTTGTGCATTTTGTAGCAGCCTATATTATGATATAATAGTATTTATATAGCGCTTACTACCCCCCTGATGAGGCGTTGAATGCATGTTTAAAATAAGGACTTACACATTCACAGTTCTTTCAGGGATCTCTGTACCTCACAGTACTAACAAACATTGGCAAAGCCAATAGGTTTCGTCTACACAAGAGTTATTGGCTTTGCCAATGTGTTTTAGCCATGTTATACACCTGAGTGTCTGCTGTTCAGCATGGCTAAAAGTTAGTGACACAGTCGTACAGAGAGGAGAAGAGTGGCATAGGAGCCGTGGCGTAGAGCCCAGTGGTGCAAAGTACAGTGCAGTGGGGTACAGTGCAGTTGTTTAGAGTGCATTGGCATAGAGTGCAGTGGTTTAGAGAGCAATGGCATGGGACAGAGTACAGTGGCATGGACTGCAGTGGAGTAGAGTGGTATGCAATAGAGTGGCAGAGAGTGCAGAAGTGTAGAGTGGTGCAGTGGCATAGAGTGCAGAGTAGACTTGTGTGGCAGAGAGTGCAGTGGCGTAGTGTAGAGTGGTGCAGTGCAGAGTAGAGTATAGTGCTGTAGAGTGCAGTCGCGTAGAGTGGAGGGATGCACAGTAGAGTGGCATAGAGTGCAGTGGCATTGAGTGCAGGAGTACAGAGTAGATTGGTGTACAGTACAGTGGCGGAGAGTGCAATGTTCCAGAGTAGAGTGTCTGTGCAGTGATGTATAGTGGAGTAGAGTGGCATAGAGAGCAGTGGCGTAGAGTACAGTGGTGCAGAGTAGAGGGCAGTGGCGTACAGTGCAATTGTTTAGAGTGCATTGGCGCAGAGTGCAGTGACAGAGTGGCATGGGGTAGTGTAGCATAGAGTGCAGCGGAGTAGAGTGGCAGAGAGTGCAGTAATGCAGAGCGGAGCAGTGTCATAGAGTGCAGAGTAGACTCATGTGACAGAGTGCAGTGGCGTAGAGTGGTGCAGAGTGAAGTATTGTAGAGTGGTGCAGTGCAGAGTAGAGTATAATGCCTAGAGTGCAGTAGTACAGAGTAGAGTGGTATAGAGTGCAGTGTTGCAGACTAGAGTGTCAGTGCAGTGGTATAGAGTGGTACAGAGAACAGTGGCATAGAGTACAGTGGTGCAGAGTAAAGGGCAGTGGCATACAATGCAGTTGTTTAGCGTGCACTGGTGTAGAGTGCAGTGGCATATAGTGGCATGGGGCAGAGTAGAGTGGCATAGAGTGCAGTGGAATAGAGTGTATTGGGGCAGAATGTAGTAGTACAGAGTAGAGTGGTGTAGAGTATAGTGGCAGCCAGTGCAGTGTTGCAGAGTAGAGTGTCAGCGTGCAGTGGTGTAGAGAGCATTGAACTAGAGTGCAGTGGTGTAGAATAGATTGTTTCAGAGTACAGTGCAGTTGCACAGAGTGGAGAGGTGCAGGCTAGAGTGCAGTGGCATAAAGTAGATTGTTTCACAGTAGAGTGAAGTGGCTTAGAGTGGAGAGGTGCAGGGTGGAGTGGAGTTGCATAGAGTGGCACAGAGTGTGAGGGCATAGAGTGAAGTGGTGTAGAGTGCAGTGGCATACAGTGCAGAGCTGTAGAGTAGATTAGAGTGATGTACAGTCTATTGATGTAGAGTGCAGGGGCATAGAGTTGAGTGTTACAGAGTAAAGTGCACTAGCATAGAGTGTATTAGCTTAGAGTGCAGTGGTGTACAGTGTTGCAGAGTGGCATAGAGTGGAGTTGTGCAGACTAGATTGGTGTTGCTTAGACTGGAGTAGTATAACGTACAGAGGAGCAGAGCGCAGTGGTGTAGAGAGGCGTAAAGTGCATTGGCATAGAGTAGAGTGGTACAGAGTAGAGAGGCATAGAGTGAAATAGCATAGAATGCAGTGGCATAATGTGGAGTGGTTCAGAATGGAGACAAGTGCAGTGCAGTGGCATGGAGTGGCGTAAAGTGGAGTGATACAGAGTAGGGTGCAGTGGTGAGGAGTGGTTCAGAGCTGCGTGGAGTGGAGTATGCATCATGTGGTAACACACTGCCATTACAGACAACACATTTGTGATTGAAATGACCATTACATTTGCACAGATATACAGTTTTTCAAATCAAACTATACTGGGCTCAGACGGTGATGTGTGGCAATTGCATCACCTAATGCAATGATTTGTTTTAATCATATAAAAGTATTTGTTTCCAGTACAGTTCAGAATTAACAAAAATGTGCTTCATTTGTACTCCTAATTCTGATATATTCTGAAGTGTATTGAAATGTTGTCATGTGAAAGAAAAAACTCTTTCCTAACCCCACTATCCAGCAAGATTGGTGCATAAATCCTCTCACTTTGAAGTCAGAGAATGAAAAGTAAACACTAAGTTCCCACTGAAGACAGAGCCTGACATTTGACTTTGTTCTTTGAATGCACAGCAAATGTGATGAGATAAGAACAAGATTTACAGGCCTGCTTACAGAAAGGGAGCACTCTGAAGGATACTATTAATAAGGTTTTGGCAAGGGAAGGGACAAACTCAAGCTGCATGGCCTAAACAAATAAAGCCAGCAAATTGAAAGCAACAAAATGTGAGTTACAAACCACAAGGCCAATGGCAAGCAACAGGCGGAATGAATTCAGAAGGAAGCACTATGAATGCACTTAAAGTGATAGCCGTGGGGTACTTCTTTGGGGGAAAGTCCAGTATTTTAGTCCAGTCCCTATCTTGCAAAGGTTTGGCCACATCAATCACCCAGGTAGTATGACGAAAAGACCTGTAGTGGTTTCCATGATGCAGGAAAGGTCTGTACACCCATTCTATCAGTTTGCCACCAGTTCCTATGGTGTAGAGCATCTGGCACACCTCCTGTAGGGTTTGTGCTAGGTGGCAGACATGAAATAGGGCATTTATTGATTATTTAAGGAGGTTGTAAGTAAGGAGTTGACCAGGGTGAAGATGGTAGTCTGCCAAAAGGGTTTGGAAATTTAGTAGCTCGCCGTCCAGAAAGAAATCCCCCAATTTTAAGACACCTGCAGCATACCACTAATGGAGTTGCTCTGAGCACAGCCATCCTGTGCGAGTGGGAAGGCTTAGCAAAGGCAGTGCAGGAGCATAGGGTTTCTTCATGTCAGCAAGCTTGCATGTTCTAGCAAGGCAAGGGAAAGCTGTGCATGATAACCCCAGATGGTGATCCGTAGAATGGTCAGTAGGAAACAATGAGCAGTGCATTAAGCCTTTCTTAAAAGTCTTTACTGGTAAACCCCATCTCATGCAGAGAGGTGGGCAGAAAGCCAGCAAGCCACCCATTGGACCTGTGCAGCTGAATAATAGCATTTTAAGTCCAGAAGACCTAATCCACCTGCAGTCACGGGTAGCTTTAGAGTGGAAAGAGCTACCCGACGGTGCTGCAGCGACCAAATCAGATGTGTGGCATGTCTGAAGAAGTAATGAAGGATGAGCCGGGGAAGGTTTGCAAAATAATCCTATCATTGGAGTAGCACACCATCTTCTCTAGTGCCCTGTGGCCCACTACAGAAAGCAGAAGAGAAGAACAAAAAGCAAACTGGGTTTGGAGGGACCGTGACGCTCTGCCGAGATTTCCATCCTGCAAATCAGTGGGAAAATGGTAGATATTAATTGCTAGGTATCAGAAGGTAACTGGTTCCCAGTTCAATCTGAGTTCTAATTGTATATTAAGGGGAAAACAGTGCCATTTGTGAAAGAAACACTAATTACATTTTGAAATGTGCACATTTTGTTTGTGCAATCTACATCCCAAATATTTTGAAGACTGTATGTATACTTGACACTTATGGATAACCCAGATCACTAGTTTGGCTTTTGCTCAATTTCAAAACCATTTAAATACATAGACAAAGAGGGCAATTACCTTGCAAGGGGTCTGGTCTCTGCTCACCCTTCACAAGCACGAACAGTGGACTATTGCACCAGAAGAGTTTGCCAAGGTGGATGGGGGTTGCTTGTTCAACCACTTGACTGTGCCTCCCCAGGTACCCAATACTTTCCAATAGTCTTGGTGGACCCATCCTGTCCGATTTTAGGAATTGTTCCACCTTGTTCTTTTCTGCTTTATTTATCCAGTTCTTAGCAACAACCCTTTGAATCACTTGCCGTGGATCTTCCATTGATCTCAATTTCATCCTCCTCTTTTATTATCTTTGATTGGTAGTCTGGGCTCCCATTTCTGAGATAAATGTAGAGTCCCAGACATACACTCTAGTGCTGTGAGACTACAGACAAGATATGGGAACCTCACATCCTGACATTAGGTGTGAGACTGTCGCCAACACCATCTGCTCTGCCTCTATACATTATTTTTAGGTTGAAAGTCTATGGGCAGTTGGGGTAAGCCAGATGTTTTTGTTCAATTTGTTTAAACTAGCATAAGGTTAATTACCTTAATGTTTCCCAAACTGTATGCCAGGGGTTTCAAAATGTTCAAAAACATAATCAAAATGTTGCTGTTACTTTCTCCTCAAGAAAGATTGGGTAGATTTGGGTATGGGTGATGGCCTTGCTGCAGTACTGAAGGGCATTCATTTACTACTGAACAAGGACATATTGTGACACTTGAATGTAGCATACCAGGAGGCAATCATAAAAAGACCACAGTGAATAAATAGTGCTATGTTAAAAAAGAGTAAATGCACTGACAACACAGTGAGGCATGGCGTCTCTTGCGTGTGTCTTTAACACTGTTTGTTCTTGAATTTTTGTCCTGAATTTTGACCCTTTGTCCTGAATTTTTGTCCTGAATTTTGACCCTTTGTCCTGAATATTTTACAGTCCTGTCCAGAATTTGCCTCAATTCCAGGTGGTCACCCTAACTGGGAGTCCGATCCAGGCCTGGCAGAACTGGCTCCCGTCCTCCTCTCTAATCTTTCTCTTTCCTCCTCACTCTCTTGCATACTTTCCTCTCTTTCTTTCCTCCTCATTCTCCTGCAAAACCCCAGATGTGAGTGCTGAATTATCTGAAGCAGGTAAAGCAAATGAAAGAGGGGCCTGAAGAGCCCGCTGCCTTCAAAATCAGCCTCCAAATGCTAAAGCCCATGTCAGGTGAAATATAAACGGACAATACACCCCTGGTGGTCACCAACCATGGTAGTGATATGTTGGCCTGTTTCGTGTATCCATTCACATATTGTTTTTGTATACATGATGAGTTGTGGACGCACCAGATTTGTATTACTCTCCCACAACCACAGTTCCACAGCTAGCATTTACACCTGTGAGCAAGAGAGTGCCCCATTTGTTGATTCAAAACATGAAAGTGATATTAGTAGAGACCAAGGTGCAGATTTACTAATTATTTTAATACAACGCACCAACCAAAGGTGCTGTGTTGAGTGGAAGGGAGACAGCAGAGCAGAGCTGTATCTACTAACACATGGCATTGTTTTCTCTATCCCTGAACGGGCGCACTTCAGGCTGCCATGCACCAGCTCACATCCTCCTGGCACCATAGTGCAGGGGGGTGTTTTTCTGTTTTGTCAAACATAGGTTTTGTACTAGAAAAGGACCCTTCCAGTAGAACAACTATGCTTTACTACTTTCGCCATATCGTATTTGTGCTGTAAAGTGCAGCACGTGTGCAAAGTTGGAAAAATGTGAAGGCTTTTGAAACTTGCACCTTTACACCTGCCTTCAGGAGGTGCAATTTTTGTTTTGCAGAAATCACACTCTACAAATGTTAGTAGATAGTGATTTGTGTCAAAACGCACGAGTGGTAGCATGGGAAAAACACTGTACCAGTCCATGGTTTGCTCCCTTGACGCAAAGTAGCACATATTGCTACTTTGCATTACTTTAGGCAGCTTTCCAAAGCAAATAATGATTAGTGGTGTGGGGAGCATTTTGTTGAAGGGAGCTAGACTGATGATGAGGTAAGCTCATGCAGTTTGGAAATATACATGTTGAGGGGATTGAACAAACTGGTTGCGCCTTTTCTGTGTGAGAGGTAGCTCCATTTATTTATAATCATCTACATTCATGCTTCTGACGAGACGAGGCCTGGTTAGATTCATCTACTTAAAGCATCACTGAGATGGACCTTCTGTTTCATTGAGTCTGTCGGTACTTATTCTTAGATTCATCTACTTAAAGCATCACTGAGATGGACCTTCTGTTTCATTGACTCTGTCGGTACTTATTCTTCAATCACTAGTACTCCTGTACTTGGCTGTAATATTTATTTTTTGTAGGGGTAGATTCGGCACTTGTTGCTCTATCTTTTTACTTACATTAGATTACAATGGGGTGACTGATGTTTCTGTGGTGGAACTACAGGGTGGGTAGAGTTTGGAGTGCGAGATTGATACAGATTGTTTATGCTTTAACAGATTTTCCATACAGCATGGCGTGACAGGTTGTAGTGAATTTATACTCTCCATATTAACCAATATCTGCTACCAGCCACCCAGTCGAAGTTGCAGTGTATTGTATCTTGTTCTGGTGTGTCAACAGGCTCAATGAAAAAGTTGAGAGGGGGGTTCTGCTACAGTACTCTGTGAGGCATTGTCTTGATGTTTAGGGTTGAGCCTGCAATTGCAGGGCTAGCTCATGCGTCTCGCTCGCAAGACTCTGTTGTGTACAGTAAAGGGCTTGGAGCCTGCCTGTCGCTTACCATTTGTTGGATTGCCTGGCACTCTTCTTTACAGCCTTGTAATTTTTCAAGGCACGCCTGGCATCATTTCCGTTCCTCTGTGTGAGGCAGGGACAAAGCACTGATTGATTCAACTTAACCCGTGCCCGTCCGCTGCTCCCGACGTGATCAACATTAAGAACAATATATGGTCAAAGAAAGGGGGAAGTGTATGCCTTGACTTCCACGGCAAAATGTATTTCTCAAACAAAGGAATCCCATTTACTCAATCCGGTATCCTTAAATTAATTCATATTTTATTTCTTTACCAAATCGTTCACTATAATCTTTTAGTTCGATCACAAATTTCTCATGGTTTTTGATAAGTACTAGGTGCTCCTAAAAAATAAAAAACTGTGAAAGTGAATATTGTAATGCATAAAAGTGCCAGTGTTGTATAAAATATATACAAAAATGTGGTTAAAAATGAACTTTGGACTTCCTAAAGGCTCCTTCAATCCAGTAGTCTTGAAGTCACTAAGTTATTTAACATCAATCCACATTACATTTTTTTAATTAATTTTGCCGTGGAAGTCAAGGCATACACTTCCCCTTTTTTTGACCATATATTGTTGTTAATGTTTATCTACCCAGGTCTAAGGGTTATTGGTTTTTGCCTAATTTTTTGAAAATACCCGATGTGATCAAGGTACTATTTTTTTTATTTTATTTTTTTACTTTTAGTGCCCTGCAAACAGAAGGTTTGTGGCTGGCAGAAATGTGCAGAGCAGGACAAACACATTTGCAAAGTTTTATTTTTTTAAACTAACTTTGCCAAGTTGTCTTTTCTCACTTTCCACTCATGTTTTCTTTCGTTTTTTCTCGTGGGCGCTCTTCTCAGCGCTCTTCTCAAAAGATGAGAACTTGTATGAAATATTGCAAAGCAACAGTTTTTTTTATTATGTGTAATATCTGAAATGATGCTTTAAGACATAAGTGTGCAGTACACCCCAATTCCCCCACTCCAATCCACCCTACTACAATCCACCCCAATTCAACCCACCCAATCTAACCTGTCCCACTCTAATCAAAAACAATCTGCACCACTTCAAAACAATCTACCCCCTCCAATCCAAAACAATCTGCCCCACTCCAATCCAAAACAGTATGCCCCACTCCAATCCAAAACAATCTGCCCAACTCCAATCCAACACAATGTGCTCCATTCTAATCTGCCACAATCCAAAACAATCTGCCCCACTGCAATCTGCTGCACTGCAATCCAAAACAATCTGTCCCACTCCAATCCAAAACAATCTGCCCCATTCCAGTCCAAAACTATATGTCCCACTTCAATCCAAAACAATAGTCCCCACTCCAATCCATTCCAATCGGCTCCAATCCATTCCAATCGGCCCCACTCCAATCTCCCCAACTTTAATCCAGAACAACATGCTGCACTCCAACCTGACCCACTCCAACGTGCCCCTCTACAATCCTAAACAACCCACTCCAATCTAAAACAATCTGCTCCACTACAATCCAATCAACATCACCTCACCCGAATCAAACCCATTCCATCACAATTCACCCACTTCAATCTACCACAATCCACCTCACTACAACCCAGTCAACCCCACACAAATTTAATCCAATCCAGCCTAGTCCAATCTAACCCTCTCCAATCCAATCCACTGCAGTCGGATCCACCCTACTCCAGTCCGATCCATGGTACTCCAATACAACCAACCCTATTCCAATCCAACCAACCCACTCCAGTCATCCCACCCCACTCCAATCCAACCTACCCTTCTCCTGTCCAACCCACCCCAATCCAATCCACCACACTCCAGTCTAGTCCACTGCTACCCAATCCACCTCTCCAATACAATCCACTTTAATCCACCCAACTCAGTCCAATCAGTCCACATTAATCTACCCTACTCCACTTGAATCCACCCCAGGCCACCCTAATCTACCCCACTTCAACCTAGTACACCCCTCTCTAATCAATCCACCCCACAACAATCCAGTAGACCCCACACCAATCCAATTCACCCCACTCCAATCCAACCAATTCAGTCCACCCCCCCTATCCAACCCACTCCAATCTACCACACTCAGTCCAATCACCCCACTCAGTCCAATCCACCCCACTCAAACCAATTCACCTCACTCCACTCCATCATAAACGTTACACCCCACTCCAGTCCACCCCACCCCAGTCCAATTCACCCCACACCAGTCCAATTCACCCCACACCAATCCAATCTGCCTCACCGCAATGCAATCCACCCCTGTCCAATCCATCCCAGTTCAGTCCAATCCACCACACCCCAATCCAATCCACCTCCTCCAGTGCACCCAACCCAATCCATTCCACCCCATTTCACTCCACTCCACCCCACTCCAATCCACCCCACTCTACCTCAATCCACCCCACTCCATCCCAGTTCAGTCCACCGCACTACAATTCATCCACCCTAACCCACTTCAAATCCACCCCAGACCAATCCAATCCACCCCATCCCAGTTCAGTCCACCCCCCACTCCAATTAAATCAAATCCAACCCATCCATCCCACCGCACTCCAATCCACCCCAACCCAATCCACTGCAATCAATCCAACATACCTCACCCCGATCCAATCCCTCCACCCTAATCCACTCAACCCCAATCTAATCCTCCCCTCTCCAGTCTACCTCACGCCATTCCACCCACTCACTCTAATCCACCACACTCTACTTCAGTCTATCCTCTCTATCCCAATCCATTACACCCCATCCCAGTTCAGTCCACCCCACTCCAATTCACCCCACTCCAGTCTAATCCACCCCACTCCAGTCCAATCTAATCCACCCCACTACAGTCCTATCTAACCCACCCTACTCCAATCCAGTCTAATTAACCCCAGCCCACTCCAATATAATCCGCCCCACTCCAGTCCAATCTAATCCACCCCACCACATCACTCCAATCCAAACCACCCACCCAATCCAATATAATCCATCCCACTTGAATCCACCCCAATCCCATCCATCTCATCCCATTTCAATCCACCCCACTCAAATCCAACCCACCCCACACCAATCTACTCCACTCAATCCACCTCACTGTACTCTAATCCAATCCACCCCATTCTACTCCAATCCAATCTACCCCACTACCACAATCCACTACAAGCTACTCCACCCTATTCCACCCCACAACACTCTCTGCCACTGAACCCTACTCCCCTCTACTCAACTCTATGACACTCTAATCCTCTTGCTCAACTCTACGACATTCAAACACCGCCACTCTGACACTCTCCTCCTCCACTCCAGGCTACTAACTTTTAGCCTTGCTGAACAGGAGCCACACTGGTGTACAACATGGCAAAACACATTGCCACAGTCAATAGATCGTGTATAGGCGTGACCTATTGGCTTTGCCAATGCTGGTCTCTTATTGCAAGAGCCACATCTTCTGGGCGCCAACTGTGGCTTCTTAGGGGATCATGATATATCTATTTTATCACTCTGACTTTAACAGGGAACGTTGGGGTGCCTATTTCATTCTGAAGATACTTTCCTTTTATAGTGAACTGCACTAAGACTAAGATAGGGGTGATATGTTCTAGTGTGTAGAATGTTGGGTTTCGCTCTTGAATACGTCTTAGAATTTATATCCTTCTATCCTTAATACACAACAGTCTAACTGATCTCAGAGCCCTGCCCCCTCAAGCTCTCCTGGGACTGACGGCCACAGGGGATAAAGCATGTAATAATGGACAGGGAATTGGACACTTGAAAACTAAACACAGTTGGCTGCATAAGAATACTTTTTATTTCCAATGTGGGGGTCTCTTTGGTCTGTACAATATACAGTGTGGCCGGGTGAGAAGGCATATACTTGTTATTTAGCACCCTGACCAATCATAATCCTGGCTACAGTATTTTTTTCTTCCAACCACAATCTTATCCTGGGTGTCAAATTTGCTAGTTCTTCTGCCATGCTGTCTGACTATTGACCAATAAAACTGCATTTAGACCAGTCTGGAGGTGGTGAGTGAGGGATAGGCATTTGAAAGCCTAGTGGTTGCTTGAAAACAAGTTTTCTGCTTTTCTATGGGAGGAGACAGAATCATACTTCTGACTGAATGTGGGCTTCATCTCTTCTACCTGCATGTTTCAGGAAGTCTTTAAAGCTGTGATATGAAGGAGAGTATTGATGTATCTCTGTAACAGAGAAAGAAATGCACAGAGCTTCTGATAGCCACCTGAAGGCTAAAGGTCTAGACTTGGAATTAGTCTTTGCCACTGCTAGCAATTTTCCCTTCACAGTAAAAGTGACTTGGGATGACTTCACAGAGACACATATATGAGATGGGAAACAAGGCTGGGACCCTCCAGTTCTGGAAACGAGGCTGATAACCAGGGCCCACAGGTCCTGTGTAGTGGTCTATGGTGTTAGAGAGACAGCTGCTGCATTTGCTGCATGCTATAATTCGATGCTCATCCATTGACAGACCATGATGTTTTGATGCCCCCTAGCTCAAGAACTGCCAGTTCATGCACTATTCAGTGCTAACTGTGCAGCTCCTTTACTCCTGCTGTCTCAAAGTGAGACTATATAGACCATAGCTGGCATGCAATGTGCATGAATGCAAGACCTCAGTGGGCTCCCTGCAAAACTCGTTTAGGATATCAGCCTTTCTACTGACCCCACACAACTCTAAACATATACAACAAGGTAATTGTGAAGATTCACGTTGAGATTTGGTAGATGGTGTGGGTGAGTGGTGGGACTGTAGTTACAGTTGTTAAAGGTAAACCGAATTCCTTATGTAAGGTCAGTCTTTTGTTTTTTTCCCTGATTGCAGAAACTCACACCTCTGTGCATCTTTTGTGGGTGCTCCAGTCTGGAGGCTGCCCTGCTCTGCCTGCAGAGCAGCCTGGGGAGGTCACATGAAAAGAGACCCACCCCATGCTGGTTCTGAAGATCCACATCTCCTGGCTGATTTAACTGTATACAAGTGGGACACAATGGTTGTTCCAATTCCAAGTTCTCAATGACCAAGGGAAGGAGTGCTAAGAGGGCTGCTAAGTAACCACAGTTGATGTCTAC
Organism: Pleurodeles waltl; assembly: GCF_031143425.1. Classification (NCBI taxonomy): domain Eukaryota; kingdom Metazoa; phylum Chordata; class Amphibia; order Caudata; family Salamandridae; genus Pleurodeles; species Pleurodeles waltl. The sequence continues at coordinate 397,291,795 of NC_090448.1, forward strand.
CTAACCACTACTTTTTCAGAGGTGAAGGGCAGTGGGTCTGCATAAGTGGATAAATACAGAGAGCGATCTGCATGCCCCAGTGTTGGAAAGCTCAAGATTCTCCTAAGATTCCTAGCAGGAATCATCAAGATGCAGCGTGGCCTGAGTTGCTGCACCTGAAGTTATCCACTGTCACATGACCTGAGACATTGCACCCAAGAAGCTGACTACTGCGTGACATGAATTTCTCTACAAGACGTAATCAACTGTGACATGACCTGAGCTACTGCACAACAGGAAGTCCTCTGCCACTTGATCAGAGCTGTTACTCAAGAAGTACTAGGGTGGACAATCCATTATTAAGTGGAAGTGTGTTTGTTGAGTGCCAAAGTTGAGCACACCCATTCTACCTCCTTAAGATGCCTGTGACTGAACCTCATTGCTACCACTGAGAGTTAAGTGCAGAAAGGATTGTACTTGGCCCAGTGAGCAGAGTTAGACCCCGGATAGGCAAACATCCTCCCAACTCATGGTCAAGGCCCACTAGCCCTGTGGCCCTCTGAACAGGGTTTGACAAGCGCCAGAAGCTTAACTGGAGCAGCAGAAGTCAATTGGACCCTTTGAGATCCCTGAATCCTTGCAGGACAGGAGAGGCCTGTCAACTACTCTCCTTAGAGACCTTGCCTCCTTACAATGTCTTGATTACCCAAAACAGTATGAAATAGGAAAATTAAAGGATCACCTTCTGCTTGATGAAATACCCTAAAGTGCAAACTTGGAAATGTAGGCGACGTGGAGTAAAAATGTGTTCTTCGGCAAGAGCCGGCAAATATCTGTAGGAATTTCAAGGTGCAGTGAGTTTGCACTATTGATGTAACAGTTGACAGTAGTTTCCACCATTACTGGTTAGTCTTTTGATGAAGGGAATACAAGACAAAACTCCAGGAACCTGGCATAAGAATATGGTACCACTCAAGGAACATCATGTCAAACTGTGACAACATTCTGTGAAGCTGACATTCCACTATGATATCTGCAGATAGGAAACTGTGACATAGTTCTGCTGAAAGCTTGGAATCTGGAAAACCTATTCAGCTCACTCTGACCTCTCCAACACTCCGAAATCATTGCAGTAGACAAGGGCATCCAATTTCAGAATTTACCACTATGAAAAATCATCCTGCTCCTGTAAGCAGACCTCCAGTCACAGGAGCTGATGGTAACACTGATGGTGGCACACTTAGGCAACTGTAACAATACTAGCAAGCATTTGCAATGGAATGGGTCTCGCGTTTGCTCTAGTTAGAGCTATTGGCGTTGTAAATTCCTAATTGGATGTTTCTTGCCACATACATTGGAAATTAAAAGTAAAACAGTTGACATTAGCGTGCCAATTCAAAGCGCCTTGGCAGCCACAAGCATGAGTGCGAAAGAGAGACACAAAAGGAAAAAAAAGTTTGCTCACAGTCAAACGTATCGGCAATTGTGCAATTATCCATGTAGTGGGCAGTCTGCAAGGTGGTAACAAAACCACCCCGAGGAGGGACACAAGTATAGCATTTACCAATGATAACAAGAGATTTCTGAAAGGCAAGCCCACAAATGAGTGAAAGTGATGGGCGTGCAGTGGGCCTGGTTAAAAGCCCACAGGACTTACAACAGGTCAAAGCGCTTGCGCGTTCGACCTAAAATCAGGCTCTCAATGTAAGCCATTGAGAGGCAGTAAGGGCTTCAAACCAAAGCAGCTGGTAAGTGCCAGAACCTGCAGTACCAGGATGAGATAAAGCAGCCTTGAAAACACCAAACCGGCTCCCGGTGAATGCAAGGATTAAGGTCCAAGTTATTTGCAGTACGCAATAAGGCCCACTAGGCAAATGTTTAGGAAATCAGCAGAGGCTAACACCCACTGTAGACGTAATAGGATGTCACGCTCATCAGTAAATGTCCACCAGATCATCTGAAGAGCCTTCAAACAGATGAAATACAGAGTTAGGACCTTGACATTTCAAAGCCCTAGGCTTTTGAATGCTGTGTGTCCTACGTTTGAGGACAGAACCCACTACGTTTGCATTGTACATCCTGCTCAATTACTATTGAATCTAGACCCATGCCATAGAGAATATCAGATTGGGAGCCAACCCCTACTCTTTCTTTTAACATATTTACTGTATCTTTGCATGTATAACACATCCACACATCTCATGCAGTATCAATATTCTAAACGGAAAAGTGGAGTCACATTTTGTTCATGCTTGGCCATGACAATGTTCAATATAGCCTGATCAGGCCCCCTACTCATCTTACATAGATTCTGTTTACCATGGAGGAGCAAGCATGCCTAACAGGGATAAAAGAAAGCATACATGTGAACATATGGGAAAAATCAGGAGAAGAAGCAACAGCAGCATATTCATGTTTCAGTATGAACAATGCCAAAGAAAAAAAGGAATCAGCAACCTGAACCATGTGTGCATATAACCAGCTCTTCTCCCTTCCCCCTCTATCTGCCAGTGCCCTGCCTGTTTCTCAGTCCTGTACTAGGACTCCCTCCTGTCTAGCGATACTGACAGTACCTGTGGGGGACCCTAACCCCTCTCATTGGACTCTAATACCTGTCTCCACACAATGCACAGACTGTGACACCTTTACAGCACTCTGAAGTGGCCAAAAGGTGATATGCAGCACTCTATAAAACTAATTAATAAATAGATCACTCCTGAATCTAGATTCCAGTCTATGATATCACTTTAGGAATGGAATATGAGGCTATGCCATCTCTCTAGAAGCCAATTGGCACCCAAGAGAAACCAGAGCTTTCTGTTTTTTTGTGTGTAAGGATAAGGTGAATAGATCATGGTTTTAATGCTGAAGCAGAAGCATACACTACAAAAATTACAAAATATTATAGGGCATCATTAAAAATATCAGTGTACAAAAGAAAGCCAGTGAACATCCGATTCAAGGATAAGAGCTAGGCTAGATGGATCCTTGAAGATGAAGTATTACTGAATGTCTCAGATGGGTGGTTGTGCGTATATAAAGATTTTTGTTAATGAGTAAATGGAAAACTTGCAGATCACAAGAGGAAGTGCTGGAAGACCTCACAGAGCCTTTCACAAGCAAAAGAGGAACAGGAGGTAGGAAGCTACAAAAAAAACTTAAAGCAAGAATACGAAATGATGGGAAACCTGGGCTGACTAAGAGATTTCCATTTCCCTATAGCTGTTATAGGTTTTTACACATTTAAGGGGTGTGAACAGTACGAAACCATTGCCCAAATACAGACCCCTTCTAGACTTCTATAGTCCCAGCCTGTATCACTTCAAAATACTTAAGCACTAGACAATAATTCTTCCAACATAAATGCTGTTTTTAAGTGCGTTTGACACATTCTTTGTGTGGGAAGCTTCTTCGCAGATTGCTGTGCAAGCTGTGGCACGGCATGTGGGGCGCTTGACTATGTACTCAGAACATATCTTTATTCAGCTAATCGCCATAAAAGTCCATATAATCAATACTATATAATCTCTTAATTAGTGATTCATGACTACATACAATATTCATGATAAAAGTTAACAGGCATTATTTGGCAATACAAAATATGATAACAAAAGCAGAAAAAAAATACAATAAAATGTAATGCTTTTTTCTAATTAGTAAAGAGTTTCATATATAATTTATGACAAAAAATGTGCTAATCTCTGTAATTTTAAAACACACAAGGGACAACCCACAGGAACTAAGGGACCAGGGGCAAGTATTTTATAAAGAAGCAAGGGTCCCTTAGATCAAAAGGACTATAGATTTAAATACCACATAGAATCGCAATGAAGTCTATGGAAAACATGCAATAAATCAAAGCATAAGGTGTCGCGCGACACATGACTGCTTTTGACTCCAGGCTTTATTTGCCAATAATTCGCTTGCATGCTGGCACATGCATTCACCTTATGTTGTCGAGACTCTGTTGGTTCCGATGGGGACATCCAGTAACTTGTTTTACCCTATGGTCTTGGTTATATAGTTATTGACTACTTATGTGTATCTCAGGCATAATTTTTATGTCCTGAATATGATCCCAACAATCAAATAAGGGATCGAACCGTCGTTGACATTTAGTACTTGGACTCAGTACAATAATATATGTTTGACATGAGCAAGAGTACTGTAAAATTGTGACTTTAACTGTGCTTTCTGTCAATTGGGGTATGTCTGGGCAATTATGATTTATGGTTTCAAAGATGTTTTTGTTTTCCAACTACACTGTTTTCTTACTTTCGTTTGGAATAAATATACTGATTTATTGCATGTTTTCCAAAGTTAATATTTGTAAGGCCTTAAGTCTTCCTTTGTAACATCTAATAACTTCACAATGAAAAATAGGGTGCAAAAACTGTATATGCACTGACATATAGAATGCTAAATAACATAAAGTACAAAGGGGCATATTTACAAAAAAGTGCAGCATTATTCCTGATGTGCCACTTTTCTTGCGTTTCCCTAAACCACACTAATGGCACCATGTGTGTGTGCCGTATTTACAATATGGCGCATGTTAGAACATTAGCGTCAAACCTTTTGACGCTATTGTGCTTTGCAGAATTAGCTCAAAAAATGATGGTGCCAATCCTGCAAAGTCAAGGGAGACCCACTGCAATCAATGGGTGCATCATTTTAATGCCTGCCTTAGGCAAGCTTTAAAAATGGCACTAAAAATGGCACATTAACAGCTTGTAAATGTCAGTGTGCCATTTTTGCAGGCTTCCTGGTGTGGTATCGCCCCCTTGCATATATTATGCCTGGCGCAGGCATAATGAGGCGCAAGAGTTCACAAAGTGGCACAATGCTAGAGCATTGAGCTACTTTGTAAATATGGCGCATGCATTTTGCCTAATTCACGCAACATTAGCGTCATAAAAATGACACCTAGTGTGTCGCTAAGTGATGCAAAGGGCTTGTAAATATGCCCTATAGTGCTTTGTGTAGAGATGTTACCGCAAGGGCATTTTGGAAGTTTAGAGAACCAACTGCTCTGTTGTGGAAAAGCCACAAGACAGTGCACAGTGCCTAAGTGAAGACGAGTTAGGATAAAACCGATGCTGAGATGAACAAATCTAAGTTAGGTATAATTCCATTCCTATAGTAGTAATTAAAGCTCCATGCTGGACAACTGTATGCATGGATTCTGTCTGAGGTGTTCTTATGTTGTGCCTAAATAAAAAAACATAAAGTACAGATATTTGCTTTTCAACTAGCACTAACAAAGTGTGGGGTACTAGTTATTCTGGGAGTCCTAATCAGTAAAAGATTGTTTCATAAATAAAGCCATCGAATCCTAGCCATATTTTCAAAACACTTCAAAATGAGCCTGCAGAAAGCAGTTTCAGGTGAATACCAAATCTTGAGCCAGAGTGCCTAGCTACTTTCTGGGATGTTGACAGTGGAAACAGCTCTGGTCGTTCTTCTTCGTGGTTAGGAATTACATAGCAGTGCCAGCTTCAACACATCTTTCGTTGTGTTTTTGGAAATTTAATGTAGAGGTGCAGGTTTGTAGAGTAAAGTTAAGTAAAATAACAGGATTCTAAGGGGTTAATAATGCAACAACAAGAAAAGTACAGTATGCTCTTCATGCACCAAATCTTGCATCAACAGGTCTGTATAAATCCTGAGCCACCTCCATATCTAAGCTGTCTCACCATTCATCATGACTAGGCTTTCACTCTGGACGGAGCATGTCCATATCATTCAAAAGAATCCTGGACCTCTCATGCATCAGGTCCTATTCTGTGGTCTCCACACCGAGAAAGCTACTGATGGCCATTATGGAAAAGTGGTGAGTACAAAGCACTTACGTTGTCACAGCGGAGGTAAACTTCAGTCATCCCCTCCGGAGAGGGCACTAGAAGCTTGATGCAGAACTTCTGCCCCGTGACATTGACGTCAGGCACCACCTCGCACCCTAAAGATTTAAGACAAGGCTATAAGCGGGGAAAGTTTTTCTCTCTGTGGTAGCCCCATTTGTTGCTAATAGAAGACAGCACATCTGTTTCTCGCCCAACACAGCCTCAGTGATAACTACGTAGCCTCTTGTCCACCCAGCTGTGGCCAATCACTGGAAGAAATTGATAATGGCCTAATTAAACATCTGTTCCTGGCTCGCACTGGCATCCGACCACTGTACAAGGGAAAAAAACATTCTTCCCCTACTGCATCGGTTAATGAGAAAAATACTTTTCCTCCTATATCAACCAAAAAAAATATCACAGGTATTACAAATCCTGACTCTCAAAAACATACAGCTTCTTCACACAGTTAAGAACTATTCTCCCCAAAGCAACAGTGAATGAATCCGGTCACTCCTTATCAACAGTATCACCAAACAATGACAGCATGCCTGCTTGTTCCTGACTCACAGCAACACCCACTTACTGCACCCTGACAAGAACTATTCTTAACCCCATCACCAGTCAGTGATTCAAACCACTCCTTGTCTACTCTGTCACAAAAATGACTGTGTGTAACTGTATCTGACTCAATCTGACTCACAGCAACATCCAAACGGTGCACTAAGCTTAATTACTCCTGACCTGCTCCATCCTCGAAACATGTAACCACAGGCCTAACTTTCTGACTCAAAGCCAGGCCCACCCTACTCTTTTTGTCAAGATGTATTTTCTACTACAGCACCAGTGAGTGAGCAGTCATAGTAAGTGCTATATAACTACAATTACAATTCCCCACCTACTGCACGGCCCAGCACATGACAACAGGCACAGCTGTGCCTGATTCATAGATCATCCCACCCACTATTTCAGGTCCATAGCTATAAGTAGGCAGAGATCACCAACTAACTGATGTACTTTAGCAAAGTTGTTTTTTGGTCTGTGTGCCAATCATACGGTAATATCAAGCCCAACTCTGTGTGTCTACTAGCCAAATTCAACCCAGGCTCAGTCCATCCTCCTAGACATTACTGAAACACTAGACCACGACAATGTCTTTGCAGCATAAAGAGTGACGGCACAAACTGCAACTATGGCAGTCAACCCACCAAGTACTAGCCAATCACACTAGAATTGCTTCTCGCTTAACATACATGCCTATAACTGAACCTGAACATATCACACCCCTTGGTCACAGTACTAAGTACATTCTACAATGGACATAATTAATCTGTCACACCACAAGCTACCCAATACCCACTGACAAACCTGAAGTCTGCCCACAACACTATGCAGCAGCTGCTGAACCTATCCATCAAGAACTGAAGAACTCAGACTCTTTGGTACAGCCGGGGTCAAGAGAAGTGGGATTCCACGTTATACCTTTAAGGTTTAGCTGTTGCACAGGCTCCCCCAGGCAATCTTCTTTACTTTTGTAACAGGATATTGATGTTTCCTTAAAAACCACCCAGTGAGGTTTGTATCCCTTCAGTGTGAGACGCTTGGGCCTGCAAGGAAACATTAATGGAGAGTTATTAGTTGAAGGTGAGAAGTACTGCTTGCCCACCAACACTGCCTAATTTGTTAAAAAATGCAGCTGGCTAAAGTTTTCCTTGGAGCAAATCGCGAGCACTTCTGAACGCCGGGTGGCCAGATATGAAAGGTGGCTGTTTTTAATTTTGGCTCATGCCTTTTATTCCACCCTACACCTCCTATCTCCTAATCCTACGCTTGTGGGCTATTCATGCCAGTTTTCTTCTTTAGTCACTGTTTTCCTATCGTTTTTTGTCCCCTTTCTTTCTCACCTCAATAATTTCTCTTGTTCTTGGTCTGATGGAAAATAAGCCTTGATCCCTAAAGATGAGTGTCCGCTACCTGCAAGCACCAGGGCAAATTAATCCTAATTTTTTTAGTCGAAAGGGCTGAGTGGGAAGCCTGATGTCCCTATGTGCTGGGGTACAGTATTTCCATATTGCTGGCAACCTTTTTCGGGTGTACGGAGTTTCACCAAATGCAACTATCCAAACTTGAATGGATTGCTCATGAAAGGTGCAGCCAGGTACATTTAAACTCCAAAGTATAAAGGAAGTGCTTTGAGTGTGTGTGCAGTCTCTGACGCTCTTCCCAGTTAGATGCCTCTTGTTTTGGGCTTTGTGCAGCAGGTGGAAGATGGTCCACTCAATCGGGAGAGAGACTTGGATGTAGGGTTTGGGCTCTGTGAAAATAAATTACGTAATTAATGGTGTTAACCAAAACATGATGCCCTTTTTGCCCCACTACTTCCACACTGGGGTGCTAGGTCTGTGCTTGTGTTTTGGGTCCTCTTGGCATGGAGACAGAACAACAGCTGAGCTTGCAGGCCTGTGTGTATGTCACAGAGTGACTCACCTGAAGATGCGCAATGTATCCTTCAGTTCTGGAATGTCGGTCAGGCTGTCCTGTGAAAGGAAGAGGAAGAGTAAAACATTGACTGCATGCTACAGCACAGTGCTGCTATCAGAGGCCAGTTGCCTGCCCTGCACGTAACATAAAATGCACATATTAAAGGTGGAAGTGTGTGTCTAGACGGATCAGGAAAGAGGGGCTCACTTAACAAAATACCCAGAGATGGAGAAAGCTCAGGAGACCTACAGAGATACCACAGGAGACTCAAACAACCTGCGTCTAGCTCAAGAATGTACTCTTTTAAATGTCTAATCATTGACACACATTCATTGTTAGGGAATGTACAGTTTCCAACACCTTGCAACCTTACCAAGACATCAGTTGCAGAAGAGCCACCCAGTTTCACTTCAAGGTGGGACAACGCCGTGTCTAGGTCATCCAGCCCAGAATCCCGATGCACTTCCGGGCGCTCAGAGGTCAGAGACAGCTTGTTGATGTGATACTGGAAATAATGTATACAAATGCAGGTTAATACACTCTTAAGTGTGTGTGGAAACATAGGATGAGAGATGCAAATGTGTGTGGGTGTATGTGTACATATTTATAACTGATCATTTTGACTTTGATCTCACTGAACTGAACATAAAATACTCTTTGTGCGCAGTTATGTCCTTCAGCACATATCCAGCAGTGAACTATTGGAAACGTGATGTGTAATAGTCAATGTACACACAGCCCTGTGTGCCTGTGCTCAGCATCACAGTGGTGTGGCACCACAGAGCATAGTTTGCAGTCTTGTACCTGTAGCGCTGCAAAGACCATCATCTCTTCCTCCGTGCAGTCTATTTCCTCCAGGAGGACTGCCCAGCGCGCTTGCTCATACAGCTGGTTTATCCGTACCATGTCGTACTAAAGAGACACAGAGAAACACCTGTGAGACAGCAAGATCCTGCAAGGATAAGCACTGAAGCAATATGAGAATACCACAACTACCAATGTGACGCCTAGAGAGACAGAGGGGCATATTTACAAAGAACTGATACAGCGTGACGCTGCGCCAAAAGTGGAAGCGCCGTGCTGCGTCACTTCTAAATGCACGGATGCACCATATTTACAAAACTACAGCGCATCCCTGTGTTTCCCCCTGCACCAGTGCCAAATTAGCTGCCTAACTCCAATGCAGCCACCCTTGCGGCAAACAATCTTCAATGGCGATTTGCTCTTTCTATGTGTGCTGCATACATAGAAAGAGCAAAAAAAAGATGAGAAATTAAGGCATTTCTCCTTGTTGCGCCATGCTAATGCCACCCCTCTGGTGGCAGTAGATTTTGTTGTTGCCACAGATTTACGATTTCTTGTAAATCTGGGGCAGCGTCAAAATGCAATGGGTGTGGAACACCCATAGCAACACCCATTGCACTCCCTTTCCACACAAAGTGCTGCATGTGAAGGGGCCATATTTACAAGGCCGCATTAAACCACAAAAGTAGCTTAACGCAGCCTTGTAAATATGGTGCAGCGCACAGTGCTACCGGAGCATCACAAAAAGTGACGCTCCAGTGGCGCTAGAGGCTTGTAAATGTGCCCCAGAAAGCCGCTTTCTCACTGCCTGCTTATCCAGGTAACACTGCTACTGTGTACCAATGGAGGGTCACTTCACAAAAGTAACTGAAAGGCCACTTGCAGTACTTATAAATAACTCCCAAACACATAAACCTCTTGAGTTGAGGACTAAGGTGTTAGACTTGTCCATGCCATACTACCCTTTATAGATCAGATCTTGCTGATTCCACCTCCTGTAGACTTAGAGGCATTCAAATTCACCTTGGGCTCCAGGTCAAAGAAGCTGTAGTACTTGAAGCGGAGCCAGAGATTATCATTCTCCTTTATGTCCTGTTGCATCAGGGAGCGAGACGAGTCCAGCCACCTGCAGAGACAGGGGAATGAGGGTCAGGGACAGCCTTTAAGACAGGAGCAAGCAAAAGTCAGTTACAGGCTGTAGGACACAGACATGGGTTGGCAAGTACAAGTAAGTTTGTTGTATCTGCAGGACTGGGAGAAGAATGGGCAAACTTTTAAGACATCTCATCTCACCAGGGGCCGTATTTATACTTTTTGGCGCACAACTGCGCCAACGCAGTTGTGCGTCAAAAAATTTAACGCCGGCTAACGCCATTCCAAAGCACCATGCGGGTGCCTTATTTATGGAATGACGTTAGCCGGCGGAGCTGACCGGTGTGCGTCAAAAAAAATGACCCACACCAGGCAGCGCCGGCTTAGGGGAAAATGGAGCTTGGGCGTCAAAGAATGGGGCAAGTCGGTCTGAGGCAAAAAATCTGCCTCAACCCGAATTGCGCCATTTTTTTTTTACTCCCACCCTCCATTGACATGACTCCTGTCTTAGCAAAGACAGGAGTCATGCCCCCTTGCCCAATGGCCATGGCCAGGGGACTTCTGTCCCCTGGGCATGGTCATTGGGCATAGTGGCATGTAGGGGGGCACAAATCAGGCCCCCCTATGCCACAAAAAAAATAAAATATATATACTTACCTGAACTTACCTTAAGTTCCCTGGGATGGGTCCATCCATCCTTGGGCGTCCTCCTGGGGTGGGCAAGGGTGGCAGGGGGTGTTCCTGGGGGCATGGGAGGGCACCTCTGGGCTCCTTCCGAGCCCACAGGTCCCTTAACGGCTGCCCTGACCAGGCGTTAAGAAATGACACAAAAGCGGCTGGACGTCATTTTTTTGGACCCGCCCACTCCCGGGCGTCATTTTTGCCCGGGAGTATAAATACGGCGCACATGCCTCGGAGTCATTTTTTAGAAGGGAACGCCTACCTTGCATATCATTAACGCAAGGAAGGTGTCCACGCTAAAAAATGACGCAAACTTCAAGATCTTTGGCGCTAGACGGGTCTAACGCAAAAGTATAGATATGGAGTTAGTTTTGCGTCGGATTTGCGTAAAAAAAAACGACGCAAATCCGGCGCAAACAGAGTATAAATATGCCCCCAAGTCTCTTCAAAATAAGTGTGGTGCAGGGGCCGAGAAGCATGAATAGAGTCCCCAAAGTCTCACTCCCTGCACCTGGAGGATTTTAACTCCACTCAAAAGTAGAGAGTCAGAGAATATGTTGTCTGGCAGGTCAGAGCCAAACAATCAAGTCTCTTATTTTTGGGGCTCCATGTTAAAATATTGTTGCCAAAAACATTTTCTTACAAAAACATTAATGCTTAAATATCGCATACCAAATATCTCTCGTTTGGTATACATTTTCTATTATTAACTCCAATGAAGAGCTCTATTTATAAACCATATGCAGAATGCAATATTTTTTTGAGATGTTATTTGGGCAAAGAAATTCTGTTACCATAGCATCTTTTGTGAAAGAAAAGAAGTCAGCACTGTCAAACTAATCTCTCCACACACAAGCCTGTGCATACTTAGCTATGCAGATAAGGGGCGAGTGTGCAGAGGGGTTATTATGTTAGAGTGGTATAACATTAAATATGTGTGTACTACTACCACCTCACAATTTACATCATCCCTAGGTTGACATGAAAATAATTAGGAATGTAAGGCTACATTGTGCATAAGGAAGTAGGATTTTTGTAAATTATTTTTCGTTTACTAATAAGCATCTCAAACAATAATTTTACAGTTCTAAATAATTCTGTTCGCTTTCTCTTTAGGGATGACTTAATTTATTCACAGAGGTATCATACGGATGAAGAAAATTTAGTGCCCGAAATGCATAGTTGGCAATTAGAATTGTGAAAATTTGAGAGATGTGATTTCATGTACCTGAGTGGCTTGATAAATCGAAAGTAATGCAACGCAGCGCAAATCACTGCATTGCGTTACTCTGTCCCAGAGAGGCATTACATTGGTGTTGTTTGGGTGCACAACACCCATAAATTGTGGTGCATTCCCAGATTTACCAAAAGTGGTAGACCTCGGAAGGTGCCAAAACTGCTATGGCTCCCCAGGTGCGGCGAAACAAGGAGAATTATACTTATTTCTCTGTGTGCTGCATTCTGAAAGGGGAAAATGCCTCAGGGGATTGTTTTTTGTGCAGGAAAGTGTCTCTTCCTGCACAAAAGCAATCCTCCTTACAACGCAGGCACCCTTGCTCCATGGTGCAAGGGTCCCTGGGTTGGCACTAGGCAGCCAAAAGGGCACCAGCGCAGGGAAAGGGCAGGAATGTTCCTTATTCTTTTAAATACAGGACTTTCCTACCCTTTTCCTGTCATGCTGCGGTGCATTATTTTCTCATAAATATGCCTCTATGTTTGCAAAACGTTTAATAAAGAGATGTTCTTTAAATTGTATCTACTGTACTCGTATCAGTTATAAGCAGAACATTAATCTGTTCTCATTAACTGTTATGGAGGTGTTTTGTTTGCAGATAAAAGCCAGGGTCTGCGAAATGCTGTTGAAATTACCCACTAGTGGCGATTATCAGTTGAATGGACAAAGCAATCTGTATGCATTGTTGCACTACAGAAGCCTTTCCTGGCAAATACAGAGTTACAGCAAAAACAGGGTGAAGGCTGAAAGAATGTGCCGCCTCCATGAACTTCAGAGGAGTAACAAGCATTGGTAAAGCCAATAGGGTTGGCATTGGCCAGTAGTCTTTTGACTTTGTCAGTGCTTGTTTTGTTGTTGCAAAACTTTATTTTTGGATAAACTACCTGGCCCTCATCAATCTTAGAAAACTTTGGCTACAAGCAAAGCTATTTTGGGACCCAAAACGTATGAACTGCCATATTAGTCTCTGGCATTTAAGGAAACTACTTTGTGTGTTGATGTGCTACTTGTTAAAGGGCAGAATCCCGACATTTACTGTGTAGTTAGTAAATTACTGATACAGGCTTGCCCATTAACCTATGTTGTATGCTGTAGTGGGAGGAAGAAAATGTGAATAACACAATAACAGACCAGTGGATGAAGAGGGCTTGCTGCAAGGCCCTAAAAGTAAATATAATATACATTTAATTTCAGTAAAATCAAAAGGTCTTAGCAAACGCCAGGCCTAAGAAATAAAAAAGTAGAAGGCCACAGATGTTATGGGACTACAAAAACGGAAAAAATGAATATCTTTACCTTTTTCGCAAAGCAAACTTTTCTCCTACTTTTGTTTTCGACAAAACACACTTGTTTATGTTAATTAGTTAATTTCTAAATATTTTGTTTCAAAGAAAAGTATTTGACCAGAGTGCCTTTCAAACATGTTTTTGAGTTATTCACTCACATCTGGACCCCTCCCCAACTTATATTTGGGAACAAGGCTTCTTCTCTCACCTACTGTTGATCTGTGCTTTCTCCAAGAGTGAGCCTGGCCGGTACCTCTTCAGGATGTTTTCAGGGGTCAGGCTGGTCCGACTGATGGACAGGACTCTGTAACATTCCTCAGTTTCAGGGCTGTCGGTAAAAAAGGCCGGCATTCCGTTGTACACCTGCTGTTGCTTTGAACCTGGAAGGCGGCAAACACAACAGGAAAGGTCAGCCAATTACGTAAAACGTTTGCTAGTACCCTTCTCGTATTTTGCAACATGGTCACCCACCTCCAGACAGGACCAGGCCAGTCAAGTCGTGGACCGCCTCTGTTGACGAGTCTTTCTCCTTCTTCTTCTTCTTCTCCTTCTCTTCTGGGGCTCGAAGCAGGGACAGCTCCTCGGGGTGCCTGATATCTGTTAGGTGATTAAGAGGCACTGTTTCTACCTGGATAGTTATATATTATCCCATGCTAGTCAATAAACTATTCCACTTCACAAGATACAACATTCCAAGGTATCTAATATACAAGATATATTACTTCATAACAAAATTACCATCTAATGAAGTGAGAATGCAATGGGATATACTCTTTCTAATCTTTGGATTTTGCATTCTGTGAAATCAGATACTCCCTTCCAACAGCAAGAGATATATCTCTACGCGACAGGTAAGACTATTCAGAGACATGAAAAATAGAATTCTGTTGTATAAGCTACAGCATTCAGTGTTAGTGGATGTAGCATTCCATGAGGTACTGGTCAATTACAGGAGATGTTCTTGAACCGAGATGTGGCATATTGCCATTTATAAAGATAAAAAAAGGATGGACATTTTGGCTCTGAACTTTCAGACTACTTAATCCCTGCCCCTGAAGCTTTGAATGAAGTTAACATCCTTCAGGTGCAGGGAGTATGATGAGTGATGGTTATAAGGCAGAATGTGAGTATGGGGACTTGCTATTTTCCCTCCCCCAGTTTTTTCCTTCCTTCCCTCCCTACCTTCGTCTCTCCCCTGGTTCTCTCCTTCCTTCCCTGTCTTCCTCCCTCCTCTGTTTAATTCTTCTCCTGGTTTTCTCTCTTCCCTTCTCTGGTTCCTTCCTTTCTTTCATTCTTATGAGCAAAAACCTATTACGGAAAGAAGTGTCTTTCAATTCCATTCTATTCCTTGATCCATTTCTTATTCCACCTAGCACCCACCCCGTAAAATGTACAACCCTTCCTCTTTCATGCTCCCATGACATTAAGATATTTCTCCCTGTGTCATGAGAAACACAATAACATGCCTAATGACGCCATGCAATAATCAACACATATCTCCATTTACTTCTGATATTGCCAAGGTAGTGCATGTGTTAAAAGAAGACACAAATTCTCCGTAGTTAGTGGCCAGAGTAATTTGTGTCCTTTCTCACAATGTTGGCTCTGAACATGTGTGTGTGTCCTCAGACTGGACCTGTAGCCTAGCCACATACACAACAAAACCTGTTCTGCCAGAGAAAAACAGTATCTGCTCACTGAGTAACCTGCAGATGCCCATGACACATTGGAAGACAGGGCTGGAGAAGCTGGCCTTCAGCCGCACGGTCTTCATGTTGGGCAAAAACAGGGAGATGGGCTTGTGCTGTGGCATGTAGTGGAGCCTCGCATCGGCCAAGACCCCATATTTGTCCAGAGTCCAGTTTGTCTTGAGAAGCCACATCCTCTTTTGCTCCCACCATAAGGCATGGTCTGACCAGTTCTTGGAAATTTCTGAAAGGAAAAAGTAATAAGGTTACTTTGAGGATTCATCAGTCGACCTCCTTTTTTGTCTGATCACTGGTTAAAAGGGTGGGTCCTTTGAAGGCTGACTACACAATTAGCATTGAAGGAATGTATATCTCCTCTCCCAAAGTTTATCTTAGGAGCTCCCTGCTGGCACTAGAATGCTAGACATACCGAACAGCAAGGCTGCCTCTTTCTGATATCATCTTGTACCTCTTTCTTTCATCACTCTACAGTTCCTATTTCTTTATCTCACTTTTGCAGACCCTTTTTGATTTCTCCTTTCATTCTTCACCACTGTTTTCATATTTCATCAACGTTGGACTGACTATTCCGCCACTCTGGCATTTTCCTATTGGGCTGCAGGCCGAGAAGTTGCTTTCAAAGTAAGATGGGCCAATATGACCTAACTAAGCAACCATGGTAATTATGGACCAAAGTGTGGTTCTGGGTTGAACATTTTTGCCAGAGTTAATTTTGATCTCTTGTCTGGCACTGCTCTCCCTTTCTAATCAATAAGTCAACAGTCAATCAATCAATTATTTATTGGTTTGATTTATGTCGTCATTTGATACACAAAATCATTAAATAAAGGCAGATTAAAAATGTAGAACGCACAAAAGTTTAACTAATTTAAAACAGAACTGAAAACCTTTACACTCAGTCACATAATTTAGTATTTGATGCCCATTACACATCTTGTTTTTTTCTGAATAATGGCAGTAACAAATCCTTTCTGTGTTTATCAGGGGCTTCATAAAATATTATCGCATGTACCAATGACTGAATCAGCCCCAGACACAGGAGACATTAAGAACCGTTGTGTCGTTTGTAACCTCTTTGTAATTCTCTTATTGAGATTTGGTCACACTTTAACTTCAGCATCCAAAACCTTTCAATGGAGAAAGCAGTGAACTTGACTGAGTGTATTTAGGCAACTGCAATATTACAAATAAGAAGGTGCTAATTAACAACCCTTTCTTAAGCCATTTTATGTGATGATTTTCTGCAGCAGTAATTTATTTCCTCCTATTTGGATTCCTTTATCAAGTTAAAGATAAAAGAGGGTTATGGATGCCCGCTTCAACCTTTTGCACTACAATCGACTACTGCCCCCACATTGAATGCTGTAAGAAGATCAATAATAGTCACATAAACAAACATTCATTTTTGCAATGCATATTTTCCCACTAGCAGTTTCAGCAGAGGCTAAATAAACTGTCAAATCACTCATTCTAAAACCAATTTGGGCTTTAGCAAAGATAGCAGCTTTTATATTCCATTCCTCTAGACCAGTGGTTCCCAACCTTTTGACTTCTGTGGATCCCGACTTCATCATTACTGGAACGCGAGGACCCTCACTGAATCATTATTAGAACCTGGGGACCTCCCACTGAGTCATTACTGGAAGCTGTGGACCCTGACCTATACATTATTGATGATATTGAACCACAAAACAATACACAAAACATACAGGATGGGGGCGTGGCCGACAAGATGGCCAATTGGCAGCACTAGAAGAGTGCTCTCGGCCCCGGCTTATTCATCCTGCATGATCCTTCCACCCCGGACCTCCACGGACCTGGCAGAAGGGTCCTGGAGGCCCCGTGGGTAGAGGGGAGGACATAAGGAGCAACAAAAAATGGAGGCAAGTGTCACAATCGAGCCGCGGGGGAGCGCATGGGGAGAGCGCCTGACCCCAAGATGGTGGCTGTGATCGCAAGTGCTATCTGAAAACAGGTTAAAGTCGGCTGAATGAGACAGTGGACCGGCACAGCCTAGGAAGGGGCGACCCTGACGGGGGGTCCTTCACGGTGAGGAGTCAGTTGAAATTTGGTGCCGCACCTGGCCCCCTTGTCCCTCCCTCTGAATAGTGTGCACGGAGCTGGAGGTGGCCCCCCCGCTGGACTAGAGGCCCATCGAGGTGAATGGGGAGCAGCAAGGTGCAGTTTGTTTGCATGTTGAGGTGGGCGCTCAGGCTGCGGGAGTTTGGGTCTAACGGAGCTGCACTGGTCTTACTACGGGAGTTTGGGCCAGTCGCTGGACTAGTTTAGGGGGTGTGCTCCCCTGCAGCGGTGTTCTGAATGAGTGACCCTGGGTCGTCCGGCTCCTGGAGTGCGGGGCTGGCTGGTTCTGAGACGGATACATCGAGCCGAGTATGACGCTTACACTGCTCCTGCTAATACCGGCATCCACCCTGGAGTGGTTCTGTGAGGGTGAGGCAGTTAGAGAGCGAGCGACCGTGGTTGGCGCGGATATGAAGCTCCACTGCTGGCACTGTGCCTGGAAGTGTGGCGCCCGGCATTAGGTGTGTTCATTTGTAGCAGGTGCTCCATCGGGTGTGCGCCATGAACAAAGACAGAGCGAATAAGAGAACGCAGCAAACTCGGATGGACCAATACGCAGCGCAGAGTTCAGGAGCGAGTCTGCATCACCCTGGCCCCCTGTGAGAAGGGAGCGGAGCCCACCGGGGCGCAAATCCTGGCTGCTATTGAGTCGTCTAGTCATGCAATGCAAACTCAGATTGCGGCCATAGCGGTCGATGTCAACCTACTGAGAGCCGATTTGAGAGTAGTGGCGGAATGATTGGTTGGCACTGAGCATCAAGTGACATGCATGTAGTCTGGTATGGACATGCTGAAGGCCTCGGTGGCCATCCTTGAAGCTAAAACACGCAAACTGGAAGCACGGGTCGAGGATGTGGAGGGTAGGGCGAGATGGTGTAACCTCCATATAGTGGGCTTCCCGAAGGTGTGGAGGGGGCAAATATTGAGGCCTTCGTAGAAGACTGGATCCGCAAAACGTTGCCTGATACCCCCTTGTCGGCTGTATTTGTGGTGGAGCGTGCACACAGGGCCCTAGCAGCGGCGCCACAGCTGGGAGCCCCTCCACAAACTATTATAGCCAAGGTCCTTAACTATAGAGACCGCAACGTGATTTTACAGGATGTGCACAAACATGGAGATCCTACATCTGAGAATCACACCATCCGCTTTTTTCCTGACTACACTAGGGCGGTGCAGCTCCAAAGACAATCATATGCTGGTGTTAAATGTAAGCTAAAAGAACTGGACCATACTTATATGTTGCTGTATCCAGCCAAGCTGAAGGTTCTCCACCTGGGCCACTCACACTTCTTTCAGTCTCCTGAAGCAGCGTGGGACTGGTTGGAGCAGAATGATGGGACTGGAACGCCGGACTCCCTGCATGGAGAGAGTAGCGGGAGACCCCGAGGGACAGGACAAGTGCATACTGCAGCCCGCAGAAGTACCAGGCGCCATTGCGCCGGCCGAGGAAGCCGAGTGATTGTTCGCTCGGACGGTACCCTGAGTCTTGAACGTAGGAGACAGGAGTGAGAGGAAGCTAAACTGTTGGTACAAACTGTCACGTCAGAGGTGTCCTCGCGCTCCTGGTCCCCCTGTGTCACGGGCAGACTGTCTCCAGTAGTAGGAAATGAGGACACCTGAGTGATTCCTTGGACCTTCCATTGTGGTTGGAGTCAAGTACTTTGGTTCTGGATTGATGCTTGGGGTCTTCACTCTGTTGGCTCTCCTCTCTCTCTCTCTCTCTCTGACCCTCTCTTTCTCTTATTTACTGCTGCCTTTTGGTGCTGGGGGGCCGGGGGCCGGGTTGACGATTAGACTGGGGGCTGTGGCGGAATGGTAGGCCTGTGCTACCCCCCCTGTTGTTGGCTAACTTTGTGTGCGGGCCGGACGATTGGCATGTGGTGGGAGTGTTGGAGCGCAGTCTGGACCTGAATCTGGCTATCGAGTGGGAACAGCGATTGCTCCCCACTTCTGGTCTATAGAAGAGATAGCGGGGTACACACACAATGGGGCAGACACTAGTTGTGGGAGGTGTTTACCCAGGGAAGGATTGGAGAAATTTATGCGGGTTCTAGTTGGAGTTGGAGTTCTGTATTTGACACTGTGAGCACTGTGGGCATTCTTCTGTTTAGGAGGCATTGACTTATCTGGTTGTGCATGCACCAGGCCTGGGGACTGTGCTGGGGGGGGGGGGGGGCTCCGTGTCGGTGGGGAGGGGACAGACGGGAGCTGTAGAGGGGCATGTGGATTGGAACAGAATATAGTGGGTACCCTGACATGCATAGTTACATGGAATGTTAGAGGATTGAATTCCTTTGTGAAGTGCTACAGAGTACATACATATCTTAGACAGCTTGGAGTACATATTGCTCTCCTACAGGAGACTCATTTGGTAGAGAAGGAAGCGCAAAAAGTGCAGCAAAAGTGGAGGGGCAGCTTTATTCGGCGACCTATTCATCCTACGCTAGGGGGGGGTTCTATTTGGGTTGCCCCAGGGACTCCCTTTGCATTAAGAAGTCTAAAAGCAGATGTACAAGGCCGATACAGATTTTTACACGGCGCACTATCAATCAATCAATCAAATAAATTTCTTAAGCGCACTACTCACCCAGTAGGGTCTCAAGGCGCTGGGGGGAGGTAGGGGGAGAGGGTTACTGCTCAAAAAGCCATGTTTTGAGGTGCTTTCTGAAGGTTAAGAGGTCCTGGGTCTTGCGTAGGTTGGTGGAGAGGGAGTTCCAGGTTTTGGCGGCGAGGTGGGAGAAGGATCTGCCGCTGCAGGTAGTGCGTTGGATGCGGGGGACTATAGTGAGGGCGAGGTCAGGGGAGCGGAGATGTTGAGTTGGTATGTGGAAGTTGATTCATTCGTTGAGGTTGGCCGGTCCAGTGTCGTGAAGGGCTTTGTGAGCGTGGACAAGGATTTTGAAAATTATCCTTTTGTTGATGGGCAGCCAGTGTAGGGATCTGAGGTAGGTGGAGATGTGTTCGTGTTGAGGGAGGTTGAAGATGAGACGTGTGGCTGCGTTCTGGATTCGCTGGAGTTTTCTCTGAAGCTTGGCTGTGGTCCCTGCGTAGAGGGCGTTGCCGTAGTCCAGTCTGCTGCTTATGAGGGCGTGAGTGATTGTTCTTCTTGTTTCTAGAGGAATCCATTTGAAAGTCTTGCGTAGCATGCAAAGGGTGTTGAAGCAAGAGGACGATATGGCATTGATTTGCTGAGTCATGGAGAGAGATGAGTCCAGTATGATGCCAAGGTTGCGTGCGTGGGTGGTGGGTGTTGGGGGGGGGGTCCGAGGGTGGTGGGCCACCAAGAGTTGTTACATGCTGTCCAGTTGGGACCGAAGATGATGATCTCTGTTTTGTCTGAGTTGAATTTGGGGAGGCTTGCTGTCATCCAGTTGGTGATGTCGAGGAGTCCGGCGTGCAGGTTATTCTTTGCGGTAGCTGGATTCCTAGTGAGGGAGATGATGAGCTGGGTGTCGTCAGCGTATGAAATGATGGTGAGGCCGTGGGGGCAGAGGATTTTGGCGAGGGGAGCCAAGTAGATGTTGAAAAGGGTGGGGCTGAGGGAGGTCCTTGGGGGACCCCACAGATGATCTTGGTGGCTGTAGACCAGAAAGGAGGAAGGCAAACTCTTTGGGTTCTTTCAGAGAGGAAGGAGGTGAGCCAGTCCAGGGCTTTGATGGATAGCCGAGAGCTCTGTCTTTTGAATATTTATGCCCCTAACACTGATGATGCGGGGTTCTATCATCAGCTCCAGCATGAATTAATATCTTACACTGGGATGCCCACCCTGTGGGCTGGTGACTTTAATTGCGTCCTAGACGGAGCACTAGATAGGGACCCGCCGAAGATGAATACTAAGACGCATATGACTGCCAAACTGCGGAGCATTATGAGGAATCTACACTTTGTAGATGTGTGGAGAGAAATGTACCCCACATCTAAAATATTTTCGTGTTACAGCCGCCTGGATAGATTTCTTCTTGCCAATGATGGCTCACTAGACGTCCGCCGAGTTGTTTACCAGGTCCTTTTGGAATGTGAAACGCACATACCCAAGCCTGTGATCTCCCTGTGGCGGTTGCGTCAAGACTTACTAGGCGATCCTGAATATAAAAAAGATCTTCAGGGTGTGCTGAATGGATATTTTAGTACAAATTTGGGTATGGCTATGACTCGAGGCATAGAATCGGAGGCACTGAAAGTAGTTATCAGAGGGAAAAGCCTTAGTAAAACATATGGTATCAGGAAACACCTGGACCAGGAGCTCACGCAGCAAGAGGAAGTATTGGCAGCCATGCAGCGCCAAGTAGATAATGGCAACGCTTCGGAGTAGGATTGCCTTGAGATGCGAGGTAGAATTGTGGACCTCTGGAATAGACTGGATAATTATGTGTGCCGGAATTATAGGCAGCGGCTATTTTGGGAGGGGGACCGCTCGGGCATATGTTGGCTTGGCTCCTCTGGCGGGAGCGTCCCATCCCCATCATCCAGATGCTGCGCGGTTTTACTGGGGAAAAGATTTTAGGACAGTTACGGGTGAATTTGCACCTGTGAGAGCACTTGCAGGATATTTATGCCTCACCTTGGAGTGTGGGTGTGTCCCGGGTACAGGAGTACTTGGATGGTCTCCGGATGCCTCACCTTACGGAGGCCCAGGTGGAGGAATTGTAGGGGGAGGTGTCATTGGAAGACCTAGTGGAGGCGTTGGGAGGTATGGCGTCCGGGAAAGCACCTGGTCCAGACGGGCTGCCAGTCAACTTTTACCGAACCGATTCCGCTGCGATTCTTCCACGTTTGTTGGAAATACTTCATGAGGCACGAAGTGAGGGTCTTCTGCCAGAGCGTATGAACACCAAATAAGAGCTGCTGGTTCATTTGTCTGATTAGCAGTTCACTACACTGCTCCATATTTACAAACTGGGCCCAACGCATCAGTGATACATTATACCTGCACCAGGTATAATGTATGCAGGGTAGGCATTTACACATAAAAAAAATCAGGTATCGACCAGTGGTCGATAGAACAGTTTGCAGAACCTAGCCCACTGCAGACTGGTTCAGTTGTTGTGCGTTTATTTTACTTCCTGGCTCGGACACATATATTTTCGCTTAGCTTAGGCCTGCGATCTGTGCCTTTTTACTCAGATAATATGCTTTATTTTCATTTATTCATTTTAGAATAGCTTGCTTTTAAATGGGGATGTTTTATTTTTCCTAACCAGCTGCTATTCTGCAAGAGCGTTGTTATTATTATTTTATTATTATGCACAACATTTCTCATCATGTTCCTGACCCAAGGTTGTCAGGGAACAGTATGAGACAACATGAGATAATGTTTGGCATTACCACCACAAGAGCACGCACTGTCTAAATGCCCACGTCAGGCCTGAACAAAAACATGCTTTTATATAAAACACTGTAGTGCAGATTTAAGGAAAGGAGCACTGCACCCAGTGCAGCACCACTTTCCTTACCCCCCTTAACATCCCCCACCACCACCATGTGTGCACAGTATCTAAGATACATTGCACCATGGCACAGGGTAGGGGGCAATAGTGTAATTTTTTGTGACAATATTGATGTACTCTGCAGGATTAGCGCCAAAAGGTTTGCGCTACTCCTGCAGAGTACGTGGGGGCCCATTATAAATAATGGTGCATGTCACAAATTCAAAATGAACAAGGGGCAGCCCTGGCTCTGGATTTGGGGATAAAACTGATGCACGACATTGACACAGTGTCTTCAATAATATTATATAATATTAATGGGGAAACAGCAACACTGGCAATTTGCCAGGGGCGCCGAGAGGTTCCTCAGCAGGACCAGGAGCATGCGCTGCCAAAGATTATTTCTGAAACCTATTCCAGTATATGGCGGGATAGTCTGGGGGCCAGACCAACTAAACCTCAAATACAGAGTACTTCCACTAAGGAAAGTACTAAGAAAGCACAAGAATGCTCTAAAAACGCTGGAATAAACAAACACAAAATAAAGATAGAAGACATCAAAGAGGAGAATCTCTTCCACAGAAAACCTCAGAAAAAAGAAATAATCTCAGACAAATTTAATTTTAAGAAAACAAAAATTGCTTTTTTCAGTATCCTATTTCTAGGATACGAATTGATGAAGGCAAGAGCCTGGCCCCGCACTTTCTAAAAAAATGCAATCAATTACAATCTCCAAACAGCATCAAGAACCTGCAGTCCTTGCTGGGTTTCTTCAACTGGCAGAACATACTTTCCAGATTATGCACAACGCATAAAACCACTTTTTTATCTGAGTCGTCCTGACTTTTCAGGTAAACACTGGACATTAGAACACACATTCTCGGAGGACTACCACTGTAGGAGGCTAGCCTTGTTTGTAGTGGGTACCTACGGTACTTACACCGTATACCAGGTCCAGTTATCCCTTTTTAGTGAAATGTAGTCAGTGCCTAGAATCCAGGCTCTATAGGGGTAGTGTGGATGAGCAGCCAAGGCCTAACTAGGAGACATGCAAGGCTCATGCAATATCCTTGCAGTCACAGCGTACTTACACACATGAAAGACAATACTCAGTGTTACAACAATAAAGGTACTTTATTTTAGTGACACAAATGCCAAAATACCATAGAGACTATACTCCCTTACGAGGTAAGTACTACACAAATTATATACACTAGTATGCAGAAATAGCTGTAAAAACTGTTAGAAAACAATGCAAATAGTGAAAATCATAATAGTTAGAAATGGGCTTGGGGGAACACAAACCATATACCAAGAAAGTGGAATGCGAAAGTTGGTTTCCCACCTAGGCAAGTGTAGTGTGTAGAGGGGCGCTAGAAGTATTAGAAAACACCAAAGGTAAGTAATAGACCCACCCCAGAGCCCAGGAAAGCAGTAGTAAATCACAGTAACTTGCCTAGAGCACACAAGAACACGAGAAAGAAGATAATGCAAGAACCAGAAGAAACTGCAAGACACCAGCAGTGGATTCTGAGACCAGAAGACCTGTGGAAGAAGGGGACCAAGTCCAAAAAGCACAGAAGAGTCCAGGGAGAACAGGAGCCCCTGCTAACCTGGATGAAGGTGCAAAAGAAGAACCACCGATGAAGAACAACAGTCAGTACTGCACTCAAGAAGAGGGATGCGGGTTCCTGGTTGGTGCAGATGATGTCCCACACTGAATGGATGATTGCAGTCTGGTTTGCATCACTGAATTCCGCCAACAAGCCTTGGCACACGTAAAGCTCGTGGTTAGCAGAAAATGGCGCTGCCCAGGACCAGGAGGGACCAGGCAGCGTGCACAGGAGCCCCACAGCACGGGGATAAATGAGGTGCAAAAGGAGGCCCACGCAGCACAACAAGGGATGCCACGCCGCCGGAGAACCACTCAGAAAGCTGTGCGTCGCAGGGTAGAGTGCTGGGGGCCGGAGCAGCATGGTGCACAAAGAACTTTGTGGAAGGATGCCAACAAGCCTTGGCAACTGCAAAACACGCTGTGCACAGGGGGTACTGTCTTTTGTGGGGAGGCAAGCTCTTACTTCCACCAAAGTTGGACAGTAGGACGTCAGGACCGTTGGGACCCCTTCAGTCCACCACCTGTTCTGGATCCACACACTTTGTCAGGAGAGAGGACCCATGCCACTGGTCTTTGCTGCAGAGGGGTGCCTTATGAAGCAGGGGAGTGACTCCTTCACCCCAAGGGAGAGATTCCTTCGTTCTTCTGGTTCTGAAGTCAGGCTGTCTGGATGCACGACCTGGAAACAGTTGCAGTTGCTGGCAGGAGCTGAAGATACAATGTTGCAGAAGTCGTCTTTGCTTCTTTGTTGCCATTTGTAGAGTTCCTGGAGGGTCCAGATGCAGTTTCTTCAGTGAGAAGGTGAAGTACAGGATGCAGAGGATTCCTGCAGCAGTCTTGCAATCGGAATCTGAAGAACCACCCAAGAGAGAGACCCCGAATAGCCCTGGAAGGGGGATTGGTCAGCTACACAACTAACCACCTATCAGGGGAGGGCTCTGACGTCACCTGCTGGCACTGACCAATCAGATGCTCCCAGAGTTCCCTGCCAACTTGGACTCCAAGATGGCAAAACCCAGGTACCCTCTGGAGGAGCTCTGAGCACTACCCCTGGGGTGGTGAAGGACTGGGGAGTGGTCACTCCCCTTTCCTTTCTCCAGTTTCGCGCCAGAGCAGGGAAAGGGGGTCCCTGAACCGGTGTAGACTGGTTTATGCAAGAAGGACACCAAATGTGCTCTTAAAAGCAATTCCAGTGGGCTGGAGTGTAACACCCCTCTCCCAAAGGAAATGCTCTGTTCTGCCTTGCTGGGCTCAAGCTGCTTGAGCAACAGGAGAGCAGAAACCTGTCTGAGAGGTGGCAGCAGCTGGGGCTGTCTGGAAAACCTAAGAAGGCTGTAATGGCAGTACTGGTGGTCCTCTTAGGAGCACCCAGAGTGCATGGAAGCATACAACCAATGCTTGCAAAAGCCTTGGGGGGAGATTCCAACATGTTTGATACCAAACATGCCTATGTTCGGAGTTACCATTATGTAGCTGAACATAGGTAGTGACCTATGTCCAGAACACGCGTAAAATGGCGACCTCGTAAACACAAAGTCAGGGAAAATGGTCCTGGAGGTCGTGGGGGCACCTCTGCTAGTGCATGGGTGCCCTCACACACAGGTACTCTGCACCCTGCCCTCAGGGCTGGAGGGCCTGCTATAGGGGTGACATATAAGTGACCTTGTGCAGTGTAAATGGCAGTGAAAGGGTGCATGCACCTTTTCACGGAGGCTGCAATGGCAGTCCTGCAGAACCCTTTGCATGGGCTCCCTATGGGTGGCAAAAGATATGCTGCAGCCCATAGGGATCCCCTGGAACCCCAATGCCATGGGTACCTCAGTACCATATACTAAGAACTTATAAGGGGGCTCCAGTATGCAAATTGTGGGTGAAATGCTGAGTTACCAGTATGCAGTGACAAAATTCAGAGGAGAGAGAGCATGATCATGGGGATCCTGATTAGAAGGATCCCAGTTAACACAGTTAAACACACTTACATCAAGCAGAAAATGGGGTAACCATGGCAAAAAAGGGTACTTTCCTACAACCACAAGATGTGCTAGAAGCACAACACATACACACACAAGATAATAAAACAAACGTGGCCATCAGAATAATTGCTGGTGCCATGGGTTTACCTATGTTACTTTCAACGAGGGTGACACAATACCCATACAATACAAATCACATTTATTCTCTAATAGACAACAACATTTTGCACCAACAGAAAAACTACTAACTGCTGTTCAGATGGCTGTCATCAAGGAGAGGCCACTTGCCCAAGGAAAAAGCATTATTGTTGTTACCCCACCTCCTGCCCTTGAGGCGGTCACCATAGCTAGCGTTCCAAATGCTAAAGCAATACATCCACATTGGATTCAATGGGCAATCTCCCTGACTGCCACTGATGTGTTTTATGTCTTTCACCTAAAACCACAGACTCAAGAATTCCTCCAATATGAGCTTGAACACCCACGCCCACTAGCATCTTACCTCTTGACCAATACTGAGTCATCATTTATACTGATGGTTCATCTCAGCCAGCCATAGATACCAAAAACCAATACTCTGCTGCTTGTGCAGCTGTTAGCTGGGTAATGAGGGATGGTACATTCTACCCTCAAAATACTTACATGTAGACTCTAGGGGACTGCTCAGCTCAGCTTGCAGAGCTTAAAGCTCTGGTCCTGGCACTGGTACATATGGATCCTGAACATCTAACACTGATTGTGTGTGATTCGTATTACTGTGTGCAGTCCTAAAATGATTACTTAAATCATTGGCGCCTGATCACCATCAAACACAAAACTTGTGGTGGAGGGTAGCTGACCTTAAAGACAGGCTACTGAAAGCGTGTGTAGGACATACATTGGGCTATCAACATGTAAGAGTACACGTTGTAGGGAACACTCTGGCTGATGAAACTGTCAAATATGCTGTAGCTACGTCTTTTGTTGCTGCAATTAATCATTCCCATACACGACTGGATGATGAGACACTGACTGCTGTGAAAGCTTCGGCTCAAAAAATTGCAGTTGCAACAATACCAGGTGTGCAAGATTGAGTGATCCCCAAGCAAGCCCAGAGATTAGATCTCATTAGAGTAACGCATGAGGTTGTTGCACCTGCCCAACGAAGTGTGGCAGCTACTATTTCACTGCTACAAAAATGCTATTGGTGGCCAGATCTACACAAGCAGACCAAACAGTATGTCCTTTGCTGTGACATGTGCCAACAAATTAAAGGATCCACCATTAAACGCCCACTGCAGACACCCCTCCTAGTGTTATTAAAGATTTGCAAATCTTCATTAGCACATATGCGGTTGCGGCATTCCACTCAGACCAGAGCTTTTGCCTCCAGGGCATTCAGGGATGCCACAGGCATGATGGGTGTTCAGCTCCATTACTCCTCCCCCTACCATTCTGAGGGTAATTTGGTTGTGGATTGGAAGAACCCAGACTTAAAGCAGCCCTTAACAGCAAGGGTATTAGGTTCTGGCCATAGTTGGCTTCATCACCTTTATGGGGTCCAGAGTGCATTAAATAATCTGCCCAGAAGGTCCTTGGGAGGACTCACCCCTTATGAGGTCCTATTTGGGATACCTTTTTATGTCCCAGATCTTGGTGGCCCTGGTGCGGTGGTGGCAGAAGCACTGCTTGACATAAATTAAGGTGTTGCTGTTTTACAGGGAATACAGCATTCTGTGAGGAAAATGAATCTGCTTATGCCACCACCTTGGGAATGAGGGATTTACCAACAACATCAACAGACTGGATTCCTAAAGTGGGGGATCTAGTTTGAGAAAAGGTTGTTGTCAAAAAGGTTTGGCCCATCCAATAGAGCACCCGTTCTTGTCCTGGGAATACACGGTACCAGAACTGTCATTCTACCACCACGGCCTGGTTCCAAAGAAAACTGCTTTGTTTCAATTTACATCATTAAATTGCACCACATAGCTGATCCTGCACAGTAGACCACAAGGATTCCTGGGTAGTTCATCTTTCCCTCTCACTACCCCACGGGAAATACCTCTTCAAGCACTCAACAGTGCTTCTGCAAGTACCAATACTACAATTGTCTGCCCAAGCTTGGAGAGGGCGGAAAATGAGCTTCTGTTAATTCCTGTCACCATTTCATCTACAAGAAATGTCCAAACTGTGGATCTATACTATTCCAGTTCAACACAAACGGATGACATTGTTTAGTATGAACCACCAGCATTGGGTTCATCTACCAGTTCTGCACTAGCTTCTGTTTTTGCACAGACTGCTTCTGGTTACTTTGTCGACATGGATGGCTTTTTATCAAATTCTTCTGCTTCTGCAACTGCACAGTATCAAAGACACGTATGCTGTATAACTGGCATAAAAATAACTATCTTGTTCGTCCATGATACGATCTATGGATACTACTGACATTGTTTCCTTTCTACTCTGGATTGGTTTTGTCATTGTTTTCCTTCTATTGATAAATGGTCATTATCTTCCCGAATGCTCTGCTATTGAACTGGTGGTTGAGGTTTTGACACCTTACCTTTCTTCCCATAAGACTTGCCCCTAGTGAACATTTCAACTGTTCTGATTCCAGATGGGATAAAGTTCCATTCAATATATTTGGCCCGACTGAGGTAATTCAAATTCGTTACGCGTTTAAAGTTTCAGTGAGTGATGTAATTACACCTGGGGTTGTTTCTCAAGATTGGGATGCTAAAACAGTTGATTCTATGCTTTTTTAGCTCAAATATTACACTGTATTTGAAAGTGAAGATGTTTACATGAACACAGCGAATTATGGGGAAATGTTCTGTTATCACCATTGGGACATTACTTTCTGCACCGAGCTAGTGCCCCTTAATCAGTTTTTGATTATACACAATGGGAGCACTGTTTGACTCCACCAGTGGGGAGTTCCAAAGCACATGTAGAAATGTTTGCATATTTTACTGGGCCCGATGCAAAAAATGCAGAATCTTACTATTTTAAATTGCCTCCCTCAAACGTGAGAAAGATGTTGCTAACCAATACAAAATTGATTTATTCGGATTGTGTTGTTTCCTAGCTTGCTGTTGAAGGGTATGAGTTTTGGAAAAACAAGATTAATTCAAAAAGTGTGCAAATACAGGGTAGGGAAGCTATATTTAGGGCATGCCTTATTCCTGTACAAATTAAATTTTTGAATTAAACTTTCCAGCAAATGACTTGCCTGGGGTTAGCAACGATAAAAGAACTAAGGGGCATGTTTACAAGAAAGTGGCGGTCCTGATGTGCCACTTTTCTTGCGTCCCCTAGCGCCCCCTAACAGCACCATGGTGGCACTGTCTTTATAATACTGTGCACCACAGCAGTCATTACCCTAACAGCGTCAACCTTTTTGGAGCTATTGTGGTGCTTTGCTGCACCTGCGCCAAAAATGTTGGCGCTAGTGCAGCAAAGTACAGGGAGGCCCATTGGCTAATAAAGGAGCATCACTTCAACGCCTGCCTTAGCTAGGGGTTAAAAATGATGGAAAAATTACACAGTGAAATCTTTTAAATTTCACAGCTTCATTTTTTTCAGGCCTCCTGCATGCATTATGCCTATGCAGGCAAAATGTGGGGCAAGGGATTACAAAGTACTGCAATGCATGCATTGTGCCACTTTCTAAATTTGGCGCTGGGGAATGCCCTCCTTAATGCCACCTTAGTGTAAAAGAATTACGTTAGGGCGGCGCAAGGGGGATGTAGGGGCTTGTAAATATGCCCCTAAATGCATCCAAGATCCCCACACCAGCTAAATTTAACAATTGGCAAACATTTTTAAATGTCACTGAAGAACAGCTCACTACTTGGATTCAGAATGGTACCTTTAAGTCCATGTCCCGATGGGTGGTTACTGTGGCCAATGGACACAAATGGTTGTCCAGCACGTTTTGTTCATTCCTCAGGGGTTTCAGAGCAATCCGACCAGACCCTCGCTATGTCACGGCTCAGCACTCAGTTATCATAGCAACATATATTGTGGATAAATTTTGCAAACAATGGTTACATTCCTCCACAATAGCAGCTGTCAAAGAACACCTTTCTCATTTCAGAGAAAGTTGACTTACAAGATTTCTTGTTAGGTCCTAGAAGTCTACGCTCAAAATGTTTCCTCTATGCCATATACAATGAGATCCGGAAGAAGGAAACTGCTGCACTTTTAAGGTAGATTTACAAAGAAAACATGAAAAAGGCTTTACCCGTTGTCAATAATGGTATGAAAACCTTGTCCAACAACATCCACGCCCTAAATAACATTGTGTCTTCTGCAATACATATTAATCAGAATGACATGTCCTTTTTACATCACAGACAAAGTCAACTGAGGTCCATTATGCAGTTAGGTTGGATGTTACAGGTCCTAAAAAGTGTCCGTGTGGGCAGGTTAACTCTACTGAATTATTTGTCGCATTTAAATTGACTAGGCAACAATAGCTAATGGCTAAAAAAGAAGTGAGTTACATCATGCTTAATATTGAGAAACTGGAAAAGTCGCCTTTCAATGTAGCAGTAAATCCCTCTGTTGTATGGCTCACACATTTGGTGATAAATCTGCCCATTTCTGCATTTCAGTTTACGGACTGCTTAAAACATTTTGTATTTGGCAGATTTGAGCGGTTAGGGGACAGTTATATCCATGAGATGTGGGAGTTGCCTTTCAATTACAAATGTCTGAAAGGCGTAACAGGGATCTTTCTTGGTGGAAGCGAGTGTAAGACTACTGTTAGTCATGATATGACTTGTAAGGAGGTGTTTTTGCACAGCACTTGCAACGCGGCTGTATCAAATTTGGCCTGTTATCTGAAGGGTACTCTTGTCTCTTTGATTCAGCCAGCGTTTCCAAAGGAAGTGATGATATGCTGAATGATCAAAGCTGCTGCGGAATGAAACATGGAATTGCCTATGTAATTTCAGTTTTGCCTAAAAAGCAATGTAAGCGCTATGAGCGTGTGTGGTGCAATGACTTTGATGAGCTAGCAAGACCAACTATTGCTCTGCTTTAAAGTCTACCATCACCGCATTCAACAAATGAGGCATGATTTTTATACTAATAAAATCAAAGGGGGCCCAGAACTCATTGCGTGAAATCTATATGATTGTTAACTCTTTTTCCTCACTAGATCGTGTCACATTGCACAGTCCCCCCTCAGAGGAAAGCTGTAATGCTTTTGCTAAATTATTTTCAGCACATAGTAGCATCTATCTACTGCTCCTTCCCAGAGAGGTCTAGGAACACTCTGGGGCATATTTACAAGGAACTTGTGCATCTGCTCTGATTTGCCAGTTTCCTTGCACTGCACTGCGCCCCCTCCCTAATGACATTATGGTAGCGTTGTATTTACCATACAGCACACCATGGCGCTCGTTAGCACAACTGTGCCAATCTTTTGGGTGTAGTTTTGGCGCTTTGCTGGATTAGCGCCAAAAATGTTGGCACTAGTCCAGCAAAGCTCAGGGAGACCCATTTGATATAGCAATAGCATCACTTTAATGCCTGCCTTGGGCAGGTGTTAAAAATGACACTAGAATGGCACAGTGAAATCTTGTAATTTGCAGGGGAACGCCTCCCTTGCATACATTATACATAACGCAGGTATAATGTGGTGCAAGTGTTTACAAAGTGGCACAATGATACCACTTTGTAAATACGGCGCAGGGTGAAGGCCTGTTAAGTGCTGCTGTAGCACAAAAAAATGACACTAAGAGGCGCAAGGGGCTTCTAAATATGCCCCTCTGTATTTACAGGTCGGGTTTGAACCATCACAAGATCCATCTCGTCTGCTTCAGTTTCAACCTTGCGATTTTGACAAGCTACAGCCTCTGATTCTGTCTATAAAATTGGGCTCTCCTCTTGATGTGCCCTCTCCTGCTATCCTGCAATTGGAAGCTGAGGAGATTTACCCAGTACTGAGAAACATTATTAATAACTCTTTTGCTTTCGCCCAGGCCCCCCCTGCTGGAAGCATGTCTCTGGTGTGCCGCTCCCGAAAAAGCCCTCTTTGGATCTTTCTCCATCTCAGAATTATAGGCCTATCTCACTGCTACCTTTTTCTGCAAAACCAGTGGAAAAACGTGTTAACCAACAGCTCTCAATGTTTATTGAGTCTAAGGATCTGCTTCACAATACACAATCGGGATTTCGCCCTGGTACAGCACAGAATCTGCCTTGTTGCTGGCCTCTGAGTCGCTGCGCCAGATTCTGGACAGAGGCAGCATGCCAGCATCATTGCTGCTGGATCTGAGCACGACCGTTGACACAGTGTTTCACAAGCTTTTTTAAGAATGATAGTGGAGACACGGGGTTGGCTTGCGTCTTTTCTTTAGGGCTGCACCTTTCAGGTCCTGCAGAAACCTTTTTAATATAAGGTCCTGCTACTGCAGCAGGGGGTGCCTCAGGACTCATCCTCCAGTCCCACGCTATTCAATCTTTACATGCGCCCCCTGGAGGTTATCACCAAGTGGTACTCGTTTGAAATCATATCTTAGGCCGATGATAATCAGGGGCATATTTATACTTTTTGCTGCAAAACTGCACTAAAGCAGTTTTGCTTCAAAAAGTTTTGCACCGACCTGCACCATTCTTGAGCACCAGCCGGGCACCATATTTATGGAATGGTGCAAGCCGGTGCAAAGGGTAGGCTAGCATTAAAAAAATGACATTAGCCAAGTGGGGGTGGCGGTATGGGAGAAAGGGGTTTTTCACCAAAAAATGACGTTAGGCAGGTTAAGAGTAAAAAAAATGACTCTAACCAGCCTAGCATCATTTTCTGACGCAAAACCATCCATACCACATGACTCCTGTCTTAGAAAAGACAGGAGTCATGCCCATTACCCCAATAGCTAGCACAAATGACCAAGGTCCCTTGGGCACGGGCATTGCACCCAGTGTCATGTAGAGGGGCACATTTGAGGACCCCCAATGGCACTTTAAAAAGAAATACTTACCTGTACTTACCTGTACTTACCTATACTTGCCTGGGATGGGGCCCCATATCCTCTGCTGTCCCTCTGCTGTGGGTGGTAGTGTCCCTGGGGGCTAGCGAGGGCACCTGTGGGCTTATTCCATGGTGTTCCACCATGGAAATAGGCCCACAGGTTCTCTAACGTCTGCCCTCACCCAGGCGTTAAATAATGGCGCAAAGCAAGCTTTGCACCATTATTTGACACCCCCCCCCCACGTGTGTGATTTTAGCACGGTGGAAAAATATGATGCTAAGCCCAAAGAGTCATTTTTTGCACAGGAACGCCTACCTTGCATCTTATTGACACACAGTAGGTTTCCACGTCCAAAAAATGACTTTAACTCCATAACTTTGCCGCTAGACTGGTCTTGCACCAAAGTATAAATATGGAGTTAGTTTTGCACCAAATTTGCGATTAAAAAATGATGCAAATTCAGTGAAAAACAAGTATAAATAAGCCCCTCAGATTATTGTCACTGTGTCGCAGAACTAGGCCATGACTGCTGCCTCTTAATGTTCTTGCCTGTCTGAGGTGTACCTATGGATGGACCTTAATTGCCTAAAATTAAATGCAGGCAAGACAAAGGTCTTTATTCCTGGGGGGGGGGGTCTTCATTTGGACCCCCGATTGGTGGAGATCTGCACTTGGCTCCCTACCGGTGCCGTACCCCAAGGTCAAGAACCTTGGCTTTCTGTTTGAATTAGGCCTCACATTCGGCAATCAGATCACCGACCTAGCTGGCAAATGTTTTGGGATATTAAAATCCCTTAGAAAATTATCGGGCTCTTCTCTGAGGCTGCAAAAGACAGTTATCCACGCTTTAGTAATCTCGCGACAGGATTACCGTAAAGTTTGATATCTAGGAACCCACAGACCAATGGAGCAACATTCTCACTAAAGCCAACAACTTTGTAGGAAATGAAGGACCGGAGGAGGCCCTCCTGAAGATTCTATAACAGTGGCAATTTACACCAGCAAAACTGGGTCTCAAGGCACACCAATGGGAAATGTTATTTTGGAGTGTATATATGAAGAATTAAGTTCCTTGACACATACTATGCTCCTTCCCATATCTGAAAACCCTACAGGAATGAGCAGTGCAAATAATCGAGGCAGTGACAGTTTCCTGTGTAGCAGAGTGTCCAGATGTCATATTGTTGGGGAGTTTATCATAGCTGATATACCCGTTATAAAATAGAAAAAGGAAAATCCATACTGCTGGCAGCAAAACAAACTATATTACCTAATTGGGGCACATGAACATCTTCAGAAAACAACTTGTGGATTATGAAATTGTGGTGGATTTTGGCCATGGAAAAAGCAGCTAAAACTACCCAGCGACAGGAGAAAGATTGGAAGACACCAAACTGGACCACTACTACAACACAAAACAAGATACAACATCTTCTAATATTTTCAAAGAAACGTTAAACTGGCCCAGAACACAGCATCCCACAATAAAAGGATTGCAAGGGGACTGTTAATTGAGGGCAGGCCAAGAGAAGCAAGTAGGAGATACGGATGTGGTCTAAGGCAGGCGCGACCTGTCCTTTAGGGTGGAGGGGCCATGCCCCCACCTTTTGGCCCTCATGAAGAGTGTCTGTCAGGCTGAGCAAAGGTCAGCCTGACAGACACTCTTCATGTTCCCAGGTCAGGCAGCCAGGAGCAGACATGCGCGATTTGTGCAGACTCCTGACTGCCCGAGCTAAACTTTGCTGGGCTGAAGAGGTCACAGCTCCTATGGGTGTGACCTCCTCGGCTCAGCAAAGGTGCCTCGAGGCCCTTCCCGGGTGACGAGGAAAGCGTCACCCATTGACTTCGACCTGGGCGCTTCAGGTTTAAGCCCTGAAACCCCCAGGGTGAATGTCAATCAGTGACACCTTGTCGCGTAGTGGGGTGGGGTCAGCAGTCTTCACTGACCCCATCCCACTCTGTGACGAGGCTGGGACTGCTGCCTTCCCTCATTGGCTCACCTATGGTTAGCCAGTGAGGGAAGGCAGCAGTCCCAACCCTCCTGGGACCTCCGAGGCTGAAGGTAAGTGTGTGTGTGAGATCTTTTTAAATGAATGTTTGGTGCATGCGTGTATGTTTTAATGTTGATGAGCGTTGTTAATGGATGTGCGTGCGTGCGTGCATGAAAGTGTGAGTGTGCTTCCTGCCCGCCCCCTTCCCTCCTAAAACTGCTGGCCGCCACTGGTCTAAGGGCACGATGAGGAGGGAAGGATGGTACCATAAGATGTTTACTTATAAGTTCAAAACTTCAATAAAGTGCTTTATTAAATTATTTTAAAAAATCCTCACCATCTGGTTTAACACTATTCATTATATGATCTGGAATTCATAGTATAGCTTTGTACAACCCAAGAGAAGAATCTCTGATTTTCCTGTGGACATTCAAGCACTGAATTCCCCTAAAGGGTTGAAAGATCAAATAGTCCCTTTCAAGTTCATTCAAAAGATTTCCCATTTAATCCATAAAGCTATCATGCTTAGGGCCTGGTAGAATGTAAACATTTACCAATATAATTTCCTCTGATATTTACAGCCTTTAGCCCACCTGGTGCCTTTATTAAATCCTCTAATTATTCTTTTTGATTTCACTTTTGCTCTAATCGTAGTCATAGTCACAAATCCTCCTAAAGGAAGGCCTTTAAAATAGTGTTTGTTTGGCCCAAAAATCTTTTTGATTTTTGTTCTAAGTTTGGTAGTGTGTGATCTTAAGACTTTAATTACATTTTCCATCCTCAAATTTCATACCCCATCCTCTATCTTCCTCTCCCAGTGTTCTTTAATCTGATTATGCAGTTGATTCAAAACTGCCTCCTCTATGCGATGTGACTCCGTCTACTTTCTCCTGTGCCCATCAGAACATTTGCCATGACTTACTTCACTTAGTTTGTATAATATACTTAAAATTAAAATATTTCCAACCCAAACTATCTGTTTTAAAATCAACTACTACTAAGCTATTTGTCTTATATAATTATTAGAATCCTCCAAACAATTCTACCCAGCATGGTGCATCTGCCTTAAAATATCAGCAGCAATACCGTGCTCCGTCCATAATAAACTGAAAAGCTTCCCCACAAAAGCTGTAATCCAGGCATCATCAGCCCAGACATGTTAGGTGCCACCCCTGCCTCCCACTGCTTTACACAACTCCTGTGCTTCCTAGATCAGTACCTTTACATCTCTTCCTCTAGGAGAACAAAACAAAGCTACAATTCCTGTGCTTCTAGGTCCACCAGCTTTAATGCCAAATCGAAATCAGAATCATCCGTGTACAGAGATCTCTTAAAATATCACAATCCGGACTGCACCCCACCCCCAACTCCTAGTTCTCCAGTAAATAGGAGAAGGCTCCATATCACTAGGGGGGAGAGAGAAAACGAAAAGGTGCAATAAAAATAAAACACGAAACCGGCTTCTACTCAGTTTTCCACCTCCTCCTCCTCATCTGAGCTCCAGTTATGCTAACTGCTTTGAGAGTTTTTTGACAATTTGCAGTTTAGCAGGGCTGGGGCCCGAAAGAGCCGTGAGGAATGGTGGGTCAAAAGCACCATTTAGAAGCATTACTGATTACATAACCATTTCAGGACATTTTGAATGACACTTGGCATGATAGCCTGCTAAGCATGTGTGACAACCTTATATAATAGATTGCACAGCAAATTACATAGCAGACTACTAATAAACTGTAATGAAAGTGCTTAATTTAAGCAAGTGGTTCTTGTGAGGGCCACCGACCCTCATTTTTGAGGACTGGTACTAATTTTTCCACATTAGACATTTTCCGAGAGCAAAAGAGGGAAAAACACTAAGCGGAAAGGCGGAGGAAGAGAAAGATGGAAAACCAGTCACAAAGAGAGAAAGCAAGGAGTGAGATAAAGAGGCAGGGAGTGTCTGGTAGTGGATAAACAGGCATAAAGTACATTTAAGACTAAGCACCCTTGGTATTCAGCACGCAGCATTTCATTGCACCGGTTAAAGTCTTCTGAGCAGAGCTTTGGGCATAGGCATGTGTATCTACAGCTGTGTGATCAACATCAAATTAAGCTGTATTTCCATATCCATGACAAAGTTTC
Source organism: Pleurodeles waltl (assembly GCF_031143425.1). Classification (NCBI taxonomy): domain Eukaryota; kingdom Metazoa; phylum Chordata; class Amphibia; order Caudata; family Salamandridae; genus Pleurodeles; species Pleurodeles waltl. The sequence goes on from NC_090448.1 coordinate 397,329,077, forward strand.
TAAATGTTGTAAACATTCTACGCGGTATGACTACCTGTCCGAAAACAAAAAGTGCTCCAAAACCTCATCAGAGGTCAAAAGTGATATATATATATATATATATATATATATATATATATATATATATGTATTGCTACAACTTCCAGTCTCTCAAGCAATCATGCACTTTATGTGGTAGACTTGGGTCTGCAATTGTGTGTTTTCCATTGGATAGTGTCATCAAGGGGGAGGTAATTTGACAGTCTCCTAGTTCCGGGTAAGTGTGGATGATGAGGTGTGGAGGATGACTGTTAGATCCACAAGGGAGTATGAGGCATTGGGGGGGCTTACAACCTTCCAACATAATATGTGTCTAAGTGGTTTATGTAGTGGATTGTTTCTGTGGGGGCTTGACAGTGAGGTTGGATCTTATCATCTTCCACCTATTGGTATCAATGATAAAGGTATGTTGGTTGTATCTGTCAATTTAAGAATTTACAGCCTGGAGAGTCTGCTTTCTGTACAGTATAAGAGAGGGGGCTGGTTACCAGCAGCGGCCGGCAGTTATAGGAGGAAGGGGGGCGGGCGGGAAGCACACTCACACTTTCACACACTTGCGCACGCATGCACGCACGCACGCACATCCATTAACAACACTCATCAACATTCAAACATACAGGCACGCACCAAACATTCATTTAAAAAGATCTCACACACACACATACCGTCAGCCTCGGAGGTCCTAGGAGGGTTGGGACTGCTGCCTTCCCTCACTGGCTGACCTTAGATCAGCCAATGAGGGAAGGCAGCAGTCCCAGCCTCGTCACAGAGTGGGATGGGATCAGTGAGACTGCGGACCCCACCCCACTCTGTGACAAGGTGTCACTGATTGACACTCGCCCTGGGCGCTTTAGAGCTTAAACCTGAAGCGCTCAGGTCAAATTCAATGGGTGATGCTTTCCTCGTCACCTGGGGGAGGGCCTCAAGGCACTTTTGCTGAGCCGAGGAGGTCACGCCCATAGGGGCTGTGACCTCTTCAGCCCAGCAAAGTTCAGCTCAGGCAGCCAGGAGTCTGCACAAATCTCGCATGTCTGCTCCTGGCTGCCTGACCTGAACATGAAGAGTGTCTGTCAGGCTGACCTTTGCTCAGCCTGACAGACACTCTTCATGAGGGGCAAATGGTGGTGGGGCATGGCCCCTCCGCCCTAAAGGACGGGCCGTGTCTGCTGGTTAAAGTAGTCATTGTGATATGCTCATGGTTGAAGCTTTCTTTTCTCGAGTGTTTAGTTTGTGATCTACAATTGGATGTGCTAAGGCCGTGTGGATTTCCTGCACTTGTCTCCTTGCACATGGGCTGAACTGTTCTCAAATGACCTATTTCTAGTGTTTGTTTGTCCATGTTCAGGTGCTTATTTGTCTGAGATACTTCTCCCCTGCTGTGATTCTGAAAACTGCTTGCCTAACCCTTATGCCCGGTACACATGTTTAACTTTCCCATTATTTCCCTTTCATTCCACTAATCCTTGGCTTTCACAATCTCAGTTCACAGCATTCTAGATCCTTGGCTCCTGGTTATTCCAAGCCTCTCTGGGTATGGTTTTTACTCAGTTTGTTTTGTCCAGGGCCCTGTCTCTAAGACTAACTGGTCCTGTATAAGACACAACCTCTATTTTTCCAGAAGCCCCAGCACAGCTGGTGGGCTGCTTGGCAGAATTTTTGTCTGATTGAGCCATAGCCAGGAACTAAAAGTGAGACATAAATTTCAAAGAGTGTTTTTGGATGCGTGGGGGACTCATTTAGCAATGGTATCAGTGTGCTAGCATGCTAGTCTACGTCAAGTACCAACTGCTGCAATACCAAGTAACCCTATGGGATGGGCATTCCAATGGCACTGAATCAAGAGGTTAAAGAAAGTTAATCTAGATCTTTGAGCGGGTGGAGGACTTGTGATCAATGGAGGCAGGTTGGATGTGGCAGGAGATAACTTGGGTTCAGCCAGGGGAAGGGCCATGGACAGATTTGTCCATAGTGTCAAGAAGGTCCACAGAGGTTGGTGGTAGACCATGACCAGGAGCCATCCTATTTAGTGGCAGTCAGGCCAGACACAGCATGAAAGGTTAGGGCATGGGTGTCAATGTCCAGGACTTTAGCAAGTGACTGGAAGGAGGAGAGATTGGGCGACCTAATGTCTAAGGATTGATCTCAAAGGTTTGGGTTTCAGTAGAATTTTCAAGTGTTGTGCCTTTTGAAGTGGTTTAGGTAGACAGACTCCGGTCCCTATGGAAGAGAATCCCTAGATGGCTCAAACAGGAGTGGGTAGACTGGAGTTGCAAAGAGGTGGATCTAGGGGCTTTCAATTAGGTAACCTAAAGTATTTCACTCTTTGGTTGGTTGTATCCTGAGAGAGTAAATGCTCATCCAATGTGGTCGGTAGAGAGGCTGCCAACATTTCAAGTATTTACCAAGCTTGAGAAGAAATGTGAAAATCATTTTGTGTTATTGGTAAAAAGATGGTAGTCAACTCTTAAGAAGGATATGATGCTTTCTACAGATATTACACAGGGACACACAAGTGGGATGAGCAGAGAGCCAAATAAGCAGAGAGCCAAATAAGTGGTACCTGTGCAGGTCCAGAGCCGGTAGGGTCATGTAGCAACATCACATAAGGTGAAGGGTATGATGAATAGCAGATTACGTTCCCAGAGATTTCTGAAATACCAGTTTGTTAAGGAGTATGGAGCAAACTATGGTGCCAAACGTGTCGGAGGCAGGCAAAGAGCAAGTTGCAGATTTTCATGGGAGTCTTCTTGGTGCGGATGTTTTTATAGAATATATTGAAATGAGTTGGCGAGGATATTATCAGTGACACAGGTGGTGGGGCACTTGAAGGAAATCCTTGCAAGAGTTTTCGTTAAGAGGGCGAGAAAGAAGATAAGGTGGTAACTGCGATGATCCTGGTCCTCCCACAGGTGGGTGGTTGGAACAATAGGGTTTGAGGAGAGGAGGGAGCCCTGCCTGTAGGACTAGGGTGAAGAGACGAGTTCAGTAGGCAGGAGTTACTAGGTAAAGATGGTTAAGGTTATGGTCTTCATAACGATACAATGACATAATGAAATAATGCAATTTGCAACAAAGAGTGTTTCTGTGTTTGGAATTATCAGGACCAAAATCCCCAGGCCCAATACTTCCAGTCCCAGAGCTACCTGGCCTCTACGAGAGGCTATAGGGGCTGGGGATGCGGCAAACAGCATCCCATAGCCCTACCCACCGCTTGCTGCAGTCTGGACAGGCACGAGCATGCCCATCACTCCTGCCCCACAACTTATTACACCAACCAGCGGTCCTTCCGACATTTTCCACCTGTACCGAGCAGATGCAAAATGTCTGGCTTTTTTTTCACCAACATGGTAAACAAGTGATCCAAAAAGGACCCGGTAAACCTGGCAGTGAGCAGTTATTCCCATTTTGTAATGGCTGGAGTTTGCAGCAGAGATGCCCTCTGATAAACGTAATAGTCAATGAACTTGTGAGTGCATGTTGTACTCATGAACATTTCCCAACCTCAGCTGGGTGAAGGGGATGGACAGTGTGGCAAATAACTGGGTGCACCCCAGGGGTATGGAGTACTTGCCTTAGTTTGCCCTTTGTTTTCCCTGAACTGTTTTTCTCATGAGCAGCACACGCTTTATGAACTAAGAGTAAACAATGAAGTCCACCACAGACAGATGAACAGATGAAGTAATGGAGGACGTGATGGGTCCGGTGGTGGAGGATGTACATCTGACTGTGATGAACAGATGATCAAGAAGCTGCTAGATCTGGCCATTTGTGAGGCCATGAAGGAGGTTAATGTATAGATATCGAAAGGAGAGGCAGATGATAGAGTTTGTGGGCAATGTAAAGGGTGTTAAAGGAGATGATGAAGCAGACGAAAAAGCAGGTAATGTGGTGACAAGATAGAGGTCATGGAGGGGATGGTGGTGGTCATGAAAAAGAGGTAGTAAAAGTGATGGGGGAGATGATGCAGGAGTGATGAAGAAGGGAGAAGGAGAAGTGGTGATGTAAGAGGTGAAAAGGTGATGAAGTATGTGACAGAGGAAGTGGAGAGGCTAGTGGATGAAATGATGGAGGTTTGACCAAGAAAGTGTTGGAGGATGTAAAGGAGATGATAAAATAAATAATGAAGGCAGTGATGGAAGATGTGAATGAGAGGATGATGAAGGCAGTGTAGGAGGAGAAGACAGAAAAGGTGATGAAGAAGTCAATGAATGGGACATTGGTCGGGTTAACTGGGATGATGTCATAGTAGGTGAAGGTGGTGGGTGTGTTAATGGAGCAGGTGACAAGGGGGATATAATGGAAGTCCCTTTATGAAGTCTCTGTGTCCAGCAAGTCTCGTGCTGTTCACCCTTTCTTACCCTCTTGAGGGTTATTTTTGGCTGCCAATGACAAAGCGCTCACTCACTTCCTCCTCTCACTCAGAGCTGGTATCAGTCAGCCTACAAGATAAGTGCTCAGCCAGAACAGGAAGCTGCTTTGGAGAGAGACAGAAGGGCAGGACCCGACCACAGAACCCACTGGGGGCTAAATGATAAGGCTCGGAAAGCATCTCATTGACCAAAGAAACACATTCGTGGACAGTAAGAAGTGTCACTCTCTGAGTAGAGAAACATTCAGACAGGCAGCAAGAGGGTGACCCTTCGTTACCAAATGGAACACAAGCCATCACCTAAAAAAAAGAGGCCTCTTGCTGATCAGAGACTCAAGTACAAGAGAAGCACCTCTCACAGACTATGGAAATCAGCACAGTAACAATCCAAGGGAGCCTCTCACTTGCCATAGAAACAGAGATATCGACAGCCACAAATGCCTCCCACTGATCATGAAAACATGTTTACATTGTACTCACTAATGGCTTCCACTGTCTGCAGCATGACACCGCCAATATGGGTGTTCCCTGTCACCCTCAGGGTAACAGGCTCTGCGTCAGGCCCCAGCTCCTCCACAAACACCATCAGCTCCCATGAAGAGTCTATTGCAGCCATATTGCGGCAGTCTACCTAGAATAAAAGCAGAGGGGGAAGCATGTGAGTTCTGAATTGCAATTCCATTTCTCAGTTCTGCAAGCAACATCTAGAGAAGTGGGTCCATTTCTGGCCTCCTCATCTGGAATACTGTCTCCAGACAAAGAGACCACATCTGGAGTGTTTTGTCTAGTCATGGAGGTCCAACAGCCATAATGTGTCCACTTTTGGTGGTAATATTTAAACTATTGCTTGTAGGTCTCAACTGGAGCAGTGTGTGCAACTTGGAGGAATGGTCGCATTTGGTATACTTTATCCATTCCTCAGGCCACGTCCACCGATTGTGAGGTAAAAAATTAAGTTTAGTGGGGCTGAACAGCCTCTGTCTTTATAAAGGTTATTTGGAGACGGTTTTTGCTCAAAACTCAAAAAGTTTTCTCTGTATACCCCAAATTGTGGATGAAAAAATCCCCTCTACCTTTCTTCCATGGGACCTCTTCTTACTTTCCATCTTCCACTTGTCTTCTCTTTCTGAGCACAGCATCAACATGTTTGGCATAATCGTTATTAATGTATTTCTGCCAATTGTCATGATTTCATTCCAAATTATCAAAATCACAACCACTCCTTCTTTGAAAGTCTTAGCTGCAACCTAACAACACTAAGGGTCTGATTTAGAGTTTGGCGGGAGGGTTACTCCAGCACAAATGTGACAGATAACCCGTCCGCCGTACTATGATCCACAAAGGTTATAAAGGGATCGTAATACAGCAGACAGGAAATCGGTCACATTTGTGATGAAGCAACCGCTCTGCCAAACTTTGAATCAGTCCCTAAATCCCTCTATCTCATCTGTTAGTCCCACCAACCATCTGCATGAACTCACATACCACTCCTCAATAATGATCACTCCTAACTCCTGTTAATGCAAAGCACTACAAAGAAACTGGAGTAAATGCATTGGATTGTTTTCTTGAGAGCACAGGACTAATCCCTATAAGCACTGCATTAACCACTAACCTTGGATTCCATTACAGCTTGTTAAAGAGCTTCACTACTTCGTCAGGGATAATAAGCATTGTAGTAAGTCAATTACACTACAATACAATGTTTAATTTGCAACTGTTGTGGCAGGGCTTGGTCACTAGATGCTGCCCTTGTAACCAGAGACTGTGCATGAGGTGGTCAGGGTACCGTGAAAGGTCTAGGTAGGATGGAGCAATGCCTTCATCTTCATTTGATCATAGGTAAATACATTATAGCCAAGCATTGACCCATATATCTGTCTTCTTGGATCTTTCTTGTGCATTCAACCACGTTAACTGGTCGAAGCTGTGGCAAATTTTATTGGAGTTTGGACTAGATGTTACTTTGGTCAATTTTCTAGCAGGATTACACTTGGATATTACAGTTAGGGTGTGATTTGGGCCCAACCATGAGTGTTCAGCCCCTCTGAGACTTGAGCGAAGAGCCCACCAAGGCTGCATCCTCGCCCTTATTGTGATAATGGCCAAAACATAATACGGATTTCATATGTTAAGTAGTGTGCTGGCGGTTTTGGTAGACCCTCTCTTGTTTAGAAACCATAAACCATTCGTAAAATGGCTAGATTGTGGGTGAAACATTATGATAGTTGTAATATCTGCACATGTGGGGAACTCCAAATTATGCGACAGCGGAGTACCAAATCATACGGCAAATAAAAGCAATTATGAGGCATAATTTGGCAAATTTTTTCTAGCACTACTTCATTATTTTGCCATTTTCAGAATTGATAATACTGTCTGCGAAAAGATTTCACCTCATTAGTACAAATTTAACAACCAAATACCTAAATAAGCAAATAAAAGATGACCAGTTAATCTTTGTGAATAGACTTCCAATCTGCGTGACGTGTGAACACTTAGCATGTTTTTAGAAACTTTTAATGTTTGAACTAAAACATTTTTTGTTAAAATCTGCAGATAATGCAGGAGATGAAGAATTACCTGGCACTTGTGGCAAATACTTTATTATACGAAAAAAAGCAGCGGCTGCAGAATCGCATAATTCCATTGACCCTGATCATAACTAAACCGAAGATCCAGCACCTGGATTTCCTAGGTGTGAGAACGATAGACCAGAAAAATCCAACTAGTAAAATCACTTTAGGTTTGGGCTGCAAGTGCGCCCTAACCCGGTCCCAAGCCGATCCTGATCCCCACTACCGCACAGGGGCGATGTAATTCTCCATCACGCCAGTCCACATGCTTCCTTGCCCACTGCCACTATCCCACCCTCTACCAGTGCTTAATTCGTGCTTGTTCTTTCCGGTACGTGGCACCAGCACTTATTTTTGAGGGCCGGCACTTTATTTTTCTGCCTAAAGCATTTACTGCGAGCAAAGACACGTGAGAAAGACGGAGGAAGAGAAAAACTAAAAAGCCTCACAAAGGGAGAAAGCAGCGAGAGTGAGCTGAAGGGACAGGGTGCGGCTGTAAATAGATTAAAGAGGTCTGAGATGGCTTCAGGATTACGCTGCCTCAGTATTTCGTACTCTCACATTTAATTGCAGGAGCCACGTGTTTGAGAGGAGAGCTTTGCGCACCGGCACCTTTTTACTTACAAAAGAAGCACTTCTCGCTACCCAGACCCTGGCTACCATTTACCATCAGCTAAGAGTGGCGGTTAATGGAACTGGCATGAAATTAGAAGTTCCGTGTGGACTTTTATGTGGAAAAACCATGTCTGCATGGCTATTTCTCATTCATTGTAGATTGTAGTATTTACGAACAAAATACCATGTGGAAAAAATATTTACAGCCTCACGATATCCCTGCACCTAAATCCACATTACTTGCACTTGGGGTTCAGGGGCAAGCACCATATGGCTTTTGATTCAGGAGCCGTCATGCGGAATAAATGTTATGATATATGTGAGCGACCTTCATGGACCGTGGCCAGTTTTATTGTCCCCATCTCTTCACCAGCGGGGGCACCTTTGTTGAGCAGTGATGTCACTTAGTAACTTGCGTAGCAGCTTTGAGTAATCTATTTCAGAAAACTGTACAGAGTATAGCTTTCTTGGTAAGGTTCAATTTATAGCTCCCCCAAAATCAGCAGGATGGCTCCAACAAGTAGTAGGATGTGGCTTGGATGAACAAAATGTAAGCTTACCACCTAAATCAGCAGGGATCGCAGGTGTGGGTCCAGAGGAATGTTCTTGGTCCCTAGGCAGTGAGGAGAGCTTAGAGGCAGCCTGTGACGTCCATGCTGCCGAGCGAGAGATACCCCTAACCGCAGCTGCACTACCCGACGTGGTGGAGAGAGGGGTGAGCTAAGTGCTACTAAGATATGTAACCACAGCGAGGGAGCCTGTTGTGAGGAGATAAACGACCGCTCTCGGACCGGGGACCCAGGGCGGCCCTGTGCGCAAACCCCCAAGCTGCATCCTAAAATGGGACTCCCCTATCCCCTGTGAGAACCATATAGCTTGCAAACCCAATTTGTGTCTGTCAGGAGAGAAAGAGGGTACAGTACTCATTAGGGCACCTACACCTGGCCTATCATTCAGTTGAGAGACGAGTGTAGTATAAAATGGCTGAACAGGGGTTACCTTCTCCTTCGTCCCTTGGGGGCGCCCCGGTTGGAATCTGGAGCCGGAGGGCACCGGTTCAGGGCTCCTACATGAGACGCAATGCCCAGCATGCAGTGGTGGAGTGCACACTCCGGCCTAGTGCGCCTGGAGTTCAGCACACCCTGGGCCCGGGTGCCAGCCGCTCGCCACGCCGGTGTGCCCTGGTGTGCAAGCGCAGCGTCTGTGTCCTCAGTCACTTAGCACGCTCTGCCAGGACGTGCACGGTCCGCTCCGCCGCCAGTGCCAGTGGATGTATAAGGCGTCTATGGCCTTGGTGTGTTCGCCACTCTCTGGGCTCTAAGACGCCTCAGCTCGCCCTTGTGCAGTTACTGCACTAGCTTCCTCCACCGTCTTCACTTCCCTTCTTTTTATAAAAGATGGGCGTCAACGGCATATTTATCAACTTCCTCTCTGTGTACCACTGAGCCCGCTTTCCCCCTCCGTGACATTTCACCTCAGAGGCCGGAAGTACCACGGGTATGTGGTTATAGGTGACGACGCTTTTGGCGGGGCACTGTAGCGGTGGGCATCGACTGGCGGTAACCTCTGAGGAGGGCAACACCACTCAGTTCTGACAGGGGTTCATTAGGGACGAGGCGAGGTGGGCAGCTCCAGTAACGCAAAACCGTGACGGGGTGAGGAACATTATTGGCTTTTGAATAGACACGAAATTGTCCGTTGAAGGGTGTAATTTGCTCAGCCTCTGGTATTTTTAAGGGCTAGTATTAACCGTTTATCCTATCTGTAATTGTGTGTTTTTGCAGTGTACGAAATGCACAGAGCAGCTCTCATCCCTTAGCGCTCTACCAACGTTATAACACACACTCCTAACTGTCAAAGCACACCGTGGGAGCTCTCTCTCGTGACGAAAGGGAGGCTTGCAGGTACAGGAGTAATGCGTTTAAGGACATATCCTCTGCAGGCCTCTACACAGGAAACAAAAAACCTACAATGTGACACTCTGGCAGGAAGCATTGACATAGTCACGTGGGCCTCACGTGCAGCCTGTGAAAAGCGCCCCGCTGCGGAGTGCTGAAACTGTAAGAGCAGGAAGACAGGGAAAAACACAGGCTATAGTCTAGGCCAGTGGTCTTCAAACTTTTTAATGCCGCCCCTCCACCGCCCGTGAAAAAAAAATCATCGGGCCCCCATCCCTACTTTTTACAATTATTCAATGAAATTGGCATTGTTTAAATATTCAGTTAAGTTGTTACTGTTTTAAAAATGCAATTACATATATGATGCCAAGCATATTAATTTGTTAAGGCAGGCCTTACCAATGTGCGAAAATACAATGCATATTATTCTGGTAAGGCAGGCTTTACCAATGTGCAAAAATATCCACAGTGTGATTATTAGACTTGGAGTGGGTGTTTTGAAGAGTATTTGGAGTCCTTTCCTTTTTGACACATACTCCCAGCTTGGATATAAATGACAAAACATGTTAGTAATGACCCATTGCAGAGCGGTGCTACTGCTCATTTTTGTCAGCTCAAAACAAAAACTTGTTATTAGCATAATGCTTCTTTTGGTCTGAGCCTGGTTGCCCCCCCCCCCCCACCCCTGGGATCACTTGAGGCCCCTCTAGGGGGGCCTGCACCCCCAGTTTGAAGACCCCTGGTCTAGGCACTGCTGCAGGATGTGCACTCGTAACAAAGGACCGTGTAATATTTTAGCTGAATAACCCAGGCCTCAAAATTCCTGGTGGTGGTCCACCACCATCACTTCTGGTGGTCTCCACCTAATGGGGATCTCTGCGATGGAAGTGCATCCGCCATATTGATAGATACATTTTCGTCACAACTCTGCTGACCTGGCCACCATTTTTTGGTCTTGCCTAGACAGAGCATGCACTGTCTCTTTGAGGCCTATCAGTGGGTTTACAGATTGCCCATTGAATACCATTAGCTGGCTTCATTGTCACTCTCATTTGCTAGCTTCTTATTGGTCAGCCATAGGTTTCCTTCCTCTTCATGTGTTTGTCCCTACCACAAAGCATGATCCCATTACTTGTGTCCTTCCACTGTTCATTTTTGTAGCTGCTACTTTTTTCTTTGTGTTTAGGCAGTCTGCCATTGTGCGTCTTTTTCAACGGTCTCCTTCATGTTCTTCTCCCTCCTCCGTGTTCCTCCCTTGCTGCTTGCACCCTCTCTCCGTCTCTTCCATTGTCATTGCTTGAACCACCCCACTGACCTCCCTCCATTGTTTGCCCGGACACACCTATAATATAAAAGTGCCATAATGTGGACAACGCTGGCCATGTCATATCACTTTTTTCATCCCACACGCTTGGTGTCCCATGCACTCCTTCCCACACCCCATTATGCCTCCTGCTCTGCCCTCTAGCTAACCCTAAAAAAAGCATAATCACGCAACCAGCACTGACTGTGTCACAGTGTTTTTTGTTTAACTTTCAGGCATGCACCCGCTCTGCCTCCATCACATTGTCGTTGTTTGCTGCCCACCTTCCTCTTGTTGTCATTGTTAACACCACCAACCCTCCCTCCTTTGTTTCCCCCACTGACCTGTCATAATAAAAAACAGCGCTATTACTTGGACACTGCTGGCTGTGTCATAGAGGTTTTTTTTATTGCCATACCTTTCGTGTTGCATGCCTTGCCTCTATGATGCCTCTTAACCAGCCATTCTTCCAGTAATAAAAAAGTGCAGTAATGCAGCAAGCGCTGGCAGTATCATAGTGCTTTTCTCTTAACTTTCAGCCATGCTGCACAGCAGCCACGCTGCTGTAAAACATGGCTAAAAACATTAATAAAGCCAATACCTTAATTTGGTAAGACCGATTAGCTTTGCCAATGCTTTTTTTTTTTTGTCCTGCTAGAAATTTTATTTTGCTTTTTAGGGGGAGCACCCAAAAAGATTGTTTGTTTCTATAAAAAGGAACTAACACTGGCCCATGAGTCCACAGAGTTTTCTCCCCATAAATCAGGGACAATTGTTTTCCTCACCCAGATCCACCACTTCTCGGATGGCAGATCCGGGCAGAGAAAATCCTATTGTGTTGCCACTGCCACTATGATCTGTTGGTTCTGAGACAAACAGGTTGCCATGTTGAGAGTTTGAGACATGGGAGTCAGGTGAGCTTCTGCCATTGGAAACCCGACAGTGCCCTACCTCTAAATTAGGCAGGGAAAATGTGCGTTTAGTGGTCTACCAAAGTCTAAATTCCTCCCTTGGTATCTATAGAGAATATAACATTAAAGCTCTGTCATCCCCCAAGTTGTCACTTCATACCTCATATAAGGGCAAATTTTAGCTGAGTAAGATCTATGGAGCAGGTTCAGATATCCACCATAATTAATAAGAAATCATGCAGCACAGCTACCCACCTTGATGAGCTGCGCTGCATGATAGGGAAAGGGCAGGAATGACCAGTACTTAACATTGTATGGCGCATTCCTGTCTTTTTCCTGCACTGGCACATAATGTGCTGCCTAGCGCCAATGCAGACACTCTTGCACCAAGGTGCAAGGGTGCCTGTTTTGTAAGAAGGATTGTTTTTGTGCAGGAAGGGACACCTTCCTGCACAAAAACAATCCTGAAAGGCATTTTCTTCTTTCTCTGTGAGGTACAGAATGAGGCACGCATTGAAAGAGGAAGTAATGAGGAGAAATAAAGATACTTCTCCTCGTTACACCTCATCTGGGGAGGTGTAGTGTTTTGACCGATTCCCAGGTCTTCCAGTAATGGTAAATCTGGGAATATACCAAAATCCATGGGTGGATGTGTGGGAACACTCATGCTCCAGCCTGGAACACCTTCCCAGATCAGGGTAACACAACACAGTGATTTGTGCTGCGTTGCGTTACTCTAGATTTATCAGGCCACACAAGGCCACCTTGCATGGCTTAAAAAATGTAACTTGAGAGTTGCGTCACTCTTGCGCCTTGTTGCGTGGTGCAAGAGCAATGCAACTCTTTGACAAACATGCCCCAGAATCTTTATGAGCATAGGTTGCCCTTTAAGAGTGGATTTTTTTGTCAGTCGGTGAAGCCAGTGATGTTATATCATTCTGGTTTGCTTCCAGTTGCTGCTAAAGGATTGAGTTCCTTCTGTCTACAGGTCGAGGTCTCTACTCTTGGCTATACCATCCTGCTTCCGACTCCCAAGTTCAGATAACTGGGATTGTTCTCAGAGCTTGAACTTCCCTTTCGTGCCCAGACCAGGATTTGTGTGGTATGGAGCCAAAGCTTAAAATTCACCCTGTTCTCAGACGACACAGGCAGCTTCTGCCCTTCGAGGTGAACTCCAAACGTCAGTGTCTCAGATTTAACCTTGGTCTTGTTTTGGCGTATGTACCGACCTTCTGCATAGCTATGGGGGGCCCGTTGGGGCTGGGCCAGCCGTTATTAATGTTTGCTACCCTCAAGTAGTCCTGGCAAAAGGCAGGGCATCGTGGGTCAAGATGTGGTGCCTGTAAAATAACTGTTTTTCTCATTTTTAGAAATACCTAGCCGGATATAAATACAGCATATGTGCTAAAGAGCAAACTCATTTTGCATTCTGAAACAATTTCAAAATACCAAATATTTCCTTTCTATTTTGTATTGCTTTTCTAACAATAAAAAATAAACAGAAAGAAATGGAGCAGCATTTCTACAAAAGAAAAATGTTTTCTTCACTTTGCTTTTGATGCACTTCTTCATCCGCAAACAGGTCCCGTACAATTTCATAAGATATGACTATGATATCACGATAACAATTCTGCCAAAATGTAATTTATGCAGAGTGGAACTGTTTGCTTTGGGCTTGCCAGCTCTTTCTTCTTGAAACGAGTTGAATTATTCTTTGAACAAAAATACATTTTCAAATCTTCTTGCTTTATCCTTCTTAGACCACCCTCTCATTGCCTTTAGCCACATTTGTGTGTGATTTCCAGGGTCTTTATAAGGCGCACTGCCCGGGGCTGTGGTGGTGCACGTTTAACTGAGTGCACTAAGTGCAGACCCAGTAGAACTCACACCTGACCTGAGGGTGGCGCACTAGTGAAAGGCGTACCAGCTGTTTGAATCATCCAGAGTGTTTTTCACTTTGTAGGTGACAATGGTGCCTGCCTTTAAAAAGGGAACAAAGATCCTCTTTCAGGCGGGTAAAGATAATGACTACACCCCCCCCTGCAGGGGAATGTGTGGAGGATCTAAGGGACCCTTTTTCTGCTCTTAAAGGGTTGTCCTCTTTGTGGCGCACAGTCAGAGCACCCACTCCGAGCACCCCTTCAAAAATTTCCTTTGCCTCTGCGCCTGCATCTATAATAGTCTAAGGGTGCAGAGCCAAAGTGTTCCGTCATTTACATGGGGCCAAATCCCCAAGAAAATGAAGGAACACCTCCTGGGGATTGCACTGGTGCATATGTAGCACTGATGCTATCTGTATTACAGAAAAGGCTGCACAAGCGTCTGCTGCCCCTTTTGTAATACCAAAGTGCTTCAGGGTTCCCTTGCAGTTTCAGCCGTCAGGCTTCTTCCATTCTTCACATGACCCCCATTTCCCTCTCTTTTTACTGATATTGCTTTGAACCATTCTTAAGATTGTATAAATGTTATAAATAAAAATATCACAGTAAGAGTGCTCCAAACTTGAGACCCAGACACTAGGAAAAAGACACAGAGGCAATGATACAGGATCACTGATGTCGGGGCACTATGACAAATATACAATAATAGGATTGGGGCACTGACATTGAGCATTGTACGTTTCACTACACACCCCAATGGACCTGTGCACATCCATAAGGTTAATATTTTATACATGGATACACTAGAACACTGATACTACTTCATTGATAGGGGCAGACTGACAGAGCTACATTGGGACACTGTCACTTGAAGCGTAACAAGGACACCAGGGGCCTGATTTACAAACTGCAATTCATATTATGTAAAGTAGTACTACAGTAGTACTAATTACTTGCTATAAAATGAAGTTCACAAACCTACAAGTGTAAATCTGCACCTCCAGCTCTCATATATTTTATTTGGGGAGATCTTCACTCATGTAAGTTTACTACTTAGTAAAACACCTTCTCCATACTTATACCCTTTCATATTATATCATTTACGCCATCTAAAATTATAGTATTACCAACAACCCTCATGACATGCCAAATCAAATCATTTGTGAGAACACAGTGCATGGTAGTGTGGTGAGTTGTACTTAATGTACTGTAGCTACCATGTTCAGTACACTGTGTATGGAGGTGTGCAAGTTATAGTAATTTGAAAGTGTTCCGTAAATTATAAATGCAAGGTTTAAGTTTAGAATTTTTACATGTTGTGTAGTTTAAGTTTGGTTTGTATAGAAAGAATAAATACAGTTTTCCCAACTATAACAAAGGTTTAACCTTTAGTGTTTCCATTTAATTTGAATGTTTTTTGTTTAACAAAAGTATGTTTCAAATCTTAGAGTCCAGTGATGTTGAGTGCAGTGTTAAGTGGAGTGTCGTACAGTAGAGTGGAGGAGAGTGTCGTATAATGTACTATTTAGAGGAGTACGGTTGAGTGGCATTGCAAACAGTGGACTAAAGTTTTATAGAGTGCAATGGCATGTTGTATAGTACAATGGGGTGAAGCACACAAGAGTGGACAGGCGCAGAGTTGAGTAAGCTGTCATAATTTGGGTAGGCGCCTTGTACAGTACAGAGGAGTGGTGTGTTGTAGAATGTTGGAAAGTATTGTAGTGTGGAGTACAGTGTTGTACAGTGGAGTGTATGGGTGTAGATTGTAGTAGAGGGTTGTACAGTGTAGAGTAGCAACATAGAGTGGAGTACAGTCTGGTATAGTGGCACATAGTGTAGCAGAGTCTTGTAGAGTGGAGTAGAATGGGGTAAAGTGTTCTGAAAGTGGTGTAGAGAGGAGAGGAGTCCAGTGGAATGGCATAGTGTAGAGATGAACATCATGTTGTAGAGTTACATGGAGTGAACTGGCATAGCATACAGTGGAGTAAAGTGTTGTAGAGTGAACTGGTGTGTTACACAGTGGAGTGAACTGGCGTGTTGTACAGTGTTGGAAAGTGTTGTACAGTGGAGCAGAGTGGAGTGCCACAGAGTGAATTACAATGTTGCACAGTGGAGTGGTGTGAAGGAGAGTAGTGTGTGTTACAATATGGTAGAGTGGAGTGGCACAGACTGTCATTTGAGTGGTATAGAGCAGCGTACAGTGGAGTGGTGTAGAGTGCAGTAGTGGAGTACAGTATAGTAGTGCCTTATACAGTAAAGTGGAGTGGAGTGGCATAGAGGGAGTTGCATAGAGTGGCACAGAGTGGAGTGGAGTGCCATACAGTGGCATAGAGTAAAGTAGAGTGCTGTAGACTTGCATTGACAGGAGTACATTGTTGTGCAGTGAAGTGCTACAGAGTGGAGTATATTGTGGTAGGGTGGAGGAGGGGTGTCTACTGTTGTTGAGAGGAGTACAGTGTTTGCTGAGTGGAGTACAGTGGAGTGGGGTAGAGTGGAGTTGGGTAGAGTGGAGTGGCTTACACTGGAATTGCTTAGAGCGGAGTAGTGTAGAGTGCAGTAGCGTACAGTGGAGTGGCGTACTGTGGAATAGCTTACAGTTGAGTGGCAGACATTGGAATGGCCTAGAGTACAGTGGCATAGAGTGGAACAGTACATAGTGGAGTGGGTAGATTGGAGTTATGTACAGTGGATAGCTTAGGGTAGAGTGGCGTAGTGTGGAGTGGCGTAGAGTGGAGTGGCATTGACTGGAGTGGTGTAAAGTGGAGTGGTGTACCGTGGAATAGCATATAATGGAGTAGTGTAGAGTGGATTGGTGTAGAGTGGAGTGAATGGTGTACAGTTGAATAACATACAGTACAGTTGCACACAGGGGACTGGGTTTGAGTCGAGTGGCATAAGTTGGAAGAGTGTACAGTAGAGTAACTTAGAAACTAAGAATAGGCTAGAGTGGAGTGCGTACAGTGGGGTAGCATAGATGGGAGTGGCGTAGAGTGGAGTGGCGTAGACTCGAATAGTGTACAGTACAGTGGCAGAGAGTGGAGTGGTATAGACTAGAGCGGTGTACAGTGGAATTGCATACAGTGCTGTGGCGTACAATGGAGTGGGGTAGAGTGTAGTGGCATAGAGTCGAATAGTTGAGTAGCTTAGAGTGTAGTTGCTTACAGTGGAATAGCGTATAGTGGAGTGGCGTAGGGTGGAGTGGCGTAGACTGGAGTGTTATACAGTGAAGTGGGGTAGAGTGGAATAGCATAACATAGAGTGGTGTAGAGTGGAATAGGGTAGAGTGGATTGGCGTAAAGTGGAGTGGCGTAGAGTGGAGTGGGGTAGAGTGTAATAGCGTTCAGTGGAGAAGCATAGTATGGAGTGGCAGTACAGTGGAGTGAGGTAGAGTGTAGTGGAATAGTGCAGAGTGGAGTGGCGTATGACTTGCGCACCTCCGTACGCCATGTTCTGAACTCGCTAGACAGCCTACATGAACTACATCTCACCTTGCAACCATGCACAGTGGTTTCATATGTTATGTAATTTGAGATGTCATGACTGTTGCTATAAATGATATGATTTAATGTGGTATAAGTGATGTAATAGGAAAGGGTTTGAACTGTGCATGGGGAAGGTGTGAGTTCATGTAGTCTGACTAGGTATTTCACAACACTTTGTACGGAGGTGCGCGATTCATAGTAAGTTTTTAGTGGGACACAAATTATAACTGTAAGTTATAACTATAACTTTTGAATTTCTAAGATTTATGTAGTTTAAATTGGTTCAGTATTGAAATAATAAATTATGTTTTCCTAATAGTGACAACCTTAAACCTTTGTTAATTTCATTGAAGTTGTATGTTTTTTTCATTTTTGTTTTCGAATTTCATAATGTTTATTATGCTAGCAATTCTTTTTAATTGTGTTTTTGGTACCATAGTACTTCTGAGGTAGTTCAAATTTCATTATGAAAGTCAGTGTGGTCTGCACAACGGTTTTGCTTTTCTTGATAGTACTGTGGTACCTCCCTAGAATTTAAAACTGACATTAGCATCATACCATTATTTTTTATTTCAAATGTGGATCCAGAGTTTGATGGCTAGTTTTCTTTTCAATGGTATATGTGGTAGTATTGTAACTGTAGGCTGTGTTTTTGAACTATACAGGTACGAAGATAGTTATGCAGTAGTATAGAGATACTACTGAGGTACTTTTGCTTTTGTACAACATACTTTCTTTGGCTTACATCTCTGTCAGTTGTAGGGAACAGGATGTTATACCTGTAGGAAAGTGGCATGTTTCAAGCATAGTTATCCCCACCTTTTGCCTGATATCAGTTTGTTTAGACTGTAGTTCACTGGGGTCCTGCTAACCAGAACCCCAGTGACTGAGCTCTCTCCTCTAAATGTGGTTGCTGGTAAACACTGGTGCCCCCATGTAAGTCCCTAGTATATGGTACTTAGGTACCAAGGGCATTGGTACACCAGGGGTCCCCTATGGGCTGCAGCATATATTGTGCCACCCATGTGAGCCTATGCAAACTGTGTCTGCAGGCCTGTCATTGCAGTCTGTGTGAAATGGTGCATGCACCCTTTCACCACCAAACCTGGTTGCTGCACTTAGACATTATAAGTCACCTCTCTGGTAGGCCCTTAAGCCCAGGGGCAGGGTGCATGTCTCTAAGTGTGAGGGTACCCCTGCATGAGGAGGGTGCCCCTATAGACCCCAGGACAATTCCTGGACTCTGTAAGTGGGGGGAAGGCATTTTAAGGTACGTAGTCGACACTGATCGACACAAGTGGTCCAGCTACATAATGGCTTCTCCGAGCCTAGGCATGTTTGGTATCAAACATGTTGGAATAATGCAACTACACAAACTCCAGTGTTAGTTGCATTATACCATGTACTCTGGGGGTTCCTTAGAGGATGCCCCAGTTCTGCCTGTGCAGCCTTACAGGGTCTAGCTGCCAGCCCATACTGCTGCTGACATCAGACACTATTCTGCCCTCCTGCTGGTGAGCCAGGCTCAGGCCGGAGAGGCAGAACAGAGGAATTCCTGCAAGGGAGAGGTATGACCACCTTCCCCTGTGTATTATGTGTCCAAGGGCTGGGATGGGGTGGCCTCTGAGAGCCACCAGACTGCTTTGAAGGGCACATTTGGCGTCCTCCTTCCATAATCCATTTTGCACCAGTTCAGGTACCCCCGGTTCCTGTTCTAGTGCAAAACTGCACAAAGGACAGGGGAGTGACCACCCCTGTTCAGCATTTCCCCTAGGGAGATGCACAGATCTCTGGCAGGTGGCCACTTGATTCTGACATATTGGAAATAAGATGTGCAGAGGCCCCTACGGGCATCTGTCTGGTTAGGCCAGGTAGACCACATCCCTGACACCCTCTGATAGGTGGATCACTTTAGAGAGTGATCATCCCCATTTTAGGGTTACTTAATGGCCTCCTCGTGGGCGGGTCCTCAGATTCATTGAGCAAGACTCGCCAAAGAACTCTCTGTAAGACATCTTCTGCTCCTGGCCTCTGGAACCACTGCTGGTTTGCTTTGGAACCAAAACATGTCTGCTTCTGCTGGGAAGACTTCCATTGCAACATTGTTACTCCAGCTCCTGCAAGAAATCTGCAACATCCAAGGCTACGTATCCTCCACATTCACAAGGACTGTGTTTGCACCAGGAAAGACGAAGGAATTGCCCTTGGAGTGAAGAAGTCACTCCCATGCATCCGCAGGCACCTCAAGACAACATTGAATGGCTGGTGGGGTTTGATGTCCATGGACATCTGAAGGTCCTGCTTTACAGGTGGTGAGTCTGTGGCCTCCTCTGGGACCTGCTTGTCTTCTAACCAACTTGGGAGACTGTGAACCCCTGCTCCTGCCACTGGACTGGAACCACTGTGCACCACAACTGTTATACTTGCCAATGCTTGTTGACCCTTCATCCAGGAGATCTTCAGTTGCCAAGAAGCCCTTGCACCCAGCACTCTGCAATGTGAAGGTCAGCCTCTGTCCTGCAACTCCTGCGACGTGGGACTTGTTTTTTTGTGCTGGTGAGACCTCCTTGTGATTCCCTGTGTCCATCACCTGTGGGTCACTTGTAGGAGCTCCATCAATGTCTGGTGGCCTTCATGTGTGCTGAGGGCCAGCCCTGACTCCCCATCCTGGGTAGAGTTTCCTGGACCTTGCTGGTACCCAAAACTTTGCAAATTGTGCAGCAACTCTTGCTCGCATTTGCCAGTGCTTGTTGGTGACCTGGCTGTCCACTGACCCCCCTGCAATCTGGCGACCACTGATAGACAGCTAATAGGTGACTCCTGGGATCTTTTGCAGCTCCTGGACGCCGCAGCTGGACTTCTTCTCCCAAAGACTTGCAGGAACTTTACCTTCAGGAGGGTGGGCATTGACACATGCACCACCTAGGCACCTCCAAGGGTACTTGACTCTGTCCCCTTTCTTTGTAGGTCCTCCACATCCAGAATCCATCCCCGGAGTTCTACCGCCTGGTCCATGGATTGTGACAGCAGCTGGACAATCCGTGGCATCCACTGACTTCAGAGAGAGTCCTTTCTCCCCTCTTCATTTGGGTCACCGGTGTAAGTACTCATGTCTTCTGGGTATCCTGGAGTAGGGGCACTCTCCATCCATCCTCTTGTCTGCTGGTTTCCTCGGGGTCTACTGGGAAGGGTACTGAATTCTACAAACTTCAACCACTACTCTCTGTGTTAGCCTATGGGACAACTGGGTGGGTAACTACCTTGTACCTGGTTGCTGGGGACACTTACTGTAGTTACCTTTGGTGTTTCTATCTGCCCCCAGCCCCTAGCTAACTACCACACTTACCTTGGTTGAGGTCACTGTTTCATATTCCACCTTTTTAGTAAATGCTTTGGCCCTCCCACAGGGCCCTGTGTATTTTTATGCTATTTCCCATGGTTATTTTGTGTCTATAATGTGTGTAGATATCTCCAGAGGGGTATATACCAATGCTAGTCTGGTAGTAGTGTTGTAATAAAGAATTCTTTATTTTTGCAACACTTGCATAGTCCTTTCTTGTGAATGAGTTATTGTGTGACTATTGGGGTACTGCAAGTGCTTTACATTCCTCCTGGATAAGCTTCAGCTGCTCACCTCAGATACCTCTAGAGAGCTTTTGCCATCTGGACGCCTAGTCACAATCACTAAGGGTTGCCTAGACTCAATATAGGGTGCCACACCATAGGTGTACACCATAAACTGACCCAGCCATCTAAAATACACCTTATCCCCATTCAACGTGATACCTTCAAAGGAGAAGGTTGTTCTCTTTGGAAGAGGGAAAATCTTTTTTTTCAAAAAGCTACCTTGGAAGTTTTGGACAACTGCAATGGATGAAGAAGATGATCCTGTGCTGTTGCGACGGAAGAAGATGAGGTGGTGCAAAGGAAGAAACTGAAACACTCCATTGTATGGGATTTATATTTTCTTTGCCAACCAGAGGGAAAAAATGTTAATTCCAAACTTGTTAGATGTAACCTATGTAACACAGTTAAGGGCAAGAAACAGAATAACAAATCTCCTGAATTAACTAACTACAACCGATAAGTACCATTTCTGAGAACAGCCATAGAGATCCATGCAAATATGTACCTGTTTTATGTAGAAATATATAGATCTGACGATAAGGTCTAATTTTCAATGCCTTTGAAGAAGAATTAGAGCTCTATTGCTTTCCAGCAGTCAGATGAGTATCTATGGTTGTTGGTGGTATTTCATATTATTTGGCTGTGTTTATAGCCCACTTTGTGTTATTTAACCAATCACAAAATGCTTTACTTTATTATGTATCTAGTTTTCTATTCATTTTCATTGTCATTTGACCTGAAATGTGTGTTTCAAATGCCTTTCTAATGTTTGTTAAACGTCATTGCTACAGACTAGGCTATTTATTTTCTTACCTCATTTTGGTGTTTGGTAGTATTGTGCTAAATTAGTAGCCATAATTATATTCAATCCAATAATTATTTCCTTTCAAAATGTATTTTATCTTCTCAAATATTTGTCAGAGGGAAAAGTCAAAGTGGTCTACTGTAAATGCTACTAGGTTTGAGAAAACTCGAACACATGTGAACAAGGCAGTCTCAGATTTCTTTGCAATCATGCAATGTCTTTCATTTTTCATTTGAATATAAAATATTCTAATGCAGCACTGTATCATCCTGATGGTGTACATTTTACAAGCTATGGAAACCATATTTTCATTTCAAACCTAAAACCTTTGCTCAACAAACATACATAAATATGTTTAGTTAAAATAACAACAAAAGCTCTTTTAAGAGCCACCCTATATTATGTCTAATTGTATTTTGTCATATATAAAGTCTTTATGTACTTTTCAAACATTACTGTGGTAGTTGCTAATTATACAAAAGTACCAGAGTACATCCTAAACGTCTTAAAAAAAATATCAACCAATAAAAATACTTTTCCCAAACTCTACTGAGTTTGCTAAACTGACTCCTGTCTTCCTATACATTACAAAAAGAGTAATAGATATTTGTCATATGAAAACACAGAACAAAGTAGGTTTAAAGAATGTGGCTGCCTTTTCATTTTGCATGGGTTTTCATTATTCAATAATATTGTGTTTCGTCATCGCCATGTACCACGGTAGACTGTGGCCCAATACATCAGTAAGTTTTGACCCTTATTACATAAAAACAACTGAACCAATTCAGATCAAATATCAAAAAGGTCACTTTCCACACCACAATCTATATTCCTGCCAAATTTCATGTTAATCCATTCAGTGGTTTTGTTGCTAAGGGCCAGATGTAGGTAGCTAAAAAATAGCGAGTCGGAAATTGCGAGTCGTTGCGACTCGCAATTTCCGACTCGCAAACTGGTATCCAACAAGAAAAGGTGACCTAATTTTGCGACTCGCAAATGAAGTCGCACCGCAGATTGCGAGTCCGCTGTTTGCGAGGTCGCTTTTTGCGACCTTGCTAAAAATGGACACGCAAATTGCGAGTGGGTGTCGCAAATTGCGACTGTGCCGCAAATTGCATGCAGGTGCAGCAGAACAGTCTGGAAAACACTTCCTGGCTCTTGCTGATGACATCACAGCCAGGAAGTTAACAAATACACCTGAGCGGAGGGAGGACCACACCCATTTCTAACTGCTGAGCAACCACCTGGAGGAACAGCAGCAAGAATGGAAGACTCTGGTAGGAAGAGAAAACTGAAGTTTTCAAAAAAAAGGAACTGGAGGTGCTGACAGACGAATGCTGCCAGCACCATGACCAGCTATTCGGAAGGGCTGCCCTGAGTGTGCCAGAGACAGAAAAAAGGAGGATCTGGAATGCCATCCAGGAGAAGGTCAACGCCATAGGGGTGAGCCACAGGAGTATAGAGGAGACAAAAAAAGAGATGGTATGACCAGCGCTCCGGGACCAAGGAGAGGGTGGCAGAGCGCCTCTGGGAGATGAGGGGCACAGGAGGAGGCCCATCCACCGTCCCACCACCCACACCCATGGAGGAACTTGTGGAACAGACCCTTGAGCCTGAAGCAGTGGCTGGAATGGGAGTGCTGGACACGTCAGCGCCAGGGATATCAACAAGTGAGTACGATGAAACATGCATGTACACCCATGTCTGCCATACCCCCACCCACCCAGTACACAGCAACATGCACAACCAAATTAGCTCCATTCCAGACTTGCAACCACCAGAATGGTGCCTTATGGGCAATGTAGTTCAGTAGTCAGCTGATAGGCAACAGTTTATTAGGAGGCATACAACAGATGTTAGATACTGACAGTGTGTTCCCTATGTCCCACAGGTCTCCCACAAGACACCCCCACCAGCCAGTCTGTCCAGGGTCCAAAGAGCAGCCAACAGGCAGCACAGGAGTCAGAAGCAGCCACTACAGGGCCCAGCACCACCCAACCACAGTCCCCTCCAGCTGCACCAATGGACATTGTGGATATCGACACAGCACCCGGTCCCAGCCACAGTGTCATCCAGCAGGACCCTGAAGCTCCACCGCGTCGCAGACGCAGAGTCCATGTCCCTGCAGTGTCCCAGGAGGATGTAGGTGACTCTTCTATGTCCACCACAGAGGCAGCCCTCATCAGTGCTCAGCGCCTCCAGACAAGGCAGATGAGAGTAATATCAGGGGCAATGCAACGTATGGAGCGTAGTTTCACCACAGGGCTGGCACAGGTGAACACACAATTCCAACGCCTGAACGATAATGTCGGTGACCTTGCACTCTCCATCCGTCAACTCGTAACTGAACTAGTGTCAGAGAGAGAGAGTGCAAGGCGCCGTGAGCGGCAACTCGTACACCGGTTGGACCGCATGGCTGCATCAATCGTCCGCCTGGCAGTCAACACCACAGGGCTGTCACGCCGTACAGTTAGTTTGCAGGTGGACTTGGGCCACTTTGCAGGGGATGTGGCTCGGGGACTGGGTCGCATCAGCCATGCTGTGGACATGCTGGAGGCAAGACAGGTGGCTAGGGGCACAGCAGACACACCTCAGGATAGTGAGGAGGGGTCCACTGTCAGCAGTGCATCTGCCACGGACACACGAGTCCTGAGGCATGGCAGTGCACGTCAGGGGTCTGCTGACACACCGGGCACTAGCCATGCTGGGCATCCCAGGCAGAGGAGTTGAGCCTATGCACTGCAGGACACTTGAGGCACATGAGGTGAATGTGTCCTCAATGCAGGTGGACATTTACAGCCCCTTCACAAAAGTTCAGTTCATCATTACTTAGGTTCACTTAATAAAAGTTCTTGTTTGTTCCACTTCACAACTGGGCTCTTTGTGTGTGACATTAGTGTGTGTGGTGACAGTTAGCACGTACTTTCCAAAGTATTGGTTTGCAATGTGGTCCCGTCTCTGTTGCTCGTCATCCTCCGAATCTGGGTCTACAGGGGTGAGATGTAGCCCACGTCTGGTGGCAATGTTGTGCAGCATAGCGCATGCGCCAACTATCTTGAATGCTGTTATTGGGGCATACTGGAGCGCACCTCCACTTCTGTGGAGGCATCGGAATCTTGCCTTTAACAGTCCAAAGGTCCTCTCTATGACATTTTGGGTCCTCCTATGTGCACTGTTATATTGCCTCTCATTCTCATTGCTGGGTGTTAAGTATGGGGTAAGTATCCATGGTCGTAGCGCATATGCATTGTCACCTGTTTGGCATAAATGGACAATGTTAGCAGGGCATGGATGGTTTCTACAGTGACCTGTGTGTATGGCTTCAGGGTGTATTCAGCAATACCTAAGAGATATCCGTCTCCAAACTCCCCACGTTCTAGGCGTTGGTGTATCCCACTGTGCCTGAAAATGTAAGAGTCATGTGTACTCCCTGGGAATTTGGCTACCATGTCAGAGATAACATAATGGACGTCACATACCACCTGGATGTTTAGTGAGTGGGTACACTTCCGGTTGCGGAACAGATATTCCAGATTTGCAGGAGGGCATATTTGTATATGTGTCCCGTCTACACACCCTATTACATGAGGGAAGTTTACAATGCTGTAGAATTCCATCTTGGTGCTGTTGATTTCTGCCTCATTCCTGGGTAGGTATATGTATCTGGACATGTGTGTGAGTATGGCATCTAAGAAACATCTGAAGAACCGTGAGAGTGCACTTTGGGATACCCCACCTGCCACAGCAATGACCCCCTGATAGCTACCCGAGGCCAAGAGGTGCAGTGAGCATAGCACTTGCACATGTGTGGGGATGGCGCTGCCGCGCAGAGTCTGGCGTTGCAGCTGCGGATTGAGTAGATCTATTAATTCTAATGTTGCTGCACTGCTGAGTCTGTATTTATCATATATCTCCTCCTCTGTTTGTTGGAATAGTGTCTGCCTGGTTCTGTATATCCTCTCCTGTCTCTGGCTCCTCCTCCTCCTTTGATGTGCGGCGTGGACTCTCCTCCTCCTTGCTATCACTTATATCTCCGCCATCTTGCGTAACCCAGATGCCTTCTGGGTCTCCTTTTATACTTTGGTTCTGGTTACCACCTACTCTGACTTAGTGGTAAATTGGGTGTGCAAAATGGGCTTTTTGCGACTAGTCGCAATTTGCGAGTGGCTTTTTCATATGGTTTGCGACTCGCAAATTGCGACTTCCTATTTGCCGGTCGCACAATGGGGTCGCAAATTTTGCGTGTCGGTAATGGCTCGCGTCGCAATTTGCGATTCAGAAATGGGGTTTTTGCATCCCATTTCCGATTTTGCAGGGTCACAAATTGCGATTCGGGCCATTTGCGACTCGCAAAATTTTGCTACATCTGTCCCTAAGTGTGTTCAAAAAGTCTATCGAAAATGCACTGGTGGAAAAATGTGTTTTCGGATCCCCTTTTTCTTTGCACCCCCTTAACTAATCACAACAGAACTTTGCATCATCAGCCAAAGTAGAAAAAGAATAGGTCTGCAAAGTTCACTGAAAAAAACAAATGTTACCAGACTTCATAGTTAGGTTCTGAATTAGACGCACAAACCATAGAAAGTCAGCTATTATATTTAGAGTTATTTCAAGTAACTATAACTGTGCCCTCGGTAACTCGTACAGTTTTCTTATAAAAAATGTCACTGCAAATGTTGCAGTGATATTATCAATGATGCCATAAAAGATGTCATGAATGATGTAATATGTGGGGTGATCTGTGCATGGCGAGGAGGTGAATTATAATTACCTTAGAGCACAAGTTATAGTTATTTGAAAACACTATAACAGATGAATTTCTGTTATTTTGTGTGTGTAAATATAACGTCCCTCTAACCTTTCTTTTTTTCAGTGAAGTTCTGAGTTTTCTAAATGCTAATTCCTAACTGTAACGTTCCTGTAATTTTTAGTTTTTTCAGTGAATTTCTATGTTTTTTAAATGCAGTCGGGGATATCCTTAGGGCCTGGCCTGCAGCTAGGCCCTGTAGCCAACCCCTGCATGCATGCAGCCCCAAGCTGCGGGTTGGTCAAAGGGGGTGGCTGGGCCTCCATGTGCTGCCAACCCCATGGCACGCACAGCCTTTGGCCGTGCTTGTCAGGGTGTTGGCTGCAGGGTCTGGCCTGTGGCTAGGCCCTGCAGCCATCTCCCTGGGTGCATCCAACCCCTGCCACACCTAACCCCTTGTGGGGTTGGTAAGTCTGTGAGTGGGTGTATTTTTCTTTTTCAATGGGTTCTGGATCCAAGCATTTACACTGGGGGTCACGCTGAGTGTCATGGTGGATCCGAAGAACTGAACTGAAGAACTTGGGAGCCTCATTTGCAAGGCCTTTGTGCCACTGTTGCGTCATTTTTTTTCACACAGTGGTGGTGCTAGCAGTGCTCTACACTGCACCAGATTTACAAACAGATGCATTGGGTCAAATGCGTTAGTTTGTAAACCTTTGCATCACAATATACCTGTACCAGGGTTAATGTATGCAGGATGGGCGTTCCCACAGGAAAAGCCACGCAGAACTGGGTCATTCTGCGACTTGACATCGTCAGAATTTTACCACCAGCTCAGAGCAGCGCTTTTCTCCATGAGGACCTCCTCGCATTGCTGGAGTAGCGCATTTTTTTAGACTGGTCCAGCAATGCATGAGTTTAGCGCCAACAGATTCGTCAGCATTTCTGATGCATCTGTGAAAACGTGCATTATGGAGCTCTGTATTGTAAATGCAGCGCATCAATGGCATCACTAGGGAATTGTAGGGCAGCGCAAGAAATCTGATGCTTCCTGCCGATGCATCAGATTCTTGTAAATGAGGCCCTATATATTGTAGAATCACAATCAACAACAGATTGTGCAGTTGTCGGTTGTTGTAGCCCAGGAAATGTATTGAGGTCCATGAAAAGGAGCGAGGCTAGCAGAAGCTCTTACGTTAGACTTGGTCTTTAATAGTAGGAAGAAGAGAAGTTCTTTCTTCCCACTCATCCAGGAAGTTATTCTCAATCACATCTTTTGTAATCCCTATGTATCTATCCACTCATTTTTCAACCTATTAACTTTCTATATGTGCTCTATCTCTTTACTCTTAGTTTACTTTTTTAGTGTGTATTTTTTTCTGATATATCTGTATATTGCTTTCTAATGCCTAAAATACTTTGGGCAAAAGTATATTTTTTAATAAATGTGCAAGTTACAAAGCGAACGGAGATTTTTCAGTTTGGGTCCCAAGCTGTCGTAAAGTCTCCCACTAAATCGCTACAAGGAATAATCTCTCCTTTGCTTTTAGAAAGTCTTAAGCGTGTGATTGGTGCTAGTCTCCGTGTCCTAACATATGCAGTATTGTTTCTCAGTGCATACATAGGTTAAAAATAATGTAATCACCTAATTGACAGAAAAATCTATAATTGAGACGGTGACATAAGGGCACTGAGAAAGGGACACCGAAAACGGAACAATGATGCTAGAACACAGGACACTAATGGTGGGATACTGAGTAGACTAACAGAAGAGGCATATGCTAAGACACAGGGACCAAGACACATGAGGACATAAACAGAAAGGGGCATGGGTACACAGATACACAATGGCATTAACATGTAGACAGTGACACCGTGTAATTGACAATGGGGCATTGGGATACAGGGACACTGATACGTGGACATGTAAACTAAATCGCAAAAGTAACAACATGCACATTTTAAGACCACAGACCCTGAGGCATCTTGGATGCAAGGCAGTGGACATTAGCAGTAGCAATGTTATTGCTGCTGTCACATAACACGATGCTAAAAGGCCCTTAGATCAAGAGGCAATACCAATGACAGATGTTACACTAACCTTTTCTTATCTCATGAGAATGAAAAATGAAGTTACTAATTGTGCAAATGACCTTAGGTGAACTCAAGACTCATTCTTTGGTTCTTATTTCACAGGCCAGCGCTGCCCCATCAGATGTTACGTGTTTCAGTGGTCTCCTAACAGAAACCGTGACTGTGCAGGATGTATTGTGGGAGCAAATGATTCTGTCGTTTACAGCAGTGTAATAGGGTTATTATACTCGTCTTCTATAGTATACATCAGACATGAAGGACAGTTTTAGCTGAACTTGCACCTATATCAGCACTTTAAGAAATAACAAATTTCTTTGTAACACCTGTACCAACCCAGAGCTGCCGACAAGCCAGACGAAATAGGTATCAAATACAGCTAGTCCAGTTTTTTACACAACGGGACTCCAATATTTGCAAATCAGAGGTCCTCGCTTATAGCGAGAAACCTGGAATTGTAAAGTCCCAGAATCAAAGATGTTGGCTAAAAAACACCAACATTTCTCACCAAGGGAAACAAGATTGAGCAGATATATCTGTACGGCTGCAATCAAGTCAGTTAGTAGGAGCCAGGGGCAGCATGTGCATGGCTTGTCAGCTAGCAACCAGGGCAATGCCCTTGGTGCGCACAAAAACCTGACATAACCAAGGCTTTGTTTACTTTCTGTGTTTTCTCTTCTTTGTCATACTCAAAGTTCAACAGCTTCAAACAGGAGTTTGTGATTGGCTAATAGAGGGAGGATGAGACAGGACTGTGATTTCATCAGGAAGTCTAAGAGTACCTGATGCCACTTCTGCTGTCCAGTCATTTTGGCTAATAGGAGTATGGAATCTCTCCTAAGAGGTGCTCGTGCTATACATGAAAAACATATTTGTCCGGCTGAGGAGCATAGGTAAGGTTCACGAAAATACAGTATTACAGTTCTGAGGTTTTGGTTATGTCCATTAAATATACAGAAACCTGCTTTAAAGATGCTGGTACACTTCTATTAGCAACAGAGCAACAGATTTGGTGATATCTGTGAGTACTTCTCAGTTTAAGCTTCACAGCCTAGCTGAATTGAAGTGGTTCTGTCAATGAAATGTTTAGTAGCCCTACAGAGGCATATTACCATGGTCTATGAAAAGTATAGGAACAATGCGAAAAATGTTGATCCTGTCCCATTTAAGTTAAGGTAGTCCTAATGGGAAGTAATCCTATATTTTAATGTTTGTAAAATTTTATCTAGTTTTAATCAATTCTCCAAGCCAAAAGTGCTTTAAAGTGTACGAGTGTCTATTAATTTTAACCTAATATTCTCTACGCTTAGAATAATGGCAATATTTTAAAAGAAAAGGAGTGTGTCCTTTAATATATTAAAATATGACATCCATAACTCAACCAGGAATCCCTTTCACTAGACCTCTCGCAAAATCACATTTTATGTTGTTGTCATTCTTAGGGACCGTGCCCCCTAAACATATAACCCTGCCCACAGGCCTGTCCCTCAAGGCTCTTTTTAGGTGCTCATTGGTTTTTCACGCACCTTTTACTCACCACCACCTGTTCGGTAGACTTCAGCTGCATTTCGTGTTTCGCCAACCGCAGATCACCACTAGTGATGTCTTTGTAATGTATTTGTTTACTTAACCTGTGCATTGATGGGGCCCAAACAAGACATGTGTGGTATCATAGAAGAAACCATTGCACTGAAAGCTGATCAAGAGGCACGATATGGGTGGTGTTCGGTGCCATTACACGTAAGTGTGTAGTACACTAGACCTGTCACCTGTTTGCGAGGGGTTTTGTTGTGTTAGCTTTGTATCACTGATGAGTGTCTCCGACAAGCCTGCGGTAGCCCCATTGCTTTCCCTTCACACTACCCAGTGTTGAAGAAAACTATCATGTTGTTGTGTTTCTATGTGTACGTGAGCACTACTGACTCCCTGTCATGTGTGTTGGTGCTGTCTTTCTGTCTGTGTTTGTAAGTGTCAGTGTAAGGGCAAAACACTTTGGGGTATATTTACAAGCCCCTTGCGCCACCTTCGCGCCACCATAGCTTAATTGTTTTGATGCTAAGGCGGCACTAAGGTGGCTTTTCTGCCACATCATATTTACATAGAAGAGCAATGCTTGCATTGCACCGCTTTTGACCCCTTGCACTACATTATGCCTGCGTCAGGCATAATGTATGCAAGGGGGGACGTTCCGGCGCAGGGAAGCCCGAAAAAATGGTGCTTTGAAATTTATAACATTTCACTGCATCAATTTTGCCTTCATTTTTAATGCCTGCTCAGAGCAGACATTAAAATGACACAACCATTATATTCAATGGGCCTCCCTGTGCTTTGCTGCACTAGCATCAACATTTTTGACTCTAGTGTAGTAAAGCGCCACAATAGCATCACAAATTATGGGACTATTGGGCTAACGACCACCATGGTGCGCCGTATTGTAAATACGGTGCAACCATGGTGTTGTTAGGTGTCAGCACGGGGGCTCAAGAAAAGTGGCACATCATCTATGATACGCCTCTCTTGTGAATATGCCCCTTGGTCCTCAGACTCTATGCAGGTGGATAAGGTTTACGGGCCAGCCAGTGCAGTGGACCAGTTTTGGACCCGCAACAACTGCCTCCCGAGGGCATGACCGGCTTGCCACAAGAGGCCTAAGTCAGTGAAACTGAGGTGTGCTGAGTGGTGGCCATGTTTTGAAGCCATAAATCATGCGTGGAGGTAACTGACACCACAAGGGGTAAAAGGGGGAGCAGGACAGCAAAGCAAGCAACCTCGCAACACCTCCAGTTTGTTTGGGCAGCACTTTTCCTCTACACTAATTGTAAAGTGCTTCCACGGGGGCTCATGAATTGGCACCTAAACACCCAAATGTTTGCCTCCCCTCACAATGAACAATTGACAGGGTGCAAATCTGCAATTTTGATGTCTTTCACTGTGATTTCAGCCAAATGTGCTTCTAAACTCTTCCAAGACAGACAGCCTCCTCCTTGAAAGGCAAATCATGTCCATAAGGTGGTTTATAGGTTTCACAAGCTGCCAGTTTTTCCAGGACTCGTCTAACGGTGACCAGAGGAAGAAGCAACAGATATTCCCCAAGACCCATTACACCTCTTCCACCTCCACTGAACTAAAGAAACAAAGCTGTCTTCCTCCCTGGGTTAATAAAGCATTCAACCTTGCATGGGGAAATTTTTGTGGCATCATGTGGCTTTGAATTTAATTACCTCATACAATAGACTTTGGGGCATATTTATACTCCGTTTGCGCCGATTGTGCGTCAAAATTTTTGACGCATAATCAGTGCAAACACTGCCCCATATTTATACTTTGACGTCCGACCCCGCGGGCGTCAAAGTTCCACCATGTGCGTCATTTTTTAGAAGGGGAAACCAGCCTTGCGTTAATTATATGCAAGGTAGGCGTTCCCTTCCAAAAAATGACTTTAAGGCCTGTGCGCCTTATTTACACTGTGATGTCATTTTGACACACAGGAGGGGGCAGGCCTTAAAAAACGGCGCCCAGCCTGATGGGCGCCGTTTTTTAACGCCTGGGTCAGGGCAGGCGTTAAGGGACCTATGGGCTCAGAAGGAGCCCAGAGGTGCCCTCCCATGCCCCCAGGGACACCCCCTGCCACCCTTGCCCACCCCAGGAGGACACCCAAGGATGGAGGGACCCATCCCAGGGAAGGAAAGGTAAGTTCAGGTAAGTATTTTTTTCGTAATTTTTTTGTGGCATAGGGGGGCCTGATTTGTGCCCCCCTACATGCCACTATGCCCAATGACCATGCCCAGGGGACATAAGTCCCCTGGGCATGGCCATTGGGCAAGGGGGCATGACTCCTGTCTTTGCTAAGACAGGAGTCATTTCAATGGGGGTTGGGCGTAAAAAAAAATGGCGCAAATCGGGTTGAGGCCAAAATTTTGCCTCAGACCTGACTTGCCCCATTTTTTGACGCCCAAGCTCCATTTTCCCCTACGCCGGCGCTGCCTGGTGTGAGTAATTTTTTTTGACGCACACCAGTCAGCTGCGCCGGCTAACGTCATTCAATAAATAAGGTGCCCGCATGGCGCTTTGGAATGGCGTTAACATTTTTGACGCACAACTGCGTTGGCGCAGTTGTGCGTCAAAAAGTATAAATACGGGCCTTTATACGGTGTGGGTCATTGGTTCAGGCTTCAAATTCCACTGCTCTTATTTCCTCACTACCAGCCTATCTCAAGAAAGCTCTGAGTAGAGGTACAGAAATTGTTGAGGATGTAGCACATCAATGTCATCCTTCTGGCAAAAAGTAATTTAGGGGTTAACTGGGAATTCTCTACAGTTGACAGGTGAAACCGAGGTCTACACAACATCTTTGTTTGCCACTTCCTCAAGCTCTTCCTGCCACAATATATATATAGTGAACCTGGAATATAAATTGGCTGTCTGCTCCAAGTGGGAATTGGCTTCATGCAATAAACCAGAGGGACATTCATTTCTACATTACTGTGTGGGACCTCCATAACAATTCAGAGTTTTGTGATGGTGGTCTCTGCTACCTTGCAAACGGATCTACTGAGAACTGAGGTTTGCACTGTGCATCTTCACAAAATTAATGGCAGCAGTGGATGCTCCTCTGCCTCTTCAGGGATTGCACATTTACTTTACTTAGAAGATCAGGCGGTTGGGGCACTCTTCCCACTGCAGTGTTGGATTTCCTTTATCAGGTCCTACCGGTGCTGTTCCATGTGAGCCTATGGGGGAATGCAGGAAGTCCTCACTGTGTGTCACCCAGGATATTTTTCTTTATAACTGTCTTCTTCACCTGGTCAGGTATTAACCATTCTCCAAATCTGGTCCCATTTTTTAACCAGAAAACCCACCACAGCATGATTGCTACAGCAGGACTTGGAGTTCCTAGCCCCTTGTGTTCAGCTGGAACCATCGATCCATATCAAGATTCATAAAAATAGTTAACACCTTGGGCTTGGAATAACCTTCCTGTGATTCCTTTTTCATCCGTCTTTCTTGACTTGGAGCCTAATTCCTCTTCTGTTTCTGTCCTTCTTTGCAACCTTGGGAATTGCCATGACCCTTACCTTCCAGTTTGGATCCAGTCTATGGGGAGTTCCTCTCGCTCTTTGGCTAAAAGCCATAATGCTCCAACCCGCTGTTCACATTGTTGGCAAACCACCTAACAACCAGCATTCATGCTTCTTTGTATCCATCTCTGTCGGGTAACAGATATTACTTAAGAGGGTTAAAGCACTCTTCCATGACCCACTATCAAACAATCACTGGTTTAAGACATGAAAATCCTTCGCCTCCATTCATCTCACCCACCTATTTAAATTATTCAATACTCCATGAATCCAGGTCACAAATTATACTCAATCAGTTCACTTGCTATCCTTGAACATTTACAGATACTAAAATGGCTTCAGTCCTAACCTTCTAATCAGAGATTCTTCTTTCATTTATTGATACATAATCTGTTCAGCAACAGGCACCCTTCCAATGACTACTCTCCCCTTCATAGGCAACCAGCTCAGGAGAGTTGCTGCATTCGGCACATCATTTAAAGCCTAAATGGTACACTCAATCTGAAAACTAACAAAGAGTTCCAAAATATTTTGTTCCTTCAAATACATGAGTAGAAGCACTTTTAGAACCTTGGTAAGAACTCCTGAAAAGTAGGAAGTGGAATTGCTTTTCCAAGAGGTAGCTTTCACAGTTGATATCCTGAAGTTCTCCTTTTCTCAAACTATCCTCTCTCTGCTTTTCTTTTTGTGCTTTTCACTGTTTCTTTCTTGCTCCTTATGCCCCCTCTTTCTGTCCACACAAACCAATTTTTCCTGTCAATCTCTCCTTTTCTCTTGTTCCTGGCAAGCTAATCTAAGCTTCTTTCTCTCAAACTCACTGGCTTCTCCTTTCTGGAGACCCAACTACAAGTTCTGGGTCTCTGTTAGACTTGACCTCCCAAATGAAATACTCCTGGAGTCATTGACAAAGGTACCCTAGAAATAAGTGGCAAACACAAATTTTGGGATATGCCCTTATAATGTTTAGGGGACATCTCGGCTAAGGAGCTAAGAAAACCTGCTTTCCCAGCACTCAATCTCTGGGTTCCTCTCATGGTACCCTCCCCAGAATCCATCACAGTCCCCCCCCCCCCCTTCAGTTTCTCTAACTGCCTTCTCATATTACTCACAAGGATCTCCATGCCCTTGCTTCTGGGAGCCATAAACCATCTATCCATGCACATATCCCTCAATTTTTCCAAGGACAGGTTGCTGTATGCACAGCTCAATCTTGTATCTGCCATTGTTGCTATTTAGGGCTCAAAGTGGCTTAAAGGGCTGAAATTGTGAAGGTTGGCTTACTGCTTTGTTGTTTCAAATTGGAAATTACATTTGTAAGATCTCACACTCCTTGTTGCTAATTGTAAGACCTGTTCAGTGGGCCATAGGAGAGGTAGAGTTTACTGGGCCATAGCCATGGACACTGGGGTTGTCTGACTCTGCTGTCCTGGGATATGTCCTACTATGGCTCTGCAAAACTGTGCCGCGTACAACCCCTTCAGCACTGGACTCTCTGTGCTAGCATTGTCAAATAGTCATAGGCTTCTCAAAGAGGTGAGTGTGGGGATGCAACAGGCTCATAACCCAACAAAGGCCAAGGAGTGCAATAACATGATTGTCAAGCACTTTACTACACTACACAACCCAAAACTACATAGAGCAAAAGAGTATCAGATACATAGTAGGTGGTGTTGAGGCTAATACAGTTAGAAAATTGGTCCCTGTTACGCTACCACCCATCTACTTCTTTCTGTACTCTGAGGGTCTAGTGTCATAGTAACTAGTGCAGGTCCAGCACTTCCTCTCTTATGTTTGTGAATCTCTTGTTATATTAGCAGCTCTGTTCAGTCTCTCACCTGCCTCTGGGTGGTGGTAGGCCTTGGGCCCGCACCCCTCTAATAGCTGTTCACATCGGAGATATGTCAGTGGTGGTCGAGTCACGCCCCTGCCCCTTTTGTGTTGGGCAGGTGGATGTCACACAGCGGGGTCCTGGAGTCAGCGGCTCCTGTCTTCAAATCGGGACCTCTTCTGGGCTTGATGGTACGTGCAACAGGTAGACCTTATAGCTGAAGTAGTCCCCTTCCTCCAAGTTGGTGATTCTTTGAATGCCAGTTGCTGTGGTCTTACTGGGATAGAGCAATGAGGCAGTCCTCCTTCTAGGCGTAGGTCATGTGTCAGTGACCTGGCAGCTTTAAGGCATTTTAGGCAATATCAGCTGAGGCCATTTAGGTGCTGCAGGTTGCAGGATTCTTCTTTTGTGACCAAAACCACTTAGGCACATATCAACCAGTGCCACGGTCACACCAGCAACAGTCATTTGGGCACTCTAACATGTGATGCAGGGCAATATATAATCCCTGATTCAGCCCGGTTGGCCGATCGGGCATACTCTGAGAAATGCCACAGTCACTATGGCAGGGATGCTGCCAGGATCTGCTCGAGCATGCTTTGTGAGTGCCACTGCTTTTCCTTGAATTTTGATGACTATCTCCAAGCTGGGAGGGCATCAGTTGTGCTTTTTCTTAAGTCTCTGGTAGATGGACCCCAGCAGCAGGATTACCTGTTTCACACCACACCAGCAGTAAGATCTTCTTGTAGAGATGGCTTGATTTTTCTCCTTTCTTTCAGGCGGGGCTCTCAGAGCATTTTAGAACCAGACAGGCAGTACTGCCTCCAGCTCAGACTATAAGTGATGTCCCTTCACCTCTGGGATGCTGACTATCAGGCAGACACCAGCTCTGGTTGCACAGGAATCCTCTGGGTATTCTCTAGAGCACACCCTCTTTGGTCTGAGAGAATCTGGAACTAAAACAAAAAATGGGTCAACTGTTCCCACTCCTTTACAGATGCAACAGGCAGGAGAAATGTATTCTCTGTCTGCACTTTCAGGACTAGTTTGGGATGGCTCTCCTTTCATGTGCCCTTCTCAGGCTGTCTTCCACACTCAATCTCTTTTTTTGAGTGATTGTCTTTACAGCAGGGCTGACCATCCACATCAGGAGCACAACATGATGTGAGCACTCTTCACCTCACTATCATAGCTAAACCTGACAGTCATCAGCAAGATATACAAAAGGCTGACTCTCCTCGATAGACCCTTTTGACCTTGACAACAAAAACTCCATTTAAACTCCTACCATCCACCAAATGGTATTCTCCAGGAAGACTAATTAGTAGCCCTTCTGTACCAAAGGATCTTATTAAAATTCTAATTGGGAGCTGTTCTCCTCTTTCTTCATTTCACTGTCTAAGTTCCCTCCATCCAATCTTATGAATGTCAGCAATACACTTCCCATGTCTGGGAAAGTAACCTCACCTTCGTCTTATGCAGAGGGGCAGATCAGGGTATCCAAACATGGAACCTATAGACCTGTGCCACTCTGGTTCACTCATACCAACATACAGGACTCACTGATCACACACCACACACAGACAGGCATGGACCTGAATTCACTAGGATTCCAGGTTCATCATGAACAGCAGAAGGAATTTATAGAAGTGGGCTAGTAGACTCCCACTCCTGTAACACAGATGAAAAGGCCAAGTTATGCAAAGTTATCTACAAAACATGGTATACTGCCACTACCATATCACACGCATGAACCTGCGAAAGGGACAGTAATCCCCCAAAACTACTGGAGGCATGCTTAATGCGCCCCTTCAGGTCAAGGACTTGTCCTTGACCAGACTTGTGTCATAAGGCAGGCCTAAGACTTTGTGCAAATGTGGGACTAGCATGAGACAGGCCAAAAATGAAAACAATGGCATACCAGATACTCACAGTTGCGCACACAGAGCAAAGGATTGTGCACCAGGCAGGAAATATTTGTGTCCCAAAAGACCACATTTCGGCAGTCAACCCATGACCTTCTGCGCACTTATAGTGTGTGGAGCTGAGAAGAATAAGCTACCGCTGTCCGCGATGAATACTGCAATATATGCTGGCGCTGTAGCGCACAACCTTATGACTGTCAACCATAGTGTCCTGTGACAGGAACCCCTGCGGGGAGGCTCCTGGAACCTGCTCTTGTCCCCCTAGGGACTCCTAAGAACCTACAGTGGATCTTCACTTTTATTTGGGTCGTGGATTTTTGTTTAGTGGTGAACCACAGAGGAGACTGCAATCACTTCCCAGCATGACCACAGAATCCACAACCTTGCCACCTGCGTCAAGAAAGAGACTAGGGGATGGAGATGATGAACAGCTGCAGCAGGGATCTCACTACTGAAGTTGTGCTGCAACGCACAGATAGTCACAAGGTACTGACATTGCTCAAGAGCCCAGGGATGTTCCAGAGACCTTGTTCTGATTCTAAAACTATAAGCTAAAGCAGAAGTGATTGACCTATGGGTCACGTACACAGTAATCTGCTTGCCTCCCGCACTGAGCCAGCACCCGTAAACTTCCCTCTTAATGTCATCTTAAATGTCTTTTCCAGTGGTATCCTTGTTACACCCTGTGTTATGATTACTGGGGTCTGTTGCCGGGTTGTGGGTTGTGCAGTTATTGAGCAAATAGCCATGTTTCATCTGTTTTGGGAAGCATATATGCTCCTGGGTGCTTCTAATGTTGTCTGGTAGTGAGTTTCAGAGCTTGGCGGCTTGTACTAAGAAAGCAGTACTTCCTACGAATTTCTTGTGGTAAGGTGGTATGATGATAAGTGGTGCAAGCCTGAAGAACAGTATTCTGTTTGGTTGGTATTGCTTGAATTTAACTTGTAGGTATATCGGTCTTTTCCTTTGGAGGCTGTGTGAACAATTCAGATTGCCTGGCTGGTCCTGATTTATACCTTAGTTATGGCATCTTTACAATATTGTACTTTGAGAGACAATTGGGTGTTATATTTTATCCAGAGGGAGAAGTACTATTTAAAATCTGATGGATTATCCAAATACTAACCTGTAGAATCAGAAAAATTAAAGTTTGTGAGAAGACTCAGGGGCTTATTTACAAGCCCCTTGCACCACATTAGCATAATTATTTTATGCTAATGTGGCATTAGGTAGGCATTTCCGATGTACCATATTTACATATTTGCAAGCATTGCGCCACTTTGTAAACCCTTGCACATTGCCAGCACCAGGCATAATGTATGCAAGGGGGTCGTTCCGGCGCTGGGAGCCCCTGAAAAATGGTTCAGTGAAATCTACAAGATAGGCATTAAAATGCCGCTCCCATATTAGGGCCAGATTTCAAGGCCATAACACCTCTTTCCGCCACATTACCGTAATGTTTTTCATGCTAATGTGGCCTAAGCTAGGCATTTCTGATGCGCCATATTTACAAAGTGGCGCAATGCTAGCATTGCACCATTTTGTAACCCCTTGCACCACATTATGCCTTTGTCAGGAATAATGTATGCAAGGTAGCGTTCCCCTGCAGGGAGGCCGCAAAAAATAGCGCAAGGTTTCATTGCATCCTTTTTTCTGTAATTTTTAACTCCTGCACATTGCAGGCATTAAAGTGACGGGCCCATAAAAACGTATGGGCCTCCCTAGTGCTTTGCTGGAATAGCGCCATAATTAATTGTGCTAATCCATCAAAGCACCACAATAGCGTTATAAATTCTATTCTATTGTGCTAACGTGCATTGTAAATATAGCTCTACCATGGTGACATTAGAGGGACAAGAAAATGGCGCATCAGGAGTGATGCACCACTTTCTTGTAAATATGCCCCTCAGTCTGGTGTGCCCAGGGCCAAGCTAGGGTACAAGGGGGCAGATTTAAGAAAAGTGGTGCTGCACCCAGTGCAGCGCCACTTTCCATGTGGCCCTTAGCGCTCCCTAAAGCCACCATGTGTGC
The DNA here is from genome assembly GCF_031143425.1 of Pleurodeles waltl. Classification (NCBI taxonomy): domain Eukaryota; kingdom Metazoa; phylum Chordata; class Amphibia; order Caudata; family Salamandridae; genus Pleurodeles; species Pleurodeles waltl. The sequence continues at coordinate 397,368,282 of NC_090448.1, forward strand.
ACTGTATTTAAAATACAGTGTACTATGGCGTAGGGTAGGGGGAATAGCGTCAGAATTTTTGACGCTATTAATGTATTGTTTAGGGTTAGCGACAGAATATTGGTGCTAACCCTGAAAGATACATAGGAGCCCATGTAAGCAATGGTGTGCCCCTCCTAACACCTGCTCTGAGCAGGTGTTAAAAATACAAGAAAAAAATGTCACAAAGAAATATTTTAGATTTCTTTGCGCCATTTTTTCGGCCCCACTTGCATACATTATGCCTGGCGCAGGCATAATGTGGAACATGGGGTTACAAAGTGGCAAAATGCACGCATTGTGCAACTTTGTAAAACTAGCGCAACGATTTTGGCCTCGTAGGTCCACATAAGCGTAAAAAAATGATGATAATGTGGCGCAAAGAGGCTCTAGGCCCCTTAAATCTCGGCCAAGGTGCTCCTGGGATTCCACATACTTATACAACTTTAAAAAACTCACACCGAAACCAATATGGAAAATGGTAAGATTACATAGACAGGATACATTAAAATACAGAAAACGGGTAGAATAGTTATTTTCAGTAAGTCAAAGAATAGTAGAAATATTTTCAATTTAGAACCAAGTCACGTCCAAATTTCCTTGTTCACAAAAATGGCAAAATCTGTACCTTGTAAGTGAGCCTTGTGTGACACCACATCCTCATAATCGCTCCATTTGTTATTGAAGGGGACGGATCGGTGCATGATCCGAACTGTCAGTTAAATGGAAAAAAGTGGACTGTCGATATCCGGTCTTATTTTTACCAAGCATTCAATCATAGCTCAATTTTACTTCCCTGAAGCATTTACTAAGATGTAAAAAAATGTTTTCATGCTGAGAAGGATGTGAGACCTTTCCCACTACCAGCTAATTGGAAACAACTCCTGAACTCCCTAACAGAGAGGAGGACCGGAAAAATACATAAACATTTCCTATGTATTTCATCAAAGTGAAAAACGGATATCACGAGCTCTGTCTCACTAAGCGACATAAATCACTTGTAAACTAACCACTGAGCTTTCTCTACTGCACTCACATGACCAAATACCAAAGGATGGTATATAGGGACTCTCACCCACGAGTTTCCGTGGCATGCGTCATCACCAGTACCCTCACCCAGAGTGATGGCACATCTGAGTGGGCTCAACCTAGCCAGGGGGATCTTAATATTGTAGGTATCAATTACATAAAATTATGTGAGTTTATTATAGTTTACCTGGTTACTTGCTAAGACTCAAAACACACATGCGTGTGTCCGCAGCTGTCCACCTCTTTCCCTCTACTACAAAATTAAAACTGCATTTATCACTCTATTTATTATACATCAACTATGCTTGCAACCGTGCTCGTAAACCAAAGAAACAGATACCAGGCGTTTACTGAGCTGACATTCTCAGACACACCATAAAGTAATATGTGGATGAAAGGGGAATTTTGAGGGGATGAAGTCGGGGAGAGATGAGGTCAGGAGAGAGGGCAGACAAAAGACTGAGGAATATCGAAAAGTTACAAGAAAAGGGGGGCACAAGAGAGAATGGGAGAGAGGGCACAGAAAGTGGGTGGAGAGAAAGACGCAGCAGAGACAAAATAGGGCAAGCATTGGCAAAGCCAAAAGGGAATCAGAGCTATTGGCTTGGCAGTCTGTTTTAATCATGTTGTACATCAGTGTGGCTGCTGTTCAGCATGGCTAAAAGTTAGTGGCATGGAGCGGCATAGAGTGCAGTGGGGGAGTAGTGTTGTAGAGGGGAATTGTTGGAGTAGAGCGTCATAGAGTTGAGTAGCACAGAGTAGAGTTCAGTGGTTCGGTAGCAGGGAGTGTACAGAGTGCAGTGTGGTAGAGTGGAGTGGAGTGAGATAGTATAATGTGGAGTGGTTGTAGTGGACTGAGGTAGTCTGGTGGATTGGATTGGAGTAGAGTTTGGTTGATTGGATTGGAGTAGAGTGGATTGGGTGGGTGTGGGGTAGATTGTGTGGACTGGATGAGGTGGACTGAAGTGGGGTTGACTGAAAAGAGGTGAGGTGCATTGGATGGGGTTGTTTGCAGTGGGTGAATTAGAGTGGGGCAGATTATATTGCACTTGGGTGGGTGGACTGAATTGGAGTGATAGGACTGTAGTGGGGTGGATTGGATTGGGGGAGTGGATTGGATTGGGGTGGGGTGGAGTGATTTGGAGTTGGGTGAATTGGAGTGGGGTGGATTAGATTGGACTGGAGTGGGGTAGATTGAACTTTAGTGGGGTGGGGTGTTTTGGATTCATTGGAGTGGAGTGGAGCGGATTGGACTAGAGTGGGGTGGACTGGACTAGAGTGGGGTGAATTGGATTGAGGTGAGTTGGATGGATTGGATGGATTGGATTGGAGTGGGTTAGGCTGAACTGGGGTGGGTGGATTGGAGCAGTTTGGGCTAGAGTTAAGGGGGATTGGAGAGGAGTGGGGTAGATTGGATTAGGTTGGACTGGAGTGGGGTTGATTAGATTGAATTGGTGTGGGGTGGATTGAACTGGAGTGGCTTGGGTTGGAGTGGGGTGGATTCAATTTATTGGAGTGGGGTGGCCTGGATGAAGTGGATTGGATTGTATAGGATTGGATTGGGGTGGGGTGGATTGGAGTAGTCTGGATTGGAGTGGGGTGGACTGGAGTGGGGTGGGATAGATTGGATCGGAGTGGGGTCAACTGGGCAGTGTGGATTGGATAGAAGTGGGGTGGATTGAAATGGGGTGGGGTGGGCTGGAGTGGATTAGATTGGGGTGGACTGGAGTGAGGTGGGGTGAAATAGACTAGGGTGGAATGGAGTGGGGTGGATTGCATGGAGGTGTGGTGGGTTGTACTGGAGTGAATTGGATTGAGTGGGGTGGACTGGAGTGGAGTGGGGTGGACTGGATTTGGTTGGAATGGAGTGCGGTCGATTGGAGTGGGTTGGGATGAATTGGATAGTCGTGGATTGGATTGCAGTGGGGTGGATTGGATTGGAGTGAGGTGGATAGGATTGAGTAGGATGGATTGGAATGAGATAGATTGGATTGTGGTGGATTAGAGTGGGGTGGGTTGGAGTTGTGTGCATTGGAGTGGCGTGGATTTGAGTGGGATGTATTTTTGTAGTGGCATGGATTTGTGGAGCAGGTGGATTACAGTTGAATGGATTGAAGTGGGGTGGACTGGAGTGGGGTGGATTGGATTGTGGTGGATTAAAGTGGAGTGGAGTGGATTGGAGTGGGGTGTATTGGATTGGTGTGGGGTGGATTAGATTGGAGTGGTGTGATTGGACTGGAGTCACATGGCTTAAGGTAGTTTGGAGTGAGGTGGACTGAATTGGAATGGGGTGGATTAAGGTGGACTGGATTGGACTGGAGTGGGGTGGATTAAGGTGAATTGGACTGAGATGGATTGGAGTGGGATGGATTGGAGTGGGGTGTGGTTAATTGGATTCAAGTGGGGTGAATTGGATTGGAATAGAGTGGAATGGATTTGAGTGGATGGATTGGGTTAGACTTGATTGGATTGTGCTGGATTGGTGTGGGGTGGATTGGCCTGGATTGTGGTGGATTGGATTGGAGTACGGTGGATTGAATTGGTGTGAGGTCGATTGGATTGGAGTAGGGTAGATTGGATTGGGCTGTATTGTGCTTGTGTGGGCATGGGCATCCACAGGGGCAAGGAGGGGACGCTTGCCTTCCTAGCTGGATTTAGATACAGCCTAGTGTGCAGGCTCACAGTGCAGCATAACACTATGGCCGCCATAGTGTTACGTTGCCTGCACTATAATGTCAATGCCCCTGCCCTTTTTGACATTATCAAAAATGGTCAGAGGATGGGTGACGTTAAAATTATACCCCCCTGCCGGAAAACATTCTGTGAACGCCCATGTGTGTGGGTGAATTGGAGTGGGGTGGTTTGTGATGGATTTGAGTGGGATGAAGTGGGGTAAGTGGGGTGGATTGGATTGGGGTGAGGTGGATTGGGGTGAATTGGAGTGGGGTATTGGAGTGGGGCAGAATGGCATGGGAAAGATTGTTTTGAATAGCAGTGGGGCAGATTGGAGTAGGATAGATTGTTTTGGATTGGAGTGGGACAGAATGGAGTAGGGCAGACTGTTTTGGATTGCAGTGGAGCAGATTGGAGTACGGTAGATAGTTTCAAACGGAAGTGGGGCAGATTGTTTTGGGTAGGTGTAGGCCAGATTGGAGTGGTGTGGATTGCTTTTGGATTGGAGTGGTGCAAATTGGAGTGGGGCAGATTGTTGTAGATTGGAGCAGGGCAGATTTTTTGGGATTGGAGTGGGGCAGATTGTTTTGCACAGGAGTGGGGCAGATTGTTTTGGACAGGAGTGGGGCGGATTGGAGTGGAGCAGTTTGGAGTGGGATGGATTTTGGTGGATTGGATTGGAGTGGGGTGGATAGGGGTAGAATGGATTGGGGTGAATTTGAGTTGGGTGGATTACGGTGGGGCAGATAGTTTTGGATTGAGTGGGTCAGATTGGAGTGTGGCAGAATATTTGGATTCAAGTGGGTCAGATTGGAGTGGAGCGAATTGGAGATAGGCAAACTGTTTTGGATCGGAGTAGGGCAGATTAGAGTGGGGCAGATTGTTTTGAATTGGGGCAGATTGTTTTGGATTCGAGTGAGGCAGATTGTTTTGGGTTGGAGTGAGGCAGATTGGAGTGGGTAGATTGTTTTAGATCGGAGTGGGACAGATCGGAGAAGGGCAGATTGTTTTATATTGGAGTAAGGGAAGGTTGTTTTGGATTGATGTGGGGCAGATTGGAGTACGGCAGATTGTTTGGGATTGGAAGATTGTTTTAGATCGGAGTGGGACAGATCGGAGAAGGGCAGATTGTTTTAGATTGGAGTAGGGAAGGTTGTTTTTGATTGATGTGGGGCAGATTGGAGTACGGCAGATTGTTTGGGATTGGAGTGAGTCACATTGTTTTGGTTTGGAGTGGGGCAGATTGTTTTTTATTGAAGTGGAGAAATTATTTTGGATTGGAGTGGGGCAGATGGGAGTGGGCTGGGTTGGGATGATTGGAATATGGTGGATTGGAGTGGATTTGGGTGAGTGGCTTGGTTTGGAGTAGGGTGGATTGAATTGGTCTTGGACCAATTGGAATGAGTGGGGTGGATTGTTGTGCAGTGAGGTGTGGTGATTTGGTTAGTATTGGACTGGAGCGGATTGGATTGGAGTGGGGTGGATTGGGGGTTGTACACCACGATTATGTGTTAAAGCATAAATTCTGAAATTACATATAAGAAAGAAACAATGGCCCAAATTTATACTTGGTTTGCGCTGGATTAGCATCATTTTTTTATTACGGTAATTCAGCGCCAACCTAACTCCATATTTATACTTTGGCGCTAGACACGTCTTTCCAAGGACGCTAACAGGGCATTAGCATCAGCTAGCGCCATTCCATAAATATTGTGCCCAGCCAGCATCTTGGAATGGCGCCAGCCGTCGCTATACTTTTTGACGCAAACCTGCACTAACGCAGGTTTGCGTCAAAAAGAATAAATATGGGCCAATGTCGCTTTGCAATATTTAGAACAAGATATTCATCATCTTTTGAGAACAGCATCCACAAGCAAAAACAAAACAAAACATGAGTACAAAGTGAGAAAAGAAGACTTGGCAAAAGCAAAAGAAAAGTATCAACTATAGAAAATAAAACATTGAAATTGTGTTTGTCCTGTGGGGCACGGTTTTGCAGTCTCATGCCTTCTGTTTGCATGGCAGAAGTTAAAAAGAAGTACCAAATCACATCAGGATCAGCGGACGGGCACTGATTAGGTTGAATCAATCAGTGCTTGGTCCCTACTCCACAGACAGGAATGGAAATTATATTTGGCCTGCAGTCACGAATTACAAGGCTTTAAAGAAGAGTACTACGCAGGCCAACAAATGGTGAAGAACGGGTGGGCTCCAGGCCCTTTATAGATAACCACAGACTCTCGCTAGCAAGACACCTGCGCTAGTGCATGATCTTGCAGGCTTGACCCTAAAAAAGGAGGGACAAGAAGAGCTGTAAAGATAGGGCTCAGAAAGAGTATTGGAATTAATGCCAGGTAGAAAGAGCCCAGGAAAAGAATGGGTAAAGAACAGAGGATGTTGGACAGAAAGAAACCACTGGAAAGGCTGGGGTAAGAACAGACGAAGAGGGGTAAGTGGTAGGTATAGGAAGAGGATAAGACTAAAATAATGAGATGACAAAGTACAGAAAGTTGGAAGGCAGAATATAAAGTACAGGAAGAAAGATAAGCTTAAGTATGCAGGGCATGGGAAATACAGAGATAGGGTACAAGAAATGGAAAAAGAAATAGATGGGGTAGAAAAGGGATGGGGGAAGAGGAAACAGAAACTGACTTTGGCCCTGATTAAAGTTGAGGTAATATTTATTGCACCTGATAAATAATGATACCACAAGGTACATTATTTATCAGATGCGATAAGTAACACCTATTATGAGTTTATGAGGAATAACATGAGGATTTTGGTGTTTAACGCACCAAGATCTGCATGATATGGTAAATACCATAGGCCAGATTTAAGAAAAGTGGCGCTGCACCCAGTGCAGCACCAATTTTCTTGCGCCTCTTAACGCCCCCCTATCGCCACCATGTGTGTTCCGTATCTAAGATACGGTACACCATTACAGTAGTTAGGGAACTATCCTCAGAATTTATGACGCTACTACAGAGACGGTAATCCTGCAAAGCCCACTGAGGCCCATTGTAAACAATGTTGTGCCTCCTTTTAATGCCTGCTGTGAGAAGGCGTTAAAAGTGCCTGAAGAAAATGAGGCAAAGAAATCTCTTAGATTTCTTTACGCTATTTTTTTTTCGGCCCCCCAATGCCAGAACGCCCCCTTTGCATACATTATGCCTGACGCATAATATAGCACAAAGTTTGACAAAGTGGCGCAATACATGCACTGCGACACTTTGTAAATTTGCCACAGAAATTTTGGCCTCGTTGGGCCACATTTGCATTAAAAAAATGACGCTACTGTGGCACAAGGAGGCGATAGGGGCTCTTAAATCTGAGCCCCATATGTTTCCCATGTTATTTTTGGTCAGGCTTGACCTGGCAAAATTTAACGACTGTTGGGTTATTTAATGGCATCCAGTAATTATTGGATGCATGAAACCAAACTTGTAATTCTGTCCCGTGCATAAACAGAGGGTTACGCTGAGGATTAAATTTACCTCCTGACTTTTAATCAGGCCCTAAATGTTTGAGAGCAAAAACATATATATATATATATATATATATATATATATATATATATATATATATATATATATATATATATATATATATATATATAGTATTCATTTAAAAAAAACAAAGGTTATAAGGACAAAACCATAGCAATTCACCTGCTATAGTTAGAATTATCGCAAGTAACTATAACTTGTGCCCTAAGGCAAGTATAACGCACGCCCCCACCAAGCACAGTTTTTTCGTCAAAAATGTTACTGCAAATATTACATTGATATTATCAGTGATGTTATCAAAGACGTCATAACAGGTGTAATTTTTGGGGTAATTAGCAGTGCAGCGGCGATCGGCCCTTTGGCCGTGCGTGGTGGAAGTTGGCCGTGTCCTGTCTTTCTGGGTGTGAGAATAGGTGTGAGAGAGTGTATCTGGGGGTGAGAGTGGCTGTGAGAGTGTCTGTCTGGGTGGGAGAGTGGGTGCATCAGTGTCTTAGTGGGTGCGTCAGTGTCTGTTTGGGTCTGTGACTGGGTGTGTGAGGGTTTTATTGGGTGTGTGAGAGTGTGAGTGGGTCTGGGAGTAGGTGCATGAGTGTCAGTCTTGGTGTGAGAGTGGGTGCATCAGTGTCCTAGTGGGTGTGTCAGTGTCCGTGTGGGTCTGTGAGTGGGTGTGTGAGGGTTTCAATTGGTCTGTGACTGGGTGGGTGAGTCTCAGTGGGTCTGTGAGTGGATGCATGAGTGTCTGAGTGGGTATGTGAGTGAGTGCATGAGGGTGTGAGTGGGTCTGTGAGTGGGATGCGAGTGGGTACACAAGGGTCTAAGTGGGTGTGTGAGTGGGTGTGTGAGTGTCTGAGTGAGTCTGTTAGTGGGTGCGTAAGGGTCTGAGTGGGTGTGTGAGTGAGAGAAAGAGATTGAAAAAGAGAAATTGAGAGAGAAAGAGAAATAGTGTGAGAGGGGGAAAGATAGAGAACTTTTTAGGCTTTGGTGAATGATATACTTAGAATGAAATATTTCTGGACAAATTGAAAAGAGAAATATATTTGTCAATTAAAAAGAGTGAGGGAATGTTTTAGTATGAACCTTAAACTTTTAAAGTAATTACAGTAGGTAAATGACTACAGACACACCTTGACTAAAACCCGCAACTTTCAGTGTGATGATCTGTGACCTTAACCATTATGCCACAGGTGACTTCCTCATGTGATGTGTTTATTTTTTAGCTGTCATTGCATGGAGAGACCATTGCAATGATTCTCTCTCTGTCTCTCTCTCTCTTCCATCCCATTATGGGATGGAAGAGAGAGAGCAATCTTTGTGAGAGCAATGCGGAGCAATGATTTCATCTGTTTCCCTGTGGAAGCAATGTTTTCATCTGTTTCCTTGAACGCATATTAGCGTGCAGGGAAGACAGATGAGAACTCCACTTTCTTGCTTGGTGGGAGCTGTGAGTTCCCACTAGGCGAAAGCAAACAGCAGTGTCCTGGGAGTTGGCACCCTGGGACATAGCAGGAGCAGACCTCGGGGCTGGCAGTCCCCAGGGCCATCATTGGCTCCTCAATGGGGGGGCCACGCAGCCCCCCCAACTTTAATAGCCCCGGGGAGGTGGTTGTCCCTGGGGCTACAGGGGGCATTACATTTGATTTAAGCCTTGGGGACGTGGTGGTCTCCGGGGCAGCGGGGGGGCCACACAGCTCCCCCGCATCATATTTGTTTCATGCCTTGGGGAGGTGGCAGTCCCCTGGGCTACAGGAGGGCATTAAATTTGATTTAAGCCTTGGGGATGTGGTAGACCCTGGGACAGCAGGGAGGCCACACAGCCCACGCATCATATTTTTTTCACGCTTTGGAGAGTTGGCAGTCCCTGGGGCTGCAGGGTTTGGCTGGCGCCCCCTCCCCGTTACAATTCTTTAGAGCTCCAGGGAGGTTATGGTGCCCAGGGCTGCGGGGTGCCAGGTGCCCTCCACCCACATAATCTTTTTTTTAATTTATGTTGGATCCACGGATCTGCCGCAAATCGTAGTAAAAAGTTTTTAAATGCTTTTTAGATCTGGGGGGGAGACACCAGAGCCAGGGGGTCAGGGGGTCCCTACTCTGGCCCCTTTTATTTTCTTACATCTTTTTTTCTAGGACTCAGCTGAAGCCGATCTCAACATGGCTGCTAACACTTCCTTGTTGCAGTGTTGGCAACCAATCAGAAGGAGGGTTTGAGGAGCCTTTGTGTTCCTATATATACAAGTTTGGATTTTCTTTAATTTCTCTAAAACTACTTAACAGATTTACACCAAATCACAAAAAGGTCGCTTACTGTAACAGGCCCTAGCTTTCTGTCGAATTTGGTGTAATTCCGTCCAGTCGTTTCAGCACTATTGCTGTTCAAAATCCCTATGGAAAAATGAATGGGGGAAAAAAAAATTGTGACACCCCCTTTTTCTCAGCCCCCCACTTGACTGATCACCCCAAAACTTTTCAGACAGCATCTCAAGTGAGCGTCAATTTTTGTTAGGAACATTTTATGAAGATTTGTTCACTGGCGCCAATGGTATAGGCAAGTAAAAAAACACTTTCTCTATAGAAAGTATTAGTGATTACTAAACAGCGATTTTTACTAAATCGCAAAATGTGTTGCAACATAGGATTTGCATTTTTTTTTAGATTGTCTAAAATTCGCTATCGCAAATAGCGATTCGGTAAAATAGCAAATCGCTATTAGGTAATCGCAATTTACGATTATTGAATTCTGGAGCAACTTGATGACCTCAAAACCAGGAAGTGGGTCAGTCCATGTTGGTTCCAGAAGCCTGATCCACAGGAGGAGGCAGACACAGTGAGCTGAGCTTTAAGGAGCAAGTTTGGAGTGTCACTCAGGACAAAAACACACCATGGCTACTGAGGGAAATGGAAAGCACGTCACTCTCCGCACAACTCTTTGCAAGTGATGGTGGGAGATGTAGTTTCCCGTCCGAGCAAAGTCTCTACAATACTGTAATCGCCTTGGGCTGAATCCCTTACAGGGTGCCTTATATTTATGCCGTCCACAATATTAAGGGATACAAAGGGGAAAAGGGTAACACAAGTGAAAGAGGGTTGAGGAGGGCATCAAGGGGCAGGTGGGAAAAACTTCACTTGAGAAGGAGTAGGGATTTGTCCAAGTCCCTAATATCATATCCAGACATATGTCTTGACGGAGGTATAAGGCTTGTAGCCATCACTAGGCGATAAGTAAGTCATGTGGCCAAAGAATCAGGTCCAATCATTGTATGGTGGCCTCTGTCGGGAATTTGCATTACTTCTGTATTGCGGACCAAAGTACCTCATCATTCAGCCTATCTTTGTCTGTATGGAGCCTCCATACCCACCGCTGTTCAAATCATAACAGTGGTTGTGTCATATTTTGCTTATGTGATTTTCTCAATAACATACCATTCCATGTCATTCGCACTGTCGTTTGTGAAAATGAATGATTGGTAAGCCTTGTTGAGTCCTATTTGCAAAAGATTGTACTTCTGTGTTCACAAATCCATGTCCCAACCCATCTAGTGGTCATACCAATGTATTTTAAATTGCAGGGACACTTGATCACATAGATTAAATTTTTACTGTTGCAATTCAACAATGATCGTAATTCTCATGGGGTTACAAGTCCGAGATCAAGGGTGGTCATATTTCTTGTAAAAGGGCAGACCCCCACACTATCCACATGGGGAGTGACCTGGTAAAGAAGGGAGGTTCCACAGGGTTCTTTGTCGTGCATACACCACCTTCAGAGGATAGAAGTACCCACAGACGTCAGTCCCTTTTCCAGCACCAATACACTCGCCTCAGGAGATGTACAGCAGAGCTCTGATGAAGGTGAGGGCCCATCTTTGTTTAGAGATCTGGAGGCATAAATGTTGAAGGTGCAGCACCTACAATGTAAGCACATGAAATCAATGCACGGGCAGTTGGTGTCTCTGAATCACAACATGTGACAGGTGAATGCAATAGTGTTGGAAGGACAGAAAGCAACAGCAGACAATTTAAGGGAGAGGACGAATGCCATTTAGGAACTCTGCACAGTAATGCAGCAGGACCATGTCACCCTCCGTAGGCGTCATCACCAATTAATGGACAGATTGGATGGGTTTAGAAGATCTGTCCATCGCCTCACAAATGCAACTGCTTTACTGTCATGACATGCCTTGGGAATGCAAGTGGAGATGGCACATTGCAGTGGAGACATTGCACAGGGATTGGTGCAGGTTACAAATGCAGTGGAGAACATGCAGACAGCCCGGATTGCTGGGAACAGCGACCTAGGTGGTAGGGATAGTGAGAAGCTCTCCAGCCTCAGTAGTGTGACTGCCCCTATGATGGAGTATAGGCATTGCTGTTACAGACAGTGCTGTCTCAGAAGCCTCAACAAGAGATGCCCGTTCCAGTGGAGTGCGTGGATGCAAAAAGTTTCGGGACATGCTCTGGTGCTTATTGTTTTGTGACATTACACTACTTATATCATGTTTATGGTGAAACATTTGATTGAAGTACAGATAGTGCTTTTGAACTACCTAAGTTGTATGCCCACATATTTGACCTGAAGTTAAGGCAATAAGGCCCTCATTACAACATTGGCGGTAAATCCCGCTTACCGCAGTGCAGAAGACCGCCAACACACCGCTGCAGCGGCGGAATTCCGCTAAAGCTATTACGAACCACAGGCCGGAATCCGCCAAAATCCAGACACCCATACAAGGCTGCCACACCAAAGGTCAGTGATAAACTGGCGATAACAAAACCTCCACCGTCACGCCAACAGGAATACGCCCACACTATCACAACCCATGAATCCCCATGGCGGTCTTTCAACTGCGGTATTCCATTGGCGGTAAACACCGCTGCGCCAAAATACACACACATATACAAAACACAACCACATTGGACAATTCGAAATACACACACCTGATACACATACACACACCACTCCCAAGCACCCAATACAATATAAAACGCACACCCACATCACCCACAAACCCCTATGACAACAATTGAGAAAGAAGCACAGACAGACACCACCATCAACAATACTTGCATCCACAGGCACACAACACCATCACTCACACAACATCCACGCACCTCAGACAACACACACAAACACATCCCCTCACACATCACAACACACACCACCCCACACATCACCCACACCACACCATGGCACCGCAAAGACACCCCAGGTTCTCTGAGGAGGAGCTCAGGATCATGGTGGAGGAAATCGTCCGGGTAGAGCCACAGCTATTCGGATCACAGGTGCAGCACACCTCCATAGCTAGGAAGATGGAGCTATGGCGCAGAATCATAGACAGGGTGGAAAAGTGTGGCACAATGGTTAGTGTGGCAGACCTTGATGCAGAGATCTGGCCCGTGACCTGGGTTCAATACCCACCTTGGAGGGTTTTCGGCTCAATTCCCTTGGACCAGATAATTCTCGCCTCTGTGCCTAATCTAATTAATGGGCCCCACTCTGTAACTCTGGGCAATAGCTTGCTTAATCTCCACAACGTCCCTCACATCGCTTGGATGCCTGGCTTCACCCTGGGGCTGTCCAGGAGTGGGTGACTCACTGGGAAAAGCCAGGAGGGGTTCCACAGAGGTATGTGTAAAGCACCTTGAGACCCTAACGGGTGAGTAGTGTGCTATACAAATGCGAAGTTTACAGTTTTACAGGTTCAACGCAGTGGGACAGCATCCAAGAACTAGGGATGACATTTGGAAGAGATGGAACGGCCTACGGGGAAAGGTGCGTTCCTTGGTCTCAAGACACCAGATTGCAGTTCATAGGACTGGCAGCGGACCCCCACCTCCTCCCCCACAACTAACAACATGTGAGGAGCAGGTCTTGGCTATACTGCATCCTGAGGGCCTCGCAGGAGTAGCAGGAGGAATGGACTTTGGTAAGTCAAATCTTAACTATTACATCCCCCACCCTACCTGCATGCTATCACATACCCCACCCTCACCCCCATCACTCCAACACCTCACATATGCCCTACTATCACAACCCACACATCCCAATAGCAAGCCCTGCATGCAACAACAAAGCATGGACACCCATCACCAAAGCATGTCCACTACAGATACCCACACAGATCCCCAAACCAACTATCACACAAGAATGCAAGCACTGGAGTACAGGGTCACCCACCCATTGCACACGATGGCACACACAGATGCAGTAATAATGCCTTTACACCCCTGCAGGACCCCTACCCAACGTCACCGGACAGGAGGTTCCAGACATGTCCACTCCCCCCACAGAAGAGGCCCACAGTGATGACAGCAGCTCTGTCCAACTGGATCAAGATGACCAGCCCGGCCCATCTGGGACCTCAGGACAGTCGGCTCCCCTGACACTGGCACATGCCACCACAGAGCCTCCACCCTCAGGAAACACCAGCACAGCACCCACCCAGCGGGTCCATCCCTCTGTCCCCAGGACACGTCAAGCAGCAGTGTGTCCAGCACTACAGGGAACCCAGGCAAACCCACCACCCCAAGAACATCAGGGACCTGGGGGCAGTGGCAGTGGGAACACGGTTCAGGGGACAGAGGAACAGGAAAACAGGGGAACTGGGAGGACTGCTGTGCGACAGTGGGAGGACAGCCCAGGGAAGCCACTCTCCACGAGGCCCTCTCCAACATCATGGGAGCGTACCATCATTCCCAGGAGATAATGGCAACGGCACTGGCCAAATTTCAGGAGACCCAACTGCTGCAGGAGGAGCAGTATTTGGGGATCAGGGAGGAACTCAAGTCCATCAACACCACCCTGGTCACCATTGTAGGGGTGCTGAAGGACCTTGTGAACACCAGGAGGGACACTGTGGCACAACAAGGGGCCCCTGACACTAGACTGGATGATGAACAGCCCACCACCTTCGCCGGCGCTAGTGGACAGGACCACGACACCAGCACCCCACCCCCTGCAGATGGAGAACCACCCCGCAAACGGTCCCTGAGATCCAGGACAAAGACAGAGAACAATGCCAAGACCCCCGCCAGGAAATGAGACCACCCTAAATGTCATCCTTCTGTCCCACTTCGTCACCCTGTCCATCCATCAACTGCCCTAGCCCCACTTCCTATGCCCCTTTGGACAATGCACCTGTGAAACAAATAGACTGGATTCTGCCATGGACAATCCTCCACCATCACCTCTGCCCATTTTACAACCCCCTCCACTAATTTGCACTGAAATAAACACCCTTGAATCACAAAACAATCTGGAGTCAGTCTGTGCTTTCACAAATGTGTATTTGCAATCACTAAGGAAAATAGCAATGTCGATTGTATTGTCAACATACCTATATCACACAGCTCTAATCCATGAGGTAATATAGCAGAGGTCACACAGTGGGACCCACATCTGTGAAATGGAAAGGCAAAGTGACAAGTCAGGGTCCATACACTGGGTGAAAGTGACAGATATATGATAGGTCTAACAATTGTATGAGAGGTGTGAGCCAGTGACATCTTCTTACCTGTGTCTCACTGGAAGTATTGCTGGATAACGTTGTTTCTGTTTTCAATATCCTCTTCTTCTGTCTCCTCTTCTTCACTGTCCACAGGCTCCACAGCTGCCACAAGACCTCCTTCTGGATCATCCTCCTACAGAAAAGGCACCTGTCGTTGCAAAGCCAGGTTGTGCAGCATACAGCAGGCCACGATGATCTGGCACACTTTCTTTGGTGAGTAGTAAAGAGAACCACCTGTCATATGGAGGCACCGGAACCTGGCCTTCAGGAGGCCGAAGGTCCTTTCGATCACTTTCCTAGTTCGCCCATGTGCCTCCTTGTAGCCATGAGAGGTTGGGGTACCCGGAGTCACCTGCAAATGTCGAGGGACAACTGTTAGACACACACTAACCCTTAGGGACAACCCCAGACCCAGACAACTATTCACACGGTATAGGGTCCTTGTCCTCACCTATTAGCCACACACGGTGCCTCTGGAGTTGGCCATCAGATAAGGGATGCGGCTATTCCTCAAAATGTAAGCGTCATGCACTGAGTCTGGAAACTTGGCATTCACATGGGAGATGTACTGGTCGGCCAAACACACCATCTGCACATTCATTGAATGGTAGCTCTTCCGGTTTCTGTTCACCTTTTCACTCCTGCGAAGGGGTACCAATGCCACATGTGTCCCATCAATGGCACCTATGATGTTGGGGATATGTCCCAGGGCATAGAAGTCACCTTTCACTGTGGGCAAATCCTCCACCTGAGGGAACACGATATAGCTGCGCATGTGTTTCAGCAGGGCAGACAACACTCTTGACAACACGTTAGAGAACATTGGCTGGGACATCCCTGATGCAATGGCCACTGTAGTTTGAAAAGACCCACTTGCCAGGAAATGGAGTACTGACAGGACCTGCACTAGAGGGGGATTCCTGTGGGATGGCGGATAGCTGACATCAGGTCTGGCTCCAACTGGGCACACAGCTCATGGATTGTTGCACGATCAAGTCCGTAGGTGACTATTACGTGTCTCTCTTCCATTGTCGACAGGTCCACCAGCGGTCTGTACACCGGAGGATGCCGCCATCTCCTCACCTGCCCCAGCGGATGTGCCCTATGGACAAGAACAGCGAGCAGAGAGTCAGCCAACACTGAGGTATTGAAATAATAATTATTGCACACATTTGTCAATCTGCAATGTGCCTGTCACTGTGTGTATGCAAGAACCTAGATAGGTGTGATGCATTTAAAAATAATGCCATGTGGCCCCCTGAAATGGCAGCTGCCTGACCTGTAAGGTGGGACAAGGGGATATGAGGTAACTGCCCTGGCGTTGTACACCGTCGCGGTAGGCGATCGAAGACCGCAGCGCAATCCTGCATTGGTTAACATTGGACCCTATGGGTCCCAGGAGCCAATGACGATGTACGCCGGCGGTGATGGTACGCACCGCCGCGGACGTGACCGCCATTTTCTGTCTGTTCACTCACTTGATACCTGACCTTCGACAGGAGAGGACCTACACTGCAAGTGCTGCTGTGACCTCAGTCTGGAAGCGACAATGGCTCATGTGTCTGGGGAAAGGACCCCTGCCTTCACTTCGGAGGAGTTGGAGAAGTTAGTGGATGGGGTCCTCCCCCAGTACACGCTACTCTACGGTCCTCCAGACAAACAGGTGAGTACACTGTGAGCATGATGTATGGGCAATGCCTGTTTGGAGTGGTGTGGATGGAAGATACAGGGGGTGGGGACTGAGGCCTGCATGAGCGGACGGTGAGTGCATGTGCATCAGGGCAAGGGTGGGAATGTGGGTCAATTACTGTGACGGTCCGGACGGTTAAAGATTTTCCTTATCTCCTGTACAATTCCTCTAGGTTAGCGCCCACCAGAAGAAGGATATTTGGCGTGCTATCGCCAAGGATGTCCGGACCCTGGGGGTCCACCACAGACGTAGCACCCACTGCCGTAAAAGATGGGAGGACATTCGCCGCTGGAGCAAGAAGACGGCGAGGCCCAGCTGGGGATGGCCTCCCAATGTGGGAGGGGTGCCCGTCACACCATGACCCCCCTGATGTTACGGATCCTGGCGGTGGCCTATCCGGAGTTGGATGGGCTCTTGAGGGCATCACAGCAGCCACAAGGGGGTGAGTACAGTCACATCCATCTGACTCTGCGCACATTTCGAGGTGTCTGGGTGGGGGAAGTGGGCTATGGGATCCCCTAGGCCAGGGCGAGTTTTGTAGGCAAGGGTCCTTCATGAGGCAGGCTATGTGGCACCCCAACCCCACCAGTGGTAAGAGCCAACTACACCTAGTCAGGCTCCTGTGACTTCCATGTGTGCAGCAATCAGGCATAGGCCTTGTACCCCATGTCCCTGTGATTAATAAGGGAACTCTAAGTGCATGGCGTAGTGCAGAGGGCTGCTGTGTCTGTAGTGTCCGCCAACGGTAGTGGTATTGCATGAACTGAACATGTCTTTCTTCTGTCTTCCCCCCCCCTTTTTGTGGTCTCCCTGTTCTTGTATGCAATAGCATCATCAAGCGGAGGAGCAGTGGCACCGGAGTAGGAGGGAGCTGCATCCCACATGGCCCTGGAGGGCGAGACAACGGAGTCTGAAGCCACCAGTGGGACAGAGTGAGAGGGATGCTCCACGGCGGGGACAGGGGACAGGAGGTGACATCAGCGACAGCGACTCATCCTCTCATGGGAGCTCCCTTGCGGTGGTGGGCCCCTCTGTGTCCCCGCATCAAAAGGTACAGCCGCCACCCCCCCTACCAGCACCGCCCTCCCAGCAGCTCCTCGGCGTGTGTCCCGTGGCCGCTCACCCAGAAGGGTGGGCATCTCCTTCGCCCCAGGCAGCCCTGCTGCCCTCAGTGAGGAGGCTATTGACCTCCTGAGATCCCTTACTGTTGGGCAGTCTACGATTCTGAATGCCATCTAGGGTGTAGAGAGGCATTTGTAACAAACAGATGCATACCTGGAGGGCATTCATTCTGGCCAGACAGCCCGACAGAGAGCATTTCAGGCTCTGGCCTCAGCACTGATGGCAGCCATTGTCCCTTTGTCTAGCCTCCCCCCTCCAGCTTCCTCAACCCAGACCCAATCCCCTGTACCTCAGCCTATCCCAAGCACACCATCAGACCAGCATGCACACACCTCAACACACAAGGGTGGCTCTGGCAAACATAAGCACCACACATCTCACAGGCACTCACACAAGCATCATACCCATGCACACATACCAACATCCACTGCCTCCACTGTGTCCCCCTCCTCCACGTCTCCCTCCTCCCTCCCTGTCTCGTCTCCACTCACACCTGCATGCAGTACATCTTCAGCCACTACCTCCATCACCAGCACGCTCATCACCACACACCGCTCACGTGCACTCACCACCCCACTACCATTCACACATCCCCTGTGTCCTCTCCCAGTGTGTCTGTGAGCCCTTCTCCCAAAGTACACAAATGCAGCCACACACCCACCCAACAGCCATCCACCTCACAACAGCCTCCAGCCCATGCACCTTCACCCAAAGTCAGCAAACGTACACCTCCTACAACCACTATCTCTTCCTCCACTTCCAAACCCCCTCCATCTACCCATCCCAGTGTGTCTAAAAAGCTTTTTCTGTCTAATATTGACCTCTTCCCTACACCTCCCCCCCCGTCCATCCCCTAGGGCCGCCTTTCCAGGTCCCAACCCAGCACCTCAGCCATCACATCACCGGGCACAGTGGTGCCAGCAACTGCGGGCTTTTGGAGTGCGCCAAGCAACAAGGCTGCCAGTGTTCCATGGAGCGAGGGCAAGGACATTCCGCCACCTCTAAAAGTAAAAAAGTTGCACACATCCCGTTGGGAGATGGCGAAAACACCTGCCTCCAAGGGCTCAGGCAAAACAAAAGTGGATAGTGGCAAGACAGCTGCGCTACCATCCAAGGTGGGGAAGGGCCAGAAAATCAAGGGCAGGTCCACGTCGACGCCAACCTGCACGGCAGACAAGACCAACACCGCCACCAGCACCGCAGTCACTGAGGCCGCCACAAGCACCGCAGTCACTGAGGCCGCCACCAGCACCGCAGTCACTGAGCCTGCCACTAGCACCGCAGTCACTGAGCCAGCCACCAGCTCCGCAGTCACTGAGCCCGCCACCAGCATCTCCGCCACAAAGACCGCCGCCAGAACCGCCGCCACAGAGCCCGCCGCCAGCACCGAAGCCACAGAGCCCGCCGCCAGCACCGATGCCACAGAGCCCGCCGCCAGCACCGCTGCTACAGAGCCCGCCGCCAGCACCGATGCCACAGAGTCCGCTGCAAGCACCTATGCCACTGACACCGCCGCCAGGACCGCCAGCGGCCCCGCGACATCCTGAGCCAGTGGCACCACCGCAGACATGGCTGCCATCCCTGGCGGTCAGTCGTACGAGGTTGGTGGTCAGTTCCAGGAGCCTGGCCAGCTTGCATGTTGCACCACCATCAGTGGAGTATCACATCCACTACCTCTGTTCTTGGCAGGATGAAGCACTCTGGGCACAAAGCCCCCTCCAGAACCAGTGGAGAAAGGCATCCACTACCTCTGTCCTTAGCAGGATGAAGCACTCTGGGCACAAAGCCCCCTCCAGAACCAGAGGAGAAAGGCATCCACTACCTCTGTCCTTGGCAGGATGAACCACTCTGGGCACAAAGCCCCCTCCAGAACCAGTGGAGACTGTTATCCACTTGAGAGACTGTGGCTTTGCACTCCCCAGGATAAAGCAGTGGGCAACCCACCCACTTGTGGGACTTGAGAGACAGTGGCTTTGCACTCCCCAGGATAAAGCAGTGGGCAACCCACCCATTTGAGAGACTTGAGAGACTGTGGCTTTGCACTCCCCAGGATAATGCAGTGGGCAATCCACTACTTGAGAGACTTGAGAGACTGAGGCTTTGCACTCCCCAGCATAATGCAGTGGGCAACCCACCCACTTGAGAGACTTCTGAGACTGTGGCTTTGCATTCCCCAGGATAGAGCAGTGGGCAACCCACCCACTTGAGAGACTTGAGAGACTGTGCCTTTGCACTCCCCATGATACAGCAGTGGGCAACCCATCCACTTGAGAGACTTCTGAGACTGTGGCTTTGCACTCCCCAGGATAGAGCAGTGGGCAACCCACCCACTTGAGAGACTTGAGAGACTGTGGCTTTGCAGTCCCCAGGATACAGCAGTGGGCATGGGGCCCCCTCATGGAGCTGGCGTCGTGCACTCATCCGGCTGAGGTGGCCCCCCTTCCCTTCCCCCTGAGGTGCCTGTTTCATTTCGATCTGATGCCCCTGCAGTGTTCTCTCCGTTTGGAGTCTGGTATCAAGTGTGGGCCTCGCCCATGCATTTTGGGCCCAGTGGTCCACGCACTATGAATGGTGCACTATCCGGACTTGTGTAGTTGGTGTACATAATTGTTTTTACTGTATTTCAAGTTTTAACTAATGGATTTTTATTTATTACAATCATTCAACTAATTTCCTTTTGTCCTTGCATTCTTGAAGGGGGTGTTAATGTAATGTTGCAGCATGTATTTGTGTGTATGTTGTTGTGGGTGAGGGTGGGGATGGGAGTGTTGCGTGTTGCGTGTGTGTGTCACTCTCTTTTCCCCCCCCCCCCTGTGTTATAGGTGCAGTACTCACCGTGGTCGTTCCCGCCGTCTTTCGTGCACCTGGTGGAGGAGCAGGAATACCATCGCAGGGAGTATTTGGAGTTCTGGCTCCATCCCATCCTGGTTCCTCGTGGAATGTGTAGAGGTGAGTGTTTTCCCTTCCAAGTCCTGTTTCCGTCCCGGAAAAGGTGGCGGATTGGCCTCTCATAATAGTGTGGGCAGTACATTGTCTTCCGCCTGTCTGTTGACGGTGATCACCGGGCTGTTTGTTTCTACCGCTGTGGCGGTCGGAGTGTTAAAGTGGCTGTCTATGTTGGCGGTTTCTGCCATGGTCGTGATTCCATTTTTTTTACCGCCGGCCTGTTAGCGGTCTTACCGCCGCTTTAACACCGACCGCCAGGGTTGTAATGAGGGCCAATATGTTTCTTCTTCATTACTTACATAAAAAATAATAGTGTGTAATTTCTGCACTTATTTATCTGCCATCTACTGCTCTTGATCCATCTGCTGGGTGTGGGTGGTAACGGGACATCATCCTCATCAGACTCCGTATCTGAAGGTTCCAGGGGTATGCCTCTCAATGTTGCGATGTTGTGCAACATAGCACATGTAGCCACAATCTTGCAACAGGTCTCAGGACTGTATTGTAATGCCCCGCCACTTCTGTGCAGGCATTAAAAGTGACTCTTCAGCATGCCAGATGTCCTCTCAATTACACTTTGCTTCCTCCTATGTGCAGCATTGTAGTGCCGTTCACTTGGTGTAGATGGATTGAGGTATGGTGTGAGGATGAAGGATGGCACTTTATGTGTACTGTTTCCGACAATGACAGGAGTGAATATTGAGTCATTGCCATCTCTAACCTCATCTGTACACTATACTACATTGTTCTGTAATTAATTAGCAAGTTGGTATCCTTCTTCAAACTCCCCACCGAGTATCCGTGTATAGATTCCACTATGCCTGAATACGTAGGAGTCATGTGTGCTGCCAGGGGATCTGGCCACTAAATCCGTGATGATGTGTGAGCCATTACAGATGACCTGTATGTTCATGAAATGGCTACATTTACGATTTCTTTAAATATATTATATATATATGTAACTTAAAAAAGACCGTTTGGTCGAAACGCGTCGTTTGTAACTTTGAAATAAATACCTAATATTGGAATCTTGATGGAGTGCATTGCCAAGTGTTGTTCAACAAAATATATATATATATATAAAAAATGGTGGACAGATTGCGACATGTGTCCCGTCAATGCAGCCAATGACGTCTGGGAATTGGGCTACCTGATAGAAATGTAATTATGTGAGCTGCAAGTCCTGTGGGGTATTGGGGAATATGATGTGCTCATTTTTTTTGGTTAGCATTGCATTCAGGAATACGTGGAAGCAGCGTGAACACACACTTTGGGACACACATCCAGCTGCTGCTATTACTCCTTGATAGCTTCCTGAGGCTAAGAGGTGCAGGGAACATAACACCTGAGCATGAGTGGGTATTGCATTGGTTCACTCTGTGTGTGTTGCTGCATTTGTGGTTGCAAATCTGCTATTTGTTCTAATATCATAGCAGAATTTAACCTATACTTGTCCTAAATCTCCTCCTCTGTTTGGTCAAACAATGTTATGCGCACTCTGACAATGCACTCCTGTCTCCTCCTCCCTATCCTCAAACATTCCAGGATCCTCATCCTTCTTACCTTGATGTAGAGTGCAGCCAATGAGAGCTGATACATTGAACTGACGCAACTCCAGCAATGCGAGGGGAGTCCCACAGGAAAAAGCCCTGCATCAATTTTACGCCTGGTCTGAGCAGGCTGTAACATTTTGATGCAGTGCAGTCATAGAATGATGCAGTAAAAAGTTGGAAATTTCATTGCGTCAGTTCTACGTGGGGAAAGCCTACCCTACATACATTGTACCTGGCACAGGTAAAATGTGACACAATGCGTCAGTTTGTAAAGATGGACGAATATAATGCACTGCTAGTGCCATGAAGCGCCTCGAAGCGGTGGTGGAAAGGGCTTGTAAATGAGGCCCCAAATCTTATAGTTTGGGTTTTTTTAAACACATGATGGCGTGGTTGTTGTCTCCAGTTCCAAGTTGTTCCACACTGTACGTTCCACAACACTGAGGGACACTGAAGAACTTTTGTTTGTATTTCATTATAAGGAATATCTCTCAGTAGATTTTGAAGGCTTGGAAGAGGTCCTGAGATCGGGGTGCAATCAGCAGCCAATTTTTTGGAACAATTTTGGCTACTGCTGCTGAATGCATTACTTGCTGATCATAAGAAATTAAACTGTATCTTCTCGTCAACCAAAAACGAGTACATTGACTTCAGTGCTAGAAAAAGGTGTTTTTTTCCATGTCATGCCCACTTCTGCTACCTTAGTTTCTAGGCTCTGCAAAGTGTGGATTATATGCAAACTACTGACTGAATTAAAAATAACACAGTAGGTGTTACAGCAAGATGGACGTCACGCCTAGCATCTGAAGTCATTTACATATAGTGGTATTGTTGTGGCAATGTTATGTCAAGACCGGAGGCTCCTCTTCTGCTTCTCTAATCTGGCTTTAATTAGATAGCAGCAGACAGGAAAACTACAATTCCCACGAGGCTAAGCAACAAACAGCCAATGGGAATAAAAAAACATATCGTAATAACCACCGAGCATAGACCTGCACATAGTATAATCACAATACTTGACTGCGACCAGCCCCCTTTTCTTGCTGCTTGCAGTCAAGATAAGTACTTCTCATACATATTTAATTTGATATATATATACATAGTTTTTGCTTGGGTTAATTTACTTTAAGTGTCTCAAGTTTTTTTTTATAAAGCATGTAACCGCTCTGTGTTGAAGTTCCCCTTACTCGTGTTCTAAACATTTCCTCGGCTCACGCTCGCTTCGCACTTGGCCAAGGGCTTTAACAGTTGTTTCTCGTTACCACATGTAACTAGGCCATTATCACCGCCGTCAGCTGCCTCGTGTCTCCTCTTTCACTGCTCTCAACCTTACAGAGACGCTTTTCCACACGCGTCTTTTCATTGCCTGGTCGCTTCTGGTCCGACCGATTTTCCTGCTTCCACCGGCCCTCCTCCTCGTTCCACGTCAGAAGGGGAGTGGCCTAAATCTCTGCCCTCGAGCCTTCTATCGGCCCCAGGCAAGGGTGTACACACCTCTCTGGGCATGTTCTCCTCCTCCTTTTTTCCTTTTCCTCAGTTTTTACTCCTTCCTCTCCCCTCATGGAAGATATTAATGATGAGGGTGAAATTTTCAAAAAGGATATGTGATTTTATTCACAACTCTGTTGAACAGGTCACCGCGGCCTCCATAGATGAAATGGTAAGAATCTGGAAAGCTCTGTCAAGAATATGATGACAAAATCTTTACTGACCCATTATGCAGGGGGTAGCAGAAAATGTAAGCTCACTGCTATGTCATCTCATAAGTCCCAATTTAATGTCAACCCTTCCAGCGCTACACTAACTGGTGAGAAATCTTCCCCCCAGATTGAGGACTTGGATCCTCCAAGGCTTCCTTCCAATGAGGGAAATGCTTCTATTGCTCACTCTAAATGCAAATCTAAAATAAAACTTTGCAGGGTGACCCAAAGCAAATTGCTATTTCACACATCCTCGATACTGATGATGACATGGGTGACACTGATGAAGCTTCAGATAATTTGGGCACTAGCGACCCTTCTTCCACTCCTCCCAAAAAAACTAAATTGCCCCTTTCTTCTCCTGACCCTTTCAATGCCAAAACTATCTTAGACTTGGAATGGACCCCTATGTTCGACCCCTCCCTTATACGCCATCCCAACTCAATGGAATGGTTTCCTAGTTCACATGTTGGGGATTACATATTTTCCAGATTAAGACAACCACTAGATAAGCAGACAAGGGCCAAACTAAAATCTGAATGCCCAAGACCTTTTTTATACTCCCATATCACATCCACTCCCTCCATAGACCAACCCCTCATGACTTTCTTTTCCGAATTCTGTAAAGATCCCCACAATGGGGTGGACAAAGCCTGTTCAACCTGCCAGGATAAATGACTGGATTTAGTAGGTCCCTTGGCCTGCTTTTTTGACATGGTGGAGTCATCCAAACTAGAAAATTCAGACATTGATCCTCTAGATTTCTCCCTATGGATACAGAGCAGGTCTGCTTTCTGGGAAATGCCAGTGTAGCCATTTTCGTGAGAGGAGAAAAGAACTCTTATTAAAGCTAGATCCTAAATTGGCAAATTTGGTGACTCTCGATCCTGGTGTTAAGGCGTATGGACTGCTATTCGGAGATTCCTTCATTAAGGATGTAATCAGATATGTCACTACTTTCTCCTCAATCGATAAAGTGCGTCAGTCCCTCAAGAAAGTCTTCAAACAGCAGGTTTTTGCATGGGCCGCTAGAGGCAGGGGCCGCTTTATCGGCCGTTCCTTTCAACCCCAAAGATCCAGAGGCTCCTTCAATTCATCATATGGAGTGCAGGAACACCAACCCCAATTCTACCCACAAAGGGGCAGATGTTATCAGGGTCGGGGACAACACAGTTTCAATAACAGCACCCAACAATGTAATTCTCTTTTCTGGTCTTCCTCCTGTAGGGTGCCGTCTTCAAATGTTTTTTCCAAAATGGAAAACAATAAATGCAGACCCAGGGGTTCTAAACACTACACAGGGTTATCTTATAGAGTTTTATGCAGCCCCATTTCAGATGTTTTTTCCTTATCCCCATCGTTTCTCCTCAGACATGTTCACTTTAATTTCTGAGGGAGTAAATTCTTTTTTATTGAAAAACGCAATTCAACTCACACACCCAGACCTTTTAGGTTTCATAAGCTCTCTCTTTCTGGTAAGAAAGAAAAACAACAAAATGAGACCGGTTATCAACCTCAGAGCTTTCAACTAATTTGTAATTTACGGTCACTTCAAAATGGAAACTATAGTACATCTCAGAGATGCCCTTTGCAAATCTGATTACATGGTACATCTAGATCTGCAGGATGCATATCTTACAATCCCTATTCACACGAACCACAGAAAATTCCTCCAGTTCCAGTGGCGGGGAAAAATATACCAGTTTTCTTCCTTTCCTTTCAGCCTACCATCAGCACCTTGGTGCTTTCCAAAGATAATGAAACCAGTGATAGCATACCTCAGATCTCTAGGCATCAGGCTAACTATATACCTAGAAGACATTCTCTACATGAACCAGAACCATTACATGCTTCTATCTCATCTTCACTTCATGTGTTCTCTACTGTCACAGTTGGGTTTCATAATAAACAAAGAAAAATCCATAATGCCTCCCACTCAACAAATAGAATTTCTGTGTTTCTTGGTGAACTCTTCAACCACTACCCTTCATCTTCCACATCAAAAAGTAAAAACTATCAAAACAGAAATTCTTTGAACTCTTTGCAGTACAAAAATCTCTCACATCACTGGCCAGGATAGTAAGGCCCATATTCATACTTTTTTAGCGCCGCATTTGCGTCATTTGTTTACACAAAAGTGGCGCAAACGTACAAAATACAATTGTATTTTGTAAGTTTGCGCCGCTTTTGCATCAAAAAGCGGCGCAAATGCGGCGCTAACAAAGTATAAATATGGGCCTAAGTCTCCTGTCTTCATCTATTCAGGCTATCTTCCCCACACCCCTTTACTATCGAGCCCTTCAGCGCCTAAAGATTCATCATTTCAGAAAAGGTCTTGCCTATTCTGATATTGTCAGCATAGGTCCAGAGTGACTTTCAGAACTTCAGTGGTGGATAGAACATTTAGATGCCTGGAATGGCAGGACTATCTTTGCATCAGCCCCAGATCTTGTGTTAGAATCAGACAGAAGCCTAACGGGCTGGGGGGCCCGTTGTGGTCCTATCTCGACTGGAGGTACTTTGTCCATCAAGGAAGACAAATTGCATATCAATTATTTAGAGATGCTTGGGGGCTCCTTTGCAATCAAACTTCTGGCAAAAGACAAAATACAGCGTTCTAGCCTCCTCCGTATGGACAATGTGTCAGCTGTCCATTGCATCAACCATTTAGGAGGTACCAGATCAAAACCTCTGGCGGGTCTAGCAGAAAGTCTATGGGACTTTTGACTCCAAAATAGGATCTCTCCTACAGCGGAGTATCTGCCAGGCAGACTGAATGTGACCGCAGATTGGCACTCTCATTTTCTCAGAGATTTCAGCAACTGGAAACTCCTCAACAAATGGAGTCCTTTTCAATCAACCTCTTTGCTTTGCGCTTGAATTCCCAATTGCCTCAGTTCTTCAGCTGGCGTCCAGACCCCCTGGCCCTAGATTCAGATGCTTTCCTTCAGAACCGGTCCACATCAGTCAATTATGCCTTCCCTCCTTTTTTCATGAACACAGGAACTCTTGCCCAGGTCAGAGGCCAAAAGGCCACAATGGTGATAGTAATGCCTTTCTGGCAATCACCAGTGTGGTTCCATCCTTTTCTAGAACTATCAATTGACTTCCCAGTCCTGCTTCCATTCTTTCCTTCCGTCCTCCTGGACACCTTAGGTTATCCCCACAACTTAGTTCTCAACAAATCCCACATCCTTTCGGCTTGGAAGGTGTCTGGTCAGACCACTCTGCCAACCTTATTTCGATAGAGGCTTCAGACTTCATTAACAAAGACTGCGCTCCAGGTGCTAGACAAGCATACAGTTCCGCTTGGTCTCTTTGGTCAAGCTGGTGTCTGGGAAGGACTCTCAATTCCATTTCAGCCAATATAACGTATGTTATAAATTTCTTAGCAGCGGAAGCCAGTGCAGGTAAGGCCCACAGAACAATCCAATCAACTTATACAGATCTGAAATTTCCATGCATCATACCTACATTACCAGAAAACCAGTGGGAGAACACCTTCTCCTTTGCCGTCTTTTAAAGGGAGTAACATTTTCTATTCTTCCTCACTTCAAGTACTCAAAATTATAAGATGTTAATGTTGTTTTGAATTTGTTGTTATCTTGGCCTGATAATGCAGTTCTTTAGCTAAAAATTATTTCTGCCAAACTCACTGTGGTATTATGAGAGTGAATTTCTATTAAACGTCTGTCAGATGTTAAAGCTTTAGACATTTCCTCCCATCAGTTTACTCTATTTGGAGTATTGTTTTCTGTCAGCAAACGCATTAAGACTAATCTACGATCTGTATTCTATCCTTACTTTCCTAATTAACCTAAACTTTGTGAAGGACAATGCCTTAAGGTCTATGAAGAGCACACAACCAATCTCACAATGTCCTCTCATTCACAACTCCTTATCTCTTTCCGCAAACCTCACAAACCTGTTTCTTCAACTACCCTAGCCAGATGGGTCCAATGGGTCATTTCCTTTGTCGGCATTGATACTTCAGTCTTTGTGGCTCATTCCTCTAGGGGTGCCATGGCCTCCAAAGCTTTCTGGGTGGGTTGCAGACTTGAAGACATTCTGAGATCAGCTGATTGGTTCAAATGTAGTGTTTTTAGGACATTTTAATGTAAACCAGTTCACACAGCAACTTCTATGGTAATTAACATGCTTTAAAAAAGCATAAAGGGAACCTCTGGTCTTGACATAAAATGAAGATTTTAATAATAAACAATGACGGAAAGTCTTAATTTTATTAAAGACACAGAGGTGAGTATTATCCCACCGCAACTCTTGGTGATTGACGTTGTTCTTTTCCCTCCCTGACAGCATCCACAAACCTGCCACCGTCTTCCTAAGAACATTACAATGCAGATGGTGTTTCTAACCTCTACCTTGGATTCCTCACAGTCCCAGCATGGTTTTCCTCCAGAAGTGCTGATTTCTCCATCAAATTGTTTATGGATGAACTTTTGTCAATAACTTTTTTCTTTGATTCTGGCAATTGCCGTAGTTTTGCCTATTTTTCCTATGTTCTCTCATACTCATTAACTACTCTCACAAGAAAAGAGGGCTGGTCGCAGTCAAGTATTGTGACTATGCTATGTGCAGGTCTATGATTGGTGGCTATTACAACATGTATTTTATTCCCATTGGCTGTTTGTTGCTTAGCCTCAGGGGAATTTTAGTTTTCTTGACTGCTGCTATCTAATTAAAGCAAGATTAGCAAAAAATAATACTCGCCTCAGTGTCATTAATAAAATGAAGACTTTCCTTCATAGTTTACTGGGAAAATCTGCATTACTAATTATTATCACCTACAGCGGGCCTCACTTATTGAATCAGCAGCTGTCTGTGGTCCAGTAGAGTGAGTTCTCCAGGCATTCCAAATGTCTGGTTGCCCAAGCCAAATCCCCATTTATAGCCATTTTGAAATGTAGGTGAGATTGATGAGGTGGACTATAAGATGTAGGTTCATACTGAACAACAGAGCGCACAGTAGGGGTACCCCGATGTATTTTTTTGAGCTACACGCTTGAATTGAACAGAAATGATTCTCACACGACTGTCCTTCTGGTTGCCAATGGTCACTGTACGTCAATCTTGTTTCAGTCGGACTCCTTCAATGTCTATGTGTCAGCCTTTCTGTTATGCCTGTTTATGATGGAACGCCGTGCCTTCCTTTGTAAACCCGATAAAATTGTCTGTAGAACAAGGAGTGTTTGATACTCTCTGCGTTTCTTGTAGCAGCACAAGTGCAGACCCACATGCTTGTTCTCCGATGTGTTTGTGTGAAATAAATGATACGGTCAAAGGGATAGATTTAATAATTCCTGGTTTTTGTACAGCTAGGCCCGCCACACAGAACACGCCCCATTAACGCGGATAACGAAAATGTTTCCTTTTACTGTTGTAAGACATATTACTGTGGATGCTTTGACGCAGCTATTTTACTCTCCACAATAGAAACTGTCACAGATTTCCACATAATTCTTCGGCTCTGTATTGAGCGTGATTCCCTATTTCATTCAAGTTTTTGTTAGAGATGGAAACAATATATACCGATAATTTTTTAGGGGATGAGGGAAACAAAAGAGCGACGTTTAGAGGAAAAATGTGATGGCACTTCCCTTCTCTACCCTCACGGTCCATTTCTTTTTCCTTGTGGCACTCCTTTTTTATCTTCACCACCTGCCACCTAAATATAGTGCCTCTTATCTGGCTGTGCCCCTTTATATTTTTAGCTGCTTTACAGCTGCACTACTATATGCTGTCGAAACAGATTCACGGGTAAGTACAGAGAGGCCCATATGTATGCTTTTTTGCGCCGCATTTGCGTCACTTTTTGACGCAAAAGCGGCCCAAACTTACAAAATACAATTATATTTTGTAAGTTTTCGCCGCTTTTATATTTTGTAAATTTTCGCCGCTTTTGCGTGAAAAAAATTAACGCAAATGCGGCGCAAATAAACTATAAATATGGGCCTGAATGCGTTAATAACATGGAAGTCAAAAGTTTGAAAGACGACTGGTCTGGCTCAGCCTTTCATCCTTTTGAGGTCAACATAATTAATAGTAATCATTTGAGGGAAAAGGAATGTCTATTTTTAGGGTCTCAGCTAGTTACTAGAGTACAGTTGCCTTGCACAGGGCAGCTAGAGAAGGGTAGAACGTTTTCCTAGAATGTCATTTTGTGGCAATTAGCCTTCGGTTTTTGGAGCCTCAAACTACCTTTCACTTAAACTCAAATAGCTCCACCATTTGACCTTTGAACTACTCAATTATTTTAAGGCTGGTATTTAACCTAAAAATTAGCAACGGTCAATTTTTATAGGACAAATGTTGATATAACTTCACGGGCGTGCTTACTTTTTATATTTCATCCGGTGCATTTCAATTGTATTTCATAAATACACTTCGATATGTTCATGCTTACCCCAAAATGCGGTTAGAGCGGCCTATGAAAGGTGGCAGCCATTCTTTGTGTTGTTCGTTGTGAAGCTAAATGCATTCTTGAAAATCTGAATTATTCCGCTTTTGCTAATGAAACAGTAAGGCCCTGACTTAGGAGGGTCTAGCGCCACTTTCACGCCACCTTAGCATCGTTTTTTTCAGGCCAAGGCGGCGCTAAGATGGCCTTTTCCCTGCGCCATATATACAATGTGGGGCAATGCATGCATTGTGCCACTTTGTAATCCTTTGCGCTACATTATGCCTGCCCCAGGCATAATGCATGTAAAGGGGGAGTTCCCCCGGTAGGGGGCTGAAAAAATGTCGCAAAGAAATCTAAGAGATGTATTTGCGTAATTTTTTTCAGCACTTGTAACGTCTGCTACGAGGAGGCGTTGAAAGGAGGTACACCAGTGTTTACAATGGGCCTCAATGGGCTTTGCAGGATTAGCATCAACATTTTTGGCTTAATCCTGCAAAGCTCCGAACTAGTGTTTAAAATGTTGACGCTAGTTCCCTAACTACCGCCAGGGGATGCCATATCTTAGACACGGCGGACACATGGTGATGTTAGGGGGCGCTAAGGGGCACATGAAAAGTGGCCCTAAGCTTTACTCAGTAACTAACCCTAAAATCTTTTCTCTTCGGGTTCGAAATGGCCTTATTTTATGCATAAAACTAAAGTAGCATCCGTCTGAAACCATGAAACAACTGCCATATGAAGAAGTAAAGAACTTGAAATTATCACTTTTTAAAAGCCAAGCTTTAACTTTAAATGAATACATTGTGCACTGTATACTGCGATGCACAGCCTGCGCCCACTTCTACAGTGATTGCTTATGTGATGTGCAGCTGCTGCATTCCACATAACATTGTGACTGGATGAATCCTAGAGTGGCTATTCTTAACCTAGGGCAAAAACTGTGTGCCACTGCTTAGTACTCAACCAGATTCATGGTTATATAAAACTGGTTATGTTACATTTCCAAAGTAGTGTTTACATGCTGTGAATGCATTACTTAAGACAGGCTTCTACACCCAGTAGTTCGTGAGCTACTGGTAGCTCTCTGGCTTCCTTTAAGTAGCTCTCCTGTATGCAGTTCAGCCTACTAAATCACAAACATTTGCTTGGATCAATTAATATCAGTCTACCAAGATTGAAAAGAGTGTAATTGAGGCTAGAATGTATATATTTTTAGAACTCATAAGCTGATTCTAGGTGAATAATGGTTGAATTTCCAAAATAATCATAAACCTATTAACTGAAAATTAATTTGGCGATGGGGAGACTTAATACTAACATTATTACCTTTGTGCCAGGAGCAGTGCACCTATGGCTGTTTTGTTCTACCCATAGCAAGGCATCCCAGATTGGCAAAGCCTTTTTTACATTACTGTTGGCAACCCTGCAAGATGTATGGATGTGTTTCCCGCTCGTAAACGTGCATAGTGTGCTCATTAATGTAACCTGGTTTGATGTGTTCACTATACTAAATATAAGTAGCTCAGGTTCATTTCCATTGATCATAAGTAGCTCTTATTGGCAAAAACGTTACAGACCCCTGACTTAAGATCACTGTTGTGTGAGAACGCGCACAGGAGCAAATTAAGATGGCTGCCTGATAATGACGCTCCCAATCGGCCGAGGTGATTTCTTCACGGACAAGCTGCATTTTGACAGCTAAAGATTTATTACCCTCTGGTAATGGTGTGTGAACGATTAGAGAGCAGCATGTTGAGTTTTTTTCTATTTTTAACTCTGGTTTTTAACAGAGTTTAATTCTTTATGCCTGCTGCTCCTGATCCTCACAGGATTTCAGCCGCCATTTTAGGTTTTTTTTTCTCTCAACTCCTCAGATTTCGATTAATAGTCTAATACAGCAATTAAATGGACAACCTTATAATATATATATGAAGTTGACAGATGCTATTACCTGTGGAGTTAATTGATAAGCAATAACTTGGATATGTTACCGCAACACTGAGTATTTTGGCCTTAATGTCTTGAGAATTCTATTGGCTACGAAGGCACATTTATACTAATTTTTCTTCTATCTTGGAGAATTGGAATATCCACTTTATTACTATTTTCAACGTTAACTGTACCATTAATATGGAAGTCCCACATACTCCAAGAACCTCTCTTTACTCTACCTCCACTATTAATGGTCGTAAGGATTCAGGAGGCAATAAAAGAGCAAAAAAAGACCCATCCTCCCCCCCAAATCTCCTTCGCCTCTTACCTTCGAGGACATTATGGATGAGTTAAAGTTAATTAAACCTTTTGTAGTGGAGACGAATATAACCTTGCAACGAATTGAGGAGAAATGGTCACGTTTGGACTCTAGACTTGCTGAGGTGGAGCAGCGGATTAGCGATGTACAGGATACCACCGCCAAAGTAGACAATCTGTCTAAAGAACTCACGCTACTTAAAAAACAGACAGAAAATTTGGAAAATCGTAACAGATGAAATAACCTTCATATTTATGGCATTCCAGAGGGAGCAGAGGACCAGGACATGGTTACATTTCTGCAAATACATATTCTAAAGATTGTTGGTCTACAGAGCACCACTGTTCTTAATATACAATGAGCCCATCGTATCGGATCAGCTCAACCATCTACTTCATCCAAGCCAAGAACAATTATTGCCCTTTTTCTACAATATTCACACTTAATGTAGTTGTTAGACTTTTCATCCATGGCGTGGTCTCCCTTAAAATTTTACCTCTTTTCCCCAGGTTGTTGATGTGTGCTGGACTCTGATTTTGCTGTTTTTGATACTCTGGGCACTTTACCACTGCTAACCAGTGCTAAAGTGCAAGTGCTCCTTTACAAAATGTGTATGTAATTGGCTTATTCATGATTGGCATATTTGAATTACTAGTAAGTCCCTAGTAAAGTGCACTGGAGGTGCCAGGGCCTGTAAATCAAATGCTACTAGTGGGCCTGCAGCACTGGTTGTGCCACCCACATAAGTAGCTCTGTAATCTTGTCTCAGACCTGCCACTGCAGTGTCTGTGTGTGCAGTTTTAACTTTAAATTCGACTTGGTAAGTGTACCCGCTTGCCAGGCTCAAACCTTCCCTTTTCTTACATGTCAGACACCCCTAAGGTAGGCCCTAGGCAGCCCGAAGGGCAGGGTGCAGTGTATGGTTAAGGTAGGACATATAGTAATGTGTTTTATATGTCCTGACAGTGAAATATTGATAAATTTGTTTGTCACTGTTGCAAGGCCTGTCCCTCTCATAGGTTAACATGGGGGCTACCTTTAAATCTGATTAAAGTGTAGATTCCCTTTGGGAGTGGATGGACATGTGGAGTTTGGGGTCTCTGAGCTCACATTTTAAAAATACATCTTTTAGTAAAGTTGATTTTGAGATTGTGTGTTTGAAAATGCCACTTTTAGAAAGTGAGCATTTTCTTGCTTATACCATTTCTGTGAATCTGCCTCTTTGTGGATTTCCTGTCAGGGTCAGTTTGAGAGTTGGACTGGCTGCACCTCACACTAGACAGTGACACAAAGGGAGCTGGGGTGTAGTCTGCATTTCCTGATGAGCCATCTGTGCTAGGAGGGAGGGGAGGAGTGGTCACTTACACCTGAAAGGGCTGTGCCTGTCCTCACACAATGCAGTCTCCGACCCCCTGGTGAGTGTCTGGGGCCTGGCCTGGGCAAGGCAGGATTTCACATTCAAAAGAGACTTTACTTTGAGGTAGGCCTACTTCAAAGGAGAAATTGGGTATAAGAAGGGCACCCAAAACCACAGAATTTAGAAACAGTTCTGGAAACAAGAGGAACCTCTGCCTGGAGAAGAGCTGGGGAAGAAGAGCTGCCCTGCCTTTGGCTGTGCTTTGTGGAGCTATCCTGCAGTTGCTGCTTCTGCCAGAATAAGAGGGCAAAGACTGGACTTTGTGTACCTTCACTCTTGAGAAGAAATTTCCAAGGGCTTGATCTAGAGCTTGCCTCCTGTTGTTTGAAGTCTCAGGGACAGCAAAGACTTCTCTCTGCAGCACCTGGAGTCTCTGGAGAGACTCTTACTCTGCCCTGTGTTGCCCATTCAGTTCCTGGGACCCTGAAAGGAGAAGCAGGGAGCCTAAAGTCAAGGAAATGCACGCACAGAGCGCTGTGCGGGGAAAAGATCGACACAACTCCGATCTGGGGCTGAAGAAACGATGCGCCGCAGGCTCCGCAGCTGAGAATCGACGCTCGCAGGAAACGCGACTGAAGAACCGACGCACAGAGCAGGAGAAACGACGCGCTGCATCGCTGACGGAGGCTGGGAAATCACAACCCGTGCTGCGGGGTTTTCAGATCATCGTGCGGCTGGATTTCCGACTCAAGTACTGCTGGGTGTGGAAAAACAACGCAAGGCCTGCCTGGACCCGAGAGTGCTGACTGGATTGACACATCGCACTCCTGTGGAGAGAATAAATGACGCGCCCCAACCTGGCGAGAGGACAAACGACGCAAGGTCCCGCTCGTTAGTGGAATCAACGCATTGCAAGCCCTTTTTGATGCGCACTCGCCCGTGCAGGGTTATTTTGACGCACCCAAGGTACTTTTTCACGCTAACAGTGTTAGTTTGTGTTTGAAACTACTTAAAGACTATTTTTGATTTTTAATTGATAACTTGACTTGTGTATTGTGGATTTTTGTCGTTTTGTCTTGTTTTGTTTAGATAAATATTTCCTATTTTTCTAAACTGGTGTTGTGTCATTTTGTAGTGTTTTCATTAAGTTACTGTGTATGTTGGTACAAATACTTTACACCTAGCACTCTGAAGTTAAGCCTACTGCTCTGCCAAGCTACCAAGGGGGTAAGCAGGGGTTAGCTGAGGGTGATTCTTTTTTACCCTGACTAGAGTGAGGGTCCTTGCTTGAACAGGGGGTAACCTGACTATCAACCAACGACCCCATTTCTAACATTGGGGATCAGCGGTTGGGATTTGGACTTGTATTTGTACTTGACATACAGTGATTACGTGTACACTACTGTTTTGAGTGCAGACCACTACATGACCACATACTACTTGTTTGGTGATCTTTGATTTTTCTCTTTTGCTTGGATTTTTCCCTACATCCACTTTTGTGGTAATCTTTGATTGACTTCTGAACTTCATTTGGGAACTTTTCTGCTTTTTTGAACTTTGCACTTTTGTTGACTTTTCATCATGTCCCAATCTGGAGATGCAGCAGTTGGAGCTACTTTTGACCTGGAGAAATTGGATAGCTATCCCAAGGCTCAGTTAAAAGAGTTCTGTATAAGCTTTGACTGTCCCATTAAGAGCTCATCCAAGGAGGAGGAGCTGCAAAAGGCGCTGAGGCCCTGGGTGACAGCCAAGAGCACTAGAGGGCACACAGAGGATGAGGAAGATGAGGAGGAAGAAGTGCAATCCATACACAATGGTATTGTGGGTGGGCCTGTTATGTCCAGGGATGAGTGTCTCATCTAAGGGTCTGACACCTGAAGAATTGCAGGACAGACAGGCAGAGAGGGAACACCAGAGGGAGTTGGAGAAAATGAGGATGGCCCTAGAAGAGAAAAAGATTTTATTGGCTCATGAGCGTAGCTTGAGAGAGCTGGATCAGAGGAGCCAGTCTAGTAGGGTTGGTGGCAGCCACATCACAGTGCAGCCTGAAAGGAGGGTGCACATTCCTAAAGACCTTGTGAAGAATCATAAAAGGGAGGACGACATATACTTGTGGTTTAAGGGGTATGAGTCTGCTCTCCATATGAATCTGGTCCCTGAAGCTCCTTGGGGGGTGGGTCTGTGGAAGCACTTTGAGGTAGAGGGGAGGGGTACACTGACAGCCTTAGGGGATGCTTAGAATCTCACCTACTCTAGCATGAAGGATGCCTTGCTTAAAAAGTATGGTCTTATCCCGAGCAGTACAAGGATAAGTTTAGGTCCTACAAGAAGAAGGAATCCAAAACATGGTTGGAATGTGTTGATTCTTATTGCAGGTCAGTGGATGGTTGGGTGAAGGGCAGTAAGGTAACTACGTGTGAGGGGCTTTACAATCTGATTGCTTGGGAGCACTTGTACAGTTTATGTTTTCCAGAGCTGTGCCAGCACCTAATTGACAGCAAGCTGACTGACCCCAGGAAGCTTGCTCAGGAAGCGGACCTCTGGGAGAACACCAGGGTCCAAAGGAGGTATGGGGGAGACCACGCCAAGGGTGGGCAGGGTCCCTCTCAGAAGAAAGGGGGGGTAAGGGTAAACAGGGGTGTTCTCTAAAGGGCCCCAAACTGATTCCCATGGTAAGGATTCCCGACGCCCCATTGAAAAGAAGCCATGGTTCTCCAAAGGGAAGCCAGTGGCAGGTGGTCCCCCACGTAAGTGCTATGTATGTGACCAGGTGGGTTATGTGAGGGGGGACCCTCAATGCCACAAAAGTACACCAGCACCCACTGGTACGCCGTCCCAGGGTTTGGCCAGTGTAGCGCTTGGGGAGGAGTTGGTTTCTGGTGGGTAGGAACCAGCTGAGATGACCCTTGTCTCACTAGGGGACAGTGAGATGGTCCAGAGAACCCTAGTGCCTGAAAACACTAAGAAGTACAGGCAGTGGGTGACTATTAATGGACAGAGGGTGGAGGCTCTGAGAGACACAGGAGCCAGTGTGACTACAGTGAGGAGTCTGCTGGTGTCTGAAGAGCAGATTGATCCACGGGTTCTTCACCAAGTAGTTACAGTGGACAACTCAGAGCGCCTGTGCAGAGTGGCACAGGTTCCCTTTGAATGGGGGGGGGTCTCAGGTTCCTTGAAGGTAGCTGTGAGTCTAACCATGCCTGTTGATTGTTTGCTAGGGAATGACCTGGAGGATTCCCCTTGGAAGGAGGTGGAACACAGGTCTCACTTGGAGATGTTGGGTCTGCCTGGGTGGGTATGCGTATCCACCCGGTCAATGGCAGCCCGTCAGGGTAATCAAGAGCCCCTGGAGCCTGAAACAGTGGCCCAGGGGACCGCCAAGAAGAGGAAGGGCAGGGGGCACGGGAAACCGGCCCTAGAAGTTCCCACTGTCCGGGAGGAGGCAGAGCCTGAGGGTGACGTCCCGGAGCCTACAGTGGAACAGGTGGCTGAACTGGGGGAGGTCCCTGAGCTGTCGCAGTGGCAGCAGGAAGGGAGGCCCATCATGGAAGCATTCTGTGCAGCACATGCCCTACTTTGGAGGGTTTGCAGGAGCAGGCTGCAGACCAGGCGGCTGGCAGGGAGCCAGGATCACACCTGAGCTATTGGGAGGATGACCTCCTTTATAGAGAGCCTAAGGTTCCTGAGCCTGGGTCAGCCCGTGTGCTGGTGGTACCCCAGTGCTTCAGGGCCTTCCTACTGGGGTTGGCTCATGATGTGCCTTTAGCTGGACATTTGGGATAGGACAAGACCTTTGAGAGGCGTGTCACCCACTTTAACTGGCCCCTACTGCGCAGGCACTCAGATGCACATTGCAGGTCTTGTCAGACTTGTCAGGCAAGTGGCAAGAGCGGGAGGAAATGTAAGGCTCCACTGCAGCCTTTGCCTGTTGTCAGTACTCCATTTGAGAGAGTAGGCATTGACATTGTGGGGCCTATGGACCCTAAGACAGCCATGGGCAGCAGGTTTATCCTGGTCTTGGTGGACCATGCCACCCGGTACCCAGAAGCCATTCCTTTGAGATCAATCACTTCTCCTGTGGTAGGTCATGCTTTGATGGGGGTTTTTATCCGCCTAGGGTTCCCCAAGGAAGTGGTATCTGATACGGGTACCAACTTCATATCCACGTATATGAAGTCTCTGTGGAAGGAATGTGGGGTAACCTACAAGTTTACCACCCCTTACCACCCCCAAAGGAATGGTCTGGTTGAGAGATTCAACCGCACCTTAAAAGGCATGATCAT
Source organism: Pleurodeles waltl (assembly GCF_031143425.1). Classification (NCBI taxonomy): domain Eukaryota; kingdom Metazoa; phylum Chordata; class Amphibia; order Caudata; family Salamandridae; genus Pleurodeles; species Pleurodeles waltl. The sequence continues at coordinate 397,406,333 of NC_090448.1, forward strand.
GGGCCTGTCAGAGCCCTTGGGGCGGAAGTGGGACGTCCTCTTGCCATTCCTTCTGTTCGCCTACAGGGAGGTGCCTCAAAAGGGACTTGGATTTAGTCCCTTTGAGCTGATTTATGGCCACCCTCTGAGGGGACCTTTGAGTCTGGTCAAGGATGCTTTGGAGAAAGCTCCTCGTAAACTCCCCCAGGATGTATTCAGTTACATGCTGGCTCTGAGAAACCACACTTCCCGCTTCAGGAGTCTCGCTCAGGAGAACCTGTAAGCAAGCTAGGAGGACATGAAACGCTAGTATGACCAGAATGACACTCTGGTTGAGTTTCAACCTGGACAAAAAGTGTGGGTGATGGCACCAGTGGAGCTTAGGGCGCTCCAGGATAAGTGGACTGGGTCATTTGAGGTGGTGGAGCACAAGAGTGAAGTCACCTACCTGGTGGACTTGCGGTCTCCAAGGAACCCTTTAAGGGTTCTGCATGTCAACCGCCTCAAACCTCACTTTGAGCGGACTGAACTGTCCATGCTCCTTGCGACAGATGATGGGGTAGAGGAGGAGAGTGAGCCTCTTCCTGACCTCCTGTCTGCAGGAGAAAAGGATAGGTCCGTGGAGGGAGTGATCCTCTCCCCCTCCCTGACTGAAGAGCAGCAAGGTGACTGTTGCCACGTGCTGGGACAGTTTTCCTCACTGTTTTCCCTGATCCCAGGAGTCACACACTTGTGCACACATGATGTAGACACTGGGGACAGTACACCCATTAAACAGAAGGTTTACAGGGTGACTGACAGGGTCAGGGCATGCATAAAGGATGAGGTATCCACAATGCTTGCCCTAGGGGTTATTGAGCACTCCAGCAGTCCTTGGGCCAGCCCAGTGGTATTGGTACCAAAGGCTGCTGCACCTAGTGCCACTCCAGAACTCAGGTTCTGTGTGGATTACCAGGGACTCAATGCGGTCAGCAAGACTGACGTACACCCCATCCCCAGAGCTGATGAGCTCATTGACCGGTTGGAAGCTGCCAAGTACCTCAGTACGTTTGATTTAACATCTGGGTACTGGCAGATTGCCTTAACTGAGGAGGCCAAGGAGAGGTCAGCATTCTCTATGCCAGATGGACACTTTCAATTTAAAGTGATGCCATTTGGGATGAAGAATGCCCCTGCCACCTTTCAGAAGTTGGTCAACCAGGTGTTGGCAGTACTGGATGAGTTCAGTACTGCCTACCTGGATGACATTGCTGTGTTTAGATCCACATGGAAGGAACACCTGCAACACCTCTGGAGATTGTTATAGGCCCTGTAGAAGGCAGTCCTCACTATTAAGGCGAGCAAGTGCCAAATAGGGCAGGGTTCTGTGGTGTACTTAGGACAACAGGTGGGGAGTGGCAAGGTGGCACCCCTATAGCCTAAGATTGATACGATTCTAGCTTGGGAGCCTCCCAAGACCTAGACTGAAGTGAGAGCCTTTTTAGGTCTCACAGGATATTACAGGAGGTTTGCTAAGGGATATAATACCATTGTTACCCCCTTAACTGAGTTGACTTCTAGGAAGCAACCCAGGAAAGTGATCTGGACAGAGGCTTGCCAGAACGCTTTTGATGCCCTGAAGGCTGCCATGTGCACAGCACCTGTGCTGAAGGCACCTTACTACTCCAAGGAGTTTGTTGTGCAAGTAGATGCCTCAGAGCATGGTATTGGAGCAGTACTCTCACAGCTTAATGAAGAGGGCCTACATCAACCCTTAGCCTTCATTAGCAGGAGGTTACTACCCAGGGAACGTAGGTGGAGTGCCATAGAACGTGAAGCGTTTGCTGTGGTCTGCACACTGAAGAAGCTAAGACTCTACCTGTTTGGGACTCACTTCTGAGTTCACACCAACCACAGGCCCCTCAGATGGTTAATGCAGATGAGGGGTGAGAATCCAAAACTGTTGAGGTGGTCCATTTCCCTTCAGGGGATGGACTTTACGGTGGAACACCGTCCTGGTACAGAGCACATCAATGCTGACGGTCTGTCCAGGTTCTTCTGCCTTACTGATGAGAACTCCCATGAGGTTGGGTAGTTGCTCCTCCCTTTCAGCTGGAGGGGACAGTTTTAGACTTTTCATCTTTGGCGTGATCTCCCTTAACTTTTTGCCTCTGTTCCCCAGGTTGTTGATGTGTGCTGGACTCTGATTTTGCTGTTTTTGTTTCTCTGGGCACTTTACCACTGCTAACCAGTGCCAAAGTGCAAGTGCTTCTTTACAAAATATGTATGTAATTGGCATATCCATGATTGGCATATTTCATTTACTAGTAAGTCTCTAGTAAAGTGCACTGGAGGTGCCAGGGCCTGTAAATCAAATGCTACTAGTGGGCCTGCAGCACTGGTTGTGCCACCCACATAAGTAGCTCTGTAATCTTGTCTCAGACCTGCCACTGCAGTGTCTGTGTGTGCAGTTTTAACTGTAAATTCGACTTGGTAAGTGTACCCACTTGCCAGGCTCAAACCTTCCCTTTTCTTACATGTCAGACACCCCTAAGGTAGGCCCTAGGCAGCCCGAAGGGCAGGGTGCAGTGTATGGTTAAGGTAGGACATATAGTAATGTGTTTTATATGTCCTGACAGTGAAATATTGATAAATGTGTTTGTCACTGTTGCAAGGCCTGTCCCTCTCATAGGTTAACATGGGGGCTACCTTTAAATCTGATTAAAGTGTAGATTCCCTTTGGGAGTGGATGGACATGTGGAGTTTGGGGTCTCTGAGCTCACATTTTAAAAATACATCTTTTAGTAAAGTTGATTTTGAGATTGTGTGTTTGAAAATGCCACTTTTAGAAAGTGAGCATTGTCTTGCTTATACCATTTATGTGAATCTGCCTCTGTGTGGATTTCCTGTCAGGGTCATTTTGACAGTTGGGCTGGCTGCACCTCACACTAGACAGTGACACAAAGGGAGCTGGGGTGTAGTCTGCATTTTCTGATGAGCCATCTGTGCTGGGAGGGAGGGGAGGAGTGGTCACTTACACCTGAAAGGGCTGTGCCTGTCCTCACACAATGCAGTCTCTGACCCCCTCGTGAGTGTCTGGGGCCTGGCCTGGGCAAGGCAGGATTTCACATTCAAAAGAGACTTTACTTTGAAGTGGCCTACTTCAAAAGAGAAATTGGGTATAAGAAGGGCACCCAAAACCACAGACTTTAGAAACACTTCTGGAAACAAGAGGAACCTCTGCCTGGAGAAGAGCTGAAGAGCTGAGGAAGAAGAGCTGCCCTGCCTGTGCTTTGTGGAGCTTTCCTGCAGTTGCTGCTTCTGCCAGAATAAGAGGGCAAAGACTGGACTTTGTGTGCCTTCACTCTTGTGAAGAAATCTCCAAGGGCTTGATCTAGAGCTTGCCTCCTGTTGTTTGAAGTCTCAGGGACAGCAAAGACTTCTCTCTGCAGCACCTGGAGTCTCTGGAGAGACTCTTACTCTGCCCTGTGTAGCCCATCCAGTTCCTGGGACCCTGAAAGGAGAAGCAGGGAGCCTAAAGACAAGGAAATGCACGCACAAAGCGCTGTGCAGGGAAAAGATTGACGCAACTCCGATCTGGGGCTGAAGAAACGATGCGCTGCAGGCTCCGCAGCTGAGAATCGACGCTCGCAGGAAATGCAACTGAAGAATTGACGCACCTAGCGGGAGAAACGACGCGCAGCATCTCTGACGGAGGCTGGGAAATCACAACCCGCGCTGCGGGGTTTTCGGATAATCGTACGGCTGGATTTCCAACTCAAGTAGTGCTGGACATGGAAAAACAACACAAGGCTTGCCTGGACTCGAGACTGCTGACTGGATTGACACATCGCTCTCCTGCGGAGAGAAGAAACGACGTGCCCCAACCTGGCGAGACGAGAAACGATGCAAGATCCTGCTCGTTAGTGGAATCAATGCATCGCAAGCCCTTTTTGACGCGCACTCACCCGTGCAGGGTTATTTTGACGCACCCAAGGTATTTTTTCACGCTAACTGCGTTAGTGTGTGTTTGAAATTACTTAAAGACTCTTTTTGAGTTTTAATTGATAACTTGACTTGTGTATTGTGGATTTTTGTCGTTTTGTCTTGTTTTGTTTAGATAAATATTTTCTATTTTTCTAAACTGGTGTTGTGTCATTTTGTAGTGTTTTCATTAAGTTACTGTGTATGTTGCTGCAAATACTTTACACCTAGCACTCTGAAGTTAAGCCTACTGCTCTGCCAAGCTACTAAGGGGGTAAGCAGGGGTTAGCTGAAGGTGATTCTCTTTTACCCTGACTAGAGTGAGGGTCCTTGCTTGAACAGGGGGTAACCTTCCTGTCAACCAAAGACCCCATTTCTAACATTGGGGATCAGCGGTTCGGATTTGGACTTGTATTTGTACTTGTCATACAGTGATTAAGTGTACACTACTGTTTTGAGTGCAGACCACTACGTGACCACATACTACTTGTTTGGTGATCTTTGATTTTTCTCTTTTGCTTGGATTTTTCCCTACATCCATTTTTGTGGTAATCTTTGATTGACTTCTGAACTTCATTTGGGAACTTTTCTGCTTTTTGGAACTTTGCACTTTTGTTGACTTTTCATCATGTCCCAATCTGGAGATGCGGCAGTTGGAGCTACATTTGACCTGGAGAAATTGGATAGCTATACCATGGCTCAGTTAAAAGAGTTCTGTAGAAGCTTTGACTGTCCCATTAAGAGCTCATCCAAGAAGGAGGAGCTGCAAAAGGCGCTGAGGGCCTAGGTGACAGCCAAGTGCACTGGAGGGCACACAGAGGATGAGGAGGAGGAACTGCTAAATAACGTAAACAAATGCTATGGTCTGGCCAAAAAATATCCTCAGTCAAGACTTAGCTAGGGCAACTGCTGCCAGAAGAAAGGAAGTTTTGGATCTCAGACCAGCCTTGAAGTCCATGAATGTGAGATATGGCCTTATTCACCCTTGTCTTTTTAAAGTTACATTTAAAGATAAAACAACTACCTTTGATAATCCGTCTGATTTGATTTGAAACAATTTATATATAATCACAAGGGAGACGCTATGGAACTCAGCAAGACTTGATCATTCAATATGGGACCTTTAATCAGTTTATTTTTCTTTCCCAGGTACCAAATTTGCTGATCTGTCAAGTCGAGAAGTTTCTTTCTCCAAGTGCGTCCATGTTCTCGTGTACATGTAATGTCAACAATACAATGTCACTTCCCTCGTTGATAAGTTCAGTTCTTAGCTGTTAATTTATTCCTTAAAACATATATCTCTGTTCTCACTTTTCTCCTCCCCCTTGTTACTGAATACTTTATTTTCCTCGGGTGATCGTTGTTGGCTGGCCTCCACCTTTCGTGCTCCACCCTTTCTCCCATAAAATATCCTTCTTTACAAGACAATTATGACTAAAGCTTTTTGGCTATTCGTCATCTTCTTCTGTTTTGATTTTTGGGGTGCCTGTGCTGCCTCCTCAATCACTTTCCCTCTTTATATTTTCTGTTTTTTCTTCTATCTCTCTTCTTTCACTCTCTTTTTTATTCTCTAATACAATATTGACAACAACAAGCAACCACCTATATATGTATGTTCATTAGCCTTCCTTCCCTCTTATTTTATAATTCATGTGTTGTCTGCATTTTAAGTTTACTTACGATCAAATGATTCCTATTGGTTCGCCAATGACCAGTCTTCGTATGATTTCATGGAATGTTAAGGGGTTACGTAATCCGGTTAAGAAACAAAGAGTGCTTCAACATCTCTCTAAATTAAATTGTCAAATTGCTCTTATACAAAAAACATATCTTGAGGAACAAGACTTTAAATGTCTGAATAAGAATTGGGTAGGTCGTGTGTTTGGTTCCTCTGGAGTTAACAACAAAAATGGTGTAGTAATTCTGATCCATAAATCCTTGCAAATACAGGTTATAAAAGAGGTCAAAGATAATGCAGGCAGATGGGTTTTATTGACAGCCAGGATTAATGGTATGCTATTTTCTATATGCAATTTTGATGGTCCTACTGGAGTAGAACCTCTATCTTGGGCTAATTATTCTTCTTTGCTACTCTCTTGCAAATCTGACAATTTTGTGGTGGGGGGATTGCAACCAATTACTAGACCCTTTTGTAGACCGTCGTTCCCAAACCCAATATATCCCCAATACAATGCAGATTTCATCTAGAGGTCTACATGATGTATGGAGAATTGCTCACCCAGATGTATTAGAATTTACATGTTATTCTCCAGTTCATTACTCACACTCTAGAATAGATTATATATTTGTTACACAAAATATTGTTCAATCGATTTTGCATGCTGAAATTGGGTCTATCCTTATATCTGATCACTCCCCGGTTATTATTGATTTGGATTTCCCAAGCAATTTCCCCTTCTCTAATCGCTGGAGATTGAATAATTCTTTATTGCAGGACAAACTATTTATTGAACAATTTACGGTGTTTGCAGATTAATTTTTTGGGAACAATCTACCCTCAGATACTCAGATGAATTTTATGTGGGTTGCATTTAAAGCTACAGCTATAGGTTTTATTATTGAATACGTTGAAACCAAAAAAAATAAAAAAAATCACAGAGTATCATCTGAATTGCTTGAACAAATCAAACATCTTGAACATGAATATTTCTCTTTTAATAAACCAGATACTTTATCCAAGTTAATTGAAGCTAAATTACTATATAATAAACAATCCTGGGAAAGTGCATGTGGTACCCTGCTCAAAATTAATTCTAAATTTTATGGAGTAAAGAATAAATCGGGTAAATTATTGGCTAAATAACTTAAGATTAAGAAACAAAAATCTAAAATTAGTGTTATTATAGATAAACATGGAAACAGACACACCAGTGGCTCAGAAATTTTGGAATGCTTTACGGACTATTACTCCAAATTATATTCCCCAGAAAGCACATGAAAGACATAGATTCATTCTTCCAACCTATTCCTAAATCAACTGCAAAGTTAGTGGATTTATCTCCCTTAGATTCTGAGATGTCTGAGGCTGAAATTAAACATGCCATTACCAAACTCCCAAAAAATAAAGCTTCTCGTCCTGATGGCTTCTCAGTTGAGTTCTATTCTAAATTTACATGTATTCTAGTCCCTAAACTATTATTACTTATTCAGTTTTTCCTAGCACAAGATCAAACAAAAGGTACATTTTCTGAAGCCACGCTATGTCTAATTCCAAAAAAAGATAAAGATTTCTCAAACTGTGGAAATTATAGACCCAGATCCCTTATAACCACTGATTTTTGCAAAAATTCTTGCTCTCCACATTATTCAGTTCATTCCAGATTTAATTGATATACATCAGTCAGGTTTTGTTAAGGGGTGGTATATTTCCAATAACTCTAGAGTTTTTCTTAACATTATCCATTTAGCCTCTAAGTCAAAGAACCTATGCCTGCTACAACTCTAGATGCAGAAAAATCCTTTGACCGAGTATGCTGGGATTTCTTGTTTGGGGCTTTAAAGTGACGTGGGTTCAGTCCACACATTGTTAAGCTTATTCGACTTTTATATTCTTCACCTTCTACATCTATTTTTGTTAATGGTAAACAATCTCAATATTTTCCGTTCTACAGAGGTATTAGACAAGGCTGTCCACTATCACCCCTTTTATTCATATTAGCCCTAGAAGCTTTTCTACAGAAAATACACTGATCATCTGATTTTTATGGCTTTAAACATAATGATTTGGAAATTAAATTCACAGTATATGCTGATGATATTTCGCTTTTTATCTCAAACCCCCAAAAACTACTCCTGAATTATTTCAATTGTTACAGGAATGTCTCAGGATATAAGTTTAATGTAAATAAATTAGAGGTTTACCATCAAATGCTTATTGCTTATCCAGCATGTATAAAGATACTGGCTTTACTTGGAACTCTAAACATATAAAATGCTTGGGTATCTTATATTCTAATTCTAATAAAGACACTATCCAACTTAATTTCCAGGAAGTGAAATCGAAAATTTCTAAATTATCTGATAGATGGCACCCTCTATATATAACTTGGTGGGGGAGATTGGCTACAATCAAAATGATGATGTTGCCCATACTAAATTTTTATTTGTCTATGCTCCAGTTAAACTTGCCTCTGTTTTTTTAAAACTATCAATACATTATTCATGATTTTTGTGTGGAATAAACGTAAATCCCGTATATCACTGACTAAACTACAGGAATATAGAGAAAATTGTGGTGTCAATTTTCCCTGTCATAAGCGTTATCATTCTGTTTTTACCCTGAAACAAATATGGGCGCTCCTTTCTTCCAACCCCCAGGATGATACAACTATTTGGACTCAACTAGAGTGCTCACAAATCACACAATTTACTCTTAAAGATGTAATTCGTTTTTCAAAACTCCCTAAATCCTTCCAATCTCCAGTGATTGCCTACTCTATTTCTACTGCCAAACCATTACTCATTGCTTCCCACTCGTCCCAGGAGAATATCCAACAAACTCCTATTTGGTATAATACAGATATTACATTAAATAACAGGGTTATGGCCTGGAGAGAATGGATACATGACGGTATCATAACCCTAGATCATTTATTCTCAGATGGTGGTCTGCTTGATTTTCAGGATGTTCAACAAAAGTTTCATATCTCTTCCCAATATTCTGTACTGTACCAATACCTCAAAAATATCCTTTATTTTTTTTAACTGAATCCTTACATTCATTTCCTCTACACAGATCCCCTCTCAACCTTACAATTTTTCCATGCCCGTAAAGGCTTCCTTTATATATAAAATTCTTATAACTACCTACATTGTAAGACCAAAGTCTAAAATAGACCTAGCTTGGGAACTAGATTTTAATCAACAGTTTCCTTTACACGTGTGGAAGAAAATATGGTTAAAACTCCATAAAACATCTCGTTCAACGTCTACAACTCAAACATTATATTATTTTTATAAGAGACTTTATTATACTCCTATGGACCTTTATAAATTTAAACTCACTGCAGACTACAAGTGTTGGTCATGTTCTCTAGAAAATAGTCATTATATGCACATGTTTTTTGAATGCCCTTTAGTTAAAATGTTTTGGTTACATGTTTGGGATACAATTAATCAGATTCTGTCTACACATTTTTTGGCAAGTGCTTCTTCCAAATGGCAATCTCATCTTATGCTTGGTTATTTTGTTGATCTTCTTATTGCTAGCGCACTACAAATTATAACCTCCAATTGGAAAGATACCTCAAAAATATCTGTAGTCCCTTGGTGGAATTTGATTTGTTATTATCACAGAATGGATTGTGCAAATGCTAATAATACTCAATTGCTAATCAAAAGAGAATTGCTATGGCTTCTTCTTACCTCTTTTCTTTTGAAACAAAAGACCTTTTATACCACTACCAATACTGTTTTTGAACCTCCTTAATTTTCTATATAGAATTAATGGTTGGCACATTCAAATATGTGTTTTACAATTTGCACTGTTTAGTTTCTTTTCTTTTTCTCTTCCTGTTCTCTTTTATTTCATTATTAACTTTCTTTAATAAAAATGCTAGTATGCTAGTATTGTATAGTACAATATATATTTTGTTGCCTGTATAAAACATTTTCGTACGGACGTTTATCTCTGTATTTCTCTAGTTTAACATACTTGTCCGATTTTGTTTGGAAATATATATTGTAACCATTTATTTTTCCTATTGTACTACTGTTTACTATTAATTTTGATTAAAGCAATATTAAACTGAAAAAAAGATCACTGTTGTCACTTACACCTTTTATTAGCTACCTTTCTTGTAAACCCACTTTTTAACTTATAAACAAATGTTTCCCTTTTGTACACTGAGTAACCTGAATGCTCATTTTATCAAATCCAAAGTGGTTCAGAGATTTGCAACACAAAATGTTTTAATTTCTAACCCAAAATATTTTCCTTTTTAACTTGTATCTTCAGCGTTTGAAACTTAACATGTTCCGATATTCGTAACTCGTTTGTAATGCAAAATGTTCAATGTATGATATGCTGCATGTTTCGGCTATATGTAACTCACATGTGCTTCACATATGCAACCAAGAAAGTACATTCACGACCCATGATGTGTGTAAGTCAAACCAGCTTATTTTTTTACGTGTCATGTAGAGCACTCGTGTTTTTTCTTGAGAGGTGTGATTATCTTATGAAATCCTACTTTCATTTATTGCATTTTGTTATGTCATAGTTATCATCATATTAGGTCAGAAGAAAGTGCGTGATTGAGGCATCTGATTCCATTAAACTAAATGGAGAATAATTATTGGATGTCGAAGTGAGTTTGAATGGCCTTAACCGCTTGAAGTCTCTGAGATTCTCTGTTTCAGCATGGAACTTATTCTATAGGTAGTGACACCCTCGAAATGAGAAGGAGATAGGAACTCTGCATCTTGCATATTACTTTTATTAATGCAGAAATAAATATAATTGAGTCTGATACATAAAAAAAAAATGCAAAAGTATATGCTGAGATGTCCTCTCTTTTCAACATCTTTTGCACTTTTGTGGAATCAGGGGTGTGGAAGTTAATAAACTATCCACTTGTCCTGAGACAGGTTGCTTCATAAATCTTTTTGTCCTGTAAAAAAATATATTTATCTATTTGGTGCCATGTAATGCAGTGGCAAATTATGGCAGCAATATAAGAGCGCTGAAAATAGCCTCTCTGATTATGCCCGGGCTAATACCATTATAGGGCTTTAATACTAGCAACTTTCTCATTATGCCACCTTTCCACAGATCTACATACTGGAGCTGAAGGTAGCGATAAACAATAGCTCCAAGGTTGGAATGCCCTTTTGCGTCTGTGCAAACCTACTAAAGTGCAAGTTTGGAAATTTACTCCTGATAAGGGCAGAAGTTAAGCCTCATTTCATGGTTGAGGAACAAAATGGCTTGAGAGAAAGTGAACTTGTAAACTTGTAAACTCTCAAAAGATTTTCAAATGAGTAAATCTACACATGCATGTTTGCTTGCACTAAAATACAGTTCACAAATACTTTCTAGGAATACGTTTTCCTGGTCTACTTCTATAAAATCTTGTGAGCTCATGAAATAGGTTAATCTGCACTAATACAAAGATACATACCATAGGTGCATGTTTGTGTTTTTCTTTAGGAATTGGCCCCCTATTTAGGTCTGGCATTAACAAAGACCTTTTGTTTATATTAAAATTCGATATCTCTCTCTATCCATCTATCAGCTGGTTTCACTATGCTTGATAACAATCTGCTCATTCACAAGCAGTATATAGGCACACAAAATAATTTTGTTTAGTGCCAGGAACTACTGCGTTGATGTGTGGTTTTTGAGACCAAAAATATTTTTCCTTTTGGCAATGATTGTTACAATGGTGAGAGCTTGGCAGCTCCCACAACAATAAAGTATTACAAAACCCACGTCAAAACAAGGCACACATTGACAAAACTAAAAGGCTGACCACCAATGTCAGACCTATTGGCTATGCCGATGCTTGTTTATTTTCATGTTTCCCATAATTTTGTTGAAAGTAGTTATACAGATTTTCCATTATTTGTATTTTTTGGAAATACTAGCATGCGTCAATACATTTGACTAAATAATGCTTCAAAGAAAAGATGCTTAAAATGTCACAGTAGTTTAGCAAAACATATTTTCCTAGTTGCATTTTTTTGTAAACATGTTATTTTGAAAGCAAAGAATCATGAATTCTGCTTGCACGTTTCTGCAAATATTTGCATTCAATCAGAGAGAATTGTGGGAGCTTTATTTGTAGTATCATATTGTTAAGATTCACAAACATTTGTACATAGTTTTTTACTGGAACCACAGTCAGTAGTGCCATCCAAGATTACAACATTTATTTAGAGTGCCCACCCAAATAATAAAGGCTTTGCATTAATGAACCCTAAATAAAAGTTTAAACAGGATTAACTTCTGGACACAAATATTACCTCAACTGCAGGCAATGCCCTTCCCTGCTTTTTAATGTGGCACTGTAAACTGGCAACCCAAGGGTGTTTGCTGCAGGGAGTTGGGCCTACTTGTCCCAAGGACAAAGTAAACATGAAATATTGTTGTCTTTGACCTCAAACAATACGACTTGGGCCATAGGAATTCACAAATATTTTAGTAGTGTACCTCTAAGTTTGCATCACATGAATATTATGTCATGTGATATTCCCTGTGCGCCCTCTTCTCCAAAGTTTAGTTGTACATAGGTCCAACTGACTACCACACACTTATACTACAGAACACACATTCTAACTCATGCTAATCAACGCTCAATGTGCAGGACTCCATGCACCAGATGTTGCATACCCGGTCCTCTATCACAAGCTTCATCACAGAAACATGGTCCATACCCAACTTTTGCACATCCTAGATGTCCTTTTTCCCACAGGCTCCAGCATCTACTGTGTTAAAATATAGACATAAGAAGGGAGGAAGCCTTGATGTTATCCATAAGTTCTCCTGGTTCTGCACCTTAGGGAAGCAAGTAACACTCAAATCCTTGGAGCTGTTGACAAGCCATTTCCAAGGGCGTCGATTCACCAAAATCCCAGGGGTAGTGACATCACTTGCCTTTTCACCATCCCCAGTCACATCACAGGAAGTGACATCAGACAAATTTTCACATAATATCATTCTAGGAAGTGATGTCTTATGACATTTTACTCTGATGACACCATGAGAAGGAACATCACTGAAGTCACAAATCATGCAATATACGCAAGGTTGATAATGAGATTAGGTACTGTCATTATGTCATTATGATCTCCCTCTTACATACTTCCATCTCATCCGGCTGTTTCTTTCTCATCCATCTGCCTCTTTATAAATGCACCCACATCCTCCCCTCAGCTCTCTCTCAAGCAGTTCAATTTCTGTTTATGCTCTCTGCCCTCTCTTCCAGCTGTCATATACATTTCACCCATCAATCCCCCTACCTCTCACAGCTATTTGTATCAAAGCCGTTATCTCTTTATCAGCCCTCACTCTCTCACCTGTCTCCCTCTCCCCAAGGTATCACATCAGTTTCTCTGTTCCCCTTCTCCTATCTCATACCACCTCTCTTAACAGAGTCTTTCCCACTTGTTTCTCCCCTTTTACCACTTCTCTGAATTGTCTTGTTTACCTTTCTCTCACCTGACTCCTTAGTACTTATCCCACCTTTCTCACACCTCTTACTCACCCCTCTCTTTCTTTTTCTCACCCATCTCTCTAGTTCATCGACCTTGCACTAGTCCCTTTATCCACCTCTCTCTCATCTGCCTGTTACCTCTCTATCACCTCTCTAGGTTGCTTCCCCTCTCTCAGCAGTCTCTTAATAAATTATTTCTCACCTTTCCATTCCCTCTCTGCTCAGTTGTTTCTATTTCCTCTCTCTCACCTGTCCCCCTCTTTCTCTCTGTCTCTTTCTGAGCTCTCTCACACCAGTCTTTCTACATCACCTTTATTACACATGCATTCTACTCTCCATCGTTCTCCCTTTAAACTGCCTCCTACTCACCAGTCTCTCACTATCTCTAAGATGTCTCTTTCTCACCCGATCCACTCTCTGCAGTGTTTTTCTGACCTGTCTGTTTTTAGCCCTTTTTCACACCTTTCTGCACTCTAGGGGGCATATTTATACTCTGTTTGCGCCGGAATTGCGTTGTTTTTTTGACGCAATTCCGACGCAAAACTAACTCCATATATATACTTTGGCGTTAGACGCGTCTAGCGCCAAAGTCCATGGAGTTTGCGCCATTTTTTAGCGTGGACACCTACTTTGCGTTAATGATATGCAAGGTAGGCGTTCCCGTCTAAAAAATTGACTCCGAGGCCGCTTTTGCGCCGTTTTTTAGAGCCTGGTCAGGGCAGGCGTTGAGGGACCTGTGGGCTCGGAAGGAGCCCAGAGGTGCCCTCCCATGCCCCCAGGGACCCCCCTGTCACCCTTGCCCACCCCAGGAGGACGCCTAAGGATGGAGGGACCCATCCCAGGGACATTAAGGTAAGTTCAGGTAAGTGTTTTTTTTTTTTTTTTTTTTTGTGGCATAGGGGGGCCTGATTTGTGCCCCCCTACATGCCACTATGCCCAATGACCATGCCCAGGGGACAGAAGTCCCCTGGGCATGGCCATTGGGCAAGGGGGCATGACTCCTGTCTTTGCTAAGACAAGAGTCATTTCTATGGGGGTTGGGAGTCGAAAAAAATGGCGCAAATCGGGTTGAGGCGAAAAATTTGCCTCAGCCTGACTTGCCCCATTTTTTGGCGCCCAAGCTCCATATCCTCCTACGCCGGCTCTGCCTGGTGTACGTCATTTTTTTTCACGCACACCAGGCAGCGCCGGCGGCTAACGCCGGCTAACGTCATTGAATAAATACGGCGCCCGCATGGTGCTTCAGATTGGCGTTAGCCGGCGCTAATTTTTTTGACGCAAAACTGCGTTAGCACAGTTTTGCGTCAAAAAGTATAACTATGGCCCTATATCTCTATTCTCCTTTCTCATTTATATGCATGTCACATCTCTGTCTTTCCCACTGTCTGTCATATGTCTCTTTTTCACCACTGTCCTAAACTTCTCTCTTGTCTCCCTTTCTTTGTCTCGATTGTATCTTTCTCATCTATCTGTCACATCTCTATCTTTCCCTCTGTCAGCTTTCTCTTTTTTTGCCTGTCTTAAACTTTTCTCTTGGCTCTCTCACACGTCTGGCTATATCTCTCCAGCATATATCTCTTTATCGTAAAATTACTCTCAGCTGTTTCTTTATTTTTCTTTCTCACTCTGTCAGTCTGTCTCTTTCTCTCTCACACTCACACCCACTCTATTTCTCTCTCTTTTGCTTCTGTATCTCACCTATCTGTTGTGTCTTCTTTCTCTCTTCTGGCCCCTCTGCTGCTCCCTCTTTCCTCTCATCACTTATTTTCTCTCTACTCTGTGCTGTATTTGCACTTTCCCCTCAGAGACAGCAAGAGACATGGAGTGACCTTTTGATAGGCCTTTTAAGTCAGAAACAATAAATTATTTAGTTAAGTTTTGTTATTTTCAGTTTACCACTGTTCTAGGTTCTTACTGGAGATTAACTCTCTAAAAAGAACTCAGCCCATGTCCCACAGGTCACAAATGGTAATATTTTGTTTCAGTGTGGTGTGGTTCCACTGCTGAATGTTTTTTTATGGCAGGTAACATGTTAATGTTGGCTGCGAGTTAAACACAAGTAAAAGAAAAACGCTCAGAAAGCCCAGTTAAGCATTCCTGACACTGCTTTAGCAATCTCCTAGGATAGGGGGCACAAGGATAGTGCCAGGGGTCACAAAGGATAAGCCAGGGGTCACAAATGCAATCTCTGGTGACCCCTAAATGACGTCCATGTCCATTTCCTACTCTCTGCAACTCAGACTGCCACCTTTCTCCTCTACAGGCCTCCCAGACAGGACTTCATTGATAAATTCTCAAACCTCCTTTCCACTTTGTCCATCCAACATGCCCACACCACCCTCTTGGGTGACTTCAACCTCCCATACAACACAAGCTGAAAAAACACACAAGACCACACTTCAGCCTTATAACTACACTGTCTGTGATACTGTATCTCGCACAAACAACACACTCCAAAGGCCACCTCTTTGACCTTATCCTCTCAACATCGCTAACAGTCCAATTCAAACCACCCATACCCCTCTCTCTCTCCTCAGCATACTACCCATAAATCAAGGTCGACACAAAAGCTCAAACTGTCAGAGCCTTCAAAGACTTCTCCATGGAAAATTTAAAGCTTGATCTCATCTCTCACTCTATCAACTCCACGTGTGACACCAACACCCTTCTGAACAGCATAAACATATTTTTGAAAAGCTATGGGAATATCCACACCCCATTTACAACACACAAATGCAAGCCAAAGGCTTCATCACCCTGTTATTCTAAAGACCTTGCTGACAATAAATGATCCATATGCAGACAGGAAACAAATTGGAAAAAAATGGAACTCCTGAACTCCACTTGATGCTGAAGTCCCTCTGTGCAACATACAGACATCTCATCACATCAGCCAAAGCAAAGTACTACACCAACACCACCAATGATGCGATCAACAGAAGCAGAACAATGCTCAGAACAATCAAGCACACCATCAACCCTCTGCTGGACCCACCTATTCCTCACTCCACAGAAAAGTACAATGCCATCAACCTCTTCTTCAGTGAAAAAATACAGAAGATCCCACAGCATATCAATGATTCCAAGCCTCTTTCATCTCTTACACCCAACCCTTCCCATAGAATACCGCAATGGTCGGCCTTCAAAGCCCTATCCCTCCCATATCTGACTGACATACTTGACTCCCTCCAAGCGACTTCTTATGAAGATGGTGTCTTACCATCGGCCTTTAAGACAGCTCTGTTTAGGGATGTTGTCTTACCCCTACTTACCATTGCCAATGACTCCCTCACTCAACGCATCTTCTAAGAAGCACTGACAACAGCCAGACCATCCCACTCCTAGACACCTACACTAGATCCTGATGACATCACCAACTGCCGGCCCATCACTCACCTATCATTCATTGGCAAGGTAGCTGAAAAAGCAGTCAATGTTCACTTCCAAGATCACATCAATGCTAAGAATCACATGCACGACTGCCAGTGTGGCTTCAAAACACACTGCAGCACAAAGACTGCTACTGTACACATTGCAGATGATGTCCTCTTGACCACAGATGAAGAGAACCTCCACCTCTTGTAGGAGGCTGGCCTGGCTTGTAGTGGGTACCAGAGGTACTTACACCTTGTGCCAGGTCCAGTTATCCCTTATTAGTGTAGAAGAGGTGTTTCTAGCAGCTTAGGCTGATAGAAGGTAGCCTTGGCAAAGCAGTTTAGGCTGAACTAGGAGACCTGTAAAGCTCCTACTATACCACTGGTGTCATATGCACAATATCATAAGAAAACACAATACACAGAAGTACTAAAAATAAAGGTACTTTATTTTTATGACAATATGACAATATGCCAAAAGTATCTCAGTGAGTACCCTCAGTATGAGGATAAGATATATACACAAGATATATGTACACAAACCAAAATTATGCAGGTAATAGCAAGAAAAGTAATGCAAGCAGTGTAAAGTTACAATAGATTGCAATAGGAGCACATAGGTATAGGGGCAACACAAACCATATACTCCAAAAGTGGAATGCGAAACACGAATGGACCCCAAACCTATGTGAGCTTGTAGAGGGTCGCTGGGACTGTAAGAAAACAGTGAGGGTTAGAAAAATAGCCCACCCCAAGACCCAGAAAGGTAGGTGTAAAGTGCACCTACTACCCCAGAGAGCACAGAAGTCGTGATAGGGGGATTCTGCAGGAAGAACAAACACCAGCAATGCAACAACAGTGGATTTCCGGACCTGAGTACCTGTAAGACAAGGGGACCAAGTCCAATAGTTGCAACAGTGTCGAGAGTGGGCAGGAGCCCAGGAAATGCCAGCTGAGGGTGCAAGGAAGCTGCCACCGGATGGAAGAAGCTTGGAGTTCTGCAAGAAAGAAGAGGACTAGGAACTTCCCCTTTGGAGGATGGATGTCCCACGTTGCGATGAAGCTTGCAGAGGTATTTCCACGCCGAAAGACCGCAAACAAGCCTTGCTAGTTGCAAGGGTTGCAGTTAGGGTTTTTGGGTGCTGCTGTGGCCCAGGAGGGACCAGGATGTCGCCACTTGGATGAGGAGACAGAGGGGGCACCCAGCAACGTAGGAAGTCCTCACAGAAGCAGGCAGCACCCGCAAAAGTACCTGAACAGGTACTTAGAAGAAATGTGAACCAGAGTCCACCCGAAGTCACAAAAGGGAGTCCCACAACGCCAGAGGACAACTCAGAAGGTTGTGCACTGCAGGAAGGAGTGTTGGGGACCCAGGCTTGGCTGTGCACAAAGGAAATCCTGGAAGAGTGCACAGGAGCTGGAGCAGCTGCCAATCACGCGGTACCCAGCAATGCAGTCTAGCGTGGGGAGGCAAGGACTTACCTCCACCAAACTTGGACTGAAGAGTCACTGGACTGTGGGAGTCACTTGGACAGAGATGCTGAGTTCCAGGGACCAAGCTCGTCGTTCTGAGAGGGGACCCAGAGGACCAGTGATGCAGTCTTTTGGTGCCTGCGGTTGCAGGGGGAAGATTCAGTCGACCCACAGGAGATTTCTTCAGAGCTCCTGGTGCAGAGAGGAGGCAGGCTACCCCCAGAGCATGCACCACCTGGAAACAGACGAGAAGGCCGGCAGGATGAAGCGATAAGGTTGCTAGTAGTCGTCTTGCTACTTTGTTGCGGTTTTGCAGGCGTCCTGAGCAGTCAGCGGTCGATCCTTTGGCAGAAGGTGAAGAGGGAGATGCAGAGGAACTCTGGTGAGCTCTTGCATTCGTTATCTGAAGAATTCCCCAAAGCAGAGACCCTAAATAGCCAGAAAAGGAGGTTTGGCTACCAAGGAAGGAGGATTGGCTACCAAGAGAGGTAAGAGCCTATCAGAAGGAGCCTCTGACGTCACCTGCTGGCACTGGCCACTCCGAGCAGTCCAGTGTGCCACAGACACCTCTGTTTCCAAGATGGCAGAGGTCTGGGACACACTGGAGGAGCTCTGAGCACCTCCCCTGGGAGGTGCAGGTCAGGGGAGTGGTCACTCTCCTTTCCTTTGTCCAGTTTCGCGCCAAGCAGGGCTGGGGGATCCCTAAACCGGTGTAGACTGGCTTATGCAGAGATGGGCACCATCTGTGCCCATCAAAGCATTTCCAGAGGCTGGGGGAGGCTACTCCTCCCCAGCCTTCACACCTATTTCCAAAGGGAGAGGGTGTTACACCCTCTCTCAGAGGAAATCCTTTGTTCTGCCTTCCTGGGCCAGGGCTGCCTGGACCCCAGGAGGGCAGAAACCTGTCTGAGGGGTTGGCAGCAGCAGCAGCTGCAGTGGAGACCCCGGAAAGGCAGTTTGGCAGTACCCGGGTTCTGTGCTAGAGGCCCGGGGGATCATGGAATTGTCCCCCCAATGCCAGAATGGCATTGGGGTGACAAGTCCATGATCTTAGACATGTTACATGGCCATGTTCGGAGTTACCATTGTGACGCTGTACATAGGTAGTGACCTATGTACAGTGCACGCATGTAATGGTGTCCCCGCACTCACAAAGTCCGGGGAATTTGCCCTGAACGATTTGGGGGCACCTTGGCTAGTGCCAGGGTGCCCACACACTAAGTAACTTTGCACCCAACCTTCACCAGGTGAAGGTTAGACATATAGGTGACTTATAAGTTACTTAATTGCAGTGGTAAATGGCTGTGAAATAACGTGGACGTTATTTCACTCAGGCTGCACTGGCAGGCCTGTGTAAGAATTGTCAGAGCTCCCTATGGGTGGCAAAAGAAATACTGCAGCCCATAGGGATCTCCTGGAACCCCAATACCCTGGGTACCTCAGTACCATATACTAGGGAATTATATGGGTGTACCAGTATGCCAATGTGAATTGGTAAATTTAGTCACTAGCCTGTTAGTGACAAATTTGTAAAGCAGAGAGAGCATAACCACTGAGGTTCTGGTTAGCAGAGCCTCAGTGAGACAATTAGGCATCACACAGGGAACACATACAGGGCACATACTTATGAGCACTGAGGCCCTGCCTGGCAGGGTCCCAGTGACAGATAGACTAAAACAACATATATACAGTGAAATATGGGGGTAACATGCCAGGCAAGATGGTATTTTCCTACACCTCTTGATATTGATGGACATATCAGCTGCCTTCGACATAGTCGACAATCCCACCATCATACGCAACCAGAATTCTTAAATTGGATTCACCGGCAATGCCCTTCACTGGTTCTCTTTTTACCTTTCCAATCAACACCAGTTTGTTCACATGGCCATCGCAAGGCCACAAAGATCCCTATTACCTATGGAGTCCCTCTGGGTTCCATACTGTCTTATGTCATCTTTAAAAGTTATATGGAGCTGCTTGGTGCTTTACTCACAGATAACACCATCAAGATTAAGCAATATGCTGATGATACACAACTCTATTTGAATGTCTCCTCTGCTTCAGACATCCAATGCTTTAAACACTGCTTGTTTATCATCCAAACCTAAATGTACAGAGCCTACTTGAAGCTCAATCCAACCAAGACAGAAATCCTTTTATTTGGCAAGAATAGCATACAACATATAGTATAAATGTGTCCTGGTGAAACAACAACTTCGAACCTCAACTTTCTCCTAATCCCCAAGATACTTGGATTGACCCTGGACACCAACCTCGCCCTCAAATAAAACACTGCCAGAAAAACAAAGATGTCTGGGGACCTGCTCTCTCCTCTAAAGAAAGCCAAACTGTTTCTTTCAAAATGTGACTTCAGAACTGCTGCGCAAACCCTCATACTCTCACATCTATATGGTGTTAATGCCCTCTTCCATGGCCTCACTGACTCCAGACTGATATCCTTTAGGAGCATCCTAAAAACTGCAGCAGGTCTCACTCTCATCCAGGGCCTGAATAAATATGATCACATCAGCCTCATTCTGATGGAACTGCATTAGAACCTCTTGCCAGCTTGCACCATCTTCAAAACCAGCTCCATCATTTACAGAGCCAAGCGACTGGCACCGTCACTTATCTCGGAGACAAGCTTTTCCATCTATGTGCCCAGGATATGGAACAAAATCCATGTATCCTTCAGGACCGCACCAGCAATGCTCCAAATAAGGAAAGAGTTGAAGACTCACCTCTGTAAAGAGCACTATATCACAATGCATTAACCATCCACAACCTAACTTCGTCTCCTATTACTCATCAACTTTATGCTTGTTTTTCATCACATGCAGCTCCCTGCTGCCTTTTGGCTAGGCTTGTGCTATAGAAATACCATAAACATCCATACATGCATGTCATTACGCACAGTTAACCTGCAGCTTCACATGCAAATACATATATATATATATTTTATTCCATTGGGACAGCAGTTCTCTAAACCCTTTCCCTGCATCTCGCGCTAGTTTGGAGGTAATCATTTCCCATTTCTAAGCAGCAGAAAGTGAAGCTAATTTAGCCCATTGCTGGAATAAAACTCAGGAAGGAACAAATTTGAGTTTCTCAGCAGGCACAAACTCAAACGTTTGTGGGTCTTTAAAACCGTACAAGGCATAGTATGCAATGCTCCACTTACACCCCACCCCCTTGTGTGGGGGCTACAACTGCGTGGTCCTATGTACTAGTGGAAGATAATTTTGCAGTATAAAAACCATTTATGTCTCTCAGAATTTTTTTTGTGAATTTCTGACAGGAGGAAATTAAGCTATTTTTGTCCATTAGCATTCCTTCACAGCTGAAATTGCCTTTGTGTACCTGGCCTACTGAGTGCAAAGACAATCATTTGCAAAAGCATTAGATCTGGCCCTGATCACTTGGCTGCACAAGGCCATCCACAAACCTGCAGATGTCCCTCTCACAGCGCCCTCCCACAAGTGGGAGAACAATTTCGACAAGGTGCTCCACAACAGGGAATTGCAACAAGCACTAGAATTCACCTAGCTAGTCTCCCGGAATGCTCGCTTCCAAAATAAACAATTTTTTATTCTTAACAGGGCATATCTCACCCCTGCCCAGCTAAACTCCCGATGCGCGGATTAGCTGTCCAAGATGCCAAACCTAGACGCAGACCTCACTCATATGTTATGGTCCTGGCTAGCCCTACAGAGCTACTAGCAGTCAGTACACACCGCCGTGCAGGAGGCCTTACATCCAGACATGGGAAGCATGTGCCCTGTGCATCTTTAAGCGCAGAAAACAACACAAAGGCCCATATTTATACTTTTTTAGCGCCGCGTTTGCGCCCCTTTTTGATGCAAAAACGGCGCAAACTTACAAAATACAATTGGGGCATATTTATACTCTGTTTGGGCCGAATGTGCGTCAAACTTTTTGACGCCCAATCGGCGCAAACCCTGCCCCATATTTATACTTTGACGTCTGACCCCACGGGTGTCAAAGTTCCACCATGTGCGTAATTTTTTGGAAGGGGGACCCAGCCTTGCGTTAATTATATGCAAGGTAGGCGTTACCTTCCAAAAAATGACTTTAAGGCCTGTGCCCCATATTTATACTCTGACGTCATTTTGACGCACAAGAGGGGCCAGGCCTTAAAAAACGGCGCCCAGCCTGATGGGCGCCGTTTTTTAACGCCTGGGTCAGGGCAGGCGTTAAGGGACCTGTGGGCTCAGAAGGAGCCCAGAGGTGCCCTCCCATGCCCCCAGGGAAACCCCCTGCCACCCTTGCCCACCCCAGGAGGACACCCAAGGATGGAGGGACCCATCCCAGGGAAGTTGAGGTAAGTTGGGGTAAGTATTTTTTTTAGTTTTTTTTTGTGGCATAGGGGGGCTTGATTTGGCCTCCCTACATGCCACTATGCCCAATGACCATGCCCAGGGGACATAAGTCCCCTAGGCATGGCCATTGGGCAAGGGGGCATGACTCCTGTCTTTGCTAAGACAGGAGTCATTTCAATGGGGGTTGGGCGTAAAAACAAAAATGGTGCAAATCGGGTTGAGGCCTGAATTTTGCCTCAGACCTGACTTGCCCCATTTTTTGACGCCCAACCTCCATTTTCCCCTACGCCGGCGCTGCCTGGTGTGAGTCATTTTTTTTGACACACACCAGTCCGCAGCGCCGGCTAACGTCATTCAATAAATAAGGCGCCCGCATGTCGTTTTGGAATGGCGTTAGCCGGCGGTAAAATTTTTGACGCACAACTGCGTTGGCGCAGTTGTGCGTCAAAAAGTATAAATATGGGCCAATTGTATTTTGTAAATTTGCGCTTTGTTTGCGCCAAAAAGCGGCGCAAACGCAGCGCTAAAAAAGTATAAATAAGGGCCAAAGTGTGCACCTACTTTGCAGCCCTAGCGCTCCTACTCGGCAAATGCGCACTCAATGGTGATCTCCAAGGGCTCCTCCAGTGGCAGATTGGCATGGAGCAATGCATAACTTGGGGGGCGGAGGAGGTAACATCCTGCACTGTTACTGTCGTAATCAATATATCGGACATGTACCAATCACCAACTTTATTATAAGACGGTGTACCTGATTGGATTACTTATTGTGTGTACCATCTCTGAAGGCAAATCTGGTTGCAATTACTGTGTGTCTTGTTAAAAATCTAATAAATACACTATAAGAAAAGCATTAGGTCTGACCTTAACATGCTAACAGAAGAAAATACAGAAATGTACAATTGTGTTTAGCACAAAAAAATCAAACCTATTGGATTCGCCGATACTCAGGGATGGCATGAGGAGGTAGTAGAAAAAAAGAATTGCTTTCTTTGTAGAATGCATAGATTACATAAAAATATTGAATGTTACAAATAGTGTAATGATTGAATAGTATTTTCAGACGGCCCTCACGCATTCCAATGGAAGCAATTCCTGAAGCTAGAATAATACACCAAACAGCCAATAGCATAATTTGAGAGAGGGTTACTCCTCGGGGCGTAGCCAAAGCCCACTCTATGTATATTTTAATGAACAGGCAACAATAGGTCATACAGATGCCTGTACTATCATGCCAGACATCATAAAACAGGAAAAAAATACAAGATGAGCTTATTACGCATGTCAAGAAACACCTTGATAACCGCAGTCAGTTGCATTACCCAAAATAATCCTCTTTTGTAAACTATAATGACTCTTGGTTGTAATCCAAAATACGCAAGCCTCTTTAATGATATTTATCTTAATTTGAATAAAAATACCTTTTTTTATTTTTAAAGCTTTGTGACCCATGTCTGCAATTTAATGGCACTATAAACAGAGGTTATATTCACCAAGTTTAATGGTACTAAGAATGAAACACCGAATGGCTTGACAGTTTTCTGTGTGTTTAAGCTCCTTGTTTCCATCTGTCAGTACTAAAAACTCCTCAATCCTAAACTTCACCCTGGACACCAACCTCGCCCTCAAGTAAGACATTACTAGAACAAGAATTTGCAGGGCAGTAGGTCTCACATTTGTGAGAGTTAGAGCTATTGGTATTGTAAATGACAATGGCCCTAATTCTGAGTCTGACGGGCGGCGGAGGCCGCCCGCCAGACTTCCCCCCTCCGAAATACCGCTACGCGGTCGAAAGACCGCGGAGGGTATTCCGAGTTTTCCCCTGGGCTGGCGGGCGGTCTTCGCAAGACCGCCCGCCAGCCCAGGGGAAAACTCCCTTCCCACGATGACGCCGGCTCGTAATAGAGCCGGCGGAGTGGGAAGGTGCGACGGGTGCAGTTGCACCCGTCGCGTATTTCAGTGTCTGCTTTGCAGACACTGAAATACTTTTAGGGGCCCTCTTACCGGGGCCCCTGCCGTGCCCATGCCATAGGCATGGGCACGGCAGGGGCCCCCAGGGGCCCCGCGACTCCCCCTCCCGCCATCCGGTTCCCGGCGGGAGAACCGCCAGGAACTGGATGGCGGGAGGGGGAGTCGGAATCCTCCATGGCTGCGGAGCGCGCTCCGCAGCCATGGAGGATT
Organism: Pleurodeles waltl; assembly: GCF_031143425.1. Lineage (NCBI taxonomy): Eukaryota > Metazoa > Chordata > Amphibia > Caudata > Salamandridae > Pleurodeles > Pleurodeles waltl. Next base: position 397,430,822 of record NC_090448.1, read on the forward strand.
CCTACGAGCGGCGGAAAGTCAGCGGGAGACCGCTGGCTTTCCGCGTCTGACCGCGGCTAAACTGCCGCGGTCAGAATGCTCGTAGGAGCACCGCCAGCCTGTTGGCGGTGCTCCCGTGGTCGGTGGCCCTGGCGGCCACCGACCGCCAGGGTCGGAATGACCCGCAATGTCTTTTGCCTATGTGTTTTGGTTTGGAGTGTAGTCGATGTATGAACAAAGATGCAGCTGCAGCACTGGGTAGAGGACTAAGAATGGGGAATTGCCACTGGGAACAGAAACACAGCTGCAGCAATGCCTAGAGGACTTCGAATGGAGGAGTTACCAACGGGATCAAAAAAGCAGCTGCAGCACTGTCTAGGGGACTAAGAATGCGGAGTTACCACTGAGACCACAGAAGCAGCTGCAGCATTGGCTACAGGACTAAAGAAGGAAGAATTACCATTGGGACCAGAGAAGCAACTAAGATCGCTGCCTAGAGCACTTAGAATGAGGAATCACCGACGGGACCGGAGAAGCAGCTTGCAGCGTTGTCTAGAGGACTTAAAATGAGGAATTACCGACGGTACCAGAGAGGCAGCTAGCAGCACTTCCTAGAGGACTAAGAATATGGAAATGACAATGGGATCAGAGAAGCAGCTGCAGCACTCTATTATGGAATTAGAATGAGGAATTACCAGTGGGATCAGAGAAGCAGCTTCCAGCACTTTCTAGAGGACTAAGAATGAGGAATTACCACTGGGACCAGAGAAGCAGCTGCAGCACTGACGAGAGGACTTAGAATGAGGAATATCCATTGGAAATAGAGAAGCATCTTGCAGCATTGTCTGGAGGATTTAGAATGAGGAATTACCGACGGGACCAAAGAAGCAGCTTCTAGCACTTTCTAGAGGACTAAGAATGAGGCATTACCACTGGGACAAGAGAAGCAGCTGCAGCATTGTCTAGAGGACTTAGAATGAGGAAAATCCATTGAAAATAGAGAAGCATCTTGCAGCATTGTCTAGAGGATTTAGAATGAGGAATTACCGACAGGACTGGAGAAGCAGCTGGCACCACTTCCTAGAGGACTCAGAATGAGGAATTACCATTGGGACCAGAGAAGGAGGTGCAGCACTGTGCAGAGGAGTTAGAATGGGGAATTACCACTGGGACCACAGAAGCAGGTAGCAGTACTGCTTAAAGGTCTTAGAATGAGGAATTACCGACGGGAACAGAGAAGCAGCCTCCAGCATTGTCTAGAGGACTTAGAATGAGGAATTACCAACGAGACCAGTGATGCAGCTTGTAACACTTCCTAGAGGATTAAGAATGAGGAATTACCACTAGGACCAGAGAAGCAGCTGCAGCACTGTGTAGAGGACTTAGAATGAGGAATTACCCCTGGGACCAGAAAAACAGCTAGCTGCACTGCCTAGAGAACTTAGAATGAGGAATTACCACTTCGACCAGAGAAGCAGCTGCAGCACTGCCTAGAGGACTTAGAATGAGGAATTACCACTGGGACCAGTGAAGCCGCTGTAGCACTATCTTGAGGACTTAGAATGAGGAATAACCAGTAGGATCAGAGATGCAGCTGCAGCATTGCCTACAGGACTAAAAATGAGGAATTACCACTGGGACCAGAGAAGCAGCTTCCAGCACTTCCTAGAGGACTATGAATGGGGAATTACCACTGGGACAAGAGAAGCAACTAGCAGCACTGCCTAAAGAACTTAGAATTAGGAATTACTGATGAGACCAGAAAAGCAGCCTCCAGCATTGTCTAGAGGGCTTAAAATGAGAAATCTCCGACGGGACCAGAGAAGCAGTGTACAACACTTCCTAGAGGACTAACAATGAGGAATTACCACTGGGATCTGAAAAGCAGCTGCAGCACTGTCTAGAGGACTTAGAATGAGGAATTGACACTGGGACCAGAGAAGCAGCTGCAGTATTATCTACAGGACTAAGAATGAAGAATTACCACTGGAACCAGAGAAGCGGCTAGCAGCACTGTCTAGAGGACTTAGAATGAGGAACCACTGGGAGCAGTGGCAGCTAGCAGTACTGCCTTGAGGACTTATAATGAGGAATTACCACTGCGACCAGAGATGCAGCTGCCGCATTTCCTAGAGGACTTAGAATGAGGAATTACCACTGGGACCAGAGAAACAGCTGAAGCACTGCCTAGAGGACTAAGAATGAGGAATTACCACTGGGATCAGAAAAGCAGCTACAGCACTGTCTAGAGGACTAAGAATGAGGAATTGCCACTGGGACCAGAGAAGCAGCTAGCTGCACTGCCTAGAGGACTTAGAATGAGGAATTACAACTGGGACCAAAGTAGCAGCTAGCAGCACTGTTTAGGGAAGTTAGAATGAGGAATGACCACTGGGACCAGAGAAACAGCTGCCAGCATTGTCTAGAGGACTTAAAATGATTAATTACCACTGGGATCAGAGAATCAGCTGCAGCATTGTCTACAGGATTAAGAATGAGGAGTTACCACTGGGACCAGAGAAGCAGCTAGCAGCACTATTTAGAGGACTTAGAATGAGGAATTACCGCTGGGACCAGAGAAGTGGGTAGCAGCACCGCCTAGAGGACTTAGAATGAGCAATTACCGACGGGACCAGAGAAGTAGCTTGTAGCATTGTCTAGAAGACTTAGAATGAGGAATCACCAACAGGACTAGAGAAGCAGCTGCAGCACCGTCTAAAGGTCTTAGAATGAGGAATTACCACTGGGACCAGAGAAGCAGCTTGCAGCATTGTCTAGACGACTTAGAATGAGGCATTCCCACTGGGACCCGTAAAGTAGCTAGCAATACTGCCTAGAGCATTTAGAAAGAAAAATTACCATTAGGAACATAGAAGCAGCTGGCAGCACTACCTGTAGGAGCTGGAATGAAGAATTACTACTAAGAGAATGGTTTTACTTTCTTAGGTACAATCATCTAGAGCATGGCAAAGACTTCCTAGGATACTTCAGAGGTACTTTGAAATGTGCAGCCCTTATCCTGAAGGTTTGTGTTTCACGCTGTCACTGTAATCTGGAGTCCCTGTAGCTTGAGCCGCTGAACCGTGGCTGGTATTTAAACAGCAAAACATGCCCAGGTATAACACACTGCAAGAAGGAGAAAAGAGCATACTGCCTACCTCAAGACTGCTGGCACTTAAACATGGTGGCAGCTCACAGTAAAGTATTTTACATTCATTGCACATAGGACATGTCTTACCCACTGATAGTTTCATGAAACAATTGAATTTTCTATGTTGAATTTTCTAATCTCGAGTAGGCGCTTTAACTCAAATGACCCGACAAGACAAATAAAAAGAGATAAAAGTGTCACCCGACTGAGTAGAAAATCTATTTAGAATTCAATGAGAATCACAAAATAGCTTCAAATGGTTGTAATTCTTCAGAATAAGTGTCAATACACAATTTGTCAGAGGAGGAGGAGAAGCTGTGGTCTTTGGCTTACGCAGGTAGCAGTGGAGCTCACTGGGAGACGGCCATGAGTGCTTCTCTGCACATGAATGATGCAATGAAGCCCCCGCATTCCTGGATTTCTTCAAGTCTGTCAACAGAGAAGGAGGAGGAGGGAAAGCCGTGGGCTTTTGCTCACGGAGGGAATAGAATAAACAAGAATCACAAGAGGCTCACATGCAGGATTGTACAGCACTTAATTCTGCTACTCCCCGAGACTGGGCTGAGCTGCAAAAGAAAAAATAGTGTGCAAACGTAAAACGAATGGCCCAGAAGTGAAAGTCTACAAGTAACAGAATCAGTCTCATGGGCTGTGAGCAGCACACCAAAAGGAGGGACAATTGTAAGCAACTGCCCACAGAAAAGCGAGGATTTTTGAAAGGCACACAGAGCAACGAACTACAAGAGGTGGGCATGTTTATGCCCAAAGTTGAGATACACCATGCCTCGTAGAGGCAGCACATGCGCTGCCTAGGTGAGACCTAAAAACAAAAGATGTCTTGGGCCCTGCTCTCTCCTCTAAAGAAATACAAATAGTTTCACCAGTCTCACCAGCCTCATTGCATGAATCACAAATCATCTCCTAATGGCCATGTTTAAATGCCATTAATCATGTTACAAAGAAATGTGTCTAAAAACATGTAAAGTCTTGAAAACAGAATACTAAGACCAATAACGAATTAACTAAACATTAATATTTGAGTCATGAAGTAGTGTGCTGTTTGCCAGAAGGCGCTTCAATGTCTCATCAAGGGTAGTAAGCACTACATAAACGGCAATACAATACAATAGTAAATTGTGGTATTCTAAAAAAATTGTAGATATTTCTATAACTCTTATCTGACTTTCATGGAGAATCACTGAAGCGCTGGCACTTCTGAAATTCATAGACAGACGGAGAAGCTTGAACAGAATTGATTCTGAACTTGTGACCTGCACAATAAAAAAGATATCCAATTAGTAATTGTAACTTACATTTACCTCTTTTGAAACAAACAAGCTCCAAGCTGCACTGAAAGTTACTTAAATAACTATTGTACTGAGATGCATAGGTTATTGCTAGAGTTAGGTGAGCCACTGAAGGCTTGAGCAAGGCTTGGGCCAAATGCCTGACTGAGACTCAGCTCGTAGTTCTCTCAGATCCTACAGTCTATATCAAGCCAAGCCTTTATGTGGCTTCTGCATGCCCTCCATGGACAAACTTCACGCACAAAGAAATAAAAACAGAGGGCCTCATCTACAAGATACAGTGCATTTCTATTGTCCCCCCCTGCACTGGTGCACAAATTGCTGCCATGCACCAACGCAGGCACCCTTGCACCATGGTTCCAAGGTGCCTGCGTTGTGGAGATGATTGTTTTTGTGCAGAAAGGGGCACCTTCCTGCATAAAAACAATCACAAGAGGGGTTTTCCTCTTGCTAAGTGTGCTGCAGAAAATTTCTCACGGTTATGTCACTCTTACGCTACCAGTGAGGTGGCATAGGAATCTGACGCATTCCCAGACTTGTAAATCTGGGAATGAGTCCGATTCCTTCGGTTTCCCTGGGTGTTATGTGGGAACACCCCAAGTAACAACCATGGAATGCCCCTTTCAAGCAGTGTTCTGCGTGAAAGGGGTCCATATTTACAAGGCCATGAAAAGCCATACAAGGTGGCTTTGCATGGCCTCGTAAATATGGGGTACTACATTGCACCACCGTAGCATAAAAAAATGTTGCTCCGGGGGTGCAGTGTGCCACTAGGGCCACATAAATGAGGTCCGGAGTCTTATTAACCTGTGATGCAGTACTTTAAATGGAAAACAATAACTGAAGGTTCTGACTAAATGGATCTGTGGACTAGGGGTGAAGTTTGTGGAAGGGTGGCGCTTAGTGCTGCACAAGAGACAGGGCTACGTTTTTTACTTTTCTAACCTTTTGTGCAAGAAATCTGCATGCATTGCAGGAATATAGGGTGGATATGTCTGATTTATTACTTCATTTATGTACCACTTACTAGTAAGTGTTTATTAGTATAAAAAGTAATCGTTTTGGCAACCTTAAAATCATAAAAGATTGAGGGAATGCAGTAATATTCTAAATGTATACCTTGTAGATTGCATGCAACTCCTTGAGGCAAGGTCTTAACTCAATAATCTCCATTACAAGGATTTTTAATTATGACCTACATGTAACAGAGCTCGCTGCAACAAGATTATTAATCATCTGATCTATCTACATAAAAATAAATTTGTGATCTGCATTTTGCATGTTTTGATTTACAGCAGGCATGTTGTCCCTCTGTGATCCTTCATGATGAATCAAACCTGTGACTAGGCTGGACACTGTTTGCTCTAGCAAGGGCATTAACCACCAGAGTTATCAAAGCATCATTTTATCCTAGAACTTGCTAGGTCCAAGATGTAGCTAGATGTAGCAGGTGTCTTAACCCCATAAGATATATTAAACACAGCATGTTGTGACCAATTAAGTAAGTCAGAACATGTTACTATTGTATTTGTCGTGTTGACAATTTCTCTGGGGCAGAGTTTTAAAAACATAGGCCCTGATTTAAGAGGGCCTTGTGCTGCTTTAGTGTGCCTTAGCATCATTTGTTTATGCTAAGGTGGCCTTTTCCCCACACCTTATTTACAAAGTGGTACAATGCATGCATTGTGCCACTTTGTAACTCTTTGCATTACATTATGCCTGCACCAAGCATAATGTATGCAAAGGGGGCGTTCCCCTGTTAGGGGGGGCCAGAAAAATGGCGCAAAGAAATCTAAGAGAGAACATTTTGGTAATAACCCTCACCAGTACATCAATAGCGTCAGAAATTCTGATGCTATTGCCCCCTACCCTGCGCCATGGTGCACCGTATTTTAAATACAGCGCACATATGGTGGCGGTAGGGGGGCACAAGGGGCCATATGAAAAGTGCTGCTACACTCAATGTAGCGCCACGTTTCATAAATCTGGACAATAATACATAATTTGGCTGTCAGACCATGCTCTTTGTGTCCCTACCTGCATTCGACTGCCAACCTTGGTCATTGCCATCTCCCAATGAATAAAACTGGTGTTGGCCTCCCCAGTGCCCCTTTTTTCAAATATGTTTGTCTCTACTAAGGTGGACTTGCAGCACCACTTGTTCACCAAGCTGATGTTTAATTATTGAAATTGACAGAATACACTTTCAACAATTCCCCAACAGTCAATTCAATTTCCTCAGCCAGGAAATTCCTTTACCCAGGGTCCTAGGTTTCTTTAGTCTGAAGTGTTGCTGCAAACATCTTTTTTCTAATTTACGCTATCAAGGTAAGAGGTGGAATTACTTCTGCCAAATATGGAAGTCTGTAACTATGTTGATCTGGAAATGAAGGAGATGACACATAAACATATGCATTCTCTACTCACACAAAGACATCTAAATACAGCTTACACACACACAATAAAACACTCTCTCTCACACACACACAAACACAAACACATTTTCTCTGCAAAATATTGAGTTTCACACAAGTCCACATGTACCACTTCTCGTTCTCACCGTAATACCACATGCCAGCACTGGACTGGAAGGGCAGGCAATCAGTCAATGTCTGAGAGGCCTGAGTCAGAGGTCAGCTGGTAGGCCGATTTTAGGTCTAGCGCACAAGCGCATTGACCTGTTGTAAGTATTGTGGGCTTTTAACTACGCCCACCTCATGCCCATCACTTTCATTCATTTGTGGGCTTGCCTTTCAAAAATCACTTGATGTAATTGGTTAATGCTTTACGTTTGTCCCACTTTGGGGCGGTTTGCTTACCGCCTTGGACACCGACCCTGTTACAGGGATTTGCACGATTTGCACGATTGCCGATTTACTTCAGGGTGAGCAAACTACTTTTTTCTTTGGTCTGCGCCTCATGGCTGCCATGGTGCTCCCAGTGCTTAGAGTGCGAACTCGATCGGCAGTATTGTTTTTACATTATATGCACTCTGATCTTCTTAGTACACGTTCTTTGCAGCAGTCATATTAACCCTGTGCACTACCTAATGATGACTCCAAGCTTCCACTAGACAAAAGTACGTTCTCTCTCCAGAAAGAACATAAATTGCCAGTTATGTTGAAATCCTTTACATAACATGTACTTTGTGATTTGCCTAGCAAACAGCAGGCATATTAACCCTGTGCACTACCTTATGATTACTCCAGGCTTCCACTAGACAAAAGTCTATTCTCTCTCTAGAAAGAATAAAATTCACTAGAGTAATTTTGATATTTTCACATGCCATTCACTTTGGGATTTGCCTAGCAAACGTTCTTTGCAGCAGGCACATTAACCCTGTGCGCTACCATATGATGAATCAAAGCTTCCACTTGACAAAAGTACATTCTCTTGGCTGCCATGATGCTCGCAGTGCTCAGAGCGCAAACTCGATCAGCGGTATCGTTTTTACATCATATGTACTCTGTTCTGCTTACTACACGTTCTTTGCAGCAGGCATATTGTTATGTTATGTTATATGGATTTGTATAGCGCATGACTACCCGTAGGCCTCCCAACATTTATGGCTAAAATAGTAGCGAGAAAAAGTGAGAGCGGGACTTACAATTTAAATAGCCAAGTCTTCACAGCCTTAACAGCAATCGCTCAGAAGCATTCTGAACTGTCTGTAGTCTTTTAATTACATATCCTGGTGCACCAAGGAACAGTGCATTTCCATAGTCCAATCATGAGCTAATCAGTGCCTGTATGATAATTATTTTCGCTGTAAAAGGTAGGATTGTAAAAACCCTTCTTAAAAGCTTAAGGATACCAAAGGAGGTCACAGCTATTTTTTTGGCTTGGTGGGCCATTGATAATTGGGGGTCAAGCCATACACCCAGACTTTTGATCAATCCTTTGGGGGGAGGTAAGGATCCCAAGCCTTCCCTAATTAACGGATTAGGGATTGTTGTTGTGTGTTGTCCAAGTATCATCACCTCTGTTTTTTCATAATTAAGTTTCAACTTGCTTCTGGTCATCCATGCTGCTCCAGCTTGGAGACAGGGGACAATTGATGTACTTGTACTACAGGGGTCATTAGATAGAGAAACGACTAGCTGTGTGTCATCAGCATATGACACTAAGGTTAGTCCAAAAGGTTTAACTATATCTGCCAGGGGTCGCATGTAGATGTTAAACAAGATGGGACTAAGAGAGAACCCATGTGGGACTCCGTAGCTATTGTTTGTATATTCTGAAAAATAAGATCTATCTATAACTTGAAATGTTCTATTCTTGATAAAAGAAGTGATCCAGTCTAGGGACAGCCCAGAAATTCAAATTTTCTGTAGCCTGTCGATTATAATATCAAGATCAACTGTATCAAAGGCCGCACTTAGGTCTAGGAGGATGATAGCTGTCTCTGAACCCTGGTCTAGGCGCCTTCTGGCCTCTTACGTGACCGCAATTAGTGCAGTCTCATTACCGTGTAGTGGTCTAAAGCCCATTTGAGTGGACTATAAAATATTATTGCCCTCCAAGAAACTGGACAATGGGATATTGAGGTGTTTTTCAAAAATTTTGGACATAACAGGCAATAATTAAATAGGCCTATAATTGCTAAGCAGTACCGGATCAAGATTAGGTTTCTTTAAATGTGGTTTGACAATTGTATGTTTCTACTGGTCTAGCACTACTCCAGAGGACAGTGAAAGGTTAATAAGATCTGTAATGATGGGAATTGTCATTGGCGCTCCCAGTGACAGCACTTGAGGAGGGGCTGGATCTAGAGGAGATCCTGATTTAATGATTGAAAGATATCTCCTAACATCTTCTTCCAATATCGCATGGAAATCTGATAAAACCGCGGGGGCTATATAATCCTGTTCTAGTGTCGCCTGAGTATAATCAATAGCAGGGGGAAGGTCGTATAGATATCCAATACTTTTTGTTGGAAGTGAGAAGCGAGGTTATTAACATGTTCCTGCGATGCTTCCAAAGGACTAGATTCCTCTTGAGACTGGGTAATCTGGTTAAGGACCCGAAAGATCTCTTTAGGAAGAGTTTGCCGCCCGCTCAATTCTTGAGGAATAATATCTTGTTTGAGCTATTTTTATCTCAGTATGATATGATCGAATCGCTTTCCTATATTCTTGTTTTATTGCAGTGTCATATGACTTTCTCCATTTTCTTTCCCATCTTCTCCATTCTCGTTTGAAATGCAAAAGATGGGCAGTAAACCAGGGAGAGATCTACTTATGTCGTCCCTTTCCTTTAGAAAGAACAGTACGAGAATATCTAGACTGCCGGTAATCCATTTGTTTAAGGACTCTGATAGGTCCGTAACATTGTTCTGGCTGGGTGGTTTAGACTTTTCTAGAGTGTAAATCCAGTCAACAGCTTTCAAATTATGCCAACGTCTGGTAGGTGGAATGGTGTTATGGATCAGTTTCCTGTGCCTAGGTATGTCTAATTTAAATGTTAACAGAAAGTGATCCGACCATGCTAATTGGCGTGGTGGCAGAGATTTTAGTTCTTTAACATTCGAGAATACTAAACATTTTTACATTATATGCACTTTGTAATATGCCTAGCACACCTTCTTTGCAGCAGGCACATTAACCCTATGCACTACCTTATAATGCGTCCAAGCTTCCACTAGACAAAAGTGCGTTCTCTCTCCAAAAAGAACATTAATCGCCAGAGCTATTTTGACATGTTTACATTGTATGCACTCTGATCTGCTTAGTACACATTCCTTGCAGCGCGCATATTCATTCTGGGACTTGTAGTTTTATTTTTATAACGTGATACAAGCTGGAAACCAGCACTTGGAGTAGTATTCGTAGAGGTGTCCAGCTCCCTAGTTCAATGTGTGAGTCGCTCATTTAGTTATGTTTCAGCGCTGCATTCTAGGACTTGTCGTTTTATTTTTATAACGTGATACATGCTGAAAATACAAAGCAGAAACATGACTAGATGAACTAAACACGTTTGAGGCTATGAAACTTGAGCTATGTGTGTGTCTATTTATAAACTAACCTCGAGGAGAGCTTACAGTTGATAATGGTGTACAGTGGTCAATATTTTATAGCTAATATTTCAGTTCAAGCCTGACTGAGGATCATTAATATCATATGAGATGGCTCTCCTCAAGCGTGTGACAAATCATGGGCGTTTTGTTCAACTCTCCGACTGCAGTAAAGGGACAGTGATCCAGTAAGCACACATTATTGGAGTACAATTATTTATTCATTGCCCCGCGGGCAATGTTGCCTGTACCAACTGCCAAGTAAATATGTTTTGCACCTGGGAGTAGTTTGTGTTTTAAGGGCCTTGTTTAAAAAAAAAATTCCACTAGGCCTACTAGCCCTTTACTTATATGCAGGGCCACTGGAATTATGTGGCAGAAGGGGCCCAAATATGCTGCAGGGTTGACCAATTAATGTAGCAAAAAAGTTCAGTTATGCATTTACAATGCCAATAGCTCCAACTCAAGTAAATGCAAGACCCACTGCAATGCAAATGCTTGTTTTCAGCTGTAGATAAAATCACATTTGCCTGGGCCGGTTTGGCCACTGGTGCTTGACTTTAAAGGCAGCTTTAGCCTTAGAGCAAAGATCGGAGCTCATTGTACCCAAGCACAGAGAATGGCTGGGTCATTGCCTTGTGCAGCGGGAGAATGGCGAAACTGAGCAGGCACAGCATGTGCTACCACTTTCTGGCCTCCTTCTTCTCCACTTTCGCTTTCCAGCGTTCTCTCCATCTTTAACACATTTCTGACCCTTCTCTCCACTGTCTTTCATCACTTCTTCTTCCTTATCTCTTCCTCCTCAGTCGCTCCATCTATCTGCATCTCTAGCAAGGGTCAGAAATGTGTTAAAGATAGATAGAACGGCGAAAAGCAACACTGCCTCCAGACACAAGAGGACTTTCCGTTACTGTCTGCAGCAAAGCAATAAAAGGGACACATAAGAATATATCATTAGGTACAGTACAAAGGAATTCAATGGGCAGAGGGGTGTGAAAGAGACTGACAGGAGAGAGCAAGACAGGAAACAAGGGGAGGTTTGCCAGACAGAGAAATGAAATAAAACTTCAAGAAGAAACACAAAATACCAGGAGGAATAAAGACATAAGAGATATAAAAATAGATGAAGAAACAGGCCACAGGGGAGACCAGAGTGGGAGAGATAGGGGGATTTCAAGACAGAGAGAAAGATATGGAAAAAGAGAGGGGACGTGACAGACTGAGTGATGGGCATAGGCAGAATGAGAGACACCAAGGAGAGGAAAATAACTAAATGAGAGAAAAAGGAATAACTAGAGAGAGGAGAAAAAGTGATAGCAAGAACAAGAGAGGTGTACACAGGAAATAGGAAGGAGGTATGAAGGCAAAGAGAAAGGCATTTGGAGTGAATTCCTGCAGCGCTTCCATATTCAAATCAAGTCTCTACCCAAAATACAAACAACGTCAAGTACAAGGGTGTATGCAATCCCAAAGACATTGCTTGCAGAGAGGCTCCTGGGTGACAACCAAAAAAAGGAAGAGCCATGGTTCCTTCATGTTGAACAGAAGCCTCCGGAAACAAAGGATGTGCATGGTCTCTGACTCATGGCCTGATATGATACAGGACATTCAAAGATCTTTGGTGGTGGCAGGTGGGCGGGGCAAAGACTAAGGGACCAACAGGTGACTAACACATTCAGACACCGAAGTAGAGAAATGCATAGGCCTGAAGATCAGGTGAGAAATAATGGTGGCCTATTGGTGTGCCTTGTCTTGGCCAGTGCTACTAACCCCACAAGTTAGAGGAAAGCTTAATTTAGAAGAGATTTCTCCCACAATTACTCTAGATACTAATCATCGTATCATGAAAGGTTATTATTCACAAATGGGAGCCACTTTTTCTTTCAGTGCCTGGGCCTAATTTTTTTCCCAATTCGACCCTGCCCTGCGCATGTAAACTCTCACAGACTTTTTGCTTTTACTTTCTATCTCTCTCACATGTTCGGTGACATATTGACTGCTGCAGGTAAGAGTTACTGAGTGCAGCAGCATCTACGCAGATGCCAAGAAACTATGAGTACTGGTACTCTAGTTGTCCGAGAAGTTCTGACACTCGATGAGAGAAAATTAGGAAGTGCCGATTTAAAGCACTGCTTTGATGTAAAATGGGAGAGACAGATACCCATTTAATGGCTAAATTGCAAAATGTAAATCTAGAAAACCTGACATCAAACCTGGGTTCCCTGCTTGAACAAACTGTGTGAGCCTAGGCACTTATATATTTCACTGAGCTTCCTTTTTCTTCATTATCAAACCACAGGGCATCTTGAAATAAATCAGTTCAGGATGTACATAGTTGCCATGTTTGTGTTTTGCTTATGTGTGACACGTCCACGTTTTCAGAGTTGTTATGTGTGACATTTTAAGGCATTACGGGTAACACTTTGAGTGACAATGTGTTCTGAGAAAAAACAAAGCAATGATATTCATTTAACTAGATAAATGTAAAAATGAACCATTTTGTGCATTGTCATCATGTCTTAAAAATGCCATAACACCGCTAGAGTGCTCCTGAAGTGCCTATGCAAGTTCACTACTTTCCTTCCCTTAATGCTTAGTGATCATGGTCAGGTTGCATAATCCATGGCACATTGGCTCTTGTGTCATGGTTTTAAAATTTCCCCATAATTATTTATTGGAGCGGGTATTTACGATGGAGTATGAACATGGATTACGTAATGTTTTTGATCCTCGGAGAGAAAAACATCAAGGCCCGTATTTATACTTTTTTGCGCCGCATTTGCGTAGTTATTTGACGCAAAAACGGCGCAAACTTGCCAAATGCCATTGTATTTTGTAGGTTTGCGCCGTTTTGCGTCAAAAAGCGGCGCAAATGCGGCGCTAAAAAAAAGTATAAATACGGGCCCAAATATTGCAAACTGTTTAAACTGCCCTTTGTAAGAGTTTTAAGATATCAGTATAGACTAATGTAGCAACTAGAAGCCAGTCCCCTTGGCCGGACCAATGGAGTAGCAAGGGTACCAAGGCCCTGTTGCTAGAAAGAAATAAAATGGAATCTCACCTTTTGTAGAGTAGTAAAAGACAGCAATCTGTTATGTTACAGGTTCCCCGGTCCTAGGTGCTTGCAGCTATGATAGTAACACCCTGGTCTTTAGGGTGAAATCTAAAAGTTACTGAGAAACCTACAGGACTTCTGTTTGTTATGCTTTCAGCGCAGGACTAAGACGTGGGAGGTTTCTGTGAGACACAAAGAAGAAAAGGCTTGGCAGAGGCGCAGTGGTAGAAATTGGGAAAGTGGCATGGAGAAACATATCCAGATCTCAGCTTTTTATTTCTTGTCAGAAACTAAGGGGCATATTTATACTCCGTCTGCGCCGAATGTGCGTCAAAACATTTGACGCACATTCAGCGCAAACGTTGCACCGTATTTAAACTTTGACGCCCGAGCCTGCGGACAACAAAATTCCACCGTGTGCGTCATTTTTGGGATGCGGCAACCCGCTTTGGGTTAATGATATGCAAGGTAGGCGTTCCCGTCCAAAAAATGACTTAAAGGGCCGTGCGTCGTATTTATGCTTTTGGGCAAAAATGACGCACGGCCGGGAGGCGGACCCGGAAAATGACACACAGCCCGATTTGCATCAAAATTTAACGCCTGGGTCAGGGCAGGCGTTAAAATGGGGCAAACACACCTGTACTTAATCATAACACACAGAAGCAACAGCAGAGCAGCAAAAGGGAGACATGGAGGTGATTCTTATCCAGCGTGCACGCAGGCGCAGAGCCCAGCAGCTACAACAACACCAGCAGGGACCCCAAAGGCAGGAGAGGATATTCCGCCCCAGAACAACCCTTCATGGCCTCAGGGAACACAACATCATCCAGAGGTACAGGTTGAACTGGCAGGCCATTCAGCAGCTGCTGCGAAACATTGAACCGCAGTTGGCACCCACTTTGCTGACACCCGCACCATCCTAACAGAAACCAAGCTGCTTGCCGTACTTCACATGCTGGCAAGTGGCTCTTTTCAAACAACTGGTGCCCTGGTTTCGGAATATCACAACCATCATTCTCTGCCTTTTTGCCCAAAGTACTGGATGCCATCATTGGACTTATACTCCGCCACATCTGCTTCCCTAACACACTGCAGAAGCAGCAGGAAACAAAACAGGGGTTCTACCTCATTAGTGGCTTCCCACATGTCGTTGGTGCAATTGACTGCACACATGTACGCCTTGTGCCACCTGCTGCAACTGAACACCTCTACTGCAACAGGAAGCACACACAATCCATCAATGTGCAGGCCATAGTCTATCACCAAGGATTGATCACCAACATCGTGGCTAAATATCCTGGGAGTGTCCATGACTCCTTCATCTTCTGTCACTGCACCATCAATGAACACTTCCAGGATGGACGGTATGGCAATGTGCTACTTGTTGGTAAGTACAAAAACCTACTTATATACACACACTGCACAGCAACCCTCTAGGACACACAACACATACACCACAACAGCAACATATGAACAGGAACACACTGAGGTCGTGACATCGATAGCCATGTTTCTTAGGTCACCATTAAACCTGTCACACATCTGAAATTACTGTACAGCCTAATGTTAAGACGTCAAAGATCACAACGTGTGGAGTGGATTGCCTAAATGTCACCTTGCAAATTGTAAGTGTCCCAATGACGTTTACATTAATCCATTGCATAAGTCTAAAGGTATGGGATGTCCAGGGTACATTGATATGAACGTATTAACAACACTGTCAAAATGATTCTGTGTATGGAACTATCATCTCACCCCCAGTGAAGACACACGGACACCTGTATCACAAGTCACAATGCTAGGGAGGGCACACTGTACTGCAAATCCCAAAACATACTGCTGACAAACGGTCAGCAGCCAAACACTCGTTCAGCCAAGGAAACAACACGATGCAGATGGTACATCCTACAAGCCTAGGATGCGACATAATAACACAAAAGTGTCACAGACAACACAAGACAACTACTGCCATGAAAGGTAATTTCAATGGGGCTAGCTACATCAACATGATCCCATTAATTTTCTCTTGCAGCTGATCAGGGGTATGGCATCCAGCCATGGATAATGACACCTATTGGCAACCCGAGTACTGCAGCAGAGCGTGCCTACAACGACGCACATAGGAGGACACGCACCAAAGTTGAGAGGACCTTCGGCATCCTCAAGTCAAGGTTCCGGTGCCGCGACATCACTGGTGGTAGCCTCCTATATTCCCCGGAGATGGTCTGTAAGATCATCCTAACATGTGCAATATTGCACAACATTTACATCAAAAGAAACATTCCCCTCCTGGAACCAGAGCCACACATGCCTGAAGAGGAGGGAGAGGAGGATGCTGGCCTGCAACATGAGGGGGAAATACAGAACACGGCCGCTGGTATACGCAGGCGGCAACATATTGTGGACAATTTCTTTTAAATATAATCACCATCACCACTTTAATGAACTAATTTAAATAAACACCTATAATAATCACCATATCATGGTCTGGCTAATCATTTTTGCACACCTTCATCTCTAACTATCAGAATAAGAGAATTGCCTCATGGAGCATTGCTGATACACTGATTAGGACACTGAAAATCCCAGAGCTAATGTGATGCGTAACATACAATGGTCACATACACACACACTGTAAATGACATATATCATGTACATTTCTCCTTTGAAGGCCAATAGCAGAGGACCACACCTATTTCACACATACATGTTGAAATCAAGGTCCAACGCAGCATATGGCACACAACTAAGACACCATCACTCAATAAGGGGAAAACAAGCCTCATACATGAGGCAGTCGATGTGTTTTTGCATCAGTAACAGGAATGTCTGACCAGACCCTTGACAGCAGTAAGTCCAACTGCATCCAATATTTGCAAGGACTATCTGTGACCAGAGTTCCATAGAAGCTGTACATAGACAGCACTAGTGCCTCACATATGAGCAGCATTGCACACATGACATTCCATGTGCATGTCAGCCCATTTCCTAACTCCTGACACACCCATGCACCTGGTCACAATCCACCTGTCTGAAGAGGTCCCTTGAATACTAAGATGTGTACCCTGATATTCCCTCCTCTACACACACAGCCTGTCAATAGCAACCCAGTGTGCTACACCCTTTCCTATGGTATGCCATTGTCATAGAACATCTGACTGCATGGACGTCAGGTCAATTAATACACTGGCTTCTAGTTTCTAAGCCCTGTTAGCACCTGTAGATTGCTTCCCGTGTGAAAATGTCTGTTGGCCATTAGAATGCAAATCTCACCTACAGGACTTGTGAGAAACAGATGCAGCCCACACCTGTTATCACCTCCATGCACACCACCCATTTCAACAAGCACTGCCCCTACTGATGCCTGGAACAGCATAGGAGTTGCCATTTTGTCAAATACACTGTTAAGCATTGATACTAATTAAGCCGTGTAACACAGCCCTTGGGTTCATTTGTCACCTTCAAAAACACAGGACATACACAGTTTAACATGTCAACTCTCTAGTTCGTCCTACAAACAGTCTTAGTCAGACCACTGATTATGTAACTTGTCAAATTGCAGGATCATGATTCACCCTGCATTCTGGCAGCCTGACTGGCATCTGTCTGTGCGTCACACTAAAGTATCCCTGTGTCTACATATGTACCACACTTGCGTTAGCAAACCTCTCATTCATCGGGGGTATTTGGGCATGGGCTTCTTCAATGCATACCCAAATACATTGTATAGCATCATCTGCCTTTTAACTGTACCATATGAGTTAAATCCTCTGTGAAAAGCAAAATTCATGGCCCATCCCTTGTCTGGGTCTCATTTATGCATGAATGACAAAGTGTGACAGTGTCCCAGGGCTGTATGCAGGGATTGGGTACGGGACCTTCAGCAGAACCAGCAACCTCTGATAATGTCCATGAAAAATCCACACATGTCAGGACCCTGACAGTTCACACACAGAATCACAGTGCTCACAACATATTGATGGGCCGTGTGTGGTGAATAGCTGCAAGAATAATCAGCACAGAGGCTATGATGTTCCCAGATGCAGTGGGAATTGCAGAGGCTAACCTGTGTACAAATGTTGTAATGACACCTGCCGCAACATGACACCTGAGACATTATCTCACTCAGCACACCAAGGTTGCCCTGTTGACTGTCTCATTACACGTCTTTAGTGACAGGGTGGGACCATTCCCATGTCGGTTCTCATGTCCACATCCACTTTACTCACATTGATCAACAAAGGATACTCAGTAGATACAGGAATAGCTGCCACTGACTCATGATGAGTCCTGGACCGAACTGTGACAAATTACACCCCAAAAAGTATACAGGATCATCATTGGACCACACACATGAACAAGACACCTATGTGCAATTGATCACTGAAAATATGTGGACACGTGCTGCCTCGTCTGCTGGTCCACCACAGCCACTTGAGAGTTGTGGCTCACTTCTATGACCTCAACTGTGGTGTCATCATACATTTGTGATTCACCTTTGTCTGTCTGGGCAAACAACATGGTACCCACTTCCTCAATGCATGTGTATGACTCACTGTGGGATTCACCAACTAGTGCCTAGGAAGCTGTTACCAAAACTCTAAGACATAGGATGTTGAAAATGTGGACCATTGACATGAACAAGTGTCTGACATCTATCTGGTGCATGCTTTGTCACATGTGGTGTCTACGTTACCCTAAATCTTGGAAGTCCACATTACGGATGTTGCTACATGTATGACTAACACATGTCCTCTCTAATTTCCACAATGAATTGCATCTAAGGATTGGACACATGGACTTCACAGTCATACAAGCATATGTGCAATAATGCATCATGTGATACACACACACTTGGTCAACAAATACATTAGTTGCCAAAGCACACACATTGAGCCAAAGGCATTTAGGTATTGTACATATGTGCATCACATTGCTATCCTCTCCTTATGCCAAACATGCCCAATTTGTGCAATGCATATATGTAGGCCACACATATGGCCATCTAGTGCGTCAGCCAACCGTAAAAATACTGTGAAGGAGGTAGCGGATCATGGTCAGCTGCAGTATGATGTCACACGTGAACATACACCATCAACACCATAGTGGGTGCCATCAGCCTATCTCTGATGTGTCCCAAATGTAACATAAAATAAAACATAAAAAATGCTCAAAACCAGTTCATGCACTGAAATTTTGACGTTCCTAGCATTATGCGTCATTTTATGTCCACCAATACTGAATTTGCGTAATTTTTTTTGACGCACAGGAGTGATCATTAGGCCGCATCCAGATAATTGTACAGGCCATGTACTATTATTTGGATGCAGGCTAATTTTCACTCCTGTGCGTCAAAAAAAATGACGCAAATACAGTATTGGTGTACAAAAAATGACGCATAACGCGAAAAAGGGTGGATATTTTATACAGGAAGTGATGTAATAGGATATCCTGTTTACAGATCATGTACAGTGGGTGTACTTTCACTTTGCAGTCTATGATTCTTCTAGACTGTGAGGCTGTGTAGAGAGTGGTGTCCTTAGATTTTGTGCTTTTTTGTCCTGTGTGCTGTCTCTATTGTCAATTTGTGAAATAAATATTGTTGGTGTATACTGTCCTACTGTGTTTTGTGTACATTTGTCCATTTATCTAGTGTTTTTGTTGTTTGTGGGAGTCTGTTGTGGGTAGTGGTAGTTTGGGGATAGTTGGGCTCTTTTAGTGGTTAAGTTTACTTTTCTTCTGTATTTGTACCCCTACTTTCCCCCTTTTCCCCTTTCTATTTCTTTAACCCCTATTCCCTTTCACATTTCACAATGTCTGGTAGGCCACGTCTTGGCAGGATAGGTGAAGAGGAGTTGGGGGGCTTCATATGGCTTGTGTGCCATTTCTTGCCACTGATGATCGAGGCAGGGGGCAGGGTGATACAGGGGTATCACACAGAGGCGCACAGAATCCGGTGGGGAAAGGTGCTGCATCACATGCAGCGTGTGTATGCCATCCAGAGAAGTGACCACCAGCTGAAGCACCGGTGGGCTGACCTCATCACCAGGGAGCAGGATCTCTTGGACCACCTGGGAATCGTGATTGGTGGCCCTGTTGGTGAGTACTAATCATGTAAATGTGCACGATTAAATGCTCTGTAGTGACATCAGATGATTTGTACCATGTCTGCCAGCTAACTTGCTGACTGTGTGTAATGCTGGGGAAACATACAGGGATAACTGATGCACTATGGGAAGGATCACAATTGCCAGCTGTCAGGAAGCACGTGCCCAGCAAACTTACAGGATACTTTTCCGTGAAGTAAATTGGTGCGGCCTTTGTGTCAGACAACCAAACAAAATAGGAGCCAATCATGTCTATATAGGGCACTTTTGCCAGAGAATTAAATATGTACCAGCATATTGGCTAACTTTGGTGACACAATAGCTAGACTGACTTTAGAATCACTACATGATGCAGAAAATGAGTGCTGGCTTCACGTCAATTGATTATAGCAAAGTGGCTCAGACATATGTCTCATGTGAGTCTGGTGAGTATGGAAGGAAAGCGTTCTCAGAAGTACTATAAATGTTAGGGATTATTGTGGTCCTTTATCTTTTTGGATACATGTCAGATCTGGATTTGGAAACATCGAGAAAAGGTGTAAGGTGCCCTCAGCTACCATCTTAGAATGTTTGTTGGAGTTAGTTGTGCCACATTCCAATTAGGGATGGCAGTCCAAAGGTATGCACATGGGTTCACATCTCCATGGTTGGTGCAAATCACCATAGCTGGGCCACATCAAATGAATAAACTGTAACAACATGAGGGCTTACAAAAGTCCCTGTCCCTCTGTACATTGTACCTATGTCTCATAAATGTGTCATGGCCACATAGCATGTTTGACTGGTAATGCAGTCCTCAAGTTACCAGGCTTTGGATGTCTCTCTTGGATGCACTTGATGAGACGATTACACTCCATGTTTTTTTCAGGTCACCAATGACGGGGCCTGTTTGCCACCACATGATAGTTAGGGCCAATGCATGTGTGCAGATATGTGTGTAACTGTCACAGGAGACCCATGCTATGTACAAGTTGGCCGTGATATATCAGATGCAGTATCATGTCTGAATGGCTGCCATTTCCTTATTCAGCCTACACATTGTATATGTTAATGAAATTGTTGGTTTGTGCACAGATTTGGAGCACATTTCATCCTTCCATGCCTTACAGGTGGACCGGCACCCTACACTGTGGGTGAGGTGGCTACATTTGAGGATCCCGACCACTCCAGTAAGTGTTGATATGTCTGTTATGTGTTGTGTTTGCTGGTTATGGACTCCTGTGTGTTGAACGCATAGCAAGGTGTGATGCGTTGGGCAATCATTTGTCTTGTTCCATGAGTGGGATTTCAGTTTCTCAAATGTTTTGAGTTGGCCAATGCGTATCCTATGGTATTATCTAGGGAATGTAGGCCATTCCTGTAGGCACCACAGTGAGTACTGGGGTGAGTCATGTGGATGACACTTGTATCAACAAGAGTCGCACTGGAAGTCAGCTCAGATTTAGTCAGCCTGTCAGACCCACATTCTCCAAGATTGGTACAGCAAATTGCTTTCCAATAGACTTCTGCTTCCCTATTTACCAAGGTAATTATTAAACTGTAGGTAGAACCTCCTAGCAGCATGTACTTCCACATGTAGTGCTACAAGTATGTGGAACTTGAGTGCAATGGCCTAGGTGTGCATGCTAATCATGATCATGGGTGTTCTTGCCACTCTGTGTCTGATGTAAGTCAGGCCTTACTGGAAGTATATGTTGTGTACCAAGTTCTGCATTTCCTGACATGTGTGACCCTATGATTGGTCTAGGGTTTGCTGACTCCTACTTGTTGATAGACCTTTCCTGTGGTGTGTGTGTAGAGCCAAACACGTGTGGAGTTTTCTATACACTCCTCTGTGTACATGTTGTTGGAAATTGATAGTTGTTTATCCACCCCGACCCTCAAACACAGGCATAGATTTGTAAATGGGGTACCTAGTACTGATGCTACCAGTATGTTACACATACATGTGAATAAGTGACTGTTTGGTTGGAACCTAGTATACACACTCAGGTTTGGCACTTGGTACTATACAGGCAAGTCCTGTTACAACTTGCAGACCATGTGGCTTTAGTTTTGCATTCCGTACACTGACATTTGTAGCCCAGGTCTTGGCGGAGGATATGCAGCATTATTGATAGCTGATAACTGGCAGAACTCAGATGGCAAGTCAAAGCCAGTTGTTACCCATCTTGTAGGTTATGGATGTGCTATGTGTGATGGGACCTTTGTAGGCTGGCCTGCCATGTACTTCCTCAGGGAAATTCAATGATCTGTATTGTGATATGAGCTGTTACAAGTACAGTAGATGTATTGTCTGATTAACTTCTTGTGCCATTTCACACAATGCAGTTACTAATGTAGAATATTTGCATTTGTCTTCACAGCTGCAAACATGACTCCAGACCAGGTCCGTGAGTTCCAGCGGCGAGCCATGAGATACCAGCACATCCTGCTGGTGGAGTCGGGGTTCAGGAGGATGGCCCATCGATATCGCCATGAACGGTCCTCCGGGGCATGGAGAGCCTTCCCACAGGGCGGCTCTACTTTACCCACCACAGCCACCACCAGCACAACCACCAATTCAAGCCAGGTGGCCCCACCCACAGCTGGGACTGTTGTGCCTACATCTGCCGGACTTCCAGGTCCCAGCATTGCTACAGGTGCAGGACAGCCCACTGGCCTTGACTCCACACACACACAGACCTCCTCCACCGGTACCCAGACTGCCCCAGCTCCATCTGTTGACCCTGCAGCCTTCCACAACATGGAACGGAAGATGGACCGTGTGCTGCGCAAGTTAAGCCACCTGAGCAGGGATGTGCGCCGCATTAAGCGGCGTGTGAAGTCAATCAAGAAGGCCCTCCGCAGGGCCAAACTCTAGACTGTTTTTGATATGGACATGATTCCCTCCCCTCCCTCCTCTTTCCTTGTTCTCATACTTAGTGGGCTTAGGGGGCTTAGTGTTAGGTTAGTATAGGCTGTTAGTTTAGTTAGTGTTAGTGGGTGGGGGGTCCTGATTGTTTCTATTTTTTCTTATTACATGTGTGGGTGGGTGGGTTATGGGCTATGTTGGGGTTCTTGTGTGTCTAATAAAAAATAAAAAATAAAATATATATAAAAAAATAAAATATATATATATATATATATATACTGTATATATATATATATATATATATATATTTGTTTAGGATAGTATAGTATGTGTTTAGGTTAGTATGTGTTGTCCTCCATGTGTCCTGTCTCATAAGGGGGGTGGGGGGTGGATGTTTAGAATGTTTAGTTACATGTGATAATTGTAGCTTAGGTTAGTTAGGGACAGTTGTGGGTAATGAGTAGTCAGGGTAGCTTAAGGTAGGTAAGATTTTTCCCTCAGTTTCCTCTTCTGTGATTAGCATCTCATAAATATTTGGTTAACCCTTAACAGTATGTGTTAAATGGTACTTGATCCTGGGCTTGGAATCAGTGTGCATGAATTTTGTACTATTACATTTGTGTCCTATGCTACAAACAAATCCCAACTGAGCTGTAAGATTGGCAGCTACCTTGCAAAGTTTCCACCCTTCGTTGCAACCACCAATCAAAGTTAATATGGATGACAATGTGTTTCTGTTGATAAGTGTGTTTTCTACGTCACAAACAGTGCTTCCAGACTTGGTATTGGGGGAACAGTTTTAGGTCTGACTGCAGTGTGATCATCAAGGACACCCGTATAAGATTGAGTTCTCGTAGGCACTCTAGTATTTTTGTCTTCATGACTCACATACGTCATTTATGACACAGTTCAGCATGATTACCTATTTGTATGTAAACTCAGACACCTTCATTCATGCAGTTTTTGTAGTGTTTGCTTAGATTAGTGTGCACTGTTATATGTGTTAGTATTGCATGGTGACAAAATTTTGCGGCCACTATTTGATGACTTAGATATCCCTTGAGGAAGCATTATTCTGTCCAACACAGCATGATGGTGTATGGTTTCTCACTTCATCAGATATGTCCCTCAGGATGGGCAGAGTATGATGCAATCATGGGCACTGTGCAGATTTCTCTGACTACATAATATCAGGACTGTTGTATTGACAAGCTACGTAATTTGACAGTAGGCACATTTCAGTTATCTACTGCACAGTTGATATGTCACATTACCCAGAGACAGATTTGTTGTGTAAGTGCTATTTATTGAAAAGTGCTGTAGTGCTATCTGTCCATTGTCCATGATTGTGAATCCATTAGAGTGACATCTTACATTGTGATCCTACACAAGGGGTTACGGAAATGCTTTTGACATGCTGGGGTGATGTTTCAGACAGTGCAGAGGGACAGGATTTGCCAATGAGTAGAAGAGAGACAATCACTGGGCAGGCTGACAAGATATACAGTGGTAAGCAGAACAGTCATTAAGTAGAGTTGTTGCAAAACTGGCATGTTACAAAGCGCAGGACCTTGGTAATAGTTGGCCATGTGGCAGGGACTAGTGCTTCCGGGTCATTTTCCTTGTGAAGGTGATCTGTTCCATGTCTTCTTCTTCTGATGTGTGTGTTGCCTGCTTTGTCCTTGTTGTTGTTGGTTGTGAAGGGGCAAAACACTCCTCAGTGTTAGAAGACGTGGAGTCAGACATCCCGGTCGCTGCTCCCTGTGAAGGTCTTAAGGGCAGTACTGCAGCAAGGAGGATCTGCTGGTTCTTGAGAATATCAGCCACAACACGATGGTAGGCAGCCAGGTTAGCCCTGAGGGGTTCAATGTTGCATTCATGCACGCGTTGACAGGATTGCTGTTGTAGGTGTTGGGTCAACTGTATTACAGCTGTGCTGATTTCCTTCTGGGTTTTTTGCTGTTCCTGCAAGATAGATGTTAGGGCTTGCATAGCTGCTGCCTGATCTGCAGATGACATCATGCACGAACGCACCCCCTCTAGGCTGGCTGCCATAGTTTGCATCCCCACCCGCATTTCCTTGGCCAGCTCCCGCTGTACCCCAACTACAGTTCTCTCAAAGCTGGTGCCTGTGTCGTCTGAGTCCTCAGCTGTTTTGGAACTGGCAGGTCTTACAATTGGGGTGGTGGGTGGAACCTCTGCGATGGCTGCTTGTTCTGTGTGCCTCCTTGTGACTGAAGGTGGGGTCTGGAGGGTTTCAAGGACCTTTTGGATGGTCTCCTGGGGAATGTTTATCAGCTCGTCATCCATGTCATCAGGGTAATCTGGGACAGGCATATCCGCAGGAGATCCAGCTTCCTCTGCAATGAAACAGGGTACAATTAGTGTGTCTGTGTTGTGGCATGAGTGATGTGACATGCCTGCCTTGTGATTAATTCACATTGTGATCTTGTTTTGTGTTCATTGCTCTAGTCCTTCAGATGGGCATTCTCCCAGGCCTATGGCCCACCTGCATGGTACATGTATGTTATTAAGTTATTAGACTTGTCGGCATCATCTCTTCTAGGTGTTGGTTTTGGCCAAATAGTGAATTGCCACCTTCTTGTCCTACTCAACCCTCTGTCTACATCCATTCTCATGGTGAGACCTTTCAATGGCTGTGGGTGTTCTAATGGCACTGGCAGCACACTTAATAATCTGGACCTGCCTCAATCTCTGATCTTTCACATCCACTTAAATGTATTTGATATGTAGCATATCCTATGCATAACAATGTTATGACACGATATGGATGTTGGCATTGGTAATGTGTACTGCTGATGTTGGGGAATGTGTGGTACAGTGGATTGCCCTGATTGTCGTAGCAATGTCCTATTTCCTCCTCTGACTGTGCAGGTGTATGTCAGTGACCATTTACATGTGCCCCCTCCCTCAATGCTGTTGTCTGAGCAGTATGACATTTGGGATGTTACATTGTGACCCAGGCACAGGATGGACCCTGACATATGCAGCATGGGTATGTCCTTAGTGCTGTGTAGCTCCTATTGTTGTTGAAATTGGCTCATGTTTGCAACAACTATGGGCATTGACATTTGACAGTACTGGGGCCTTTGACTTTTTTCAGGGGATTGTTGAAGTTGTCATCCTCAACCCCCTAATTTAGGTGTGTATGATCCATGGGGAGGTTACTGCCATTGGCTACTTGAGCTGCACACAGACCGGAAGTGGTAGTGGCAACTGTTGTCGAAGTTACATTCCAGTTGTCGGTATGGCTAGAGGTTGTTAAGAGGGCCCTAGTTAATGTGGGGGGTATGGTGGCTGACGTGTGCTGGGATGTCAGTTTGACGTTGTGGCCTTCCCTCCTGGCGTGGATTTCCCTTTGCTCCATCATTGGCATGACAGCATGCCCCCATGGGACTGTTGTTGGTGTAGTGTAATGGTGTGCCCCAGCTTCTGTCTGTGCAGGCCATGCCCCCATGCCGTGCCCCTTTATCCATGCCACTCCATGTATATGATGACTTACATGCAATGTGTAGTAGGTATTCCCCCCCCCGGTTGCAGTTGACATTAGTGCATTTCAATTCCCCATGCGACTTACCCTACATGTTCGTTGTCTCCTGGTAGTCTTCGCTTTCCTGTCCTTGAATCCCTGTGGCGATCTCCTCAGGGATGGCGGCTGCGACCATCTCCTCCATGTTGTCCAGGGCCTCCTGGTGTGCTGGACTTCCACCTCCAGTCTGCAGTGCTGCCTTCCTGTTCCTGGCCATCTTTTCCTTGGTCCTGCGCTTGCAGTCATGCCAGCGTTTCTTGCACTCGATGACTGTTCTGCGTACTTCTGCCACACTGTTAATCTTGTCAACAATTTGTTGCCATATAACCTCTCTCCTACTGATTGGCAACTTTGAGGTGACAAACAGTTGGTGCTGGTGTTCCGTCACCTCTTTAACCAGAATTTCCTGCTCCTCTGCACTGAAGCAACACTTTATTTTCTTCTTATAAGTGTCCTGGTTCTTGTGTGGGTCCTCCTGGCTGGTTCCTGGTCTGTTGTCATCTTCCTGGGGTCTGTAGTGGCATTTGGGATCCATTTTGGCTCTCCTCTGGTGAAATGGCAGTGTTCGCGTTTTTTTTTTACGCTATTGCATCAAAAAACACATAACCGATTTGCAGGGTCGTAAATCTCCCCAAAAATATTACCGCCGGCTAACGCCATTTTGCTTTCCGACTTGACGCTGCGGTGTGCGTCAAAAAGAATGACTCCCACCTGTGGTTTGCGCCGCCGTGCATCAAAGTATAAATTTGACGCCCGCATGGCCCACCAAAATGGCGTTAGCCGGCGGTAATATTTTTGACGCAAAACCGCGGCGGCGCAGTTTTGCATCAAAAAGTATAAATATGGCCCTAAGAGTCTCTCAAGACTCCTCTGACCTCCTGGTCAGAGGCTGTTGCCCTCCCCAGCTCCTCCTGCTGCCGCCTCTACGTTTGAGAATGAACTGAGAGCCTGCCTGACTCTCAGTTCGAGGACCTCCTCCACCCGCAGGCTCCTGCCTGCGCCTCATCCCTGGTGGCCAAGTGGCCATCTACAAGTAAGTATCTTCTGTCTCTCCTTACTCCTGCCTTTACCTCTGTTTTTTACTTAGTTTTTCCTTTTTTCTGTCTCTTCTCTTTTTGTTCTGTCCTCGTTTCCCTTCTCCCTCCCATGCCGCTGCTGCCCCTGCAGCCTCCTCGCAAATCGTTTTTCCCGCCCTCCCAGCTGACCAGTCCCCCCACCTTTCTTGCTTTCTTAATGTCGGCCGCACAGCGGGTGCGCCACTGGCGCACCAAAGACAAGCCCATCTGCGCCCTTCCTCGCCTGGACCACGCCCAGTGCCAGGAACCCTGAATCTCTGATAAGTCATTCCTGGGCCACCCTCCATTACGACGCTAAGACCCTCCACCGCATTAACACCGGACGTCTCAGCGCCTGCTGCACCGCATCTCCTAAGGACACTCACGGACCTTTTTCTTGCCGGAACTGCAACCTCAATTTCAGCCATGAAAAACAATCGGAACACCCCAAACCTGAAATTACTGACACCTGCCACAACCTCATCAACTGTCCCCTTCTGAATATACGCTCCCTCCATAAGCACACCACCGAACTTAGGGTCCTGTTCAACTCCACCTGTCCAGACATCGCCTTCCTAACTGAGACCTGGACCAACCCTACCTCCAGACCACACATAGCCATACCAATCCCAGACGGCTACAACTTGCCAAAGAAGGACTGACCCTCTCGTCTGAGAGGAGGACAGGCCATCGTACACAAGTCCTCACTCTGCATCACGGTCAAATGGAGGAACACTGCACCACAATGCAACACCTTCACTTCCTGATCCACGCCACTCACAACTCCTCCCTCCGCGGCACCCTGGTCTACAGACCCCCCTAGCCCACACCCAGCCTTCATCAACGCCATTGTAGACATCGGCAGCCCCCACGCCCTGGTGTCTACCGACTACCTCTTCCTGGGCGACTTCAATTTCCACCTCAAGGACTGCAAAGACCGAAACACCACTTCCTTTCTCAACAGCCTTGCCACCCTCGGCCTCAGGCTACTGATCACCGCGCCCACATATGCGCATTACACACACTAGAATCCATTTTAACATCAAGCAACCAGATCACCATCAAGAATACCTCCACCCCGGACTGGACCAACCATCACTGCATACACTTTGCCATCACCATACCGCCTCCGTGTCCTCAGGGTCCCCCTCAGGAAATTGAACGGAATCACTGATGAGCAACTCACCATGACCCCCTGCTCCAAATCATCCCCACCGACACCGCAGCACGCAACCTCAACTTGTGGATCACCAAATGCGCCAACTCCTTAGTCCCCCCTCCAATTAACTTTGGTCAAACGTGTCCCAAAAAAGCCCGCTGGTTCACCACCGAACTCCAAGAATCCAAATGCACCTTCAGGCGCCTAGGGAAGAAATGGAGAAACAGCAAAACCAGCGAATACCTCGCCTCCTTCAGAGCTGCCACAGCCACCCATCACCAACCCATCAAGGACGCAAATCAATCTGCAGTCCGTGAACTCATCAACACCTCCCCGCACAACATGAGAGAACTCTTCACGGTAATCAACAAATTCACCAATCCTCCCTCCAAAGGCACCAACATCCCCCTGTTGCAAGACCTCTGTGAAAACAGGCTAACTTCTTCCACCGCAAGATTAAGGACATCTAAGACAGCTTTCTCCAGCAGAACCTGCTCAGCATCAGAACCTACGACCAACTCAGCCCCCCAGAACCCACCCATACAGTCCACAGCTGATCCACTCTCACCACACAAGAGACTGAAATCATCATGAACAGCATTCACTCCGGAGCTCAAACAGACCACTGTCCTCACCACATCGACAACAGAGCCAGGGCATCCACCGCCCCCAAACTCCGCAAGATGATGAACACCTACCTTCCTCGAAGATTGGAAACCCGCCAAAGTTCGCCTCCCTCCTGAAGGAGCTTACAGCCGACCCGTTAGAGCTCAAGAATTTCCGACCCATCTCGCTGCTACCCTATGTGAGAAAGTAGCCTCTTTCTAGCCTTGTTACCCCCACTTTTGGCCTGTTTGTGAGTGTATGTCAGGGTGTTTTCACTGTCTCACTGGGATCCTGCTAGCCAGGGCCCAGTGCTCATAGTGAAAACCCTATGTTTTCAGTATGTTTGTTATGTGTCAGGACCCCAGTGCTCATAAGTTTGTGACCTATAGGTATGTGTTCCCTGTGTGATGCCTAACTGTCTCACTGAGGCTCTGCTAACCAGAACCTCAGTGGTTATGCTCTCTCATTTTCTTTCCAAATTGTCACTGACAGGCTAGTGACCAATTTCACCATTTTAAATTGGCATACTGGAACACCCTTATAATTCCCTAGTATATGGTACTGAGGTACCCAGGGTATTGGGGTTCCAGGAGATCCCTGTGGGCTGCAGCATTTCTTGTGCCACCCATAGGGAGATCTGACAATTCTTACACAGGCCTGCCAGTGCAGCCTGAGTGAAATAACGTCCACGTTATTTCACAGCCATTTACCACTGCACTTAAGTAACTTATAAGTCACCTATATGTCTAACCTTTACCTGGTAAAGGTTGGGTGCTAAGTTACTTAGTGTGTGGGCACCCTGGCACTAGCCAAGGTGCCCCCACATTGTTCAGGGCAAATTCCCCGGATTTTGTGAGTGCGGGGACACCATTACACGCGTGCACTACACATATGTCACGACATATGTATAGCGTCACAATGGTAACTCCGAACATGGCCATGTAACATGTCTAAGATCATGGAATTGTCACCCCAATGCCATTCTGGCATTGGGGAGACAATTCCATGATCCCCCGAGTCTCTAGCTCAGACCCGGGTACTGCCAAACTACCTTTCCCGGGGTTTCACTGCAGCTGCTGCTGCTGCCAACCCCTCAGACAGGTTTCTGCCCTCCTGGGGTCCAGCCAGGCCTGGCCCAGGAAGGCAGAACAAAGGACTTCCTCAGAGAGAGGGTGTTACACCCTCTCCCTTTGGAAAAAGGTGTCAGGGCTGGGGAGGAGTAGCCTCTGGCGTGAAACTGGACAAAGGAAAGGGGAGTGACCACTCCCCTGACCTGCACCTCCCCTGGAAGGTGCCCAGAGCTCCTCCAGTGTGCTCCAGACCTCTGCCATCTTGGAAACAGAGGTGCTGCTGGCACACTGGACTGCTCTGAGTGGCCAGTGCCAGAAGGTGACGTCAGAGACTCCTTCTGATAGGCTCCTTCAGGTGTTGCTAGCCTATCCTCTCTCCTAGGTAGCCATACCTCCTTTTCTGGCTATTTAGGGTCTCTGCTTTGGGGAATTCGTTAGATAACGAATGCAAGAGCTCATCAGAGTTCCTCTGCATCTCTCTCTTCACCTTCTGCCAAGGAACCGACTGCTGACTGTGCTGGAAGCCTGCAAAACTGCAACAAAGTAGCAAAGACGACTACTGCGACCTTGTAACGCTGATCCTGCCGCCTTCTCGACTGTTTTCCTGGTGGTGCATGCTGTGGGGGTAGTCTGCCTCCTCTCTGCACTAGAAGCTCCGAAGAAATCTCCCGTGGGTCGATGGAATCTTCCCCCTGCAACCGCAGGTACCAAAGAACTGCATCACCGGTCCTCTGGGTCTCCTCTCAGCACGACGAGCGAGGTCCCTTGAACTCAGCAACTCTGTCCAAGTGACTCCCACAGTCCAGTGACTCTTCAGTCCAAGTTTGGTGGAGGTAAGTCCTTGCCTCCCCACGCTAGACTGCATTGCTGGGAACCGTGTGTTTTGCAGCTACTCCGGCTCCTGTGCACTCTTCGAGGATTTCCTTTGTGCACAGCCAAGCCTGGGTCCCCGGCACTCTAACCTGCATTGCACGACCTCCTGAGTTGTCCTCCGGCTTCGTGGGACCCTCTTGTGCAACTTCGGGTGAGCTCTGGTTCACTCCACTTTGTAGTGCCTGTTCCGGCACTTCTGCGGGTGCTGCTTGCTTCTGAGTGGGCTCTTTGTCTTGCTGGACGCCCCCTCTGTCTCTTCACGCAATTGGCGACATCCTGGTCCCTCCTGGGCCACAGCAGCATCCAAAAACCCTAACCGCAACCTTTGCAGCTAGCAAGGCTTGTTTGTGGTCTTTCTGCACGAAACGCTTCTGCACGACTCTTCCCGACGTGGGACATCCATCCTCCAAAGGGGAAGTTTCTAGCCCTTGTCGTTCTTGCAGAATCCATAGCTTCTACTATCCGGTGGCAGCTTCTTTGCACCCACAGCTGGCATTTCCTGGGCATCTGCCCACTCCCGACTTGATCGTGACTTTTGGACTTGGTCCCCTTGTTCCACAGGTACTCTCGTCTGGAAATCCATCGTTGTTGCATTGCTGGTGTTGGTCTTTCCTGCAGAATTCCCCTATCACGACTTCTGTGCTATTTGGGGAACTTAGGTGCACTTTGCACCCACTTTTCAGGGTCTTGGGGTGGGCTATTTTTCTAATCCTCACTGTTTTCTTACAGTCCCAGCGACCCTCTACAAGGTCACATAGGTTTGGGGTCCATTCGTGGTTCGCATTCCACTTCTAGAGTATATGGTTTGTGTTGCCCCTATCCCTATGTGCCCCCATTGCATTCTATTGTGACTATACATTGTTTGCACTGTTTTCTATTGCTATTACTGCATATTTTGGTATTGTGTACATATATCTTGTGTATATTTGCTATCCTCATACTGAGGGTACTCACTGAGATACTTTTGGCATATTGTCATGAAAATAAAGTACCTTTATTTTTAGTATATCTGTGTATTGTGTTTTCTTATGATATTGTGCATATGACACTTGTGGTACTGTAGGAGCTTCACTCGTCTCCTAGTTCAGCCTAAGCTGCTCTGCTAAGCTACCCTTTTCTATCAGCCTAAGCTGCTAGACACCCCTCTACACTAATAAGGGATACCTGGGCCTGGTGCAAGGTGTAAGTACCCCTTGGTACTCACTACAAGCCAGTCCAGCCTCCTACACCCTACCCAGCCAAAGTCCTGGAAAAAGCCATAAACTCACAGCTGCAACAATTCCTCGAGGACAACAGCTCTCAGGATACCTCTCAGTCTGGCTTCCTCAGCAACCACAGCACAGAGACGGCTCTTCATGTAGCCACTGACCGCAGCTACACCGCAGCACTCATACTCCTTGGCCTCTCAGCAGCCTTCAACACTGTCTCCCACAGCCCCTAATGCACCAGACACCACAACTCAGGAATCAGCGGAAAAGCCTTGCAATGGATCCACTCCTTCCTCACCGAAAGAACATGGAGAGTCAGGCTCCCACCCTTCATATCCATACCAAAAGAAGTCAGCTGCAGAGTCCCTCATGGATCCTCCATGAGCCCAATGCTCTTCAACAGGCACATGGCCCCGCTTGCAGCCATCATCAGAGACCACGAGATGAATATCGTGTCATGCACTCATCATATCCCTCACTGAAGACCCGGACAAAGCTAAGAGGAACTTTCACACCGGGATGAAAGCTGTCGTTGCCTGGATTAGGGAGAGCTGCCTCAAACTCAGCTCAGATAAGACCGAGCTCATTATCTTTGGAAACTACACTTCAGCCTGAGATGACTCCTAGTGGCCTACAATGTTCAGCACGCTACCTACTCTGACTGACCACGCATGCAATCTAGGAATCATCTTTGACTCTTCCCTATCAATGACTCAACAGGTAAACGCAGTCACCTCTTCCTGCTGGCACACCCTCCACCAACTCTGCAATGGATCTCGGTCAACTACTGCAAGATAATCACCCACGCCCTAGTTACAAGCAAGCTCAACTATGGCAATGCACTCTATGCCGGCACCACAACAAAGAACACCAGGAAACTACAACTCATCCAAAACACGGCTGCCAGACTCATCCTGAACCTCCCCCACCAGGAATACATCTCCCAAAACCTGAGGACCCTCCATTGGCTCCCAGTGGAGAAGCAAATCAACTTCAAACTACTCACCCACACCTTCAAGGCCCTTCTCAACATCAGACCGGTCTACCTGAACCATCACATCTTTTTCCATAATCCCACCAGACCCCTCAGCTCTGCCCAGCAGGCGCTACCTACCATCCCACGCATCCGGAAAATCACCGCCAGAGGAAGACCTTTCACATACCTCACAGCTAGGAGCTGGAAAGACCTGCCACGCACCACAGACAAAGCCCATCACTCATCATATTCAGGAAGAACCTTAAAACATGGCTCCTCGAATGAGGCCCAGACCCACCACAAGTGCCTTGAGACCCTCACGGGCAAGTAGTTGTGCTTTATAAAAACTGATTGATTGATTAATTCATAAGAGGAGAGGCAGATAAATGCTCCCTAAAAGCTTACCTTTACCTTGGTTACACAGATGGTAAAACAAGCATCCCTAACCATGAGTGTAGGTCAGTAGATGCAAGATCCCTAAATCATTAATTCACAACAAGTATCTCAAGCTTCTCTCAGCACATGGGTTCAAAACATGGGTCTTACCTATACTACACGTGCATGAGAAGCAATGTTTCCTAAACTGGAAGCAATACCATGTCATTGGTGCAGGACATGTACACCAAGCTTCCCTAAAACACAGATGCAAGATAGGCAGGGAAAGCAACTCTAAAGCATTGGTGTAAGTCAAGAATAATAAGCATAGGCACAAGAATAGCTTTCAGATCACTTACATGTGAATCATAACATTTGTTGTGCGTTGTATCTTACGTGTGACACTTTGAGTGACACCATGTCACAGATTGAGCAAGCCAACTGGGTCTAAGGTTTATTGTTAATCACAGACATTACTCTGTTTTTACAATATTGAGCACTCTCCCAATGTTAATATTTCAGTTCAAATCTGATTCTCTAATCGCCTTGGATTCCTCTTTTGTCACTCTTTACATAAGCTCTTTCTTTCATTACTCAGGCTTTCTGTCCACCACACCCTCAAGTGTATTCCCTCTTACACATACCTTGTGCTGTCTACTCCATTCCTGAACATGTAATCTCTATCCATGCCAGCTACCATCAAACCCTCCTCTATTAGCCCCAGGTATTGTTCTCAGGTAGATTTTCTCTTGCCATATCTCATGCTCTCTGTCCCATTCATTTTAAATACTCTCATCTCTGTATCCTCTAAAATGCTCTCTGCTTCCTTCCTGCTCAAGAAATCTCTGTCCATTGTATCTCGAAGTAACCTCTCTTCCATGCTGCCTATTAGGAGTAGCAGCATTCACCTCCCTCAGGGTTTCTCTCTCCTCCATCTCTGGAAGCACTCTCTTACCACCACGACAGGTCTCTCACATACCTATGGTGGGGAGGGGACTGTGTGAGCATTTGCTAATATAAAGGCTATGACAGGCTTGCTTATTCTGATCCACACACTATATTCAGCTATGAAGGCTCCTGTGACAGAGTCTACTGATAACATGGCTGTTACAGATGGCCTCCCGCTTCTGGGAAACTTTTCTGGTTGCAGTTTCATATGTAGAAAGAAAATGTTTGAAATCAACTCGGGGACCGTGGAATCCATTTCATCCAAACCTTTACTGGTTTCATTTTTATTTGTAACAAAATGTTTAAATCTGAGGCTGCTTTTATTTCTGAGAGCTGTTTTTTATTTTCTGAAACCAGCAAGTTTTTCATTGAACTGTGTAACCCTTTCTCCAAGATCGGATTTATGGGCCAAGCTGTGGGCTCCTTGTATTTCCCAAACCAGCAGAGCTTTCTGCAGAGGCCCGTGTAAACAGAAAAACACTTAGTTAAATAAAATGAAATGTTGTAAAGTCTTGAATTTACTGGAAACAAACACACAGTTGCATTTCCTCTCCTCTGGCTTCACCCAGCACATGCAATGAGAAGGCTGATTTTCAGTGAAATAGAATGCAGGCCTCTCTCATAACTCTGATTGGCTGTTGCCAACCAATCAGTGTGAAGGTGTGTTTCATAAAAATGAAAATGTGTTGGTATGACTGAGGGATGAGGAATGAGCAGTATGGTTGATGGTTGAGGAGTAGGGATGATGGATGAAGTGTGAGTAGTAGGAATGATGGAAGATCGATGAGAAGTATAGATGAGGGATGAGAAGTAGGAATGATAAAAAAGCAGTAGGGATGATGGAAGAGAAGCAGGGATGTAGTATGATGCATGAGAAGCAGACAGGGATGTGGCATTTCTATCACCTGAAACCTGGGACATATTGTTTGGGGTCAAGGGCAAAAAGCTTTCATGTTTAATTGGTCCTTTGGACAAGTAGGCCCAACCCCCTACAGTGCAAACCCTTTAGCTATCAGTTTATAGAGAAGGGAAGTGGCTGCAGTTGAAGTAATAAATATATCCGTATGTTAATGCTGTTCAAAGTTGTATTTATTGTTCATTAATGAAAAGCCTTCATTATTAGGATGAGCACTGTAAATAAACGGTTTAAGGTGACACTGCACTACTGACAGTGATTCCAGTAAAAAAAAAGTGTACACACTTGTTTGAAAAGTTTAACAGTATGGAGCTAAGTATAATGCTCCCAGAATGATCTCTGATTAGATGCAAATGTTTGCAGAATCTGGTAAGCAAGAGGGATGATTCTTTGCTTTCAAAATAAAATGTTCGGAAAAAAAGGTTTCGCTACTATGAAATTTTACGTGCTATTTCTTCAAAGCATCATTTAGTCAAATGTGTTGATGCATGCTAGTATTCCCAAACAATATTCCTAATGGGAAAACAGTGTAGCCATTTTTAACAAGATTATGGGAAGCATGAAAAATAAACAAGCACTGCAAAGTCAACCAATCCGACATTTCTTGTGAGTCTTTTGGTTTTGTCAATGCATATCTTGTTTTGACATGGCTTTTGCAACACTTTATTGTTGTGGAAGCTGTCAGGCCCTCACTATTGTATCAAACACTGGCAAAAAGAAAAATAGTTTTGGTCTCAAAAGCACACATTGCATCAGTGGAGTAACAAAGGCCCTGCAGCCTCCCTCCAAGGGGCTCCCTCAGTACAGCACCTGCCCTGAGGGAGTCTGGAGGGGAGCCCTTCCATGTTCTTTGCAGTTATGCCACTGATTGCCACAGTAGTTCCTGGCACTGAACAAAAAACTACTTTGTGTGCCAATATGGTTCTTGTGGAAGATCAAAATGTGATCACTCATAGTAAAGCCAGCAGATAGAGAGACAAATAGAAGTTTAATAAAAACAAAATGTCTTTGTTAACGCCAGACCTAATTAGGGGCCCAATTCTTAAATAAAGTCACAAAAGTGCACCATTGGTATATGTCTTTGAATTAGTGGCTTTCATGAATTCACAAAGACGTACAGAAGTAGACCAGGAAATGATACTCATAGAAAATGTTTGTGAACTGTATTTGAGCACAAGCAAATATGCATGTGTAGATTTGTTCTATTGAGCGCTTACATGTTCACTTTCCCTCCGACCACTTTTTTTCCCAACCCTGGAAGAACCTCTACTTCTTCTATTGTCAGGAGTAAATGTCCAACCTATCTCATTATGGGAAAAGATTAGATAATAGCTGGTGAACATCCTTAAAACATGCAAGTTAGTAGGTTTGCAGACTCAAAGGCATTCCAGCCCTGGAATTATTGCTTACTGCTTCCTCCAGCCCCAGTATGTAAATCTGCGGAAAGGTGGCAAAATAAGGAAATTGGTATAGTAGGGATTGAAATTGCAAGTATTCAAGCCCTACTATAGTTGTAGCCCTGTCATAATCAAGGAGGCTATTATCAGAGCTCTTACATAATGAGATTGCTGCCATAATTTGTCCCCGCACTACATGGCACCAAAGGGACAAGTAGTTTTTTTAACAGGACAAGTGGATTTAAAAAGCAACCTGTCCCATGGACAGGTAGATATTTTATTAAATCCCACACCCTTGAGCAGGGACGAGGGATGAGAAGTAGGGATGATGGAAGAGAAGCAGGGTTAATGGGTGAGAAGTAGGGATGATGAATGATGGATGAGAAGTAGAGATGATGGGTGATATATAGGGATGATGGATGAGAAGTAGGGATGATGGAAGAGAAGTAGGGATAATGGATTAGAATTAGGGATGATGTATAATGGATGAGAAGTAGGGATGATGGATGAGAAGTAAGGATAATGTATGATTGATGAGTAGTAGGGATGATGTATGGTAGATGAGAAGTAGGGATGATGGATGAGAAGTAGGGATGGTGTATGATGGATGAGAAGTAGGAATGATGGATGAGAAGTAGGAATGATGTATGATGGAGGAGAAGTAGGGATGATGGAAGAGAAGTAGGAATGATGGATGAGAAGTAGGGATGATGTGTGATGGATAAGAAGTAGGGCTGATGGATGGGAAGCAGGGATGAGAAGTAGGGCTGAGGAGTGAGGAATGAGGATGTCCTAAAACTGATGCTGTATGAGAGTGTGCCTCATTTCTTGACTGTGTGTGTACAGCAACTGCTTAGCACTACCCTCTGATAAGCCTAATAGCTCAACCACACTACCACAAAAGAAAGCATTAGTATGATCTACTTTAGCCTTTTGAGGCCAACTTGAACTTTGACCTGTGGACATCCTAACCCCTGAAGACTGGGATTGTAAGTCAAGTGCTAACACTTTTCCTCCTCTAGGACTGCATTGGTTCCTATGAGAAACTGCACTGTCTACTTTTGAAATTGAAAAGTGTTCCTTACTTGTAAACTGTTTTATCTGCAAAACCTAAACAGAGTGCATTTGAGATATAAGCTTAATACAAACTTACAACTGTACTTACCTGCAACAAACATCCTTTTTGTTCTAGAAATAAAGTAACAAAATATATATTTTCTATATAAATACATTGGCCTGGAGTTAGTCATTGAAAGTGTGTCTCATTTCTTGACTGTTTGTACAACAAATGTTTAGCACTACCCTCTGATAAGCTTAACTGCTAGACCACACTACCACAAAAGAGAGCATTAGTATTATCTATGTTAGCCTATGTAAAGCCTCTGGGAATACACAATATACTTTACTTTGGTATAGTATATACAGAACCAGCTTCCTACTGCTTCCGTCACTGTCTTTGGGATTTTGTGAATATCCACCTTGCCTAGGTGTAGGAGTAGTGGTAGTTTCTTCTCATCCTTCACCTCCAGAACTTCAAAGTAGGTCTCAATCCAAGCCTTCCAGTGAGCTGCCTGCGTTGGGTTGCCAAAATGTTCTCTTACATCCTGCCCACTACAAGCTTTGCAAGGTGAGGGTTGTGTCTTTGTTTGTTGTTCTGGGTGACTACTGGCTGTCGGGTGGGGACATGCTCCTTTCCTCCTCCCAGACTGTGAGATGGTGCCTCCCTTAAGCACTGTGTCCCCTTCTCAGTGCAAGTAATGGGTGTGGCAGAGGCCATTTGATGCTAGGACTGATCACTTGGCTCTGATGGAGTGTGCACTGTACCAGCCAGAGGCCGTAGGATTCTCAGCAGGCATGGCGGTGGGCATGTGGTAGGCCTGAGCACATGGCAGGCTTGGCAGGTACAAGCCTCAGGGTAATGTGGCTGGGAGGCTCTCCTGGGGCGGTGATCACTGGAGCTTGTCGTGCGTGCCGGCGGGAGGATAACAGGCTCCAGTGGGGGCTGTGCAAATGGGCGTGAACCGGGAAGTCAACGGTAGATGACGGGTCGCTCTGGGTGGAGCCGGCACAGGCATGAGTTCAGGCTTCAGCGGTCCCTGGGTGGACAGCACTACTCAGGGGTCACCCAGGTGATGCGGGATGAGGTAGATCAGGACTGTGACATGACCCTCCTCTTTGCTAGTGTCATGTAGACCCCAAAGGAAT
Source organism: Pleurodeles waltl (assembly GCF_031143425.1). NCBI lineage: Eukaryota > Metazoa > Chordata > Amphibia > Caudata > Salamandridae > Pleurodeles > Pleurodeles waltl. The sequence goes on from NC_090448.1 coordinate 397,469,626, forward strand.
ACACAGAGCTGTGAGTGCGTACTATATTAACTTTATTTGCTTATTCCAAAGACCCCCGCCTATCCATGTCATGGGCTATGTAACCCTATACGGCTGGCAATGCGTCAGCACGACTATTAGGCACCAATGGAGAGGGGTGGGTTCATAAATCCTCTCCCGGGGATCGCGTCATGGAATTGTCTACTTACAGGCAACACTACACCAGCCAGTAGAGTGGCTTCACTCACCAGGACTCAGAAGTAGTAGTGGCATCTAACAGGAACCACATTTTGGAAGGACTTGATCACAATCATGGCTGGCAGCCACACTTTATCTGTGCTTCGGGCACACCTCACAACAGCGTCATCTGTAGGAGAATGTGATGCTGAGTCTGGGGCGATCTCAGGTGGTCGGTTACTGACGTGTTGTTGTGCAAGTCCAGCCCTACCCACCACTGTCACCTGGATGTCACTGCTTTTTATCGTACGTGCCAAAAACTTCCCTTCCGCTCTCCTTGCACAGGTTGGCGGCCTCTGTCAGGACTGCTCAGCTAGCAAATAATGTGGGCCTGAAGTAAAACATGCAGAGGATGGTTGGAGTGGTTAATGTGTTTTATTCACCTGCTTTTACTTGTGCTCTAGAACCCCACCGTTTCCCTGCATAACTCTTTTATATCTTTTTGGTTGACACTACATCCCCCAAACCATTAGGGCCTATTGAGTGGGGGGTGGCCAACCACTTCTCCCTCTGTCTAGTCGTGAGATGATGTCTCCCTGTTAGGGGAAAACAACATCCCCCCCACTCAGAATTTACTCAAAACATATCCTGTGAACAATACGTATCAGAAACAGAACTTTAGTATGACTGGTGTGGGTCTGCAGCAATAACATAGGTGCAGATGCCTCCATTCACTCGGTCAGGAAATCAGCATATCACCTAAAGGGGTCGAGGTTGGATCTGAGGTGAAATCATACACCCCAGCTCTCGCTGGTGGTCTTACTATGGCCTCGTCTGCCGACAATGCCTCTGCTATCAACGGGCATGGACCACGGGGTTCTGATGCAGGGATCTCCAATTGGGCCGACGGTACTCCCATGGATCCCCCCAATGTGTGGACACTTGTGGTCGCGCAATCCGGAGAAGTGTCCATGGTTGAGACTTCATCCCAGTCCAGCACTGACCAAACCTTCCACTGGCACTTCAGCAGACATAGAGGTGGGTACTCTTTTAAATAGGATAAATTCCTCATGACAACGCCACCTCTCCTCTCTGCCATCACCATGGTGCCCTTAACAGAGGTCACTGTTCATGGGCCTGCTTCAAACAGCATGCAGAACTTCTCACTCAGGAGGTGGTGTCTTTTACTAGCACCTTGTCACCTGCTTGTATCATGTGCCTCCTAGCCTGCCTCAACATGTATTCATTGCTGTGTGTCCTTTTTGCCATTTATAGATTTGGAGGATTCAGCTAGGCAGCCCATACAGGATGGTGTGGTATAGAGTCAGTTACCACTCTCCCAAAATACAGTTGGCTGGAGTTAACTCTGGTGGTGGCTCGAGGTGTGAGTCGATACTCTTGGAGGAAGTTGTAGATAGCTCATTCAATGTTGCAGGCTTCTGCTACCGCAATACAGATTACTTTGGAAAGGGTGCTTACAAAAAGGTCAACTCCCTGTTAGCTTGAGGCCATCAGTGTGTGATGTGGCAGTTCGTGTTCTGAGATTGTAGGAATTCAGCCCACCCGTGGCTGTTAAAAGGGGGTCCAGTATTGGTGCGAATCTCCCCCAACAGGCTGTGAGTAGCCATCATTTTTCCGACCTTCAGAATGGCCTCAGAAGCTGATGTGGTCGAAACAATCTCCACTTCCAGGTATTGAGAGTAATCATACAATACAATCAGCATGTGTGAGCCATCGGGGAGACTTCGGAAATGGGCACTGACCCGTTGCCACAGGGAAGCTTGGCAAACAAGACAGGCCCTGACAACCTCCTCCACTTGCCTTTCGAAGTCGGGGAATCACACCTTACTCTGGAGCCTGTTCTTTGACTTCACCACCCCTTGGTGGGCACCAAGGGCTAACAGGACTGGTCGAGGCCTCAAGCTTGTAGGGAGTATGAGGTGGGGGCCTCCTAAAGGGCAGCCTTTTTCACTGACTGATAGTTTGTGATGGACGTGTTAGAAGGCTTGCAATGTTGATCTGGCCTCTGCAGTTCAGAAGGTGCAGATACTGTAGTGGTCACGAGTCATTGGATAGTGTGGCCGTGAAGGCTAATTGTAAACAGTCATCTTGTTTGGTAGCCTGTATTTCTTCCATGAGAGGTAGAGGAATGGGCTTTGCTTGGTCCAGTACAAGTCCTGTGTTTCCTTGGTCTCCAGTGGTGTGGCCAGGCGAGTGTGTTGTGATAGGAAGTCAGCTGGGTTGTGTTAACACAGAGAAACCCTAGCTATATGTTTAGTCACCTAGGACTGAATAGTGGATTTCACACACTAGGCCGATAAACCGAACTGAATCTGTTTTGAGAAAATGTCATTCGAAATATGTCATAAACATCACATATAACATATGATAATCGATTCAACCTCAGTAATCACACCAGTTTATTAAGAAGTTAACAATTTATTTCCTTATATTAACAACGCTAAAGCCACGAAAATAATTCTCAAACACAAACTATACATATAGAGAAACAATGGATGCTGATTCGAATGCCGAATACATCTAAGTTTAATCAACACAAAAAGACAAATTATCTCAATGGTTATAACACAAAACCATAGCAATAGAATCTGAGCAAGAGAAATTGAATACATCTGAATAATGATAAGACAAGAAAATATCAAAGACAATTCATGAGCATGTGAGTAACGCCTCGCTAACCACTAATTAGCATTGACATGTTGGGCTTCATGTAAAAGGTTTAGTAACACAAATTTAGAAAACATCTAGCTATGGCGCTATCAAAAAAAGCAGCAGTAAATAAGCAATTGCAGCTGGTACCTGAAAAACAAAAGACAAATATCATTTACAATTAATACCTTACCAAATCATTACAATAATCAGTAACAACGTCTACTTTGTCAGTGGGACAGCAACATCAGGCACCAACATCAGGACAGGAATAAGAATAAGGACAGGGGTGATGGTTAGAATTTTGGACTATAAGATACACTAAACCATCTAGCATAAGTTCTTCAGAAAGTAATAGAATCTCTGAGTCTCAGGATACACGAGAATCCCAAAGAAGAATGACGCCCAAACAATGGTGACTGAACTTACATTAAACTTGTTAAATGAAAAAGATTGGAGAAAGCATGAGGTGAGAAAGTTATGACCAATCAGAACATCAACAGATATCAAAATTATACAATTAGTTTACTCCAAGCTCTTCTATTTGCTGATATTCCATTGACAAAATCTAAACTAATGTATTAGTATCCTAGACTTCCTCTTCTTCTGCCTCATTTGTTGATCCTTTGTTTCCACTCCACCGAAATAAAAAGTCTCAGGAAGAACGAATACAAAATATGTTACTTCACCATTTCTTTACCCTCGAGGAAAGACATACAAGTTAGAAATATATCTTCAAACAGTCAGTCAAACTACAGGACACACTAGAAACATTTTATACACCTTGCATTGCACAATGACCTTGCATCTGCTTCTACTTTAGTCCAGCAGAGGCCACTAAATACACATTTGTTTTAGTTAAGAAACACACTCTTGCAAAGACAGGATAATTCCATATCTTAAGTTAGCATGGACAAAATATAGGCCTTACATAAGATGGTTGCCATTAAGTTAGTCACATTTTCGTAAACATAACATGATTATCTAATTAATTCACACATTAATCTATAAGTATAATAAAATAAAGAATCACCATTTTATCAGTAAAATCTCTGTTCTCATAATCCCTCCTTTGATGGCTATATATGTCATCACACAAACACTCAAAATACATTTATTTATTTCATTTCAAAATTTAGAATCTTGATTCTGTCACCTTTTTATACATTTTCTTTCTCCTTGAATTTCTCACATAAAATCTTTCCATTTGAACATCTACCCTCCCCTGATTCTTTTCAAATCTTCTTCTTTTAATTATCTGCATTATTTTATGTGGCCCCCAAATTCCAATTAGGCAAAACACAACCATTGAAATCTATTTCACTAATTTTAATATAATACCTTGTCCCAAGTTGCCAAGCCAATTTCCCACTTAAGCAGTTCTTTTGCCAACTTTTTTCCCAGACATTAGTTTCAGTTAATTCTTTAGTTCTGTTTAATCTTTTGTTAAATTGTTAATCAAACCTCTAATTTAGTATTGTCTGGTATTTATGAACAACAGTGACACGGACAAAGTAATTTGCAAACTACCCCCTCTTTTGGTAAGAGAATGTCTAATGCAAGGCGATTCTGAAGAGCCATAGCTCTTGTAGCAGCCATTTCAGTGTCTATGAATGGAATAATTCCTAAATAATCTGTTAACATGTCATCCACAACTGTAGACAACTTCTGTATTTTTATTGAATTGAGAACAACTCCCATTGAAGGAATTATTGCTCCAAATATGTCTCACACAATGACAGAAACTGATTCTCACTTGTGTCTCGTTTGAATTTCAGTAAATTTAGGAAACTTTCTTAAGTCTTCCAGCTGGTACATTTTCAGAAAGACTATTCCCAAATAAAATGTGCTATACAATCCTCTAGGAAGAAGATAATAAGCATTATTTCCACAAATGTAGTATACACCAGGCACTGGAGGACCCTGCTCTTTCAGCATACAATTCCATTTACTCTGAAATAAAAACACATGTCTACATTCACTCGTACCCACATATATTCTACCAAAGTAACTTTGTGGCCTATATATACAAAGCTTCCCTACATGTTGTGCATCTAACTCTAACTTCCCTTGTTTAGTGATGTCAGTGTAAGCATGATCAATCCCAGGTCTGCTGTGAACAACTCCCTTATCTATCTTAGCTTTGATTGTTCTTCTCCTGTCTTCTGTGTTATCTAAAAGCTTATTTTCTACTGGTGAAAGTAAACAGGTGAGAATATTCCTATGTGCAAAAGCTGCTCCAAAGGTTAATGTAGGTTCAAAGAAACCCCTTACTAAAACTATATCATTTTCCTTAGCTATTCTACTTAAATATCTAATTATAGGTACATAGGAAAACATTACATCATAATTAGAAAATAAATATTGAATATATTCCTGGTCATAGAATCGTGTTAGTAAAAGACTACAACGTATAGCATAAGTAAGCGGGAAACTATGTTAAGCAGTTCCCTCCTCAACAGAGGCTGGAATCTGTGTGCAGACATAACAATCTGTTGCATCCATTACATCAACATACTCACGCAATAAGCGATAAAAGACATTAGAAGAAAGTTCTTTCTCTTTGTGTAAGTATTTATCATCTATTTTAAACCTATCCATTGCTAAAAGAGTAGTAGTTGACTCTAAAGGACTAACAGTTGTGAGTGTTTCTACAGTATGGTTGACTCCATTTGTCTCAAAAACAATCACACTCACAATCACTAACAAACATACTATTATACAAACAATAACCAAACCAATACCTAAGCATTTACAGTGACTATTTTTAGTGTTTGATTGCTAAAGTTTCCCATGGCCTGTAAAGAATAAAAAAGCAGAAGTAAACAAAATATGGCTTTGCAGCCAAAATCAAAATAAAACAAAAACAAAAAATTCAAAAATCTTCAACTTTCAACCTCAATCTTCATTCAATCTTCAACCTCTCCTAATTTTTGCTTTTTAAAAAAAAAGTTAATTCACACTATCAGGATTCTCCTTGTCAAAAAATTTGGCAACAGTTTGTCAAATCAGTTTAGCAGCTTCTCAAATCAGGTTATCAAAGTCTCTTTGGGTACGACTTTATCAAAGTCTTTTCATTTACTTTCTCAAAAACTCAGCATCAGTTTTCCCTTTTCTCTTCACATACCAAAATCTAAACTCGGAATATCTCTATCAAAACAAAAATTCAAAATTTCTTCTTGCCATTCATTAGTAGTTACATATGCCCATTCTGGATCAGAATATTTCCGATTTGCAACTCTCTTTCTTTTCACTCTTTGACTACGTCGAGCGACTTCCTCACTGAGATCTTCTCCTTCATCCAACTCGTCTTCTTCTTGAATTGGTGTAACCACATTTATCTTCCCTGCTACTGAGCTCTTCTCTGAACAGTTGTCACCTTTCAAAAGCCTTCTTGTTAACACTCTTTTCAGAACTGAGCTCGAACTCTTCTCCTTCGATGTACCCGCAACTGGTTCAGGAGGAGTCAAACCCTCTTGGCTTGGATCTGTCTCAACTCCTTTTCCATTGGGGTCAGTCACTTGTTCATTCTGGTTTGTCAGACCACATGCTTCTGAGGATACCCTCCGCTGAGCAGTGTTTCTCTCGACCGGTACTCTCTCTTGTTCACATTGGACCGGTTCTTTTACCACATTCTGAGTGTGGCTTGCATGCACCCAGTCCGCATGTTCTGCACATTTCACAGCTGTTGTTGTTATTAATATTACCTGGTGGGGTCCTTTCCACCTTGGCTCCATGCACAACTTCCTCACGTGCTTACAAACGATGACCCAATCACCAGCCTTCAGGTTGTGTCCTTGGCCTTGAGATTGTTGAAGTGTGGTTGCTTCCACCTGATGAGTAAAAGCTAGGCCTTTACAGTAATCTAACACCATCTCATCTGTAATATTATAAGAGCATTTGCAGGTACTGCTAGTAGTCTCACAGATCTATCCTTAAGGATTTAATGGGGCGACAATCCTGTTTTCTTGCTAGGAGTACTTCTCATTGACATTAGAACCAACTGTAAAGCATCTGGCCATTTTAAGTTTGTGGATGCACACATCTTTGCCACTCTGGACTTTAGAGTTCCATTGTGCTCTACAAGTCCTGAAGCTTCTGGGCGGTAACTACAGTGGAGTTTCTGCTCAACGTTTAAACCTGAACATAGCAACTTTATCACTTCATTGTTGAAGTGGCTTCCTCTATCTGATTCCAAAGAGAACGGGAAACCGAAACGTGGAATTAACACTGTAAGCAGTAATTTTGCTACGGTCAGACTATCATTTCTCCTCGTAGAGTAAGCCTCAATCCAGTGACTGAAAATGCACACAATCACCAACAAATATTTAAAACCAGCACAGGCAGGCATCTCAATTAAATCCATTTGCATTCTACTAAATGGTCCTCCTGCCATGCCAATGTTTCCTATTGTAACCACTTTTCCTTTGCCAAAATTCATTTGCTGGCAAACGATGCATCTATGGCAAACTGCTTCAGCAACTTGTCTACATTTTGGATTAAACCATTGTTGCATAAAACTTCAAACCATAGCATCTCTCCTTATATGTGCTTGACCATTATAGTATCTTGTCACTTGAGTCAGTAGACTATTTGGCAGAACTACATTCCCTTCTGCTGTCACCCAGACATCATCCTCCCTCTGGACACATTTAAGTTTGATCCAATCCTTGCGCTCCTCTTTAGAAACATTGGCCCTCATTATGACATTGGCGGTAAATCCCACTTACCGCCATGCTGACTGCCGCCAACATACTCTGGCGGCGGCGGATATCCGCTAACTGTATCATGACACACACACACCAATCCGTCACTATACAGCCACACACACAAATCCGCCACACCAAAGGTCAGTGATAAAGAGGCAGTATCAAAACCCATACCTTTACGCCAACAGAACAACGGCCACAACATTATGACCCACGAATCACCACAGCGGACATTCATTGGCGGTAAACCATTGTCGGTACATAACACCACGCTCAAAATACACACACACATACAAAACAACACCACATTGGACAATTCAAACTACACACACCTGACACCCATACACACACACCACACCCACACACCCATACCACTATAAAACACACACCCACATTACCCACAACCCTTTACAACTACAAACAATTGCCAGCAGAGAGAGACAGCTAGAGCACACATACAACCAGAGCCACATACCACCATCCCCTTTACACCAGACACGCACCTTACATCACATACCCTGACACATCACCCTACACATCCTCACCCACACCACTCACACTACACCCATGGCACCACAACTACACCCCAGATTCTCTGAGGAGGAGCTAAGGGTCATAGTGGAGGAAATCATCTGAGTGGAGCCACAGCTATTTGGATCACAGGTGCAGCAGATATCAATTGCAAGGAAGATGGAGCTATGGCGGAGAATCGTGGACAGGGTCTACGCTGTGGGACAGCACCCAAGAACAAGGGATGACATCAGGAAGAAGTGGAACAACCTACGAGGGAAGGTGCGTTCCATTGCAGCAAGACACCAACTCGCAGTACAAAGGACTGGCGGTGGACCCCCACCTCCTCCCCCACAACTAACAACATGGGAGGAGCAAGTCTTGGCAATACTGCATCCTGAGGGCCTGGCAGGAATAGGAGGAGGACTGGACTCTGGTAAGTCAACTCTCAACTACTTCTTCTCCCCCTACTTGCATGCCATCACATACCCCCACCCTTACCCTCACTCCCATCACTCCACCACTTCTCACACACCCCACCATCACAACCCATTAATCCCAATGCCAAGCCATGCATGCACCACCAATGCATGGACACCACTCACAGCCCTGCCTGGACACCTATCACTACAGCATGCACACTAGAGACAATCAGCTAGCCCACCAAATAACAACTCACACACGGCAAAGCTGCCAGTGCAATAACAACAATAGAAGGCAACCACCCATGCACAATATGTCACAAACAGAAATAATAACACTGTATTTACATCCCCACAGGTATCCCAGCCAGTGTCACCATAGAAGAGGTGCCAGAAACATCCAGTCCCACCACAGAAGAGGCCCACAGTGATGACAGCAGCTCTGCCCACCTGTATCTGTATGACCAACCTGGCCCATCAGAGACCTCCAGACAGTTGGTTACCCAGCCACAGTCTCACACCACCATAGCATCCTCCCAGTGGGCCCATACCTCTGTCCCCAGGACATGTCAATCAGCAGAGTGCCTACCACTACAGGGACCCCAGGGCACCCCACAAACGCAGGACAATCAGGGACCTGGGGTCAGTGGCAGTGGGCACACGGTTCAGGGGACAGAGGCACAGGACGACAGGGAAGCTGGGAGGACTGCTGTGCGCCAGGGGGAGGACAGGCCCAGGGAACCGACTCTCCAGGAGCCACTCACCGCAATCCTGGGATCATACCAACATTCCCAGGATACGCTGGACCAGGTCCTGGACAAGATGCAGGAGAACATGCAGCTGCAGGAGGGATAGTACCTGGGGATCAGGGAGGACTTGAAGTCCATTAACACCACCCTGGTCTCCATTGCAGGGGTGCTTGCAGACATGGCCAACAGTATGAGAGAGGCAGTGTCACACCAGCGGACCTCTGCCACTAGCCAGACTACAGAACAGCCCTCCACCTCCGCTGCCGCTAGTGGACAGGAGGCCCCGCCACAGGACCAACAGGTCACCACCACCCCTCCCCCTGCAGAAGGAGAACCACCCCGCAGACGTTTCCTGTGATCCAGGCAGAAGCCAGAGACTATTGCCAAGACCCCCACCAGGAAATAAGACTCTCCTGATTGTCACCCTTGTGCCCCACTCTGTCACCCTGTCCACTTTGAACTGCCAATGCTCCCCTTCCTATGCCCCCTTGGGCAATGCACCTGTGCTACAAATGGACTGGACTCTAATCTGGACTTCCCACCATCATCTCCCCAGCTCATAGCACTTCCCCCTTCTCGTCAGAGCACTGCAATAAACACACTTAGAAAAAATACAAGTATGGAAAATGTCAAATGATTTAAGTGTGTATTTGCTTAACTTGCTTTAAACATTGCAATTCAACTGTACAGTAATGTATACATAGTAAATACCTGTAGTTGGCTGCAGTGAACACACCAGGAGCAATAGTGGGGCACCAACATCTGCAAAAAGAGTTGCCAATGGGCACAGTGAGTGGGCATAGAAGTAGGAAGTCACTACCTGCCAGTGTCAATGAAATGTGAAATAACACTGTCTTACCTGTGTGTCACTGGAAGCATTGACGAATGACTGCAGTTCTGTTGTCCTCATCCTCATCCTCTGCCTCCTCATCTTCACTGTCCGCAGGGTCCACTGCTGGTACACGGCCATCTCCAACCTCCTCCTCCTGCAGAAAAGGAACATGGCATCTCAAGGCAAGGTTGTGCAACATGCAGCATGCCACGGTTATCTGGCAGACCTTCTTGGGTGAGTAGCACAGGGATCCACCTGTTAGATGGGGTCACTGATATCTGGCTTTCAGGAGGCCGAAGGTACGTTCAATAATCCTTCTTGTTCGCCCATGTGCCTCATTGTAACGTTCCTCAGCCCTTGTCCTGGGATTCCTCACAGGGGTCAGTAGCCATGATAGATTTGGGTAATCTGAGTCACCTGCAAATATTGAGCGAAGCCACACACCAAGCCTTATGTCCCACACCATACCCATACACCAACATCCATCCACTGGGTGGGAAACAGGGCTCACCTATTAGTCACAACCTGTGCCTCTGGAGTTGGGCCATCACATTTGGGATGCTGCTATTCCTCAGGATAAAAGCATCATACACCGACCCAGGATACATAGCATTGACATGGGAGATGTACTGGACCGCCAAACACACCATCTGCACATTCACCGAGTGAAAACTTTTTCGATTTCTGAAGACCTGTTCATTTTGCCGGGGGGGACGGACAAATGCAATATGTGTCCCATCAATCGCACCAATGATGTTGGGGATATGTCCCATTGCATAGAAGTCAGCCTTCACTGTGTCCAAATCCCCCACTTGGGGGAAAACAATGTAGCTGCACATGTGTTTAATCAGGGCACCCAACACTCGGGCCAGCACAATTGAGAACATTGGCTGTGACATTCCTGCTGCCAAGCCAACTGTCACTTGGAAAGAACCTGTTGCCGAAAAGTGGAGCACTGATAGAACTTGCACATGAGAGGGGATCCCAGTGGGGTGACGGATAGCAAATATCAGGTCAGGCTCCAATTGGGCGCACAGCTCTGTGATTGTGGCCCTGTCAAGTCTGTAGGTGAGGATAATGTGCCTGTCCTCCATTGTTGCCAAGTCCACAAGGGGTCTCCATCTCCTATTCATCCGCAGCGGTTGCAATCTATGGGGCAAAAGAGTGAGCAGCTGGTCATTATCTGTACATTGTAACCAGTGCAGTACAATGCATAATGTGATTGTTACAATATTTTGGTGGCATATGTCCAGAATGTAAAAATGTGAATTGTGACGCAGTTATGATCAATGGCCTGCACTCCCCCCCCCCCCGAAATGGCATCCGCCTGTCCTGTATGGAGGGACAGGTGGAAATGAGGTAATTCCGTTGACGTTGTGCGCCGTTGTGGAAGACAGTCGGGAACCGCCATGCAACTCCTCATTGGTTAACATTGGGCCCTATGGGGGACATGGGCCAATGGTGATGTACGCTGGCGCTGATGGCATGCACCGCTGAGGACGTCACTGCCATTTTCTATCTGTTCACTCACTTGCTACCTGACCTTCAACAGGAGAGGAACTACACTGCATGTGCTGCTGTGACCTGTATCTGGAACCTACCATGGCTCGTCGGACTGGGGAAAGGGCCCCTGCCTTCACCTCGGCGGAGTTGGAGAGACTGCTGGATGGAGTCCTACCCCAGTACTGACTTATGTATAGGCCCCCAGACCAACAGGTGAGCACACTGTGAGTACGATGATTGGGGCATGAATGCATGGAGTGCTGTGTGTGAAGGCCTCGTGTAGGGGGGTTGGTGGATGGGCCCTGTATGCTGGGGCATGTCTGTGCTAATGGGGATGGTAATGGGCATGGTGGGCCATGAGTGTAACAGGCAGGATGGTCTGACTAATCCCTTTCCCTGTGTATATTTCCTCTGCAGGTAAGCGCCCATCAAAAGAAGGGAATATGGTGTGCCATTGCCAAGGATGTGTGGATCCTAGGGGTCTACGGCAGGCGGAGCACCCACTGTCGGAAACGGTGAGAGGACCTGAGACGCTTGGCACGGAAGACAGCGGAGGCCCAGCTGGGGATGGCCTCCCAATGAGGAAGGGCTGCCCGTCGAACCCTGACCCCCCTGATGGCCAGCATACTGGCTGTGGCGTATCCGGAGCTGGATGGGTGCTTGGGGGCATCACAGCAGCAACAAGGGGATGAGTACAGTGCCCTTCATTACTACTTACGCCTGTTGGGGTGGTATCCAGGTGGGGGATGTGGGCCTTTGGGTGTCCCTAGGCCAGGCCGGACATTGCAGAGTAGGTCCCATGTTGGGCAGGGTTTTGATGTGAAATTCCTCCAATCTAGCTAGTAGGCATCCACTACTGGGCAAGGATGTGTAGGTCCCAAGTATGCTGCAGTTGGTGTTATCTGTCCCTACACATGGCCTGGTGACTAGCATTGTAACTGGTAGTGCATTGCCTAGTGTGTAGGACTGTTCCCTGTGTGTGAGTGTGTTGTGTACGCCAACTGTGGTGTTGGTACCGCCATTGACCAAGTATCCTTTGTCTCTCCCCCACTTTTTGTTTTGTCATCCTGTCCTTATGTGCATTAGCATCATCTGGCAGAGGACCACAGGCACCGGCGACGGAGGGAGCTGCATCCCACAGGACCCAGGAGGCAGAGTCCACTGACGCTGAGGGCACCAGTGGGACGGAGGGAGAGGGGAGCACCACGGCAGAGACAGGAGGAGACAGTTCTAACACGGATACCTCCTCTGATGGAAGCTCCCTGGTGGTTGTGCATACCTCTGGCCCACTCCAGCTACAAGTACATCTACCACCCCCCCGTACGAGCACCGCCCTCCCAGCAGCTCCTCACTGAGTTGCCCGTGCCTGCTTACCTAGGAGGGTAGGCATCTCCTTTGTCCCAGGCACCTCAGGTCCTGTCCCAGTTAGCCCTGCTGCCCTGAGTGAGGAGGCTATTGACCTCCTACGATCCATCTCTATTGGGCAGTCAACCATTGTGAATGCCATCCAGGGCCTGTCAGCCCAAATGCAACAGTCCAATACATTTCTGGATGGCATTCACACTGACTTGGCCGCGCAACAGAGATCAATCCAGGCTCTGGCTGCCTCTCTGATGGCAGCCATTGTCCCTGTTTCCACCCTCAGACTTCCTCTTTCCAGTCCCATTCCCCACAACCCCAACCTATCCCAAGCACACAGGCAGACGAGCATGCACACAGGACAACACACAAGAGTGGACATAGCAAACTAAAGCACCACACTTCATCCCACAGGCACTCACACAAACACCATCCAGATGCAGACATACCAACATCTACTGCCTCCACTGTGGCCGCTCCTCCTCGTCCTCCACTTCCCTCCCAGTTGCGTCTCTGCTCACACCTGCATGCACTACATCCTCATCCTCCACCACCATCACCAGCACACCTATCAGAACACGCACCTCACTGGCAGTCACCACCCCCACATCCATGCACATGTCCCGTGTGTCCTCTCCCACTGTGTCTGTGCCCCCTCCTCCCAAGGTACACAAACGCAAGCACTCAGACACCCAACAGCCATCCACCTCACAACAGCATCCAGCTCATGCACCTGCACCCAAACACCACAGACTGACACCTCCTACAACCACTCCCACTTCCTCCACTCCCAGACCTTCTCCCTCTTCCCACCCCAATGTCCCTAAGAAGCATTTCCTCTCCACCTTTGACCTCTTCACTCCCCACCTCCCCTCTGTCCTTCACGGCAGGCCAGGGTGGTCAAAACCCAGGCAAGCACCTCAACCACCCAGTCCACGGGCACAGTAGTGTCCCCAGCAAGTCCAGGTGGGAAAGGATCCCAGCCACCAGCCAGCCAGACGGAAAGGTTGCCTGTCCCGAGTGCTTCAAAGAAGGGCAAGGAGCCAGCCCCATCTGCAGGAAGGAAGGGCAAGGAGCCAGCTCCAGCTGCAGGAAGGAAGGGCAAGGAACCACCCACAGCTGCATCAAGGAAGGGCAAAGAGCCACCCACAGCTGCTGCCAAAAGGAGCAAGGAGCCATCCCCAGCTGCTGGCAGGAAGGGCAAGGGGCCTGCACCAGCAGGCAGTAAGGACAATTGAGATGCTTGAGGGTCCAATGCTCTTAGTCACTTCTGGTCCTCTGGCTGGCTAACTTTGGAACACTGTACACCTGTCGTATTAGTAAGGACAAGGGGCCTGGTGCTGGGACTCAGTCGGAGCCCACACCACCAACCATGGTGGTGCAGCCGTCTGAGGCTGCAGGGGATGGGCTGGAGCCTCCCCCCACCACTACCATCACTAGCTCCGCCAGCAGCACCACTGCCACCAGCACCACCACCAGCAGCAGCACCATTAGGCAGCTGTCCGAGGCTGCAGGGGATGGGCTGGAGCCTCCCCCCACAACTACCACCACCAGCTCTGCCAGCATCACCAGTGGGCAGCTGTCCGAGGCTACAGGGGATGGGCTGGAGCAACCCCCCACCACTACCACCACCAGCTCTGCCAGCAGCACCATTGCCACCAGCACCACCAGCAGCAGCAGCACCACTGGGCAGCTGTCCGCGGCTGCAGGGGATGGGCTGGAGCCTCCCCCCACCACTATTAGTAGCAGCAGCACCACTGCCACCACTGAACAGCCATTACCGCCAGCGAACATTCTTTAAACCTGCCTCCATGGGCTGTTGTGCGGCCTGCCCCTTGCAAATCCTGTTGGTATGACACCTAGCTGAGAGACTGTAACCTTGTACTCCCCAAGATCTGCATCACAGGGCACAATGCCTCCTCCAGAACCAGTAGAGAAGCCCTCCACTCACCCCATCCTCCCCAGGATCAAGAGCACATGGCACGATGCCCCCTCCAGAACCAGTGGAGAAGCCATCCACTCACCCCAGCCTCCCAAGGATCAAGAGCACAGGGCACGATGCCCCCTCCAGAACCAGTGGAGAAGCCATCCACTCACCCCAGCCTCCCCAGGATCAAGAACACAGGGCACAATGCCCCTCCAGAGCAAGTGGATAAGTCACCCACTTGAGAGACTGTGGCCGTGCACTCCCCAAGACAGAGTAATGGGCATGTTGCCCCCTCCAGAGCATGTGGGCAAGACACCCACTTGTGAGACTGTGGCCTTGCACTCCCCAGGACAGAGTAATGGGCATGTTGCCCCCTCCAGAGCATGTGGGCAAGTCACCCACTTGAGAGACTGTGGCCTTGCACTCCCCAGGACCAAGCACAGGACCAGTGGCGTTGTTCCATCTGCTGGCTGAGGTGCCCCCCCATTCCACGTCCCCCTGAGGTGCCAGCTTATTTTCAACCTGATTCCCCTGCAGTGTTCTCTCGGTGTTGTTACAGGAGTGAAGTGGGGCCTTGGACTTTGTAATGTGACCTTGTGGCCCACGAACATTGAGGACTGGGCAGTGTCCCTTCATTTGTAAATATGTATATACCTTTTTGATTTGGATGCACGTATTGCTACTATTTTATCTTATTACACTCACTTTTCTCTATTGGAGTTGTCCTTGCATTATTCCTGAGGGGTACGGGGTAAATATGTTATGTTACTGCATCTGCTTGTGTGTATGGTGTTGGGGGTGGGGGTGTTGTGTGTTGCATGTGTGTGTCACTCTCTTTTTGCTCCCCCCTCCCCTGTGTGCTAGGCGTCTGTACTCACTGTGGTCGTCTTTGTCGTTGTTGGTGTTCGTAGTGGAGCAGGACGTAAATCAACATTTGAAATATGTGCAGCTTGGGCTCCATGGCGTCATGGTTCCTCACAGAGTCTCCACAGGTGAGTCCGTTGACTTCTGAGATCTGTTTCCGCCAGGCTTTTGATGTCATTGGTACCGCCTCGGAAAAGGTGGAGGTTTTCTGTGTCTTAATACAGTGGGCAGAACATTGGCTTCCACCTGGCTGTAGGCGGTTACCGCCGTGGTGCCTGTTGATTCTGCCCTGGCGGTTGGTGTGTTAAAGTGGCTGTCTGTCTGAGCTGGTTCCGCCATGGTCATAATTTAGCAGTATTTACTGCCAGCCTGTTGGCAGTATTACCACCACTTTATCACCAACCGCTAGGGTTGTAATGAGGGCCATTTCTTGTAGAGCCTTCAGCCTTTCCAAAGTATCAATAATTTGCGTGATAAAATTTGCATACACTTTATCATTTTTAGGTAACAATTCCTAATTTCCTTTGAAAGATATGCCATTCAGGGCACAAAAAATTGCACTCTGATCTGCATATGCATTTCCCAATGACATGTAATCTTGTGACCTCTGATGTGCACTACATTTCAACACAGCAATTTTCTCTGGCTTTTGAAACGCTTGTAACAACTCATGAATTTTCTCACCATTCATTACTGGTGAACCAGAAGTTAGGAAACCTCTCTGTGACCATATCTGGCCAATGTCATGCACAATGACAAATCCATATTGACTATCTGTGTAGATAGTCACTTTCATATGACTCGAAATTTGGCATGCTCTAGTAAGAGGCACCAGTTCTGCTACTTGTGCAGGAAACACTCCCCAAAGCCATCAAGCTTCCAGTATGCCAGTGATAGTACATACTGCAAATCCTGCTCTC
This sequence comes from Pleurodeles waltl, assembly GCF_031143425.1. NCBI lineage: Eukaryota > Metazoa > Chordata > Amphibia > Caudata > Salamandridae > Pleurodeles > Pleurodeles waltl. The sequence goes on from NC_090448.1 coordinate 397,486,247, forward strand.
AAAGTGCCCACATTATCTCTCAAGCAGGAACCATCAACAAAGGTAATTTGATCATTGTCTTCCAGGCAGGTGTCTTTAATATGTGCTCTGGGTTTTGTGTATAACTCTGTAATTCCAAACAATCATGTTTAGTATCATCCAATTTATCTGAACCAACATTTTCAACCGGAAATAAAGTCACTGGGTTAATTACTGTACATCTCTCGATTGTAACATTGGGAGATCCCAAGATTGCGCTCTCATATCTAGTCAGTCTAGAACTAGTCAGATACTGTGGCCCTCATTCCAACCCTGGCGGTCTATGACCGCCAGGGTGGATGTCGTCGGAAGCACCGCCAACAGGCTGGCGGTGCTTCATTTGGCATTCCAGCCGCGGTCGCCCAGCCGGGTCCGGCGGTTTCCTGCCGGATTTCCCCCGGCTGGGAGAATCCTCCATGGCGGCGCTGCAAGCAGCGCCGCCATGGGGATTCCGACCCCCTTCCCGCCAGCCTGTTTCTGGCGGTTTTTAACGCCAGGAACAGGATGGCGGGAACAGGTGTCGAGGGGCCCCCTAACAGGGCCCCAGCATGATTTTCACTGTCTGCATAGCAGACAGTGAAAATGTCAAAGCCCAGCTCACCTGAGTTCTTGTTCAGTTCTGATGGAGGTTGAAGACAATCCGACCCCACCCTGAAACTGCTTGTTCCAGCACACTAGTTTTTAAAACAGTGCACTAAGAACAGAAGCTCAAGGGAAGGGGGGAAGTGGATAAAATAAAAAATAAAAAGACAACACCGTTCTTGCGTTTCCACTGTTGAAGTGCTGCACAAATCTGCGGCCCTTTCTGACTTCTGTAGAAACTGGTGCCTAATGAAACATAAACAAAGAACAGATAAGTGCAACCTATTCCTAAATGGGTTCCTGACTATCCCTTTATTTATTAGAAATTCTCTTCTAAAAGTACCTCTTGGATCCTGGTCTCTAGTTTCCATGTTTGGAATGTGTTACTGCTCTGGGATGTGTTTTCTATTACTGTAAAGCTTCTAAAACATTAAACAAATACCGTTATCAGAATTACCAATATCAAACATTCATCATAATATAACTAAAGCCTAAATTCCCAATAGTAGACTCACTTTTCCCATATTTCCAGAATATTTTATAAAACAAATACTTTACTTTTACATCAAAATACAGCATGTAATTTGTGCAAGTCCTTGATTTACTGTTTGCCTTGCTGTCAATGGTTTTCACTGTTCGATTCCCAAAAGTTCCATAAAAAAAAAAAACAATGTCCGCTTCACAAAGTTCCGCAAAATACTCCTGCAACAAAGAGCCTGAATCACAATGCTCGTGGAAGGCACTTCGCCTCAAACTGTCTATACACGAATCCAGAAATTGCCGTCAAAGCTTCCTCAGGTAATAAAAAGTTTTGCACTTACTTGTTGCTGGCAAGAGATACTGATCAGTCTAACCTTGTCTTCTTTCTCTTTTGCAGGTTACTCGTAGGAGAGAGGCTGAGGCAAGGAGGAACCGGAAACCGGAAGAAGGAAGAGCCAGCAGCTGCGCCCATTGAAGTCAAAGAAAGTCTGTAAAGAGCAGGAGTGCCAGCGCCGAGGGATCTGTTCTCAGGTAAGCTGGAGGTAGTCGAGCACAAGCACTGGGTGAGGCTCGGGGGATGCCTTTTATAGACAGGGCTGGGTGTGGCTCAAAGAGCTGGGTGTGGTTTGAAGGGCTGGGTGTGGTCCTCACATGCTGCACATGTTCTTGGAAGGTGTGCAGAGCTGGGTGTGGTTTGAAGAGCTGGGTGTGGTCCTCACATGCTGCACATGGTCTTGAAAGGTGTGCAGAGTTTCAGTTATTATGCAAATGAGTTGGATTAACACATGGCCTAGGGAGGAGTGTTTTAAAGAAGCCTTGGTAAAAGCAAGGCCCAATGTGTAAACAAAACAGCACATTAAACAACATACACAGAAGCCTAGGGGGGGGAAGGTGAAATAACAAGAAAGGCTTTTAATAGTAAGTTTAAAAGGGAGCTATTACAGAACCCACTAGTGCAGTGAGAGGGGACATGCTCTTTGCTGTGTACAAACCCTAACAGTTGCCCCCCTCAAAGGCCCTCCTACAGGACGGGGTTTTCCTGGATTTTTTAAATAAAACCGTCTAATCAGCTGTGGGGCATGTACATATGATGCTGGTTCCCATGAATTCTCAGATTCATCATATCCTTTCCATTCTACTAAATAAAACAGACGTCCACTAATTCTTTTTGAGTCTTTTATGCTTTTCACTTCATATTCCAGATTTCCCTTAATTGGTATGGGTGGAGGTGGTGGTTCAGGTCGGGTTTTTGAGTTGTACGGCTTAAGCAAGGACACATGGAATGTAGTATGTACTGGATATTCTTTTGGTAAATCTAATTTTACTGTTACCGGGTTTACTATGGCAGTTATACTAAAGGGTCCAATGAAACGTGGTTGCAGCTTTCGGGATCCCTCTATATTTAGGTTTTTTGTGGAGAGCCATACCTTGTCACCAATTTTATACATTGGGGCCTCAGACCTGTGTTTGTCTGCTTGTCTTTTCATGCTTTCCTTGTACTTTAATAAATGTTTCCTGGCTTTGTCTTGTATGTCACCTAACCTCGTTAGTCTATCCGTTACTGTAGGCAACAGGGAATCTTCTAACAAAATGGGTATAGCTCTTGGATGATACCCCTGCAAGAAATAGAATGGTGAGCAAAGTAGAGCTGAATGCTCAGTATTATTATAAACAAACTCTGCTACAGGAAGAGCTTCCAACCATTCACTAGAATAATCAGCCAATAAACAACGTAGCGTTTGAAGTAAGGTTTGGTTCAGTCGTTCAGTCTGTCCATCTGTCTCTGGGTGGAAAGCAGTGGATAAGGCCACATCTATTTTCAGTTTTTCACATAATTTTTTCCAAAATCTAGAGTTGAACTGGCTCCCTCGGTCTGACACCACTTTGCTTGGCAAACCATGTAAACGCACAATTTCCCTTATAAAAATATCGGCAAATTCTGCCGCCGTGGGTAATTTCCGTAATGGTACAAAATGTGCCATTTTAGATAAAAAATCCACTATAACCAACACTGTTGTGAAGGATTTTACAGGTGGTAAACCTACAATAAAGTCTACGCTCACAGTGTGCCAAGGTTGTTTGGGTGTTGGCATTGGTATTAACAAGCCGTCAGGAGCCTTATGAGAAGATTTATGTCTTGCACAAATTGGACAGGTAGTGACAAATTGCTTAATGTCCTTTCTTATAGTGTCCCACCAAAAGTGTTTTTGCACATTTTCCAGGGTTTTTACCCAACCAGGATGACCTGCCAACGGTGAGGCGTGATGCCAAATTATCACCTGTGTTTGTAATTCAGAGGTGGGCACTAACAGCATGTTGTCGTGATACAATAAACCTCGTTGTATTGTGTTATGGGAATCCTTTAACCAATCCTGAGGTGCTATTTGCATGTGTGCATTATATAGATCTGTGATGAAATCCTTCTGTTGTACTGGTGCCAACAACTTTTGGGGAGGAATAATGGGTTCTCCTATTTTATCTTGTTTCATGTCTGAGGTATGTCCGTATCTAGATAACACATCAGATTGAATTTGTTGTGCACCTGGTCTATAGGTTATAACAAAGTCAAATGTGCTAAAAAAAATTAACCAGCGCATCTGACGTGGTGTTAGTGCTTTAAGTGATCCAAAAAACTGTAGGTTCTTATGGTCAGAAAAGATTGTAACTGGGTACTTGGCTCCCATTAAATGGTGCCTCCATTCTGAAAAGGCTACTTTGATAGCTAGTAGTTCCCTTTCAGCCACAGTGTAATTTTGTTCAGCTGGCAATAACTTTTTGGAATAGAAGGCTATAGGATGTAACTGGCCATCTACTGCATCTCGTTGAGAGAGAACTCCTCCTAAAGCTACTTGTGAAGCATCCGCTTCAACAAAAAAGGGCAAGTCAGGATCAGGATGTTTCAGAATTGGGGCTGAAGTGAACTTTTGTTTTAGGAGTTGAAAGGCGTGTGCCGCCTCATCAGTCCAAAGAAATCGTTGCCCTTTCCGCAACAAGGTAGTTATTGGGGCCGCAATGTCTGCAAAATGTGCAATAAACCTCCTATAAAAATTGGCGAAACCCAGAAATTTCTGAATATCTTTTACAGAGGATGGTTCTGGCCAATCAGCAATAGCACTGATTTTCTTTACATCCATAGTTATTCCTTGAGGTGACAGGCAGTATCCTAAAAAGTCCACCCTGCTGACATTAAAAGTACACTTTTCTAACTTAGCAAAAAGATGATTTTCTTTTAACTTTGATAATACTGCACGAACATGTTGGGTATGTTCTTCTGAGTTCTTAGAGTAAATGAGGATGTCGTCTATGTATACTATGACACAAACGTCCAGGAATTTGTGTAGGACCTCATTTATAAAGAACTGAAAGGCCGCAGGGGCATTACATAACCCAAAGGGCATTACTGTGTACTCAAATAAACCAAACTTTGTCTTGAAAGCTGTCTTCCACTCATCCCCCTCTTTTACTCGGACCAGGTGGTAAGCTCCCCGCAGATCTAGTTTAGTGTATACAGTAGAATGTCTTAATTGATCCAACAACACAGGTATTAGAGGAAGAGGATATTTATTCTTTATTGTAGCCTTATTTAGTCCTCTATAATCGATACACGCGCGCAGGGATTTATCCAGCTTCGGGATAAAAAAGAGTGGAGATGACACCGGAGATGTGGAATGACGGATGAACCCAGACTGTAGTAGGTCATCTAGGTAGGTTCTTAAGTATTTGGTTTCTTCGTCAGTCAAAGCATATACTCTGTTATTAGGTAAAGGGGCCCCTGGGATAAGATCTATACGGCAGTCATAAGACCGATGTGGGGGCAGCACACTAGCCTTTACTGGATCAAAGACGTCTTTAAAGTCAGAATATTCAGGAGGGAGACTTGGTTCATCTTGTGTAACACTAGCACAGTGTAATACTGTGCTCTGTTCTGTACCTGCTTCTTGATAGCAATTGGTTCTACAGAAAGAGGAATCCAAAGTAACAGTTCTATTCACCCAATCAATTTTTGGGTTATGAGTTGTTAACCAGGGTACCCCGAGAATCAAACCAAAATTAGGAGTATCTATTAGATCAAAGCTAATCACCTCTGTGTGCCCGTTCTGACAGACCATAACAAGTGGACTTGTTTGTTTTGTGATTAATCCAGAGGTCAATTCTGACCCATCCACTGCACATACTGCTTCTGGACAAGGCTTTAGGCACATAGGAAGTCCTAAGATTTCAGCTAACTTATTATCCACAAAATTTCCTGTTGCGCCTGAGTCCAGTAGGACAGGGAGAGAATGCCTCACTTGGGTAGTAACAATTAAAACGACCTGAATTATGAAATGTCTAGGTATGTGCGGTACCCTGAAGGGTGCAGCATTAGAGGTTTGATTAAGATGTTTTCTCGAACAAGTAACCTCTCCCCTTGTCGAGCTTAATCGTTTCCCGATTCAGTTGAGGAGGTGGAGGAAACAGCACCCTTTCGTGGAGTTTTAGACTTTACTGGACATTCTCTGGCAAAGTGACCTACCCTGCCACAATATAAACATAATTGAAATGTTCTCCTTCTTTCTTTTTCCTCTGATGTGAGTGGACCTCTGAGTGTCCCTATTTGCATAGGCTCTGGTTCAGGGAGTTTATTATCTGTGTCTTTCTTCTCGCGTCTAATAAAAGTTAACCGTGATTCCAGTTTGTATTTATCTCTCTTTCTTTCTCCTAGTCTATGTTCTAATTTCACAACTAAATCTACAAAGTCCGAATAGTCTTTTGGCAAATCAACGATATGAGCCAGCGCGTCTTTTAACTCGTCTCTCAAACCTTTATAAAAAAGGGAGACACGCTTTTCTTCTGGCCACTGTGTCTCGGTGAGCAAACGATTAAAACTAGTGAGATAGGTCAATAAATCCTTGTTACCTTGTTTAAGATTTAAAAGCTCATTATCACTTGCCTGCATGAAAGTGTGTTTTGCAAAAAGGCTGGTCATGGTACGTTTAAATTGATTCCAATTATGGAGGATGGGATCATCTCTATCCACGAAAGGAATTGACCAATTGGCTGCTGTGCCACCCAAATAAGACAAGACGAATGCCACTTTCGTATCATCAGTAGGGAACTGTTGTGGCTTACAAATGAAGTGTAATTGACATTGATTGATAAAAACATGGAATTTGTTACTATCTCCATGAAAACGTTCAGGTGCTGCTAAGGGCACAACATTAGGAACATTAACAGTAACCTCAACTGGGGAAGGCAAAGTTGTATGTTTTGATGGCGCCCCTGTCTCTGAGGAGGTTTTAAACAAAGGCGTAGAAGCTGTGTTCCACTGAGATCCCCTAAATTTATACCTGCTTAAATCCTGTTTTAAAGAGGTATTCTCCATCTTTAATCTCTCTATTTCCTCTTGCATATGTTGCAAGATGCCAGACACTGATTCATTATGAGCCAAGTCCTCATTTAGGGCCAGCGCCATATCCGTGACGTCAATGCCCTCTATTTCTTCCCCGGTATTCATCATCCACCAGAACTGAAATTTTTTAAGGCTTGTGCTTCTGTCAAAGCCCAGCTCACCTGAGTTCTTGTTCAGTTCTGATGGAGGTTGAAGACAATCCGACCCCACCCTGAAACTGCTTGTTCCAGCACACTAGTTTTTAAAACAGTGCACTAAGAACAGAAGCTCAAGGGAAGGGGGGAAGTGGATAAAATAAAAAATAAAAAGACAACACCGTTCTTGCGTTTCCACTGTTGAAGTGCTGCACAAATCTGCGTCCCTTTCTGACTTCTGTAGAAACTGGTGCCTAATGAAACATAAACAAAGAACAGATAAGTGCAACCTATTCCTAAATGGGTTCCTGACTATCCCTTTATTTATTAGAAATTCTCTTCTAAAAGTACCTCTTGGATCCTGGTCTCTAGTTTCCAGGTTTGGAATGTGTTACTGCTCTGGGATGTGTTTTCTATTACTGTAAAGCTTCTAAAACATTAAACAAATACCGTTATCAGAATTACCAATATCAAACATTCATCATAATATAACTAAAGCCTAAATTCCCAATAGTAGACTCACTTTTCCCATATTTCCAGAATCTTTTATAAAACAAATACTGTACTTTTACATCAAAATACAGCATGTAATTTGTGCAAGTCCTTGATTTACTGTTTGCCTTGCTGTCAATGGTTTTCACTGTTCGATTCCCAAAAGTTCCATAAAAAAAAAAACAATGTCCGCTTCACAAAGTTCCGCAAAATACTCCTGCAACAAAGAGCCTGAATCACAATGCTCGTGGAAGGCACTTCGCCTCAAACTGTCTATACACGAATCCAGAAATTGCCGTCAAAGCTTCCTCAGGTAATAAAAAGTTTTGCACTTACTTGTTGCTGGCAAGAGATACTGATCAGTCTAACCTTGTCTTCTTTCTCTTTTGCAGGTTACTCGTAGGAGAGAGGCTGAGGCAAGGAGGAACCGGAAACCGGAAGAAGGAAGAGCCAGCAGCTGCGCCCATTGAAGTCAAAGAAAGTCTGTAAAGAGCAGGAGTGCCAGCGCCGAGGGATCTGTTCTCAGGTAAGCTGGAGGTAGTCGAGCACAAGCACTGGGTGAGGCTCGGGGGATGCCTTTTATAGACAGGGCTGGGTGTGGCTCAAAGAGCTGGGTGTGGTTTGAAGGGCTGGGTGTGGTCCTCACATGCTGCACATGTTCTTGGAAGGTGTGCAGAGCTGGGTGTGGTTTGAAGAGCTGGGTGTGGTCCTCACATGCTGCACATGGTCTTGAAAGGTGTGCAGAGTTTCAGTTATTATGCAAATGAGTTGGATTAACACATGGCCTAGGGAGGAGTGTTTTAAAGAAGCCTTGGTAAAAGCAAGGCCCAATGTGTAAACAAAACAGCACATTAAACAACATACACAGAAGCCTAGGGGGGGGGAAGGTGAAATAACAAGAAAGGCTTTTAATAGTAAGTTTAAAAGGGAGCTATTACAGAACCCACTAGTGCAGTGAGAGGGGACATGCTCTTTGCTGTGTACAAACCCTAACAGAAAATCGCGACGGGTGCAACTGCACCCGTCACACCCCTGCAACACCGCCGGCTCCATTCGGAGCCGGCTTCTGTGTTGCAGGGCCTTTCCCGCTGGGCCGGCGGGCGCTCCCTTGGCGGGCGCCCGCCGGCCCAGCGGGAAAGTCAGAATGGCCTCCGCGGTCTTTTGACCGCGGAGCGGCCAAGTGGCGGTTCCCGCCAGGCGGGCGGCGCCCGCCGCCCGGCGGGGTTGGAATGACCCCCTGTGTCTTTGAACAAGTCAACAGAGCCCCTCATTCCAACCCTGGCGGTCTATGACCGCCAGGGTGGATGTCGTCGGAAGCACCACCAACAGGCTGGCGGTGCTTCCCTGCCCATTCCGACCGCGGCTGTAAAGCGCGGTCGGAAAACCGGGTCCGGCGGTTTCCCGCCGCATTAGCCCCGGCTGGACTAAACCTCCATGGCGATTCCGACCCCCTTCCCGCCAGCCTGTTTCTGGCGGTTTTCACCGCCAGAAACAGGATGGCAGGAACGGGTGTCGTGGGGCCCCTGGGGTCCCCTGCACTGCCCATGCCACTGGCATGGGCAGTGCAGGGGCCCCCTAACAGGGCCCCAGCATGATTTTCACTGTCTGCATAGCAGACAGTGAAAATCACGACGGGGGCAACTGCCCCCGTCGCACCCCTGCAACACCGCCGGCTCCATTCGGAGCCGGCTTCTGTGTTGCAGGGCCTTTCCCGCTGGGCCGGCGGGTGCTCCTTGGCAGGCACCCGCCGGCCCAGCGGGAAAGCCAGAATGGCCTCCGCGTTCTTTTGACCGCGGAGCGGCCAAATGGCGGTGACCGCATGGCGGACGGCGGTAGAATCTCTATTGAATGGGCACCATCACAGTAAGAGGGTATCCCATAACAATATTCTCACTTTGGGCAATACTCTGCTCTACTGCTGCAATGGACCGCAAGCATCCTGGTAAAGCTGCTGAGACCGGATCCAAAGTAGGTGAAAAATATGCTACTGGACGATTGACACCACCATGTGTCTGAGTCAAAACAGACAAAGAACATGCATCACGTCCATGACAAAACAACAGAAAACTCTTGGTGTAATCAAGCATACCTGAAGCTGGAGCTTGACACAAACTCTCTTTCAGATCAGTGAACGCTTTCATACAATCTGCATCTATTATTATAGGATCAGAAACATCTTTATGAGTCAGTCTCTGTAAAGGCTTTGAAATAACCAAGACATTTGGAATCCACTGGTGACAATAACCAACCATTCCCCAAAACAGCTTCACATCTTTTTGTGTAATTGGTACTTTCATCTGCAAAATTGTCGCAACTCTCTCTCTCGAAAGTCTCCTAGTTCCTTTCTCAATCAGATGACCCAAATATTTCACCTCTCTCTGACAATACTGCAATTTAGTAGGGGACACTTTATGACCATTGTCTCCCAGGAAATTCAACAATGCAATTGTATCATATTTACATTCTTCTTTTGTCTTTGATGCAATTAACAAATAATCTATGTATTGCACCAATGTTGATTGGTAAAGCATCAACAATGACTCTAGATTATTTTTCAAGATCTGGTTAAAAATAGATGGTGAATCTGAAAACCCCTGTGGAATTCTACACCAACAGTAGACTTTGTTCAAGAATTTAAAACAAAAGATATATTTACTGTCCTCATGAAGATGCACGGAGAAAAATGCTTGACACATGTTTAACACAGTAAACCATTCAGCATCACATGGGATCTGAAACATAATCACAGATGGATTTGGAAAAATTGGACAACACTTAATCACAATGTCATTTATTTCCCTCAGATCCTATACTAGATGAATTTTCCAACATGTTTTTCTCAAATCCATTATCAGTGAATTGCATAGGCTACTCAGCACTTCTCTCAAAATTCCTTTCTCCACAAACTGCTCTATTAAAGGTCTTACACCCTTGATTGCCTCGACTGTCATCAGATATTGTGGAGTCTGAGGGAAAACCACATTCGGCTTCACTGCAAATCTGACTGGTTCTACTCCTTTGATCAACCCAATATCCTTTCCTGAAAAATCCCACACTCTAGTCTTAACAGCTTTCTGCAAATCAACCGGATGATCTTTTGTTTAAAAAACTGGAAAGAAACTAATCAAAGGTGCTTCTTCAACCTCTTGCTCATCGAACTTAATCAAGGGAATTTCCCCGGATACCGACTCATTGTTGAAAGTAATTGTTAAGTCTTCATCATCACTGTTTGTCTGAATCTCAATTCCCTCATCTGTACAAGTAATTGACATCTTGTTTTACCCAACAGTTCTCTATCCAGGAGTGATACTGGACTTGAGTCACAAACCACAAACTTATATAAACCCTTAAAATGACCAATTTTAACAATAACTGGTTCTGTGATAGGATTTGTCAAATGTTTGTTTGCAACTCTCACAATCTGGACTGTTCTCCCTGACATGGGTATATCTGGAACCTCTCCAGATCTCACTGTTGAGTGTGAGGCTCCATTATCAACCTGAAAAGAAACTTCGTGACCACGCACCTTTTCCTTAACATAGGGACCTTTCTGATCCACTTTTAATGATGCAGCTATCACATACTCCTCCTCATCTGAACTACCTGACACCCATAGATCGTTTATTTCATTCTCACTATGTAAAGGAAATTGATGTACTGTATTGTCACTCTGGTTTGATTTCTGATTTGTGACCACCTGAGAAAGCATCACCTGTTGCTGATCCATAGGACTCTGCAGCACTTGCAAATTGTCTAGGTATTTGAATCTGTTGTGAAGGCTCCATCTGAACTTGTGGCTGTAACTGCTGGTCCTGGAGCATTTGTACTTGTTGTATGTGTGGTTATACAGTTTGCACATGCTGCATTGGCTGTAAGGGTGGGAAACCCTGCATCGGATTTACATCATTCTGCAAATTTTGAATTTGACCTCTCATTCTCAGTCCTCCCATGCTCTGAAAAGAATTGATACCATTTGTATTGAACAACACCCCCTTGATTTAGCATTGGGCACTGCCGTTTCCAATGTCCAATTGCCCCGCCAACATGACAAGTTAGCATTCTTTTTCCCTGCTGCTCTCCTTGCATCATCCCAGAATTCAAATCCACATTTCGATTAACCACCAAAAGTGTCATTCCACCACATTCTCTACCTCCGCCTTGATTCTGAAACATACCATTTCCCTGCAACTGCTGCAGAAAATGTCCTTGAATCCCTGTCTGTGCAGCTTTAATTTGCATCACCATTGCCTTTTCTTTCAACTTTCTCTGCTTCAATTCAATCTCATCACTACAGTATTTCGCATACTGCAGCACCTCATCAATAGGTTTAGCTTACCAACAAATCAAAATGACGCTTAATGATCTGGCCAATCTCTGGTCTCAGTCCTTCAACAAACCTAAACACAAAATTAATCATGTCTTTCGGTTCGATTGTTTCTGTACCACTGTAATGTTTAAACGCTTTTAACAACCTTTCATAGTATGCATGAATCAATTCTTTCCCTTCCTGAGCTGTTCTATCTATGCGTTGCCAGTCAATGCTTTTTGGCAAAATTCTCATCTTCAGGAACTCAATGACCTTAAAAATAATATTTCATTACTTCAGGAGATGGTGTACCTGTTTTCTGATCTCTTTGCAGTTCACTTGTAGTCCAATCTACACTCCTTTTACACTCAGTCCACAAATGTGCTGGAACAACAATATCAAAAAGAGTATTCAAGTCCTCCCACAGGCGTTTCACAAACCTATCTGTCTGCTGGTACCAGTCCACTGGTTTCTCTCTCAACCTGGGGTAATCATCTGTAAAACTCAAAATACCACTTCTGCTCCAAGGTACATGTACAAAATTCCCTCCTGGAGTTTCTCTAATCTGCAAAATTTTCACTGTTTCTCTTGTCTGTGTTATATCTACTAGAGGAGTATCTAGATCTTTCTTCGGCCTTTCTCTTTTCCTGACCCATCTAACTTCCCATTTTTCCAGTGCTTTCTAAATTTGTACTCTCTCAAGTAATTCTCTAAGGTGTGTTTTCATTCCTGCAGACGTCATGTGTTCAAAACCTTCGGTATCAAAATTTAATCTATAACATCTCTTCAGGTTCTTCATTTTTGTAACATCTATCTCGTATTTGTCTGCTAATTTCTGTAATTGCTGATGTACTTCAGCTGCTTCCTCTGTAATTAATCTACACAGGTATCTCAACTGGGCTTCAGTATATCATTCAAGTCTGTTTACTCCCATTGTCCCTTCAAGAAGTTCACCTGCTTCCATTGATAACCTTGTTTTGTTTATAACTTCATCTCCCTTATTTGGATTCTCTGGAACTTTTGAAACACTCAAATCTTCTGACCATTTTATTATTTCCTGTACAGTCAGACCCTTTAATGAAAACTTATCAGTCTGAACTCTCAGTAATTGCTGCTGCTTTGGACTCACACATTGGGGAGTCAATAATCTCCTCTCCTGGCCACTGCATGATCCAATTATTTCAGAATTTCTAACAGGAGACAGATCTATTAAAGACCTTGACTTGTTTACGGTCTGTCCCATAGATGACATTAACTCAATGTTTCCATTCTGACTTTGAGCTCCTTGTTTCGCTACACCCCTGTTGCCCTGGACATATAAAGGCATAGGGGGACCAAATGTAATTGGTACTGAAATCGTATCTGGGCTTCTGGTTTCTATATTCTGAGGCTGCATTATTCCCATATTCTGCATCTGTAGTAACAATATCAGAGTAGGTTCTTTCTGAATCAATATCAGCTCTTGTGGATTCTGATTCGAAGATAACACTGAATTAGTAGTTGTTTTCCCAATCAGGAAATCTGGATAAATCTCAGGAACCTTAATCTCTGGTACTTGTCTATTGTCTGTCGACTGATTAAAGCTACTCTGCATCAGTACTTTCCCAAAAGGACTAGTCTGTCCTGAGCTCCGTGAACTGTGTCCTAGTGAACTCTGGTTCATGTTAGGATTAACCTGTACAGAACTCTCAGTTGTGTTATGATCACTCTGAACTGAACTCTGTGACACTACAGCTGGTATTGGTGCAGTAGGATTTATACCACTATTACCAGAACCCTCTTGAGCCACATATGGTGGTGGACGATTTATCAAAATCTGTGTAATAAACTCATCAACGTCTGATTCATCATCATTGAACAAAACCCTCTTCAGCTCTTTCGATATCTGCTCTTCGACTGCTGAAGAACTCTTTTTAGTCTTCTTTGAAACCTCATTTGTCTAATTTTCATTGTCTTTCGCCATCGCTGGAAACAATCGAACACCTTGTAAAGTATTGAGTCTCTACTGTCTCTGCTCACTGTCCCATCTAGCCTCCGCTAGTGACTTTTCTGCCCTTCTCATTCTTCTCTCAAATTTTAAGGAATGTTGCTGTCTACCTACTAGCTCCCAGATCACTAAAGCTTCCAAATGAGCTGGTCTTGGTGGAGGTCTCAGCCCATACATCTTCTGTCTCAGATTTTCCAAAATCCTCAAATTAAATGTACCATTTTCAGGGAAAGCTAAACAACCTTCCTTTTTCTTGATCTTTATCCAGTGTTTTAACCAAAGACATGCTCTGGTACCTTTCTCCTCAATTACAATATATGCTGGAGTACATTCTGATGGATATATTTCTCCTTCCCTTGCCAGAATATACTCATCTCCCCTTAGAGCACTTTTTAAAGTTTGAAAAACTTCATTTCCCACAAAATCTATTTAAAAATAAATAATCAGGAAGTGACTCCAATCCCACAATCCTCTTCGACACCCTTCTCGTTCAATCGCACTTCACAATTGTCCACCAATTTGTTCGCAACTCTTCACACTAACCAACCTATCCCAGCGCAACACAAAACTGATGTCATGCTTACACACACCAGCTAACAAAGTCTTGCAGCTTGCCCTCCTAGACTCGAAACACTCAAACTAAATGCAAAAATTGATTGCGAGCACTTCTTCAAAATCAAAGAAAACTAATTTGTCTATTTACTATAGGTAAAGGTAACACAATCACTTCAGGAACCTTCTAAATTTTACTGTCGGCTTTCGCTCTTGCAGTTAAAGTTGTTCATAGTTCCATAGAATTGCAAGCAAAATTTGACCTCTAAATTTCACCATCAACTGATCAAATGGAGACAGTACTGGTGCACATAAAACTTGCTGAATCTCAGTCGAAAATTTCAAACAGTCAATTTAGCCTGCAAACTCAACTTACCAACCACACCTGATTGTTCTACTAAATTGACAAATTACAACATAAAGCAAGTGTCTCATTACACTTTTCAACATAATTCGGAGTCTTAGACCTCTTTCATCAGCTCCACCTTATCAACAACCACGTGGACAATTTTTCTGATCACCAAGTGCCACACACATGTGAAGTTCGCCTACTTCCCTGCTCACATACTTCAGAGTACACCAACTCTCTTTTCAACACAATTTTCTTCTGGAGTACGCCAGCTCCCCTAAAAACTCCAAAACAACTCAATTAACGGAAAATTTGAAAAAGCTGTGTAAGCGCATTTTTTACTCACTCAATCTAACAATAGAACGCTGAAAACACATCAAACAATACACTGAGAACATTCCCTATCAACCTAGAGAATCTCCAAGGACCGGGGAAAGTTGCTTTGGGCATTTAGCAACTCATTTTGTCAAATTTGAACAACATCTTAACAAAAATTAATAATCAAACACTAATTAATTTTCACTATTTATGACACAAGCAAATACAGCATCAAAAAAATACTTGACTGAATTCTGCTACCAAAACTGTTAACACGGAGAAACCCTAGCAATATTTTTAGTCACCTAGGACTAAATAGTGGATTTCAAAGACTAGGCCGATTAACTGAACCCAATCTGTTTTGAGAAAATGTCATTCGAAATAAGTCATAAACATCACATAAAACATATGATAATCGATTCAACCTCAGTAATCACACCAGTAATAAGAAGTTAATAATTTATTTTCCTATATTAAAAATGCTAAAGTCATGAAAATAATTCTCAAACACAAATTATACATATAGAGAAACAATAAAGGCTGATTCGTATGCCGAATATATCTGAGTTTAATCAACGCAAAAAGACAAATTATCTCTAAGGTTATACCACAAAACCATAGCAACAGAATCTGAGCAAGAGAAATTAAATACGTCTGAATAATGATAAGACAAGAAAATATCAAAGACAATTGATGAGCATGTGAGTAACGCCTCGCTAACCACTAATTAACATTGACATTTTGGGCTTCATGTAAACGTTTTAGTAACACAAATTTAGAAAACATCTAGCTATGGCGCTATCAAAATAATCAGCAGTAAATAAGCAATTGCAGCTGGAACCTGAAAAACAAAAGCCAAATAACATTTACAATTAACACATTACCAAATCACTACAATAATCAGCAACAACGTCTACTTCGTCAGTGGGACACCAACATCAGGCATCAACATCAGGACAGGAACAAGAATAAGGAAAGGGGTACAGGATTATAATTTTGGACTAAAAGATACACTAAACCATCTAGCATAAGTTCTTCATAAAGTAATAGAACCTCTGAGTCTCAGGATACATGAGAATCCCAAAGAAGAAATGACCCCCAAACAATGGTGATTGAACATTAAATTAAACTTGTTAAATGAAAATGATTGGATAAAGTATGAGGTGAGAAAGTTATGACCAATCAGAACATCAATAGATATCAAATTTATACAATTAGTTTACTCCAAGCTCTTCTAATTGCTGTTATTCCATTGACAAAATCTAAACTAATACATTAGTATCCTAGACTTCCTCTTCTTCTGCCTCATCTGTGGATCCTTTTTTTCCACTCAACCGCAATATGAAGTCACAGGAAGAACGATTACAAAATATGTAACTTCATCATTTCTTTACCCTCGAGGAAAGACATACAAGTTAGAAACATATCTTCAAACAGTAAAGTCAGTCAAAGTACGGAACACACTAGAAGCATTGTATAGAGCTTGCATTGCACAATGACCTTGCATCTGCTTCTACTTTATTCCAGCAGAGGCCACTAAATACACAGTTATTTCTACCATATGTTTTAGTTAAGAAACACACTCTTGTAAATACAGGATAATTCCATCAGATTAAGTTAGCATGAACAAAATATAGGCCTTACATAAGATGGTGGCCATTCAGTTATTCACATTTTCGTAAACATAATATTACTATCTAATTAATTCACACATTAATCTATAAGTATAATTACGTAAAGACTCAACATTTTACCAGTAAAATCTCTGCTCTCACAGTCCCTAGTGCCTGGCTGATATTCAGCTGTAAAGTTAAACTCTTGTAGTTACAAATTCCATTTTTCAATCCTCTGGGTGGCTTGGAGGATGCCCTCTTAAAAAGGGGGAGTAGTGGTTTATGGTCGGTAAGGACTGTGAAATGTGAAAGGTTTTCCATACAGGCTCCAGTAGGAGAGTGGACACCCCCAATGAATAGTGATGGCCTCTCTCTCAATCTGGGACTACCGTAGTTCGTTGGGTGTGAGAGTCCTGCTGGCATAGAGCACAGTCTTGCTTTTATGCCAGAGCGGTGCCCAATCCTGTTGGGCTAGCATCAACAGCTAGTTGGGATTCCTGCTTAGAGTTGAGTTATTCAAGTATGGTGTTTGCCGAAAAAGCGTGTTTGGTATTTTGGAATGCGCATTCTTGGTCTTTGCCCCACAGCCAGAAGTCTTTGTCAGATCACATAGGGGTTCCTGTGAAGTCAGACAGGTTCTTAATAAAGTGTCCACAGTAGGTTACCATGCCCAGAAAACTCTGCACACTGAACACTGATGTTTGGGCTTTTTGAATTTTCTTCACCTTGGCTGGGTCATGGCCGATTCCTCGCAGAGATTTTTTAGCCGAAAAATCAAAAATCATTCATCAGGAACTCTCATTTTTGTCGATGCAGGGTCAGGGTCTGTTCTCATAGCTGGACAAAGAGCGCTCGGAGGTGGGCTAGATGGCTCTTTACTGTGGGGCACATACCAGAATGTTGTCACTTACATTTAGGTCTTCCAGAAGACCATGTAGGACCTCTTTGATAATGTGTTGCAATGCCTCAGCAGCACTGGGAATACCAGAGTTTAGCTGGGTGTATCTCCAGAGGCGGGTGTGCTTAGAGAAGGTTGTGATAAGCTGGGAGTTGAGGTGTAATGGGATCTGGTGGTAACCAGACCGAAGGGCCATTTTCAAGAACCATTTTGAGCCTGAGAGCCTTCTGAATATGTAATTGATGGTCGTGGTCAGATGCCTTTCACACCTGATGGCCAGATTTGGCAACCTCATATCCACACATATGCGCACAGCATCTGGCTGCTTTGGCTTTTGGGGACCACAATAGGGGATACCCAGGTCGTGGGCCCAGACACTTTTTCAATGATGCCTGATTGTTCCAGGAGTTGCAGGTGGGTTACAAAGACGCCAGTTAACTACAGCGTTGAGTGTTCCCAAAGCCATAGACCTGCATCCTGGCGATTCAACGGGCAGGTTGGTTTGGTAGGCTGCGGTACACCTCTGCAGCCATGAGTTTGATCAAGGCCCCCGTGTCTATGAGCGCTGAGATGGGGTGTCCGTGTACCCCTACTTGGCATGCGGGTAGCTTCCAGTGACTGATTCCACTGGAGTATACTGTTCTCACAACATAGGTCACTTCTTGGTCATCATCCATATCGCTGTCTGAGGACATGGTGGTGTGAGCAGCAACTGCCCTGACTGAATTTTTAGAGCGGGATGGTGCCACTCTGGGTTTCGAGCGACACACTTTTGCAAAATTATTCAGTTTTCCACAGGCACTGCAAGTCTTTCCTCTGGCTTGACAGTGGGGAAGAGGGTCGCCGCACCATCTGCAGAGTTTGGTCCTCAGTTTTGGTTTGGGACGGTCTGTCTTGAGTTTAGTGCCTTCTTTGAGGATGGCGTTAACAGGTTTGTTTTTTACAGGAACAGGGGGCGCATGCTCCATGTGTGCTGCATGTGCGTTTGATCACCTTACTGAAGGATGTGCTTGCGGAGCTGTGAGGATGCACAGCCTTGGATGAAGTGAGCTCTTATTTCATCCTCCTCATCGGGCGTGTGCACGTGCTGGCCAGTTCTTTTAAACAAGTGTAAAAGATGTCAACTAATTCATCTGGTTTCTGGAGTGCCTGTTGCAGCAGGAACCTTTCGTAGTCAGGGTTGGGGTAGGCTTGAAAATGTACTGTGATGGCATTCTTTAGTGAGGCATATGTACGGGGTCGCTTCCACTACCGTTTTGGAAATTTTGAGAATGGCCTCGAAGTAGGTCTTGAGGCATTCAACCCAGGGCTTCCAGCGGGCAAACTGTGTGGGTGGGGCCCCCGTGGTCACAAACGTTTCTATGACGATGATGCAAGACATTGCAGAAAGACAGTAGTTAGCAAGGGTGTCACGGGGCAGACAGGCTAAATGCGGCAGGCAGATGTCGCAGGGCTCTGGATGAGGCCCAACATTGCAATCACTATACAGTCTTGTTGTCTAGTTATTACTGCTTTATATATATATTTATTTATTTTTATTACTTTTGATTGGCAGTGGTGTGCAGGTAGCTCAGACCTCACTATTCTGGCAGTAGGCTTGAAATGTACATCATCTAAGCCAGGCTTGCTCACCGTGGCAGCAGCAGACGTGGAGCTGGCAGGCACTGCTTGCAGGCCAGGAGGCAATTCTTCAAATCTGTGGAGGCAGGAAATGGCCGGCAGGTGCGAGGAGAATTCCCTCAAGTCAGGGGCAGGCTGCCGAGTACACAAGCCTGCGGTGAGGCTGGGCACCTCAGGTATGCAGCTGGGAGGCTTCAGATGGCATGGCCACCTGCAGGCACAATGAGGCCGAGCTCTGCGAGTCCCTCTTCTGTGGAGCACGTGGCCTTGTCAAATTCACAGGCAGGGTGAGCAGGCTGTTTCTCAGGTAAGGGTGGACAAGATGCTGCAGAGTCTCAGCCTGAAAGCAGGTTCAGCTGGGGGCAGGCGTCAGCACTCTAGTTGCTAAGGGCTACTGCCGGAGGCCTCCGAGCAGGAAACAGATGTGGTCTCAGGTGCTGCAGAAGCTGGGGTGATGGCTTGTACAGGGTACCGCTCACAGTCAGGAGGACAACAACACTCAATGGTTCGGCAGGGATGAGGAACACCAGGGGTGTCAGAGGCACACAATGGTGGGAGCGTGGCCCTCTCGTCACCAATGTAGTGTGGGCCTGAAGTAAAACATGCAGAAGCCTAATGGAATGTTTAACATGTTTTTTTGCTCACCGGCTTTTACTTGCGCTCTAGAACCTCACTCGTTTCCAGCCCAAAGCCACCAGCTTCTCACATCCAGAGACTACATGTGCCAAGCATGTTTTGCGTTATCGACTGCGCTCTGAGACTAGCTCGAGCTAAGCTGAGGCACCTAACCTCACTCCTTTCCAAAAGCAAACTCAGAAGAAAGGTGTAACTTTTCTTTTTAGTAGTTAGAATGCTGAATACCTCAACTAACTGTATCTGATACAGCGCTACCTGGGCCCTCCAACTGTGTAGGCCTCGGTGCCACTGCACCAGCAGCACCACTGACAGCTTCACCTCTGGACCGGATTATTATGAATTGACTCAGCTGTGTGTGGGTCCTTTTTCATTGTGCCTTGAGGAGGTGAGGATGGGAGGCAGCTACTGTAACAATTTTACTTAAGTCAGCAACTTAGATGGGCCCAGGTTGAATTCTCTATAGAAACCTAGAGGTGGGTGAACCAACAAATTAACAGGGAGAGCCGAGCTGAGGGTCTGGGTAAGTTCTGTGGGCCTGTGCATGAGTCAAGCCCTGAAAATGTTTGCTATGTAAATCATACAGCAAACATCATGGTAAATATAAGATCTCTTCCCAAAAATTTAAAAAACTGCATTTCTTTACTATGGGGAGGCTTTGATGTTAATAAATCACATTACAGCACTGCTCTGAGAAGCACGTATTGAAAGTGATCGTTTTTAAACATAAACCATTAGTGAACGAAGAGGCAAGACGGTTGTCATGTAAACCCTGTACGTGGCCCAAATTATTATAAAGCAACATTACAGTCTATTAAACCAAACACAATAGATTTTTGTACAACTGGTTTTCTGAGCTAACCTATTTCAAGGATTACAAAAAAAAAGGAGTTTTGTTGAAATAAAATATTTTTATAAATTCACACATTTTAAGGGTCAAATCCACTATTTTGCTAGCTTTTTCTGGTTTGTACAAATCAGCCACGAAATGGGTACCTATTTGTGTTTCCATTTTAGGTCGTGGCCTACCAGATAGCGCAGCTCTCTGGTTTGCTAAAGACATCTTGGGGACATTCAGAAAACTGACCTAGGAATGCATTCTGCCCTTTGCTTACCATTGGCTTTGTGGTCTGTAACTCTGTTTGCTGGCTTTATTTGCTTTAGGCTATCCAGCTTGAGTTTGTCCCTTCTGTTGCCCAAATCGTGTGTACTGTATTCTTCCACTGACTCACTTTCTATAAACAGGCCTTTAAACCTTGTTCCTGTCTTGTCACATGTGCTGCATATTCAAAGACAGAGATCAAATGCCAGGCTGTCTCTTCCAAAGAGCTTGCTGGTTATTTTTGTTTCTCTGTCTTCAAAGTGAGAGAAAAGGTATGTTACTTTTTTCTATCATTCAACAAAAATAAAACAAGCATTGGCAAAGCCAATACATCGGATCCTATGCAAGAGCTATTGGCTTTGCCAATGTGTTTTAGCCATGTTGTTCATCAGCGTGCCTGCTATTCAGCCTGGCAAAATGTTAGTGGCATAGAGGATAGTGGTGTGGAGTGTTGTAAAGTGGAATGCTGAAGAGTGGAGAAGAGCGTTTAGGAGTGGAGTCAAATAGAGTTGCACACACTAGAGTGGCATACAGTAGAGTGGACTGTGTACAGTGCATTGGTGTAAAGTGTTGAAAAGTATAATGCAATAGAGTGCAGTGGCAGTGACTGCATGGACGGTGAATTCAGTGGCGTACAATGCAGCATCATAGAATGCAGTGGCGTAGGTTAGATTGGTGCATAGTGGAGTGCAGTGGTACAGAGTGGAGTGGCGCAGAGTTGAGTGGCACAGAGTAGAGGGACGCAGAGTAGAATGGTGCAGAATAGAGTGGCATAGAGTGCAGTGCCACAGAGTGGTGCAGAGTGGAGTGGCATAGAGCTGAGTGATGCAGAGGGCAGTGGCACAGAGTAGAGTTGAGCGGCATTAAGTGCAGAGGCATAGAGTGTAGAGTCGAGTGGCATAGATTGCAGTGGCATAGAGTGGTGCAGAGTAGCATAGAGTGGCTCAGAGTAGAGTAGAGTGGCACAGAGTGCAGTGGCATATAGTGCAGTGGCATAGAGTGGAGTAGTGCTGAACATAGTGGCATAGAGCTCAGTGCCAAGAGGGCAGTGGTGCAGAGGAGAGTGTCAGAGTGAAGTAGTGTAGAGTGGAGTAGAATGGAGTAGAGAGAGGCGTATAGTACAGTGATGCAGAGTAGAGGGCAGTGACATAGAGTGCAGTAGTGTAGAGTGCATTGGCGGTGAGTGCATTGGAGTAGAGTGCAGTGGTTAAGAGTAGAGTGGCGTAGAGTGCAGTGACATAGAGTGAAGTGGCACAAAGTGGTGCAGAGTGGAGTGGCATAGAGCTGAGTGATGCAGAGGGCAGTGGCACAGAGTAGAGTTGAGTGGCATAAAATGCAGAGGCATAGAGTGTAGAGTCGAGTGGCATAGATTGCAGTGGCATAGAGTGGTGCAGAGCAGAGTAGCATAGAGTGACTCAGAGTAGAGTAGAGTGGCACAGAGTGCAGTGGCATATAGTGCAGTGGCGTAGAGTGGAGTAGTGCTGAACAAAGTGGCATAGAGCTCAGTGCCAAGAGGGTAGTGGTGCAGAGGAGAGTGTCAGAGTGAAGTAGTGTAGAGTGGAGTAGAATGGAGTAGAGGGAGGCGTATAGTACAGTGATGCAGAGTAGAGGGCAGTGACACAGAGTGCAGTAGTGTAGAGTGCATTGGCGGGTGAGTGCATTGGCATAGAGTGCAGTGGTTAAGAGTAGAGTGGCGTATAGTGCAGTGGCATAGATTGAAGTGGCACAAAGTGGAGTAGAGTGGCATAGAATGCTGTGGCATAGAGTGTGATGGGGTAAAGTGTTGTACAGTGCACTGGTGCAGAGTAGATTAGAGTGGCGTACAGTTGATTGGCAAAGAGTTCAGGGGCATAGAGTTGAGTGTTACAGAGTAAAGCACATTGGCGTAGAATGTATTGGCACCGAGTGCAGTTGCGTAGAGTGAAGTGTTGCAGAGTGGCGTAGAGTACAGTGGCATAGAGTGGAATTGTACAGAGTAAATTGGTTTGGTTTAGACTGGAGTGGTGTGGAGCGCAGTGGTGAAGCAGTGGAATAGAGTGGAGAGGTGCAAAGTGCAGTGAGATGGAGTGGTGTAAAGTGGAGTGGTGCAGAGTAGAGTGCAGTCGTGTGGAATGCTGCACAGTAGTGTGGACTGGCATAGATTGGAGTATTCATGGTTTGGTAGCACACTGCCACTACAGACAACACATTTCCAATTGAAATTAACATTACATTTGCACAGACATTCAGTTTTACTCCTAAAACTGTATAGCGCACAGATGAAAGTGTGTGGAAATTGCATCACTTAGTTTAATGATTTGCTTTGATCATATTAAAGTGTTTGTTTCCAACACACTTCAGAACGAACAAAAAAAGGCTTCATTTGAGCATTCATAATTCTGATATATTCTGCAATACTTACTCCAAGGCTGCCTTTAGCACTGGTGACGTCGAGTGCAACAAATCGTTTTTGGTGCCCTCTCCCTCCAAGACTACCTCCTCGGTTTCCCTCACTACTGCCGAGCACAAGTGCCCCTAATCTCTCCATAGCCCCTCTCTCACATACAATTAATTTGTTTAAAGCACTGATAACAGCTGGCTTTACCAACAAGAATGTGTATCTAACCAAACAATCTCTTTTTAACAACATTAGGAAAAAAGAATCAAAGACTGGGGAAAAAACATAGGCCCATATTTATATTTGTTTTGCGCCGAATTTGCATCATTTTTTTTTACACAACTTCGATGCAAAACTAACTCCATATTTATAAGTTATGGAGTTAAAGTCATTTTTTGGACATGGAAACCTACTTTGCATCAATGAGATGCAGGGTATGCGTTCCCGTGCCAAAAATTACTCTATGGCCTTAGTGCCATATTTATCCCCCGTATTAAAATCACGCACGGGGAGGAGGGGTCAAATAATGGTGCAAAGCTTACTTTGCACCATTATTTAACACCTGGGTCAGGGCAGGCGTTAGAGGACCTGTGGGCATGTTTCCTTGGTCAGAGACCATGGAAAGAGCCCCAAGGTGCCCTTCCCTGGCCCCAGGACACCCCCACCCACCCCCACCCACACCAGAGGGACACCACAGGATGGGGGACCCATCCCAGGTAGGTCCCGGTAAGTATAATTTTTATTTTTTTTATCTTCCCTCTCCGGGGCCCTAACCTTGGGTCCCCTGCATGGCACTGGCCCCAATGGCCATGCCGATGAGACATTTGGCCCCTGGGCATGGCCATTGAGGTGGTGGGCATGAATCCTGTCTTTACTAAGACAGGAGCCATGTCCAGGGGGGTTGTGCGCCAGGAAATGGCGTTACTCTTCCTAGAGGCAATTTTTTTGCCTCTAAACAGTGTAGCGCCATAATTCGGCGCACAATCTCCGGCTCCCCTTACGCCTTTCCCACCAGGTTAGCGTCATTTACAATGACGCTAACTGGGCTTTACCGCTGGCTAGCACCATTCCTTAAATATTGCACCCGGCCGGTGTCCAGGAATGGCTCTATACTTTTACATGCTTAACTGCATTAATGCAGTTTTGCATGTAAAAGTATAAATCAGGGCCATAATTTCCTAACCTACTTTATGCAGTTTGCATGCAGCTCTTTGATGGCAGTTCTTAACAGCCCCTGTTCTATATTAGAGTTGTATCTCGTACCATGGCAACAAAAAACACTCTGTCACAAAAGCAATAATACACTCAGCTATCCACATAAAATACAGATCTGCGATCTGCACAATACGCATTCTTTGCAGCAGGCATATTAACCCTCTGCACTAATTTATGGTGAGTCAAAACTGACACTAGATAAATCTCCATCTCGCTCTCTCTCTAGCAGGAACATTAATCACAAATGTTATTTTTACATTTATATTGCTGCCTGAACATGACATACAAGGAACTGTGCAGCAGGTCTTTTTAAATTGTAAGTTATTGCTCAACACAGTGTCCCCCCATGAGGTCAGCACTGCCCTCCCCATATCAGCGTCCAGTGCAGCTGCACCAGTTGCACTGCCCTGAAGTCGGCAGTTCATTTAAATGCTGTTCTGTGCTAGAAAAAAACCCTCAGTATCCAGCAAGATTGTCACATAAATCCTCTCACTTTGAAGTCAGAGAAAGAAAAGTAAACAAGTGCCCCTGGGAGACACTATGGCCCTCATTCTGACCTTGGCGGTCGGCGGAGAGGCGGCGGTCGGACCGCGAACAGACCGGCGGTATTAAAAATGGCATTCTGACCCTGGCGGGAACCGCCAACACAGCCCGCCAACTTAACACTCCGACCGCCACAGCGGTACAAACAAACAGCGCGGCGGTTCCCGCCAACAGCCCGGCGGCAGACAAAGTACCGCCCACCCTATTACGACCCACCAATCTGCCACCTTTTCCGGGGCGGGAGCACCGCCGATAAGAACACGGCGGAAACAGACTACGAACGGGAAAACGCTCACCTCTACGCACTCCACGCGAGATTCCGGCAGTATGGAGCCAGAGTTGCAGGTCATCCCCGCACTCCTATTCCTGCTCATATACCAGGAGCACGCCCGGCGGCGCGGAAGACATCGGTGAGTACTGCACCTACGACACAGGGGAGGGAAAAGATTACCGGCACACACCCACCCACCCACACCCACTACAACACACACATCAATGCATTCCCACAGATCACTGTCACAACCCACAAACCACCCCCCTCCGAAATAATGCAAAGACCAAAAGAAGAGATCATAAACGGGCAGATATATTGAAATATGGACACCAGTAATCCAAATAAATTAATAAACTATGTACAAAATATATACAGCTACTAAATGTAGTCCAACCACTGTCCGTGGATCACAGGGGTCCTGTGCAAAGGGGCAAGGCCCAGTCCCACGACAAGAACTCCACGGAGAGAACACTGCAGGGGCATCAGAAAGAAAATAGGACAGGCACCTCAGGGGGAAGGGAAGGGGGGGCACCTCAGCCACTTGAGTACACGACGCCAGATCCACGAGGGGACTCCATGACCACTGGGCCATCCTGGGGAGTGCAAAGCCACAGTCCATACAGTCCATACAGTGGGTGGCCTGCCCACTGGGCCATCCTGGGGAGAGCAAAGCCACAGTCCATACAGTCCATACAGTGGGTGGCCTGCCCACTGGGCCATCCTGGGGAGAGCAAAGCCACAGTCCATACAGTCCATACAGTGGGTGGCCTGCCCACTGGGCCATCCTGGGGAGAGCAAAGCCACAGTCCATACAGTCCATACAGTGGGTGGCCTGCCCACTGGGCCATCCTGGGGAGAGCAAAGCCACAGTCCATACAGTCCATACAGTGGGTGGCCTGCCCACTGGGCCATCCTGGGGAGAGCAAAGCCACAGTCCATACAGTCCATACAGTGGGTGGCCTGCCCACTGGGCCATCCTGGGGAGAGCAAAGCCACAGTCCATACAGTCCATAACAGACCCCACTGCCACTGGAGGGGGCAAGTTGGCCAGAGGACATCCTGCAGCCCTGCCCGAGATAGATCCTGCCCTGCCACGTCTGCCAAAGGGCCAGCGGTTCTTGCCCTGAAGGGCCCAGTTCAGCGGTTCTGGAGACGGCGGGGCCCAGTTCAGCGGTTCTTGCCTTGAAGGGCCCAGTTCAGCGGTTCTTGAGACGGCGGGGCCCAGTTCAGCGGTTCTTGAGACGGCGGGGCCCAGTTCAGCGGTTCTTGAGACGGCGGGGCCCAGTTCAGCGGTTCTTGAGACGGCGGGGCCCAGTTCAGCGGTTCTTGAGACGGCGGGGCCCAGTTCAGCGGTTCTTGAGACGGCGGGGCCCAGTTCAGCGGTTCTTGAGACGGCGGGGCCCAGTTCAGCGGTTCTTGAGACGGCGGGGCCCAGTTCAGCGGTTCTTGCCTTGAAGGGCCCAGTTCAGCGGTTCTTGCCTTGAAGGGCCCAGTTCAGCGGTTCTTGAGACGGCGGGGCCCAGTTCAGCGGTTCTTGAGACGGCGGGGCCCAGTTCAGCGGTTCTTGAGACGGCGGGGCCCAGTTCAGCGGTTCTTGAGACGGCGGGGTCCAGTTCAGCGGTTCTTGAGACGGCGGGGCCCAGTTCAGCGGTTCTTGAGACGGCGGGGCCCAGTTCAGCGGTTCTTGAGACGGCGGGGCCCAGTTCAGCGGTTCTTGCCTTGAAGGGCCCAGTTCAGCGGTTCTGGAGACGGCGGGGCCCAGTTCAGCGGTTCTTGCCTTGAAGGGCCCAGTTCAGCGGTTCTTGCCTTGAAGGGCCCAGTTCAGCGGTTCTGGAGACGGCGGGGCCCAGTTCAGCGGTTCTTGCCTTGAAGGGCCCAGTTCAGCGGTTCTTGCCTTGAAGGGCCCAGTTCAGCGGTTCTTGAGACGGCGGACGGTCTATGGCCAACTGCTAATTGCCTGGTGGTGCCCTCCTGGGCAGCGGGGATGGTGCTCCTTCACTGCCCACCTGGGCTGTGGGTGGTGGGGCCCTCCTGGCCAGCTGGGCTGGGTCCTCCCTGGGCAGCGGCTATGGGGGTTGTGGGCTCCTCCTGGGCAGCAGGCCTGCTGCCTGACCTCTCCAACTTGCTGCCCTTGCCCTCCTTAGTCGTCGGCCTGTGGCCCTTGCCTCCCTTTGGAGCTGTGGCTGGTGACTGTCTCTGGGTGGTGTCCGGGGGGGATGTAGAAGGCGGGCTCCTGCGGCGCCCCTTCCGCCTTCTGCTCCTCTTCCCAGGGGGTGGGCTGGCTGTCCCCTTGCTGCTGGGCGAAGATCCAGACATGCGGGCTGGCGGGCTCCAATACCCCTGCACCCTTGTCAAGGGGGCTGCAGGGCTGGTGGTGGCTGAGGTGCTCTTCTTACCCCGACGAGAAGGAGGGGGGGGCTCAGGGTCAGGAAAGAAGTTAGTAGTGGCGAGGAAGAGCTTCTTGGGACAATGGAGAGTGGTAGGTACAGTGGGAATGGGAGTGGAGGGAGAGGATGTGGTTGTAGGTGAGTCACGTTTGCTGTCTTTGGGTGCAGGTGCAGGAGGGATAGGCTGTCGTGAGGTGGATGGCTGTTGGGTGGGTGGGTGGCTGCGTTTGTGTGGTGTGGAAGAGGGGGTGACAGACACAGTGGGAGAGGACACAGGGGACGTGTAAATGGCAGTGGGGGTGGTGACTGCACGTGTGCGGACTGGAGTGGAGGTTGTGCTGGTGATGGAAACACTGGCTGATGGTGAGGTGAATGGAGGTGTGAGTGTAGACGTCACAGGGAGGGAGGAGGGAGACGAGGAGGTGGGGGTCACAGAGGTGGTAGTGACTGTTGGCATGTCTGCATCGGAATGTTGCGTGTGTGAATGTCTGCGTGATCTGTGGTGCTTATGTTTGGATGAGCTTCTCTTGGGTGTTGAGGTGTGTGCAGGCTGGTCTGATGGTGTGGGTGGGACAGGCAGAGGAACAGGAGACTGGGAGGAGGGAGTTAGTAGAGGCAGGCAGGAGACAGGGACAATGGCTGCCGTCAGTGCTGAGGCCAGAGCCTGGAACGATCGCTGATGGGCAGCCTGACCCGAATGAATGCCCTCCAGGTACGCATTGCTGCGATGAACCTCCCTCTCCACCCCCTGGATGGCATTCAAAAGGGTAGTCTGCCCAACAATGAGCGTTCGGAGGAGGTCAATGACCTCCTCACTGAGGGCAGCGGGGGTAACAGGGGCAGGGCCTGAGGTGCCTGGGGCGAAGGAGATGCCCGGCTTCCTGGCAGAGCGGGCACGGGGCGAACGCGGAGGGGCTGCTGGGAGGGCGGAGATGGTGCGCTGGGTGGCGGCTGTACCTGTAATGGCGGGGGGCACGGATGGTGCCACCCCCGCAAGGGAGCCCCCTTCCGAGGACGTGTCCGTGTCGCTGCAGGCTCCAGTCGTCCCCGTCGTGGAGCTCCCCTCGCCCTCCGTCTCACTGGTCCAGTCTGACTCTGTGGCATGGCCCTCCTGGGCCATGTGAGATGCAGCTCCCTCCTGCCCCGATGCCACTTCTCCTCCGCCTGATGATGCTGATGCACACAAGCACAGAAAGACAAACAAAAAGGGGGGGGGAGAGAGAAATAAAGGGATATTGAGTACATGGATCTCCGGTACAGTTAGCGGACATGACAGACACAGATGCCCCCTGCACTAAGTTGCGCACTTGGGGTACGCTACGCATTCCGTGGAACATGCCCTACATGCCTAGAGTTGACAACTGCACCCATGGATGACACGGCCCAGGGATGGCTGTACTGACAAACTACTGAGGGTGGTGGCTGGGGACACAGGGGCTTACGGGGGTGCCCAGCCTACAGATATCGCCCTGGCCTAGGGGGACCCCCAGCCCTCCTCCCCCACCCAGACACCTCCACTGCGCGACAACAGAGTAGATAATGCTTGTACTCACCCCCTTGTGTCTGCTGTGCTGCCCTCACGCGCCCATCCAAATCAGGGTAGGCCACCGCCAGGATCCGGAACATCAGGGGGCTCAGTTGACGGCAGGCACCCCGCCTACGTTGGGAGGCCATCCCCAGCAGAGACTCGGCGGTCTTCTTGGTCCCGCGGCGGATGTCCTCCCACCTCTTGCGGCAGTGGGTGCCCCGTCGATGGTGGACCCCCAGGCCCCGGACTTCCTTGGCGATGGCACGCCAAATCCCGATCTTCTCATGGGCGCGGACCTATGTGACACGTACAGGGAGGGAGAAATACCACGTTCAAGTTTGTCAGCATTTTCCTTTCCAGTGGCCCAACGCCCCCCATCCCCGCCAGGCCCCCCGCCAGGCCCCCCGCCATGCCCAACATGCCCCCCATCCCCGCCAGGCCCCCCGCCAGCCCCAACATGCCCCCCATCCCCGCAAGGCCCCCCGCCAGGCCCCCCGCCATGCCCAACATGCCCCCCATCCCCGCAAGGCCCCCCGCCAGGCCCCCCGCCATGCCCAACATGCACCCCATCCCCGCCAGGCCCCCCGCCAGGCCCCCCGCCATGCCCAACATGCCCCCCATCCCCGCCAGGCCCCCCGCCAGCCCCAACATGCCCCCCATCCCCGCAAGGCCCCCCGCCAGGCCCCCCGCCATGCCCAACACGCCCCCCATCCCCGCCAGGCCCCCCGCCAGGCCCCCCGCCATGCCCAACATGCCCCCCATCCCCGCCAGGCCCCCCGCCAGCCCCAACATGCCCCCCATCCCCGCAAGGCCCCCCGCCAGGCCCCCCGCCATGCCCAACACGCCCCCCATCCCCGCCAGGCCCCCCGCCAGGCCCCCCGCCATGCCCAACATGCCCCCCATCCCCGCCAGGCCCCCCGCCAGCCCCAACATGCCCCCCATCCCCGCAAGGCCCCCCGCCAGCCCCAACATGCCCCCCATCCCCGCAAGGCCCCCCGCCAGGCCCCCCGCCATGCCCAACATGCCCCCCATCCCCGCAAGGCCCCCCGCCAGGCCCCCCGCCAGCCCCAACATGCCCCCCATCCCCGCCAGGCCCCCGAGCCAGCCAGTGGCCCCAAATCCAGATAGAATTAAACTCACTTGTTGGTCTGGAGGACCGTAGAGTAGCGCATACTGGGGGAGGACCCCATCCACAAGTTTCTCCAACTCCTCTCCAGTGAAGGCAGGGGCCCTTTCCCCAGTCGCAGCAGCCATTGTCCCTTCCAGACCGAGGTCACAGCAACACTTGCAGTATAGGTCCTCTCCTGTGAAAGTTCAAGTCGCAAGTGGATAAGTAGATAGAAAATGGCGGTCACGTCCGCGGCGGTGCGTACCGCGGCGGTGCGTCCCGCCACCGCCGGCGCCCTTCGCCATTGGCTCCTGAAACCCATAGGCTTCAATGTTAACCAATGCGGCTTCGCGCCGCGGTCTTCGCCCGCCGCCCGCCGCGGTGTGCCACGCCAGCGCATTGACCTCACATCCCATTGTCACACTTCACAGGTCAGGCAGCCGCCATTTCCAGGGCCCACATGGCTCAATTTCAACTGCGTCACACAGGCCTAGGCCTTGCATAGCCACTCATACACGCCATTCACTGCATAGAGAATCGTATACTGTGCTAGCTGTGAGTACGTACCTGTGGGTTGCCTGACTGTGTGCTCCATGTTGTCCTTCCTAGGCACCGTCCGCTGGGTTTGGCGAGGAGACGGATGAATCCTCCCGTGTACCGACCGCTGGTGGACCTGTCGACAATGGAAGAACGCCACATTATCCTGACCTACCGTCTTAACCGTGCCACTATCCATGAACTGTGTGCCCGGCTGGAGCCCGACCTGATGTCCCCCATCCGCCAACCCACAGGGATTCCCCCTCTGGTGCAGGTCATGTCAGTACTCCATTTCTTGGCAAGTGGGTCATTTCAGACAACCGTGGGAATTGCTTCGGGGATGTCTCAGCCCATGTTTTCAAAGGTGTTATCCAGAGTGTTGTCTGCCCTGATGAAATCCGTGAGGAACTACATCATTTTCCCTGAGGTGGGCGAACTGGCTACAGTGAAGGGTGATTTCTACGCCCTTGGACATATTCCCAACGTAATTGGTGCCATTGATGGGACCCATGTGGCTTTGGTTCCCCCAAGAGACAGGGAGCAGGTGTACAGGAACAGAAAAAGTTACCATTCAATGAACATCCAGGTGGTGTGTTTGGCTGACCAGTACATCTCGCATGTAAATGCCAAATTCCCAGGGTCAGTGCATGACGCCTACATCCTCAGGAATAGCAGCATCCCTTACGTGATGGAACAGCTACAGAGACACCGTGTATGGCTAGTGGGGGACGCTGGGTACCCCAACCTGTCGTGGCTACTGACCCCAGTAAGGAATCCCCGGACCAGGGCAGAGGAACGGTACAATGAGGCCCATGGGCGTACTAGGAGGGTGATCGAACGCACCTTTGGCCTCCTAAAGGCCAGGTTTCGCTGCCTGCATATGACCGGTGGATCCCTAATGTACTCACCTAAGAAGGTGTGTCACATCATCGTGGCCTGCTGCATGCTTCACAACCTGGCTTTGCGCCGCCAGGTGCCTTTCCTGCAGGAGGATGGTCGAGACGGTGGTGTTGTGGCAGCGGTGGAACCTGAGGAGAGTGACGAGGAGGAAGACGACGGGGCTGAAACAGACAACAGGGACAGAATCATTGAACAGTACTTCCAATAGGACACAGGTAACATTTCAAAGATAATTTAGTAAAAGTTAACTACTCTGCAGCATCTCTGCTGCCTGTCTATTTGCCACAGTGTATGATGACTGAGTTGTGGCTTTTCCCTCCCTCTTTCAGATCTGGGGTCCCCACTACGAGTCCTGTGCTTCGTTTCCCCATGGACTACAGCTTTGTGGCAGCTGTTTGTTGACTTCACCATGTACAAGGACATATTTGCACTGTCATGTCAATTACAATCTATTGAAATCACAGCCAGACTCCTGATATTTTGGTGCAAAATAGGTGTTTATTGAAGTGCTCAAAATGGGATGGGTGGTTTCAAGTGGGTGGGGGCTATGGTGAAGGAATGTCCATGGCAGAGTCCAGAGTAACAGTCACACAGGTGCATTGTCCAGAGGCCTGTGGAGAGATGGAGCATGGGCAGTTCGAGGATGGACAGGGTGACAATGTGGGACAGTGGGATGACATCAGGTGGTATCCATTGCTGGCGGGGGTCTTGACATCCTACTCTGTCTTGCGAGATCTCAGGGCCCTCTTGCGGGGTGGTTCTTCTCCTGCAGGAGGTGGGGGTCTGGTGGGCTGCTGCTGTGCGGGGGCCTCCTGTCCACTAGCGCCGGCGGAGGTGGATGGCTGTTCTTGGTCCCGGCTAGTGGCAGGGGCCCTTGGGTGTTGTTCAGTGTCCGCCCTGCTGTTTACGAGGTCCTGCAGCAGCCCTACCATGGTAACCAGGGTGGTGTTGATGGCTCTGATGTCCTCCCTGTACCCCCGATAGTGTTCCTCCTGCAGCGCCTGGATCTCCTGGAACCGGGCCAGTACCGTCGCCATCGTCTCCTGGGAGCGGTTGTATGCTCCCATGATGGTGGTGAGGACCTCGTGGAGAGTGGGTTCCCTGGGCCTCTCCTCCCCCCCCTGTCGCACAGCTGCCCGCCGAGTTGCCCTGTTTCCCTGGGCCTCTGCCCCCTGGCCGGTGTGCCCACTACCACTGCCCCCAGGTCCCTGTTGTTGTTGGGGTGGTGGGTTATCCTGGGTGCCCTGTAGTGGTAGACACACCGCAGATTGACGCGCCCTGGAGACAGAGGCATGGGCCCGCTGGGTGGGAGCTGTGCTGGTGTTCCCAGAGGGGTTAGGGTCTATAGTGGCCTGTGCCTGTGTGAGGGGAACCGACTGTCCAGAGGTCCCCGATGGTCCGGGCTGGTCATCGGTGTCCAGATCGACAGAGCTGCTGTCATCGCTGACGGCCTCTTGGGTGGGGGGTGTGGATAATTCTGGCCCCTCCGCCGCGGTGTGTTGACGGTCGGGTCCTGCAGGGGTATAGAGGTATGGTTATAGTTTCAATGTGTGGCATATGGGTGTATCTGTGGGTTCCCGTGTCCCCAAGTGCTGGCATTCGTGTGTGGGGGCTTTGGTGAGGGTGGCTTGTGGGGGGGATGTGTATATGCATTGGGCATGCTTTGGTGATGGGTGTCCATGCTTAGTGGACGCATGCAGGCCTAGGTTTTGGGATGTGTGGGTTGTGATGGTGAGACATTGGCGGGGAATAGGTGTGCTGGGGGTGGGGGTGAGGATGGTGGTGGGGGTGAGGATGGTGGTGGGGGTGAGGGTGGGGGTGAGGATGGTGGTGGGGGTGAGGGTGGGGGTGAGGATGGGGGTGGGGGTGAGGGTGGGGTTCGAGGATGGGGGTGAGGGTTGGGGTCTGATTTGGCATGCAGGTGGGGGGGAAGCAGTATTGAAGCTTCAACTTACCAGTATCCATTCCTCCGCCGACTCCTGCGAGGCCGTCAGGATGCAGGATGTTCAAGACTTCCTCCTCCCATGATGTGAATTGTGGGGGTTGAGGTGGGGGTCCTCCGCCAGTCTTCTGCACGGCGATGTTGTGCCTGGATACCATGGAACGCACCTTCCCCCGTAGGTCGTTCCATCGCTTCCTGATGTCTTCCCGATTTCTGGGGTGCTGTCCCACTGCGTTCACCCTGTCGACAATCCTCTGCCATAGCTCCGTCCTCCGGGCAATGCTGGTGTATTGGACCTGTGTGCCGAACAGCTGGGGCTCTACACGAACGATTTCCTCCACCATAACCCTGAGTTCTTCGTCTGTGAAGCGGGGTTGTCT
The DNA here is from genome assembly GCF_031143425.1 of Pleurodeles waltl. NCBI lineage: Eukaryota > Metazoa > Chordata > Amphibia > Caudata > Salamandridae > Pleurodeles > Pleurodeles waltl. The sequence continues at coordinate 397,519,911 of NC_090448.1, forward strand.
TTGGGGTGCCATGGGGTGGTGTGTATGATGTGTGGGGTGGAGTATGTGTATTTAAGTGAGTTGAGTGTGGTGGTGTGTGTTGTTTTGTGTGTGGATAGTGTGTGGGTGATGGTGTTGAGTGGCTGTGGCTGTTATGTTTTGGATGCTGGTGTCTCGCTCTTGCCTTCTTTACGATTTTGTAAGCGTAGGGGTTTGTGGGTGATGTGGGTGGGTGTTTTATATTGTATTGTGTGTGTGGGAGTGGTGTGTGTATGTGTATCAGGTGTGTGGGATTCAAATCGTCCAATGTGGGTGAGTTTTGTTCGTTGGTGGGTATTCTGACCGCGCCGGTGTGTCCCGCCAATGGAATACCGCGTTTGAATGACCGCCGCGTGGATTCGTGGGTCGTAATGGGATGGGCGTATTTCTGTTGGCGTGGCGGTGGAGGTTTGGTCACCTCCACCTTTCCGCCGACCGCTGGTCTGGCGGTCTGTTGTGGCGGTCGGATTTTCGGAGGTTTGCCTTCTGCGGGTCAGAATGACCGTGGCGGGTTTCCGCGACCGCGGCGGGATTATGGAGGATTTCTGACCGGCGGTAGGCGCCTTTTACCGCCGAGGTCAGAATGACCACCTATGTAACATTTGACCATCGTCTTTGAATGCACAGCAAATGTGACGAGATAAGAACAAGATTTAAAGGTCTGTTAACAGAAAGCAAGTTTGTAGAAGAGTACAGAAAACATGGTTTAGGAAAAGGGAGGAATAAACTGAACCTGGAGAGCCTAAAGCAAATAAAGCCAGCACATGGAAAGCCTGAAAGTGTGAGTTACAAACCACAAAGCCAATGGTAATCAACAAGTGGGATGCAGTCCTAGGTCAACTTTCTGAAAGTCCCCAAGATGTCTTTAGCAAACAAAATAGTTGCGCTGCCTACGACGTAAAACTTTTACTATGCTGATGTTTCAGATTATATCAGAATTAGTACAAATGAAGCAAATTTTTTGCAATTTTGAAGTGTGATGGAAACATATTTGAATATGATCAAGACACATCAACACAATAGGTGATGACCATTACTGTTTTTGTGCAGTAAAACTGTATTTCGGAGAAAATGTAATGGTCATTTCAATTGAAATGTGTGTCTGTAATAGCAGTGCGCTACCACACCATGCATACTTCACACTATGCCACTCCACTGTCTGCCACGCCACTCCACGACATGCCACTCCACTCTACGCTCCTCCACTCTAAGACATTCTGCGACAGACTGCAACACTCCACTCTATGCCCCTCCACTTCATACTACTTACCCCAACGCCAGTCTACCTCACTCCACTCCAATCTATCCCTCTACACTTCACCCAATCTACCCCACCTCACGCCAGTCTAACCCACCCTCATATATACACCCCACCCCACCCCAATTTACCAACCCCACCCCATTCTACCCCACACCACTCCAATCTACCCCATTTCGATGTACCCCACTCTTATCCAATTTATCCCAGTCCACCCCACTGCAACCGAATCTACCTCACGCCATTATGATCCAATCTACCCCACTCCACTACAACCTACCTCACTCCAATCTACCCCACTCCACTCCAATCTACCTCACTCTACAGCAAGCAGCTCAACTCCAGTCCAATCTGCCCCACTCCACTCAATCTAACCCAATCAACAACACCCCACTCCATTCTACCCCAGTCCACCCCAATGTACTGCACTCCACTTAAATCTACCTTAGTCTACCCCACTCCACTCAAATCTACACCAATCCACCCCACCCTACTCTAATATACCCCAATTCATCCCGCTCCCCTCCAATCTACCCAATCTACTCCAAACTACCCCACTCCAATCTACCTCCGTCCAATTTACTCCACTCCATTCCAATTTACCCCACTCCACTTTAAACTCCATTGAAGACTATCCAAATCCTCTCCGTTATTTTCTACCCCACTCCATTCCAATCCACCACACAACAACACAATCTATTTCACTCCAATTTACCCAAATCTATCCCACTCCACTCACTCCAATCTACCCCACTCCACTCAAATCTGCCCCACTCCAGTTCACTCCAATCTAACCCATTCCTCCCCACTCCAATCGACCCCACTCTACCCCAATCGACCCTCCTCTAAACTTCATGTTCCCTCACCTGCCCCCAAAATGCTGCTAGTGAATTAAGAGGCAAGTCACATACAAACAATATAGCCAATTTCTGTTCAGTATTAATGATATCTTTCTTATTTGATCTTTTAGGGCACCATTCAGGCATTCAACTATCCCATTACTTTTGTGAATGATAGGCAGCGGCAAGGGTGTGCTGTAATCCCAGCATTTGGGTAATGCATTCAAAGATCTTATTAACAAAGTTTGTGGCACTGTCTGAGCGAATGGCCTTAGGAATGCCCCATCTTGTAACAACTTCTTTTCAAATGAATTTAGCCCTGCTTTTTGCATCCACAGTCTGGCATGGGCCTGCTTCTATTCACCTAGAGAAAAGACAAACTACCACTATCATGTACCTCAGGGAGTCACATCTGTTGACCATATCTACAAAGTCAATGTGTAATTCTTGGAAAAGACCCTCTGGCCTAGGTATGGATGATGGTGGAATTGCTGGTGGTCTGGATTAACTTTATTCTTTCCAAATGAGACATTAATGTAAAAAACAATAAATTTGTTTCAGAAGATCTGGAACAAACCACAAACCAGTCTGCTGATATGGTGTCTAACAATGTCTTTTGAGGGACATGTATTGGTAAGTGTAATGGTGTTAATGCTAAATGGAGCATTCTCTGGGGCATCCCTAGTTTGCCCACATCTATATGTCTATACAGAAAAAGCAATGGATATCCCACAATCAATACAGGGGACATCATCCCCCTCTGTATCACATGTTTGCACTGTACATATGGTATTAGCCATCTGCCCAGCCTCCTTAGCTGCCTGGTCAGCTATGTTGTTGCCCTGTGACACAACATCCAAGCCCCCATGTGCTTGGCATTTTACCATTGCTTTGTTCCACCCTCTTCACAGTTCTATTATTAGTTGTTGTAGGAGGGGGGCATGAGCTACTGGGTACCATCACTCTTCTGGAAACCTCTTCTCTGCCACCTTGTTACTGAAACTCAGGGTGTAAACATACTTTATAGGTTTGTTTTCTGCACACTCATTTGGTTGAGCGGCACAAAATGGAGTCTCTTCAATAGATTGAGTTAAGGTTTTGTTTCTTATCTCCACAGGACTCACTTGCATATCATGCATATCGCACCTATACACACGTCATTGTGGTGGCAGTATTCATTACCAAATGAATGCTGTCACCACAATGATGGTACACTCACACTTGACAACGGTGTCCATGTGTGCACATTGCAAGGGGACCTGTATTGGTAGGTTTGTCCTGTTGTGTATGTGACTCAGTAAGTGTTTGTGTGTGTGTGTCTGGATTGTCTGGCTGACTTGGAGGGAGCTGGAACGGGTGATGTGGTTGTGTCTGTATGTGTGTGACTTGCATATGTGATTGATGTTGAATATGTTGTGTTGCTGCGTGACAAATTCAGGTGAGTGTTGTCGTTGTGTGTCTGACGTTATCATGATGTATGTAGTTGTGCCGGTGTGTGAGTGTGTTTGTGTAGCTGAGTGTATAGTGTTGGTTGTTGTGACTGTGTCGTGTGTGGGTGCAGTGTCAATGGGTGTTTTCGGCATGCACAGGTTGTGTTTTGGTCTTGTAATGGATGATGGTGCATATGTGGTGTGTTGTGTGTAGTGCAGGGGGACGCCTATGGCTAAGGTACATTGCGTGTGTGTGTCACTTACCTCTATTCCAGTGGTTTTCAACCTTTTGACTTCTGTGGACCCCCACTTCATCATTACTGTAACTCAGGACCCCCACAGAATCATTATTAGAATCCGGGGACCTCCCACTGAGTCATTACTGGAAGCCGTGGACCATGGCCTCTACATTATTGATGATATTGAACCACAAAACAATAAACAAAACATACAGTAACAAGCATTCCAACAGAATCACACACACAAATAATAATAACACATTTTATTTAATTTACAAACAAATAAAATAAAAAAATAAAAATTTGATTGGAAGGTTGGAGCTTTTCTAAATTTAATTGAAGCCACACATTGATCATAGTATACTCTGTTTGATGCCCCTGCACTGCTCCCACAAACCAATTTGGGATACTAATTTAATTTTTAGCCTCCAATTTCAAATTCCTTGACATTTACATCACATTTGAACATTTTCAATTGTACATTTAGCCACTGTATTTATATACACTTTATTAATCTTGTAATATTAGTTAATGTATTTCCTAAGAAGTCATAGACCCCCTGAAGAGGCTTTGTGGACCCCCAGGGTTCCTCGGACCACAGATTGGGAACCACTGCTGTATTCCATAACCCCTGCAATTGTCCATTGGGTCCCGCTGCTGTCTCCCTACATTAGCAATCCATCGCCAGTCCCCGCTTGGACATCTGAATAGGGCGGGCAGACCACCACTGCAGTTTGGCGGTAACACCATCAAGATCTGAATCAGGCCCTATGATACTCTACTCAGCACCACTGGACTCTACTCTAATCTGTACTACTCTATGCCACTGTACTGCACTCTACACCACTGCACTATATGTCAGTCGACTCTAATCGACCCTGCCCTACTGCACTCTATGCAACTGCAATCATTGCACTCTACTCTACACTACTGCACTCTACACCACTGCACTCTACCTTGCACCACTCCTCTCTACCCTGTGCCATTCCACTTTACCCTGCAACACTGCACACCACTTCACTCTACTGAAACAATTTACTCCACTGCACTCTACACCACTCTACTCCAATCTGCATCACTCCACTCTAAGACACTCCTCACTACGCCACTGCACTCCATGCCACTACGCTCTACGCTATATTACTCAACTCTACGCCACTCTACTCTACACCAGTCTACTCTACGCCACTGCACTCTACATTACTGCTCACTACATCATTGCACTCTGCACCGATGCACTCTAAACCACTTTACTCAAAATCAATGCATTCTACGTCAGTCTACTTGGCATTATTGCAATCTATGCCACTATATTCTATTCTGCCACACTCTACATCACTGCACTCTACGCCACTTCATTGTAGGTCACTCTACAACACTCCACAATACTACACTGACACTCTACTTCATTAAACTCTACTCCACTCCACTCTATGCCACTCCACTCTATGACACTTTGCTCTGGGCCATTCCACTCTACTCCACTTTGGCACGTTACTCCAATCTATGAAACTTTATGCCACTCTACGCCCCTCCATTCTACGCCTCTCCACTGCATTCCACTCTACAAAACTCCTTCTATGCCATTCCATGCCATTCTACTCCACTCTATGCTACGCCACTCTATGGCACTACACCACTCTATGACAGTCTACTCCACTCTACGACACTCAGTGTAACTCCGGCTCTTCGCCACTTTTCATCACTTTACTCCACTCTATGCCGCTCCATTCTGTGCCACTCTATGCCCTTCCAGTCAGTAACACTTTACTCCCTCCAAAACACTCCACAACACCCTATGCCACTTCATTTAAACCATTAACTTCTAGCGATGCTAAACAGTATCCATGCTGGTGTATAACATGGCTAAAACACATTGGTAAAACCAATAGCTCTTCCACATAGGTTTGCTAATGCTTGTTTATCCACCAGCTATTTTTAATCAGGAAACTACAAATCCCTGAATGCAAAGTTGTTGGTGGCTATAAAAAGCAAATGGCTGAAAGATGAATTCTTCTGAAATGTTTCTCATTATATGGAAACTACTACTTTGCGCCACTTGTGGTAAAGCAGTCCTGCATAGTACCATGCATTAGGAGTCAGAATAACACATTTTAGTGCAGGTGTTTGCATCACTGCACTAAAATAAGTTAGTAACAAATGCTACAGCTTCTAGGAGAATCACAATGAGGCATTCATATTATAACAAAACCGGTGAATGCCAGTGTGTGCAATTAGAAGCACATCGCTGACCCCACTTGGGTTACTAGGGAGGAGCACTGTGTCCTATGGTGCCAAAAGTACACTGAAAACACATCTCTATGACTTCTGCCCCTGCAGCTAAAATAAGTTAGCCCCAGACCTCTAGTCGTCATCTGGCGTCACTGCAGAACATAAACAGCAGGCAGGATCCAGCACCTTCTGTCCTAGAACTAGAAAGCCTGCAGTGATTGGCCAAGCTGACTGAATTTTGTTCACAACAAAATCAGTGTGTTCTCTAATGCCGTGCTGCAGGCAGGTGCAGTTTAAAGAAGGCACTACAGGACTGCACTGAGAATCGCATATCGTAACAGCGAGAGACAATGGCCAAAGAGTGCAAAGAGCAGCCTTGACTAGTAAGCCCTGGGTCTGCAACCTCGCCACTGTCTGAGGTGGTGTTCCAGCACAGTGGGTTTGACACCCCCTCTGCAGGCTTAGCCTGGCAGCAACTTCAGATGACCACAGGTGAGTCCAACGCAAACTTGAGTGCTGCAGTGGGGGCAGTGCCAGGCTAGAGGAGCGGGAGGTATAGACATAGCTGGAAGAACAAAATATTATTATTTTTTCACTATTTATAATTCTCTTAACCTTCAGGTAGCAGCATATGAAATAAGGGCCCACATCACATTTAAAATGTAACATAAATGTGAGTTAATTGCCAGGGAACGCATTTGTTTGCAATATGAAACCATTTTTAGGTAGATCATATGCGTTCAACCTCGTGTATACTTTTAGTATACTTCTTATGGCTTAAGTTGATTAAATTTGTTGGTTGCAGTGTCCTTTGAAGATTCTTGCTCGCTAGTGGTAAGTTTTGCCTTTTTCTCCCTCCTTTTTCTGTTTCAGAGCAGTGACAAACTACTGTATTATTCCACTTTGGCTCTAGTGCTGCCCTTTTTTACCTTTGGCTCCTAAAATGAGCTTATTTTACAAAAGAAACACACGGTTGTTTAGCTCATGAAAGCCACAATATGCCCTTTCTGGTAGAATGTAGCTAAACCTAAAAGCAATGATGTGAAACTTGCTTAGCCTGCATTGCATCTGGAAGTCTCTCTTTCCAGGGCCCCTCCCTGCCAGCACTCACAACATCGTATCACACACAGGTCATTGCTTAACTCCTTTATTGGGGGGTCATAAATCTTCTCAGACTGCTCTGCTTGTTGAAATGCAAGGCAAGAATGCTTGCAAGACTTTTCATTCTGATAAAATACAAAGAAAACACTTTTCCAGCCTTATTTTCCAATTTCTTTTCAGAAGTTTACACAACTCAGAGTAGTGCAATCACCTTCTTGTCTCTCCTCAAGGGCTTATGCTTTCTGATGTCAATAGCCGCCAGAGACTACCAAAACATTTCAAGACAAGACGAAATTATGAGACAGGGTTGACCAATTTATGTGATGCCAATAGCTCTAACTCAAGAAAATGCAAGGCCTATTGCATTGGAATTGCTTGTTGATTAATCCAACCATGCAAATGTCTGTGAGTGTGACCACACAGTAAAGGAATAGAAACCTGGTTGGTGGAGTGGGGGTGGGGGGTGCTGGTTTTCTGACTTGTGCACTTATAGTGCAACAAGGTCCCAGTTTAGGACTGAAAGCACAGTGAATATGCAACTCATTATTTTTCACACAGTAAAAGACGTCAATCGAAATGTCACACATTTTGCTGCTGAATGTCACTCAACCATATTGAAACAATTGAAATGTCACACATTAGCTATCTGAATACTTGACACATATGGTAAAGTAGCACTAAAACTGTCAGTCACAATACGTTTGAATGTCACACACAGACATGAAAAACATCGCACATAAGCAGTCTGAAAACTTCGAAGCAATCTTCTGTTGGCGTGTCCAGTGCTAGCTAACGCTGCAAATGCTCTGCTCTCCCTTTAAAACAGTAGTCGCGAGCTTTTTCAATGGAACCAAAAGAATGCAGTCAAACTTTATAAAATGTCCGCGTCCGCGAAAGCGAGGCTTGAAACACGGTTGTAACGCAAACAAAGCCAACGCGGTCGAGTCAGCTGTCACCGGCGGAGGGATCCGCCCACCTCCGTAAAAGGGCGTGAGAAAGTGTGTTGGGTCTGAAGTCCGTTGCGGTAACTAAATCAAGTGACTGTTGATGTTATTTCGGGATCTGTCTGTCAGGATCCCTGCCCTTCCCATGTCACCTCACTGGGTTCTGGCCGCTGTCTGCCGCGGTCTGTCTGTACGTTCACTTCTCCGCGGAGCTCGTCAGGTGCGGGTGACTGATTACAGCACTGCGAGGCCAAAAGGGTCTATTCGTGACGTCACTGGAACAGCACGTGTAGGAAACTCTTGCAAAAGCCTGTTTTCCGCGCTTTTCGTTGAGGCAGGTGTCTCCCGAGCCAGTGCCTTTCACCTGGGCTCCAGCGCAGCAGTCATGGCCGGCAAAGGGGGCAGAGGGGACCTCAGCGGAATGGGCTGGAAGGATGCCCGTGGTGAGTGAGGAATTTAGGCTAGGACTTGGGGTGACTAGAATACATATAAAGTCTTTTTTAAAGTACCTTTCCGGGTAAGAAATGGCGTTGAATATTGTCCTTTTTAAAGGGCGGGTGCTCTTTTTTTTAGTTCTTATTGCTTTTTCTCAACTTCTTCAATTTGTTTCTGAACTCTTCATCTCCTGAACGTCAAATGACAAATCAACCCCTTCACTTGTTAGGACCAGGGTTTTAAGTGGTGTGAATAAGGGGCGGGAGGAGGATGACTCCAAAAGGTAAATGGGATAAGACATATCTAGGAGCCTTTCCAAGAGAGGTTGCCTGCATAATTACGGCCGTTTCTTAAAACGTAAACTAAAATCTACCCCTTCCTGCAGCATACCACCCATCCATTACATTCGGGTGTTTCTCCATGCGCTTTTTGTTATCGCTTTTGGGCATATCACAGAATAACACCTGTGCACCTAAAACAAGCTGGCCTGTTTTCTTTGCCAGTGTTTAATAGAAGCAGTGGTGCCAGCAGCTTTAGGAGGGAGAGGGTGGGTGGGAAGCACACACACACTCATTCTTTCTCACACACACACACTCACGCACGCACGTACGTACGTCCATTAACAACACTCATAACATTCAAACATGCACGCACACACCAAACATTCATTGTAAAAGGTCACACGCACATCTGTTAACAACACTCATAACATTCAGACATGCATGCATGCATGCACCAAACATTCATTTTAAAAGATCACACACACACACTTGCCTTCAGCCCCAGGGGTCGAAGGAGAGTTCGGACTGCTGCCTTCCCTTGAAGGAAGGCAGCAGTCCCAGCCTCGTCACAGAGTGGGATGGGGTCAGTGAGACTGCTGACCTCACCCCACTCTGTGACAAAGTGTCACTGATTGACACTCGCCCTGGGCGCTTCAGGGCTTAAACCTGAAGTGCCCAGGTCGAAGCCAGTCAGTGACGCTTTCCTCATCACCCAGGGGATGGCCTCGAGGCACCTTTGCTGATTCGAGGAGGTCACGTCCATAGGAGCTGTGACCTCAGCCCAGCAAAGTTCAGCTCAGGCTGCCAGGAGTATGCGCAAATCATGTATGTCTGCTCCTGGCTGCCTGACAGGAACTTGAAGAGTGTCTGTCAGGCTGACCTTTGCTCAGCCTGTCAGACACTCTTCATGAGGGGCAAAAGGTGAATAATTAGAATTGAAAATGTTTCATTTTTAAAATATGAGACTGTCACTTAATAGCATTAAGGTCTGTGGAAAGGATAGCTGCCATAGGATTCTCACTCACTTTTGTATGCTGAGCATCAGCTAGAACGTTGCACTGCGCACTCTGCATAGAGGCAAAGGATTGGATTAACATGTATTCTAAACCTTTATTACCCACTGATGGGCACTGTGATAAACTCTCACTGCCTTTAGCTTCAACTCCAGAGCTCGCAAGTGTGGCCTGTTATAAAAACCCCATACACAACCTCAACTCACAAAGACTCCTAGAGGCAACTCAACACACTATTCAAGGGTTATATGCTGCATAGAGAAACCTACTGAAACATCCTGTATAAAGCAAACACTCTTAGGGAAAAATTCTATAAAACATGCAATGTAAACAGGCACTACATGGCTTACATGGAATACCTTATGAGTTTTTACAGTCATTATTAAGAAATCAATCAAATTTTTTGTCTTTAAAGTTAAGGGCATGAATACAGTGCCTGATAGGATCTGTTTCAAGGTCAGTTTTTATTTATTGCTGAGTCTGAGACCCAGAGGGACCCATTCCTGTTAAGGCCATGGTTAGTGTTGCCACCTGTGAGATTCAATGCCTTTGAAAAATTCTCCACACAGGTTGAATAAAATACCACCACATCCACCAGGTCTTCCAGATAACTTGCTCTCACAGTTTAAATTTCAACAGTAAACACCCCACTCAGAACCCACTCCCAAGGAGGACAGTTTGTCATGAAGACTGGATATCTGTGGATACACACATGGCAGTCTGAGTAAAGCATAAATTCATATTTACACATTACCACATACCTTCCCCTTTTAATAAAGCAACCCTAAACAAATTATATTTTTTCATTACCACCAAACGGTTAAAATTTCAGATGCGACCATCATCCAGTTTGGCCACCCCTCTGCAGACGTTTGTCTCACAATACTTTCTGCTAACTTGTGATGATCCTCAGATTCTCTCAGGAAACTTCACTTTGAACACATCACCCACTCCTCTAAGCAAGGGCTTATTTGCCTTGCGGCTCTCATCTCTCTTTTCTCACACACTGTAGATGTACTTCTTTTGACATGGTCTCCTCCATTATCTTGCTAGATCCCATCTCACACTTATATAGTTTCTCAACCAAGGAGGCTCTATCACAGTACGCAGTCCATGTTTCTTGAGTGAAACAAAGCGACTCACACCTGAGATAGATTGCGGAGTGAATCTATACTCACCTCGTCTCTTTACAGCCTGAACCCAGTCTTTCCATTAACTTTAACAATTTGAATGGCTTCCCCCAACATTCTATTGAACCTTTCAACCATTCCATTTGTTGCTGGATGATATAAGGCTTTTATGAGATATACCCCTAACACCAAGAAGCAACTCCATTTCTTTTGAAGTCAGTTGCAACCCATTATCTGTTAGGATATTCCTAGTATTACCCTCTCTTGCAAATACCTCAGTTGAAAATCTGATGACTACAGTAGTGTTGATCTCATTACACCCACCTCCGGCCACCTGGGATGCATGCCAATGTCTACAAAAAAATATTTAGAGGTGCTTCCCACCCACATTGATGGGTCCAACAATGTCCAAACCAGCCTCCTCCCAAACATCAGTGGGAGGGCCCTGACAAACCATGGGAGATGTCCTTATCTTCATGTTTTTGTCACTCATCCTGCACTCACTACAATCTCTCATAATCCTCTCCACTACAATGTCCATTCCAGGCCACCAGTACATGCACCTAAGCCTCTCTTTCATCTTGTGATGCCCCGCTGACCCTCATAAGAAAGATCAATTAAATGTTGCCTGACACCTCTGGGTGGAAATAGTTTTTCATCAGTATAGCATTACTCACTGACAGCTTGTCAAATATCTTCACAAAACTGGCAAACTTTCCCTTTTTTCCTACTCTGGTCCCCAGACCAGACAAACTGACACATGTCTTTCACAGCCTCATCTTGCTCCATCTCCTGCCCCATTCACTCTCTGTTACACACCCCATCGTAACATTACATACTTTAACTTCATTTTCCTTCCACCAGTTTTCTTCATCATCTCTAGACCCAGAATCCACAGCCAGCCTTGATAAGCAATACGCAACATTGTTGTCAACACCGGGCAAATAACAGACAACAAATTGAAAATCCTGGGGTGCCACACGTAACATACACATTCTAGATGAAATGGAGTCCAGATCCTTTTCCCAAAGACTTCCTGTAATGGCCTGTGATCTGTCCGAACTTGGAATCTAACACCCCCAAAAAAACTGGTAATATGTTCTCATTGCCCAGTAGCAAGGACTTCCATATCTATGATCAGGTACCTCAGATCTACTCCCTTTAATGACCTAGATGCAAAGGCTATGGTGACCTTCTCATCTCCCTGTGTCTGCTTCAAAACAGCTCCAAGCCCTTTTTCACTCATGTCAGTAAGAACTATGCAAGGATTCCTTGGGACAAAACTCTGTAAAAATTGAGCAGATGCCAACGCAACCTTTAAATCTTCAAATTCCTGGCGACACTTGTCCATCAAAACAAATAGGACACCTTTCTTGAGAAGGCTCCTCATCGCTACTGTGTGACCTGCGAAGTTGGGAACAAATCTGCATAAAATTCTGCCATTCCAAGAAATGTTTGGACCTTTTGCTTTTTGGAAGGCTGCTGCAGCTGTCAAATGGCAGAGATGACCCAGCCTTAGGTATGACACCTTCACCAGAGATGACATGTCCTAAATATGTAATTTGTAATTCACCAAACTTGCACATGCTAATCTTCAGCGTGATTTCTTTCTGTATAAATGTGCAAAGTACTTCCTTCACCCTGTTTACATGATTATGCAAGTTGTCACTAAAGATTAGCATGTCACCCTGAAAGAATTTAACTCCGTCAATTTCCTTCAATAGACTGGTCATGAGTCTCTGAAGTACAAATGCTGCAAAAAATAACCCAAACAACATTCTGTTGAAGCAGAACACACTAAAAGGTGTAATAAAGGCAGTTAAGTCTTTTAAATCATCACTCAATCTGACCTTATGATTGGCAGACACCAAGCCAAGTGTTGTAAAATACTTAGCGCTGCCCAACAACGTCACTATCTGCGTTAACACACAGGCGAATCTCATCTGAGGACTTGGAAACTACCACCACTGGTGCCAACTGTTGCAAAGCTTCTACAGCCTCAATAATGTCCTCCTTCTTGAGTCTACTCAATTCAGACTCCACAGCACCATGTAGACCAGGGGTTTTCAACTGGGGGGCGGGTCCGCCCTAGGGGAGCCTCAAGTGACCCAGGGGGAGGGGCGATCAGGCACTAGCCAAAAGAAGCATTATGCAGGCAACAGTGGTTTGTTTTAAATAGAAGAAATGTATTGCATTTTTATAAAAGATAACATCATTTAACTGCAATGTTTAAATAAGTCTATACATATTTAAATATTGCCAACTTAATAGAATAAATATTATGAAAAATTCTGAAGGGGGGGGGGCAGATGATTTGTTTTATCCCCGGAGGGGCATGGCATTCAAAAGTTTGAAAGTCACTGATGTAGACTCCAGGGAATATTTCTTACCTTACATGCAACCAGTGTAGCCCCCTCCCTGATCCTAATACGATGGACATACCCTTTCACACATCCAACTTTATCAGAGAACACCAGGGGAAACTCCTGTTGAAATTGCTCAGTCATAATATTCACTCTCCCGACCTGTACTTGGGGATTCAAGTTAGGATCTAGAAAAATGCCCAAGAGATTCTGGTGTGGCAACTTAAGATGGTATCACCCTTGACTAGGACATATACTTTCCCAGTAGCTCCATTCCTTTGGAATTCAAAATCTACATCAAAGTAACCTATCAACTCTATAGGTTTTCCCCCCGTAACTATACGGCATGACACCAGGAGGATTGAGTGTAACTTTCCCTTTGAAATAGCAGTCATAGTCCACATCAGATATCAATGACAATTTAGCACTGAGTCCATCATCATGACCATATCGACCTCATTCAACTTGACCGCATCCGTAGGCTGTGTACAATCGGTACTAGTAATACCATTGACATCATCATTATATATTTGCAAAACAATATCTTCCTCGTCAGTGCAAATCTCATTCCCCTTCTCTCTACCAGAGGAAGACTTGCAACACTTGGCCAAATGTCTCCTCCTACCACACACTACACGTTTCAGGTACAGCTGGACAATCTTTGAAATTTGCCAAATGATTGGAATTGCCAGACCTGCAACAATTTCCCTTTTGTTTAGAAAAACTCAGATATTTTTTCTTCTGTGAGGCAATTATGTGGATGGCATTTGACATCCCCTGTGGTTTCATTTTTAGATTTCTGCATATATACCCTGCATGGAATGTTTCACTTGTTTATCTATAGTCAGAACTTCTGTGAGACTTGGATAATTTTTGGCTCACAGTTCTTCCCTAAATTTGTCAGTTCTACCTTCTAAGATGAATTGGCCGCAAATCCTTTCCTCTGTGTTTTCCTTAAAGTTGCAATGAGCAGCCAACTTTGAGAGTAACGTTTCAAAGTCTTTAACTGATTCGCCTTCTTTCTGTTTTCTCTTGTCAAAATAGAATCTTTGTAATATTATGGAAACTTTAGGCAAGTAATGTTCATCCAATGTTTGAAGTAAAAGCTCATATTTGTTTAAATTATCGCCATCTTATGTCTGGTAAGTTCTCAAATACATCTTGGCACTTCGCCCCTAAAAATGTATTAACATGTAGGTTTTTTTCCTCTGCTGAGAAACTGGGACCGCATACTGTTAGATAATTAATAAACACTTTGTTCCAGTTTGACTTCAATAAGGGTGGATCCCCAGGAGTAGAGAGAAAGAAAGGAGGTGGTGAAATATGTTGCATCTTGAAAACTGGGAATATAAATAGGAAAAGTTTGAGAATTAGAGAAGTAGAAACGCAGAAGAGAGGAAAACGTAAAGTGAAAGAAAAAGAAAAGAAGAAAAAACATGAAGAGGCAGCTAAAACGAGCGAAAAACCTCGAGCAGAGGGAAGGAGAAAGAAAATTAAGGGAACAAAATAACAATAAGAGAAAGTCCGAGAATCTCACTGGTACACAATTTTGTATCTGAAATGCACTTACATTTTTTTTTTAATGTTACTAAATATGTTACAGGTAAAACAATACTCACGTTCAGTTACAATTTACTTCAAAGTGCTTTCAGCTTCCCTCATCATTGTAATTTAGTTCCCATGTTTGTAGAAGACCTGTTTCAGTTTTCATAGAAATCTTTCATCCAATCACAGATAAAAAGTCCTTATTTTGTTTTCAACAAGACAGCGTGACCAGGAATGTGTGGTAAACTCTGGATGACACCTCCAGTGAGAGCGGTAAGAGTTGTGGCAGCAAGGCGAATGGAGAAGCTAGTTAGGATATAGAAAACACTTGTGAGTACAGGTCAAAAATCGGTGTGCGCGGACTCCACAGCGCCTTTAAATGCATAACAGTGATACACATGCACTCGTGAGCGTAGTTCCAGGAGCCAGCGGTGCACATGCAGTGAAGTGTTATGAGGTTACCGTCTTTGAAATAGCACGGGGTGAATGTGTGGCAAGAGCATGTCTGTCAGCAGTGCATGCACGGGCTGTGACCTGAGTTAAATCTTTCAAATGTAAACAACACCGCCTTAGGGAGCACACACTTGAAGTTCAATTTGGGTACACTGTGAATAAATATGGAAAACATGTGCGGTCTGACACAGTTTGGCAGAGGCAAACACTCAAAGTAAATGCCACTGATAGAATTAATCCTATAGGAGTATATAAGGCAAACCAGGTAAAGTAATAAAATGCAACAATTAGGGTAAAGGGTCTCTGGAGAAAGCTCAAGAACATATCCAGGGAGAAGGAAGTAGGTGCATAGGTAGGAGCCAGGTAGTGCAGGTTTAAAGTTACTCACAACTGCTAGTAGTGTTGAAGTTTCTACTGGAAATCATGGGTTTAGGAGCCAATAATTGCCAATGTGCGAGTCAATGTCTTAAAGAAATTCTCCACACAGTTTGAAAAAAAAAATGACACCAGTCTTATTGTATAGAACAGTGGTTCCCAACCTTTTGACTTCTGTGGACTCCCATTTTATCAATACTGGAGCCCGGGGCCCCCCTCTGAATCATTATTGGAACCTGGGGACCCCCACTGAGTCATTACTGATAGCTGGGACCTAATATTATTAAATTCTTTAAGCAGTCGTGGACCCCCTGAGGAGCCTTTGCGGACCCCCAGGGGTCCCTGGCCCACAGGTTGGGAACCACTGGTATAGAAGACAATCCAGCCATCACCTCCATCAGGTCTCCCAGATAACTGACTCTCAGAGTTTCAACATCAGCAATAAACATTCAACTAAGAACCCACTTCTTATGAGGAGAGTTTGTCATGGAAACTGGGTATCCATGGATACACACAAGCCAGTCTGAGTAAAGCACAAATACATATTTACACATTACAGCATAATCTTCATTTTGGAAAACAAAATTCCCTCTACTGTGGCATGTTCTACCTAGACCTGAGGTGAAAAAAACTTAGGTAAGTGCTAGACCTGTCAGCCCTAATGTGGGCTTCCCCAAATCTTTAGTTTTACTCCTCAATGTTTTGCTCATCTCTTTGTTGGCCTTAGAGCTGTGCACTTTACCACTGCTTACCAGTACATATGGTCACTCCCTAAAACATAATAAAATTGTCTTACATCCAGTTGACACATTTAATTTACTTGTAAGTCCCTAGTAAAATGTACTACATGTACCCAGGGCCTTAAATTAAATGCTACTAGTGGGCCTGCAGTACTCATTGTGCCACCCACTTAAGTAACTTCTTAAACATGTCTCAGACCTGCCTTTGCAGCCTGTGTGTGCAATTTTAAACTACTATATCGACCTGGCAAAATAAAACTTTTGCCAGGCCTAAACGTTCCTTTTTAATACATATAGGTCACCCCTATGGTAGGTCCTTAACAGCCCATAGGTGGGGTACAGTTTATTAAAAAAGTTTGACAGTATTTTTAGGGTTTACACGTCCTGGTAGTGAAAAATCCTTACATTTGTTTTTCACTACTGCAAGGCCTACCTCTCCCTTAGGGTAACTTTAAGTTACCTTATTACATTTAATACATGATAATTGGGTGCAGATATGGATGTCGAGTTTGGTGTCTAAAGAATTGTAATTTTAAAGTCTCTTTAATGGTAAAGTTGGATTTTAAACCACAAATCTGAAAATGTGATGCTTACAGTCTGTATTCTGGATCACATGACTAGGTGTAGCTGGCAGTTTGTCTTTGTGTATTACTCCTAGACAGTGAGACATAAGGTGTGGCAGGGAGGGCTATTTCTGACTTGATGAGAGGGAGTGGTCACCAACCACACTTACACATCTCAAATGCTCTGCCTCAGCTCATTTACAAAGGGCTTCACACTAGTCTTTTGTGCTCCCAGACAAGGTAGGGCCAGAGGAAGGAGGCTGGAAATTCCAAACACATACTTTTAAAGCTAGGAACCAAGTATAAATATTAGAGCCTAAGACTTAACTATTCAGCACACATCTGGACCTGTGGGAAAATCAGAAGAAGGACCGCTGGGCTACTCTGTTACAGGAAGGACTGCTACTCTGCTGCCATGCTGCATGAGTGAGAAGGACTGGACCTGTGTCTTGAACCAAGGACTACTAGAGTGACTCCAGGGGCTAGTTGGCTGGCCTCCTGATCAGAGCCTCAGGGACACCCAAAGGCTACAACCACCTTGAGCTCCGCAAATTGAATCTGTCTCCTGAGTCTTGCCACCCAAGTGGTGCCACCCAATCATGGACTCTTGTGAGGGGGCCTGAAAGTGCTCTGCCAGCCCAGCTGTGGTCTCTTGAGAAGAAACCAATGCAGCGTGACACATCACCTTTCATCTCTACATCAGAACTGCTGCAGCACGATGCATCCCGGACGCAGGGTTTTGAAACTCGCGGCTTCTCAGAAACCGCCTGTTTGCAGTGCATCCTCGACATGGGACTTCATATTGTAAGCCTTCATCAGCGTTATCCTGATGAAAGTGCAGGACCTCGCATTCCTAATCCCGTCGACTGTGCAATGCATCTCCAGTGCAGGACCTCGCAGCGCAGCTTCTTCAAAATGCCACTGCATGGTATATCCAGGACGCAGGATTTCACAATACTCTGCAACCAGGATTTAAAGTACTTTTTTTCAGTGGTCCAACTTGGTCCTTGTATCCGGTCCGCTCCCAATTGCAGTTGGCCGGAACTTGTGACTTTGTCCTGGTCTGGTGCAACCAGATAACCACAGTTGGCACTTTGTGCTTTAAGGCACTATGCTCATTTAAATCTTAAAACTTGCTTATCCCCGGTTCTACTGACTGGATCTTTGATGTTTTGATCTCAAATTTAATAAAATGTACTTTATTTTTCTAAATTGGTATGGGATTTTTCTTGTGTTGTGTTTTCACTTTATTGCTGTTTGAAGTGCTGCATAAATACTTTGTGTCAGACTACCAGCGGTGTAAGCACAGTTTAAGTTGGGGTTTGCTGCTTGAATTAGCTTTCACCACTCTCAACCAGTAACCCCATTTACTACATTGGTGTTTAGCAGTGAGCATTAGGACTTGTGTTTGTGCAGTGCCATACAGTGATTTTGTGTAGTACTAAAACATCATATAAAAAATTTGGTATAAATTCAAGTTTTTTTTCAAATTCTCATTGATTGTCTTTTTTTGCTTTTTGCTAAAATCACTCTCATTCCACTGGACTGTCTGTGACCATAACTGCAGAAATTGAATTCTAGCTTGTCAACCTGGAGAGCTACACTGCTCTGTGGTTGAGCTGGGTGAGTTCTGTTAAGGAAAGGGACTTTCAACCAAGAAGGGCACCAAGAAGTTGGAGCTTCAGAAAGCTTTAAGGGCTTAGACGGAGGCTCACCAGTTGTGGACAACAATAGAGGATCCGGATGAACAGAATGATGTGCAGGAGCTGGTGCAGGACCTGTGTGCAGGTCCTGAGATGCAGCACACAGGGTAGGGGATGACTTGTCTCCTGAATTGGAAACCCATTGCAGAGTAGTAAGCAGTGTGTTCTCCCAAGGCGTGTTTCTAGAGAAGCTAGCAGAGAAGAATACTCAAAGGGAATTTAGGTTTCAGGTGGCCTAGCTCAAGTTGGAGAAATAATTAGCCCTGGAGGAAAGGAGAATGGTAAACAAACTACGTATCAGAGAGCTGGACTTCATAGTTACATAAGCGGAGTCCAGCAACAATGGTGGCAGTGTACCTGCAGTGTCTGATTGGGATAAGAAGGGTCATATACCCAAATATTTGGTTCCCCACTGTGTGCTAGGGGATGATATTGACAAGTGGTTTCCTGCTTATGAGGTGGCCCTCAAGATGGATAGGATCCCAGAGGAGTTTTGAGGGACTTCACTCTGGAAGCACAGGTCCACATTAGGGAGGGATACCTTACACTAGAGGTGGTGGACCAGTTGAAGTACACTCTCATGTAAAGCATCCTTGTTAACAAGTATAGGCCTACTCCAGAGGGGTACAGCATTAGATTCATAGATAGCAAAAGATGCAGAATCAGTCTTGGGAGGATTTTCTTGAGTATGCCGGCACTGTTTGCCTGGATGCAGGAGCAGCAAAGTTGATGCTTTTACCGGATTGTTTAATCTGATTCTGACAGCATGTGTTCAAAATCTGTAGAGCAGCATCAGCACCTGATTGATAGTAATCTCACTGATCCCAGGCAGCTTGCTAGGGAGGCAGACTTCTGAGTCAGCACCAGAGTGTACAAAAAGGTATCTGGGGGGGATCATCAGAAAGGTGTTTAGGCGGTGTTTAGAAAGAGAGGGAAGGAAATGTTACAATGGAGTTCTCCAAAGGCCCCCAAAATAATTCCCAAGAGAACAGTATCCAGTCCCAACCTGATTATAAGAAGACATTCTTTGATCACAAGACAGGGAGGTGTGTCCCTCAGTGTACTGAGAGTTACAAATATGGGCACTTCATGGGAAACCCCAAATGTCCCAAGAGGGAACAGCTCACCCCCCCACTGGTGGCACGTGGCTGGGTTGGCCAGTGTAGCGTTTGGGGAGGAGTTGGTCCCAGTTAGCTTGGGAGAGAGACCAGGGGTTACCTTAGTGTCCCTAGGGGATAGAGAGATAGCGCCAAAAGCTCACATGCCTTCAAATAAGCCTAAGTATAGGCAGTGGGTCAACATCAGTGGGCAAATGGTGGAGGCTTTGAGTGACACAGGAGCCAGTATGACTGCTGTGAGGAATCATCTGGTTCGCTCAGAGAAGGTCATCCCTAATACATTCCATCACATTATAGTAACAGACAACCATGAGAGTCCCTGCCCAGTGGCTCTGGTTCCCTTTGAGTGGAAGGTTGGAAGGTCTCAGGTTCTCTAAACGTAGCTGTGAACCCTGCCATGCCTGTATATGTTAGGCAAGGACCTAGAGCACATTCTCTGGAAAGAAGAGCTCAGGTCACACCTGGAGATGGTAGGCTTACGTGAATGGGTCTGTATGACCATAAGGTCCATGATCTCCCAAGAGGGGAGTCAAGGAAGCCTGGAAGAATGGCCCAGGCAGCTGCCAAGAAGGGAAAGGGTAGGGAGCACAGGGAACCAACCTCTGAAATTCCTACGGTCCAGGGTGATAGGGACCTGAGGAGGTTACCCCGGAGCCAACCGGTGAAGACATTGTTGGCCTGGGAGACCTGCCTGAGCTTTCTGGATGGCAAGTTGAGGATTGGCCAACCAAGAAAGATTTCTGCAAAGTGCAGAAAGCATGCCCCAGCTTAGAGGGCTTGAGGTAGCAAGCTGAGGTTCAGGCTGCAGGTAAAGCCTCTGAAGGTTCCCTTATCTACTGGGAGAATGACCTCCTGTCTAGTGAGCCTAAAGATCCCGGACCGGAGGCAGCCTGTGTGCTTGTGCTTTCCCCCTTGTTCCATGGCCTTCCTACCTTGGTTAGCTCATGATATACCCTTGGCAGGACATCTGGGTCAGGACAAAACCTTTGCCAGACTTGTCCCCCACTTCTACTGGCCTCCTATGAAAAAAGCCTTGTATGTCTTGTCCCACCTGGCAGGCCAGTGAGAAAACAGTGAAGAAGCTGAAAGCTCCCCTGGTTCTCTTGCCTGTTGTTGGCACTCCTTTTGAAAGGGAGGTCATCGACATTGTTGGTCCCTTGGGCCCAAAGCAGCCTTAAGCAACAGGTTCATCCTGGTTGTGGTGGACCACCCGTCACAGGTCAGTAACTGCATCTGTAGTGGGTAGGGCCCTGATGGGGGTTTTTTACCCGAGTGGGGTTCCCCGAAAAAAGTGGTGTCTGACACAGGCACCAACTTCATATCGGGTACAAGAAGTTCATGTGGATGAATGTGGGTTAATCTACCAGTTCTCCACACTCTATCACCTTCAACCAAGTGGGCTTGTTCAGAGATCCAATCAGAACCTGAAGGTAATGGGCCTGTCTGAGTCCATGAGGTGGGAATTGGACGTCCTCTTGCCTTCCCTGCTGTTTGCCAACAGTGAGGTACCACAGAAATGGGTTGGGTTCAGCTTATTTGAGCAGCTTCTCTATGTACCCCTGTTAGGGGATCTCTGAGCCTTGTGAAAGAAAGGGGGGCACGTTCTCTGAGAGTCGCCTCATATTGTAGTCAGCTACATGCTGACTGTCTGTAAGGAGATGCAGTGCTTCTTGAAGAAGGGTAAAGAAAGTCTTGAGGCCAGTCAAGTAATGAAATTCTAGTATGACCAGAAGGCCACTTTGGTAGAGTTTCAGCCTGGCCAAAAGTTGTGGGTCATGGAGTCTGTGGAACCCAGAGCTATCCAAGATTGTTGGACAGGCCTATATGAGTTGAGGAAGTGCAAGAGGGAGACTACCTACCAGGTAGATTTTAAGACATCTACAAATTCCCTAAGGGTGCTCCACATTAGCCATCTCAAACCACACTTTGAGAGGTCTGAGGTCAGTGTTCTCCTGGTGACAGCTGACTGAATAGAAGAGGAGAGTGAGCCTCTCCCTTACCTCCTGTCTTCCAATTGAGCACGATGGGTCAGTAGAGGGTATTAACCACTCCCCTAATCTGACCCCAAAGCAGCAGAAAGACTGTTGTCAGTTATTGGGACAGTTTGCCTCACTGTTTTCCCTCACCCTTGGGCTTACACGTTTGTGTATCCACAACATAGATACTGGGGACAATATACCTGCTAAAAATAACATTTTCAGGTTTTCGGATGAGGTGAGAGCTAGCTTAAAGGAGGTCTCCAGGATGCTGGTTTTAGGGGTGATTGAGCCCCACAGCATTCCTTGGTCCACCCCCATGGTTCTGGTACCCAAGGGTGTCCCACTGGGCACCACTCTAGAACTTTGGTTCTGTGTGGACTATTGGGGACTCAATTCAGTTACTGAGAATGACGCTCACCCCATCCCGAGCTGATGAGCTCATAGACATGCTGGGCGCTACCCGATTTCTCAGTACTTACGATCTCACATCAGCATACTGGCAGATTGCTATGACTGAGGGGGAAAAAGAAAGCACAGCTTTCTCGACTTCAAAGGGCCCCTTCCAGTTTTGGGTCATGCCCTTTGGGTTAAAGAATGCCTCTGCCACCATCCAGATGTTGGTAAACAGGGTCCTGGCCGGGAAGTAGGCTTTCTTTGCTGCCTACCTAGATGACATAGCAGTCATCAGCTCCTGTATCACTTCCAGAAAGTACTTCAGGCCACACATTAAGGGGACCTGACAATCAAGGCCAACAAGTGCCAGATAGGGCAGGGAACGGTGGTGTATGTGGGCTGTCTGGTGGGCATGGGCCAGGTGCAGCCTCTCAAGGCCAAGACTGAGATCGTCCTGTCTCAGCAACCCCCCAAAACCCAAACTAAAGTGAGGACCCTCCTGGGCATCACAGGATACTGCAAGATGATTAAGAAGTATGGCATTATTGTGACTCCCTTAGCAGATCTGACTTCGAAGAAGCAGCCCAAAAAGGTGATTTGGAAGGTGGACTGTCGGAAAGCCTTTGTCATCCACAAGGAGGCCATGGGTGTGGCACCTGTACTCAAGACTTCTGACTTCTTCAGGAAGTTCATTGTGCAGACAGATGCTTCAGAGCATGGTGTATGGGCTGTCTTAGCACAGCTAAAATGAGGAGACCAGCCCGTAGCCTTCATTAGCAGGAGATTACTTACCCAGGAACAGAGCTGGAGTTCTGTTGTGATGGAGGCCTTTGCTGTGGTGTGGGACATGTGCAGGTTTTACATGTCCTGGTTGTGAAAAACCCATTAATTAGTTTTTCCTCACTGCAAGGCATGCCCCTCACCTAGGATAACATTGGGCTAACTTACTACATTTAAAAAGTTACAACTTCCAATTGGGAACAGGTAGAAATGTTGAGTTTTGTGTTCTAAAGTATTGTGATCTAAAATCCTTTTTAATTGTAAAGTTGGATTTTAAGTCATAATTCTGAAAATGCCACTTTTAGAAAGTTGGCATTTTCTTGTCCTAACCATTTGGTGCCTGTATCTTGGGTCACATGACCAGGTGTAGCTGGCAGTTGGCCTTTGTGAATTATTCCCACACAGTGAAACAAAGGGAAAGCTGTTGGCAGGATGGGTCATCTTGAATTGATAGTGGGGAGGGTCAGGCTCCTGTCTGCCACGTTTATATCACAAAGGCTCTGCCTTGGCATGCTGCAAAGGGGTTTTACACTAGGCTTTAATGCCCCCAGACCAGCTTGGGCCAGCGTAGGGAGGCTGGAAAGACCGAACACCTCTGGGGTGTAAACCTCCAGAACCTTCTACTTTAAAGCTGGCACCAAATATAAATGTTGGACCCTCAGACTCAACTTTTCAGTACACATATGGACCTGTGGAAAACTGAGAAGGAGGGCTGCTGTGTTGCACGAAGGCCTGCTACTCTGGAACCCTGCTACTCTGGAACCCTGCTACTCTGATGCCTTGCAACTCTGATGCCTGAGTGAAAAGGACTGGAATGGCATCTTGAACCCAGGACCACCAGAGTGACTCCAAGGGCTAGTTGGCTGGCCTCCTAATCAGAGCTTCAGGGACAGAAAAGGCTCCAACCACCTTGAACCCAACTCCTTGGATCTGTCTGCTGTATGTCTTGCCACCCTTCCCCACCAAGTGGTGCCAACCAGTCCTAGATGCTTGGAATGGGCTTGAAGGTGCCCTGCTAGTTCAGCTATGGTCTCTTAGGCAGAACTGAGGCAGCGCAGTGCATTTCCTCACAGTTCCACATTGAAACCGCTGCTGCGTGAAACATCTCCAATGCAGGACCTCACATTGCAGCCCTCAGCCTCTGGGCACCGCCGCTTTGCGACGCATCCTCAACACTAGAATCTTGCAACACTGTGCAACCAGAATTTACAGTACTTAGTTCAGTGGGCCTAACTTGGTCCCTTTATCGAACCCACGCTTCATTGTAGTCAACCTTAACTTGTGACTTTGTCCCGATACGGCGGAAAGATAACCACAGTTGGTGCTTATGCTGTTGGGCACTATTTTCACTTACATCTTTAAAATTGCATTTCTCCTGTCCTACTGATAGGATTTTTGTTGTTTTGCTCTCAATAATTCATTACATTTTGCTATTTTATTCTAATTGGTGTGGGACTTTCCTGTGCTGTGTTTTCACTTTACTACTGTCTGAAGTGCTGCACAGAATAGTCTACACATTGCCTCTGTGTTAAGCTTAACTGTTTTGTGCAGAGGGTAAAGCATAGGTTAACTTGAGGTTTACTTGTGACTTCACCGTGGCAGGAATTGTGGTTGCTGTATAAGTAGGGTTTCACCCCCCTCAGCCAGTAACCCGATTTCCTGCAGTAAGCAATGGCAATACTTCACAATTAATAAACACAGTTTACTTAAAACATTTTTAAAGCTTCTGGACTTTCATTTACTTTCACATCTCTCATGGATGAGCTTTTGATTTATTTCTGTTTTGTATGTGATCTGCCTGCGTTGTCTGTTAGTCTCTGTCTTTCTTGTTTCTTTTCTCTCCGCTTAGTTAATTCTCCATATCCCTTGTATTATATCTCCTAACCATTATCTTATTCTCTTCAACTCCACCACTTGCTTCTTACTAGTTTCTGTTTTTCTGCCATCTTCCTGGACTGTTCCTTCCTTTTTCTTTTCGCTTAATTTCACTTGACCATTTAGCGTCCTAACACGTGTTTCTGTACACCTTTCCTTTCCACTGTTGCCTTCTATTATTTTTTCTTTACCTAACTCCACTTTTCATTATGTGTTTTTCCGAGAAAGTCTCTTCCTCATCTCTCTTCTCCGCTTTGCTGGCTCTTCCTCACACCAGCAGGATCACTCACTCATCTCGCCCTATATGTTCAGCACGTATCCGTCGTTAGAGATTGAAGGAGTTAAGAATTCGTGAAAACTTATTACAAGTACACCACTTCACAGACAGCACCGCCTTTAAAACATAGTCAGTGTAAAGGTTTTACATTGGACCATTTAGTTTTACAGACTGCTGCAGTTCAGTGATTCTTATTATTAATGCAGACTGCAAAATGTATTGTGCACTGCTGCAAATGAAACAGTTTGACTGCAGACAGTGTCATTGTGAAATGTGCTAGACTCTTTTTGTATAGAACACTTTTGCTGACTCGCTTCAGTGTGTGCATAATGCAAATAAGTGTAGCGATAGTCTCGCACACCGTCCGAGCAAGAATTTGAGGTGTTCAGGGAGGCTTATTTTGGACACCAGGTCCCACGTTCCCGCATCGCCCTCCACCCCTTCCCCCGTGAGCATTGAATTTTCCCTTCCCACTCTCTGTGCAGTAGGCCAGTAGCTCTTGAAGTTCTGTCTGTGTGCAAAACAGCAGTAATATTTCACTTGCCCACCTGAGCTCCCTAGGAGGTATAGGCTTCCACCTCCATTCACCCTCACACACACCTTTGTCACAGAAGGCTTGTGGTCCTACACCTGCTCTCACATGGTGTCACTCTTCCTATGCCCTACTCTAAACACACCCCTAAGTCCAAAGGTTTTGATAGAAGGAATTTCCTGATTCTTGAGTGCATTCTTAGATATGGGAAGTAAGTGAGTATTAACAAGCTGGGATGAGAGCAGGTCTGTGTTCATTATGATTCTGATATATATTATATACTTCATGGGTCCTCGCGGACCAAATTCTTTTTCTTCTCTTGTTACCATGTCTGCGTCCAAGCAACAGCAGCAAAGTCAGAACTCACCCCAGATGGGCGAGTGACCACCCAGGACCTTTGGCCCTCTGCTGCCATCAATCCTCCTGACTAACCCCCTGAAATAACTGGGAACACAAGCCTACAGGTGTGTATACTGACACAGCTAGTTAAATGTCATAACATCATAAATCATTACAAGTTAACAATATGTTTCGTACATCGTGCATCACTTCAAACTATGACTTTGATGCAGTTATAAATCATTTACAGTCTTTCCTCTGATCACATTGTTTCAACCATAACTCTTGTAGATCCTAGTCCTGACAGAAATTTCAACACAGCCCTGCTCAGAGGCCCCTTCTTGGTGTTGAGCGCTGTAACTTCTAGGCTCCCCATACTATTGAAGTCTTGTGTAGGCCGTGCTCAGGCCTTGCCTGGGCTGTAAGTGCCATGTCCACCTGGCGCTGACCCTTTGTTGGCCATTTGCTTGCTCCCAGTGCTCCTTCCGTGAGGCATCCCAAGTACACTGTTCGAGTGTCTCTTCTTTTTGGGCTACTGTACTATTATTAGCTGTTTTGGTTGATGTCTCCACTTATCTCTTTCAGGTCTTACCATCTAATTGACACTTGCGGCTGTAACGCCTGCTATTCTGGTGTGGGTGGGTGGGACAGCGCCTCAGTGGTATAATTCAAGGCTGCCGATCCATGCCCTTTTGGACATGTGCTGGCCCGACCCTTTCACTCCCACTGGGGGCTTTAAACCACACATTTTATGCCCCCTTGCATAGAGAACTGCCATTGCTGGTGCTTGAACTCAGACATGGTAACAAGAGAAGAAAATTAATCTTATATACATGGGTGGCTCCTACTTCTCATCTCTAAGACTGCCCTCAGGGAGCAGGAAGTGCCAAAACATTTAGACTCAGAGGTAGGTTTAGAGAAGGGCAAAGGAGGAAATGTCATGTTAGTAATGCGTGGCAACACCAAAGGGAGATTTTTGGGTACAAAAAACTTGCAGATAGAAAAGAATATATCCTCCTCTTCAGCATGATGAGATGTCTGATTAAAAAAGTCGTTAGAATACATGTGTTTTTGAGAAAGCTTCTTGAGGA
This sequence comes from Pleurodeles waltl, assembly GCF_031143425.1. Taxonomy (NCBI): domain Eukaryota; kingdom Metazoa; phylum Chordata; class Amphibia; order Caudata; family Salamandridae; genus Pleurodeles; species Pleurodeles waltl. Next base: position 397,546,957 of record NC_090448.1, read on the forward strand.
CTTCTGATTTATGTTTTCGTAAGACAGTTTCTAAGTGAGTGCTTTAGGAAGTTAATTTTTAGTTTACTTTTGTAGGAGAAGTTTCGAGAACGTTCATGGATGTTTCTAGAAGGTTTATGTAAATCCGGAACTCTTTTTTTCTGACGTACTTGCATTTGACTTTGTTTTTCCACTTTTTACTCTTATTTCTACTGTTTGCTCTTGATTTTAGGGATGCTCTCGTCGAATATTTTTTGGGTGTGACCAGTGGCTACCTAGATAGCTTGAAAAAATCTGTCACGGTTCCGGCCATCCTTGACCTACGTTTGCCATCTATACCTTGGAATAAGCATTAATTACTTGGGCACGGGTACAACTGCAAAGTCAAGGAAACTTAATCAATGCTGGCTACCCTTTGCAAGCAACAAATCCAGGGACCGAGTAGGAACTCTTTTACCAAATATTGATACAGCAAAGCATTCCCCACCTGCCACAGGAGCTTTATAAAAAAGCTAGATTGCATTTCTAAGGGAGGTTATGGAAGGTACGCTTCTGAGTAAAGTTTCCAAAAGTTTCTAGAGGGTGCATTTCTCCCATACGATTTTAAAAAATAAATCCCTGATTTGGTAAGCATAAATCGGTTTTCTTAGGGCAATTTGTAGAAGATGGATTATTGAGGAAAGTTTCATGACAATACATTTTTTTCGAGTAACAATTCGTGGAGTCGCTTCTCATGGTATTTCTTATGAGGAGAGTTTATAACAGCATTTTCTGGGAAGCAGTTTTGAATTTGTGATGAGAAGATCATATAGGTACTTCTTAGAGAAAGTGTTTGAGGACGTTTCAGAAGAAACATTTCAGGCGTGTTAATTTGGGTGGTTGGTTGATTGCAAATAAAAGGAGGGGAATTGTACCAGGAAGTCGTTTTTCAGTTTAGTACTCTCCAAAACCAAAAATAAATAAATGCAAGCATTGGTAATGACAATAGGCCTCGCTTAGAACTGAAAATGAAAACCAGATCCATTGGCTTCGCGAGTTCATGTCTGTATCATGTGCTGTGTGACTTCTGCGGGGACCAGCCAGCATACTTTTAGTAATTTTCCCCAATCACTTTTAGACTGGCTACAGAATGAAATTGTGAAAGGTGTGAGCAAGTGGCTGGTGGTACAAAACTTCTACTCTAATGGGTAGTGGGAATGCTGTCTGTAGAGCAAGGCTGCTTTTGAGGACTGTACACATTTACTAGGTGGCGTGACAGGTGCTCTGAAGGAGAAGAGTCTATGACTGCTAGTTTGATAATGTGACATTGCTGTTGGTATTTAAGGTGTTTAGCTTGTCCACCGTAAGGAGTTTAACTGTTCACCTCCTGTTTAACCTTTGCCGTGGCTAAAGACATGTTATGTAATTATTTAACTATAGACGGGTCTTGCACTTTAAGCTGCACTACAGCAATCTTCTTTTACAAGAGAGCCTCGCCGAACTGATTTTCCTAATGATGCTGCCCAAAGTTAGTGGTGGGCAGTAATGACTGAGGTTATCCACTTATGTGCTTTTGAGAATCCTTGAGCAGTGACTGCTGGTAGGCCGCCCCAACCACCAAACCTACTGCATGGCTCAACGACCATCATTTTATTTTCACAGTTGGGTTAACCAAACGTTCATTACTCCAGTGAATAGAGTTTCACCCTCTTCTCCGGACACTTTATTGGTGGCAGATGGGCATTCAACTCTGGGACTTTGCCTTTGGCATCAGACGTTTAGCTCTGCGGTAGTTTCTATCGGCTGCTTTTCCGAGTTGACTCCGCTCCCAGTGCATATAAGCCAAAGCCTCTCCTTCTCCTCTGCATGTGCTTACAATTACCATATGTTTGCTGGAAAGTGCAGTTTAAGTACAGGGTGCATGTGCAGTACAGGGAGCATGACTTGAGCAGCTACCAGTCTGGATCACTACACTGGAAATGTGCTGAAGGGCACTCCGCTCTTGAAAAATCAGAATATCTTAGCACTCAGCATATGCCCTAACGACTCTTGTATTGGCCACAGGAATGGAGGGTAGGGGACTCCCAGCAGTGGCATAACACAGAATGATGAGGCCTCCTTGCGGTACCTGTGGGGCCCATTAGTCTCCAATATCTCACAGATATTAATTAGCTTTGAGGTGAATGCCATCCTCCCCCAGGAAGGGTTTTGGTCCCTCTCCTTTGTGCCAAAGGGGCCTGTGTTATGCCTCTAATACATAGGCGAAGGAACCAGTGACCTCTTTCCATCCCTTTGCTAGGGTTTGTTATGCCAGTGGGAGGCCGCAGAATCAGCAAATTAAAGCAAAAATGTTGCAAGTATTTTCCAGCGTTGTGGAAAAACGGCTACACGATCTGTTGATTTTTAAGGTCAAGTGACTGTAGTTGTCCTTTTAGCATGTTAACCTCTCTGAGGGTGCGGTATGAAAGTGTCTCAGTAATGCGCTTCTGCCACCTTAATTTCTGTCTCCGATTTATTAATATAATGTTAGCTCATTCTTTAAAGGTGAGAGACATTGCTTATGCTTACACCCTCACAATTGCCTTAAATGCAACCATTAAACTAGCCAAAGGGATGTTGTCCGTATCATAAGTTTTTAAATATTAATTGAAGTGGGTGCATAATTCCTTCTGTAAACTGGATGCCTTCAAAGGGACCATCCATCTCTCACTCTGTCTCGGCAATTCCCCTCAGCAATGTCTATGTGAAGTGGGGCAATCACCCCTATTTTAGAATGTGCTATCAAAGCTGTAACAATAATATAATAATTCCTAGACTATGTCCTGCTGACCTATGAAAAGAAGGTGAAATCCTGCAAAGCCCCAATTCTTATTTTTTGTTTTTGAATGCCTTGCAGAAACTCCTCTTATGTGAGTCCGTCCCTGATCAATCAAGTCTGGAGTTCCATACTGTGTTAATCTCCCAGCAGTAAAATGTCTCCCTCTGCTAAGTCAGCCATGGTATCCACCACCTGGCAAAGAAATTTATCTTGGCCTGTGTTTGGGGAATATACAGTAACTATTGTAGTTTTTCTCTCTTATAGTGATCCCCTCACTATCAAATATCTCACCTCCTTATCCCACTTAATCTCTTTTGCAAAGAAGGCAAGATGTTTATGTAGAAATAGTGCCACCACATTGTGTTGTGAGGAACTCACGGCATAACATGCGTGAGGGTAGTGTTTCTGTCGAGTCTGGGCTCATCTGATTTCCTTAAATGAGCTTCTTGAGGTGCATTTATATGATACTTTCAACCACTCATGTAGTTCCAGGTTTTTGTGCACTTACTAAGGAAATTTAATCCCTTGATGTTAAAAGTTAGTGCCTTCACCATTCAGACGCCATTCAGTGATGTGTAAACAAGTTAGGTAGCAATTTAGATAAATAAACATGGGTATGTTCTTAATCATTTAACCATACTGTAAACCCATCATAGCATCTGGAAGTACATTTGACATCTCACATCTTGTGATGTCATCATCGGATGTCGAGTTTAGGCTGCTCCTTTGGTGCCCCTGGTGTGTTTCGCTCCTCTCTGTCACGGAGGACATGGTGTGCCACTTGGAGATCAATAAAAGTTATCTGATTGCTCTCGAGGTCAGTGGTCTCCCTGGGTCGGATTCTTCCTCTGTAAGCTAGATTTGAAGTAGTTTGGCCACTGCCTGTTTATTTGATAGATAATGGGATTTGCTGTCCTCTTCAAAAGCTATGTCAAAGGAAAAAAGCCCTTTGTAACACATTTTGTTGTCTTTAAGGTAGTTTTTGAAAGGGCGGAATTGCTGGCTTCTAGCAAATGAGCCAGGGGTAATACCCTAGAGCAGAGTACAGTCATAGTCGTTAAATTCTACTTGATCTCACTTACAGTGTGTGGTCACCATGTTGAGTGCTTCGAGGTCCATGTGACTGCATGAAATGCTTCCTAATCTTCAGGAAGCAGAGGTCTGTGGATCTTTATTTTGAACACAGGGAATTGGAAAGGCCTGTTCCCGCATTACCATGGCCAGTTGGAGCCATGCAGTGATTCCTTGTGGGAAATCGCCTCAGAGTGGGCTCAAGACAATTCCATCTTGCTTAATGACAAGACTCTGTCTCCTTTGTATTGGTTTTAACCCCTTCGCTGCCAGGCCTTTTGCCCCTCAGGTGCCAGGCCTTTTTTGGACTATTTGGGGTAGTTCGCACGTAGGCCCTCAGAACTTTTTGTCCACATAAGCTACCCACACCAAATTTGTGTCCTTTTTTTCCAACATCCTAGGGATTCTTGAAGTACCCAGAGTTTGTGGGTTCCCCTGGAGGAGACCAAGAAATTAGCCAAAATACCGCAAAAAGTTTGTTTTTAAAAAATAAAATGGGGAAAAAAGGGCTGCAGAAGAAGGCTTGTGTTTTTTCCCTAAAAATTGCATCAACAAAGTGTTTGCGGTGCTAAAATCACCATCTTCCCAGCTTTCAGAAACAGTCAGACCCGAATCAGAAAAACACATTTTTCAACACAATTTTGGAATTTTACTGGGACATACCCCATTTTTACTATTTTTTGTGCTTTTAGCCTCCTTCCAGTAAGTGACAGAAATTGGTGTGAAACCTATGCTGGATCATGGAAAGCTAAACACTTCAGAAAAGTAGACAAAATTCTGAATTCACCAAGGGGTCATTTGTGTAGATCCTACAAGGTTTTCCTACAGAAAATAAGAGCTGAAATAAAACTAAATGGAAATTGAGGTAAAAAAAAAAACAGCTATTTTTCTCTATGTTTTACTCTGTAATTTGTTCCTGCGATGTCATGTCAGATTTTTAAAAGCACTATACCGATACGTCTGCTGCACTCTTCTGGTTGCGGGGATATATGTGGCTTGTAGGTTCATCAAGAACCCTAGGTACCCAGAGCCAATAAATGAGCTGCCCCTTGCAATGATTTTCATTGTGTACCGGGTATACAGCAATTAATTTGCTGAAATATAAAGAGTGAAAAATAGGTATCAAGGAAACCTTTGTATTTCCTAAATGGGCACAGGATAAGGTGTTGAGAAGCAGTTGTTATTTGCACATTTCTGAATTCCAGGCTCCCCATATTAGCAAGTAAATTACAGTGCATTTTTCAAATAGACGTCTTTTTTACACACTGTCTTACATTTGGAAGGACATTTTTTTGAGAAAGACAAGGGGCAATAAGACTTGTTCTTCTATTCTGTGTTCCTCCAAGTCTCCCGATTAAAAATGGTACCTCACTTGTGTGGGTAGGCCTATTGCCTGCGACAGGAAATGCAACATGGACACATCACATTTTTACATTGAAATCTGACATGTTTTTTTAAAAGTGCCTAGCTGTGGATTTTGGCCTCTAACTCAGCCGGCACATAGGAAAACCTACCAAACCTGTGCATTTTTCAAAACTAGTCACCTAGAGGAGTCCAGGCAGGGGTGACTTGTGGGGCTCTCACCAGGTTCTGTTACCCAGAATCCTTTGCAACCCTCAAAATTTGGCAAAAAAAACCCCACTTTTTCCTCACATTTCGGTGACAGAAAGTTCTGGAATCTGAGAGGAGCCACAAATTTCCCTCCATTCAGTGTTCCCCTAAGTCTCCCAATAAAAATGGTACCTCACTTGTGTGGGTAGGCCTAGTGCCCGCAAAAGGAAATGCCTCAAAACACTATGTGGACACATCAAAATTATCAAATACAAAAAACCTGTTTTTGTTGGGGAGGGGGGACACCTGTGTTTTTGGTCCTGGGCTCAGCAGCCATATAGGTAAACCTTGCAAACCCAAACTTTTCTGAAAACGAGACACCCTGGGGAGTCCAGGGAGGTGTGACTTGTGTGGATCCCCCTGTGTTTTCTTGCCCATAATCCTCAGCAAACCTCAAATGTAGCTAAAAAAAATCACATTTTTCCCACATTTCTGTGCGGGATCACCACACCGGGCCAAATTTCCTACCACCCAACGTTTTCCTCAGTCTCCCGGTAAAAATGATAACCTCACTTGTGTAGGTGGGCCCAGTGCCTGTGGCAGGGAAGAGCCAAAAACATGTCGAAATTGAGGGGGAACCAAAGCGGGTCCAAAAGGGCGGTTTGGAAAAAAAACCCAATTTTTCGGCTGACAAGTAGGGCAGAATTTTTATCGGTATAGATTCGACAATGCTGTGTGGAAGAAATTGTTTGGATTCCAGCAGGTTCCGGAAAGTTCCATCAAAAAAATGTGGGAAAAATGAGTGATTTCCAGCAAAGTTGGAGGTTTGCAGGGCATTGTGGATTAGAAAATGGTGCGGGGTGCATGTGAAGCACAGGACCCTGGACTCAGTTTAGTTTTCAGATGTGTCTAGGTCTTGTGGATTTTTCTAGATGGCAACGTCCCAAAGTCCAAAAAGTGCAGCCCTCACCATTCCAAGTGGGATGATTTTGAGAGTTAGACAAGCTCTCATGGCCCAAATGTAAACCCAAAACAACGAAATGTCCTCTTGCTTGCCGTGGGATAAGATGTTTTAGCTTGTGGGGGAGTGCTGAAAGACTGTTACCCCCTTCAGGTGGGTGGGGGCATTACCATGCCCATACTGTTTGGTAGCCATCACCCCACTATCTTTTATTTTATTTTAATTCTCTGGCATCTAGTAGGCTTTCTGCCCCACCACCCGGGGGAGTGGATCGGGGGTAATTTCCTCATCTGCCCACCGGTGGTCAGAACAACTTTGTCCCCATTTATTTGGGGTGGGGGTATGGCCATACCCCCACCCTCTTTTTTTGAAAAAAAAAATCTTCCCTGGTCTCTGGTGGACTTTCAGCCTTCCAAAAATAGGCGGCTCTGCACCCAAGGGCATTTTGCATTTCTCTTCGATCCGCACGCGCTGACCTCATCAGAGGTCGCTGGGTGGGTTGGGGGATGGGGGTGTAAGGGGAAGCGATTCCCCTTCCATCCCTGCTCAGGGGAAGGGGGTGCTTGGGCATCAGGGGGAGAGCTAGCTGCCCCCCCGAGGGCCCATACCTGGACGTAACGGTTAAGTCCTTGGCACCCGAGCGGTGAAACGAGGAAGTAACTGTTACGTGGCGGGCACCCGTGGGGTCAAAGCTTTTTTTATGATGTATGTAGTCTCAATGCAGGCTTAAAATGACAGGATACTGCATCATATGAGTGTGTCTGAAGACCATTGAGAATAAAAGAGAGAGAGGTTCCTGAGGGGCCCTAAGTAGTAGCACTATGTGGTATCCCAAAGGCTATGGAAATACTTTCGTGAGGGTAGCCTGACAGTATATCCAGAGAGGTCTGTGAGTGCTCAAGAAAGTGTCTCCTCAGAGGCTGCATGGAAGGTATCAGGCTTTTTCCCAGCTCCCTGAGCCATATATCGCTGTTACAAAGCTGAGAATTTGTGTAATTTGCAGACCTAGATTTTGTATTTAATTGAAGTGAGTAGCCCTTCTCAAGGAAGTGCAGTACACAACATAAGCATTACAAACAAACATTTGCAGTTGAGTTAATTATATAAGAGTAGGCAATGACAAATTAATATTTGCGTTTTGGGATGTCAAACAGTAGAATTATAAATCAATACTATACCAACAAAATACAGATACATAGACTACATACTAGCAATCTGAGTACGGAGTGTGCATGATAGCAAGAGTAGATTTGTTGTATTCTTGGACCTGGACCTGGAGATATATTATCAGGCCTGCTTGAATGTTATGAGAGTTAGGGTGCATATGAGTTGATTTGGAAGTGGATTACAGAAGAGATGGCCAATAATTTTGAAGGATCTGAGCATGGACGAAAGGCATAGGGTTCAGATGCTGTTAGGAGATGCAGATTGCCCAGTTTTAGAGAGAGGGTTAGGGTGTGGATTAAGAACAAGTCCAAATAGATAGGTGGTATGATGCAGTACAGCCATGGCTTTAGTTAATTGAGAGATAATTTTGAATGAGGTCTTGTTTTTAAAGGTTATCCACTTTCCTTTGCACCACTGACATGAGATTAAGGCCATCATTATGACATTGGCGGTAAATGCCGCCTACCGCCAAGCTGACGCCCGCCAAAATACTGCCGTGGTGGCGAATATCCGTTCGCCATATTATGACACACACCAATCTGATAAACTACAGCCACATACACAAATCCGCCAGACCAAAGGACATTGATAAAGTGGCGGTCCCAAAACCCATACCGTTATGCCAACAAAACACCCACCACATTATAACCCAAGAATCACCATGGCGGATAGTTAGTGCTGGCAAACCATTGGCAGTACATACCGCCGTGCTCAGAATGGACACTCACGTACAAAACACCACCACATTGGCCAATACTAAAAACACACACCTGACACCCATACACACACCACACCCACACTCCCACACCACTATAAAACACACACTCACATTACCCACAACCCTTTACGAATACATAATATTGCCACCTGACTGACACCAAGACCACTTAACTAGACACACACCACTTACACCCATACATCTTACACACCCACCACATTACTTAACACACTCTCACCAACACACATACCACACAACACCCATGGCACCACAAAGGCACCCCCGTTTCACTGATGAGAAGTTAAGGGTCATGGTGGAAGAAATAGTCAGGGTAGAGCCACAGCTGTTTGTAGCACAGGTACAGCAGATATCCATTACAAGGAAGATGGAGCTATGGCAGAGAATCGTGGATAGGGTGAACGCTGTGGGACAGCACCCAAGAACAGGGGACGACATCAGGAAGAGGTGGAACGACTTATGGGGGAAGGTACGTTCTGTTGCAGCAAGGCACCAGCTTGCCAAACAGAGGACTGGCGGTGGACCCCACCTCCTCTCCCACAGCTCACAACATGGGAGGAGCAAGTACTGGAAATACTGCTCCCTGAGGGACTCGCTGGAGTAGCCTCCATCATACCTACATGCCATCTTACACCCTCACCACTCCACTCCATCCCACACATTGCACCTATACATATGACTAACCACAATGCCAATCCCTGCATGCTATACCAATTCATGGACACCCCTTCCAGCCCTGCATGGACACCCATCACTAAAGCATGCACAGCATAGGGAAACTAACATTCCCACAATACATCACCATACACAAGCAAAAGGTGGCAGGGCAACACCCATGAAAGAGGGGAAGCCAGAGATGTACAAATGTCATACACATGAAGCATAATACATCACTTACAGCCCCACAGGTACCCGAGCCAATTCCAGTGGAGAGGAGGTGCTGCGACTATCCAGCCCCCCAACAGAAGATGCCCCCCAGTGATGACTAATTCTGGACTTCTGGATCTGGATGACCTACCTGGCCCATCAGGGACCACTGGACAGCCGGTCACCCAAGCCCACTCACATTCCACCACAGAGCCCACCCATCAGGATCCAACAACACAGCACCCACCCAGTATACCCACACCTCTGTCCCCAGGACACGTCAGTCAGCAGTGTGCCCACCTGTACAAGAACCCCAGGCCACAATTGCCCCCAAGATAATCAGGGACCTGGGGTCAGTGGCATTGGGCACACTGTTCAGGAGACAGAGGCACAGGCAAACAGGGACACTGGGAGGACTGCTGTGCGCCAGGGGGAGGACAGGACCAGGGAACCAACTCTCCAGGAGGAACTCTCCAAGATCCTGGGAGCTTACCAACATTCCCAGGACACGATGGGCCAAATCCTTGACAACGTGCAGGAGAACAGGCGGCTGCAGGAGGGACAGTATCAGGGGATCAGGGATAAATTACAGGCCATTAATACCACCCTGATCTCCATAGCAAGGGTGCTGGCAGACATGGCCAACATCATGAGGAAGGCAACAGCACACCAGTGGGCCGCTACCACTAGCCAGTCCATTGACCAACCCTCCACTTTTGCTGCCTCTAGTGGGCAGGAGGCCCCGCCACAGGACTCACAGGCCACCAGCATCCCTTCCCCTGCAGAAGGTGAACCACCCTGCAAACATTCCCTGTGACCCCGACAGAAGCCAGAGACACCTGCCAAGACCACAGCCAGGAAATTAGACTCTCCTGATTGTCCCCCTTGTGTCCCTCTCAGTCACCTTGTCCACCTTGAGCTGCCATTGCTTCCCTTCCTATGGCCACTTGGACACTGCACCTGTGCTACAAACAGACTGGAACAATACCCTGGACTTTCCTCCATCATCACCTCATTCCATTGCACTTTTTGATCAATTTGTCAGCACTAAAATAAACACCCTTGAACACAGCTCGAATACTTGTTTGTCATGTGTTGAAAAAGTGCATTTATGTAAACTGTTACATCCATTGCAAATAAACTGTACATTGGGAGACCATAGAAATAATAACGTGTAGCTGGCTGTAGTCAGCACATCAGTACACAGTTGTCGTAGCACCAACATCTGTAAAATGATAAACCAAAGGTGACAGTAAGTAGAGGTAAAAGGTAGTTAATGCCATCATGCCACGGCCACACAGAATACACCAATAGTTTTAGAAATGTGAAGTTGCACTGTCTCACCTGTGTGTCATTGGAAGTATTGACCGATAACTTATGTTCGGTTGTCCTCATCCTCATCTTCAGCCTCTTCATCCTCACTGTCACCAGGGTCTACTGCAGCCACAGGGGCATCTCCTGTCTCCTCCTCCTGCAGAAAAGGTACATGGCACCTACGGGCCAGGTTGTGCAACATGCAGCATGCCACGACTATCTGGCAGGCCTTCCCGGGTGAGTAGCACAGGGATCCACCTGTCAGATGGAGGCACCTGAACCTGGCCTTCAGGAGGCCGAATGTTCTTTCAATGATCCGTCTGGTTCGCCCATGTGCCTCATTATAACATTCTTCAGCCCTTTTCCTGGCATTCCTCACAGGGTTCAGCAGCCACAATAGGTTTGGGTTGCCAGAGTCACCTGCAGGTATTGAGGGACAACATTCAGCCACACACTATCCTATGAGGTTAACACCAGAGGCATACACTAACATACACTGGGTGGGGACCAAGGCTCACATATTAGCCACACCCTGTGCCTCTGTAGTTGGGCCATCATATTTGGGATGCTGCTATTCCTCATGAGAAAGGCATCATGCACCGACCCAGGATACTTAGAATTGATGTGGGAGATGTACTGGTCCGCCAGGCACACTGTTTGCACATTCACCATTCATGGAGTGGAAACTCTTACACTTCCTGTACACCTGTCCATTCTGGCGGGGGGAACAGATGCAACATGTGTCCCATCAATCGCCCCAATAATATTGGGGATATGTCCCATTCATACAATCCGGCCTTCATAGTGGCCAAATCTTCCACCTGGGGGAAAGCAATGTAGCTGCACATGTGTTTTACCAGGGCAGACAAGACTCTTGCCAGCACGATTGAGAACACTGGCTGTGACATTCCTGCTGTCAAGCCCACTGTCACTTTGAAGGAACCTGTCGCCAAGAAATGGAGCACTGATAGCACTTGCACAAGAGGGGGATCTCAGTCGGATGACGGATAGATGAGATCAGGTCTGTCTCCAGCTTGGCACACAGCTCTGTGATTGTGGCCCAGTCAAGTCTATAGGTGAGTATATTGTGCCTGTCCTCCATTGTAGCCAAGTCCACCAGCGGTCTGTACACGGAGGGTATGTCTCCACCTCCTATTCATCCGCAGCAGTTGGTAACTGGGGACACAAGAGTGAGTAGGCTGTTACATTTTGAACAACAAAACCACAACAGCAGTCCACATGGTGCACTTATGTATTGGTACAGTGTTAACAGCGAAGTATGTACCAATCCAATCTGTGACACAGCAATTGTCGATATGCCTTCCCCCCCACCCCTGAAATGGCAACCACCTGTCCTGTATGTAGGGACAGGTGGAAGTGACATAACTCCGCCGACGTTGGGTTTCGCGGCGGAAGACGGTCTTGCACCGCCACGCAATTCCTCATTGGCTAATATGGGGCTCTATGGAGTACAGTAGCCAATGGGGATCTACGCTGGCGGTGACAGTGTACACTGCCACGGACGTGACTGCCATTTTCTATCTCAATCCTCACTTGTTTCCTGACCTTCAACAGGAGAAGATCTACACTGCGTGTGGTGCTGTGACCTGTGTCTGGAACCTACCATGGCCTGTGTGACCTGGGAAAGGGCCCTGGCCTTCACTTTGGAGGAGTTGGAGCGACTGGTGGATGGGGTCCTACCCCAGTACGGACAGCTGTATGGGCCTCCAGACCAACAGAGTAGTACACTTTGGCCACAATGCATGTGGCAAGGATGCATGGTGATGTGTGTGAAAGCATTGTGTAAGGGTGGGTGGGGGGGGTTGTCTGTTGGCAATGTACATGTTGTGCGCTGGCCTATGTGTGTGCCAATGGTGATGAAAAAACGGGCATGGTTGGCCATTTGTGTGACAGGCTGGACTGTTTGTTTAATGGTGTTCTCCTGTCTGCATTGCCTCTGCAGGTCCCCGCCCATCAAAAGAAGGGATTATGGCGTGCCATCGCAAAGGACGTGCGGACCCTGGGGGTCTATGGCAGGCGGAGCACCCATTGTCAAAAAGTGGGAGGACCTGAGATGCTGGGCATGGAAGACCGCAGAGTCCTAGCTGGGGATGGCCTCCTAACGAGGAAGGGGTGCCTGTTGGACCCGAACCCCCCTAATGGCCTGCATACTGGAGGTGGCCTACCCTGAGCTGGATGGGCGCTTGAGGGCATCACAGCAGCCACAAGGGGGTGAGTACAATGGGTATCAGTATATATTTTGGCTGGTGGGGTGGTATCCGGGTGTTGGATGTGTGTTAGTGGCTGCCCCTAAGGCCAGGCCAGACATTGGAACATGGGTCATCTGAAGGATAATTGGCGTATGGGAAATACAGGTGACCTAGCTTGTTAGCAGACCATGTCAGCCAGGGCATCGTTGGTCCCAGTAGTGCTGCAGTTTGCGGGGTGTGGTCCTCATCTTGCCTTATTGACTAGCCATATCCCTGGTAGTGCAATCCATAGTGCTTAAGCCTGTTCCCTATGTGTGGCGGTGATGTGTATGCCAACTGTGGTGTTGGTGCAGTCATTGACCCAGTGTATCCTTTGTCTCTCTCCCCCCTTTCTTGTTTTGTCATCCTGTCCTTGTATGCAATAGCATCATCTGGCGGAGGAGCAGGGGCACCGGCGACAGAGGGAGCTGCATTCCACTTGACCAAGGAGGCAGACTCTACCGATGGAACCAGTGGGATTGAGGGCAAGGGGAGCACCATGGCGGAGACTGGAGGAGACAACACAGACTCAGATACCTCCTCCGATGGGATCTCCCTGGTGGTGGTGGACACTCCTGTGACCACCATAGCTGCAGTTACAGCCGCCACCCCCGTACCAGCACCGCCCTCCCAGCAGCCCCTCAGCGAGTTTCCAGTGCCCGCTCACCCAGGGGGGTGGGCATCTCCTTCGCCCCAGGCACCTCATGCCCTGCCCTAGTGAGCCCTGTTGCCCTGAGTGAGGAGGCTATTGACCTCCTGAGATCCATCTCTGTAGGGCAGTCAACCATTTTGAATGCCAACTAGGGGCTGGCATCCCAGATGCAGCAACTCAAAGCATTCCTGGAGGGCATTCACAGTGGATTGGCAGCCCAACAGAGATCGATTCAGGCACTGGCCTCCTCTCTAATGGCAGCCATTGTCCCTGTTTCGACCGTCCCCCCTACAACTACCACTTCCCAGTCCCATTCTCCTCAACCCCAACCCCTCCCAGGCACACATACAGACGAGCATGCACACAAGATAACACCCAAGAGTGGCACAGGCAAACACAGGCACCACACTTCATCCCACTAGCACTCACGCAAACACCGTACAGTTGCAGATACAACAACATCCACTGCCTCCACTGTCTCCCACTCCTCCTCCACCACCTCCTCCCAGCAATGTCCACACTCACACCTGCATGCATTACATCAACATCCACTACCAGCATCACCACACCAAGCAGAACACACACCTCACTGGCAGATACCTCCACAACAGCCATGCATGTGTCCGCTCTGTCCTCTTCCACCCTGTCTGTCCCCCCCCTCCTAAAGGACACAAAAGCAAGCACTCACACACCCAACAGCCACCCCCCTCATATCAGCATACAGCCCATGCACCTGCACCCAAGTCCACTTCCTCAACCTCCACTCCCATTACTCTTCCCTTCTCCCACCCCAACGTCCCTAAAAAGCTTTTCCTTTCCCAACTTGACCTCTTCCCTCCACCCCCCCATCCTGTCTGTATGAGCAGGGTACCAAGGACACAGCCCAGCACCTCAGCCAAACAGTCCAGGGGGACAAGGGTAGCATCACCTGCTCGTGTTGGTAAGGATACCACACCTCCATCGAAGAAGGGGAAGGAGCCTGCACCACCAGGCACGAAGGGGAAGGAGCCTGCACCACCAGGCACAAAGGGGAAGAGCCCATCCACCCCTGCCAGGAAGGGTAAGGGATCCACGCCCCATGTACTGGAGGAGACGAAGCCCTCTACTCTAGCGGAGGTTGTCAGGGTGACACCTCCACCATCACCAGCTATCACGGGCCCCCACCGCCAGCTGATTAAGTGCAGCCATCAGAAAGTGCAGAGGCTGCCAAGGAGCCTCCTCCATCCCCCACCACACAGCAGCCATCAGAAAGTGTAGAGACTGCCTAGGAGGCTCCTCTATCCCCCACCACACTGCAGCCATCAGAAAGTGCAGAGGCTGCCCAGGAGGCTCCTCCACCCCCCACCACACTGCAGACATCAGAAGGTGCAGAGGACGCCCAGGAGGCTCCTCCATCCACCACCACACTGCAGCCATCAGAAAGTGAAGAGGCTGCCCATGGGGCTCCTCCATCCACCACCACACTGCAGCATCACCGCCAGCGGACACCATGTAGGCCACAGTCCAGAGGTTGTTGTGCGGGTTGCTCCCTCCAAATCCAGTGGAATGGTCACCCACTCCTGAGACTATGGCCTTGCACTCCCCAGGACAGAGCGATGGACAAGTTACGCCCTCTAGAACCAGTGGGAAAGTCACCCACTCCAGAGACTGTGGCCTTGCACTCCCCTGCAGAGAGAAATGGGTATGGAGCCCCCTACAGAACCAGTGGGCAAGTCACCCACTCCAGAGACTGTAGCCTTGCAATCCCTAGCAGAGAGAAATGGGCATGAAGCCCCCTCCAGAACCAGTGGGGAAGTCACCCACTCCAGAGACTGTGGACTTGCACTCCCCAGGACAGAGAAATTGGCATGGCGTCCCCTTCAGAACCTGTGGGAAAGTCACCCACTCCAGAGACTGTGGCCTTGCACTCCCCAGGACAGAGAAAAGGGCATGGAGTCCCCTCCAGAACCAGTGGGGAATTCACCCACTCCAGAGACTGTGGCCTTGCACTCCCCAGGACAGAGAAATGGCCATGGAGCCCCCACCTGAACCAGTGGGCTTGTTCCGCATCCCTCTCCAAGGTGCCTGCGTATTTGCAAACTGATGCCCCTGCAGTGTACTATCCGAATTTGGTCAGGATTCGAGTTGGGCCTTAGACTGTGCCCTGTGGCCATGTGGGCCCCTTGAACATTGGACTGGGCAGCGTCCCTTTGTGTACATGTGTACATATCTGTTTCATTGACAAATCTAATTAGTAATTTTGATTTTGATCTGATTACAATCACTTTCGTCCATTCCTGTTGTCCTTGCATTATTCTGCCATTTTTTTAGGACAAATAGTGTTTCGTGTGCAGCTGGACATGTGTGTGGTGTGTGTGTCGTGCATGTGTGTGTCATTCTTGTTTTCCTCCCACCCTCCCTTCTGTGCTAGGCAGTTGTACTCACTGTCGTCGTCTTCGTCGGCGTTGGTGTTCCAGGTGGAGCATTACATAGAAGACCATCGGGAAAACTTGCAGTTCGGGTTCCATGGTGGCGTTGTTCTTCCCTGTATCTCCAATGGTAAGTCCTTTCTCTTCAGTGATGCATTTCCACCAGGCTTTTAATGGCGTCGGTTCCGTCTCTGAAAAGGTGGCAGAGTGATGTGTCTTAATATGGTGGGCGGTACTTTGTCTTCCGCCTGGCTGGTGAGTGTTGTTGCCACCCTGGCGGTTGGTGTGGTACATTGGCTGTCTTTGGGAGTTATCACCGCCAGGGTCATAATGAAGGCCTAAGTGTCTGTGCAGTTTATTAATTTAATTATTTGAGAAAGAGTGCTACTACCAGCAACTGGATTCATTGTATTGACTGGAAAAATAATGTAAATGGAAATATGAGAAAACTGATGATTTGGAGCATCATACCTACAGGGAGTGCAGAATTATTAGGCAAATGAGTATTTTGACCACATCATCCTCTTTATGCATGTTGTCTTACTCCAAGCTGTATAGGCTCGAAAGCCTACTACCAATTAAGCATATTAGGTGATGTGCATCTCTGTAATGAGAAGGGGTGTGGTCTAATGACATCAACACCCTATATCAGGTGTGCATAATTATTAGGCAACTTCCTTTCCTTTGGCAAAATGGGTCAAAAGAAGGACTTGACAGGCTCAGAAAAGTCAAAAATAGTGAGATATCTTGCAGAGGGATGCAGCACTCTTAAAATTGCAAAGCTTCTGAAGCGTGATCGTCGAACAATCAAGCGTTTCATTCAAAATAGTCAACAGGGTCGCAAGAAGCGTGTGGAAAAACCAAGGTGCAAAATAACTGCCCATGAACTGAGAAACGTCAAGCGTGCAGCTGCCACGATGCCACTTGCCACCAGTTTGGCCATATTTCAGAGCTGCAACATCACTGGAGTGCCCAAAAGCACAAGGTGTGCAATACTCAGAGACATGGCCAAGGTAAGAAAGGCTGAAAGACGACCACCACTGAACAAGACACACAAGCTGAAACGTCAAGACTGGGCCAAGAAATATCTCAAGACTGATTTTTCTAAGGTTTTATGGACTGATGAAATGAGAGTGAGTCTTGATGGGCCAGATGGATGGGCCCGTGGCTGGATTGGTAAAGGGCAGAGAGCTCCAGTCCGACTCAGACGCCAGCAAGGTGGAGGTGGAGTACTGGTTTGGGCTGGTATCATCAAAGATGAGCTTGTGGGGCTTTTTCGGGTTGAGGATGGAGTCAAGCTCAACTCCCAGTCCTACTGCCAGTTCCTGGAAGACACCTTCTTCAAGCAGTGGTACAGGAAGAAGTCTGCATCCTTCAAGAAAAACATGATTTTCATGCAGGACAATGCTCCATCACACGCGTCCAAGTACTCCACAGCGTGGCTGGCAAGAAAGGGTATAAAAGAAGGAAATCTAATGACATGGCCTCCTTGTTCACCTGATCTGAACCCCATTGAGAACATGTGGTCCATCATCAAATGTGAGATTTACAAGGAGGGAAAACAGTACACCTCTCTGAACAGTGTCTGGGAGGCTGTGGTTGCTGCTGCACGCAATGTTGATGGTGAACAGATCAAAACACTGACAGAATCCATGGATGGCAGGCTTTTGAGTGTCCTTGCAAAGAAAGGTGGCTATATTGGTCACTGATTTGTTTTTGTTTTGTTTTTGAATGTCAGAAATGTATATTTGTGAATGTTGAGATGTTATATTGGTTTCACTGGTAATAATAAATAATTGAAATGGGTATATATTTGTTTTTTGTTAAGTTGCCTAATAATTATGCACAGTAATAGTCACCTGCACACACAGATATCCCCCTAACATAGCTAAAACTAAAAACAAACTAAAAACTACTTCCAAAAATATTCAGCTTTGATATTAATGAGTTTTTTGGGTTCATTGAGAACATGGTTGTTGTTCAATAATAAAATTAATCCTCAAAAATACAACTTGCCTAATAATTCTACACTCCCTGTATATATTCAGAGCTTCACAAGTAAGCTGTTAGAGTAGACTAGCTTACTCAAGACCATAGTCATGTCTGGCATTTCAGTTATGTGGTTAAGAGTTACTGCTTTAACTGGTTTCATATCAGTAACAGTCTGTATTAATCTCCATCTAAAATACTGACATTCTGATTCATTGTAAAAAACCACAATGCTTGGGGGGGTGGAGCTTGCCCGGCCGCAAGATGGCCGCGTAACACACGAGCTCCGCCGGCCACTTTTCAATCTGATCAGAATCCTCGGATCCTACCTGACACTGTCCCCCTAAAACGGTGACCACGGCCTTGGTGCACCCGGTGTGCGGCTACGATTTGGCTGGGAGCCTCTGGACGAGGAGCCTGCAGGGGGTGGCTGGGCCTGCAGCGTGCAGCGGCCCGGGAGACGCTAGCGGCTGTGGGGGCGGTCCGGCGCATTGGGACGGTGAGTCCGGCCGCCCGACCGCTGCATTTGGAGGAGGGCCCCTGACGGGGACCTTGAAGACATGAGGGGTGCCTGGGGGGGGGGCAGCGCTGCAGCCCGGGCGTGCCCTACCGGAGGGGTGATCTGGCGGCAGTGGCGACGGCTGGCGACGCTCCGGCCAGGGGCACCCGACGCGGAGCGGAGACTGAACCTGCGTGGCCAATGGTGCCAATGTGAGGGGTGATCCTGGTGGAGGCCCGGGACGAGTCAATGGGACGTGATTAACCACTGTACACCAGCCCTTGTGAGTGTGTGGACGACACGTGGGAGCGCAGTGGGCCGCGGAGTGCGGGCCTTGGTAGGTGCTGAGGAGGATATGAGATCTTCGGCGCTACAAAGACAAATTCACACGATAGGATATTGATATCACTTGCGAACTGAGGTGTAACATCGCGATCGGAGGAGCCCGGGGCGCCGCGGGGAGAGACTGGGGCCTCGCACCATGGGCAAGTCAGATAAGACCCAAGCTAGATTGACCTTTGAGAGGCGCAAAACAACTAACTCAGCAACAGAGGTTGCTGAGGGAGTCCCGGCGCGAGGATCCGGGTACAGCCCTGGGAGAGGACCAATATTTACAGCAAATTTTGGGAGCTATGCAGCATAGCCTCACCCAAATAGACGGAAAGCTGGACTCACTCTCCTACCGCATGGATAAAATGTAGGAGCACCTAGACAAGCATGCGGAGCGCCTGGATCAGGTGGAGAGTAGGACATCTGAAGTGGAAGATGGTCACACAGAATTGGCTGCTGGTCAGGGTCAGCTCCGCAAAGAACTTAACACCCTCCAATTGAAAGTGGACGACTTAGAAGCGCGCTCCCGGAGGAACAATTTGCGCATAGTGGTAATTGCGGAGACTACGGCGATTGGAAATATGGAAACCTTTATTGAACAGTTACTGGTGCAACTGCTGAGGCGCCCAGCTTTCTCCGAGTTATTTGTTGTGGAACGAGCACATCGATCCTTGGGGGCGCGCCTGCCCCGGGGTCCCCCCCCACCCCATCATAGCGAAGCTCTTGAACTTTCGAGATCGGGACTCTGCCCTGCGGCGTGCCAGGGAGCTGGGCACTTTGAACTATGAGGGTATGGCAGTGTCGCTCTACCCGGACTTCACTTTGCAAGTGCAGGAGGCACGCAAACAGTTTGTTGCGGGAAAAAACAACTTCGCAATCTGCAGCTCGAATATAGAATGCTGTACCCGGCGAAACTGAGAGTGGATGTGGAAGGCAGCACGATTTTCTTTACAGACCGGAAGAAGCTGGACCAGTTTGTGAAAAGTAGACTAGCAGAGGGGAAAGGTGGTGCCACTGGTGCCACAGACCCCTAGATATTTGCAGAAGTGCATAAAGCAGGGGGACAGCAGCTCAATGTCAATGCCTCTACTGTTGGTAATTAGTATACAAGCTTTATCGTTAATTTTGTCTTGTATTCTGGAATCTGGTTTAGACATGCTGTGTGCTGTATTGGTAGGGCGAGCCATAGGTGATCCGTGTCTCCCTCCTTCCAGATTTTCTAGCATCCTGTTTCTTTTAACCGCACACCCTATGCCAGGTCTATTGGGTATGATCGGATTGATGTGCAGGTGGCCGGCACCATAGCGGTCTGTTGTATTGCTGGGCAACATCTGCCCTCATGTGTGTGCCACCTGTAGTTCTACTGGGGATTGTTTTAGTGGTGGAGGGGGAGGGTTCCAGGGTGTAGTGTCAGATGGGCAGGTTGGGTTATTGCCTAATGTGGGTGGGGGGAGGGTGTTTGGGGTGTTGAAGAGTTGACGTTGTGTTTAATGTACATGATTTACTATGCTAGTTTTCAGACACATGATAGTGGGGAGACAGATATTGCTATACACTTACATCCTCCCTTAGTACTCCTCCCCAGCTGAGTACGAGTATGCACAAGAATACTAGACAGATTTGCCTGGACTTATTACCTGGAATGTCCGCGGTCTTAACGACGCCTGCAAAATTCGTAAGATAGTGGCCTACTTACACAACCATAAGGTAGACATTGCTGTCTTACAAGAGACACACTTGGCGCCGGGGGGCCCAGTGCTTACTCAGAAGATGATGCAGGGACAGATTATAGAGGCAAGGTTCACCTCTCGCTCCCGTGGGGTGATGATTTGGGTTTCGAAATGCTCAGGTATTAGCCTGCGGAGGGTGGAGGCAGACCCAGGGGGACGGTATGTAGTGGCACATTGCTCTGGCAGTACGTTGTCCTTTGTATTAGTCGGAGTATATGGCCCGAATTATGATGACCCCCAGTTTTACCGAGATTTAGCGACTAGGGCACACACCTGGGGGGACCATATGCAACTTTAGGGCGGAGATTTTAATTGTATTCTAAATCCGGTACTGGACAGGTCAAGGGGGCCGGCTCGCAAGCCATCGGCCGCGGCGCGAGCAATTATGGATCTGATCACACAGCTTGGTTTGGTGGATATTTGGAGGGCCAGACACCTGGAGGGAGGTGGCTATACTCATTATTCGGCTGCACATAATGTACACACTCGTATAGACTACTGGCTTGTGTCCTATGGGTGGCTTAGCAGACTAGAGACTGTGAACCCTTGGCCCCGTACTTATTCCAACCACTCTCCGATACCCTTGTTGTGGACATCTGGCGCGGGGCCGGCTCCGCCCTTTTCGTGGAGGTTCCCCCCCCATTCTCCCTTTTGGATCCGGTCTTTAAGGCTGAATTAGATACAGAAATTACAGACTTTTTCCAGATAAATAGGGGCTCAGTGGACTCAGTGGGCATTGTATGGGAGACATTTAAGGTATTTATCAGGGGTGCTGTCATTGCCAAGCAAGCCGGGGTCCTCAGGTCCATCAGGAGGCGACTGCGGCTACTAGAAGAAGAGCTGGCACAGCTAGAACGTGACCTACATGACACTGCTCGCATGCACACCATGGGGCGTATTCATATTAAACTACAGGAGTTTCAAGAAAGGGAAATATGTGACCGCCCGGGTGTATGGGGAGGGCGACAGGCCCGGCAGGGTACTGGCAAATTTAATCCGTCCCCATCGGGATAACAATGCCATCACTAAAGTGGTAGATGCAGACGGAAGCGAGCTTGACGATCCGGCATTAATAGCTCAGCGATTTCGAGATTACTATCAAGATCTGTATACCTCTCGGGTGACCTCGACCCCTGAGGTGGTGCTAGATTACCTTACCCATATCACGCTGCCCCGATTGGAAGACACTAATAGAGAGGAGCTCATGGCTCCCCTTACCCTGACCGAATTGTCGAGGGCCTTGGGGGGGATGGCAGAGGGTAAGGCCCTGGGGCCTGACGGCCTGACGGCCTGACGGCCTGACGGTGGGGTTTTATAAAGCCTATCGCGCTTACTCCTCCCGCAACTAAAGGAAGCATATGAAGAGATGGTGGTGGAGGGGCGGATGCCCCCTTCCATGAGAAAGGCGATGATAATCACCTTACTTAAACCGGGGAAACCCCCAGAACATTGTTCCTCTTATCGCCCCTTATCGATAATCAATGTCGATGCAGAAATATTCCCCAGAGTCTTTGCGGACCGACTAGCCCTGTATCTCCCACTCCTAATTATGCCGGATCAGGCAGGATTTGTTCCTGGGTGCAATTTTACTATGAATCTCCGTACCTTCTTTGGTACGATTCAAAATATTAACCCAGAAGTGAGAGCGTGGCAATTTTTTTAGATGCTGAAAAGGCATTTGAGTCGGTGGAGTGGGGTTTCATGAAGGCCACCCTGAGGCGCTTCGGGGTGGGTGACATTTTCCTGCGCTTGATTTCCACACTGTATATGGAACCACTAGGCAGAGTTTGCATAAACGGTACGATTACGGAACCATTTACGATCACGAGAGGCACTCGGCAGGGCTGCCCGCTCTCCCCATTGCTGTATGCCCTAGTGGCGGAGCCGTTAGCTTGCGCCCTGCGGGAATACCACCACCATCGCCAACTCAATTCCGTAGTTGCACTCTTGTGCTATCTGCATATGCGGACGACACATTGTTGTACATCAAGGACCCTGACAGCAATGTCGCCCCCATCCTTCGTGAAGTTATCCGATTCGGGGCGTTGTCGGGTCTCATAATTAATTGGAGCAAATCCATAATGTTTCCTCTGACTCCGGTGATGAAACAGGTGGAGGTAGACTTTCCACTGACGTGGGGGACAGATTCTTTGAGATACTTAGGAGTACAGGTGCACACAGACCCCCAGAAGGTAATGGCTGACAATTTTGACAAAGCGCTGGGTAGACTAGCGGGGGACGTAGAGCGGTGGATCAGGCTGCCCCTGTCACTCATGGGTCGCATTGCCATTATGAAAATGGTGGTGTTGCCACGCTTTCTGTTCCTCTTTCAAAATATCCCGATAATGCTACCCAAAACCTATTTCAATTTATTACGTACTTTACTAGTTAGACTGGCCTTGGCGGGTAAGCAGCCCCGAGTTAAATGGCTCATCCTCACTCTCCCGTATGAACTGGGAGGTCTGGGAGCCCTAAATCTGGAGATTTATAGCTTGGTCGCGCAGGCCGCGGTCGCAGGGACCTGGCTGCATGGGCCTAGCGACACCCCGAATCTGCAGATCGAGAGGGAACTGGCCTCGCCAGACCCTTTGCAGAGCCGGATATTCCAGACTCCACATAGGCGCTATGGGGAATTCGCATCATTGGACTTGGTTGCCCGAGCTTGGCGTATGCTGCTGGCTAGTCAGGGATTAGTCCTGCTGTACTCTCCGTGTGTGCCATTTGGATACTGTCTGTGGTTTACGCTATGGCGTGATCGTAGGCTTGAGCACACATTGCATGATTTAGGAATTGACACCATGGGGGATTTATTTGAGGGTGGCATTGTAAAGGGGTGGGATGCCCTAGAAGTGCAGGTGGCTGTACCGACCTCTTTGCACCGCTATCAATACCACAGGGTAAGACACGCGCTCCGGGACCTCCTAGGTGAAGATATGCGTGAACCCCCTGAAATCACGGCTTTAACGTGAGTGATGGGGGAAGATCCGCCTAGGCGGCTGGTCTCTTATCTGTACGCACATGTCCAGCAGTCAAGGGTCTCGGAGCTGGTGCCTGTGCGATTGGAGTGGCAGAGGGACTTGGGGATACCTATTACGGACGAGCAGTGGCACTATTGTTGCGCCAGGACACGCTCTGTTTCCCTGAACGGTAGACACTGACTCCTACACTTCAAATACCTACACAGAGTATATTACACCCCCCCCCCCTGCGCCTTCACAGGTATGGTCTGAGAGAGACTGCAGCTTGTCCTAGATGCGGGGAGGAGCCGGCTGGGTTTCTACATATGGCTTGGGCCTGCGGGGGGGTGCAGCAGTTCTGGAAGGCGGACTTTCGTGACTTAGAATCCATGTCTGAGGTCCCTATAGACTCTGCACCTATTGTGGCGCTCTAGGGGTGGGACAAACAGTTTACCACCAAAATTCGTAAGTTGATAGCGATTGGTCTTTTGTTGGCCAAGTGGTGTGTGGCCATGAGGTGGGACCGCGGACCCCCACCGACATTGGCAGATTGGCACCGAGATATGGTATATTGCAACACACAAACTGATAATTACAGTGAGCTTCTGCCTCCTACCCATAGACCCCCAAAATACTGGGATATTTATAAACAATACCTACTTGAGAAGGGAACAGTTGACCCCGCATCTGATGACCCAGAATAATATGCTGAATCTCGCTGATGATATTACTATGTGCCTTAGAGTCTCTGTAATGTAATACATGGAAGTAGCCAATGGTCGTGTGGAGATGTTCAGATCACTGCTCTTGGCTTGGATGACATTAGTTTTCTGTATTAAATTCATGTGTCTGTATTTACATACTGTATGTGTCTTGCATAAAAGTAAAAAAAAAAAGTTTAAAAAAAAAAGGCCACAATGCTTCATATTTTCTTTGAGGCTATTCAGTTTCTTGGAGATGATTTGGAGAAAAACTGCATTGACTTCAGACAACTGTAGCAGCAAGTGTCAACTGTGGAATCCTTCCTAGGAAAAACATTTAATCAGCCTGCAAGGAGGAAACAACAACTGGATTTTCATTTTGCTTCATTAAAAAAACAAAATCAGGTTCCCGTTCCTGACTGTGCTGAGTCTTTCCCCAAAAATCCAGCTGAAGATTGCATGCAGATTCTTTGAGAGGGGTGCAGGATCAATTTCCCCCAACCCTCCCCCTCCCAATATCATCTGCAAAGAGAACTGCACTTTTCTGGGCCTTCTGGTCCAAATTTCTCTACAAGAAAGAGGGAATGGGTGTGCTCTATTGTCTTTCTTTTTCCCAGGGTGAAATGATAGGGCTTCAGAATTGTCTTGAAGGAAGTTAACCAGTGGGTAAAACATATCCCTGTAAATGGAGGCCCTTCATATGATTATTGCTCTGATATCATTCAGTCCTTATATGGTCACAAATTATGTAATGGATACTTATTCCACACCTCAATAGCTCTCTTATATCATAGTTTCCTGAGGTTTTGCATACTAGATCAAAACGTCCACTTTGTGTCCTGCCCTTTTTGTAAGATGAGCACCAACAGTGTTCACGAACATGGTAATTCCATAAGTGATACTTCTACGTTTTCAGAGGTGGCCAGTGTACCCATATCTTCATTATTCATTACTCCATGCGCCCTTGAAGTCCAAGGTTCTAGAATATTTGGAAATCCTATGTGTCTTCCCATAACTTCCTTTTGAATGTGTCCAGGTACCGCTGAGTGCCATTCCCAAGTTACTTTTTCATTGGAGCACAGTTCAGGACGGCTATAGGCATGTGTTTTCTTTCCGAAAACTGGCAGTGCGATTTTAAATATTTAATTTCACCATCCTGCAAATAGAAGCCCGCAAGTATCTGGAACTTCATGGTCACATGGCTTTATGCATATTTACACCTCCCTGGGAAGACTATGGCCTGATTTAGAGTTTGACGGGTGGGTTACTCCGTCACAAAATCTGACGGATATCCCGTTCCTCGTATTACGATTCCCATAAGTTATAATGTGATCGTAATACCTCGGACGGGATATCTATCATGTTTGTGATGAAGTATCCCAATCCACAAAACTCTAAATCAGGCCCTACATCTTTGGTGTTTAATGTTGCATCTTCTGTTAATGGTCTCCAGGGTCCCAGTGTTTCGATACCCTGATGATACTGACCATTGATGTCTCTTAGGCACTTCTGTGGTGATTGGATCGAGTTTCTCTTGCCAGGGGGGGCTTACAATGCAGGCAGAGACTCCAGTGATTGTGATAATGAATGCAAATTCATTTGGATGGGGTGCCACTCTGGCAGGGAGATCAATTCAAGCAAAATGGTCCATAGTAGAGAGTTACAGTTTATCGAATTATAGGGAACTGATGGCTTTTCCAGATGCCAGTCTCAACTGGAACCCACCTTCATAATTCCCAGAATCCACTTCTATATAGAGTAACTTATATCATCCAGCTCTGTCAGAAGTGACATCACTGATTTACCACAAAACCATTTTTCAAAGAAGAAGCCAGATAAGCAGACTTCATTTCCCAGCAACCATCTGCACAGGAAGCTATCTTTAGATTTATCAGTATCCATCTCTACATGAAGTGACTTCACTGGTTTCCATTTGTCATTTCCTGGTTTCCATTTGTCATTTCCTGCCTCACTCCCTATTTCAGTCAACTCTTCAGGGCACCCCACCACCCAGGTGTCTCAAGCTAATGGCAGAGACAGAAAAGAGCATCACCTAATTGAATCTGGAAAGGACCTATGGCTGAAATCTGTGCCCCAGGTAGACTAGCTTCATCATGTCCCTTGCATACATCACATTTCACACCATTCCCACATTCACACCCAGACTACACACACATGTTTACTCTAATCTTGTTCACACACCACTTACCAGAGCACACACTCCTCCCACAGCAAAACAGACACCATTCAGGCTCATCATTGTACACTCTGTAGTAATATACGTATTTCCAACATCTTCCACAAACACAACCTTGAGGCAGTCTTCATCTCTGAAACTTGATTTCCACCCCACTCACATTCTCAACATCTTTATCCCTGATGTTCTAGCATCCAAGTTATAAACCACATGCTTAAAGCTGGAGGGAGCTTTTAGAGGACATTCTGGCCCTGCACTCTTAGCAACTCTAGTATACCTAATTCTATCAAATTCCTCTCATGACATTCCTTCCGTTTACCTCAAAATCAACCTTCTTTTATCGAATCTATAGACAATTGGACCAAACATGCACTTCCTAGAAGACATTTCTGACCGTATCAGCTATTTCTCTAACAACTACCCCACATTCCTCTGGGGTTTCAACCTTCATGGCAAATTCCAGTATTAATATATAAACTCCTACACACTTCCTCAAATCACTAAAAATAACTAATCAGCAATCCAACCCACTTCAAGGACAACACACTGTACCTAATCATATTTGCATTCCCCTACATTCACTACTAGACACCTACAGCTATGGACTGGACCCATAATGTTGCCATCTCCTTCAGCTTTGCCTATACTACACCTCAGCACCATTAACAATTTAAAAATAGTAATAATCACCTGCCACTCTTTTAAAGATGTCCATCTGGAAAAAGTCCAAGAAATGTTAAACATCCTGCCCCAAAAC
This sequence comes from Pleurodeles waltl, assembly GCF_031143425.1. Taxonomy (NCBI): domain Eukaryota; kingdom Metazoa; phylum Chordata; class Amphibia; order Caudata; family Salamandridae; genus Pleurodeles; species Pleurodeles waltl. The sequence goes on from NC_090448.1 coordinate 397,573,869, forward strand.
ATCCAGGCCCCCACATCAACAAAACTAGAATGAGAACTCTTGTTAAACACTACGCTCCACTGAAAACTAGATCTGCCAAGGCAAAGCCCTCAGTACCCTGGGACACTCAATAGTTTAATGAAAAAAGCTTACCATATGAAGAGAGAAGAAATGGAGAAGAACAAAACTCATAGATGACCTCACTTCAATAAAAACAGTCAGCATAAATCGCTGATTCTTCCTCACCACAAATAAAGCCTCTAGCTGAAAGAACCCCATCAGTGAGACAAGCAAAAGCAAAGCCCTCTTTTAGGTTCTCTAACACTCTTCTACCAGAACCCACAAACCCTGCTTCAGCTGTCCAAAGCAGCACCATAGTTGGAGGGCCTTCTCTTAGTTCACATTTTAGATTTCGGTTTTAGCTGACGTCTTTTTCCAGTGATGACTTTTTACATATTTTTCCACTATAAGAATGTGTTGCAAATGCATATTGTCTTGGTAGGCATTGCCGCCCTGTAGTCTGCACATTTAGTCTGGGGACATAGTCAGAACGCAATGTCCTTTTTTTATTTTTATGTGTTTGTTAGGCGACAACCTGTTTAACCCCTTCGCTGCCAGTCCTTTTCCGCCTCGGGTGCCAGGCCTTTTTTTGCCTATTTGGGTCAGTTTGCGCTTAGGCCCTCATAACTTTTTGTCCACATAAGCTACCCACGCCAAATTTGCGTCCCTTTTTCCAACATTCTAGGGATTCTAGAGGTACCCAGAGTTTGTGGGTTCCCCTGGATGAGACCAAGAAATTAGCCAAAATACAGCAAACATTTGTTTTTAAAAAACAATTGAAAGAAGGGCTGCAGAAGAAAGCTTGTGTTTTTTTCCCCTGAAAATGGCATCAACATAGGATTTGCTGTGCTAAAATCACCATCTTCCCAGCTTCCAGGAACAGGCAGACTTGAATCAGAAAACCACATTTTCAACACAATTGTGGCATTTTACTGGGACATACCCCATTTTTACCATTTCTTTGTGCTTTTAGCCTCTTTCCAGTTAGTGACAAAAAAGGGTGTGAAACCAAGGCTAGATCTCGGACACCTAAAATGTTCTGAAAAGTAGACAATTCTGAATTCAGCAAGTGATCATTTGTATAGTTACTGCAAGGTTTTCCTACTAAAAATAACAGCTGAAATAAAAAATATTGAAATTGAGGTAGGAAAACAGCCATTTCTCTCCACGCTTTACTCTGTAACATTTTCCTGCGATGTCAGATTTTCAAAAGCAATATACCATTACGTCTGCTGGACTCTTCTGGTTTGCGGGGATATATAGGGCTTGTAGGTTCATCAAGATCCCCAGGTACCTAGAGCCAATAAATGAGTTGCACCTTGCAATGGGTTTTGATTGTATATCATGTATACAGCAATTCATTTGGTGAAAAATAGGTATCAAGGAAACCTTTGTATTTCCAAAATGGGCACAAGATAAGATGTTGAGAAGCAGTGGTTATTTGCACATCTCTGAATTCCAGGGTCCCTATACTAGCATGTGAATAACCAGGGCATTTCTCAAATAGATGTCTTTTTTACACACTGTCTTACATTTGGAAAGAAAAAATGTTGAGAAAGACAAGGAGCAATAACACATGTTCTTCTATTCTGTGTTACCCCAAGTCTCCTGATAAAAAATGGTACCTCACTTGTCTAGGTAGGCCTAATTCCCGTGACAGGAAAACATGGACACATCACATTTGTACATTGAAATCTGACATGTTTTTTGGAAAGTGCCCAGCTGTGGACTTTGGCCTGTAACTCAGCCGGCACGTAGGAAAGCCTACCAAACCTGTGCATTTTTCAAAACTAGACACCTAGAGGAGTCCAGGATGGGGTGACTTGTGGGGCTCTCACCAGGTTCTGTTACCCAGAATCCTTTGTAAACCTCACAACCTGGAGAGGAACACACATTTCCTTCCACCTAGGATTCCCCCAACTCTCCTGATAAAAATGGTACCTCCCTTGTGTGGATAGGCCTAGTGCCCGCGACAGGAAACTCCCCAAAATGCAACATGGACACATCACATTTTTACGTTGACAACTGCCGTGTTTTTTGGAAAGTGCCTAGCTCTGAATATTGGTCTGTAGCTCAGTCGGCACCTATGAAAACCTAACAAACCTGTGCATTTTTGAAAACTAGACACTTAGGGGAACCCAGGATGCAGTGATTTGTGGCGCTCTCACCAGGTTCTGTTACCCAAAATCTCTTGCAAACCTCAAAATCTGTCAAAAAAACACTTTTTCCTCACATATTGGTGATAGAAAGTTCTGGAATCTTAAGAGGAGCCACAAACTTCCTTGCACCCAGCATTCCTCCAAGTCTCCTGATAAAAATGGTACCTCGCTTGTGTGGATAGGCCTAGTGCCCGCGACAGGAAACTCCCCAAAATGCAACATGGACACATCACATTTTCCCAAAGAAAACTGACCTGTTTTTTGCAAGTGCGTAACTGTGGATTTTGGCCTTTAGCTCATCCGGCTCCTAGGAAAACCCAGAAAACCTGCATATTTTTAAAAACTAGACACATGGGGGATCCCAGGATGGGGTAACTAGTGGCGCTCTCACCAGATTCTGTTACCCAGAATCCTTTGCAAACATCAAAATTTGGCCCCAAAAAAACCCTTTTGCCTCACATTTCGGTGACAGAAAGTTCTGGAATTTGAGGGAAGCCACAAACTTCCTTCTACCCAGCGTTCCCCCAGGTCTCCCGATAAAAATGGTACCTCACTTGTGTGGCTAGGCCTTGTGCCCACGACAGGAAATGCCCCAAAACATTAAGGGCCTCATTTTGACTTTGGCGGGCGGCGGAGGCCGCCCGCCAAAGTACCGCCGTCAGAAGACCGCTGCGCGGTCAAAAGACCGCCGCAGTAATTCTGAGTTTCCCACTGGGCGGGCGGGCGACCACCAGAAGGCCACCCGCCCGCCCAGCGGGAAACCCCCTTCCACGAGGATGCCGGCTCCGAATGGAGCCGGCGGAGTGGAAAGGGTGGGACGGGTGCAGTTGCACCCGTCGTGATTTTCAGTGTCTGCTATGCAGACACTGAAAATCTTGGTGGGGCCCTGTTAGGGGGCCCCTGCAGTGCCCATGAAATTGGCATGGGCACTGCAGGGGCCCCCAGGGGCCCCACGACACCCGTTACCGCCAACCAGGTTCTGGCGGTCAAAACCGCCAGAACCAGGCTGGCGGTAAGGGGGTCGGAATCCCCATGGCGGCGCTGCCTGCAGCGCCGCCATGGAGGATTCCTCAGGCCAGGGGAAAACCGGCGGGAAACCGCCGGTTTCCCTTTTCTGACCGCGGCTTTACCGCCGCGGTCAGAATTGACCTGGATGCACCGCCAGCCTGTTGGCGGTGCATCCGCGGTCGGGTCGTAATGACCCCCTATGTGACACATCAAAATGATCAAATACAAAACGACCTGTTTTTGTGGAGGGCACCTGCATTTTTGGTCTTGGGCTCAGAAGCCATCTATGGGAACCTACCAAACCCAAACATTTCTGAAAACTAGACAGCTGAGGGAGTCCAGGGAGGTGTGACTTGCATGGATCCCCAGTGTTTTCTTAACCCAGAAGCCTCAGCAAACCACAAATTTAGCTAAAATAAATCCCATTTCCCCCTCATTTCTGTGTGGATCACCACACCGGGCCAAATTTCCTACCACCTAACGTTCCCCTCAGTTGCTCGGTAAAATTAATACCTCACTTGTGTAGGTGGGCCAAGTGCCTGTGACGGGAGAGTCAAAAACATGTGGAAAATAAGGAGGAACCAAAGAGGGTCCATAAGGGCAGCTTGAAAAAAATACATTTTTAGGCTGACAATTCGGACAGTTTTTATCTGTATAGAAGCGACATTGCTGGGTGGTAGGAATTTTGTGGATTCCTGCAGATTCCGTAAGGTTCCATCACAAAAATGTGGGAAATGTGTGATTTCCAGCAAAGTAGGAGGTTTTGCAGGGCATTGTGGGTAAGAAAATGGTGCAGGGTGCATATGAAGCACACCACCCTGGACTCACCCAGATATTTAGATTTCAGACGTGTCTAGGTCTCATAGATTATTCTACATGGCAATGTCCCAAATTCCAAAAAGTGCACCCCTTACCATTCCAAGTGGGACGATTTTGAGAGTTAGACACGCTCTCATGGCCGAAATGTAAAACCAAAACCTAAAATAATCAAATGTCCTCTTGTTTGCTGTTAGATAAGATGTTTTAGTGTGCGGGGGAAGCTGAAAGACTGCTACCTCCTTCAGTTGGGGTGGGGGCATAACCATGCCCATACTGGTTGGTAGCCACCCCCACACTATTTTTTTTAAATTCCCAGGCATCTAGTAGGCTTTCTGACCCCCTGGGAGTGGATCGTGGGGTAATTGCCCTGTCTGCCTACCGGTGGTCAGAACAACTTTGTACCCATTGATTTGGGGTGGGGGAAAAAAATCTTCCATGGTCTCTGGTGGGCTTTCTGCCTCCCTTGGGGGAAGATGGGCCTTACAAAAATAGGCTGATCTGCCCCCAAGAGGGTCAGAAATTGCCAAATGTAATGTGCCCCCCGGGGAGCGACCCTTGCCTAAGAGGGCACTGCCCATCTGTAAAAAAAAAAAAAAAAAAAAACCCTGATGCCTACTGGTTTCTGCCCCCCTTGGGGGCAGATTGACCTAATTAAAATAGGCCATCTGCTCCCAAGGGGGCAGAAATAGCCTAAAATAAATTTGCCCCCCAGGAGAGCGACTGTTGCCTAAGGGGTTGATCCTCTTGGGTGAAACTGACTAAAAAAGAAATCCCTGGTGTCTAGTGGATAGGCCGATCTGCCCCCAAGTGGGCAAAAAATAATTTGCCCCAGAGGAGCGACCCTTGTCTAAGGGGTCACTCCCCACATGTAAAAAAACAACCAAAAAAAAAAAAAGATCCCTGGTCTAGTGGGTTCGGACTGCAGAAATGCTCACACAGGCATGAAAGGAAAGGAAAGGCCTTTCCTTCCATGACTCTGCCTGCCCCCACCTCCCGGTTGGAAGAGAAATGCTGTGCATTTCTCTTCCGATCGCGCTGGAAGCTGAGCTTCTAGTGCGATGGGTGGTGACCTCTGATGTGGTCAGCATGCGATTGCGCGCTGACGTCAAAAGATGTTACGGGGGTCGGGGGTGGAAGAGGAAGCGATTCCCCTTCCATCCTTGACAGGGTGTGTGGGTGGGAGGCCCACGGGGGGATCTCTAGTGCTCCCCCATGGTCCAGGTACAGGATGAGCTGGTCGCGTCCTCAGCACATGGCAACTGTGGCCGAGGACAAGACCAGCCCACCTCAGGCAACCCGGGGGTTAAGCTAGACAAACCACAGTAGCTGTTTTGCACCTTTGTCACAGTGCGATAAGGAAAGTGTTTTATTGAACAGCATCCATGCTACACTCGTTGAGAGGAGTACTTCATGCTGGATCATCATGTAACCACTGTGAGCTGCGACCGGGATACAGTTTTGCTAACTCTGATCTTCATCCTGCAAAGGAAGATAGCCTGTACACTTAGACCGGCTTCCTGACACCTGAGACCAAATTATGGGGGTTAGGCCATCCCAGTTGATCTGGCAGAAGGTACTCCTGCTGTGCTCTCTTTAGTATAGTATTAGTAACAGGTAGGAGTAACCTTCGCAACAGTTGACATGGTTGAATTGTTTGTATTTTTCACCATTCTAATAATGCTAATTACAGCAGCATCTCATTTTTCTAATCATCACAGCTCATGCTTATTTCGCAAGAATACAATTATTTCAATAAATGTTTTGAAAAATCATTTTCGTATCTTTCTTGTTTATAAATCTTGGGCATGCAAGAGTAACAAAACAAAAGTGTTACATCTGTTTCCACAGATTTCTTTGAATCAGTGCTCGAAGTTACCAATAACATCTAATACCCTAGCAAGTTAAGGGGTTTAGATGTGGTACAGTGTACTAGCCAAAACATACCAACATTTCCTGATGATATTTGTTGACCAAGAGTCTGATTTATATCTTGGTGGTAACAGGTATACAGACTCCGCCAAGGATTCCCATCTCCCACAACGTTGGCATCGAGATAGTGGTTTGCGGCAGGACTCCATCCACTCTTAACTCCGTGCAGATTTGGGTTTGCCTTACCTCCAAGCCAACTGTGGCTGTCCAACCTCTACTTCTGAGTTGGTGAATTGGAGGAGGAATGGGGTGAAAACTCACCTTTTTTTCCCCAATTCCACTTGCGTTTTCAACTGGACACGATTGGATAGGACCTTCTGTTGCAGCTGCCACTGGACCATAGAGAAAACTCTGGCCCGTCACTGCAGTGGATTGGCGGTAATACTGTCAAGATCTAAATCAGACCCTTAGTCTCTATATTGCGAACAACCTGTGGGCATATACACAGTCCTACTAAACTTGGAGGAGTCATATAACACCAACCTCTTCACAGAGAAGATTTTCAATATCTGATTCAGCGTTGTTAGCACGTCTATAGCTCCCCTCACATTCAGCCATCCCCAGTCACCATACCACCACATGGAACTCCTTCAGTTGAGTCTCACACATAGATCGTTCCAATATACTGAACTCTTTCAAGATAACCTTCTATTAAGACTACAACCTTCTTTCTTCTACCATCAAACCTCTCCAAAGAGAGCCCCTCACACCCCTTCTTCACAATGTCAATGCCTCCTTAAACCAAAGAACATTCCCAGACATCCTTAAAGTAGATCAGATTCTTCGTCATGTAAAGAAGCTATTCTTGTGCTCAGCTGACCTCACCAGCTTCCACCCAATTAACCACCTTTGATTTTTAGGAAAACCATCAGTAAAGCAATCGCAACCCAACTACAGGAACACTGTGAGGATCTGGTTTATCATACGGTATGGTTGTGCAACCTTACCGTGGAATACACTTGCAAAAACTGTCTTGGGTCCAGTCAGGCTCATTTGAGCAACCTTAAGGTCAACCCTCGGTAGACCTATGGCTTCAAGCAGCAAGGCTTTCAAAAATAACTTAGTGTAAAGCATTTAACTGTACCAAACAATGAAATAAGAAAGACGACACAACACGAAAGAAACACAACACCAATTTATAAAAATAGATTATACTTTTATTAATTTTTTGAGTCCAACTTGAGCAAAATCCACCCAAGAGTTCTGTAGATACAGATTTTTAAAGGTTTAACACTTTTAAATTCAACCACAAACAAGCATTGGTCAATTTAAAGTTGGCAAATGTTATTGAAAAGTTTGTAAAAGTTTATTTAGCTACTCCGGCCGGCTTGGGCGACCACGTCCGGCAGGGAGAAGGTCTGGGGGGCCAGTGGGGTAGATTTGGACAGTTACCTGGCCACGAGAACATTTTCCAGTCCAGTTCCAAACTTTACAGTATTAGACTTTCCAGTAGTAGATTTTAATGGAGTGGTCCTGATGCTGAGCATACAGAAAGAAAAGATGCTTTGGTTGCTGTGCAGTCGACGGGGGTGACTTTGTGGTGATTCCTCGGTCCACGGCTCGTGTGGGGTGACTTTGGCCACAGAGGTCAAAGTCCCACTAAATCCTCTTTCAGACAGTAGAAGGCCAGCTGCCGCTGAGCTACCAGTCTCTGAACACAGTGGCCACAGCAAAATCCTTTGGTGTAGGCTAGTGTCCCTCTTGGGCAACCAATCTGGACTTTGATAACACTGCAGGGTCCGGCTGACTTGGATGAAACTTATAACCATTGCGGATGGTTCTCTTGGGGTGCCCAGCAGCAGTCAGTGGGGATTCTTTCAAAGTGGTTACTGACTTGCTAGTTTGGGTTACTTCAACTCTTTTGTCCCTGGAACTGGTTGCAGGGGGTCAGCCAACTAGCCCTTGGAGTCACTGCTTTAGTCTGGGGCTAGGGCACAACTTTTCTCTGAGCTAAGAACCACAGGCTAAGTCTCAACTTGACTAACTCAAGGTGCAGAAGATGCAGTCCATCATATGGTGCAGCCTCTCTTTCTGTGGTCCAATGGTCAGCAAGACAGTCCTTCTTCGGTCATTGTTGCAGTTCAGTTGTGATCTGAGGTTCAGGGTGCAAGGACTGCCATATTTATCCCAGGAATGTACCCAGAGGAGACAATGGGGTCACTAGCCAATGGGCTACCAGGTCCCCTCCCTCTTGGTGATGACTTTACGTCAATGTGTGACATCTGGCAATCCCAGTGTGCACTGTTCTGGCCACTCTAAATATGTCTGAACCTTTCCTCGACTGTGAAGAGCTTTGTAGCCCACCCTGGAAATGTGGCAACCTGGGGGCTACATGCCCACGGGAAAACCGGTTGGGGCACTGGTCTTCTCTGTATCCCTGTCTCCAGCCTATCTACCTAAACAAAGGGCAACCTCTTAGGAGTGTTATCAACATTAGCCCATTAAAAGGTGACTTTCACTTTGAAGCTTGTCTTTTGCGCCAACACCCTGAGTGGCTTCCTGCAAGGTGGAGTTGACATCGCTCCCTGCAGTGGGCTGCTACTGTTTGTAAGCCTAGGAGTCGTTTACACGACTCCCTTGGTGGGCAGAAATCTGTCTGTTGGCCAGTGTTTGTGTGAGGCCACCTGATCAGCTGGGTCACAGGGTGGCAACTTGCATCACCCTAATAGTGACATTTAATTCGACCTGGGCTTCAGGTTGGGTGTTATGCCATGATTAATTTGATACTTACAGTACCCAGTTAGGTAGTCCCATTCAGGATTTAGCCAGGCTGAGGTGCCAGCCGTTAACCCTGTACTAGTCAATGGGGCTTTTAACTCTTCCACAGCAAAACAACAACTTGAGGAGTTTTGCTGCTAAGACACATATATTCATACATGTCCTACTTAATAATCTACAGCTCTCTGCCTTAGGACTCTATACGTGTTCCTTAGGGGAGACTTCCATATATTGTTAAGAGAAGTGGGGGCTTTGTCATTAGTTGTAAAGGCAAAGTTGAACTGGAAGTGTGACAATATCCCTTCCGGTCTGCAGTGGCTGGCTAGGAGCCATTTTGTACTTTATCACACACAGGATGTCACAATCAGTGCTGCACTCCTGGGTGGACACTCTGCCTTACATGCCCTTGGTAACCCAGGGCCCATATACTAGAGAGTTACAAGTAAGCTAGTACTTACCAATTGAGGATAGGCAATCCGACATACACTTTGTACGGTGTTAGAACCCTGGCACTGAAGTCTGGTTAGCAAGCCTCAGTGCATTCTCAGAGGAAACAAACGACAGCTAGGAGTCCAAATGGGGGCAAACAGTGGGAGGTAGGGGGCTGCAAAAAAGCATGTTTCCTTGCAATTAGCAAGAATAAATGACTGCAGAACTGAGAATCTGACTTAATTTCATGCTGCAGCACTGAGATAGCCACACTCCAAGTATTCATCTGTGCCCCTCCTCCTCAGTGACTGAAAGGATCACTGCCTTCTGGTCCTACTGACCTTTCTGCAGCATTTGACACAATCGACTATCCAGCTCTTTTCAGCACCCTGAACACACTCATGGAATTTTCAGGTGCTATCTTGAAATGGTTCACATGTACCTCACCGACCGATGCCAGCTTCTACAAATAACTTCCACAAAATCACGGACACTCCCCGTCTCCCAGGGAGTACACCACAGCATCAGCCTCTCTCTCATCATCTTTAACCTCTACATGAAATCTCTCTGACCCTTACTTGAAGGACAGTAGCATCACAATCCATCAGTACCCATGTGATACTCTACCTAAAACAAATCCTCAACCAATGAAGTACAGAGACTCAGATGCTTCCTCATACTCATCCAATCTTCCACAAGCTAAACCCTAGAAAGAATGAATTCCTCCTTTTTGCCAACAGCACTCAACTCAAGCCAGGCTCTCCAAGTTAAATCTAACAGACTATGAAAAATATCTGGGATTCACCCACAACAGATTTTTTAAATTTAAGCAAAACATTATAAGAAAGACCAATACAACCCAGTTCCTACTCTGTTGAATAAAGTGACACTCTTTTCTCTCTGAAGACTACTTCAGAACAGCTGTTCCCTCCTACATAGATGGAGGAAATACCCTGCTCAGTGGTCTCTCAGATACCTTGTCAGCAACCCTAGAAGTTATCCTACTCAAAATGGCATGACTCATTAGGTGCTCAGAGAAATTCAACCACATCACCCCAACTGGCTCCAACTCTCAACTTGGATCAAGACCAGCTGTGTCTCTTATTAAGCCCTCAACAACAAAATCACAGCTTATCTTGCAAACAAAATAGCATGTCCAGAGGACACTTCCAGACCAGGAAACTGACTGTCATCACACTGGAGACAAAACTGTACAAGAAGAAAAAAACAGAAGACAAGCCTCATTTGTTCAGGGTCCCAGGATCTGCAACAACATCCCCTTCTACTCCACTACACTTCTGAAAACAGCTGAAGACACACCTCTTCACGGAGCACTACCCCTTATCTGACATTCTACCTGTGAACTTTTCATAGTGATTGCATCTTTTTATGGACCATGCTGATTGTTTAGTGCCCTGAAGCTCTTGAGCAAGGGGCGTTCTATAAGTACATGCATGCATGCAAGCATACATACAGATGCCTGTTTTTCGAGCTCTTCAACACTTCCTCCTCCATCTCCAAGATAATCGTGCTCCAGACAGATCAGACAATTTGATGCTGTGGGAGGTGAGGGATAGCATATATCAATCATTGAGGCAGGGAGCACATTCCAAGTTACTTAATTATCTCTCTCTTCTGTCAGGAACATGGGTGCAATCTCATCTCTCTCACTCAACTTCCTGTATCAGATGAATGGACAATGTTGAGGTGGATCAGGTAAACTGAGAACTCTTGCCTCTATAAATATGTCCCTTAGCAGTTTCAAAAATATATGAAGCTGGGCCTTTGTACTTTGTCAAGCAGTGCCCATCCTCCTCATCTTAGCTGTGCTAAAATGAGATGTCCTAAGTAACTCCTGTATGCCTTCCCTCCTTTTTCCTTGTTCCACAGACTGACTAATCAAGTATCAAGATCAGGAGATGATACTAGTGGCACCATTTGAGCCCAGTAGTGCATGGTTTCCCCTACTTTGCTTGTAGTTCATCATCCTTGTATACTGCCTCTAGTTCCTCACCCTCTTCTATTGATTTGATTGTACAATCCTAAAGAGATTATCCCTTTTGGGTTGGAGGTTGCAAGTAGGGTTTTGCAGATGAAAGGTCTCCCTTGTCACCTTGTAGAGAACTTTCCAGAACTTGCGCAGACCTCTTTCTCTACTATCTTTCTCTACTATCTTTCTCCTGAAATCTTTTGTAAACTAACATGCCTCTCATTTTCTGTCTTCAATAGATTGTGGTTTTCAGTCTATCCTTTAACTTTAATGCAATGGTTTCGATCTTAATTTGTCAATCTCAACTTTGTGATTAAACCCGATAGCCACCCATTGAAGTCCTTTGGTGAAAGTGAAGTGTTAGGAACTCACCTTCCAGAAAGTGTTTATCTAAACCAATCTTAAGACATTAATTCCTTTCCTTGGATTTACCTTCGGTTCTTCCAGCTCTTAAGGATCCCCCTTTTGAACCTTTGGCCTTAGTGGCTGCAAATGTTTTGACCATGAAAGTAACTTTTCTGATCGCCTTTACTGTAGACCGAAGAATAGGTCAACTGGATGCCTTATTCTGCAGAACGCCTTTCCTTACTGTGTTAGTATGGGTTTCATGCCCAATTCAAATTTTCATCTTAAAGTGCCACGACTTTTCATACTTCTCAAGAGATTGTTTTATGTGTGTTTTTATCTTCCTCAGCTGAGTAAGATTTGCTGCATTATATAAATATCAGTAGAGCTGTTCTAATCTCCCTTGACAGGTCTGGATCCATTTCTTTATTACTGTTGGTTCAGGAGGACAAGATCGAAAAACTACATATATATCTATCAACAAATTAATTAGGCCCAATTTTGTTTAGCCTACTTCTGGCATTCCTCTTCCTGGGGGGATTGAGGGAAAGCCCACAAGAAGTCTTTTAGCTTCTTGAACAGAAGTTTAAGGTATTTCATTAGCTGAACTTTGCAGAACAACAAATTAGGCTTCAGCCAACACCTTTATTCATCAATATAACCTTCAGGGAACCGAAAAGAGCAAATAAAATATGATATATGGGTGTAACTTTTGTTCTCTCATAATTTTCATGTTCACTGTTATGCACTACATTTACATGGTATGCTAATGACTTGGATGACTGTAATGGATGTACAGTTATTGTCTTCATTATCTTATGGTAATCTTAATTATTCTAAATCCTACTCATCTGCGTCCCAGTGACTACAATCCACCCACACAACTCTGACTGATTCGACATTCAAATTGACTTGGAGGATTGGGAGGATACTGGCAATACTAAGCACCTTTATAGCAACCAGTATCAGGTGGATGGGGTTTTGCATTAGCAACATGTTCCTATGTTGAGTTGGAATTCAGTGCATGAGTAATGATGGGGACGAGGACGAGTAGAACTAAGAGTAATACGGACATTAAACACATTAGCATCAAAAATTAGGAAGAACAGCTGTAGGCCATAGACTTAATTATTTCAAGGATATTCTGAGATAGTTTTAGGGTTAGGGTGTCTGTTTTGCACTTCACAGATCAGTCTGTTATTCAGTCTACAGTTTTTTTCTCAAATTCTGTTCATTGGATAGAGTGAGCCAATGGTATTCTTTGAGGAACCAGCTCCAAGAGAGACTCATGAGCGGTCTTTGGTGCTAAAATTTGTCCAAATGTCTTAGACAGAGTCTTTGAACTGACACTTTTGGTCAAGTCCTATGAGTACAGTCCTGTGCAACATTTACCCAACCTTCTCAGCTTACCTCTTTGGTTTTCTAGTTTTTTTTGGAAGTAGCACAAGGTCCATACAAATCAAGTTCAGATCATCTTTTTTACTGGTTGTTTTTTTGCAGCACTTCTTCTTTCTTTCACATGGCCTAGGTTATGGGTTAGGATTACAAGTGTCAAAAATGGCCATGCATTTTTGTGTCAGACGTTTGCCGTTTTAATTTTTAAGTGTGCCTAGGTTGTTAGTCTCCTATTATGTCAGAGTGAGGGGCTAGTTCCAATAATTTTGGAATGGACTTTTGCAATCAAGAAATTCCTTCACTCCTGTTGTGTAGGTCTTGTGATCCCATATGTTTAGGAGTATTCTGTTTCATTGATGGCGGTATTTATTAGCTGGATTGTCAACAAAGAAATTCCTTCTTTTGCGTGCAACCCCCTTTAATGTGGCTGTTAATGTAGTATTTTTACTTTTTGACTGAGTTACCTGCATCTATATCTTGTTATTCTGCATGTTTCTTCCAGTAATGGGGCTATGTTGTGGTTTTGCTGGTGCTCAATGCCAAGCTAGGTAAAGGCTAGGACATACCTGATTGAGTGAGTATGCCTTAAAAATCAAACTCATGCTGGTGCAAACGAAGTCCACTGCTAAGCATGGTCTGCACTTTATAGTAGCAGACTTGCACTTCTCCATGTTGTTGGGGTCCAGAAGTTATCCATTGGAGTTTGATGAGGACAGTATAGAAGGGCTGTGTGGTCAACTGTGGAGGTCCTTTGGTGGCCCTTTCTCTGATGGGAGTGCACAGACAAGCTCAGTCGGGCAAGCAGGTAGAACAGCCCTTCCTTCAGTGCATTCAGGCTTGAATCCAATTTTGGGAACATGGGATGTGTGACAAAGTGGGTTGTTGGTTGCATGGTCGTCGATTCACCAAAATGGCAGGGGTAGCGGAAGTGACAACACATGCCCTTTTACCCCAGTGACATCACAGGTAGCGACATCATATGGCCTTTGATGTTTTCCGGGCAGTGATGCCAGCTGATCTTTGATTGGTGATGTCACAGGAAGTACATTATTAAAGATATAAATTCTACAATTAGTGCAATCTTAATAATATATATATACCATTCATAACTTTATCATATCATCACATGTCTCTTCCACTCCCCATCTCTACCTCTCACAGCTCTGCCTCAGGATCCCTCTCACCTCCATAGCTGCTATCTTCTTATACCATTCCTTCCTCGTATTCCTCTAATCTTCAACTTTTTATGACATATTCATTCCTTTAAAAAAAATTCCTCTCCTAGTTTGTCGTAGTTTGGACTCTTGCTCTGAGCAAGACTGCTGGTCTCAGGATGACAGTACTTTCGTTTGTAGGTGACTAAGTCTCTTCCTACAACTATTTGTAACTGTTGTCCAAACCTTACCGGCTTACTAGCAGTACCTCACCAAAAACACAATAGTAAAAGGTGATTTGTAGCAGTCGCTTACGCATGGACTCAAAATACAATATCTCAGGGTTGTCGTGGTTAAACGGAAATTACCCTTTTCTCTCAGATTTATTATGTCTCATACAAACAAAGGCAATAACAAAGATGCAGTAAAGTTATAATAGTTTTTATTCAACATAACTGCAATTTGTGATAAGTTGCATGAACTGCAATGATTAGGATAATGAATATACCAAGCAACAGTATTGTAAAGAGGAGAGTCATTGTTATAAAGACCCCCACCATTATGCAATATATGAAAGAAATATATGTATATGTAAAAGATGGAATAAGCCCTAATACCCTAAGGAGAGTAGGTCTAACCTCCTACCTAAAAAAGGAAGAGCTGGGTTCGTTAAACCTAATCTGCCAAAACCGTATGCATGAGAGGAGCCCCCAACCCTCGTTACCTTGGAATGAGGTCTCTATCTCAGACTCCGCAGGGACACGAAGACTGGATCAGTGTCAAGATGACTGCAGCATCGGTATCAGCGATGGTGGCGATGCCCTCTGGTCGGAATCCCTCTGATTATCTGTCTAAAAGTGTGTTGTATTTATACAGATCTACAAGGTCCCCTGACATAAGTGTTATTCATAACAATAGATAACAGGCATGCTTGGGACGGCAATTAATATCAACAATCCCTCGAAAGTATAGAGAGGGAAAATCTCCAAGTGTGAATGCCTATAGTATGTTTGTCTTTCGTGCTTGATCTTGACGCCTTGGCGTAATGACACTGATAATAGAACCCATAACAAGTGGCCTAACTATAAACAAGGCCGCCATTTTAAAGGAAATAAATAATTAAATGGACTATGACAGAGCAAGCTAAGTAGGTTAAAAGTCACTGGGTGACGGGGGCACGAGTTTACAAGCCTACGGCTAAGCTAACTCCTGTTATCCCGCTAAAACAAACTAGGATTCACTACAAGTTCACCTCTTAACCACACTTTTATAACCAACCCTCTCTCTCTTATTCTCAGATTTCTATTACCTTTTCCCTCCCACTACCAATTCTCATTACTGTTGTTCACATATTTCCCCTCATTTGTCCCTCTTATCGTTCCATCTCTGTATCAGACGGATTCTCTCTGTACTTTCTCCTTCCTCTGCACACCCTTCGCTCCTATTTAGGTTTGGAATTTGCCTGTTACTTCCAACTTCATCACTGTCATTTACTCATATTGCTCTCGATATTTCACATCACCTTCAGTTTCCTATTTTCCCTCCCAAATCCACCTCTCTCATTATCACCACCAACCCTTGCTCCATTAGACCAGCTGTCTTGAGTTCTTTCAGTTCGCTCCCATACAATCTTCATCCGTATCTTAGTCAACAAATTATAGCTATCTCTTGATTCACCCTCTCTAATTTTCTGCTATACTTCCACCACCATCGCACCTACTTCAAACATTCTCTGATGGTTGTATGACTTACCAAAGTATGCATTTACCACACATTAATTTACCATGCATCCATTACCATGCAGTGCCTTTACAACACAAGGTAAGTATACATAGTGATATCCCTATTTAATATATATATGTGTGTGTGTGGTGTGTGTGTGTGTGTATATAATATGTATATATATAACCTACTGGCCATCGCCAGTAGATAGTTATAGTTAGGACCTAGGGCCAGATGACCGTACGTTTGGAATTGCGACTTCCTAATTGCAATTCAACACGAATCACAATTGGGAAATTGCAATTCCAAATGATCAAAACTTCACTGAGTTTCATTTGTGATTACCAGTGTGTCCCAAATAGACCTACCTCATTAATAATAATGAGATAGGTCTTGCTTTGCGACCCACTGGGAATCGCAAAGCATCACAGGGATAGTGGCCTGTTGGAGTCAGCAGACCACCATGTGTGTGATTGTTTTAAAAGAAAGCAGTCTTTTGGGGGGTGGAGCTTGCCAGGTGCCAAAATGTCCACGTAGGCCGAAAGCTCCTCCGGGCGAGAAGACGATCCTGCATAATCCTGGCATCAAGGGCGCCTAAGTGTGAAAGTGCGCTCCCGAGGAAGGTGTAGCTGGACCCGGCGGACACAAGAAGCCCTTTGAATCCTGGCTCCGCAAGACGGGAGAGGGGAACGGTGACGCCGCCTGCTTGGGCCTGTGCACGTTGCTGGCCCGGGGAGCGTGGCCCGCTAACGGACCCATACAGACATGCGAAATGTGGGGGTGGGCGGCGGGGGCCCAGTGGGAAGAGAAGGTGGAGCCAGTGTTGCTGGACGAGACCCCGTCGACTGCGGAGTGACGTGTGATCCCGTGGTGCCCGCGGGAGTGGGTCTTGCCCTGCGGACGCCCCTGGAGGAGGGAGGTCCTCGCCTGAGTATCGAGGCGTATACAGCGAAGGTGAGTGGACCTGGCAGTCTGCATAAGAGATCCTGGATAAGCGGGACGGGGGGGCACTACACAGAGGGTAGTGCCCGCTGAGTTGCCGACCCTGCGTGCCGGGCACGATTGACTTGAGAAAGCGCTCTTTCCGCAATCAACTTTTGGATCTAGGAGATGGGTGGATAGAGCGCAGCCCTGCTTCTGGACCAGGAATTCTGGACAGGCCTGGGGAATGGGACACAGAACTGCTGATGGTCTGGGGGGAGCCGCAGGTGCCTGGAAGCATATCACTAAGAGACAACCAATAACGCTCAGAGACCAAGGGCATAGTAAAGGGTACACTAACAGGAGGCCTTCCTGAAGTGAGCCACAAAGAGCTGTTGCACCTGTTCCCTGCATGATGTGTGCTGTGGGGGCAAGAGTGGGCCACCGAGACTAGGGTGCCCTGGTTGTTTGAAAGGCGCTGCAGTGGCATCACAGACAAGCAATTCATCCTGGCACTATAGAGATGTTTTTCTCCACATCTGTCCGGGGGTCCACGGTGCACGGGCTGAACCCGTAACGCATCACTATGGAAAAGTCAGACAGAGTGCAGACCAAACTACAGTTCAAGTCGATGAAGGCTCTCAAGGCACAGAGCGAAGGAGTGACTACACCTGAGTGGGTGATGGAGGGAGCCTCATGGGAGACTGATCCGGACTTGAAGTAAATATTGATATCCATGCAACAAAGCCTCACAAAAATTGATGGGAAGATGGATGCCCTCACATACCAGATGGATCAAATGTCTGACAGGCTGGATGGACACGCTGATTGATTAGACTAGGTGGAGCGAAGAGTGTCGGAGGCGGAAGATGGAGCATAATACGCTAGCAACAGCCCAGAAGAAGGTGGATAGGCTTCTCCATATGTTGAAAGCAGAAGACCCGGAGGCTCACTCTCGTAGGAACAATGTGTGCATAGTGGGGATAGCGGAGTCGACCCGGATTGACCATATAGAGCGATATGTGGAGGAGCTGTTGTCCGGCCTGCTGAGCCATTAAACTTTCTCAGGTATGGTTATGGTGGAGCGGGTGCACAGCTCGCTGGCGCCACGACTGCTGCCGGTGCCCCTCTGTGCCCCATCATAACGAGGCTATTAAACTACAGGGATAGAGATGCAGTGCGCCGGAGGACCCGAGATAAGGGAACACTGAACTATGAGGACACCACAATATCACTTTTCCCTGACTTCACCCAATGTGTGCAGGAAGCCAGGTGACTGTTTTGCAGGGTAAACAGAAACTCAGTGATCTGAAACTAGACTATAATATGCTTTATCTTCCGAGACTTAGGGTGATGGTCGCTGAAAAGGCCCTGATCTTTAGTGATCCACAGAAACTCCAGCAGTTTATTGCCAAAAGAGAGGCCAAGGGACAACGACGGAACGCACAAGCAGCTGAAGATAGCGATGCAGAGAAGGACATGGATGCTGTGGAGTGAGGCTGGGGGCGATGACGGGGCTAAGACTTTTGCTGGATTAACGATGAACTGCAGAACGTGCCCGCTCTGTTGGCCCTCTGTAAGGAAATGCCTCCTTGGCATGGTTACCCCCTGACTTTTTGCCTTTGCTGATGCCAAGTTATGATTTGAAAGTGTGCTGAGGCCTGCTAACCAGGCCCCAGCACCAGTGTTCTTTCCCTAACCTGTACTTTTGTTTCCACAATTGGCACACCCTGGCATACAGGTAAGTCCCTTGTAACTGGTACCCCTGGTACCAAGGGCCCTGATGCCAGGCAAGGTCTCTAAGGGCTGCAGCATATCTTATGCCACCCTGGGGACCCCTCACTCAGCACAGACACACTGCTTGCCAGCTTGTGTGTGCTGGTGGGGATAAAAAGACTAAGTCGACATGGCACTCCCCTCAGGGTGCCATGCCAACCTCACACTGCCTATAGGTATAGATAAGTCACCCCTCTAGCAGGCCTTACAGCCCTAAGGCAGGGTGCACTATACCATAGGTGAGGACATATGTGCATGAGCACTATGCCCCTACAGTGTCTAAGCAAAACCTTAGACATTGTAAGTGCAGGGTAGCCATAAGAGTATATGGTCTGGGAGTCTGTCATGCACGAACTCCACAGCACCATAATGGCTACACTGAAAACTGTGAAGTTTGGTATCAAACTTCTCAGCACAATAAATGCACACTGATGCCAGTGTACATTTTATTGTAACATACACCCCAGAGGGCATCTTAGAGATGCCCCCTGAAACCTTAACCGACTACCAGTGTGGGTTGACTAGTTTTAGCAGTCTGCCGCACATCAGACATGTTGCTGGCCACATGGGGAGAGTGCCTTTGTCACTCTTTGGCTAGTAACAAAGCCTGTACTGGGTGGAGATGCTTCTCACCTCCCCCTGCAGGCACTGTAACACCTGGCGGTGAGCCTCAAAGGCTCACCCCCTTTGTTACAGCACCCCAGGGCACTCCAGCTAGTGGAGTTGCCCGCCCCCTCCGGCCACGGACCCCACTTTTGGCGGCAAGGCCGGAGGAGATAATGAGAAAAACAAGGAGGAGTCACTGGCCAGTCAGGACAGCCCCTAAGGTGTCCTGAGCTGAGGCGACTCTAACTTTTAGAAATCCTCCATCTGCATTCCCCCAATAGGATTAGGGATGTGCCCCCCTCCCCTCAGGGAGGAGGCACAAAGAGGGTGTAGCCACCCTCAGGGCTAGTAGCCATTGGCTACTAACCCCCCCAGACCTAAACACACCCCTAAATCGAGTATTTAGGGGCTCCCAGAACACAGCAAGATAGATTCCTGCAACCTAAGACGAAGAAGGACTGCTGAGCTGAAAAACCTGCAGAGAAGACGGAGACACCAACTGCTTTGGCCCCAGCTCTACCGGCCTGTCTCCCCACTTCTAAAGAACTGCTCCAGCGACGCGTTCCACAGGGTCCAGTAACCTCTGAAGCCTCAGAGGACTAACCTGCATCTAAAAGGACCAAGAGCTCCCGAGGACAGCGGCTCTGCTCCAAGAAAGAAGCATCTTTGCAACAAAGAAGCAACTTTGAAAGAACACACGTTTCCCGCCGGAATCATGAGACTTTGCACTCTGCACCCGACGCCCCCAGCTCGACTTGTGGAGAACAAACACTACAGGGAGGACTCCCCAGCGACTGCGAGCCCGTGAGTAGCCAGAGTTGACCCCCTTGACCCCCCACAGCGACGCCTGCAGAGGGAATCCAGAGGCTCCCCCTGACCGTGACTGCCTGCTTCTCAGAACCTGATGCCTGGTAAGGACACTGCACCCGCACCCCTAGGACTTGAAGGATCCGACCTCCAGTGCAAGACCGACCCCCAGGTGGCCCTCTTCCTTGCCCAGGTGGTGGCTACCCCGAGGAGCGCCCCCCCCCTTGCCTGCCTACATCGCTGAAGAGACCCCTTGGTCTCCCTTTGAACTCCATTGCAAACCCGACGCCTGTTTGCACACTGCACCCGGCCGTCTCTGTGCCGCTGAGGGTGTACTTTTTGTGCTGACTTGGTTCCCCCCCTGGTGCCCTACAAAACCCCCCTGGTCTGCCCTCCGAAGACGCGGGGACTTACCTGCTGGCAGACTGTAACCGGGGCACCCCCTTCTCCATTGAAGCTTATGCGTTTTGGGCACCACTTTGACCTCTGCACCTGACCGGCTCTGAGCTGCTGGTGTGGTAACTTTGGGGTTGCCCTGAACCCCCAACGGTGGGCTACCTTGGACCCAACTTTGAACCCTGTAGGTGGTTTACTTACCTGCAAAACTAACAAACACTTACCTCCCCCAGGAACTGTTGAAAATTGCAGTGTCTAGTTTTAAAATAGCTTATTGCCATTTGTGTGAAAACTGTATATGCTATTTTGCTAATTCAAAGTTCCTAAAGTTCCTAAGTGAAATACCTTTCATTTAAAGTATTACGTGTAAATCTTGAACCTGTGGTTCTTAAAATAAACTAAGAAAATATATTTTTCTATACAAAAACCTATTGGCCTGGAGTTGTCATTGAGTGTGTGTTCCTCATTTATTGCCTGGGTGTGTACAACAAATGCTTAACACTACCCTCTGATAAGCCTACTGCTCGACCACACTACCACAAAATAGAGCATTAGAATTATCTCTTTTTGCCACTATCTTACCTCTAAGGGAAACCCTTGGACTCTGTGCATGCTATTTCTTACTTTGAAATAGTACATACAGAGCCAACTTCCTACACCCTCTCAGAAGTGAGGTGGGGTGCTGAGCCCAATTTGCAGGTGGTATTTGTTTGTTATGCTGTATAACTTGTCAGGTTTCCATGGGCCTTGCTGCCGAACAAACTGTGTTATTTGAGACTGGTAAGTCAGTGAGAAGGTGTTGTGATCAGGGAGATTGCATGGAAATTTAAGGCAGTGTCCAACGAAGGGTACTGACACTGGGAGCAAGACATTAAACTTATTTCAGAAGGGACCCTTGACGCATAAAGAGCTGGAGGATGTGGTTGTCCGCCACAGCAGTGGACATGTGTAACGTGAAGCACTTGGCTTTATCGGCCCACATGTGTGCTCTGCTACTGAGTTGTATGTTGTTGGTATGGTGAACTGTAGGGGATCTAGGGAGGGATCTCTGCAGATTGCGCAAGTTGAGGGCAGCGCAGCGTTGGGAGGAGGGGTAGTTGGGATTAGGTGAAATGTACTCCTAGTTGGCAGGTAACGCATTTGATGCCTGCAGTGTACGCTTGTAGTTTTGTCAAGGTTATTGAGATATTTTATGCCTAACACTCAACTTTTTGCAATGAAAGATCAAACAAGGTCTAAGCCCTTGTGGCTACTCACCTGGAATGTACGCGGAGTAAATGATAATTGAAAGATCTGTAAGGTAGCCGCATATTTGCGTCGGCATACTGTAGGTACAGCAATCCTCCAGGAGACACATTTGGCACCAGGCAGTGGAGATATAGTGCAGCGAAAGATGCGAGGCTGGTTTTACGACATGTGAGAGGGGTGCTCATTTGGACCAGGAAAGGGGCAGGGATCAGGCTGCAGGAGATGTGTGCGGATGCAGCTGGTCGCTATGTAGCCGCTAAATATATTATAGGGACTCTCACACTGCTGGTGGTGGGCATATACGGCCCTAACTATGATGACCCTAATTTCTATCACACTCTTAGCGCTAGGCTACAACAATGGGCAGATACGCCGCAGTTATGGGGAGGGGATCTAAATTGTGTGTTAAATCTCAACCGAGATCACTCAACTGGCCTTCTGAGACGTCCCTCGTCAGCGGCCCGAGCTCTCACTGAGATTTTAACGCGGAATGGGATGGTGGATGTCTGGGCGCATCGATATCCAATGATACTGGGGTACACTCATTACTCAACAGTGCATGATTTACACACCTGCATACATTACTGGGTATGCTCGTGACATTTATCCCTCCTGAATTTAGGTCTGTGAGGTTTTGCCACGTGCATATTCAGGCCACTCACTGACACTTCTGTGGATTGACTTAAGTATGCCGCCCGCCTCTCTTTTCTTTGAGGTTTCCTCCAAATTTGCTTCTAGACAAGGTATTTAGGGCGGAACTGGGTTGGGATATCAAAGAGT
The DNA here is from genome assembly GCF_031143425.1 of Pleurodeles waltl. Classification (NCBI taxonomy): domain Eukaryota; kingdom Metazoa; phylum Chordata; class Amphibia; order Caudata; family Salamandridae; genus Pleurodeles; species Pleurodeles waltl. The sequence continues at coordinate 397,596,110 of NC_090448.1, forward strand.
ACTTTGCCTTGAATGTGGGGACAATAGAAAAGTTTGCAACAGTCTGGGAGGCGTTTAAGGTCTATATACATGGCGTCACAATGGCAAAGCACGGGGGAGTGCTGCGGGCGCTGTGCAGTCGACTTGGCAGGCTGGAAAGGAGAAATGGTGGACCTGGAAAGTAGACAGTCCGAGGGGATAGATGATGCAGTATTGAATGCGATACGCAGCAAGCTGACAGAAATTCAGGAGGTGGCCCAAACTGAGGTGATGCATATGGGGAAGTATGCAGTGGTGTGAGTTTACGGTGAGCGGGAGCGACTGGGGTCCATACTGGTGGCGCTCCTTTGCCCCTGACACAAGACTAATGTAATATTGCAAATACAGGATGATACTGGAAGAGTGGGGAGTGATGCCGGGTCTGTGGTGGGGAAGTTCCGCAATCATTATACGGATCTATACAAGTCACGCTTGCAGTTTGATGAAGCCGCAATTAGAGACTACCTCACTCACATGGGGATACTGTGGCTTACGGATGACCATAGGGAATGGTTGATGGTATCATTAATGGCGGAAGAGGTCAGGGCTGCCCTGAAGGATATGCCGGCGGGCAAAGCACCCAGCACTGATGGGCTCACGGTAACCTTTGATAAAGCTTACCAGGATGTGCTTGTACCACATCTGGTTACACTTTTTGAGGAGATGACAGCTGATGGCTGTATGCCTCCCACTATGCACAAGACCTAGTTGGTGGTCCTATTAAAGCCAGGTAAATCAGCAGATTGCTGCTCCTCCTATAGACCGCTGTCCCTCACGAATGTGGATACCAAACTGTATGCCAAGGAACTGACAAAAAGGCTGGCACCTCTTTTGCCTCAAGTGGTGGCCGTGGAGCAGACGGGGTTTGTACCAGGACATAACCTATCATATAATTTACATACCTTCTTCAACACAATGCAACACATAGATCAGAGTGTCAAAGCAGTCGCAGTTTTCCTAGATATCAAAAAGGCATTCAATTAAGTGGAATGGGGATTCATGCAGGCAGTTCTGCGCCGTGTGGGTGCAGGAGATACAACTGGTCAAGGTGCTGTACACTCGGCCAGTAGCTAGACTGTGATTGAATGGCACAGTAACTTCCCCTACCCCTATAGAGAGAGGAACAAGGCAGAGATGCCCCCTAACTCCCCTATTTTATGCATTCGTCACCAAGCCGTTGACATGCGCGCTCAGGGAATACCACTCACACAGAGGGCTGCTCTTTCCATATTATACCCTGATAGTGCAGGGATGTGGAATTCCTATGCCCGGACATCTTGTTTGGGGTCAAGGGCAACAAGTTTTTATGTTTACTTTGTCCTTGGGACAAGTAGGCCCAACCCTCTGCAGCACAAACCCTTTGGCTGCCTGTTTACAGAGAGTGGAACTCTCTGCAGTTGAGGTAATGTGTTTCCAAAAGATAATGCTGTTCAAACTTGTATTTATGGTTCATTATTTGAAAGCCTTCATTATTAGGGTGAGTGCTGTAAATAAATGTTTTAAGGTCACACTTCACTACTGACGTTGGTTCCAGTACAAAAAAAAAAAAAACGTGTATACACATGTTTGAAAAGTTTAGGCTATGAGGCTAAGTATAATGCTCCCAGAATGCTCTCTGATTAGATGCAAATGAAGTGTCATTTAGTAAAATATGTTGATGCATGCTAGTATTTCCCAAAAATATTTCTAATGGAAAATCAGTGTAACCATTTTCAACACGATTATGGGAAGCATGAAAATAAACAAACACTGACAAAGCCAACTGATCTGACATATTTTTATAAGTCTTTTAGTTTCATCAATGCGTGTCTTGTTATGACATGGCATATGTAACACTTTTTATTGTTGTGGGAGCTACCAGGCCCTCAACATTGTAACAAACACTGGCAGAAAAAAAAAAAACGTTTTTGAACTCTAAAAGCACACGTTGCCACCAGTGGCATAACAAAGGCCCCGCAGCCGCCCTCCAGGGGGTCCCTTCAGCACAGCCCCTGCCCTGAGTGAGTCTGGAGAGGGGGCTCCTCCATGTTATTTGCAAAGGGTCACCCTCCAGTTTCGTTACGTCACTGATTGCCACTGTAGTTCCCGACACTGAACAAAACTACTTTGTGTGCCAAAATGCTCCTTGTGGAAGAGCAGAATGCGATCACTCACAGTAAAGCCAGCCGAAAGAGAGAGAAATAGAAGTTTAATAAAAACAAAATGTCTTTGTTAACACCAGACCTAATTAGGGACCAAGACCCACATGTAGGTAGCTTTTTGCATGTCGCAAACAGCGACTTTCGCTGTTTGCGACGTGCACAAAGCACATTGCGATGCCCAAACCCAGTTTTGCGATTCGGTAACCTGGTTACTGAATCGCAAAACGGGTGTGCGACTCGGAATTAGGAAGGGGTGTTCCCTTCCTAATTGCGACTCGCAGTGCAATGTAGGATTGTTTTGTGACCGCGAACGTGGGCGCAAACCAATCGCAGTTTTCCCCCATTTCAAATGGGTGCTAACACTTTCGCAAAAGGGAAGGGGTCCCCATAGGACCCCTTCCCCATTGTGAATGTCACTGTAAACATTTTTTCAGGGCAGGCAGTGGTCCTGCGTACCACTGCCTGCTCTGAAAAAATGAAACGAAAACGTTTAATTTTTCGTTTTTGTAATGCATCTCGTTTTCCTTTAAGGAAAACGGGCTGCATTACAAAAAAAAAAAACCTGCTTTATTGAAAAGCAGTCAGAGACACGGTGGTCTGCTGTCTCCAGCAGGCCACCATCCCTGTGAGGGCCGCCATTCGCAAAGGGGTCGCAAATTGCGACACACCTTATGATTATTCATGAGGTGGGCATTTGCGAAGCCCTTGCGAATCACAGATGGTGTCAGGGACACTATCCTACATTCCCGTTTCATATGCAACGCCGTTAACAGATACTCAACATTCCCGTTGCTGGTCGAAGGCTTATCATGGTCTTCGGATACTCCTTCCATCCCGTGGCACATTACCCTCCATCATACTTTGGCCATTGGAACTCTTGAACACCACTGGACACTTCCATGCTTTGGAGCCTTGAAAAAGTCAATTCTGACGAAACACGTGTTGGCTGTTGTTGTTCCGAACATGAGAATTGTATTGGCCTTCTGATACCGTACCCAAGATGTCTTATTGGGCCAGGTGTCAATTCGTCCTGAGACATTATAGAAGAATAAATTGAAACTTTCACACATCTGCGATGTTCCGTGGTTCTCTTTCTTGCATTCTACAACTGTGACCTCCCCGAGGTGATAGTTCACGCACCCTGTGGCTGGGTGCATAACCACTTGGGCACTCCTTTCTTCATCATAGACTTTACCATCATGGATTTCGCAACAAGACGCTAGCTCACTTTCTGGAAGTGCGCTCCTTTTTCTACACAGCCACAACTGTTGTTGTTATTTTTATATATATATATATATATATATATATATATATATATATATATATATATATATATATATATATATATATTTACTTTACATATTTACATACACTTACCTTGCGATGTGAAGGCATATGTTGTAAAGGCAAATTTGTGGTAAAGGCAAACCGTGGTAAAGGTATTGTGTGGTAATGGAGGAGTGTTAAAGGCATTACATTTTAATGCCTGCGTTATAAAGGCTTTTCCCTTCTCTGACATCAATGTTCCATATTCCATCCTCCTACTGGGCTGCTTGTTCAATAACTCCCTTCCTTCCACCTTTCCTGGTTTTCATTTCAGCTCACTCTTGCTCCTGTTTCATTTCACACTACTCTAATAAACTAAAAGCTTGCATCTGCAGAAGGCACTGTGGTCTGGGGAAAGAAGTCAGCCAGGATGCCTCACCATTTCATTGACACCTTACTGAATGATCTGGCTTTTGTTGTATTTCATGCACCCCCACACCCATCACAGGCAAGCCATAGATTCAGGGCATTATAATGATGGCTCCCTCCACCTCACAATTACAGGTATCCAGTGCTTGGGTAAATCCAGGTGGTGATGTGGGTGCAATTACTGGTCTTTAGGAAGTGTAGACTAAGGTTACATTAAGAAATCAGGAATTACAGAGGAAATCAGGTATATCAAACCTTACTCTCCTTGCGATTCCCCATTTCTCTACAATATTTCACCCAGTAATTTCAGTGGGTGAAATTTCCGAGTCAAATGCATAGGCTCTGTGGAGTTGCCATGGATCTTGTAACCCCATTTAGGCAAGTAACTGCTGCTACTGGCCCCAGAAGGATTACCATGGGACTTGCCATTAGGTCCTCAGAGAATTGTCTTGGTGGAGTTTCTTTCATCTCCAGGCAGCAGAGAAAGTGAAATTGCACTGCCCATGCAAGTGGGTAATTGGACGCACCTCAGAAAGGCTCTATACCTTCCTTTTAAGGAAATGTGCAGCATGGGGATCTATCCAGCCCTCCTTGTCTCCTGCTTCTGAAAGTGCTTTTGCAGCAAAAGGACAACAGTAAGCAGTGATAACCAGCACCTTGGAGGCAGCTGTGGAGATGTTTATTACAAAGTTTAAAGTTTGTTGGACAGTCTAATAAATTAAAATGTTCCACTTGGTGGGTTCTATTGGCAGGGACGGCCTGACTCTTACCTACAGTCCACCACCCCCCCACTTCGGATATGCTACGTGAGTTCAATGTCAGTTTTCCACGCAGGTCTGTCTGTAATGTGTTACGCATATGGTACAGAAGATACATCATTCTGTAGCCCTTGTATCATGTGTGTAGTAGCAATTTTTCTCACAGCCGTATTGGTTAGCTCAATTCATCTTTTCCGGTATAGGTTGCACTTCTGTATTTCCGGCGGCTCTGCAGAGGATGTGATGCAAACTTATGCTTTCAGATTTGGGATTTAAAGCTGAGGTGCTACAATGTATCCTATGAACAGTACAGTTTTTTATGTGTTGTTATTCTATAATTCATAAATAAAGTCTTTAAAAAAAAAAATGTTACACTTGGGGTAGTGCACTGTAAAGTAAAGATGATTCATTAGTGCCCCGCTATCTTTCTGTTCCTGGCACTACTTTTGCATCTTAGGGGTTACAAGGGGAGATCCAGGGTTCACAAGGATCAACTGTTAAAGGAAATCCTTCTCAAAAGTATAGGAATTGGTAGTCCCAGTCACCAAATATCCTATCCCTCAAGTGTGGGATTCCCAGGTGCAGGAAAAAAGGAGCATTGTTTTACCATCATGAAATCTTAGGGCGTTCATTTTGCACTAAGTAAATATTTTATTAACTCATTATGGAGTATGTGGCAGCTGAAGACTGCAGGCTGCCACGAAGCCACATGAAATTCCCAGCTGTTGTGGAGATTCTGTTTTTCTCCCCTTTAATTAAAACCACTGCTTTTTAGTTCATGAAGTTGTCACAGTTTTAAAAACACAGCTTTTAGGGCCTCCTCGCAACTTCTTACCCCTGAGTGATTAATTGCCACTAAAAGGCCCTGATTATGGATTGAGTTGATCAGATTTCCAATGTGGAATTCGCTCCACTCAATCATGAGTCGTCTGTTTTTCCACACCCGTATTTACCACATACCGGAACAACAGACCGTATTTTACCAGATGGAAAATCCTTCTGGTAAAATTGCATTAGGAAAGTACTGCATTGCAGCCTGGACCTATTTTCCAGCCCTGCCTCACTCGAAGCAAGGTGTGGAGGAAGCATGTAATAGTCAACATCTTCATCTTCACCGCTCATCTTTCCCATCACTTCATTGCCCCACACTGAAGCCCTTGCACATATTTACCAGCTGCTCAGAGCAGGTGTTAAATGTGTGTGTTAAACCTCTCTGAACAGGAAATACTATGCAGAGTTCTGCTTGGTAATTTCGGGCGTGCACAATTATTCGCCATTCCAAGGGGTTAAACTCAGAATTGCAAAGTACTGGTGAAGGAATTTTCAGGTGTAGAGTTTGCGCTTTAACAGTACCAAGCAACTCAGCACTGGAGATAAAGGCCCTCATTATAAGATTGGCGGTAAAAACCACCTACCGCCGCGGTGACAGCCGCCAAAAGACCATCGCCGCGGCTACCAGCTGTCCACTAAATTATGACCAGAGCCGGATTTCCACCACAAGAAGGGCGGAAATCCAGCTGTGGCCATGGTAAGGTGGCGCTGCTACCACCAGCAGCGCCATGCTAGTAGACCGCCGCCAGCCGTATTATGACAGATAATACAGCGTGGTGGTGTTCTGCTGGCAGTGGCAGCACCCCGTCCCGTCTCCTGCCAGAGGACCCCCTGGATCCAGGTAAGTCGGGTCTCCGACAAGGGAGGAGTGTGAGGGGTGTTGTGTGTGTGGGGGTGTGCATGCATGTGTGTACGTGACTGCGGGTGTGTGTTGTATGTTGACTGCATGCATGAACGTATGGAAGTATGATTTTGTGTATGTATAGTATTCGTGATGCATGTCTGCGTGTATGAAGTGTGTGCGGATTTGTGTGTGATTGGATGTATGCATGCGTGTATGTATGTGTGAATGAGTGTGTGTATGTGTGTGAAGGGAGTGTGGATGTTGGGGGGCTGGGAGTGTCTCTGGAAAGGTAGAGGGGGTGGGGGAAACGAATTCCTTGTCACAGATAGGGCCTACCTCCATGGTTTTCGTGGCGTTACGAATGCCACAAAAACCATGGCGGTATGTGGGGTCATAATCCCGCTGGTGGCACAAAGGCGGCCGACGGGCTGGACATGGATATCTCCAGCCCAGCGCCTGCTAACGCCATGGTGGTCGGAATGGTACATTGGCGGGTTGGCTTCAGCCAATCTGCCAATGTCATAATGTGGCGGTAAGTACCGCCATCCTGTTGGCGGTACTACTGCCACATTATTGCTGACTGCCGGGGTCATAATGACCCCCAAAGTGTCTTAAATAAGGCACTGAAATGTCACATTTATACACAGACAAGCTAACTGATGCCTTGGTAGCTATGTAATGCTGTAGGAGGAACATAATCACACACTGTTTTGCAAATATTAAATTAAACAAAAAGTAAAATAAACCACTTACTGGAACTGCAATGCTGTGATTCCTGGCAGGTTGCAAAAATGCTTTGTTCTGCAAAAGTGCAGGTCACATACAACAAGAAAGCTTGGGTCTAGCAACACTGGGAAGCAGTACAGTCTAGAAGCACACCTGAGTCCACAGCCTGCAGGCCAAGCAGACTTGTGGTTGGTGGAGGCTGGACCCTAGAAGCCACAAAAGGTTTTGCTAAGCAACAGCTTAGCTTTTCCAACAAGCTGAAACATTTAAATGTTTCAAATTTTCTCTGGGCTCAGCCGCCTATGGAAGCTACTACTATAAAGAGAGAGAAACAGAAAATGTCTATTCCTCTTGCTTCCTTTGCAGCTCCTGAGGCAAGTGGTAGCAAAGGAGGTGCCAGGGTTCGCAAGGTTCAAGGTAGGGGCTGTAGCTGCGACCCCTGGCAACCTTTCATTGACGTCCATGGTTTGGTGACTGGGTTGTGGGCCTTGGTCAAGCAGCAGCACAGCTCTTGTCAAGGCAAGGCACAGGCAAAAGTTGGGACAAAGTCAAAAGATCAGGCCGACCACGATGGAGCATAGGGCGGCTACAGAGACCCAGTTAGGCCCACTGAATCTCAATTCCTAAAATCCTTTCTGCGGAAGCCTTGTGTCGGTTCTGCGCCATGCAGCAGCTGCGATGCACCGGTAACAAGATGCAGCAAGACTGCGTTGTGAGTTCCTGCATCACTGACATGGAGGATCCAGGCGCCATGTGAAGGCCAGTGTTGAGGATGTATTGTGCAGTCGAGGCGATGCGTTGGCTCAGAGAAGTGCAGAGGCTGCGATGCAGAGTTTCGGTGTCATTGGCGAGGCGTCAGTTGAATTGGATGTGCAGCCATTGCATTGGGCAAAGCATCGCAGGGGTAGTTCTGAAGGCGATGCGCTGGTCCCAAGATGTGAAATGCAGCGGCAATGCATGCCTGGTTGCATTGATCCTGACCCATGCAGTACAGGAGATGCATCAGTTCTGTTCCTTGAAACAGCTGTGATGCGACGATTCTGCTCCTGCAGGAGAGAATGCGTTGGTTTCACTGAAGCAAACACCTTAGGCCCACTTTGAAGGGTTCAGGACTGGGTTGGTACCACTTGGGAGGGCAGATGTACAGATGACGCACAGATGGCAGGAGCAGGGTGGTTGAAATTATTTTGTGCCCCTGAGACTCCAGATTAGGAGGACAGCAAGCTGGCCCTTAGATTCACTCTGGGTTCTGGGTCGAAGAGATGCAGGTCCAGTCATTCTCCCTCCCAGGCAAGAGGGCAGCAGGTCAGCATAGCAAAGCAGGAGTCCAACAAAATATCAGTCAAGCAGAGGGACAGTCCTTCTTCCTGGCAGAGTATCCACAGATCCAGAAGTGTACTGAAGTGGTGGCGTCAGAGGTCCAGTACTTACACCTAGTTGGGCCTTTGAAGTGGGGGAGACTTCAAAGACATGCCTTTGAGGTGCACGGAGGCCCTACACTTCCGGCCCTTGCTCCGGACTCACTACAGGGGGTTATGTAGCCCTTTGTGCGTGGACAAGTCACAGCCTGTTCAGGTCTAAGTGAGGCTGTGCCCAGCTCCCCCCTCCCATCCTGCCCAGGGTGGGCCATCAAGACCTATCAGGTCACACCTAAGCTCCCATTGTGTGTGGATGGCTAGGAGGAATACCCAAAGCCTAGCTGACCCCAGACATGTGGTCAGAGAGAGGCAGTTATATAATAATGTTAATCACACCTGCCCCGTGGGAATATAGGGCAGTCCTTATAGCAGAGTCAAAGGCAGGCAGTAGGCACCAAAAGGCTAAAGGAATTAAATGCCAACTTTCTATAAGTGGCATTTTCAGAATTACAATTTAAAATTCGACTTCACCATAAGTTAGAATTGTGATTCCAGGGGCACCAAACTTGGGGTGAGGGGTGATGTTATCCCTCCCCATTTGGAAATTACGATTATAACGTGTAATAAGGTGACTCCAATGTTATCCTATGGGAGAGATATGCCTTGCAGTAGTGAAAAACAAATGTAAAAGTTTTTCACTTCTAGGACATGTAAAACCTTTTAAATGCACTTCACCCTGCCCTTGGGGGTGTCTGGGGCCTATCTTAGGTGTCTTACTTGTATTGAAAAGGAAGATCTCACTTGGCCAGGTCAACATGGCAGTTAAAAACAGTACACACAAGCAGTGGCAGGCCTGAATCTTGTTTAAAAAGCTACGTAAGTGGGTGGCCCCATCAGTGCTGCAGGCCCACTAGTAGCATTTAATTTGCAGTCCCTGGGCATGTGTAGTGCAGTTTTCTAGGAACTTATAAGTAAATTAGATATGCCAATTGGGGTAAGCTGATGTTACAACAAGAGCATCCCTAGCAGCCTGATTCGTTTTTGGTTTGTAGTGACGATTGTTCCTCTAGAAACCCGGGACTGTTTGTGTTATAAAAAATACATTTATGGGGGCTGCCCACTAGGGCATGGTCGTGCCCCCATTCCCAATATATGGAAACATTCTTGTGCCCTCCTCGCCTCCCACCCCCCCAGGAGAGACAGATGGTGGTATTAGCTCTAGACTGCCTTCCCTTGTGGGGCAGAACACCCCTAGGCGCCAGGTTATTTTTTTAAATAAAAAAATGTAGCGGTTGGACTTCCCACAATGGTCTTGGCCATGCTCCCACTGGGTGAGGATGTGGGTGATTACTCCCAATTTACCCTCCTGGGGAGGGGACAGAAACCCCATGTGACACCAGGGAGTATTTTAATAAAAGTATAGGGGTGGGGGCTGCCCACACGGACATGGACATGCCCCAACCCCAATAGAAATGGCAACAGTACCCCAGAGGGCAGAAAGCCCACTAGCCACCACAGTACATTTTTAAAAATAAACATAGGGGTGCAGGCTGCCCACCATGAGCATGGCCATACCCCACCCCAGAAAGGGCATGGCTAGTATTTCTACCCTCCTCAATGGCAGATGGGGGTGATTACGACATGAATGGATCAAACTGAGGTCAGTGGGAGTCCTCTGGAAAGGGCCCATTGACCTTGGTTTGATTATTTTCTGTTGCAGGCACTACTCCCGCAACACAAGTGGCACATTGTTTTTATTGGCAAATGCGGGGTAACATTGGGTGGTTGCAATTTTGTAGATTCCTCCTGATTCTGGAAGTTTCCATCAGAGAAATGCAAGGAAAATATGTGATTTCAGGCAATGTTTGAGGCTTGCAGGATAATGTGGGTAAGAAAGCCTCATGGGCTCCATGCACGGCACACCAGCATGCTATCCCCTAGTTGTCTAGTTTTAAAAAATGTCTGTAGTTCATAGGTTTGCATGGTAAGCGCCACAATACGGCCCCAAATACTGCAGCTACACCTATTGCTTATCTTTCAAAGTAGCGCTTTAGCACCTTTTGTTTTATGGACTCTTTTGTCACCCACACAAGTGGGGTACCCTTCTTATCAGGAGACATGCTGCAACTCAGGGTGGTGGAAAATTTATGACTCCCCGCAGATGCCAGAACATCCCATCACAGAAATGTGAGGAAAATGTGTTTTTTGGTCAAAGTTTGAGGTTTGCAATTGGTTCTGTGTAAAAAAAAAAAACTTTAAAAAAACTTGGAGAGAGACATGCAAGTCACCCTGGCCTGGATTCCCCCAGAAAATGTGCAAGTTTGACAGGTTTTTCTAGGCGCTGGCTGAGCTCTGGTGCCAAAATCCACAGCTACCCACTTTGCAAAAGATTTGAATGGAAAAATGTGATGTACCCATGGTGTGTTTTGAGCTGTTTCTGTCATGGGTATTAGGCCTACCCACCCAAGTAAAGTAGCATTTGTATTGTGAGACTTTGGGGGGTATTGAGTGGAAGGAAATGTGTGGTTCACCTCAAATTCCAGAACTTTCCATCACAAAAATGTGAAGAAATTATGTGTTTTCTTTAGTCAAAGTTTGAGGTTTGCCAGGGATTCTGGGTGAAAAAATCTGGTGAAAGCCACACAAGTCACCAAACCCTGGATTTCCTCCAGGTGTCTAGTTTAAAAAAATGTTCAGGTTTAGTAGGTTTCCCTAGGGTCCGGCTGAGCTAGAGCCCAAAATCCACAGCTGCCCACATTGGAAAAATAAGGACATTTTTCAGTTGGAAAATGTTACGTGTCCATGTTGTGTTTTGGGCAGTTTCCTGTCATGGGCACTAGGCCTTCTCACACAAGAGAGGTACCATTTTTATCAGAGGACATGTAAGAATATAGAATAGTAGAACATTTGTTATTACCCATCTGATTTTACTATGTTTGTGCCTTTCAAATGTAAGCCAGTCAGATGCTGGTATGGTAATCCACAAATTCAGAGGTGTGCAAATAACCAGTGCTCCTAAACTCCATATCTTGTGCCCATTTCAGAAATACATAGGTTTCCTTGATAGCAATTTCACTGTACATATTTCACCGTATGCATTGGTCAATACTTGGTACACAAAGGAATACAGTTGTAGGGTGCAGCTTAGTTGTTGGCTCTGGGTACTTTGGGTTCCTGGAGAGCATACAAACTATATATAGCTCCATAACCAGAAGGGTCTAGTGGACATAGTGGTATATTGCTTCATGGCAGGAGGGAGCACTTTAATATTCTCTATGGTCTTAATGGGATCTTAGGACAGAAAACGTAAAATATATTCAGGCAACCCTAACCCAATTCTTTACTAAAAAGGGGCCCTGTGATATGGTTAAAAACATAACATGGGACAAATAGGCATTTACTGAGCCAGTGAGTCAATTTTAGGACCTGTTTCATCTGCTTTACAAGACGTTCAGATTTCATCAGGTCCTCTAAGATCGTTGTACTTTTAACCCACAGGGTAATCAGTGAGAACTTGGCATATGTACCGACCACTGTTAAATGCAGTGCTGTGACTGTAATGTACTTGTCATATAGCAAACTGAACATCTACTATGTTCTGACAGAGAATGAACATGGCAAGCAGGACACATATGTCACCCATATATGTAGTGTTGTATAAAGAGTTATCCGTAATGTTGTACAGTGCAATATCACCCGGGAGAGTATTCTCCTAGCCGACCCAGGAGCAGTCAGGGCTGATCCATGGATTCACATAGTTGAAGATCCAAGTGTTCAGCTTGGTGCAGAATACAATCATTTTGAAGACAATGCAAATATGTAGGGGCAGGTCATTCCGCCCTTTTGGAGTAAATTAGAAGTCACATCTCCCTATTCTTGTGCTGTGTATGCATAGGATACGTGTGAATACAAATCCGGCTGAGCGAAGGAGTCTTGAAGGGTTCTGATATCTGAGGTGGTTTTAAGATATGGTGAGCGAGTGCTATGTGAGGTTTTGAATGTGCGTTTCAGGTGTTGGAAAAAGAGCTGTGGATGGGGAGCCAACTAAGTTGTTTGAGGTTTGTTTGTGGTGGAAGGTTGAAGGAGGAGGCAGCCTGCTATGTTCTTTATGGTTTGGAGTCATCTGATTAGTTAAATGAGGAAGTAATTCAGTAACAGGGTGAGTGCGGGGGTTGAGCCCGTTGGTGAAGATGAAGTGATGGCAAGTGTATCTGTACAGTTTTGACTATCTGTCTTCTACCTATGCAATATCCCTATGAAAGCACACCTAGCCTGAGCTTTTCCTGCCTGTTCATATCTTTGTCCCCTTCATAGTCCTGACTAATTCCTTATACTTGCCAACCGAACCTCTACTAACGCCTTCCATTGCTAGCTACTTTAACCTCAAGAAAATGTGTCTTTCTTATGCCGTCAGCGCACACGGATTGCTAGATCCAACTCCTTCCAATTTGTGGGTGTAAATTAGGGGGGGTCTGAGACTGCCATGCATGGAACATAGAACTTAAACTGAGCGAGCATATCTACCTTTGAAACTAAAGCAAACATGCTGGGGTAGACTGCCTATGATCCCTAAAAAGCACTTCACTTCAAACTAGTCATGACTTTACTTTGTCGCGACAGAGAGTACTCCACCTGTATGTGCAGAGTGGTGACTATAATGCACTTGTCATTCGGCAAATGGAACACCTACCATTTTCTGACAGCGGATAAAGTTATCAAGCAGGCGATCGGCAACTCCATGTAAGGAAAACAATTTCTATGACTGCTTATCTAGTGATGTAGGGGCCCATGGAAGGTAGGCATTCATGCATGGCCATTGAAAGGTATATGTTACGGCATTTCCATCTCAGTCAATTTCCCAGTACTTGACTTTTGTATGGTACAGCTTAAAGCAAGTAGGAAAATGCAAGGCTGGCTGAGATGGTAACTGGGGACAGTAACGACTCTCCTGCCTCTGCCACATCACGAGGAATGCAGTCCACAAAGTGTCAATTATGCAGCCTTGCGATGCCCTCCAGAGCATATGAAGTGGAGGCTGCTGCTTCTGTAGCAGTAAGACCTCAATGATGGTCAAGGAAAGACACAAGTCTTCCCATTATGGTCTGACGATAAACAACATATTGAATTTATTTTGCCATTTGGATCAGGTGCATAAACAGCTTCTTATAGCAATTACGAGTATTACAATTCTCATTAGATGGCTGAAGAACCTGGTCATTTTTATCAGCACTGCCTGTGTACAGGGAGTGCAGAATTATTAGGCAAATTGTATTTTTGAGGATTAATTTTATTATTGAACAACAACCATGTTCTCAATGAACCCAAAAAACTCATTAATATCAAAGCTGAATATATTTGGAAGTAGTTTTTAGTTTGTTTTTAGTTTTAGCTATGTTAGGGGGATATCTGTGTGTGCAGGTGACTATTACTGTGCATAATTATTAGGCAACTTAACAAAAAACAAATATATACCCATTTCAATTATTTATTATTACCAGTGAAACCAATATAACATCTCAACATTCACAAATATACATTTCTGACATTCAAAAACAAAACAAAAACAAATCAGTGACCAATATAGCCACCTTTCTTTGCAAGGACACTCAAAAGCCTGCCATCCATGGATTCTGTCAGTGTTTTGATCTGTTCACCATCAACATTGCGTGCAGCAGCAACCACAGCCTCCCAGACACTGTTCAGAGAGGTGTACTGTTTTCCCTCCTTGTAAATCTCACATTTGATGATGGACCACAGGTTCTCAATGGGGTTCAGATCAGGTGAACAAGGAGGCCATGTCATTAGATTTCCTTCTTTTATACCCTTTCTTGCCAGCCACGCTGTGGAGTACTTGGACGCGTGTGATGGAGCATTGTCCTGCATGAAAATCATGTTTTTCTTGAAGGATGCAGACTTCTTCCTGTACCACTGCTTGAAGAAGGTGTCTACCAGGAACTGGCAGTAGGACTGGGAGTTGAGCTTGACTCCATCCTCAACCCGAAAAGGCCCCACAAGCTCATCTTTGATGATACCAGCCCAAACCAGTACTCCACCTCCACCTTGCTGGCGTCTGAGTCGGACTGGAGCTCTCTGCCCTTTACCAATCCAGCCACGGGCCCATCCATCTGGCCCATCAAGACTCACTCTCATTTCATCAGTCCATAAAACCTTAGAAAATCAGTCTTGAGATATTTCTTGGCCCAGTCTTGACGTTTCAGCTTGTGTGTCTTGTTCAGTGGTGGTCGTCTTTCAGCCTTTCTTACCTTGGCCATGTCTCTGAGTATTGCACACCTTGTGCTTTTGGGCACTCCAGTGATGTTGCAGCTCTGAAATATGGCCAAACTGGTGGCAAGTGGCATCGTGGCAGCTGCACGCTTGACTTTTCTCAGTTCATGGGCAGTTATTTTGCGCCTTGGTTTTTCCACACGCTTCTTGCGACCCTGTTGACTATTTTGAATGAAACGCTTGATTGTTCGATGATCACGCTTCAGAAGCTTTGCAATTTTAAGAGTGCTGCATCCCTCTGCAAGATATCTCACTATTTTTGACTTTTCTGAGCCTGTCAAGTCCTTCTTTTGACCCATTTTGCCAAAGGAAAGGAAGTTGCCTAATAATTATGCACACCTGATATAGGGTGTTGATGTCATTAGACCACACCCCTTCTCATTACAGAGATGCACATCACCTAATATGCTTAATTGGTAGTAGGCTTTCGAGCCTATACAGCTTGGAGTAAGACAACATGCATAAAGAGGATGATGTGGTCAAAATACTCATTTGCCTAATAATTCTGCACTCCCTGTATTTGTAATCAAATAAACAGGTGGGCGTATGAACTTTGGCCACCTGACTCCAAAGTGTGAGGTGCTCTCATAGTGAATTGTAGTGAGCATGTACACATCACTCCTGTCAGAGAACTTGACTGAGAGCAGTTTGTTGGAACACAGTGCTCTGGAATTTTGGAGCTTCTTACAAACAAGGTCCTGCATGAATCCTTTGTGGCAACAATGAACTTTACCACATGCGGCAGTGTGAGCTTTGTACAGATCACTAAAGAGCTCTGCTCCCATGTAGAAGGTCATATCCTTTGTGAAGGAGTAGCTGGACACGCTCCAATACATTCTTTCCCACGACTCTTAGCGTGGGAGGTCAACCTACAGCGTTTAGTGTCGAGTCCTTCCCTGATATACTCTCAGGCTTTACACATAGCCAGTAGACCTCTCTCACAGCATGTACAGTTTGATGCCATAAAAAGCTCTTTTGATCAGAATGTACTACCTGAATAGCAGCCTCCCTTTGTGCATTATGAAGGACTCATCAATGGCTGTATTCTTTCCAGGTGTATAAATCTCTAGAAACCTGACAGACTTATGTTCCATGACAGGTTGAATTTTGAACAACCTGTCATGATCTGGGTGGTACCAGGGCAGTGCAATTATCATTCAAATGCAGCATATGCTGCAGTTGCAAAAACTGATATCTGCTCACGTATGGTGGGAAGATGGTTGTTACCCAAACTGTGGAACTAGACCAATAGGACTGCAAGCTTGGTTTGAGTACTAACCCTATTTTGAGCATAAGGCCATGCAATGAGGCCCTAGAGTGCCTCTGTGCTCCCTCAGAAATTGTTCTGCATGCAAATCTGTGTGCTGCACAATTTCCTGAAGGAAGTCAACATCCAAAAAGAGATGGACACAGTCAATGAGCAAAAGAGTTGCTGTAGCGACTTTACATCCTGTGTCCCCAGAGAACGGTGGAATTTAGAGCTTTACTATATTGGGGGGCTATCAAGAGAGCTGTCCTTGTCGCCAAATGTGCCTGTTCTCTGGGTTGGTCTACTCTGCTATGGTTGTTCCGCTGCACAGACTGTCCTTGTGAAGGGAGAGCACGGCTGCCATCTTCATGTCCCTCAGAATCGTTAGGAGGCGAATTGATGGATGGGACTCTGCCAGTTGGAAAAATCGCTTCCAGATTGTCCTCTATTTTCCTCTCCCTCAGCTGCTGTCTCAGTGTTTGATCGTGCCTTGGAGTTGTCCTCTATAACCTAAGTGAGGGCCTGGGCAGCAGTCAGCGATGAAGACGCCATCCTTAGTGACTGGCTAAGGCCTTCATTTTAAAACACTGTCCTGAATAGACGACCAAGATATTGTTTCAAATCAGTCGGTGGGTGAGTGATTCTGTGAGATGTGTGCAACAGAACATAAAGAAAAAAAAATGACATTTTTTTGTGAGTGTGCAGGTTCTCCAAAGACACTAAGAAAAGACAAAAAAACACATTATTACTTCAGCTTGCCACATACCCATTCCACAGAATATTCTGTCATGATTGATTCAAAACTTTATTGTTGGGAAATATGCTGGGCCACTACCAATATAAAAGTAATTCTCTGAAGCTACAAATCTACCTTTGTTCTCAAGAAACACGCATGCACACAATAACCCCTGCAACTTTGGGTGCAAGCATGCTCCTCACAAAACTTACAGTGCTATCACCAGGGTCACTGGAATTATGTGGCAGGAGTTCACCAAATTATACAACAGGGTTAACTAAATTATGCAGCATGAAAAGGCTAATTATTTGGCATAATGCCACATATTTTTCTGATCATATTACTTCATTATTTTATGATTTGTAAACATGGTGATACTGCCTAGGAAACATTTCACCTCATTCGTACCTGTTTAGCCATCAAACGTAGAATTAAGCAACTGATAGATAACCAGTCAGCCTTTGCGCCGGTCCTTCCACTGCGTGCAAACACGTTGCCACATTGATCCCTCTGAGCAAGAATATATACTGAATATGCCATATAAATTTGCCCCTCGCAGGTAAAAAACACATAAATGTGTGTGCGTGTATATATTTATAAATAAATATATATATATTTTATATATATATGTAATATAAATCTCCAAGGACTCGTGCCCCAGTACACAAGCTTCACCTCCGAGCGAATCCAGAAAAACTGCACAATCCGGTTCACAAACTTGCTATTAAAAGGGTTTTCTATATTCATAATTGCAAAGTGCCACATAAAGAGACCTGGCCTACGCGTTTCGGCAAAAGCCTTTGACTAGGCCATCCCAAGGTGCAGTGTAAAACAACAATTTAAAGGAACATACTCCATTTTTTATTTTTTTATTTTTTGTTTTTTTTTACCTTTTCTAGTATACCAACACCATTAAGTAACAGTGCACACACACAGAACATATAACAACAAATATTCACATTTTTGCTTCATGCAATTTTTCTCACTTGGTCAATCTCTTCCCTATACAGGAGAAAAGGAAGTTTTTTTCTTTTTTGATCTCAATAGTTGTCTAGTTCCTCCTGTTCACATTCCCATAATACAGTGTACTTGATCATATGCTCATGATGTAATGCATGCAAATTAAGATATGCAGAAAGTCTCTGAAGGATAATAGCTAATATATCTCTTTCCACAGTTGTAATTCCAAACAGATCAACTATCCTCCCCATTGAGTCAGGCTGTCATCACATAATATTATTATCAATAAAGTATAATCAATAAAACGATGATAATTCAACCCAATCAGGACCTTAATCCCAAAAGTAAATAATCAACAACCTATTTTAGTGGAAATTAAAATAATCATGCTATATCCCATGATTTTAATCTGGTAAAGTACTGATTTAACCAAGACTCCATTCCCCATGCCCTACACTCGATAAGCAGTTAATCTCATATCCACATACAAATTCATGACCATGTGCAACCTTTATGGAGTTTATAAACTAAAGATTACAGGGACCTAGATATTCCAAACAGTATCCATATAATTATGGTCAATCCCTGAGATCATAGGAGCACAGATGTTCCAAATAATAACAATATAACAATAGTCAATTGCTGGGCAATAAATCCCTAGATCAGATAGAAGATTCCTTCTCCAGTTCTATCTTAGGTTCATAAATGTACAAACAGTTCAGCATCAGTATTTAAACCCCAGGGTATTTCTGTTCCAATTGTCATAATCAACCTCGACTCCGCCCTCTTGAGGGTCAATTTGCGATCTCCTCTTACATTCATCCTTACATGCTGGATCCCATAGTAGCGGAGATCCTTATATTCTCTGTTGTGCTGTTCCCAAACATGCTTGGCAATAACATAGGAAACGTCTTTGTTGGCTATTGCTCTTAAATGTTGTAATATACGTAACTTCAATTTATTTACAGTACTCCCTATGTATCTCTTGCCACAGCCACATTCCAGGGAATAAACCACAAATGAGGTTTCACACAATATCCGTTCTCTGATCTTCCTCATAGAACCATCAAAGCATTTAAACTCTGTCATATTTTTACCATACTGAAATGCTTTCCATTTGGTTAATTTAAAGAAACCCTCTGTCTGCAGCCAATTTCTTGTCTCACTCCTTGGCAGCGGTAGGTAACTTTTAACCAACAAAACATTTAAAGATGATGTTTTTTTGTACGTGATTCTAGGATGTTCCGCTATCCATTCTCTCAACTCTTCATCTTTCTTTATAATTTTCCAATTCTTCCTCAGGGCTGTCTTAATTTCCTTGTCTGAGCAATTAAAATCCATGATATATCTGATGGTTTGATTTAGGTCACTTCCCTTTACCCTTTCATTCTTTGTGATTAACAGATCCTCCCTCTTTTTTCAACGCTCTTTTCATTGCATTCTCCAATACGGATATCGGGTATCCTCTTTTAAAAAACCTCTGAAACATCTCTCCACCTTGTATTTTGAAGTCACTCAATTCAGAGCAGTTTGTTCTAGCTCTCATATACTTTCGATATGGTACACTCCACTTAAGTGCTTTAGGATGTGAGTTGTTGGCAAATAAAATACTGTTGCAACTGGTGTGTTTGCGATATAACCTCATACAGATTTTGTCACATTCAATGTACATTTCAATATCCAAGAAAGTTATTTTTTCTTTGCTTTTCTCAGATGTGAAATGTAATACAAATGGATTATGCTTTAACAGGTTTATGAATATCTCCAATTCATCTTGTTCGCTTCCCAGATTAGAAAAAAATCATCTATATACTGGACCAAGAGAATAACTTTGTTTAGGATTTCTGCATGTTCCTCTGTCCACACATGTTCACTTTCCCAGTAGCCCATTGTGGGGTTCGCATAGGTTGGAGCAAAAGATGTTCCCATTGCTGGCCCTTTCCTTTGAATATAATGTTCTTCTTCAAAAATGAAAACGTTGTTAGTGAGACAGAACTCCATCATTTCCAACAGCATTTGTGTTGGCTTCCATAAACGTAATGACCTACTGCGTAGAAAGTGTGCACAAGCTCTTAAACCATCCTCATGTTTTATTGAGGTATACAGTGACACCACATGAATTGTTGCCATTACATATTCTTGTCTCCAGGGTATGCCATTAATCCGATTAAAAAAATCCATGGAATCCCTGACATAGAATGGAAGTGCCGTCACACGTGGGAGCAGGAAAATGTTTTAAAACCTTGATGCATTCTTCAAGACCGAGTCACATGAACTTACTATTGGACGTCCTGGGGGATTAACTAGGCTTATGTGTATTTTGGGTAACACATATATTGTTGGTGTTGTCAGATATCTTTTTTTCATGTACATAAGTTTTTCATCTTCCAGCAGGCCCCTTTCATGCTAACTATTCAATTTATCATGAAATTGAATCATAGTCTCACTTGTTGGATTCGCCTGCAATTTCTCATAGTTTTCCTGAATCGATAGTTGCCTTCTGATTTTTTGACTATATCCTCTACGATCCATTACGACTATGTTACCCCCTTTATCCGAAGCCTTTATCACAATATTTTTGTCCTTTTGTAAATCCAGCAGTGCCCACCAGTCTTCTTTGGTTATGTTGTATGTACACCCATGATGTTTTTGTTTTTCTTTCCTACCAATATCTATCAGGTCATCAGCCATCAGTTCCTGGATTATATCAACTTTATTGCCTGGTGGTAATTGGGGGCAGAATCTAGATTTCCCTTTGCATCCACTTACTTCTGATTTATCAATGTCCACTCCCATTTCCATGCATAACTGCCTATCTGATAGCATGTCATATATATATATATATATATATATATATATATATATATAGCCCCCTTCAGAGGGGCAGGACGACCCATGTGCTGTGGGTGGACCACCTACCTACATTTCTTTACTTTTTTGGGGGTCGGGGGGGAATATGTGGTTCCCCTGGGGGTAGCGGTCGCTTCTCATTACCCCCACCCCCAGCTGGGAAACACATATTTCCTAAAAAAAAAAAAACATTGGGCCCATGGTGGGCTCGGCCCATATGCAAGGTGGGCTGACCCACTGAAAATGTTATTGTTTTTTAAAAAACTCATTTTTTGCTCTTTTTACCTTCCCCTGTGGGTGAGATTGTGCCTCCTGAGGATTTTTTTCCCCCAACCATTTATTCCCTGGGGCGGGGGAGGGATCTGCCCGTTACCATGAAGGTTAAGACCCCAAACACTGATCCCTGGTGGCCTAGTGGGTTTCCTAGCTGTGGATCACCTGACTGTGGATTACAGCGCAACTGTGATCCACAACCTGGAAACAGTTTCAGGAAGGCCCTAATGGAAAGGGTAGACTCCCTTTTCCGAATTATACGTCCATGAAACCTGGGGATGCAATTTTAGGAATTTTAACTAATTGGAGCTGGAGATAGCACTCACCTGCTCCTTCTTGCTACTTTGGTAGGGAGGGTAGAATCAATTGCATGTCTCCTTTGCCCTTTGTTTTTAAAAAACAAATCCTGCAGTGCAAGCACCGGAGGATCCTTATTAGCCTTCTCCAGTTTCGAAAAATGACCGTCAGACGCACTGGGGAGGGATGCACCCACACCAGTGGGGTTAAATAACTTAGTGTGTCCATGGCTCATGTACACTTTTTACACTTACGGCATGGTGTTTGGGTAGTGAGTGATGGTTCCCCACCCCAATCAGGAGCTTGCATAGAGATGGAATGATATACTGGTTGATGTGTGACCGAAGGCCATTAACCATGATCCACATAGGATCATGAGCTTCTTGAAGCAAGCTCAAGTTTTCTGGTAGTGGCTTAGTGCACACAATTGATAAGTCATTGCATTCATTTCAAGTCCAGTTGAAGATAAATTAAAGTCAGCTTCATCGATTGACTAATTAAAACATTAATACAAAGATGAAATTGAACATTAAAAACAAATGTAGGCAACCACCTTGGTCCTTTGAAACGGAAGCTAAATGTTAACAATTAAAATTGCATTATAAGGTAAATTACCATAAGAAGACATGCACTTGTATAGCTTGAAAAGAACTACATTCCATGTGTATCCGTTCTTGGTATTCACTGCAGTTGTAATTACCTCAGGAAGTCATATTACTATCCGACTGTCCACTGCAATTATATTTCAGAATTTCTCTGCATTTATGTATACCAAGAGGACGGAGCATAGGTCTCAACCAGAATTTGTACTGCTGCCAAGGCTGGGCAAAAGTCAACAAGATGGAGGAGGAGAAGCAATACACCTCCTGGGGTGGAAAAAGTAAATCCAGATTAGCTACTTAGACATTTCATGGAGGAACATCAGTAGGTCCTCACTGAAAGGGTCCTTGCAGAAGTCTTGTGCTAGAAATGGACTACAGAGCTGCCTCCACTGCCATCATGCCAATGATCCAGCTCAAACAATTCTAAATGAGCATGATCCTCATTGTTTTCATCTGGCTATGTGTGGTGTGCAGATCTATATCTTCAGACGTGCCACACATGTGACTTTGGCACAGGTCCAATATGTTCTCCAGAAATAGGAGCAAGATACTTCAGTACAGCCTTCTATTACTGAACCTGACCCAGTCTTCTAAAACTCTCCAATATGGTCATTTTCAAGTGCTCCCAGAATGCATCAATTGTCAAATGGGAGGCCAAAGCGCCCGATAGCTAGCTTTTCATATGCCTTCAAATGGGACAGGTTCTCCATTTGGTGTTTGAAGAAGCATATTTTTCTGAGGACTTGTCAGCGCAGGACAGTGCTGCCATACTTGGTTCAATTTGCTAAATCTGCCTTGAACCCGTTAACTAAAAATTGTTTACTATGAGCCGGTATTGTGTAACAGAAAACGCCCTTCTCAGACATCCTTCTTCACTATTCTAGGTGGGAAGACTTTTAAATAGAGGCTCTCTCAAGATTGCCAATCTTTATCCCTTGATACCTTATGGCTTCCAAGTTACTCCTGTCATAGACTGCCTAATAATAGGTCTTAAATAGTTGTTTTCCATACTTTGTAGAGGCATTCTGCTGTTGATTTTCCAATGATTCTATCCTCCCTCACTCCTGGACCTGTTGGAAAGGCGCACCTCCGAAATAAACCGGTATAGCCTTTTACTGTTTACTTGATTTAGTTCCTGATTTTCCTCGTCCTTCTACCTGGTGTATTACGCATTCTGTGGCAAACCTAGATTTTATAGATCTTGGTAAAATACTGTCTCTCTTACTCTGTATTGTGTTTGGCCAAATCGCTTACTGTGGTGGCATGTATCGCAGATTTGCTGTACAAGATACATGGTACACATTTTGTTGCTGTGTCTTCAATTGAATGTGAAGCGCTATCAAATGCAGCTACCACCGGATGCACTGAATTAACATAACTCTGTTAATATTTCCAATGCCAGTTTTAAAATGAGGTCTAGAATTATACCTTACGTTGGAATGGTGACATCAACCCAGGCCAGAACAGTTTCTGTTCTTAGGTAGATCTTGCCTTTGCAGACCACAAGGTTGTGCTTAACTTGTAGGAAAAGGCAAAAAATTGCCCGCGCTATCTAATGACAAGATTGCCTAATACTAAGGTCTCCTAATGTTAATTCCACCTAAGCATCTTTCTTCCATCATCTTACACTTTCTGTATCTCAGTCTCACTCTTGCGGGTTTTTTTTTACCTCTCTCTCCTGTCTCACTTTTCTCCCACTGTCACTATCGTCCTTTGTATTCTTCTCTTCTTTTCCCTGCCTTTCTCTCTCTTGCCCTGGAATAAAATCTGGTGATAAAAAGTAAATTCCTGTCGCCAAACATGAATGCGGGTACCCACAATGTACAACCACCTGTAGAAAATAAACACTGCTAATAAGTTCAAAACATCGACACCTATAAACTGCCAAACGATGGACAGTTGATTATACCTGTTTGCAACTTCTGGTGGGCCTTGCTTTTAGGAAGTTTCTTCACTGACTGTTTGAACAGGACTGTTTGCACAGTTCATTAAAACATCTTATTTCAAAATTGTATATATGAAATCAATAATTCACAGATCACAAATTGACTTGACTCCGTTTTGCAAGCTGTCACTTTCTTCTTGCTACGCAAATCAATGCCACTTTTTGGAACCCACTTCTGGATAGTGGAAAATGTGTATTTAAGTTGGCCAACCTGACTAATTGTCTCCTTAACTCCTTAGCTGCTGGGGGTTTCTCCACCCCCTGGTGCTGATCCTTTTTTAGCTATTTGGGGAAGTTCGCACTTAGGGCTCCATAACATTTTTTTTCCATCTAAGGTATCCATGCCAAATTTGTGTCCTTTGTGTTTGTGGATTACCCTGGAGTGGACTGAGGGCATAGGCAAAATGTAGCATAATTGTGAGTTTTTTTAGAAAAATAGGGAAAAAGTGATCCAGATAAGTGTCTTTTTTTTCATAACAATAGCATCAACCAACGGTCTGCCGTACTAAAGTCACTATCTTCCCAGCTTTCAGGAACACGCAAAGCAGAATCAAAAAACCTAAGTTTTGGCCTTTTTCAAAGAAGTTGCCCACTTTCCTATTTTTTTGTGCTCTCAACCTACTTCCAGTTTGTGGTGGAAACCAGTGAGAAACCTATAGGTGATTGAGAAAAGCTTTAGATTTATGAAAAGTAGACAACATTAAAAATTCAGCAAGGGGTCCTATGTGTAGATCCCTCAAGGTATTCCCAAGGAAAATAATGGTTGAAATATAGAAATATTCAAAATGAGTAGAAAAAAACTACAATTTGTGACATTTTCATCTGTAACTTTGTCCAGTTCACAAAAGCAATAAACCATTATGTCTGCTAGACCCTTCTGGTTACAGGGATATTCAGGGTTTGTAGGTTCTCCAACAACCCCATGTACCCAGAGACAACAACTGAGCTGCACCATCCAATGGTGTTTCATTGAGTACCAATTCATATTGTGAAATAGGTAAAGTGAAAAATAGGCATCACAAAACCTATGTATTTCTGAAATGGGCGCAAGATATGGAGTTTAGGAGCAATGATTATTTGGACATCTCTGAATTATTTGTGGGTACCCATACTAGAGCATGAATTTGGATTGTTTTTCAAAATGTCTTCTTTTTTATACACTGGCTTACATTAGGAAGGCACAGGCATAGCAAAATCCAATTGGTAATACCATGTTCTACTATTCTATACTCCCACAAGTCTTCTGATAAAATTGGTACTCCACTTGTGTGGGTAGGCTTGGTGCTTGCAACAGGAAATGGGCCCAAACACAACATGAACGCATCACATTTATCCATTGAAAACTGACTATTTTTCCCAATGTGGGTAGCTCTAGATTTGGGACCCTAGCTCAGCCAGCAGCTGTGGAAACCTAACAAACCTGCACATATTGAAAACTAGACACCTGGAGGTAACTAGGGTAGGGTGAATTGCATGGCTCTCACCAGGGTTTTATTTTACTCAGAATCCCTTGCAAACCTCAAACTTTGACTAAGAAAACACATTTCCTCACATTTTTGTGATCGAAATGTCGGGAATCTAGAGGGAGCCACACACTCCTTCCTCTAAGGCTTCTGATTAAAATGGTACCTCACTTGTGTGGGTAGGCCTATTGTCCGCAGCAGGGAACGGCCCAAAACCCAACATGGACGCATCACATTTTTCCACTCAAAACTGACCCTTGTTTTGCAAAGAGGATAGCTGTAGATTTTGGATACTAACTTTTCACTTAGGGAAAACTAACAAACCTGTACATTTTTTAAACTAGACACCTAGGGGGACCCAGTGTGGGGGTGACTTGCGTGGCTGTCATTAGGTTTTTTACCCAGAATCCCTTGCAACCCTCAAACTTTGACTAAAAAAATGCATTTTCCTCACATTTCTGTGATGGAAAGTTCTGGTATCTACAGGGAGCCACAAACTACCATCCACCCGCATTCCCCCATGTCTCCCAATAAATATGGTACCTCACTTATGTGGGTAGGCCTAGTGGCCATGACAGGAAATGGCCCAAAACACAACACGGACACATCACGTTTTTCCACTGAAAAATGACCCTTTTTCCTATGTGCACAGCTGTAGATTTTGGACCCTAACTCAGCCGGCACCTAGGAAAACCCTGCCAATGTCAATATGTTTGAAAACTAGACACCTCGGGGAATCCAGGGTGGGTGACATGCGTGGCTGTCACCAGTCAGGTTTTTTTGACCCTGATTCTCTTGTAAACATGGACCTTTGGCTAAAAAACAAATTTTTCGCACATTTCTGTGATTGAAAGATCTAGAATCTGCGGGGAGCCACAAACTTCCATCCACCCGGCATTCCCAGGATTCTCCCCATTAACATGGTACATCACTTGTGTGGCCACAACAGGAAACTGCTCAAAACACATGAACGTATCACATTTTTTCCACTGAAAAAACTGATCCCTTTTTATCCTGTGTAGGTAGCTGTAGATTTTGGACCATAGTTCAGCTGGCACCTAGGGAAACCTAGCCAACCTGTATATTTTTTTTAAGCTGGACCCCTAGGGGTATCCAGGGTGGGCTGACTTGTGTGGCTGTCACCAGTTTTTTTGTTTAACCCAGAATCCCTTGCAAACCATAAACTTTGACTAAAAAAAAATCTTTACTCACATTTTTGTGATAAAAAGTTCTAAAATCTACAAGGAGCCACAAACTTCATTACACCCAGCATTCCTCCTAAGTCTCACTTGCTAGGCCTAGTGCCTGTGACAGAAACAAATCTAACCAAGGTCAATGGGAGTTCCCTGGTGAGGGCTCCCATTGACCTTGGTTTGAGTCATTCCAGTAGTGGGCACTAGGCCCAGCCACACAAGTGGAGCAGCTTTGTTTACTGGCACAAGTAGGGCAATGCATTGTGTTAGGAATTGTGTGGATCCTTGCAGCTTCCAGAAGTTTCTATTAAGAACTGGAACGAGAATGTGGGATTTCAGTCCGTTTGAGGTTTGCAGAGCATTGTGGTAAGAAAACCTTGTGGGTTCCACACAAGGCACACCACCTGGGACTCCTTGGTTGTCTAGTTTTCAAAAATGTCTGTGGTTCTTAGGTTTGCAACAATGGCGCCACAGTATGGCCCAAATACAGCAACTACCGCTATTTCTTATCTCTCACCATAGCGATTTAGGGACTTTTATTATGTTTTCTCTTGGGCCACCAACACAAGTGAGGTACTGTTCTTATTGGGATACGTGTGGGATTCCAGGGTGGTAGGAAAGCTGTGGCTTCCCACAGATTGCATGTCTTTCTGTCACAGAAATGTGATGAAAATGTGTTTCTTACCAAAGCATGACCTTTGCAACAGCTTCTGGGTTATATTACCAGGTGAGAGCTGGGCAAGTCTTGCACCCTTGGGCTCCCCTGGTTGCCTAATTTTCAAAAATGTGCAGGTTTGCCTAGGTGCCCGCTGAGCTAGGGTCCAAAATCCACAGCTACCCACATTAGAAAGAAGAAAAAAAAAGGAGTTCTTAGTAAGGGCCCTCTTTATATTTTGTCTGATGAAGAAGACTCCGTCGCTCTGGTGGAGGCCTTAACGTATGCAATGTTGAGGCTTCTCCATCTGCCAAACTTAGAAATGACTGCCAAGTTGGCAGTCAATTCAAAAACATTGACATAAGCCGCTGAAACAACGGTTTTAAAAACAAAATCCTGCAGTCACATTTTCTTTTTGAAAAAAAAAAAATGACCATCATATCATGGAAGTTATCTCCCATGGCAAGGGGGGCACTTGACAGTTATCACTGCCCCTTACCATCATGGTTTTTCCAGGTGATGATGGGCAGTGAAAACTGACCTGTATGCCTGCACATCTAAATTAGGTGGGTGGACAAGGAGGTCCGTTGCAGATTGGCCCCCAGTCAGTTTTACCACCTCCAGAAATGTTAGCTTAAAAGTACATATACTTATCAAAGTATCTGAATATTGACACCAAGTCTTCTGAAGGTGAACCATGAAGCTGCGCCAAGGAACCAAATGCTTTATGGTCCATACAAACTCCATTCACGCACTACACACAAGACTTTCATTTCGTCGGCCACGGGCCCAATCCAACAGATCAGTGCACTCACATCAACATTCCCTCACTATGCAAGGGCCCATCACATTCATACTCCACAAGATTGGATTCACATTCATGTCCAGACATGTTGACAGTTGAAGCATCCACAACCTTCACAAAACAAAGAAAAGTTTGTCTACAATTTTACTACCTGTAAAGTAACCACCTCCATTCTGAACATTACTGAACACATGCCTAGTGAACCTTAACTAATGGCTCCCATGACAGCCAGATGAGGCTCTGGAAGGCATGTCTTACACGCGCCTTTAGGGCACTCACTGTGGTAAATCCAACTCCTTCCATTTTGTGGATGCAACTTGGGGGTGTCAGAGAATGCGTTCCAGGGCCTACATTGCTCGAACTGAGGGAGCTTATCTACCTTTGAAACTAAGAGAAACATGCTGGGAAATGCTGCCCAAGTTTTCTATAGAGCATGTCATAAAATATGAAGAACGGACGTTTTTGGCGCAAAGGGTAGTCAGTGAGAACATAGCATACGTCACGTCCACTATTCTGTGCCGTGCTATTACTGAAATGCACTTGTTATACAGTAAACTGAACATATACTAAATTCTGACAGAGGATGAACATGGCAACTCTTCTTTCATGTGCCTTCAGCTCACTCACTGTGCGAAATCGAACTCCTTTCTCTCTCTGGATGCAAGGTGGGAGTGTCCATGAATATCTTGTACCCATTTTCAATACCAGTGGTTATTATACATGCTACTAATTTAGTTTGCACACTTTCAAAGCAAAAGTCAAAGTGTTATAAATGAGTCCCACAGGACATTTGTTTGGCCTATTAGACTTACTTTGGTTCTCGTAGGCAATCAGGGTAGTCCTTGTGTTGTATGCATATGTTCCTAAAAGCACTTCAAAATCTTGTCAAGCCTTTAAAACTTTGCCACACAGGATACTCTGTGACAACATGACTTATGTTCTATCCACCGTTATGTGCAGTGTGGGGACTGTAATGCACTTGTTAGTTGACTTACATAACACCTACCACCTTCTGACAGCGGATAAAGGTATCGAGAATTTATTAACGAAGTCCGTGATTTGCTCAAGCACAGGAACTAAAATTCTACGGCTACTTGCCTAGTGAGATAGTGACCCATGGAAGTTAGTATGCACAGCCATTGAAAGGTTTACATAACAGCAGCTCCACCTCTGTCAATTTCCCAGTACTTTACTTTTGCATGGTGTAATATAAAGCAAGTAGGAAAACAGGGTTGGCTGAGATGGCACTGGAGACAGTAAACACAACTCTCCTCTCTCTTTTGCTGCTTAGAGCAGACTCTACAACAACAACATGGTTGAGTCTGTTTATCTGTTTCAGGAATGTAATCAGCAAAGTGTCGATCTGCAGCCTTGCCACGTCCTCCAGAGCATATGAAGTAGAGGCTGTTGCTTCTGTAGCAGTAAGACTTTCAAAGACAGACAACTGAAAGTCAAGGAAAGACATGAGTCTTCCTGTGGTTGTTTGACAATAAACATACGCAATGTATGTTGCCATGTGGATCAGGTCGGTAAACAGTTTCTTGTACCAAGTGTAAGCTTTATTACTCGCATAGTATGGATGAAGAACCTCTGTCATTCTTATACACTCCACCCATGTACTTACTATTTAAGAACTAGTGTCCTGGTGCATATGACCCTCCATCAGACTGGTACAGGGTACCTCAGGGCAAGGATTAGTTTCTATGCCCCTTCTAGTGCCTTCATTCAGCCAATGCTTTCTTGGCCAAAACTCTTAGGATCGGGTGTTCTAGGGCCAGAGGCAAGCCCTTCTCCTTAGGGCCACTAGCATGGACCAAACTGCCTCTTGAGTTACGGGCTATTTCATTCACCCCTCAATTTAGAAAGAAACTAAAAATGTGGCTTTTTAATCAGGTTAAACTGTTTGGCTGTACTGGGCAGTGACGGTAGAGGTGCAGAGCGCCAGGACTGTCCCTGGAGTAATAGTGCTCTGTATAAGTGCCCTTTCGTTTTATTTCATTTCACTCATAATCAAGTATACAGGTGGGCCTGTGAACTTTGGCCAGCTGACCCAAAACCGTAACGTGGAAAGTGCTCTCATCATGAATTTCTAGTGAGCGCTTACACATCATGCCTATCAGAGAATTTGACTGCGTGCAGTTCGTTGAAACTTAGCGCAGTGCTCTGGGATTTCTGGAGCTTCATGCAAACTAGCTCCAGGAGGAATCCTTTCATTTCAGGCGCCAGTGAACTGTACCGCATGCCACAGTGCCACCTTTGTACAGCTCACTGAACAGCTCTACTCCTGCATAGAAATTATCCACATGAAGGTTATAACCTTTGAGAAGGAGTGACTGGACATGCCCCCATACAATGTTTCCTGTCACTCCTAGTGTGGGAGGGCAACCTACAGGGTTTAGAATGTAGTCCCCTGTATACACTGTCAAGCTTCACATATCGCCAGTAGAGCTCTCACATCGGATGTACATCTTGATGCCATAGCAAGCTGTTTTGCTCGCAGTGTACTATCTGAACAGAGGCCGCCCTTTCTAAAGAATCAAAGACTCCTCATTGACTATTTTCTTTCCAGGAGAATACATCTCTGTAAACTTGGCAGACAAATATTACACAACAGGCCGAATTTTGAACAACCTGTCATGGTCTGATGGTCCCGGGGAAATGCAGCAGAATTGCATTGAAATGCAGCATATGCTGCTACAGTAAAAAACAATCTCTGATAATGCACAGTGCGAATATAGGGGTTACCCAAACCGTGCAAGTAGACCAGTAGGACTGCAAAGTTGGTTCCTGCACTAACCCCATTTTGAGCGTAAGGCCCAAAAATATCTTCAACTCCTCAAGCAAAGTGGGAGTCTATTGGCATGCCCTAGAATGAGGCACCTCCCTCAGAAATTGTTCAGCATGGAAAATTGTTTGCTTCACAATTTGCTCAAGGAAGTCAACATCCAAAAAGAGGTGGATGTAGTCAATTGGCAAAAAATGTCTGCATCTGCTTTACATCTAGCTTTGCCAGTGAAAGGTGGAATTTGGGGTAGAACTAAATTGGGGTGCTGCCAAGAGAGCACTCCGGCTGTGCTTGCCGCTGCAAGTGCCTGCTGTCTGGGTTTGTCTAAATTGCTATAGTCACCCCACTACACAGACTGTACTTGTGAAGGGACAGCATGACTGCCATCATCATGTCCCTCAGAATCACTGGAAGGTAAGTCGCCGAATGGAACTCCGCTGACTGAAAAATCATTTAAAGATTTTGCTCTATTTTCCTATCCCTCAGTTGCTGTCTCAGTATCTGATCCTTCCTCAGAGATGTCTTCCATAACCGAGTTAGGAATTGGGCAGCAGTCTTCCACAGAGATACCATCTCTGTTACTGGCTAAAACTGTGCTTCTAAAACACTGTCCTATGTAGCAGGCAGATTTGTTTTTCTAAAATAGTCGGTGGGTGTGTGCGTGTGAGATGTGTTCAACAGTGAATAAAGACAAACTGAACTTACCTTATCCTCTTTCCTAAATATGCGGTTTCTCCAAAGACACTAAAAAAGAAAAAAAAAAACAGAGTATTACTTCACCTTGCCACATACATATTATCACAGCATACTTTGTACGTGGCTTACGCAAAACATTAGGGTAGCTGCGGGGCATTTGTCAGTATAAAAGTAATTCCCCAAAGCTATAGTTATACCTTTGATCTCAAGAACCACACACTCACATAGTAGCCCCTGGAATGTTATGCACAGGTGTGCTCCTTTTGAAACTCACAGTGCTATCACTAGGGTCAATTAAGTTATGTGGCACTAGTGCACCAAATATGCAATAAAGTTGACTGAATTAAGCAGCATGAAAAAGAAAATTATGAGGCATAATGTGGCACTTTTTTATAGTAACCATGGTAATACGGTTAGGAGAAACAGTTTACCTCATTAGTACCAGGTTATCAACCAGATGCAGAAATAAGCCCCTGAATGAACTAATAAACCTATGTACAGGCCCTTCTACTGTGTGCAAACCTTTTTCCCCATCCCTTAGTGTATACTGAATATGCCGCAAAAATCCAACATTTACTGCAGTGGTTCCCAACCTTTTGACTGAATCATAATTGGAATCTGCCCCCTCCCCCACCCCAAACTGGGTCATTACTGGAAGCCAGGGGACCCCAGCTTTAACATTATTGGTGATTTAAAATGCAAAACTATACACAAAAAATTCAGAAACAATAATTTTTCAAACACACACACAAATGATAACACATTTATTTTATTTAATTTGCAAACTAATATAAATAAAAAAAACACTGTAATTGTAATTGGAAGGTTGAAGCTTTTCTAAATTTAATTGAAGCCACACATCTTCCATACTGTATTCTGGTTGATTCACCGGCACTGCTCCCACAAATCAATCTGAGGATACTAATTTAATTTGTAGCCTCCTATTTCAAATTCCTTGACGTTTACAGTACATTTTAACATTTTCAGTCGTACATTTAGCCACTTCATTTGTATATACTTTATTAACCTGTTTTTGATATTTAACTTTCTAAGTACTCGCGGACCTCCTTAGAGGGCTCAAGTAACTATTACTCTGGCCCTAAGGTAACTACAGTACGCGTCCTCACATGGACTGCTAATTACCCCAGATATTACATCACTCACAACATCTTCTATGACATAATTGATAATATCACTGCAACATTTACTATAAAATTATTGATGAGAAAACTCTGCATGCCGGGTGCGCAAATTATAGTTACCTAAGGGCACGAGTTACAGTTAATTGAGATAACTATAAATGCTGAATTTCTGAGGTTTTGTGTGTGTAAAGTCTGAACCTATCTATAGCGTCCATGCAACCTTTGTTTTAGTGGGGGAAAAAAAAATATATATATATATATTTATATTATATATAACACAAGTCCCGGAATGCGGGCGCTCAGCACAGCGGTCCTGGACAGGCTCCGAGACGCGCAAAATATCCTTCTTCACTCCTTTAGCATAGCAGGAGAACCAGGACACCTCTGATGTGAAAAAAACAATTTATTACAGTAAAAGATCCAACGCGTTTCGGCAACAGCCTTTATCACGGATAGATTGTTGCCATAGTGCTACAAATAAATAGCCCAACTTTGTCATAAACATAAACATAAAAGACAGACAAAACCCCAAATCACACACCATTGAAATTACAAAATGGCTGCCATCTTGAGATGTTCAGTTTTGACATAAATAAGCAATAATTAATGCAATAATCCTCTGCCAGTGAGTTCTTAAATAAAATATTAAATAAATTAATCACCTGATATTCATCGAAATGTTTGTAAAACATCAGATAAAAGCTTATACAAAAAATACACATAAATACTCTCTATATCATTGAGTTATATATACATGTTTTCTAACTATGTCTGAAACATTCCTATCAGACTTGATAATGCCCAAGTGGGTATGCGTATTAAAAAAAGCTCTTAAGAAAAAGGAATTCCAGTTCTTTACAAAAGGACTCCTAATTCTTCTGACGTCATTCCAAAATTATCACTACTATACTTACATATAAAATTAGTAACACCAAAAAGGTGAACATACGAAACTTCTGTACTATACAAAAAAAACGAACTATAAAAAACCCACATCATCTCATCCACTAACACCCTTGGCAGACATAGATTTCCATAAATATATTAAATACCATAATGTCATAAATACTACAAAGTGTTACTCTCCTGAAAAAGGCCACCGTATTCCCCCAACATACTAAAAGTGAATAATAATTATTCCAGATGGATACTTAGCTCCTCACTAGAATTTAACCCCACAGGTTCCAATGTTTCAAAATCTATTATGTATTTTGATTCCATGATAAGCAATAGTCGCTCTCTATTACCGCCTCTTTTGCTTGTCAACACCTGGTCAATAACTACAAACTTCAACAAATTCTCATTGCCAAAATGTTGGTTAAAGAAATGTCTAGCTACCGGATAGTTTCTGTCATAGTTCTTGATAGCTCGTCTGTGTTCAAGAACTCTTTTCTTTGCACTATGAATAGTGCTTCCCACATAACAACTTATCACATGGACAAATCAAGCAGTACACACAATATGTTATGTTGCAATCAAAACTTCCTTTGATCACAAAGCTTTCTGTTCTTCCTGGAATTTTTAGTTTCCTACAGCTGTTGCTAGTTTTACACGCTTTACATTTCATACAACAGGAAAAACCTCCTCCTGTAGTGTTCTTCATGGTCCCTTTCGATGTTATGTCATTACGACACAGATCGTCCTTCAAAGATCTATTTCTCCTAAACGTTATTTGGGGGCTATCATTAATCAAATTGCTCAGAGCTGGATCAGTCTGCAAAATTTGCCAGCTCTTATTCAAAATGGACCGTACTGTATAAGATTGATCACTAAAGGTTGTAATTAATCTAATAAGATCATTGTCCTTCCTCAGAATTTTGTTCATCCCATATAGAACATCATCTCTAAATTAGTCAATCTTCCTCAAACAAGGTGGTTCAATGCTGATCATTGCACATTTGGCAACAGTGAAATCCGAAAACATATGTATAAAGGTGCCAACCTGGTGCAGAAACCCAACCACCACGGGTTTCAAGAAATGCACAACCAAATAGGCGGTAAGCAGACCGGCTATGTAGTGTGCTGTATATAACAATATGCAAAATTCAGAAAGAGCAACCAGGGCACTCCACGGTAAGTATCAGTTATTTAATCCTTAGTGTTACAAGAAACAAACAGATATGGTAAGGAAAGTACAAGTCCATGTAAACAGTTGAATATACGTGAGATCGGTGACAGCCAACACGTGTTTCGTCCTCGCGGACTTCTTCAAGGCTGTGAACAAAGACAGATTGGAACTACTTTACAAAGACATTTCTACACTACCCGCCGGTAGATATATATCCAAGGTGTGCATTAGCAGATCATTTTAAGTTTAAATTTATTTAAAAAAAAAGTTTTTTAACCAATTTGCAACGATTGCCAGAAAGAGATACCCATTAGGTTCCAAGATGTA
Source organism: Pleurodeles waltl (assembly GCF_031143425.1). Classification (NCBI taxonomy): domain Eukaryota; kingdom Metazoa; phylum Chordata; class Amphibia; order Caudata; family Salamandridae; genus Pleurodeles; species Pleurodeles waltl. The sequence continues at coordinate 397,630,812 of NC_090448.1, forward strand.
AACCAAAACAGAATCCTTGTAAAGGACGTGCACCCGTATGCGTGAAGAAAGTGAGAGAGAGGGATTCGTTAATAGTAGTAAGTGGGAGAGTGTCCAGCCACCACGAGAAAGTAAATTAAGAAAAATATGGGTGCTTGTGTGCATCCAGCAAAAGTGTAAAGTGTGCCTGCACATGTGTTTGTATTATACATTTGTGAAGAAAGAAAGAAAGAAGGGGGAGGAAATGAACCCGTGCAGATCTAATAATACCTTCAAAAATATATGTATTCGGATAGCTTAGGACTTCTGTGTGCAGTAATTCAGCACAGCCATATCTGTGAGGGGAGTCCAGAGAAAAGAATAAAGCACATTTATATTAAAAAAGATGGATCTATAAGTACTAAGCTAATGCTGTAGGAGAAGGGGATAAAGGCAGTAACCTACCAGAAAAAATAAGTATTGAGTCTCCAGGTAAGGGAGGGTTCCTCGTTATAACAGGAACCAATAGTGATCTTCAGGGCAGATGGGCTGCCCTGGGGGGTGTACCCGTAGTTCAGGAAACACCCTTCGTCTGTGGTCTGAGTAGACCCAGTCTGTGAAATAGAGCAGAGACAGAGGAAAAAGCTGTCATGAAGAGAGAAGAAACTAACGTGACATAAATAAATAAAATAAAATAAAATAAAAACGCCCATGCGAGGTAACTTGAAATTTGGGATATGGTAGTGTCATGGATTAGGTCATGTGTGACACAATCCCAATAGGGGATATATAAATCTCCAATTATACTATCAAAGGACACATGGTGTGTGCACACAGAGGACAGACTCCGACGCTGCCATTATGCATCAGATCCGGAGTCCGGAGTACCCAGTACTATAAATGAAGTGCGAATATCGAACAGATCGAAGAAAAAAGATCAGGTCTGGTCCTGGGCTTAAATATAAAAGGGTTATCGGTACACGTCTGGTGAGACCAGCAACGAGAACCGGTGTTTAGTTCACGTAAAATATCCCCTGTTGTAAAATCATATTAACCACTAGAGCCACACGAGAAAAGAAAAAGTCAAAGTCAGGCGATAAGGTGCGTTCCCCCTATTAACGCCTCCTGCTGAACATGATCGCGTTTAAAAGAAACAACGGCTCTCAAAAAGAGGGGAGATGGCGTTCCTTCTTACCGATAATTCCCCACGATCCGGGAATCGGAGGCACCTCAGTGCGCGTGCCAGGTGAAACGTATGGTAACGCTGCCGAGTACGATGAGCCTACTGAAGCTCAGAAATGCAGGCGTGTAAATGCGCGCATTGTTGAAAGAGAGAAAAGACTAAGTGTGAGATTGAATAGACATACGAGTTGAGCTGCTGGCCGCAAAAAGTGGTATTCCATGGGCGCCATGTTGTGTGTGCTGATGAGTGGTCCGGCATGCACGTCAGAACCCGGTTTTTAGTGTTAAAACTGGCAGATTCACCAAAGTGCAATGCTTGTATGAGTTCAGAGAAAGCCCACATTGACAGAGTTGTTGCGTGCATATTTGTTGGAAAAAGTGCTTAATAAGAATTGAAATAAAGTGTAAGGTGCATACATAGCAGAAGTATTAAGCATTGTATACATATGAACGGGAACAGTACTAAGAAAAACAAATGATCATATTGCTGTATCAAGACTCAAAATTGGTCGTACATATACATTTCCTCGGCGTATCGCCTGTTTAGAGTAAAACAAATATTTAGAACAACAGACATCGATTTTAGGAGTTGACAAAGAGACCGTAGTGTGTAGGCACAAGCAGAATCGTATACTACTATTACACCAATGGTAGTAATGAAGCCACAATAGAAAAATGTAAGAAAACATACAAGGAGGGGTAGAGTACAATTGGGCAGCTACTCACTCATGTGAGAATAGTTCGAAACAGTTGACAGTTTTGCCATTTTCGATATAGATCGTGAGATCCAGGAAATTGATGGAAGATTGGCTGGCCTCATGGGTAAATTTGATGTTAAAAGTATTGTTGTTCAAATGTTCAGTAAGGAGTACAAGTGAGGATGCATCGCCTGACCAAAAGACTAAGATGTCGTCTATGTATCTACCCCAATACAGAATGTGTTGTGAAAGGAGTGGTGGGCACGAGTGCCATACATGTAACACCTTCGATGTCGCATGTCTCCTTACTGTCCAAACCTATATGACATCCTAGCCCTCTGTAACCGAGTATGCAAGGTTAACTGTCAACTGTTTCGAACTATTCTCACATGAGTGAGTAGCTGCCCAATTGTACTCTACCCCTCCTTGTATGTTTTCTTACATTTTTCTATTGTGGCTTCATTACTACCATTGGTGTAATAGTAGTATACGATTCTGCTTGTGCCTACACACTACGGTCTCTTTGTCAACTCCTAAAATCGATGTCTGTTGTTCTAAATATTTGTTTTACTCTAAACAGGCGATACGCCGAGGAAATGTATATGTACGACCAATTTTGAGTCTTGATACAGCAATATGATCATTTGTTTTTCTTAGTACTGTTCCCGTTCATATGTATACAATGCTTAATACTTCTGCTATGTATGCACCTTACACTTTATTTCAATTCTTATTAAGCACTTTTTCCAACAAATATGCACGCAACAACTCTGCCAATGTGGGCTTTCTCTGAACTCATACAAGCATTGCACTTTGGTGAATCTGCCAGTTTTAACACTAAAAACCGGGTTCTGACGTGCATGCCGGACCACTCATCAGCACACACAACATGGCGCCCATGGAATACCACTTTTTGCGGCCAGCAGCTCAACTCGTATGTCTATTCAATCTCACACTTAGTCTTTTCTCTCTTTCAACAATGCGCGCATTTACACGCCTGCATTTCTGAGCTTCAGTAGGCTCATCGTACTCGGCAGCGTTACCATACGTTTCACCTGGCACGCGCACTGAGGTGCCTCCGATTCCCGGATCGTGGGGAATTATCGGTAAGAAGGAACGCCATCTCCCCTCTTTTTGAGAGACGTTGTTTCTTTTAAACGCGATCATGTTCAGCAGGAGGCGTTAATAGGGGGAACGCACCTTATCGCCTGACTTTGACTTTTTCTTTTCTCGTGTGGCTCTAGTGGTTAATATGATTTTACAACAGGGGATATTTTACGTGAACTAAACACCGGTTCTCGTTGCTGGTCTCACCAGACGTGTACCGATAACCCTTTTATATTTAAGCCCAGGACCAGACCTGATCTTCTTTTTTCTTCGATCTGTTCGATATTCGCACTTCATTTATAGTACTGGGTACTCCGGACTCCGGATCTGATGCATAATGGCAGCGTCGGAGTCTGTCCTCTGTGTGCACACACCATGTGTCCTTTGATAGTATAATTGGAGATTTATATATCCCCTATTGGGATTGTGTCACACATGACCTAATCCATGACACTACCATATCCCAAATTTCAAGTTACCTCGCATGGGCGTTTTTATTTTATTTTATTTTATTTATTTATGTCACGTTAGTTTCTTCTCTCTTCATGACAGCTTTTTCCTCTGTCTCTGCTCTATTTCACAGACTGGGTCTACTCAGACCACAGACGAAGGGTGTTTCCTGAACTACGGGTACACCCCCCAGGGCAGCCCATCTGCCCTGAAGATCACTATTGGTTCCTGTTATAACGAGGAACCCTCCCTTACCTGGAGACTCAATACTTATTTTTTCTGGTAGGTTACTGCCTTTATCCCCTTCTCCTACAGCATTAGCTTAGTACTTATAGATCCATCTTTTTTAATATAAATGTGCTTTATTCTTTTCTCTGGACTCCCCTCACAGATATGGCTGTGCTGAATTACTGCACACAGAAGTCCTAAGCTATCCGAATACATATATTTTTGAAGGTATTATTAGATCTGCACGGGTTCATTTCCTCCCCCTTCTTTCTTTCTTTCTTCACAAATGTATAATACAAACACATGTGCAGGCACACTTTACACTTTTGCTGGATGCACACAAGCACCCATATTTTTCTTAATTTACTTTCTCGTGGTGGCTGGACACTCTCCCACTTACTACTATTAACGAATCCCTCTCTCTCACTTTCTTCACGCATACGGGTGCACGTCCTTTACAAGGATTCTGTTTTGGTTTACATCTTGGAACCTAATGGGTATCTCTTTCTGGCAATCGTTGCAAATTGGTTAAAAAACTTTTTTTTAAAATAAATTTAAACTTAAAATGATCTGCTAATGCACACCTTGGATATATATCTACCGGCGGGTAGTGTAGAAATGTCTTTGTAAAGTAGTTCCAATCTGTCTTTGTTCACAGCCTTGAAGAAGTCCGCGAGGACGAAACACGTGTTGGCTGTCACCGATCTCACGTATATTCAACTGTTTACATGGACTTGTACTTTCCTTACCATATCTGTTTGTTTCTTGTAACACTAAGGATTAAATAACTGATACTTACCGTGGAGTGCCCTGGTTGCTCTTTCTGAATTTTGCATATTAGAACATCATCTCTATTCAAACTCTCCACTTTCTGTCTTGCTTGATCTATAACTTTAGCTCCATACCCCCTGCTTTTGAATCTTTCGCACATCACTTCACACTCTTGATGAAAATCTGCTGTTTCACTGCAGTTCCTCCGGGCTCGCAATAACTCCCCAAAGGGGATACTCTGTATCAGGGTCGCCGGATGTGCACTATGAGCAAATAACAGACTTTTCCCGGCTGTTGCCTTTCTATACAGTTTAGGCACTAATCTCTTATTCCTTACAGAAATTTCCATATCAAGGAACTCTATATGACTAGGACTCAGGTGTTCAGTGAATCTCAAATTGAATTCATTGTTGTTCAAATCCCGCACAAATTGCACAGATAGTCTCTCATCACCCCTCCAAATTACAAAAATATCGTGGACGAAACAACACCATAAAACCACATTAGTATCAAACTGACCGTCTTTTATGTTTATGACAAATTTGGGCTATTTATTTGTAGCACTATAGCAACAATCTATCCGTGATAAAGGCTGTTGCCGAAACACGTTGGATCTTTTGCGGTAATAAATTGGTTTTTTCACATCGGAGGTGTCCTGGTTCTCCTGCTATGCTAAAGGAGTGAAGAAGGATATATTTATATATATATATATAAATATATATATATATATATATATATATATATATATATATATATATGTATGTATATATATATATATATATATGTGTAGATAAATATATCAATATATATGTCCACCCAGTGGGAGACAACCCTTGCGCTGGGGGTCCACCCCCTACCTATATTACTTTACTTTTATTTGGAAATGTGTTGTTTCCCTGGGGGGCGATCGCAGGCCACCAGGGGAGCCACACATTTCCAAAGAAGAAAATTAGGGGCCCATGTCCAGAAGGGCCGATCCCTCGACAATTTAATCATTTGATTTTCTTTTTCTTTTGTTTTTTTACTCTTAAGTTTCCTTGGGGGACACAATTGGCCCCAGGTGGAAAACACTTTTAAGCAAAAAATAAATGATGCCCCTGGGGTGGGAGCTGGCTGATAACACAAGGCTCGAACCCCCCCCCCCCCAACATTCCCTAATGGGGAAATCCTGCTTGTGGATCGTGGCACGAAAGGGATCCATGAGCAGGAATCTGTTTGTGAGAGGCATATTTCTGGAAAGAGGAGATTCCCTCCTTTCCAATGATGCCTTTTACAAACATGGGGAGGCATCCTTAAAAAAAAAAAAAAAAAAATACCAGCTACGGGAGCAGCTCTTAACTGCTGCTTCTCTCTGCTCCGCCGGGGGTTTGTGACATCAGTGTTCCCCGACATCACAGATGAGCGGAAGGGGGGCATGGGAGCTGGGGCTGGCGCCAAAGCAATTCCACGTTTCCCCCGCTCACAGGGAATAATTTTAAATAAATTATATTATTGTACCTTAACTTTTAATTTAAATATGATATAGCTAGGTAGATATAGAATTGCTTTAGTGTTAAAAGTAATGTTAAGTTAAAAAAAATCATATTCTAAAAATTTAAGAATTGATTACTTATTGTAAAATGTATTGTTTATATTTAAACTTTGAAAACAAGTTTAGATTAAACACAATTTTTAAATGTATTTACTAAATATTAACTATTAAATGCTAGTGTGGGTTGGCTTTTTAAAATGTTGTTTAGAAAATGTCTACAAATTAAATTTGTGTATTTTAATTTTGTGGTTGTTTAATAAACCATTCATTTGAACATATGTACTTTTTTATTAGTTCTAGATCAATAAAATTGTTTAAAAATAATGTATAATTTTATTTTACGGTAAAATATTTTAAGTATGTTTAAAAATCATCAAACTTTATCACTTTCCCTGTAAGTTACCATTAGGAATCTCCAACACAGTGGTGTAGAGATTTGCCATGATGGTGGAGATCTTTCCCTTGATGGTGGGAAACTCCGCCCTGGTGGTGATGAACTCTACCTACATGTGAAAAGTTAGTAGTATTAACTTTAAAGACTGAAGTTATGACGGTAATGTCTCTCTTTCTTGTTTTCAGAAGGTTCAGACATGTCGGTCTACACTTAGGTATAAATCTTCGTTTGGAAATGGTGAATTCCAAAAAATTTAGATGTACAACTAGTTGCAAGAGTAAATGTAGTTATGAGTAAATCTGTATGTGTAAATTTACCAATGTGAATCAGTCGATATAGCTTTACTGCTATGATGGATAGGCTTTAACTCCATTCCCTCCCAGATTAGTACTTCTTCAGTCAAAACACACGAAAATGACATCAAAGCTTTACCATAAACCAAACATATGATTTACAAATCCAGTTCAACAACACTGAAGAAATTCTGTGTTTGTTTAAACCATGACTTGTTATATTTCAGAATTACATCATTGAATAACTCTAGTTCATTTACAATTCAACATCTGCAGCAAACATGGACAAAGTCAAAAAATTGGCCAACATCTTAGAAAGGTGATGATGAGACCAATTAGCTTTGCTAATGCTAGTTTAATAGGTATGGCTTGAAGACCGCTTTAGCTGATGTGTCAGCCATGTGCAATAAAAAAAGTATAAACATACATACATACATGAATGGATGAGCTTTAGGTTAACCCTCTCCCTGCAGTGATCTGTTCAGCTGTCATTCGCATTTTGCTTCCGCCCATTTGGTTCAACCTACTGCAGTCATTGGCTGGCTTGCACTGTTAGTGATATTGTGGTTTCTGATTACACATGCAGTACCCCCTAAACAGCTAAGTGCATGTCAGTACCCTGGCTGATAGGACAATACATTACATTTCCAATACTTTTTCATCACATTTTTTCTCCTTTTTTTATTTTTTGGTCTTCCTTAAAACCATGTCTTCAAGTTACAGTATTTCAAATCCAATTTTACCCTTTTTTGCCCCGATAACATTCACATTTTTCTGTGATGTTAATTAAAACTAAAAAGAGATTCCATACTTGTTCATCTAATACTTCTGCCTTTTGGGAAGCTCCTGTATGATTATATTAAAACTACCTGCAGTTTTTTAAATATTGGTTTATTACAAGCATGTGGCAGCCACGTTTAGGAAGCATGTTTTTCTTTTGGGACACATGGTTGCATTGAAAAGTAACCATTGCACAAGCTTGCCAAGGCCATACCTGATGGCTTTGCCAATGCTTGTTTGAGTGAGGCTTGGATTTGCTTTGATTTAATAATCGGCTAGCCATTTCAGTTACTGCATGTTTTTTTCATTATTTCTTTGTCCTTGTCCCGTTCATTTTGGAATTTCAGTGAACGAATGCAACATGATTTAAAATTAACCATCCATGCACATTTCATTAGCACAAAACATGTAATGGATGGGGCTTTTGGACAGTAAGCAGGTATATTTTCCACCTAAAAAAAAGTGCATTTGTTTAAAAAATACACCTTTTCAGTGCTGATGTCCTTTCGAACCATAAAATATGATGTAATTTGTTTGATTCTTCTTCTTTTGCATTGGAGTTTGTGGATTTTATTGATTTTAGCTTGTTTTTTATTATTTGATTGTTGGTTTGTAAGAATAGTGTGTTACTACTTATATTCAAAATAGGAACAAAGAAGTAGTCATGCCTGTTATCCCTTGTGCTGTGACTTCTCTACGAGGAGACTGCTGGTTGTAATGACTATTCTCTATTTTCTCCCCATGCAGCTTATCTGAAGGGCCTCAGCAGCAAGCAGAGGCAGGAGCTCTACAGCATGAAGGATTTCATCAGGCTGAAACAAATACCTACGTGGAAGGACGCATTTAAAAGTGAGTCAGATGACTAGGTGTATTACCTAGACTGTTCTTCAGGGAGAGGGAGAGGAAAGAGAGGGGAAGTGAGCGAACATGGACGATTGATCTATTTTTAAGTTGTTTTCCAAACAAAACTAATTATGAACTAATGGATGTGGAGGTCAATGACCCAACACGGACTGCTAGCGGTGCATTCTGTTCTCGGAGATCATCTGATGGAAAGTACGTTTTGGAGATAGGTTCATATTAGTGGAGGAGTGTTGAATATAATTAAATATCTGCTTGTCCATGGGACAGGTTGCTTCTTAAATCTTCTCATCCTGTAAAAAAATCTACTTGTCCCTTTGGTGCCATGTAGTGCAGCAACCAATTTTGGCAGCAATCTCATTGTGTAGGAGCTCTGATATTAGCCTGTCTGATTATGTCAAGGCTAATACTATAATAGGGCTTGAATTCTAGCAATTTCCAGCCCTACTACAGCAATTTCCTTATGTTGACAGCTTTCTGCAGATCTACAAAGTAAGGGCTGGAGGAAGCAATAAGCAATAGTTCCAGGGCTGGAATGGCTTTGAGTCTGTGAAAACCTACTAACTTGCATGTTTGAAGGATTTTCACCAGCTCTTCTCTAATCGTTTCCCAGACTGAGAAAGGTTGGAGATGTACTCCTGACAAGGGCAGAAGTAGAAGTTCTTACAGGACCAGGAAAAAAGTGGTTGGAGGAAAAATGAACTTGTAAAGGCTCAATAGATTTTCACATGACAAATCTACATGTGCCTATTTCCTCGTGCTAAAATACAGTTCACAAATACTTTCTACGAGTATGATTTTCTGGTCTACTTCTGTAAATTCTTGTGAATTCATGAAAGCCACTAATGCAAAGACATATACCATTGGTGCATTTTTGTGACTTTCTTTAAGAATTGGGCCCCTAATTAGGTCAGTGTTAATTAAGACATTTTGTTTTTATTAAAATTCTATTTCTCTCTCTATTCATCTAGCTGGTGGCTTTACTGTGAGTGATACCATTCTGCTCTTCTTTAAGGAGCATATTGGCACACAAAGTAATTTTGTTCAGTGCTAGGAACTACTGTAGCAATGTGTGCTTTTTTAGACCAATTTTTAATTGCTTATTGCCAATGTTTGTTACAATGGTGAGGGCCTCGCAGCTTCCACAACAATGAAGTGTTACAAATGCCATGCCAAAACAAGAAATGCATTGACAAAACCAAAAGACTGACCACCAATGTCGGATCCGTTGTCTTTGCTACTGCTTGCTTATTTTCATGTTTCCCATAATCTTGTTAAAAATGGTTACACGGATTTTCCATTATGAATATGTTTTGGAAATTCTAGCATGCATCAACACATTTTACTAAATGATGCTTCAAAAAATAGTACCTTTCACAGTTATTTAGAAAAAACGTTTTTTTCCTACTTGAAGTTTTTTTCAGAACAAATTATTTTGAATGCAAAAAATCTTCAATTTTGCTTACATGCTTATGCAAACATTTACATCTAATCAGAGAGCATTCTGGGTGCATTATACATAGCCTCATATTGTTAAACATTTCAAGCGTGTGTGTACACATTTTCTTTCACTGGAACCACTGTCAGTAGTGCAGTGTGACCTTACAACCTGTATTTAGGGTGCGCAGCCTAATAATAAAGGCTTTGCATTAAAGAATCATAAATACAAGTTTGAACAGCATTATCATATTGACTCAAATATTACCTCAACTAGTAGCCAAAGGGTTTGTGCTGCATGGGGTTCAGCCTACTTGTCCCAAAGACAAAATAAACATGAAAACCTTTTGTTTTTGACCCCAAACAATATGGCCTGGGCGTTGGGCTATAGGAATTCCACCCTCGTAGTAAGTAATGACAGGCTTCATGAAAGGAAGCTGACTGTACAGTAGAATGCCATTGACTTGAATCCTACCATCAGCTTCCATTTTGTAATTTATCCTTAACAGCTGTTTTTGTCCAACAAGAAATATGTGGGTTCTCACAGCAGCTGTTCTGTTTTGCCTCTGTTCGAGGCTGGGTACCAAAGGGAAAAATTACCAATTGAAGCCTTGATTGAACCTGAAAATAAGAGCTTAAAATCAGGCTGTGTTTTGTTCGCAGATTTTAGAATGTGTTTTTTAATGTAACAGATCGCCTTTCTTCTATAAATTTGTAACTGTAACGTCCTCCCCAGCCTGGGTACCTGCTAATGACTACGTCGCACACAGGGCTGTAAATCACGTCTTTATTCCTCTGTGTACCTTTGAACTCCCCAACATCCTAAACCAAGCTTTCATTACTTTATATTCTAACAATTACGTCACACTGCTACGTAGTCCACTCGGAGCCAAAAGGGTTCCTCCTAAAGCTTTCAAGACAAAACATCTCTGTCTGTTAAGTGAAAAACTATTTTTTTTCACAAAATTAGTAGACACATATATATGTATGAAGAAATATGTACAACTAACCTCTTTAATTAACCTCCTTAGCATTTTGATGATTCAACCCAATGTGGTTACTGGAAGCTGTGATCTGTCAACATCAATGTCCGAAATTGTTAAGGATGGTGAAGAAATAGCAGTTACTGAGTTTTCAGGGTCAGTCTTTCTTTCTACAACAAAAAAGTATCCCTACACCTACCTGCTAGTCACAAAATTGACAGCTTTAATCATTGTTGTTACCTTATCATAAGAAAATTATTTTCTTCTTTTTTAGTGACCCTCACCCACTCTAATAGTGGCATGCTTCATCATCTGGACCACTTTGGCTCCTACAAGCCAAGGTAGGCTCAACTGACTTGCGGGAGCACTTGTTATAAATCCTGCCAGGGTTTAAGGATAAAAATACCTTACTGGTCACTAAGGTATCCCCTTATTCACAGTGCCAGTTGGTATGATTAAGAGCAAAACAGGGGGGATCTCTAGGCACTTTATGGCCCTATGACCCTAATCTGAGTAGATATATTTCTCATGTATCAACATGTTTCAGCCCCTGTGAAGGCCTAAGAGGTCATGGGCTTTCATAAGGACGGAAAGGTAATGCTGTGTCCCCGGCTGGTAGTCAAACAAACATCATGCACAGTATTCTGTGATATTGCATGCACACTGTGATACCTTAACTCGCCTGTTGTTAAAAATTAAGCACGAATGCAGTCCTGGAAAGGGAAAAACAAAAACAAACAAACAACTCCATGTAAGGGAGACAAACAAACAATTATAGAAACTGTCATTAACATGTTCCTGACATGCTGAAAAGCAATAGTGCCATGAGTCACATAATATGGTCAAAGGGCTTTAATCCTTCTCCACTGTACAGTGATGATACACACAGAGACGAGACACAGGCTTCACCCATTTCCTTTGTTCTAGTGCTTTACATGTGCAAAATGTCATTCTTGTATACCTCGTAAAAATGCCAGTTGTGTGTATTAGGCTGTCGCCTTACTCTTTATGTAGTGCCACACATATAAGTATCCTCCCAACGACAACCATTCATACAGGTTTCTCATCATAGTTCTACCCCAGGTTTATACAAACTGTGCTCACCCGTTTTAGGTACCCACTTTACTTCTCAGGAGGAGTAGGGCGCGCGCCCCTGTAGTTAGGCACTATGATTGAATGCAATAAAAAAGGGGCATTACTATTAGTCTGTAAAGCTACCCCCACATGTCGGTGATCAGAACCCACAAGGTTCAATCATCTCCAAATCCAAAGTGCACCTGTATGTTTTACTTACTTCTTCAAGTACCTACAGTTCCTCTCACTCCAGGCTCCCGCTGCCATGTGCGGTAACTGGTAGGACTTGTGGGCTCATATTTCAAGCGGTGCGTGTCTCAGAGGAGACACACCTCCTCTTGTGCCCTCGTACCACGTCACATAGGCCAGCCAATAGGGTCCGCTATTGAGGAATCCCCAGTATTGCTACCTAGTGAAGACTGCTACACGTCAAACAGGTTTACATATGGTCATGCCTCTTGTGTGTCCTGCGTGTGATGTTGCACCAGAGGGCCAATCAATATTGTGTGTGCTACTCTGTCAACATGGATACCTAAAAAGACTAGTCTGTGGTGGCTCACAAGCCTCCTTCAATATTAGGAAGATAAAATAACGTATCTTTATTTGTGGTAAACATTACTTTATTCATTTTTGCTGTTCACATAATGTATTCATTATTGCTAATCAGCATATCCTATGTGAACTAGATTGTGGCGCCTTACAAACCTCCTTCAACACTTGGAGGAAGGCTAACTTGTTATCTTTATTTGTGGTACACACTACTTTATTTGTTATTGATATTCCCCATATTGGTATATTAAACATACTGGGATATGTTATAATTGAGAGTAAAAATCTTTTATCAAAATAGAAAACAAACAGTGACAAATGAGGATATACTTACCTGAAACCATCTTTCATAACTTCCCCTTCCTCAACTCTTCCAGAAGTAATAGATTTTGTGGAGGCTGTCATTAAGGATAACAAAAACTTAGATTCCAGTAGGAGAGGCTACCAGAATTTAACACAGAAAGAACAGAGGGCCCTGGAAACCCTTAAATGAAAGACCCACCTTTTTATAAAACCTGTGGAAAAGTGAGGAGCAATTGTCATCCAACACTTGGATGACTATAGAACAACATGTAGGGGACTGCTCACAAATGAGAGGAACTATTGCATCATTAAGGATTACCCTACACTGAGATTACAGAAGAAAATCCAAGTATTGGATGAGGAAGCTTAAGAGTACAAATTGATCAGCAATAAGGAGGCAGATTTTCTGATTGAAGAGAACCCGAGGATTCCATACTTCTACACTCTCTCCAAAATACACAATGGGAGATACTCCAAGCTGGGAAGACCTATTGATTCAGGTTTCTGCTCTGTGCTAGAACCCTTATCCCAGTCTACTGATTGGTTCTTCCGACCATTAGTTGAAGAAACATGCTCCTATATCAAGGACACTAAACACTTCCTGAATGTTCTGAAAGATGCAATGTTCAATCCAAAAACAAAGATCATGGTGTGCTTTGATGTGAAAGCACTGTACAGAAGTATTCCCCAGGAGGAGATCCTGAAAGCTGTAGATACATTGTTGAGATCTAGTGAGTGGAGCTGAAAAGCCCCCATAGACTGGATTGTGAAGATGGTCCAGCTGGCACTTACTGAGAATTTCTTCACATTTGAGGGACAGCTTTACCTTCAGTGCCTTGGTACTTCCATGGGAAGTACCTTTGACCTGTGCATAGCATGTTTACGCATGCATGGGTTTGAGGAGAACAACATCTGGTCTAATAACCCATATAGATCCAATATTGAAACCTGGCATCAGTATACTTATAATATCTTTATGATTTGGGATGGAGATGAACAGAAACTGAATGCTTTTGAGCAGTTGTTGAATGACAGAAACTCCTTCTTGTCCTTTACAATGACCTACGATCGTGAGGAAGTGTCCTTTTTGGATGTCAAGGTCAAAGCTGAGAATGGGTGTCTGTCTACTAGATTGTACACTAAACCTACAGACAGAAATAGTCTTCTTGACTTCAGGAGCACACACCCACAGGCTCTCAGGGAAAATATCCCGGTGGGTCAGTTTTTGTGCATTCAACAAAATTGCTCAGCATTGGAGGACTTCAGGCAGGAAGCAAGATCCCTGACAAAGAAATTACAAGAGAGGAATTACCCTGCCTGTATTATCGAATGAGCAAGGAAATGGGCACAGAACACTCAGAGGAAATCACTATTGAAGCCTACTATTCCAAAACATAATGATGGCAATATTTGTGTAACGACGTACAATGATCAGTCTAATGCTGTTAAGAAAATTATAAATAAGCATTGGAGAATCTTGAATTTAAAAAAAAACTGTGCCTAACAAAACCTTTGCTCTCTTTCAAGTGGAATAAAAGTATCAAAGATCAACATGTGCATACTAGGCCTAGAGAAAGACCTGCTCCCCAACAAACAGAATTGTGGGACCTACTGCCAGTGAGTGGGTACTATGCTTGTGGTCACTGCACAGTATGTTCTCTCATGAGAGCCTCCAAAATGATTGAACTAGGTCTGGGAAAACCTTGGGAACAGAGAGCACATACAAACTGTATAGGAAGGTGCCCCTTTTTGGCAAGGTTGCCCCCCCCCCCACACACACACGTTTTGCCTGATGTTGATGCTAACTTGACTTAGTGTGTGCTGGGATCCTGCTGACTAAGCCGTAATGCCAGTGTTCTTTCCCTAAAACTGTACTATTGTTTCCACAATCGAAACAACCCTGGCACACAGCTAAGTCCCTTGTAAAAGGTGCCAGTGGTACCAAGGGCTCTGTGCGCAGGGAGTGTCCCTAAGGGCTGCAGCATGTACTATGCCACCCCAAGGGACCCCTCACCAAATACATGCACACTGCCGTTGCAGCTTGTGTGTGATGCTGGGGAGAAGAAGGTAAATTCGACATGGCATCCCTCTCTGGGTGACATTCCTACCAACTACTGCCTGCGGCATAGATAAGTCACCCCTCTAGCAGGACTTACAGACCTAATGCAGGGTGCGCTATACCACAGGTGAGGGCATAGCTGGATGAGCAATTTGCCCCTACAGTGTCTAAGTCTATCCTTAGATATTTTAAGTGCAGTGTGGCCATATTAATTACATGGGCTGGGAGATTGTCATTAAGAGCTCCGCAGGTCCATGATGGCTTCACTGAAGACTGGTAAGTTTGGTATCAAATGTCTCAGCACAATAAACCCACACTGATGCCAGTGTTGGATTTGTTGTAAAATGCACACAGAGGGCATCTTGGAGATGCCCCTTGTATTTTAACCAACCCTTTAGTGTAAGGCTGATATGTCTGTTCCAGCCTGCCACTAACAGACAAGTTTCTGACCCCATGGAGTGAGAGCTTTTGTGATCTCTGGCGTCAGGAACAAAGTTTGCTCTGTGTGGAGGTGCTTGTTTCCTGTCCAGGTAGGACCTGGCCTAGCAGTTCGGGCTGGACTGTTTCCATGGGGAACAGGGTCAAGACTGATTTGCATATGGCTAGGTCCAAATTGGGGTGATGTGGCAAGCAAAATAACGATGGATTAAACCCAGGTCTGTGACTGGGGGTGAGTGTTTGAAAAGTTTCAACACTCCGTCCATCATTTTATTTTGTTTTGTGATGTTGCGAGGTGCTTCACACCCCCCTGCAGGAACTGCAACATTTGGCAGCAAGCCTCAAAGGCTCAAGCCTCCTGTGACAGTGCCCCAGGGCACTCCAGCCAGTGGAGATGCCCGCCCTGCGGACTAAGCCCCACTTTTGGTGGCAGATCCGGTGAGAAAAGTAGGAAAAACAAGGAGGAGTGACCACTGTAGCTGGGACCACCCCTAAGGTGTCCAGAACTTAAGTGACCCCCTCCTTGCAGAATCCTCCATCTTGCTTTTGAGGGGAGTAGCCAATAGGGATAGGAATGTGCCCCCTCTCCCCAAAGGGAGTGGGCACAGGAAGGGTGTAGCCACCTTTGGGGACAGTCCTCTGACCCCTGTAACACCTGTAAATCTAGTATTTAGGGGCATCACTGAACCTTGCTCTTCAGATTCCTGGTGACCTCAAGAAGAAGAAGGACTGAAAAGCCTACCCCAGCAGTGAAGACTCCAGACAACAACTTACTTGTCCCCAACCCTACTGGCCTATCTGCAGCTTCAAGACTCCTGCTACAAAAAGGTGACTCATTCTGCATGACCTGCAACCTCTACAAACACCCAGAGGACTGCCTGCTAGCAGAGGGCTAAGACCTCGGGATGACAGCGGACTTTGTCCACAAGAAATGTCAAAGAAAGACTCCAGAACCGCCCCAGATCTTCAAGCCCTGCCCACTCTGCACCCAACACCCATGTCCCGAATCCAGGTGTCTCACTGGTCCAGAGAAGGTCCCCAGGCAATTCCGACCTTGAGTCCACCCTGGGTTGACCCCTACTGGGCAACACGATGACGCCTGTAGCCTATTCTGGAGGACCCCTCTGACCGTGACCGGATCCAACAAAGATTCCTAACGCCCAGAGGTACCCCTGCACCTGATCCCTCTGGCCTTGGGGAATCTGACGGACAGTCCTGCAACGTCCTGTGGGCATCTCTCCTACTTTTCCAGCATTTGATTTTCCGCAACTGACCCCCTGGGCCCAGCCTACAGCATCTTTGTGACCCCTGGGGATCCCCTATTGAAAAGCAGTAGGTGCTCCACGCAGAGTTTGCATCCTGCACCTGGCCTCCCCTGTGCCTCTGAGGGGGGGTGTTTGGTCCTGACCTGTGCCCCCCCCCAACCCCCAGGTGCTCATCTAAACCCCCCAGGTCTATGCCCTGAATTCATGGGTACCTGCCTACAACCTGTTTATTTCTGAGTGCCTCCAGTGCTCATTGGATTCCATTGAAGACCTGACACCAACTTTGACCTCTGCACCCTGCCGGCCCTGTGTTGCTAGTGGTGCACTTTTGGAATCAACTTGAACTTTTGACCTGTGGCTATCCTGAAGACTGGGATCGTAAGTCAAGTAGTTACCTGTAAACTGTGCTAACACTTTTCCTCCCCTAGGACTGCATTTGTTCTTATTAGAAATTGCACATCATACCTCATTTTGATATACTATATATAGAGCTAGCTTCCTACAAACTGTAACACAGAGAATGTGGTATATTTTATTACATGCCCCTGTAATCTTAAATATATTGACATGACTTCCTGCAAGATCAAACTGTGAATTGGAGAACATAGGAGCATGATACGTTGCAAGAAGACATTCAGCAAAATGACAGCACACTTTTTAGCGATGGGACCCAGTGTTAAGGACATATGTTGGATAGTTATTGAAAAAGTGACTCCTAATCTGGTGTCCCCTAGGATACTCTTGGAAAAGGAGCAGCAGTGGATCTATGGATTAAAGACTCATGTACATGGTCTAAACGATAAAATAATATGGAACAGTCTTAACCAGGAGCTGTAAATAGTTAATTTTTACAGTATATGCAGTGGGTTGGGAACAGATTCTATAACGTTGACCCGCTGTGCCTTCTGATTAAGATAGAGGCAGCCAGAACAATGATGTGGCTCATGGAAAATTTTCCTCTAAAACATTGGTACATCTGTCCACTAAATGTGCCCTCTGACAATGATGAATTTAGAGATAGGCAGCCGGATCAACAATATGGCCTACGATAACCTTCCCTGTAATACCCGGCTGCCTGACTCTTGATTTGGTTAACCCTTCCAGCTTTCTATGCTACTGCAACTGTGACATTTAAAGTATTGACCATTAGGGAATATCACATGCCCCAGCATGTTTAATATACCAATATGGGGAATAGTAATAATAAATAAAGTAGTGTGTAAATAAATAAAATAAAGATAAAAAGTTAGTCCTGCTCCTTGTGTTGAAGGAGACTTGTGAGTTGCCACAATCTAGTCCACATAGGATATGGTGATCAGTAAAAATGAACAAATTATGAGAACAGCAAAAATGAATAAAGTAAGGTTTACCACAAATAAAGATAACAAGTCATGTTTTCCTCCTAACGTTGAAGGAGGCTTGTTAGCCTCCACGGTCTAGTCTTTTTAGCTATCCATGTTGGGAGAGTAGCATGCACGATATTGACCGACCCACTGGTGCAACATCACACGCATGACACAGAAGAGGTCTGGCACTACGTAGAGGCGTTTGACATATACCAGTCTTCACTAGGTAGCAATATTGGGGATTCCTCAATAGTGGACCCTATTGGCTAGCCTATACAATGTAGTACGAGGACACGAGGAGGCGTGTATCTTCGGAGACGCACGCTGCTTGAATTACGGGCCCACGAATTCTACCATTTACTGCAAATGGGGGCGCGAGCCTGGAGTGAAAGGAATTGTAGGTACTAGCCGCAGCGCAATCCTCTTGATGAAGTAAGTAAAACGTAAGGGTGAACTTTGGATTGGGAGATGATTGAACCTTGTGGGTTCTGATTACCGATTCGGGGGTAGCTTTACAGACTAATATTAATGACCCTTTTTTATTGCATACCTTCATAGTGTGTGACTATAGGGTGCACTCCCTACTCCTCCAGAGAAATGAGGTGGTTATCCAAAATGAATGAGCATGGTTTGTATAAGACCTGGGGTAGAATTATGATGAGTAACCTGTATGATGGGTTTTTGTTTTTGATTTTAACCATACCTACTGGCACTGTGATTAAAGGGATACCTTAGTGACCAGAAAGGTATTTTTATCTTTAGATCCCAGTAGTCTCTATAAGAAGTGCTCCCACAAGTTGGTTGAGCCCACCTTGGCTTGTAGGAGCCAAGTGGACCCAATGATGAAGCATGCTACTATGTGAGTGGGTGAGGGTCACTGAAAAAAAATCTTATGATGAGGGCATAACAGTGATTGAAGCGGTCAATACTGTGACCAGCTGGCAGGTGTACGGATACCTTTTTGTTGTAGTTGGGAGGGTGTATCCCTGGAATAATTAAGGGGGGGGGGCAGTGACTCTTCATCTCCCCACAGTAGCCTTCTTGTCCTACGCAGCGAGAGGACTGACTGACTTTTTCGGTACCTACCTGCTCCTTGTTGAGAGGTTCTCAGTCTTTCTTTCACCATTTTGAGTTGAAGACCGGTGATCACAGGCCTGAAGTGAGAAGAGTCTCTGTAAACAGACTTCCTAGGGTGCTGGGCAGTCACCATGTGTCCTTTGGTAGGCACCACTTGTTATGGTTCAGCATCATATGGAGCATCAGATTTTCTTTTGTGCCTCTGTCGATCGATCACCCAGTCCCCTTTTTTAAATGTGAAATCATATTGTCACTCTGGTCTCTTTTGGTGATCCATTGAGGTAACTTGGTTGTCATTGCTTTCCCAAACATTAAAGTCACAGGACTTTCGCCTGTGATCGAGTAGGGTACTGGACGATAAGCTCATAGAGTAGGATTTAGTACTGTTTTCAAACTGAGCTTCTGAAGAGGTGTACAATGTACTACTTTCTTTAGCGTACTCATAAAACGCTCAAAAAGTTCAAGTCCAACAACCCCAGTGCTTCTTCTTGGGTCTCCTCGCCGGGTGCTGACATCATAATGCTTCAATTATCAAGACTTTGGTAAGTGTAATACCAGTGTGATTTATTTTTACTTGTTCTGTCAGCCAGCACTATGATTCACTATCGTATATAGTAAGTTTTGATTGTCTTTAACCTCACTTTGTAAACTTGGTTGTATCCACCTTCAGCGTTAACACTCCTTACGGTGTATAGCTTTATTTTGCGTGGCAGTGTGGTACCTTTTAGTATGTTTTTGGTTGTAGTTTCTTGACCAACTATGCATAGACTTCTCAGGGAAGCTTTCTTTATTGTCAGCTGCTTCACACTGGCCGGAGTTGCACTTTGACTCCACTTACTTCAACTGTCAACTTGTCACTTTGGTGAAGGACCACGTGGCATGCATGAGCAGTTTACTTGGACCACAACAAAGTGTCTTGGAGAGCACTCTCCTTCTTCGGGTTACTTATCTCCTGTCTCGTCGCCAGTTGAAACATCCTTCCCAGCCTGGCTTCCTGCCAATGACTATGCCACACATGGAGCTGTAATTCACATATCCTTATTCCTGTGCTTGGACCTGTGAACTCCGCTACATTATAAACCAAGTTTCATTACATTCTGTTCTAGTGATTACATCACACTGCTACGGAGTCCGTTCAGAGCCAAAAGGGTTTCTTCTTAAAATTTGCAAGATACTACAGTAACAAAGACCATGCTTATTTCTTTCATTTTATGGGCCAGCAACAACATGAATAAATTGAATTAGAAGTATTATTTTTCTCGGTACATTATTTAAATTTTCATATGTTAATAGTTTAAAATTCACAAGAATTTTGTAAATATGTGTATTAAAATATACTATGGGATCTTTGATATTAAGCATGAGCATTCAGTATTTCTGTTAAAGTGCGTAACATCTGTAATTTGCATTTAAAAAAGAAGGGCAAATAAAAAAGCTTCATATTTTTAAGCCTCTAAGTTGTTTTTTAATTGTATTTATTGGCAATTGTGATAAGAAATACAAACAACTGTCACTACAGGAAGGTGCAGGGGGAGGGTGGAGAGGGATAGAAAAAGAACTGGAGGGATGGGAGAGGGAAGCACAGTTTCTCCACAGTACATATTGTTAATAGAAATAAAAAAGGGTAGGCCTCTTCTCCACATGTGGCCTGAGGAAAGTAAGCAGTTTCAGTTGAGATGTCAAAGCTCACCTTTGGCAGTTTGCATCTGCTGTAAGCCCAATGGCAAAAAGAATTGTGGGGGTGTGATATAGTCAGTTTTCGAATTTGAAGTGTATCAATCGCAACCTATAGTTAGGTGAGTTGAGTGCTGTTTGTCCACAGCAATAAGACTGTTGGGTATGAGTAAGAGGAGAGTCAATGTCTGGTGCCTACGGGGTGCGGACAGTGGGCACAGTAACTGTGGCAGAGGTATGTATGATGGAGTATCATGATGGAGTATAATTTGGTAATTAATTTCCGTGCTGACGGGTTTGTGAGTATATGCTCTAACTCCGGAAGTGGAGGGGCAGCTGGAAATGTTTTATGTAAAGCATGGCAGGCAGCTATGAGTTGATGATACAGAAGTATTTCCAGGACTGAGGGCTGGGAAGTGGCAGAGGCTTTGAACAGTGACATAAACTGGTCTTCCGGATATAGGTCAGAGAAAGTTACAAGGTCCTGTCCACAGGCACGTGTTCTGGTGCCTTCAAACAGCAGGAGTAGCAGCTGGGGATTCTGCCCGAGCAGAACAGATGGGGCATAGAAATAGGGAAGTTTGGCTTGTCTCCTCAGATCGTCCCTTGCCTACTGAGCACATTCACCCATATCGGTCTCAGCTCTCAGCGGTTTATAAGGTAGATAAAGAACAGTGGTGAGGGGCCACGCCGCAGCTCGGTCTGCTTCAATAGCTTCACATGGCTGGAACAGCGTTGCAGTCTTTTCACAGTATTCATATATTCATTTGCATGTTCATCTCTTTCTTTTCTTTGACACTACACTCCATTCTCACCCACATGGGGGAAAACAATCTAGCCATGGCGTCAATGCCCATACGCATTACCAGCAAAAGGAGGAATCACTACACCTCGTGACTCAAAAGACATGTCAAAGGAAAACAACTTACAACCTTCTGGACCCAACACTAGATGGCAGAAGTATGAAATATGCAGAGCATGTACTGGATAAGTAACACACACACACATATATATATATATATATATATATATGTATTTATATATATATATATATATATATATATATATATATATATATACACACAAAAAAAGCAGGAAACCCTTGGTAGTTCCCTACAGTTAGGTGGGGCAGCAGGTCTTTAGTATGGAACACTCCACAACACCACTGACACTCCAAATCTGCTCACCTCAGTAGGATAATATGATACCTTTCATCAAACTAAAAGTGACAGTTATCCCGCCCTGGAATGGATGTAACTTCTGTGGCCAGGACTTCCGGGCCCCTGGGGGCCCACCATGGATGTGACTTCACATCCGGGTCACATGGCTGTGTGGGTCATGTAACCTGTGGTGTGGTCACATGGGATGTGACATCACCTTAGTCATGTGAGCTGTGGTGTAGTCATGTGGGACGTAACATCACCTTAGTCATGTGACCTGTGGAGTGGTCACGTGGGGTGTGACATCACCTTAGTCATATGACTGATCACGTGACGGCAGTGATGTCACAAATGAACCCTGACCCAGAAGAGCATGCAACTCCGGTTGTGACATGCCCTTAGTCAGCTGACCCCCCTGATCCCTGAAGACCATGTGACTATAAGGTGATGTAGAGGCATCAATCCCCTTTTGGTGTCTAAACATGCCCAGGCTTGTTGCCCCCCTGCTCAGGAAGGGACAACAACTTGTGCAGGCATGTTGCAACCCTGCTGAAGACCATGTGACTAGGTTGTGATGTACGCCCTCTTTTGGTGTAGGGAATACATATAAGGAGCTCTCTGTGCAGAGGCCACCAGACCCCCGCGCTCCACCTGGAAAGAGATCCCGTTGCCATTATGAAGCAGTACAACTACATCGCCAAAAAGACACCCAATACAAATGGCGTGGACACCATTGATAAATATCAGTGCAGTGTGACACCTGTGCCGATGGCCCAGGTTTTTCCGCAGAACGGTTCTAAAGACACAGAACATGACGTCATAGGTGTTAATGTGGAGTTGTGCAGGAAGTTTTCTGATTTTAGCCTTAATGAATTGCTGCAGCTGATTTCTCCTATTAAGGGAACCAACAGCAGTATGGCCTCCAGTAACAAGGCATTGGCGTGAAGCAGTTTTGCCGAGATGGACGAGGCGGAAGGATCTATAACAGTTCCTAACCCGCCAGTGTACGAAGATATGGGGTCTCAAGTTCGGTCATCGTCTGATAGCGCCATTGTGCCAGAACTGGGGCAAACTCCGACGGTGGTAATGTTTCGATGTATCAGAATAACTCTCAAGAGCTCGGAGGCGTTTTTGAACAAGCATTGTGCTCTGAAGTGAGCAAAAAGATATTTATTGTGATGTTTTTAAACTATATGCAGGCATATTTAATGTTAACTAATAGATTACCTTTCTTTCTTTTTTTTAACCACAGAAAACATCAACAAAAAGAGCAGGGGTAGAGGGTACGCCACTGGCGGTTTATTCAGTTAATATTTCCTGCTTATGCTGTTCAAAATAGAATGAAATGTCCACCAGTCAAAGCAGAGAACTGTGTATGAAATGCACCTGTATTCATAATATTACTGATTTTGAAAAATAATCCCCTGGCCCTACCCTTGATTTTGTAGGTGTAAAAATTTCACAACTTGTGACTGCAACAACATTTCGACCTTCACCCAAGTGATGTCTGTAATGTATGTCATATAATGTATATTCAGTGAATAAACTCATTGTAAGGAAATGCCTCCTTGGCATGGTTGCCCCCTGACTTTTTGCCTTTGCTGATGCTATGTTTTGAATTGAAAGTGTGCTGAGGCCTGCTAACCAGGCCCCAGCACCAGTGTTCTTTCCCTAACCTGTACTTTTGATTCCACAATTGGCACACCCTGGCCCCCAGATAAGTCTCTTGTAACTGGTACCTCTGGTACCAAGGGCCCTGATGCCAGGGAAGGTCTCTAAGGGCTGCAGCATGTATTATGCCACCCTAGAGACCCCTCACCCAGCACAGACACACTGCTTACCAGCTTGTGTGTGCTAGTGAGAACAAAATGAGTAAGTCGACATGGCACTCCCCTCAGGGTGCCATGCCAGCCTCTCACTGCCTATGCAGTATAGGTAAGACACCCCTCTAGCAGGCCTTACAGCCCTAAGGCAGGGTGCACTATACCATAGGTGAGGGTACCAGTGCATGAGCACTGTGCCCCTACAGTGTCTAAGCAAAACCTTAGACATTGTAAGTGCAGGGTAGCCATAAGAGTATATGGTCTGGGAGTCTGTTTTACATGAACTCCACAGCACCATAATGGCTACACTGAAAACTGGGAAGTTTGGTATCAAACTTCTCAGCACAATAAATGCACACTGATGCCAGTGTACATTTTATTGTAAAATACACCACAGAGGGCACCTTAGAGGTGCCCCCTGAAACTTAACCGACTATCTGTGTAGGCTGACTGGTTCCAGCAGCCTGCCACACTAGAGACATGTTGCTGGCCCCATGGGGAGAGTGCCTTTGTCACTCTGAGGCCAGTAACAAAGCCTGCACTGGGTGGAGATGCTAACACCTCCCCCAGGCAGGAGCTGTAACACCTGGCGGTGAGCCTCAAAGGCTCACCCCTTTGTCACAGCACCGCAGGACACTCCAGCTAGTGGAGTTGCCCGCCCCCTCCGGCCCGAGCCCCCACTTTTGGCGGCAAGGCCGGAGAAAATAATGAGAATAACAAGGAGGAGTCACTGGCCAGTCAGGACAGCCCCTAAGGTGTCCTGAGCTGAGGTGACTCTAACTTTTAGAAATCCTCCATCTTGCAGATGGAGGATTCCCCCAATAGGATTAGGGATGTGACCCCCTCCCCTTGGGAGGAGGCACAAAGAGGGTGTACCCACCCTCAGGGCTAGTAGCCATTGGCTACTAACCCCCCAGACCTAAACACGCCCTTAAATTTAGTATTTAAGGGCTCTCCCTGAACCTAGAAACTAGATTCCTGCAACAACAAGAAGAAGGACTGCCTAGCTGAAAACCCCTGCAGAGGAAGACCAGAAGACAACAACTGCCTTGGCTCCAGAAACTCACCAGCCTGTCTCCTGCCTTCCAAAGAACTCTGCTCCAGCGACGCCTTCCAAAGGGACCAGCGACCTCTGAATCCTCTGAGGACTGCCCTGCTTCGACGACGACAAGAAACTCCAGAGGACAGCAGACCTGCTCCAAAAAGACTGCAACTTTATCCAAAGGAGCAGCTTTAAAGAACCCTGCAATCTCCCCGCAAGAAGCGTGAGACTTGCAACACTGCACCCGGCGACCCCGACTCGGCTGGTGGAGAACCAACACCTCAGGGAGGACCCCCGGACTACTCTACGACTGTGAGTACCAAAACCTGTCCCCCCTGAGCCCCCACAGCGCCGCCTGCAGAGGGAATCCCGAGGCTTCCTCTGACCGCGACTCTCTGAAACCTAAGTCCCGACGCCTGGAAAAGACCCTGCACCCGCAGCCCCCAGGACCTGAAGGACCGGACTTTCACTGCAGAAGTGACCCCCAGGAGTCCCTCTCCCTTGCCCAAGTGGAGGTTTCCCCGAGGAAGCCCCCCCTTGCCTGCCTGCAGCGCTGAAGAGATCCCTTGATCTCTCATTGACTTCCATTGCGAACCCGACGCTTGTTCTAACACTGCACCCGGCCGCCCCCGCGCCGCTGAGGGTGAAATTTCTGTGTGGGCTTGTGTCCCCCCCGGTGCCCTACAAAACCCCCCTGGTCTGCCCTCCGAAGACGCGGGTACTTACCTGCTGGCAGACTGGAACCGGGGCACCCCCTTCTCTCCATTGAAGCCTATACGTTTTGGGCACCACTTTGAACTCTGCACCTGACCGGCCCTGAGCTGCTGGTGTGGTAACTTTGGGGTTGCTCTGAACCCCCAACGGTGGGCTACCTTGGACCAAGAACTGAACCCTGTAAGTGTCTTACTTACCTGGTAAAACTAACAAAAACTTACCTCCCCCAGGAACTGTGAAAATTGCACTGTGTCCACTTTTAAACTAGCTATTTGTGAATAACTTGAAAAGTATACATGCAATTGAAATGATTCAAAGTTCCTAATGTACTTACCTGCAATACCTTTCAAACAAGATATTACATGTTAAATTTGAACCTGTGGTTCTTAAAATAAACTAAGAAAAGATATTTTTCTATACAAAACCTATTGGCTGGATTTGTCTCTGAGTGTGTGTACCTCATTTATTGTCTATGTGTATGTACAACAAATGCTTAACACTACTCCTTGGATAAGCCTACTGCTCGACCACACTACCACAAAATAGAGCATTAGTATTATCTCTTTTTACCACTATTTTACCTCTAAGGGGAACCCTTGGACTCTGTGCATGCTATTCCTTACTTTGAAATAGCACATACAGAGCCAACTTCCTACATTGGTGGATCAGCGGTGGGGTACAAGACTTTGCATTTGCTGGACTACTCAGCCAATACCTGATCACACGACAAATTCCAAAATTGTCATTAGAAATTGATTTTTGCAATTTGAAAAGTTTTCTAAATTCTTAAAAGTCCTGCTAGGGCCTTGTGTTAGTCCCTGTTAGCATTTTCTTTTAGAGTTTAAAAGTTTGGTAAAAGTTTGAATTAGATTCTAGAACTAGTTTTAGTTTCTTAAAAAGTATTCCAACTTTTAGAAGCATAATGTCT
Organism: Pleurodeles waltl; assembly: GCF_031143425.1. Classification (NCBI taxonomy): domain Eukaryota; kingdom Metazoa; phylum Chordata; class Amphibia; order Caudata; family Salamandridae; genus Pleurodeles; species Pleurodeles waltl. Next base: position 397,656,937 of record NC_090448.1, read on the forward strand.
AATACAGATGTGAATGTGGTGGAACTCGACACCACACCTTACCTCCATCTACAGATGAGAGAGCTAAGGTCACTCTGTAAACTAAAGAAAATAGCAATGGGCTCCAGACCTTCCAAACTACAGCTCCAGGAGCTGTTGGCAGAGTTTGAAAGAGCCAACCCCTCTGAGGATGGCAACACAGAGGATGATGATAGTGACTTGGAGGGTGATTCCCCCCCCACCAGTCCTATCTAGGGAGAACAGGGCTTCTCAAGCCCTGACTCCACAAATAATAGTCAGAGATGCTGGTTCCCTCACAGGAGGGACCAACAACTCTGAAATCACTGAGGATAACTCCAGTGAAGAGGACATCCAGTTAGCCAGGATGGCCAAAAGATTGGCTTTGGAAAGACAGATCCTAGCCATAGAAAGGGAAAGACAAGAGATGGGCCTAGGACCCATCAATGGTGGCAGCAACATAACTAGGGTCAGAGATTCTCCTGACATGTTGAAAATCCCCAAAGGGATTGTAACTAAATATGAAGATGGTGATGACATCACCAAATGGTTCACAGCTTTTGAGAGGGCTTGTGAAACCAGAAAAGTGAACAAATCTCACTGGGGTGCTCTCCTTTGGGAAATGTTCACAGGAAAGTGTAGGGATAGACTCCTCACACTCTCTAAAAAAGATGCAGAATCTTATGACCTCATGAAGGGTACCCTGATTGAGGGCTTTGGATTCTCCACTGAGGAGTATAGGATTAGATTCAGGGGGGCTCAAAAATCCCCGAGCCAGACCTGGGTTGACTTTGTAGACTACTCAGTAAAAACACTAGATGGTTGGATTCAAGGAAATGGTGTAAATGATTATGATGGGCTGTACAATTTATTTGTGAAAGAACACCTATTAAGTAATTGTTTCAATGATAAACTGCATCAGCATCTGGTGGACCTAGGACCAATTTCTCCCCAAGAATTGGGAAAGAAGGCGGACCATTGGGTCAAGACTAGGGTGTCCAAAACTTCCACAGGGGGTGACCAAAAGAAAGGGGTCACAAAACCTCCCCAGGGGAAAGGTGGTGAGACAGCCAAAAATAAAAATAGTAAAGAGTCTTCTACAGGCCCCCAAAAACCTGCACAGGAGGGTGGGCCCAGAGCCTCTTCACAAAACAATCCTGGGTACAAGGGTAAAAACTTTGATCCCAAAAAGGCCTGGTGTCGAAACTGTAGTCAGTCTGGACACCAAACTGGAGACAAGGCCTGTCCCAAGAAAGATACCACTTCTAACTCCCATCCAGCTAAAACTGGAATGGCCAGTCTCCAAGTGGGATCAACAGTGTGCCCAGAGCAAATCAGGTGTCACACTGAAGCTACATTAGTCTCTGAGGGTGGGGTGGATTTAGCCACACTGGCTGCCTGGCCCCCTAACATGCAAAAATACAGGCAGCAGCTCTTAATTAATGGGACAAGTGTAGAGGGCCTGAGGGATAGAGGTGCCAGTGTCACTATGGTGACAGAGAAACTGGTTTCCCCTGGCCAATACCTGACTGGACAAACTTATCCAGTCACCAACGCTGACAATCAGACTAAAGTACATCCCATGGCTATGGTAACTTTAGAGTGGGGAGGGGTCAATGGCCTGAAACAGGTGGTGGTCTCCTCAAATATCCCAGTAGACTGTTTGCTTGGAAATGACCTGGAGTCCTCAGCATGGGCTGAGGTAGAACTGAAAACCCATGCAGCCATGCTGGGTATCCCTGAACTGGTGTGTGTCAAGACTAGGGCACAGTGCAAGGCACAGGGTGAAAAAGTAGAGCTGGAGTCTGGAAAAATGGCCCAGCCTACCGAGAGACAAGGAAAGTCGGCTGGGAAACCAGCTGCAACACAACACCAAAAAGAGAACCTCTCTTCTCAGGAAGGAGTTCTGCCCTCTGAGGGAACTGAGCCTATGGAGCTGGAACCTTATCAGGTTGAGCTCTTAGGCCCAGGGGGACCCTCAAGGGAAGAGTTGTGTAAGGGACAAGAAACCTGTCCCTCTCTTGAAGGCCTTAGGCAGCAAGCTGCTGAAGAGTCCAATGGCAAGAAAAATGGAACACATAGGGTCTATTGGGAAGATGGACTCCTGTACACTGAGGCAAGAGATCCCAAACCTGGTGCCACTAGGAGAGTGGTAGTGCCTCAGGGTTTCAGAGAGTTTATTCTGACCTTAGCCCATGATATTCCCCTTGCTGGGCATTTGGGACAAACCAAGACGTGGGAGAGGTTAGTCAACCACTTCTACTGGCCCAATATGTCCCAGAAGGTTAAGGAGTTTTGCCTCTCCTGCCCCACCTGTCAAGCCAGTGGTAAGACAGGTGGGCATCCAAAGGCCCCCCTCATTCCACTTCCAGTGGTGGGGGTCCCCTTTGAAAGAGTGGGTGTGGACATAGTTGGTCCACTAGAACCTCCCACAGCCTCAGGAAATATGTACATCCTAGTAGTAGTGGATCATGCTACTAGGTATCCTGAAGCTATTCCCCTTAGGTCCACTACTGCCCCTGCAGTAGCCAAGGCCCTCATTGGTATCTTTACCAGAGTGGGTTTCCCTAAGGAGGTGGTTTCTGACAGAGGTACCAACTTCATGTCAGCATACCTAAAACACATGTGGAATGAGTGTGGAGTGACTTACAAATTCACTACACCCTACCATCCACAAACTAATGGCCTTGTTGAGAGATTCAACAAGACATTAAAGGGCATGATCATGGGGCTCCCAGAAAAACTCAAAAGGAGATGAGATGTCCTCCTGCCATGTCTGCTTTTCGCTTACAGAGAGGTGCCTCAGAAGGGAGTAGGATTCTCACCCTTTTAACTTCTGTTTGGCCACCCTGTAAGGGGACCACTTGCTCTTGTTAAAGAAGGCTGGGAGAGACCTCTTCATGAGCCTAAACAAGACATAGTGGACTATGTACTTGGCCTTCGCTCAAGGATGGCCGAGTACATGGAAAAGGCAAGTAAAAACCTTGAGGCCAGCCAACAACTCCAGAAGTTGTGGTATGACCAAAAGGCTGCACTAGTTGAATTTCAACCAGGGCAGAAAGTCTGGGTTCTGGAGCCTGTGGCTCCCAGGGCACTCCAGGACAAATGGAGTGGCCCTTACCCAGTACTAGAAAGGAAGAGTCAGGTCACCTACCTGGTGGACCTGGGCACAAACAGGAGCCCCAAGAGGGTGATCCATCTGAACCGCCTCAAGCTCTTCCATGACAGGGCTGATGTAAATCTGTTGATGGTAACAGATGAGGACCAGGAAGCTGAGAGTGAACCTCTCCCTGATCTCCTCTCATCAGACCCTAAAGATGGCTCAGTAGATGGAGTGATCTACTCAGACACCCTCTCTAGCCAGCAGCAGTCTGACTGCAGGAAGGTCCTGCAACAGTTTGCTGAACTCTTTTCCCTAACCCCTGGTCAGACACACCTGTGTACCCATGATGTGGACACAGGAGACAGCATGCCTGTCAAAAACAAAATATTTAGACAGTCTGACCAAGTTAAGGAAAGCATCAAGGTGGAAGTCCACAAGATGCTGGAATTGGGAGTAATTGAGTACTCTGACAGCCCCTGGGCTAGCCCAGTGGTCTTGGTCCCCAAACCTCACACCAAAGAAGGAAAGAGAGAGATGAGGTTTTGTGTGGACTACAGAGGTCTCAACTCTGTCACCAAGACAGATGCTCATCCCATTCCTAGAGCTGATGAGCTAATAGACAAATTAGGGGCTGCCAAATTCTTAAGTACCTTTGACTTAACAGCAGGGTACTGGCAAATCAAAATGGCCCCTGGAGCAAAAGAAAAGACAGCATTCTCCACACCTGATGGGCATTATCAGTTCACTGTTCTGCCCTTTGGTTTAAAGAATGCCCCTGCCACCTTCCAAAGGTTGGTGAATCAAGTCCTTGCTGGGCTGGAATCCTTTAGTGCAGCTTATCTTGATGATATTGCTGTCTTCAGCTCCACCTGGCAGGATCACCTGGTCCACCTGAAGAAGGTTTTGAAGGCTCTGCAATCTGCAGGCCTCTCTATCAAGGCATCCAAATGCCAGATAGGGCAGGGAACTGTGGTTTACTTGGGACACCTTGTAGGTGGAGGCCAAGTTCAGCCACTCCAGCCTAAGATCCAGACTATTCTGGACTGGGCAGCTCCAAAAACCCAGACTCAAGTCAGGGCATTCCTTGGCTTGACTGGGTACTACAGGAGGTTTGTGAAGGGATATGGATCCATTGTGACAGCCCTCACAGAACTCACCTCCAAGAAAATGCCCAAGAAAGTAAACTGGACTGTAGAATGCCAACAGGCCTTTGACACCCTGAAACAAGCTATGTGCACAGCACCAGTTCTAAAAGCTCCAGATTACTCCAAGCAGTTCATTGTGCAAACAGATGCCTCTGAACATGGGATAGGGGCAGTTTTGTCCCAAACAAATGATGATGGCCTTGACCAGCCTGTTGCTTTCATTAGCAGGAGGTTACTCCCCAGGGAGCAGCGTTGGAGTGCCATTGAGAGGGAGGCCTTTGCTGTGGTTTGGTCCCTGAAGAAGCTGAGACCATACCTCTTTGGTACTCACTTCCTAGTTCAGACTGACCACAGACCTCTCAGATGGCTGATGCAAATGAAAGGTGAAAATCCAAAACTGTTGAGGTGGTCCATCTCCCTACAGGGAATGGACTTTGTAGTGGAACACAGACCTGGGACTGCCCATGCCAATGCAGATGGCCTTTCCAGGTTCTTCCACTTCGAAAATGAAGACTCTCTTGGGAAAGGTTAGTCTCATCCTCTTTCGTTTGGGGGGGGGTTGTGTAAGGAAATGCCTCCTTGGCATGGTTGCCCCCTGACTTTTTGCCTTTGCTGATGCTATGTTTTGAATTGAAAGTGTGCTGAGGCCTGCTAACCAGGCCCCAGCACCAGTGTTCTTTCCCTAACCTGTACTTTTGATTCCACAATTGGCACACCCTGGCCCCCAGATAAGTCCCTTGTAACTGGTACCTCTGGTACCAAGGGCCCTGATGCCAGGGAAGGTCTCTAAGGGCTGCAGCATGTATTATGCCACCCTAGAGACCCCTCACCCAGCACAGACACACTGCTTACCAGCTTGTGTGTGCTAGTGAGAACAAAATGAGTAAGTCGACATGGCACTCCCCTCAGGGTGCCATGCCAGCCTCTCACTGCCTATGCAGTATAGGTAAGACACCCCTCTAGCAGGCCTTACAGCCCTAAGGCAGGGTGCACTATACCATAGGTGAGGGTACCAGTGCATGAGCACTGTGCCCCTACAGTGTCTAAGCAAAACCTTAGACATTGTAAGTGCAGGGTAGCCATAAGAGTATATGGTCTGGGAGTCTGTTTTACACGAACTCCACAGTACCATAATGGCTACACTGAAAACTGGGAAGTTTGGTATCAAACTTCTCAGCACAATAAATGCACACTGATGCCAGTGTACATTTTATTGTAAAATACACCACAGAGGGCACCTTAGAGGTGCCCCCTGAAACTTAACCGACTATCTGTGTAGGCTGACTGGTTCCAGCAGCCTGCCACACTAGAGACATGTTGCTGGCCCCATGGGGAGAGTGCCTTTGTCACTCTGAGGCCAGTAACAAAGCCTGCACTGGGTGGAGATGCTAACACCTCCCCCAGGCAGGAGCTGTAACACCTGGCGGTGAGCCTCAAAGGCTCACCCCTTTGTCACAGCACCGCAGGACACTCCAGCTAGTGGAGTTGCCCGCCCCCTCCGGCCCCAGCCCCCACTTTTGGCGGCAAGGCCGGAGAAAATAATGAGAATAACAAGGAGGAGTCACTGGCCAGTCAGGACAGCCCCTAAGGTGTCCTGAGCTGAGGTGACTCTAACTTTTAGAAATCCTCCATCTTGCAGATGGAGGATTCCCCCAATAGGATTAGGGATGTGACCCCCTCCCCTTGGGAGGAGGCACAAAGAGGGTGTACCCACCCTCAGGGCTAGTAGCCATTGGCTACTAACCCCCCAGACCTAAACACGCCCTTAAATTTAGTATTTAAGGGCTCTCCCTGAACCTAGAAACTAGATTCCTGCAACAACAAGAAGAAGGACTGCCTAGCTGAAAACCCCTGCAGAGGAAGACCAGAAGACAACAACTGCCTTGGCTCCAGAAACTCACCAGCCCGTCTCCTGCCTTCCAAAGAACTCTGCTCCAACGACGCCTTCCAAAGGGACCAGCGACCTCTGAATCCTCTGAGGACTGCCCTGCTTCGACGACGACAAGAAACTCCCGAGGACAGCGGACCTGCTCCAAAAAGACTGCAACTTTATCCAAAGGAGCAGCTTTAAAGAACCCTGCAATCTCCCCGCAAGAAGCGTGAGACTTGCAACACTGCACCCGGCGACCCCGACTCGGCTGGTGGAGAACCAACACCTGTCCCCCCTGAGCCCCCACAGCGCTGCCTGCAGAGGGAATCCCGAGGCTTCCCCTGACCGCGACTCTCTGAAACCTAAGTCCCGACGCCTGGAAAAGACCCTGCACCCGCAGCCCCCAGGACCTGAAGGACCGGACTTTCACTGCAGAAGTGACCCCCAGGAGTCCCTCTCCCTTGCCCAAGTGGAGGTTTCCCCGAGGAAGCCCCCCCTTGCCTGCCTGCAGCGCTGAAGAGATCCCTTGATCTCTCATTGACTTCCATTGCGAACCCGACGCTTGTTCTAACACTGCACCCGGCCGCCCCCGCGCCGCTGAGGGTGAAATTTCTGTGTGGGCTTGTGTCCCCCCCGGTGCCCTACAAAACCCCCCTGGTCTGCCCTCCGAAGACGCGGGTACTTACCTGCTGGCAGACTGGAACCGGGGCACCCCCTTCTCTCCATTGAAGCCTATACGTTTTGGGCACCACTTTGAACTCTGCACCTGACCGGCCCTGAGCTGCTGGTGTGGTAACTTTGGGGTTGCTCTGAACCCCCAACGGTGGGCTACCTTGGACCAAGAACTGAACCCTGTAAGTGTCTTACTTACCTGGTAAAACTAACAAAAACTTACCTCCCCCAGGAACTGTGAAAATTGCACTGTGTCCACTTTTAAACTAGCTATTTGTGAATAACTTGAAAAGTATACATGCAATTGAAATGATTCAAAGTTCCTAATGTACTTACCTGCAATACCTTTCAAACAAGATATTACATGTTAAATTTGAACCTGTGGTTCTTAAAATAAACTAAGAAAAGATATTTTTCTATACAAAACCTATTGGCTGGATTTGTCTCTGAGTGTGTGTACCTCATTTATTGTCTATGTGTATGTACAACAAATGCTTAACACTACTCCTTGGATAAGCCTACTGCTCGACCACACTACCACAAAATAGAGCATTAGTATTATCTCTTTTTACCACTATTTTACCTCTAAGGGGAACCCTTGGACTCTGTGCATGCTATTCCTTACTTTGAAATAGCACATACAGAGCCAACTTCCTACACTCATTCTTTACAAAATCCTAAACTATACTTGCAATCAATACGGTGTAAATTATGCAAGTGGTTTGGTGTTCAGCTCGATCTTTCTTTTTAATAAATGACCTGTCACAAAACACTCATCTTAAATTTCACAGGCTACAGGGGCTGATAACATGGCTGATGATGTGTTCAGGAAAATCTATTATGATAAAAGCTGTGTCGCAAGTTTTGAAAGTGCAAAAGCTTTGTTTAGTAGCGCACTGGTTGAAAGAGAAAGCTTGTGAAGGAGTGGCTGTCTTGGAAAGAGGTATATTTTCTCCCTAAGCTCACTACGATGGGTTTCAAGCAGAGGCTGACCGTTGTTAATGTGCAAATAGATTATTAATGGCAGACAGACATAGTCGGTCTTCAAGATCTATCCAAACATAATAACAGTGCGTGATATGTATTAACGGTCATAGATGTATTATCCAGGTATGCCTTTGCAGAAGCGCTATGCGATAAGTTGGGAACTAGCAGCCTTTGAAGCCATATTCAACAAAGGCATGACCCCTCAGAAGCTGCAGACAGGTGCGGGAAAATAATTTTTAAACAATCCATTGCAGAACTTATTAAAACAACACTCGATCGATGATTTTATAACATATACAGAATTCAAAGCAGCGGTGATAGAAAATTTTTAACAAAACTTTAAAATTTAAGATGTGGGTATATTTTACAGCTCACAACACATACTGTTACGTGGCCGAACCACAGACATTTATAGATGCTTACAATTCCATCTGCCTCAGAACCATCAAAACAATGCCAATAGCTGTAATGCTGCACAATTTGTTAGTGTTGTGGAGAACTGTGTACGGCAATCGGTTCGTAATCAAAGTAAAGAAACCTCTTCTAAAAGAAGGTGATCATGTTAGGGTGTCTAAGTTGAAAGGGGTCTTTACAAAAGTCTGCCAACACATAGATTTATTTATTTATGGTGGTGTGAGTAGAGCTTAAAGAAGGCATATATATCTACTGTTTCAAAGATTATGACGGTGAAGAGGTTGCGGGCAGCTTTTACAAAGAAGAGTTACAAAAGGTGCTGGCCGATTCCCACAGGTTTGATAAAGTTCTGAAATGAAAAGGTAGGGGGGCTAAGAAGCAAGCCTTAGTCAAATGAAGAGGTTGGCCTGAGAAATTAAACAGTTGTGTGCAGACTACCTGACTAAAGGCCATGTGAGTATAGAGCTCTCTACACAAGAAGGCGAAACAAAAATATGGAGACCAAGTCATTTTATATCACCTTACATACCAACACGGTGGACATGTTCCCCGACAATCAAATTTCTAATTTTACATTGAAACTAGCAAAACCGGTAGACCTAACTAAAATCTAGTACCCCGAATATGGAATACATTTACCCGGGCTAAAACCAAGTTTACTATAAAGCTTGATCAGTTGGTCATGTATCTCCATGCCGGGTTTACTCCCAGATACTACAACTCAGTCGCCGCGTTGGTCGAGGTCATCAACAAATCCCTAGCCAGCATTGAGGCATATTCAGATATTCAGTTGTATTTAGATAACGTCAAAAGGAAGGTGTTTATTAAATCCTCCAGACTCGATACAGAGTTTATCTGCAAGGGTAAATTAAGCAGTGTTTTAGGGACTGTACAATATATAAAAAGCACAGTGGAGATGGACCCTACATGTCCTGAAATTAACGGGGGGGTTCTATACACTCTTCATATACACTGATGTTTTAGAACCTCAGAAGGTGGCAGACAGTTATTTCCCCTTGTTAAAGTGTGTGCAGGTGAAAACAACACATTGGTAAAAATTCTATATATCAAGCCCAACTGCGTACAAATTTCAAAAAAACACTTTGACATTGTCTCCATCATGATATTTGACGACCATTCTGAACCCATGTCCTTTACATACGGGAAAGTGATTGTCAAGCTTCATTTAAGGCCCGACGCGACAGCGAATATTAAAGAAGTCGTCATGGTTTTCATGAAAACATACGGTGACCCTGCCCTGTACATGGACTATTACAGACACCAGACCAGATATGGCGGACCCCAATCCTTTCAAGGTGCCTTGGTTATGAACGGCGCAGGGCTGGGAAGTTTTCATTGCAGTTTGTTTCGTGAAAGGAAGTTATGTAATTGCGAAAGCTCACGTTAAATCGGCTGCCGCAAACATTGCCCAGGATGTGGTAGGGTCTGTGATGTCGGCAGTAGCTGAGCGAATGACAAACTACCCCAAGAAGGAGGTAGGCGTGACTACAAGTGTAACACTGGTGTGAAAAGGAATAAAAAGCATCAAGGCAGAGGGTCCGCATGCTCCCTATAAAAAAAAAAAAAAAATGAGAAAGGCTTCAAAAGTCTCTCACAAAAGAAGCCAGAAGAGAGCCTCAAAGAACAAGAAAACAACATCCATGTAAATATTTTTTTTAACTCGACAACAACAACAGCCATGTCCTTCATGCATTGCGCCTCTGGAGTATGCGAAAAATCTGAGCTAGATCTATTTTCTCTCAAACCTATGCAGACCAGCATTGAAAGTAGCTTTTTCATGGAAGTCTTACCTCTAGCCACTCTAACTCCACTCGCTCTGATAGTTTTTTGTGTCCGGGTCTACCGACATGTATCTGGATCTCAACAATACTCTACTACATCTTGTTTGTAAAATCACAAAAGTGAATGGTGGCAACATAGACACTGATTTGAAAGTGGTGATGATCGCTTACCCCATAGCAACCATGTTTAACCAATTAGACTTTACCCTCGGTGATCATCTCATTACCCAAAGTGATAATATGTACGCCTGCACAGCCTATCGAGAATATTCTCAATTACAGCAGCAAAGCCCTGGACACCCAACTTTCAGCTGGGCTCTTCTACAATGACGCATATGCACATTTTGAAGACAAGGAGCTGGATGGACCCAACTAAGGTTTTGTAAAGAGATAGCTTTGCATACAAAAGTAAACAGTTTGACTTCCTCAGCCATATATATTCCGATCTCTTTTTTCCAAGACAAGCTACTCATTATAGTTATCAATCTCAAAATCAAACTTACTCACAACAAAGACTTGTTCTGTCTCATGAGCGGCAGTGCTGGGCGGTATAAACTTCTCATACTGCCCGTAAAGAGAGTGAAAGTGTCACCCAGTGTCAGATTGGCACACGCCAAAGCTTTATAGCTGTCGAACGAAAAGTACAGTACCCACACCGGAGCCCCCATGGACCCCTGCCTGCAAGACATATACATCAGAGCCAGCACATCCATCGCCCCAGAGCTCCGAAACACGATGAACTGCTCCATCAGCACTGGCTCCTTCCCCGAGGATTGGAAACATGCTTAAATACGCCCTCTCCTGAAGAAACCCTTGGCCAACCCATCAGACCTAAAGAACTTCCAGCCCATCTCGCTGCTACCCTACCCCGCCAAAGTACTGGAGAAAGCAATCAACGCACAACTATGGAACTTCATTGAGGCCAACAACTCCCTGGACAGCTCCCAGTCTGGATTTCGCAGGAGCCACAGCACAGAGCCAGCCCTCCTGGTAGTCACCGGTGATATCCGATCAATCCTAGTCCGCTGCCACACCGCAGCGCTCATACTCCTCGACCTCTCAGCAGCCTTCGACACGGTCTCCCACAGCACTCTATGCACCAGACTCCTTGACATAGGAATCCACAGAAGAGCCTTGGAATGGATCCACCCCTTCCTCTCCCGAAGGACTCAGAGGGTCAGACTCCCGCCCTACACATCCAGACCCACAGAATTCAACTGAGGAGTCTCCCAAGGATCCTCACTGAGTCCCACACTGTTCAACGTATACATGGCCCCTCTCACAGCCATTGTCAGAAGCCATGGAATGAGCATTGTGCCATATGCTGATGACAAACAACTCATCATTTCTCTCACTGAAGACCCGTACACGGCCAAAAGGAACTTCCACTCAGGAATGGAAGCCACTGCCACCTGGATGAGAGAAAGCTGCCTCAAGCTCAACTCCGACAAGACTGAGCTCATCATCTTCTGAAACGCCACCTCAGCTTGGGACGACTCCTGGTGGCCCACATCCCTCAGCGCCCTCTTGCACCAACTGAGCACACCCGCAACCTAGGCTTCATCCTCAACTCCTCCCTATCCATGACCCGACAGGTAAACTCAGTCGCCTCTTCCTACTGGCACACACTCTGCAAACTTCAGAAAATCTTCAGATGGATCCCAGCAGACTGCCGCAGGACAGTCACCCACGCCTTAGTCACAAGCAAACTCGACTATGGCAATGCCTTGTACGCCGGCACCTCGACTAGAAACATAAAAAAACTACAACTCATCCAGAAAGCCGCCGCCTGACTCATCCTGGACCTCCCACTCCAAGAACATATCTCCCAACACCTGAGGACCCTCCACTGGCTCCTGGTCGAGACTGAATCACCTTCAAGCTACTCACTTACACGTACAAGGTCATACGCAACGTAGGACCAGCCTACGTGAACCTTCGGTTCTCCTTCCACACCCCGCCAGATCCCTCCAGCACGCCCAGCTGGCCCCGGCCTCCATCCCTCGCATTCGTAAAACCATGGCTGGAGGACGATCTTTCACTTACATCGCAGCAAAGAGCTGTAACAACCTCCCCCTGTACCTCAGACAAAGCCCATCACTCACCATCTCTTAGGAAGAACCTCAAGACGTGGCTCTTTGGTTGAGGCCCCCAAGCGCCTTGAAACCCTCACGGGTGAGTAGCTGCGCTTTACAAAAACTGATTGATTGATTTCTGAAGTATGCTATTGAAAGAGTAGCTTTGAAGATAGTCAGCAAACCTGCAGAGACGAGGTTAAATCAAATCAAATCAATAATATTTATAAAGCGTGCTACTCACCCGTGAGGGTCTCAAGGCGCTAGGGGTGGGGGTTACTGCTGCTCGAAGAGCCAGGTCTTGTGCTGCCTCCGGAATGCGAGGTGGTCCTGGGTGGTCCTGAGGTTGGCGGGGACAACAACATTTATTTTTGGGACACCTACCAAAATTAATTATCATAGTGTTTGTCGATAACATAGCTTTTAGCGGTCTGTACACTGCAAACCCCTTCAATTTGAAACACTACAACATCACCTACGTGGCAAAACCATACACACCCATCTCTGAAGACAATCATTTTGTTCTGGAATATCTAGGACTGGTTTCAATAACAGAAAAACACCTGCTGGATGCTGAAGTCATCTTGCCGCGAGAAGGTTATAGGCGGGGGTTCACACTGTATGCATTTTATTTGAGCCCCGATATGGAAGATGGCGACCACTACAACCTGATCAAGAATGGAAATCTAAAAGTTGAAGTAAGTTTTAAGCAAGCCCTGGCGGCGAATGTAAATATGGTTGTATTCTCCGTGTTTGATAATGTCATCCAAATCAACAACGCCCAACATATTTTGTTTGATCATCTTTTAACTGTTGTAAACTGGAAACATTTCAGATTCATAGTTTCTTAAGCAAATGTGCATACGCCCTTTTTAGGGGTATTTTCAGTTGATATGTTACCGGCTGAAATTGGGCTAAATAGGCCTATCACTCTTATGGTTAACACAGATCCACACTATAAGGAAGGAACTTTTTAAGCAGCTTTGTTTTTAGGTAAAGACATTGTTACTATGTTGGACAAATCTGTGGCATTTCCCACGCACCGCATCTATACAAAATCTATATTCGCGTATTTAAAAAAGCTGCTAAGAGGGTAGAGTATAACAAAATACAAATCCAGGATACTCTTTCCATTACATGCGGTGAGCATTGTATATCTTTTATTAGTAAAATGTCAGAGGGTGCTAATGTTTAAAAATGTGTAAAATCTGTATTCAAGGAACCTTGCTGACAATGACTGTCTAGTTATGAAACATGTGCACAAGAACTACAACAGGTGCAGCTAAATCAGCTTTCACAGTTTGTCAAAAGTCTAAGCCTGTGTGAGACGCCCCTTTGTGTAATCTTACATGTGTACAAGGAAAAAAAAGAAAATGTTAACCCTTGTGCAGTTTGTTTATTCACATTTAAACATACATATTGAAGCTTTAAAATTAACATGTTTTTAAAAGATACCAAGGAAAGGTTGAAACATTTAAAAAAGGGTTTTATTTACAAAGCAATTTACGTACCACAAGGGCACTTAACATTTACTACAAAAAAAATAAAAAATTTAAATATATCTACACAAACATATACAACCATGTTTAATACACAGTTATGCAAGACAGTTTTCAAAGATGCATTAGACAGGTCGCCACGTCTTCATTCTGAATAAAGTATTTTTAGGTTCCAGAGGTACAGGTTGGGGGGGAAAAAAGGCGGCGTGCGTGTATTTGAGCGGGGATGAAAAACAGGTAGTGGGGTCTCTGGAGTTGAATAAGCCAGATCATTTAAGTTTTCAATTTGTTGCCGGTGTTCAGCATTAGCTACAAGCGTAGAAGGACTGTTGAGTTCAGCAGAAGCACGCAGAAACTGCTCCTATCCTCGAGACACTTTCTGCCGCAATAGAGTTTTGGGGTGAGTGAGAACTTTGACTAGGTTGTACATGTGGGATCCCACAACTGGACTCCCTCTATAGAGGAATTCACATTTTTCGTTTCAAGAGGTAATAACTTAGGGATGTGCATTTCTTCCTGAGCTTCTTGATCAAACTATGCTGCTTTTTTAAAACTTGGAACTGATGCTCTAATATAAGGGTGTTGCCTTTTAGGGTGTTTAGTGCGATCTCTGAAATTCCAGCCACTAAATCATCCAAAGCTGAAGAAAGGATGACTTTTCTTTGGTGGGGGCCTACTGAGGTTAGCATTTTTAGAAGGGTCAGATCTTGATGAAGACGCACCAACATGGTTGACAACTTTTACTATCAGTTCTAGACTGGAAATGTTACTGAGGTCTCACTAATTATTCTTTTTTATAGCTGTTAGGTTTGGTTTTCAGTGTATAAGCAACAGGGAGATTGGGTGGAAAAATACCTGTACGCTGTCTGTCGTTTTCTAGAGTGTTTGTTTTTAAATCTACCAGCAGGTAACTGGGGCTTTTTGGTAGCGTTGTTAAAGGCTTCCAAGAAAAACTTTGTGTTTCTGGGTTACATTTGTTTAGCTATAACCGAAATCTGCTGTTTGTCTTGTGGGAATTTAAATAAAACCAGTTAAGAGGCATTGAGAGCTATAGTTCGGCTGCTCTTTTGTAAAACTAATTCTGCACTATTTAACATATACTTAGATTATGATGGTGTGAATATTATGTGAAGGCTTTCTCCATCTCATGGTGATCCCCGCCTTTGCTCATGAGATCATCTACAGTTGCCATGTTGACGCGGCTTGGGCGTAGCAAAGCGTCATCGTGGAGATTATCCGATATGCCTTCTAAAAATTTTATGTGTGGGAACTTTTGTCAGAGTTCTGTTTACAGATTTTGCCAGCATGAATACAACCATACTATGTTGGTTGGGGTATGGGTTGAAACACTGGGAACATTTTCTAAAAGTTTCTTCATAAAATAGCTTTTACTGCAATTTTAGCGGCCGGCTAATATGCAGAAGAATGGGTCCTGTCATCTGGTGTCTATAGCCGGATCTAGGAGTTTATACCTCTCAATACCTGTAGGGCAGGGTTTTATAGTTGTCACTCAGTACCCTTTTATCAAACACAGCGTGCAAGGTTTTATGCAAAGGAGCGGTTGTAATTTCCCACTGTTTTTTTTAGACCTGACGATGCTCAGCTGATGGACCATAATAGTTCTATCATCTTGGTGGTCCACGCTGTGGAAGAATCCTTCATCAGATCCTTTAGACTGTCAAAATTGATTTTGATGGTATTGTTAACATTTATGGTGATACCTTTGACTTTCATACACAACATTTCTAGATGTCTGAAATGAATACGTCTTGGTACTGGAAGGGACATACTCAGTGATGTGTTCATTAGCATCAAGCTCGCTGGTCAGATCAGCCAAATAATCCCCTGAGCTGAGGCTCTTCATCCCCGGGTTTACTTAGAAAAATAGCAGAGTCTTTATCATGATACAGGCATCTCTCTTGAAGCTTATCCAGGATGCTATAAAACTCCAAACGAGCGTGTGCTGTTGTGAAACACGTTATGAAAATGTATATATTGTTAGAAGTTGTTGGATATTCTTTTGCGTACTTCCAGCACAAATATCCGGTTTCATCATCAATAAACTCGCAGCTAGACACATCATAAAATGAGCCAAGAGGATATTTATGCAACTCGTCAGGATCAGTGATGATCCTGGTATTTGAAAAGTTTGTGCGCTGGGCAAACTTTCCCCATAGAAAATTGATGCAAAGTTTAGCTGGGTGCCTTTTGGTGGGGTAGACTTCAATATGCTCTAGTCTCAAATGTATACCTTCATGAGCGTGGTAATCATCAATATATTTCTTCTCAATGGTCTTGTTAACACACCATTCTGGAAAGCCAGAAGCTTCCTGCTTATCTCTGAGAAATAAGTTAATATACTCAGAAAACAGCTTGGTTGTAGTCTGCTCAAAGTGCCATATTTTGTGTATTTTTCCAAACTTGTAACCTTTCTTCAGGGCAGCTTGCACCTTAACGCTGTACCAGGTATCCGTGATTGCCCTTTCTTGGTAGTCTATTTTCCACACACGTTCGACATAGGTGAAACATTAGTTTACCCTCGACCCTATACGGCAGAACGGGAAAATAAAAGTCTCCTGGGAGGGTAGACTTGATGTATAACCAACCCAAAGTACTGGTCGATGCTCTTAAAGTCCCTATATATGATGTGCGGGTGCTCTAGGAGGTACACATTCATGTTTATCTAAGGATACAGACTGGTGAAATTATAGTAATGGATTTTCTCCCCCTCGTACATGTACTTGTACAGCTGTATAACATTAGTATGCCCTCCAAATAAGGTGTCACGGGGTTCAAGCGGTTCTGGTAAATCCCTGCTCTTAATGAAGGAGCACAGTTATACATCTGATTTTAACATTTTGTGTCACTCGTGCTCCCAAAGGGATCTCGGAACAAATCCTAGTTTCTCAACAAATTGTGCTTTTAACAAAGTACGATGGTGCAGATGTTCAAAGTGGGCATCCAACAGGGAGTTTAACTCATGGGGCTTGTAACATTGTGGACAACAGTTGTAAAACAGCTGTTCTATTTGAAGGCTCTCAGCACGCCGTTAATTACAGCGTAACCGTCTAGGAAAAACAGCCCCAAGCAGTA
The DNA here is from genome assembly GCF_031143425.1 of Pleurodeles waltl. NCBI lineage: Eukaryota > Metazoa > Chordata > Amphibia > Caudata > Salamandridae > Pleurodeles > Pleurodeles waltl. Next base: position 397,673,594 of record NC_090448.1, read on the forward strand.
TTCCCCACCCTGTAAAGTGTGTTGAATAAGTATGTTTCCCTTTTCAGAGGTGTACATGAGCCACAGAATACAGGGTGTAGAATAATGTTTTAGTTTACCATTGTAGAGGTCTGAGGGTACGAACGCTAAGCTTTCAGGCTGCAGACAAATGTGCTCGTAGATAGCCATGTACGTGGAAGCATGCGTCACATGTTGGAAAGGTTCAGTGTACTCAATGCTTTTCATCATCTCAGGGGGTGTCGGAATTCAAAACCTTTTCTTGTATGGTCATCTTTACAGCCCTGTCTCTGAAGAGGTTGCAAGCTTTTGTCAAGATGAATACATCTTCCTAACAGTAAGCTTTCAACTCAGCTTGAGAATTGAATGTCTTTCCACAGCTTTCATGATACTATTTTTTAAAACTCTCTTTTTCGACAGGCATCATATACTCCACACTGTAGCTCTCTGGTGGTGGCATGGGTCCCACGTAATTTTGATTTGCCCAGGTGTTAAAAAAGTGTGAGAAATAACCTTTAGTCCCTGGAAAACGGAAGGCTTTTGGCAACTTACTCAATTTCAGGGACAGAAAATTCAGCGTATTTATGAATCTTATATGTAGAGGAATAGAGGAATTGTGGTGAGCAACATCAATTTGGAACCAAGCATGATTTGATCTAAAGGAACCTTTTTGCGAATCATATTTTGTAAAATGAAGAATGAGCCATTACTTTAGAGTTATGGGCCATCAGCGTATATCCCTTGAATTTTGTTTGCAGGAGCGTATTAAGGAAATCTATCATGCATGAAGGTCCTGCAAACTCCCAGGCATCATCTGAAGTTAGATGCTAGGGTAATATGTAATTGGGGTCATGTACAACATTTTCTTGAGTACATTGTATATCAAAAACAATATAGTTTTCTGTGTTGGTCTCGGGCCACCTTTAGTCATGTAATTTATGTGGTCTTTTCTGAGGGGAAAATGCTCCTTACTACAGGAGCATTTTAAACTGCTGCAGTCATGGTCAACAACGAATATCAGCCGCATCCCGAGAAGTCAGCTTTGGGGGTGCACCAAACCAGACCGGCTCTCGCCATTTGGTGTTGTATAAACAGGCAGTTCTGATGGATACAACTACCTGTGGATTCCTCACCTAATGAATACTCCCATTGCGCCAGCATTCGACGGAAATCTTCTTTCTAGCTTCTGCACGTCGACGAGGACGTCACAATTGCCCACGCGACGCCGTCTGACGTCATACAGGCAATAAGAGGTCCTCGCCGACGTCAGTTCCCTTTTTTCCGTGCCATTCGAAACGGTTATCTTTGAGGGAGCTACTGTTGCTGTATCGACAGTTACAGTGTGTTTTTTGGCTGTTTTTGCTTTGAGACATTACAATGTCGCAAAGAAAGTCAGGATTCAAGCCCTGCCGAGAGTGTGGAGGCAAAATGTCGGTAACGGACCCACATTCTGACTGTTTGTGGTGTCTTAGTTCCAACCACAATGTTGACAAGTGTGATTCTTGTCAACATATGAATCCTAAGGCCCTGAAAGAACATGAGGCCAAACTTTTTCTTGCGAAATCGAAAAAGAAGGAGAAGAGGCGTCACCGAAAGTCATCGTCACCGAAGTCACATCGGCATCATCGGGACTCCCGTCGTCGTCGAGAATCTCGGCGCCGGTCGAGTAGGGAGAGGTCTCGATCGAGGTCACCATCGACTCAACGTCGGAAGACTTGGGAAGTTAGTTCCACTGTCTCTCCCCAGCCGATGACGCCGTTACCTTCTCCGGCTTCACCGACTTCACCCATGTCATTGGTTAATCCTCCTTCAGTGTTCGATGTCGCCTTCGAACCAGGGACCTCAGTACCTGGCTTTCCCGGCCCCTGGAGCTGATAGTACCGCATTCCTGAATGCAATGTTCTCCATCTTCCAACAGATGGCTCCAAGTGGTGGACCGGCTGGTCCTTCAGGCCCCTTGGCCTTCAACATGGGTGCTCCGGCTCCACTTCGACCGGCACCCTTTGTGCCCTTCTTCCCCTGGGAAACGTGGGCTCGGCGCCGGTATCGGCTCCGGTGGCTTCGACTACTGTGGCTTCGGCTCCTGCGGCTTCTACGTCTCAGCCAGCGACGCCGACTAGACCTCTTCCGACTCCGGAACAGCCTTCACTCCATCCGGCTCCACGTTCGGTGCCGAAGAAAACCATGGTGCCTTTAGACCCGGCGTCTGTCGGATCCGAGGATCGGCGTCAATCTTCGATGTCCGCTGACGCCATGTCGACGCCGAGGATAGAGGAGAGGCTGCATTCGAGGCGGCTTGCTCTTCGCCTCCTTGAAGAACAGGAATACCGGAGACAAGCTTTGGAGGAAGGGGAGATTGAGGACTCTCGTGAGGGTCTCCATGTCCTGGACACTGCAAGTGGTCTGGATACCTCCCCTGAATGGGACTTGTCATCACCTGGGGAGTACACAGAGGAGGCAGCCTCTTTTCATTCAGTTATTAGAAAGGCGGCCGACTTTCTGGACCTCCCTTTGCCAGTGACTGAGGCCAAGCAGAACATCTTGACGGAAGTGTTGCACCCTGCCTCTACATCTGCGGAGCCACTTTTGCCTTTCAATGAAGCACTACTTGACCCCATTATGGAAGTCTGGAAGAAGCTGGTGTCTTCTTCGGCCGTCAATAGATCTGTGGCTCGGAGGTATCGGGTTGCACCGGCTGATCCAGGCTTTCTTTCCAGGCATCCAACACCTGAAAGCCTGGTGGTCCAGGCTTCCTGCTTGGCTCGATCTGCTCCTGGGTCCTTTCCAGCTGTACCCTCGGATAGAGACTCTAAAAAGATGGACATGTCATCCAAGAAGGTTTTCTCGTCATGTAGCATGGCTTTGAAGTCCACCAATGCTACATGCATCTTAGGGAGATACATTTACGCCCTGATGGATGAGATTAAATCGACGCACACAGAGGTTCCTCAGGAATTATTGAGCCTGGTCTCTGATGCTCAGGCAGCTGCAACCCAGGTTATTCAATCTGGGTTGGATACATCTGACTCGGTTGCTAGAGCAATGGGCACTGCTGTGGCTACGAGGAGGCAGGCCTGGCTTCGTAGCTCTGGATTTTCCTCTGATGTGCAATCGACCCTATTAGACCTTCCTTTTGATGGTGACAAGCTTTTCGGCGCCAAGGCGGATTCGGCCTTAGAAAGGTTCAAGGAGAGTAGGGCCACTGCCAAGTCGTTGGGCTTGCAAGCCACTTCTTCTACTACCTCCAGATTATTTAGGAGGTTTCGAGGATTTGGTTGTGGTTCCTCCTCCTCCTCCTTTCGAGGAAAATTCTAGCAACCCACCTCTGCTCTCTCCTATAGGTCTTTCAGAGGGAGGGGTAGGGTTCGTACCAGGGGAGCCACTCCGCAGCACTCTGCCTCTTCCTCATCCTCTGGAGGGGTGCAGCATGGGAAGCAGCCTTTAGGCTTCCGCCAATTCCTTCTCACTCCACTCCTGTAGGGGGGAGGTTACTGAATTTTCTCCACAAGTGGGAGGTCATAACATCAGACTCCTGGGTTACCAGCATTGTGAGAAAAGGCTATACCCTACCCTTTCGGGAGTTTCCGCCCCCCATCCCGCCCCACCCATCTTATTGCTCAGAAGAACACCTCCTGTTGCTAGAACAGGAGGTTCAAGTCCTCCTTTCAAAGGGCGCGGTGGAGTTGGTTCCAGAGCAGGAAAGGGGTCAAGGTTGTTACTCGAGATACTTCCTGATTCCAAAGAAGGATGGTCGGTTGAGACCAATCCTGGACCTGAGGATCTTGAATTGGTTTCTAAAACAGGAAAAGTTCAAGATGCTGACCCTAGCTCAGGTGCTTTTGGCACTGAACAATGGAGATTGGATGGTGTCTGTCGACTTGCAGGATGCTTACTTTCATATCCCGATACTCAAGTCGCACAGGAAGTATCTCCGGTTTGTGGTGGGGTCGCAGCACTATCAGTTTGCGGTCCTCCCGTTTGGTCTTACTTCAGCACCTCGAGTCTTCACGAAGGTGATGTCAGTGGGTGCAGCGGAGCTCAGAAGGAAGGGGATAGCAGTATTTCCTTATCTAGACGACTGGTTGATCAAAACCAAGTCTCCGGAGCTCGTGTTGCATCACCTTCAGTCGACTACTCAGTTGTTGTTCGACCTGGGTTTTTTCGGTGAACGTGCCCAAATCTCACCTAGAGCCCTCTCAGCGCCTCCTGTTCATAGGCGCAGTACTGGATACAACATTGAATCAAGCCTTTCCTCTGCCTCAGCGGATTCTGGACATTCAGGCGTTGGTTCCAATGTTTCGAATTGGAGCGGTTATTCCGGTCCTCAAGGTCCTACGTCTGCTCTGTCTGTTTGCTTCTTGCATACTGTTGGTCACGCATGCTCAATGGCACATGAGGGCTCTTCAGTGGTGCCTCCGAAGGCAGTGGTCTCAACACAAAGGAGATCTCGAAGGTTCGGTGAGGATCTCCAGAGATGCTGCCACGGATTTGAAATGGTGGATTGCGGACGGCAATCTTTCCCGAGGAAGGCCGTTCTTGCAAGCTCCACCTGTGGCCACAGTAATAATGGATGCTTCCACTCTAGGGTGGGGAGCTCATCTGGGGGACCTGGAGATCAAAGGTCTTTGGTCTCCAGTAGAACAGATGTTTCATATAAATCTGTTGGAGTTACGGGCTGTACGTCTGGCTCTCAAGGCCTTCCTCTCGTCCCTTCGCGGTCAGTCGGTTCAGGTCCTGACGGACAATACTACCGCAATGTGGTATATAAACAAACAGGGAGGGATAGGGTCGTACCTTCTCTGCAGAGAAGCTCTTCGGCTATGGTCCTGGGCAAAGGACCATCAGATTTGCTTGGTAGCAAATCACCTGGCCGGAGTCTTGAACGTACGGGCGGACAGTCTCAGTCGTCATTTCTCTGCCGATCACGAGTGGCGTCTCCATCCGGATCAAGTCCGTCTAATCTTCCAGATGTGGGGGTTTCCTCGGATAGATCTGTTTGCCACTCGGGAGAACTCACACTGCCCGTTATTCTGCAGCCTCCAGTATCCGGGACAAGGAGCATTGGGGGACGCGTTTCAGATGACCTGGTGCGACCAGTTGCTTTACGCGTTTCCTCCCATACCGTTGATTCCTCGAGTATTGAGGAAAATTTGCCAAGACCGGGCCCAAGTCATCTTAATAGCTCCGGATTGGCCGAGGAGGGTATGGTACACGGACCTTCTCCAACTCTCACTATGCCCTCCGCTCCGTCTCCCTCTCAGGGCAGACCTCCTCTCGCAGTCGCAGTCGCAGGGGCAGGTTTTACACCCCCACCTCCAGAGCCTGCACCTTCATGCCTGGAGATTGAATGGGGCAACCTGAGTTCTTTCTCTCTCCCGCCTGATGTAGTGGATGTTATCTTAGCGGCCAGGCGACACTCCACTAAATCTATCTACGCTAATAGGTGGTCTAAATTTGTGGTTTGGTGTGGAGAGAGGCAGATTGATCCCTTACGTGCTCACTTATCAGATATTTTATCTTTTGCATTGTCTCTGGCACAGAGGGGTTGTGCAGTGGCTACGGTTAAGGGATACTTGTCTGCCCTATCAGCCTTTCTTTGCCTTCCAGACCAGCCTTCTTTATTCAAATCCCCTATAGTACTTAGATTCTTGAAAGGTCTTATTAATAAATTCCCTCCTACTCCTTTCATTATGCCTCAGTGGGATTTAAACTTGGTTCTAACTTTCCTTATGGGGTCCCCTTTTGAGCCTATGCATTCTTGCCCCATGAGATTATTGGTCCTAAAGACGGTTTTTCTGGTTGCAATTACTTCTGCAAGGAGAGTGAGTGAGTTGCAAGCTCTATCTGTGAAACCCCCTTATACATCTTTTTATGGGGATAAGGTGGTGTTGAGGACCAAGGCTGCTTTCCTACCAAAGGTTGTTTCACCCTTTCATATGGCCCAGACGATTACTCTTTCCACGTTTTATCCTCCGCCTCATCCTTCAAAGGAAGAAGAGAGACTTCACCGCTTAGATCCAAGGAGAGCGCTAAGCTTTTATATAGACAGAACAAAGGATTTCAGGCTGGAGGATCAGCTCTTCATCGGGTACGTGGGAAAGAGGAGAGGAAAGGCAGTCCACAAGAGAACACTCTCCAGGTGGGTTGTTCTTTGCATTAAAATATGTTACTCTTTAGCAAAGAAAGAACCCCCTGATGGTATAAGAGCTCATTCCACCAGAGCTAAGTCGGCCTCTTCTGCCTTGGCTAGGGGTGTTCCTGTGGTTGACATCTGCAAGGCCGCAACTTGGTCATCCCTTCACACTTTTGCGAAGCATTACTGCTTGGACTCTGAGGTCAGAAGCGATGGCCATTTTGCACGTCGGTGCTGCAGGATTTCTTGGTTTGACCATTCAGGCACCCACCACCGAGTGCGGTACTGCTTTGGGACTCTATTCATTAGGCGAGGAATCCACAGGTAGTTGTATCCATCAGAAGAACGAGTTACTTACCTTCGGTAACGACTTTTCTGGTGGATACATTAGCTACCTGTGGATTCCTCACGGTCCCACCCGCCTCCCCGTTGCCTGGCTGGTCTAACCAAGTAATGCTTGAGTGTGCCCCTCTTGGTTTTGAGGACTTGTATATATTCTGTATATATGTTCATATGTATATATATTGTTCATATATTTATTTATTTGTTTAAAGAAAAAAAGAAGAATTAAGTTCTTAGAATGATGTATTTATTTGGATTATCATTAAATATTTCTATTTGTTCTTTCATCTCATTGACCTATTATTCTCAGGCACGTAAAAAATTTTGGTACTGACGTCGGCACGTCGGCGAGGACCTCTTATTGCCTGTATGACGTCAGACGGCGTTGCGTGGGCAATTGTGACGTCCTCGTCGACGTGCAGAAGCTAGGAAGAAGATTTCCGTTGAATGCTGGCGCAATGGGAGTATTCATTAGGTGAGGAATCCACAGGTAGCTAATGTATCCACCAGAAAAGTCGTTACCGAAGGTAAGTAACTCGTTCTTTTGGGAGCGACAAATAGATTACAGCAAGGGCATTTCACTTTTGTACGCTGGTCTGAGATGCACTGATGAGCAGTCTTATTGCTATAGATGTGGTCACAGTGTGCACACACATAGTTAGCGCCTAAAAAAACCTTCAGATTCAAGATACTATAAAAATTATTTTCATAATGTAGAATGTAAACGGTCTTGCTTCTGAAAGGCTCTCCATATGAGAAGTACTTCCAAGAGCCTCTGTGGTACAGAACCTTTACTGTTACATGAAACTAATTTTCATACAGGCCCAATTCGCAAAAGCCGACCAGCCTATCAGACGGAATTTCAAGATCGGCTTGCGCAGCTCTAGACAGTTCAGCGGCATCGGGCATGCTCCGGTTCATGAGCAGATCTGCTATGCTCGCAGCCAGAGAAGTGTTGGTCTTGCTGCAGTTAAAGTTAAGTAACAGCAGTTTTTTTTTCAATGAATTTGCTGTAAAGGGTACTTTTTAAGGTTCTGTACACACCCCCCTCACATCCACGGACAACAAAGGTGACTATTCTGAAGGTGCCGAAAGCTGTGACTTCTGCTTTATTTTGTGGAAGTTTCGCAAAGTTTTCTAAAAATTCCACAGCGTCAAATACATCCTGCGAGGAACATCTTGTGAACAAAGTACTGTCAAGGCCCTGATCATGGAAGCAGAGCTGCAAAAAATCATTTGAGCCTACTTCTTGCAACAAACGCTCTATAAGAGTTTGTATGGCTTGGTGAGTAGCTAAAGAAAAATTTGATTGGCGGGTCTTATGCGTTCTAAGTGTACAAAGCAGAACTGTCCATAATACTCCATTGCTCAAAATGTCTCCACATTTCTCTGGCACCTTCTGACGCTCTCTAAAAACACTGCCTCTGAATCCTGAGATTGGAGATCTGGATCGGCGGCCACGACCTCTGCTGAATCATTTTGTGAAGGCTCAGTCTGGTTCTGATGAGCAGCCTTTTTAATCTGCCTTGTGACAAGAATTCTGTCCTTCTTTAATATATTAATTAAAAGCATACGCTGCTTGGCGCTACCAGCCCACTTTTGTCTTTTGCTAGCCCAACCTTTTTTAGAATCTGTCTCCACACCAATTTATACTGTCACAGAAGTACTCCTTGAAGTCCCTGCTTTCACTATGTCTCCATCCTTTACCTCAAAGCTGGCAGTTTTTTTGGTGTTTCTTGCTCTTGTTGCTCTGCGTCATGAGCTCTTGAAACGTTTGGAGGGTCTGTAGACTCCTCCTAAATTAGTATTTCGGATTCCCTGTTGCTGCACTTTAGGGAGTGTAGGAAAGGTGTTTGTGTGATTTAGACAAGCTCTAGAATGTGGTATGGACTTTGTTGACCAAGCAGCTCTTAGGAACTTCCAAGCTTTAGAAACAATCTCCTGCATCTTTTTTATAGTGGGGTGTTTGTCTGGGCCTGTTAGACAAAACGGTGCCCCGGAACGCAAGGGCTCTGTATTTCTGGCGTCAGCTTGAAATATTGTTCAAGTCTGATAAGGCTTTTACTGGAATTTAGAACCTTGCTTTTACAACATTGTAATATATGGATCATCTCACAAAGTCTATCACTATCTGTGTAGTTTTCATTACCTCCATGGACCTGCTTCTTCCATGGCTTAGTGGCTTCAGCGTTAGAGTGATTTGAGTTTTCTTAGACCGATGTACATCTCTTTAATACAAGTTCCCAAATCATTTTTCAGGTCCAAGACCCCGTATTGTGGGCCGTTACTGTTGTGAGTAGGGTCGGTGTATATTACCCTGAATCTCCCTGAGTATATCACATTTCACAACCCTGAGCACCGTCCTGATGTCCTGCCAATTCCTGTTCAAGTAAATCCAAACCACCAAGTGAAAATTGGCTGGAATGACTCCGTGAGGCTCCCTGGTTCAAAACTTTGATTAAGACTGCAGGGCCATCCTGTACTAGTGTTGTAGATCGAAGAGGTGGAAGTGGAAGGGTTTACCACGGCTGTGGGGCTAACTGGGTAAAATGCTTGTGGGGGTGTAACTGGGGACAAACCAAGCGGGTAATGTAGATTCTGGTCAACACCACATTGGGCCTCTCCTGAACTGTGAGCTACTGTCTGAGGATCCTCCTGGTCTCTGTTAAAAGACAAACTGTTAGAGGTTGATGCTGCGGGGAGCGTCTCAGAAATCTGTTGCACTTGGCTAAGATATCGAAGAGCCCTGTGTCTATATCAGACGTCTCAGAAGCCTTGTGTGCTTCAACCCCTAGGTTGAGGAAGACATTTAGGGGTGATTTTGGAGACCCTCTGGAGTCTACAGCTCCATTCGGACTCTCAGGTGCTGGAGATTTATCTGTGGGATTATCTATGGATGCCTGATCTACAGGGTTATGGTTAAAGGACAGGTCTAATGGAGCAAGTTGTAGCAGGATGCATTGGGGTTTCTTTTTGAAGGAAAGGTCCAGAGCTGTGTTTGGGTCTGGATCATGGCTGTCTAGAGGGTATATGTCCCTAGTCAGAAGTGCAGTTTGATTCACTGTACCTGGCTAGACAGTGCAGGGGGTCACACATCTTATGTGTCTAACAGATTCTGTTAAAAAGTCAGTGCTCTGGGTCGTCTCTCACCGGTTGTAGGTGTTGATTCCTCTTCAAGGTGCGCTGTTGTTCCAGCCGTTTGAGGCAACAGTCCATTGACCCTGTACATGTGCAGTTATAAGTTCGGATTCTGGCAGCTGGAGTGCTGTCATTCTGTCTTTTAGCTGACCCAGCAACTGTTGACCCTGTTTAAGTAGAAAGGCACCCCCTGATGATCTTGTGCAATTCATCTAAGGATTAAAAGCCCAAAAAATACATATTAGTGAAAGACAGTTAGGCCCTCATTATGACCCTGGCGGTGAGTGATAAAGTGGCGGTAATACTGCCAGAAGGCTGGTGGTGATTACCGCCAACTTATGACCATGACAGTGATAACTCCCATAGACATTAGATGTATCACACCAACCGCCAGGGCGGAAACAACACTCACCACGGCGGTAGCCAACAGCAGCCAGGCGGAAGAGAAAGTACCACCCACCATATTTTGACCCTTCAATCCGCCACGTTTTCTGGGCGGTACCAATGCCATCAAAAGCCTGGTGGAAATGCATCATAGAAGACTAAACACTCACCATCGGAGACACAGGGAAGAATAACGCCTCCATGGAACCGGAACTGCAAGTCTTCCCGATGCTCATCTACATCATGCTCCACCTGGAACACCAATGCCGACTAAGACGATGACGGTGAGTACAGCCGCCTAGCACACAAGGGAGGGATGGAGGTAAACGAGAGTGACACCCACATGCACGACACACACCTGACACACACACAACCAGCTGCAGACGAAAAAGAATGGCACACGATACACAGCACAATAATGCAAGGACAACAAAAATGCAGTAATGAGAATGTATTGCTATAAACAGCTACCAAATCAACCAAATGTACGAGAAACAGATATGTACAAATGTAAACAAAGGGCCAATGCCACTCCAATGTACTAAGGGCCCACATGGCCACAGGACACAGTCCAAGGCCCAACTCGAATCCTGACTTCATCCGGATAGAACTCTGCAGGGGCATCAGTTTGCAAGTGGGAAGGCACCTCAGGGGAGTGGGGGGTGGGGGCACCTCAGCTGAAGTCGGGAGCAAGCCCACTGGTTCTGGAGGGTGCTCCATGCCCATTTCTCTCTGCTGGGGAGTGCAAGGCCACAGTCTCTGGAGTGGGTGTCTTTCCCACTGGTTCTGGAGGGGGCTCCATGCTTATTACCCTATGCTAGGGAGTGCAAGGGCACAGTCTCTCAAGTGGGGACTATGCCCACTGCTCCTGGAGGGGGTCCTTGTACAGCTGTCCCTGGAGGGTGGCCTACATGGCTTCTGCTGGTGGTGATAGCTGCACTGTGTCATCTGGAGGTGAGAGCTGCACAATGTCAGCAGGTGGAGGTGCCTCCTGGGCAGCCTCTGCTGGTGGTGAGGGCTGAACTGTGGTGGCAGGTGGAGGTGCCTCCTGGGTAGTCTGTACTGGTGGTGAGGGCTGAACTATGGTGGCAGGTGGAGGTGCCCCTTAGGCAGCCTCTGCTGCTGGTGAGGGCTGAACTGTGGTGGCAGGTGGAGGTGCTTCCTGGGCAGCTTCTGCAGGTGGTGAGGGATGCCCTCTCTCAGCTGGTGGTGGGGGCCCGTGACCACTGGTGGTGGTGGATGTGTCACCCTGACAGCCTCCGCTGGAGTCGAGGACTTCTTCCCCCTCATGGCAGGAGGCGTGTGATCCTTACCCTTCCTGGCAGGGGTTGCGGGCTTCTTCCCCTTCACGGCACGTTGTGCATTTACCTTCCCTTTCTGGGAAGGATTTGAGGGCGTCTTCCACTTCATGGCAGGAGGTGCAGGCTCCTTCCCCTTCATGGCAGGAAGTGTGGGATCCTTAGCCTTCCTGGCTGATGGGGTGGGATCCTTCACTGACTTGCTACCACAACTAGGTGGTGCCACCACTGTCCGCGTGGACTGTTTGGCTGAGGTGCTGGGCTGGGTCGTTAAGACCCTGCTTTTACGGTTCAGAACGGGGGAGGGGGAGAGAAGCGGTTAAGTTGGACAAGGAAAAGCTTCTTAGGTACAGTGGGGCAAGAGGAAGGAGGAGGGCTGGGAGAGGAGGTTGAGGGAGTGGTTGTAGGAGGTGTATGTCTGCTGGATTTGGGTGCAGGTGCATGGGCAGTGTGCTGATGTGAGGTGGATGACTGTTAGGTGTGTGGGTGCTTGCATTTGTGTCCTTTGGGGGGGCAGACAGGGTGGGAGAGGACAGAGGGGACGCGTGCATGGATGTTGTGGAGGTGTCTGCTAGTGAGGTGTGTGTGCTGCTTGGTATGGTGATGCTGGTGGTGGATGTTGATGCAGTGCATGCAGGTGTGAGTGTGGACAAGATTGTAATGGAGGTGAGACAGTGGAGGCAGTGGATATGGTTGTGTCTGGAACTGTCTTATGTTTACGTGAGTGCTTGGGGGATGAAGTGTGGTGTCTGTGTTTGACTGTGCCACTCTTGGGTTTTGTCTTGTGTGCATGCTCGTCTGTATGTGTGCATGGGATGGGTTGGGGTTGAGGAGACTGGTACTGGGAAGTGGCAGTTGGAGGGGGGCGGTAGGAACAGGGACAATGGCTGCCATCAGAAAGGAGGCTAGAGCCTGAATCGTTCTCTGCTGGGCTGCCAATCCACCGTGGATGCCATGCAGGAATGCATTGCATAGCTGCATCTTGGATGCCAGATCCTGGATGGCATTCACAATGGTTGACTGCCCTACAGAGATGGAACTCAGGAGGTCAATAGCCTCCTCACTCAGGACAGCAGGGCTCACTGGGGCAGGGCCTGAGGTGCCCGGGTCAGTGGAGATTCCCACCCTCCTGGGTGAGCGGGTACGGGCAACCTGCTGAGGGGCCACTAGGGGGGCGGTGCTGGTATGGGGGTCGCAGCTGTATCTGCAGCTGGGGTTGGTCACAGAGGTGTCCACCACCACCAGGGAGTTTCCCTCAGAGGAGGTATCTGAGTCTGTGTTGTCACCTCCTGTCTCTGCTGTGGTGCTCCCCTCGCCCTCCGTCCCACTGGTTTCCACGGCGTCAGTGGACTCTTCCTCCTGGGTCCTGCGGGATGCAGCTCCCTCTGTCGCCGGTGCCCCTGCTCCTCCTCCAGATTATGCTAATGCACACATGGACAGGATGACAGAAGAGAAAAGGGGGGGGGAGAAAGAGGAAAAGGAAACACTGGGTCAATTACTGCACCAACACCACTGATGGCATACACAGCATTGTCACACACAGGGATCAGGCTTGAGACAGTCACTGCACTGCTAGTGATTTGGCTAGATGCCACGGCAAGATGAGGGCCACACACTGCCAACTGCACCCCTCCTGGGACTCACAAAGCCCCAACTGACATGGAATGCTAAAAAGCTAGGTTACCTGCATTTGCCATACACACATTACCCTAGAGTTGAATCACGCTGCAATGTCTAACCTTGCCTTAGGGGCACCCACTAACTCACATCCACCACCCGGATCCCATGCCACCTGCCAATTATTTTTATAATGCCCACTGTACTCACCCCCTTGTGGCTGATGTGATTCCCTCAAGCGCCCATCCAGCTCTGGGTAGGACACCACCAGTATGCGGGCCATCAGGGGGGTCAGGTTCCGACAGGCACCCCTTGCGCGTTGGGAGGCCATCCCCAGCTGGGCCTCCGCGGTCTTCCATGCCCCTCTCAGGTCCTTCCACCATTTCCGACAGTGGGTGCTCACCTGCCATAGACCCCCAGGGTCCGCACGTCCTTGGCGATGGCACGCCATAATCCCTTCTTTTGATGGGCGCTGACCTGCAGAGGTAATACAGACAGGAGAACACCATTAACCATACAATCCAGCCTGTCACACATATGGCCCACCAATATCCGTCACTATTGGGGCACACATCAGCCGGTGCACACCATGTACACGACCACAAGACATCCCCCCGATGACACAATGCTTGCACATACATCTCCATGCATCCTTCACATATGCATAGTGCCCCAGATGTACTCACCTGTTGGTCTGGAGGCCCCTACAGCAGTCCGTACTTAGGCAGGACCCCGTCCACCTATCGCTCCATCTTCTGGAGAAATGCATTGCATAAGAAAACATACATGTGTTAGGATGATTAGGATGCTATAGTTCATAATACACACCTGCTTTGCCTCTTTGAGGAACAGCTTCCTTTGTAGACTGGCCATCTACAGGATTCTCTGTTTTTTTTAATTTTTTTTAACAAAGTCTCAATCCTCTGCAAGCTCTTTGGTGTCACAATACTGATGCTTGGGGCCGTGTTATGAACAGTCTCAGCATAGTTGTGGGGTTGGAGCGCAAGCCTGGCAGCTGTGAAGAAAGGAATACATTACATTTCAAATACTAAGCAGTAGTTTAGTGAGTTAGGGTTAGAGGATGCCTGGTGTAGATAGGCAAAGAGACACATGAACGTCTTTACTCTGCTTTAGGTAACAAGACCTGTGTTATTTACCTGTATGCGGAGGGTTAGAGTGAACATGGTTATACTGTGAGACACAAGGTCCTCTTTCTTTGAGGTAAAGGTTTGGATTAGCTTCTCAAACCGTGCATCAATGTGTGGATCTCTGCCTGAAAAACACGCTGGAACAAAAGAGCGCTTTTAAAATCTGTGATAAGCTTTCATCTTTCTAGACCTATGTACTTGTTCATTTTTACTTTAGAACATGCTGCATGAACACACTATTAATAAGGTGGCACAGAATGTTGAGGGATAACAATGTCTCCATAGTGTATGGCACAGGAGAGTTAAAAAAGACACCATGCAAGAGCTAGACATAAAAGGGGGGGCTGCTGGTAGGCACAAGCATAAGGCTTGAAAGGTAGCATACAAGAAGTAAACTCATAGCACGGTGTACACGATGGCACACCAATAAGGCTTGCAAATGTAATTAGAGCTATGCAGCACTAAACATACATCTGTACCTTTTATGTAGGTAAGTAGTTCCTCAATGTCCCACACTGAAGGCTGTTTAGCCTGCACCAAAATGCCAAACAAATTTGATTGCAAGATTGAAAGATGCTACACTAATAATCTACACCTAGAATGCTGCTTTTTTCCTTTCTTAAGCCATCCTTTCAAAAGGTTTCACTCCAGAAGTCTGTTATTGTGTTGTGAATGATGAAGGTTTGTAAGGCCCCTTATGAATTTTAATCCTAGAACTGTCAGCTCAAGTTATCAGCCTCTGCCATATTAGACCCCTAGAATCTTCAGCCCCCCAAACTCTTCACAGCATACAAATTCAAATTGCCTTGTTTAACGGCACACCATAAAAACAATATTAGGATTCCACAACATATTCAATAAGCCTTGTTTAGCATAAATGATCAACCTCCGGATTTCATTACACTTATCTGCTTGAAAACTGCGCACAATCAGTCTCCTCTAGAACATGTTTAAATCACACCAGAGCATTATTGCAGGCATTTAGAAACAAATTTTATGGCAAGAACGGAGGCTTATATTATGTTTCTCTTTTCATTTATTTTTAAAATAGCAGGGCGGTCAAAACTACAAATCCCAAAAGGCTAGGAACAATAGCCAATGGGAAACGAAACAAAGACTACAATATGCACCAATCAACGACCAAAGCACCCTTGAAGTAGTTATCTTGCGGGCGAACAGCCCTCTTTTCTTGCTGCTAGCGGTCAAGATAAGTACTCTTCAGAATAAGTTTTCATTGTTTATTGCTCTGCTTTTAATGTATTTCCTTACGTTTGTTGATATAATGCGCTGTTTCACTCGTGCGCTCCCTTCAGACGGCTTGTATCCACACACCCAGGTTTTCACTTTCGTGCTCGGCTCGCTCGTTTCCTAACTGTTTTCTCAGCGTTCCCCTCACCTCGCGTCACCATATTAGAACGGCGACGGTTGAGGCGAACACTGCATCTCTCCCTACCTCCTCTGGAGCAGCTGGCTCCCCTTCAACTGCATTTGCTCTCCGTTTTCACAAGGCTCGTTTTTCCTCATTAAAAAGGTTTTCCCTTCCTCCGGTCACCGCCACTCCCCTTTTCCCCGCCCATAGGTGGAGTTTCTCCATTTCTGCACTGATTAACCCTTTACTTGCTGTTTTTTCTACCTCTTCCCTCCGTCAAGCTTTTTTACAATGGAAATTGATAGCTCTCCCATAGCCATTAACCAAAATGTGGAGGAAGACATTATTAATGATACATTGAATTACTTTATTCAAGTCTCTGTGGAACAGGCAGTTTCTGCCTCTATGAATAAATTGTCAAAAAATCTCAGTCAGTTTTAAACCTCGTGTCCAAGACGATTTTGGCCCTATCTGCAGGGGATAGCAGAAAGTGCCCTCTCCCCCAAAATTCTTAAAAAATGGCGCTTTTGATTGGTGAGCCTTCCTCACACAAAGCGGAGGACGTGGCTCCTCACAGGCCTCCCTTAAGGGAGGGGATTTCTACTACTAAATCATCTTCTAAATGTTCCATGAAAACGAAACATATTTCTTCCCCTCTAGTTATATTTGAAATTCTGGACACAGATGATGTGTTGGGTGAAGCAGCCTCGGAGGCTGACAAATCTGATATGGACAATGATGATCCTTTCAATGTTCCTCCTCCAAAAAAGTCCAAACTCTCCTCCTCCAATCCTGCCACAATTTCTGACTCTCAAGGAGTCCCTGTGTTTGATCCTAGTGAAATACATCACACTCAATCAACCGAATGGTTCCCAGCTGAACATGTTGGAGAGTATGTTGCCTCACGTTTGTGTACTCCGCTGGACAAACAAACTAGAGCAAAGTTACGCTCTGAATGGACTCCTTCTAAAATTGGATCCCAAGTTGGTTAACTTCTGACCCAGGTATCAAGGCAGAAGGCATGCTCTTTGGGGATTCCTTTATTAAGGAACTTAGTAAGTACATGGCCACCTTTACATCTCTGGACAAAGCCCAACAGTCCTTGAGGAAAATGTTTTCTGGATGAGTTTTTGCCCGGGGCCGGCAGAGGTAGGAACCGCTTTGCTGGCCGTTCATATAACACCCAAGGTTCCCGAGCCACCTACCAAGCCTCGTACCAGGAATATCGTCCACAATTCTACCCACAGAGAAGCCGTGGATATCGTGGCAGAGGCAACAGAGGTTCCAAATATACCTCTCAAGCAGGTAAGTCACCCTTCTGGCCTTCCTATTGTAGGAGGTCGTCTAAAGTATTTTCTTCTAAAGTGGCAGGCTATAACTTTGGATCCGTGGGTTTTGAACACTGTTCGGGGTTACGTTATAGAACTTTATTCAGAGCCCTTTCAAACGGTGCTTCCTTATCCCCCATATTTTTCTACAGAAATGACAAACTTGATTTCATTGGAGGTTCAGGCTCTTCTTCGAAAACAAGCCGTCGTCCCTTGTTCTCTGGACCCATCCGGGTTTCTCAGCTCTGTGTTCCTTATTCAGAAGAAAAACAAAAAGATGCGGCCTGTCATCAACTTAAAACAATTCAATCACTTTGTCGTCTACAGGCACTTCTCAGATGGAGACTATTTTGCATCTCCGAGACTCTCTCTTACAAGGAGATTGGATTGTTCGCCTAGATCTTCAGGATGCGTATCTTACAGTTTCAATTCACCTCCAATCCAGAAAATTCTTACAATTCCAATGGGTGGATCAGATTTTTCAGTTTTCCTATCTTCCTTTTGGTCTTTCTTCCGCTCCATGGTGTTTTACCAAACTCATGAAACCAGTGTAGCGTATCTCAGAGCTCAAGGTGTCAGACTGATTATTTACTTAGATGACATTCTCATCATGAATTAAAGTCTTTCCTCCCTTCAATTTCAAATCCAATTAACGTGTTCTCTTCTCTCAGATCTCGAGTTCGTCATCAACCCAGAAAAGTCTGCCTTAATCCCTCGACAACAAATAGAATTCTTAGGCTTCCTCATAGACTCCGTCTCCGCAACTCTTCACTTACCTTCTGCAAAGGTAAAATCCATCAAATCGGAAATTCTCCAGATTTTACGATCAGCCCAAATTTCTCTCAGAACATTAGCAAGAATGGTAGGCCTCCTCTCCTCTTCCATTCAGGCTATTTTTCCGGGGCCCCTTCATTATCGAGCTCTTCAAAGTCTATAGATTCGACATCTTCAGAAAGGCCTCGCTTATTCAGATGTCATTTCCCTAGATCAAGAATCTCAAATAGAGTTACAGTGGTGGCTAGACCATTTAGACGCTTGGAACGGAAGAACCATTTTTGTATCAGCCCCAGATCTTGTCACGGAATTGGACGCAAGTCTTTCGGGTTGGGGTGCCCGGTGTGGCCCAATTTTGACTGGGAGTACATGGTCACTAGAGGAGTCCAAGTTGCATATCAATTGTTCAGAGATGCTTGCCAGCTCCTTTGCGATCAGAAGCCTCGCAAAAGACAGAGTCTTGTTCTGTTCTCCTCAGATTGGACAACATTTCTGCTGTCTGTTACATCAACCACTTGGGAGGCACCAAGTCCAAACCTTTGGCTGATCTAGCCAGGAGTTTTTGTTATTTCTGCCTCCAAAACAGAATCTCAGTACATGCAGAATATTTACCAGGAAACCTAAACTCTGTAGCGGGCTGGCACTCGCGTCATTTCCAGGAATCGAGCGACTGGAAACTTCATCTGGACATCTTCAACTCTATCCATCGAATATGGGGTCCCTTCAAAATAGATCTATTTGCTTCCAGTCTCAATACCCAACTTTCTCTATTCGTCAGTTGGTGTCCCGATCCATTGGCCTTAGCATCCAATGCTTTTTCTCAGGACTGGTTAACCTCTCTCAACTACGCTTTCCCTCCTTTTATTATGATCAGCAGACTTCTGGTCCAAGTCAGACGCCAAGGTGCAGTACTAGTTCTCATAGCCTCTTTCTGACAGTCTCAGGTGTGGTTCCCCACCCTTCTAGAACTCTCAATGGAACCTCCATTCCTTCTCCCTTCTTTCCCTCACTTGCTCTCCAACCCTCAAGGTCTCCTTCACAACCTCATTACCGACAATCTCTTAAATCTCTCAGCCTGGAAAATTTCAGGGATTCCTTTTCAGTCCCGCTTATTTCGGAAGAAGCTTCAAACTTCATTAGCCAATCGTGGGCCCCAGGAACTAAGAAAGCATACAGATCCACATGGTCCTTATGGGATAGCTGGTGCTTGGGAAAACACATTGATTCCCTTTCAGCAGATGTATCCGCTGTAGTCAATTTCCTAGCTGCTGAAGCCAGGAAAGGTAAGTCCTACCGCACCATTAACTTCTATTGATCAGCTATTTCCTCTTCCCATCCTTATATCAACGGAAAACCAGTAGGAGAAAATCCTTTAATCTGCCGGCTTTTAAAGGGAGTAACATTTTGTAATCTTCCTTTACCAAGGTATAGTTCAGTGTGGGATGTCAACCTAGTGTTAAACCTTTTTGTTTCATGGCCTGATAATTCACTTCTTTCATTGAAAATGTTATCTGCGAAACTTACTATGTTGTTATAACTAGTTTCTATAAAACGCCTTTCCAATGTCAGATCTCTCGATGTTACTGCTCGCCAATTTACTCCTTCAGGTGTCCTGTTTTCAGTTCATAGATGTACTAAAACTAATTTGTCTACAGTGTTTTATCCTTATTTCCCGGGCCATTCTAAGCTATGTGTAGCCCAATGTTTAAAGATTTATGAACAAAAGACAGCCTATTTGAGATCGTCGTCAGTGTCCCAGCTTCTTATTTCCTTCAAGAAACCATATAAGCCAGTTTCCTCTCCTACCCTTGCTCGTTGGGTTAAGTGGGTTATGTCTTTGGCTGGCATTGACACTTCTTTTGGAGCTCATTCGTCCAGAGGAGCCATGGCTTCTAAAGCCTTTTGGGCCGGTTCTCGTCTGGAGGACATTCTCAAATCAGCTGATTGGTCTAATGAGAATGTTTTTTATTTCTTTTACTGTAAACCTGTTCAACATACTGCCTTATCCGTGATTAATTTGCTTTAAACAAGCATAATATGAGCCTCCGTTCTTGCCATAAAATGTAGATTTTCCTAGTAATTTATGAAGGAAATTATTAATTTTATTAAAGACACGGAGGCGTGTATTATCCCACCACATTGCTTTTCACTTCTGTTTTCACCTTCCCTAACAGCTTCATCTTCCTCGCCTCAGCCTTCATCGCAAGGATAATTTTACTCTTCGTCTCCAGATGCGGAGCGATACGTCATCTCCGATTCTTCCCCACATTGCTGTTCCAGAATCCGTGGTTTTGCTGCAACGATTGCATCAAGTTGTGAACTTTATACAAGGACTTTTTTCAGTTTTAATGGCTGCTTGTATTATCTTATCTATTATTCCTATGATTTTTACCTTTTGATCCCTCACACAAGAAAAGTGGGCTGTTCGCGCGCAAGATAACTACTTCAAGGGTGCTTTGGTCGTTGATTGGTGCATTATTGTAGTCTTTGTTTCGTTTCCCATTGGCTATTGTTCCTAGCCTCTTAGGATTTGTAGTTTACACTGCGCTGCTATTTTAAAAATAAATGAAAAGAGAAGCATAATACTCGCCTCCATGTCTTTAATAAAATTAAGAATTTCCTTCATAAATTACTAGGAAAATCCACATTAATCTTTAAACAGAAGGCCTTGTAGCATCTAAAGTAGTCGGTCTAGTCGCACACAGACGGGACATCTCATTAATCACTTTTAAGTTTCAGCCTGCTTATATGTGCACGTGCGCACACACACACACACACACACACACACACACAAGAATATTGCATGAACAAAGCATTTTGTCCCACATGAATTTCAAGATAAAGATATATAATCACCCCTCTTCAATGTTTGCACATATCTACATACATAAGAACATAAACACACACACACACAACACCTGTATTTAGACATCAACTCTCCTAGACACATGTGGATTGATTTCATTCATTGGGAATATCGCATGAAGAAAGCATTTTGCCACACATAAATTTAAAAATAGAGATATAATCACACTCTTTCAATGTGTACGCATAATATCTACGTACATAATAATACACACACACACACACACACCTCATGGATTTAGACATCAACTCTCTTAGACACATGTGGATTGATTTAACTCTTTGAGAATATCACATGAACAAAGCATTTTATCACACAAACTTTAAAATAAAGAGATATAATCACCCCTCTTCAGTGTTTGCACATAATATCTACGTACATAAAAATGCAGACAGCGCCTTCCCAAAAAAAAGTGACACATCAACAGCTTAATGTTATAGTGCTGATAGTTTAGGCCCCTACAGGCCTAAAACTTAAAATAGGTAAATCTGAATTCTACAGCATGTTAATTTTACATTGTTTAAACACAAAGTGCATACATTAGCTGTGGTAAGCCCCAACACCCCCCTCACATAATAGAACTTAAGCCTGACTGCTTTCTCTCTTCATGCCTCACTAAGCGCGCTAATCCTATTAACTCAAAACTTTAAAACGCTGAGCACCGTATTACACTTGCAATTCACAGCATGCAAAAACAGTATTCCTGGGACATTTTATTCATCACATTTTGGCACATTGTGCTGCACAAAATCCCTGTCCTCTAAACCTTGCAAAAAACTTGTACCAACAAACTAATCTTTAAACAGAAGATATTGCAACATCTAAATTAGTCAAACAATAACAACAGCCAATCTATCAGAGCCCTCGCAGCCACCAGACCCTTCAATCAGTCCAAACAAACACCCCAAGCTTTTACCACGGTTCACTGATATCCAACTCCCTGTTATAAATCTAGTAAACTCCCATACAAAAGCTGTATAATTTACAATTTGTCATGATCACCCGATAACACTTTTTTTTCATTTTGCTTTCAGCCACATACAGAGGTAAAACAAATGCACATTTTTTTAACATTAATTCATGAATATAACAAACACACATGATCACATTAACAGATTAGTTCATGGTCTAGCTTTTTTTTCAAACAAGCTGTTCTGCTTTACAAAACAAAAAAACGTTTCAGCTCTATACAGCTGAACTTTGCTTTTCAACACATCATAAAGATATAATATATAAAAGATTTTTACCTTCAGAAAAGGTGCTTGAGTGTCTGCCTCTTGAAGTCCTTCAAGGTCTGCGCACCTGTGTTAGCATGGTTCAAATCTGCCATCCTGTCATAGGGGCGTCCAGGGGTCCGTTTCCTCCAAAAATGTGTGTTTTTCAGCTGCAGGCAGTATAGACTCAGGGTCTTTCCTGAGGGGTGATTTATACTAGAGGAGTCTTAATTATGCACTCTTTGTACAACAAAAGAGCTGGGAGTTCCCACAGTGGTGATTGTGGGACCCTAGCTTTTAATTTATGCTTACGTTTTTAATAAAGGATGGCATTATTTAACACATAATGGATAATTATTCATATTTTTCAACAATAGTTTTAATTTATGCCCAGCTTTCCAACAATAGGGGAGTCCGTACAGTGGCGTAGCGTGGGTTGTCAGCACCCGGGGCAAGGCAAGTAATTTGCGTCCCCTAACCTGGGGCAAGGCAAGTAATTTGCGCCCCCTAACCCGTGGATTTAGTCTCTTCCAAGAGGTTGCGCCCCGTGCGGCCGGCCCCCCCTGCACTCCCCACGCTACGCCACTGAGTCCGTAGGTATCACGGTGCTTAATTCATTCTTTCTCATTAATAATAGGGGATTCCAATGCACTGAAACTTGCTGCAGAGGAAATGAGGCCCTATGGGCTTCAGAGAGAAGGGGTGAGAGGTGAGCTTTCTGGCTTCTCTTATTAAAGCACTGCAGACCATGCTGGCAGCTTTGCTCACTTTTCTCTCACTATCTCTCTCTCTCTTGCTTTCTCCCAGTTTCCCACTTTCTGCTTCTGTCTCTGTGCCTCTCACTCCCTTCCTTTTCCCTGCCTATCTCTGCTTCTCTCTGTCTCTCTTCCTCTGTCTCTCTTTCTATCTCTCTACCTCTCATTCTCTGCCCTCTCTAAGCCTCTTTCTGTGTCTCTTGCCCTTTCTTTGCCTCTCGCTCTGCCTCTCTCTCTGTATCTCAGACCCAAGCAAGTTCTGACACCCATGTTTGCATATATTATACCAGTATCAGCCACCAGTTTGTTCTTACTAGGAAAAAACATGACCTACCAAGCCCCTGCATAATAACAGAGTGTACCGTGAGCAAAACATGCCTGGGCATGTTGCAGTTCCCCTGAGCAGGGTTACAATAAGCCTGGGCATGTTTAGAGACCAAAAGCGGGCTAGCGCCTCAATATGACATCCTAGTCACATGGTCTTAAGAGATCAGGGGGGTCAGCTGACTAAGGGCATGTAACAACCAAGGTCACCGGGGCCACATGCTTTTCCGGGTCAGGGTTCACATGTCACATCACCTCCGTCACGTAATCGGTCACTTGACTAAGGTGATGTCACGCCCCACATGACCACACCACAGGTCACATGACTAGAGGTGATGTCACACCCCAGGTGACCTCATCACAGCTCACAAGTCCCACACTGCCATGTGAGCAGGGTGTGACGTCACATCTGGGGCGGGCCTCCAGGGGCCCGGAAGTCCCACCACGGAAGTTACGTCACTTCCAGGGCAGGATAGCTGTCACTTTTAGTTTGATGAAAAGTATCATATTATCCTAGTCACCTCAAAGGATTGCCTGATGTGTAAATTTAATTGCATTCTGTATGGTGCCCTGATAGTCTCCAGTATATTGCAGAGGATGGACTAGCAAATGTTTCTGCAGCAAATTCGAAAATGTTCAGCTCACAGTTGTGCTTTTTTGTGGCTATTTTGCTACATTTTTCTGCCTAGGGCTTGCCTCTTTGAGTTGTAAGGACGCCTTTCCACAGAGACCAACCCTTGCACCAAATGTGCTTTTACATCTACACAGAAAGAGTCTCCCTGCACATCCAAGTTTGGGTGGCTTTTCTTTCAGGATTTTAGCTGTGCACTGTTCCTCACCCCAAGTTGGTTACTTTTCTGTGCACCTTTGCTGTACAGGTAGCTTCTGTCATCCCTTTCCCCTCAATACAGTTGTCCTGCCACCCTGCAGGCAGGTTGGGAAGTTTACTCACTAAACCCATGGATTTTCTGATGTCCACCCACCCCCCAATTCTCCCCACCCACACACCCACCCCACCAGGAGGATTACTGGCTGGTAAAATTGGGTCCAGTGTTCCCACACCTGAGTAAACTGGGTGCCGCAACATTTGGGTTTATTGTAATCTGGCTAATTTCTATCAAATCCAGGTTACTGCTGCACCCGGCTCATAATAACTGATAGTAGCTGCATTATATGTTTTGTATCACATATTAAGCTGTTTTAGGATATTTCTCTAGACCTTCAACTGTGCTGTTGGCATTTTCCCTCAGTTTGAATTTATGGGATATGCTCATGAACACACTGAATGACCCTGAGCTATCATATCCTCTTGTTTAAAATTGGCATTGAAGTTTATACACTGTGAGCACCCTGCAGTCCATAGTACATTTGGAACAAAGCGCCCCTTAAACCCTACATACTTTTAGGTGCTGCAAAAAATAAGATTTTCCTATATCTAATATTTTTAGGGAAAATTCAGGAAATGTATCTATTATATACTTTTGAGCAGGAATCATAGTGTCGTAAGTGCTTTATAAGTTTTTGCCTGTAAGTTCCCACTTGTATCACATATTAATATTGGGGAGCACCAGCTAGTTCGCATATATTTATCACATTTAGCTAGTAAGAGAACTCTGATAAAACTCTTTGACTTTAGCAGTCATTGTTAATATCAATGTTCTCACTGATCAAAAATCTGAATCCTGGAAGGCCAACACAGCATGTCATCCTTCGGAGGTGAATGCATTCAGATCTTCACATTTGTTAACCTCTTAGCTGCTGGGCCTTTCCCCCCCCAGTGCTGAGCCCTTTTTTGGCTATTTGGGGTAGTTCATGCTTAGGTCTTAATAACCTTTTGTCCACATAAGCTATCCACGCCAAATTTGTGCCCTTTTTTTCCAACATCCTAGGGATTCTAAAGGTACCCAGAGTTTGTGGGTTCCCCTGGAGGAGATCAAGAAATTAGCCAAAATACAGCAATTTTTTTTTTTTTTTAAATGGGGAAAAAAGGGCTGCTGAAGAAGGCTTGTGGTTTTTTCCCTGAAAATGGCACCAACAAAGGGTTTGCCGTGCTAAAATCACCATCTTCCCAGCTTTCAGGAACAGGCAGACTTGAATCAGAAAAACAAATTTTTCGACACACTTTTGGCATTTTACTGGGGCATACTTAATTTTTACTATTTTTGGTACTTTCAGCCTCCTTCCAATTAGTGACAGGAATGGGTGTGAAACCAATACTGGATACCGGAAAGCTAAGCATTTCCGAAAAGTAGACATCATTCTGAATTCAGCAAGGGGTCATTTGTGTGGATCCTACAAGGTTTTTCTACAGAAAATAACAGCTGAAGTAAAAAGAATATTGAAATTGAGCTGAAAAAAACAGCCATTTTTCTCCACGTTTTACTCTGTAACTTTTTCCTGCGATGTCAGATTTCCTGCAATGTCAGATTTTTTAAAGCAATATATGGTTACACCAACCTCCATGTAAAAAAAAGATGCCGTGCGGGGGTGGTGGCGGAGGGGCCGCCCGTTTTCCAAGGGGGCCGACCCCCCCCCCCCCCAAGTGAAATCCCTGGTGTCTAGTGGTGTTTCAAGGGCCAGGAAACACGTTCAGGAAGGCCTCGTGTGAAAGGGGTCTCCATTTTCCATTTTCCCCTTACGGCCGCTTCCTGCACCGATGGGGAAAACAACACTGTGATATCAGCGCGCTGCAACGTCACAAAGGGGCGGGGGAGCGGGTACGAAGACACAGAAGATCTTCCATGTCTCCCACAGGTTTAAAAAAAAGAAAACAATCCTCGGGTGCGATGCACCAGAGGATTTTTTAACCCCCTCCCTGGTGTCGGCCACTGGTCGTAACCCACACCAGGGAGGTAGTGTGGGCGTCGGCCAGTGACCAACGCCCGCACTAAAGGAGTTAATATTAGTGCATATAGTTGCAGTGGTTAGGTCACCGTAGTAGGAGGTATATATAAATAAGTCATAATAGATGCCTAAGTAGGGTATTTATAAGCTAACTAGTGGAGAGGAGAATGTTTCCTAGGTATGTAAGAAACAGACCCAGCTCAGTTTCAATTTTCAGGGAAAATCGATCTGCCTCGGATTTCACCCTGAAAACACTGGGTTCTATCTAATCAAGGTCCAATATTGAACTGTTTGATAGAAGGCTCACACCCTCAAGTAACTGTAGAAGGCTCAAATTGAGTATAGTGGCTGACTCTCCGGTTATACGGAGGCAGATCTATGAGGTGGTTGCTTCTGGGCTGGAAGCTGTGCAAGCCTTGGGGCCGATACTTTGTGATCCTGCCTCTTTAGTGAGCCTTGATGTCATTCACACATCAGTGTTCACTTCTCTTAAGAACTTGTTCCTGGTAGAATCTAGGTCACTTTCCAAAAGGGCAAAAAAGGTTCCTTGGCATACGAAAGCCTGCAGATCGGTCAGATGTGACCTAACTAATGCAATTAAATATGGCATAAAACTTTAATCTTGGAAGTCAGGTCCTTATACAAAAATTTGGCATCTGATAGAAACTTCTAGTTGCGGATTCCTTACCTTAGAATTTCCTCCTATGCCACAATCTGTATCTGGACATTCTCCAGCATTGGATCTTTCATAGATTCACATGCTTGAATCATCCCCGTCGTCGAGGTGTGAGCCTCACGGTAAACTTAAATACATAAAGCAGTAAGTCAGTAAAAGTAAAACCAGTAGGCCCTAGTAGGCCTCATAGGGTATTTTACAGTCTATCCACTTTGTTTTGTGAAAAGACCCAAACTTTAGTATCAACCCATCAGGATTCAGCCCCTCCCAAACACTCCCAACAGAGGCTGAATTCCCTCAGATTTTCTACCGCACGTCGTGTGAAGGGAGTCTCCCTGAGCTCTGCTCAGTTTTTTCCTATTTTCTGACTGAAGATTACTTTTTTCTCTCAGGAAACTTGCTACAGCTCCACTATGTCTGAAAAGGCAAAAAAGGGTCTGTTCAGAGATTGTGACACCTGTGGGAAGAAGAGACTGCATGTTGATGACCCCCACAAGAAGTGTATTTATTGCCTTCATCCAGACCACAAGGTGAAAGACTGCAAAATCTGTCGCACCTTTAGTCAAAAAACCCTCAAAGACCGGGAGGGTAGACTTCTCTTATGGCTACAAAAACAGAAAGCCTTAGAGCATCCTTCCTCAGATGACAGCGAGGCATCATCACACACTTCTCGCCCTCAGAAAAGAACAGGTGAGAGAAGCAGAGGGTCGGATGAACCACCAAGGAAGGTGCTCAAGAAGACAAGACAAGTCTCTATTGGGACGAAAAAGGATGTTTTTCATTCAGAGACATTTAAACATGGGCCAAAAAAGGTTCATTCAGAACCTACTACGCCTTTACACCAGAAAAGTACCTCAAAAAAGACATCTCTGTCTCTGTCACCACAAAAAGAGCCAGAACAACTCTTTTCGGTGAAAAAACATCCGTCGACGACCACCCCGTCGACGACTGTGTCGACGGTAACAGCGACTACGGTATCGTCGACGTTCACAACGCCAGCCTCACCAATGATTATGACGTCGTCGCCGTTGTCATCGACGACGATTATTACGGCAAAATTCTTTAAGAAAGCTTCGTCGGCAACCACATCGTCGACAGCGGAGGCCTCCTGGGTTCACCAATCAACCAGGGCGCTCCCGTCTACGAAGCACCTCTCAATGAGGTTCAAGAAGGCACTACCGACGACGGCACCTACACGACCGTCGTCGATAAAGTACCCGTCGACAAAGAGATCGTCGACGGAGCATTCGCTGGCAAAGGACCCGTTAGTAAAGACTCCGCCGACGGGAGAGCCGTCGACGAGAGACCCGTCAACGAAGGAACCGTCGACGAGAGAACCGTCGACGAGCGAACGGGCCAAAAGAGAGCCGTCGACGAGGGAACCGCCGACGAGTGAACCATCGACGGTCATATCATCTACAGCATTAACAGGATACAAACCATCCACCTACCTGGATACTTCGCCTCACCATTCCTCGTACCATCAGGACGATTCCTCCAGATTCTTACCCCTTTCAATTATTAATATAGGAGACAAGGCGTCTGATATTCTTCCAATGCATACCTCACCAAGTAAAGTGTTGCCATATCCGCCACAACATCTTTTAGAGGATGAGGACAACGACGCATACTCGCAGAATGACGGAATGTTTGGGGCAGCTAGCAGCCCGTCACAACTTAATGTAAAATGCCAAGAGTTTGACGAAGAAGAGGATCAACAGTATCAGCCTAGTTATGCCTCAACATCTTATCCACAGACACAACAACCATCGCCCCTCGCTATGCCTAGCACATTAGTAACAGATCTTCAATTTATGTTGAAGGACTACTATAAAAGGTTTCCACCGTCAACTCAGTCCACACCACCTAGACCTGAGAGCTACCAGACACCTCGGCAAGCTCATACTACTAGCCTTTCCGTAACGCCACAGGCTACTATACCTGTAATTAGCCAAACCCAGGAAACTTGCCCCTCATCGGATGACGAAAGGGAAGAGGGTGAGCTAAGAGATTCGGCGAATAGTGAATGGGATGATTACCTCGTCCCCACACCATCTCCACCGCCAGCAGGTCCAGTAGATTCTCCTCCAGAGGACATAGGAGGTTTCCATAATCTGATAGAGCGAGCGGCGAAACGTTTTGGCCTTGCAATTGTTTCTCATGAAACCGAATGTTTTTTGTACGACTTTAAAGAGCCATCAAAAAGATCTGTACGAGCCATACCCATTGTCGATTTCTTATGGCAGGAGGGCTTGAAGGCAATGAAAAACCCAGCAACAGTGCCTTCACAAATGCCAAGACTAGAGAAAAAATATAAGGCCCCAGATGATTCTCCGGCCTGTCTAGTCTCGCAGCCGAAACCTGACTCTGTGATATCACAGGCGGCTCAGCGACGTTCCAAAAACCCCTCCACACCTATTGCGTCTCCCCCGGATAAAGAAGGAAGGAGATTAGACAATATTGGCAAGAAATTCTCCTCTGTGGCCGCAGTCACCGTTAAGGCGGCTAATTCCCTCGCCATCTTGGGAAGGTACGATTGCCAGATGTGGGCAGACATGTCTGCTTTTTTAGATTTACTGCCAGAAGACGTCAAGGTGGAAGCAAAAAAGGTCTTTCAGGAGGGAGAAAGGGTCTCCGCAGAAATAATAGACAGCGCAATAGACATTTCTCTCACTGGCTTTAGACAATTAGCTGGTGCAGCAGTCCTGCGCAGACAAGGATGGCTAAAGGCGACTTCTTTCAGACCAGAAGTCCAGACTCGTGTTCTTGACATGCCTTTCGATGGAGAGAGTTTGTTTGGCAAACACGTGGACGACATGTTGCAGGCCATCAAGACGGATACCGATACGGCAAAATCCCTAGGTACCCTGCAATATAAAAAACAACCTTTTCGTGGAGCAAGGGGTAGAGGTAATTACTCCTTTCGAGGTGGATACCATGAATACAGGTCACAATATCCATCTTCCTCCACAGGATCACGACAGCAATACCATCAGCAACAGCAGCATTATCGATTGCCTCCGGCCGCAGCTTACAAACACCCAGCTAGAGGACGAGGAGCTGCCCGGGGAAGAGATACAGGCAGGAAAAAATGACCCGCTGTTTATCCCAACGCTTCCCCACCAACCAACATCGAGGGTCGGAGGTCGCATCACTTCCTATTTCCCCAACTGGAAGGCGATAACATCGGACAGATGGGTACTCGATGTAGTGGCCAGAGGTCATACTCTGGAATTCACTCAAACACCACCAACTGTTCCTCCATCGGGCCCACCGCCTCCGAGGTTGAACCAACTCCTCAGGGAAGTAAGAATATTGTTGAGAAAAGGAGCAGTGGAACCAGTCCCTTTCTTTCAAAAGAACAGAGGATTCTACTCCCGTTTTTTCCTTGTACAGAAACCCTCAGGAGACTGGCGCCCCATTCTGGACTTGAGAGCCCTGAACAAGTTTCTGAAGAAGCAATTGTTCAGGATGGTAACTCTACAGGATATCCTGCGTCTGTTAAATCCCGGAGATCGCATGGCGTCCCTAGACCTCCAGGATGCCTATTTTCATATCCCTATATATCGCAACCATCGCAAATTCCTAAGGTTCAGAGTGGGAAGTATGCACCTTCAATTCCGAGTTCTGCCATTCGGCCTCAAATCAGCCCCCAGAATCTTCACAAAAATGTTAGCTCCGGTAGCAGCACATCTCTGCCAGTCAGAGATCTAGGTCTTCCCTTACCTGGACGACTGGCTTATAAAGGCACCCTCAAAATCGCAAGTGAAAAATCATATTTTCCATTGCCTTCGATTGCTACACAACCTAGGGTTTGTAGTCAATTATCAGAAATCTCAACTCTACCCCAAACAGGAATTGAATTTCTTGGGGGCAATTCTGGACACAGTCCGCAACAAAGCCTACCCATCACACGAGCGGAAACAAAAGTTAACCTCCTTGGCACAAAGGCTCTCCAGAAGAAGGTTCGTTTCCGTCCGCATCTACAAATCATTGCTCAGAATGATATCTTCATGCATTCCGCTAGTCCCAGATTGCAGGCTCCATATGCGACCCCTACAAGAACAATTAGACATACAATGGACCCAGGTCAACGGTTCCTTCGACGACACGATTTGCATAACGCCTCCAATGAAGAACATCATGAGGTGGTGGGGGAATCTAACCAATTTGTCAAACGGACTGTCTTTTCTTCTCCAAACACCAAGTTACATAGTAACAACGGATGCCTCTCTTGCAGGATGGGGGGCACATTGCCAGGACCTGCAAATCAGCGGAATCTGGAATCAGAAAGAACGTCAGCTTCACATCAATTATCTGGAACTCAAGGCAATACACTTAGCTCTGAAAGCTTTCTTACCAAAGATACAGAGTTCAAGCGTCTTAATCAGGACAGACAATACAACCAGCATGTTTTATCTAAACAAGCAAGGAGGCACAAGATCCCTACAACTTTCGCATCTAGCCCAACAAATTTGGACATGGGCCATAAAGCACAATATTTCACTCAAGGCGGAGCATGTGCCAGGACAAACCAATATTCTAGCAGACACCCTGAGCAGGACGGTGATTCCTTATCACGAGTGGGAACTAGACCAGAAAACTCTCAACAGCCTTTTTCTATTATGGGGCAAACCGAACTTAGATCTATTTGCCACTCTCGAGAACAAGAAATGCCAGTTCTACGCAAGTTGGCTTCCCCAAAAAGATTCGTGGGGGAATGCGTTTTCGATGAGATGGTCCGGAGTTTATGCCTACGCTTTTCCTCCGATCCCGCTCATTCCGAGAGTCATCAACAAACTGAAGGCGGAGGGGTGTCGCCTTCTGCTCATAGCTCCCAAATGGCCCAGACAAGTCTGGTATACGGAGCTCCTCATGCTCTCCG
This sequence comes from Pleurodeles waltl, assembly GCF_031143425.1. Lineage (NCBI taxonomy): Eukaryota > Metazoa > Chordata > Amphibia > Caudata > Salamandridae > Pleurodeles > Pleurodeles waltl. The sequence continues at coordinate 397,704,686 of NC_090448.1, forward strand.
AACGACCACATCTACGACTCAGACAGAGCCCGACTCTCTTAACGATGCACCAGGGACAAGTCAGACACCCAGATCCGTCATCTCTTCATTTGTCAGCTTGGCTCCTGAATACAATGAATACTTGAATCTCAACATTTCCCCAGAGTGTAGAGACATATTGGCGAAGGCTAGAGCGGACACTACCAACAAAACCTATAAACTTAAATGGAAACGTTTTTGTATATGGTGTGCAACACAAGTGATACATCCTTTCTCCTCTCCTCCGGAGCAGATACTTCCATATCTCCTGCTCCTTGCAAAATCAGGGCTTGCATATTCTTCTATTCGGGTACATCTGGCAGCAAGCTCCAGATACCGCAGCTCTCCAGACAGAGTTTCTTTGTGTTCCACTAGAATCGTCAAACAATTTATGAAGGGCCTTTTTCGGGTTTTCCCACCAGTTAGAAAGCCTCCACCATTATGGTCATTGAATGTGGTATTGATGCAGCTTATGAAAGCCCCCTTTGAACCGATCCACAAAGCTGACCAAAAATTCATTTCATGGAAAACAGCGTTACTGCTAGCTCTTACTTCAGCAAAGAGAGTCAGTGACATTCAGGCTTTCACTATCAAACAGCCTTTTCTCCAATTCACAAACTCAGGTGTCATCTTGCGCACAAATCCAAAATACATCCCGAAAGTTCCTTCAACGTTTCACCTAAATGAACCAGTTATCTTAAAAACCTTTTTTCCAAATCCGCAAACAGTAGCGGAAAAAACATTACATTCCCTTGATATTAAAAGATGTTTAAAGTTTTATCTACAGAAAACTCAAGCTCTCCGCCAGTCGGATCAATTGTTTGTAGCTTTCGGAGGAACAAGAAAGGGACACGCGGTGTCCAAACAGACTATAGCAAGATGGATTGGTCTGGCAATTCAATTCTGCCATTCAAAAGCAGGAAAACCGCTCCACACCAAGGTGAGAGCCCACTCTACAAGATCGGTAGCCACTTCTGCTGCATTATTTGCAGGGGTACCACTACATAGCATCTGTAGAGCAGCAACATGGTCCAGCCAACACACATTTACGAGGCATTACTGTCTCGAAAAAACGAACAACGTCGATACAGCAGTGGGGCAGGCAGTGCTGAGGCATTTATTTCGATAAGGTGAGCCTCTAACACATCCCACCACCACACTCAAGGTATGTTCATTATTGGTTCTTAGTCTTCTTAATAGCTACAGTGTGTTTTACTCTACATTTCTGCTTCAGATTGTTCACTTCTTTATAATGTCTTAGCTTGTCGTACTCTTCATCATCATGAAAAGAGTACAGGTTTTTTCTGCCACACACCTGTTGTTGCTCTTCTATTCGAATGTCTATTGATGTACATATATTAATAGGTATGTGGTTTTTAAAGCCGAACTGATGGGATTCACATCATATGTAAAATTACAAATAGAATTACAGTCGAGGTAATTCACCAATTAAGAAAGCATTACTGCTCGTTATTCTGATTCAAGCATGTGAATCTATGAAAGATCCAATGCTGGAGAAGAAAATTAGTTACTTACCTGTAACTGCAGTTCTCCAGTATTGGTATCTTTCATAGATTCACATGCGAGCCACCCTCCTCCCCTCAGAGGCTCCCATATTATACAGATATTAAACTTCACACTCCTACTAGAAAATCTGAGGGAATTCAGCCTCTGTTGGGAGTGTTTGGGAGGGGCTGAATCCTGATTGGTTGATACTAAAGTTTGGGTCTTTTCACAAAACAAAGTGGATAGACTGTAAAATACCCTATGAGGCCTACTAGGGCCTACTGGTTTTACTTTTACTGACTTACTGCTTTATGTATTTAAGTTTACCGTGAGGCTCCCACCTCGACGACGGGGATGATTCAAGCATGTGAATCTATGAAAGATACCAATACTGGAGAACTGCAGTTACAGGTAAGTAACTAATTTTCTTTTTTCTCGAGCAGTACCTCTGCGTGCCGTTAAGTGCCTTTGGTTGACTCCGCGTCCGTCATTGGCATTATGGTTGCCGTATATGACATTGCGGGTTGTATATAGGTACCTTCCTGGTGAGCTTGTGCCAGTTCTTTTCTTTTTGCGCCAGTCTGTGTACAGATCCGAAGAAGTGCTACCCCACAGTCACTTTATGACTGGCTTTTTTTACTTTTGGTGAAGATTTGTTTTTGTTTTTTCCTGGTGCGTCAATGTCACCACAGAAGACTGGGTTCCAGTCCTGCAACTCCTGTCATCAGATGATGTCTGTGATGGATCTGCACCTTGCGTGTCTTTGGTGTTCGGAGCGCGACCACGACTCGAAGTTGTGCTCTGAGTGTCGGGCTGTGAACCAGAAGGCTTTGAGGTAGCAGTCCCTAAAGCTTCTTGCGGCCCGGCACTTGGCTCCATGTCGCTCCCAGTCTCGGTTAAGAGGAAGGTCCCAAGACCGCTCATGGAGCCCACAGTCTTCCTCATCCCTTTTGAAATCTTCGGGACGCTCAGGGAAGCATAAGAAGAAGTCGAAGAAGAGCAACCGTTTTTTGACTTCACTTCGTCGGTCGGATTACAAGATGCAGGAAAAGGAAGCGTTGTCGCTCTAGGCCTCTATCCTCAGAGGTTTCTTCTGGGTCGGGTTTGGGCCCTGCAGGGTCAGAAGAAACCCCCTCGGGTTCTTCACCAGCGGCTTCAGCCTTGGCTCCGGAGGGCACCCAGGGATCAGTTTCCTGACCTGCACCGACATCGGTCATGCCACCGTGACCTTCCCCGACGATGTTGTATACGTCGACACTTCAGACGGTGCCCGGAGCTGCTGTCAGCATCAATCCTATACTTATTGCTGACTCCGACACAGAGCCAGACCTGTGTCACTCGATGCTAATTCTGATTTCGGGGACCTTGCTTCCTTGGTCAAATTCTGATCCTTATTCTTATGGGTACAGGTACGATGAAAGTATGGAGGAGTCGCTGGACCCTTTAGAATACCAACTTGATGACCCCATGGTCTGGGCCCATGTCATGAGTAAAACCAGTGGTCTAGACAGTTCCCCTGTCGCTGGCATGCTTTCTCCCCCTACCGTGGCTGCGGAGGAGAGAGTTGTTTTCTTTGGTGGTGATGAGAACAGCTGAGGTCCTGGCCTCTGGCTGCCTTCTTTGGCCATCAGGACCAACCTCCTTACTGAGGTGCTTCAGCCTGCGCCTTCCTATTCAGAACCCCTCTTGCCCTTCAATGAGGCCGTCACTGATGTCCTGCTGGGGACTTGGTCCAATCCCAGCATAGATGCTCCTGTGAAAAAGACAATTGCCCACCGCCATAGGCCTGTGCCTAATGACCCAGTATTCACGACCCAACACTACACTCCTGAGAGCTTGGTTATCCTGGCCTTTACATCCCATGGGGCATTCCCTTCTGCATCCCCAGATAGAGAGTCCAAAGTCCTGGGCTACGGCTTGGTCCTTAGTTCTTGCAGCCCCCCCCCCCCAGTCTGCTTTTTGCCCCTTTTGTGGCTGTGGAAGGGGCCCCCAACCACATCCATTTCCCTCCAGGCACTGCGCTGCACATGCTATCCGGCATGTGCGTGCCCGAGAACGTGAGATCCAACATCTTTGAGGATAAGGGGGCCAGTGGTCAGCCCAGTCCGCCACCCTTCCGTTGCAGCCCCCAAACCTTCCTAGTCTGACGCTTCCACATCAGGGGCCAGTGTGAGGCAGGATTCGCCATCACCTGCCCGCTGGGATTCTACCACATCAGACAGGTGGGTTTTGGACATATTCCAAAGAAGATACTCCTTCCCCTTCGAGACTACCCCTCTATCCTTGCCACCATCCTACTATCGGATGATGGAGGATTACCTGTCACTTCTCCGTGAAGAGAGCCATAGAAAACGTCCCTGTGCCAGAAGTAGGTCATGGTTGTTATTCCTGCTACTTTCTGGTGCCCAAGAAAGACAAGGGCCTCCTAGACTTCCGGTCCCTCAATCTCTTCCTCAAAAAGAAGTTCAACATGCTCACTCTTGCTCAGGTCCAATTGCTGGGGTTCATTATAAACGTGCCGAATCACACCTGACTCCCTCTCAGATGCTCCCTTTAATCGAAACAGTTCTGGATACAGTGCAGTTTTCAAGGCCTATCTCCCTGAGTGGCAAGTCCAGGATATTCAGGCTATGATACCAATGTTTCTGCCTTTATCCTGGATTTCAGTGAGAATGACTCTGAGGCTGGTGGGCCTCCTGGCCTCCTTCATCCTGCTGGTGACACATGCCAGATGGCACATGCATGCTCTGCAGTGGGACCTGAAGTTCCAGTGGGCGTAGCATCAGGGCAATCTCTCTGACATTGTTCAGATCTCGGAGGGAGCTGCACAAGATCTGCAGTGGTGGCTTTTGAGCTGCGATTGGGTCAGAGGTAGATCCCTCTCCTTTTCCCGACCAGAACTGACTGTAGTGACACAGGTGTCACTCCTGGGATGGGGTGGCTACATGGGAGAGGCGGAGATCAGAGACATTTGGTCTCTGGTGGAGTCCAGGCTCCATGTCAGTCTTTTGGAGCTCAGGGCGATCAGCCTAGCATTGAAAGTATACCTTCCCTTTTTCAAAGGGAAAGTGGCACAGATGTTCATTGACAACACCACTGCTACGTGGTACTGCAACAAGCAGGGCGGGGTGGGGTTGTGGACCCTTTGTCAGGAGGCTCTGCGCCTCTGGACATGGATGGAACATCAGGGCATATCCCTGGTGGTTCAACATCTGGTGGGCTCTCTGAATGCCAGAACAGACAAACTCAGCCGTCAGTGCCTAGTTGATCATGAATGGCGTCTCCATCCAGAGGTGGTGCAAGGTCTCTTTCAGCAGTGGGGAGAACCTTGGTTAGATGTGTTCACCTCTGTAGAGAATGCGCACTGTCAGCTGTTTTGGGTGTTGGAGTTTCCAAGGCAGCACTCGCTCTGCGACACTTTTCATCTCGAGTGGAACTTGGGCCTCTTTTACGCCTTTCCACCAATACCACTAATGCCCTAAGTTCTCAAGAAAATCAATAATGACCGGGCCCAAGTAATTCTTGTGGCTCCAGACTGGGCGCAAAGAGTCTGGTATCCCAAGGTCTTGAGCATTGCCATCGATCCTCCAATCAAACTGCGTCCTCTGGAGTTTGTCATAGCAGCAGGGGGAGGTTCTCCACCTGAACCTGTCTAGTCTCTGACTTCTTGCGTGGAGATTAAGTGGTGGTAGTTGACAGCTATTGACCTTCCCCTCAAAGTCTGTAATGTTATTTTGGCCAATAGGCATCCCTCCACCAAAACCGTGTACGCCTGCCATTTTAACAGATTTGTGGCATGGTGTACAGACAAGTCTGTTGACCCCCTATCTGCCCCTCTTTCTGAGGGCCTTTTGTTTATTCTTTCTCTAGCCCAGAAGGGCTCTGCTTTGGGCACCCTCAAAGGTTATTTGTCTGCCATCTCGGCTTTCCTGAGATTAGATTACCTTTGTTTAAATCTATTGTTGGTACATTCCTGAAGGGTCTTACCCATTTATTTCCTCCTTCTCTGTTCATAATGCCCCAATGAGCTTTGAACTTGGTTCTTATTTTTCTGATGTGTGCTCCTTTCGAGCCACTTCACAACTGTCCACTTTGGCTTCTTACTCCAAAGACAGCCTTCCTGGTTGCCATCACTTCTGCTTACAGAGTGAGTGAGCTGCAGGCCCTTTCCTCGAAGCATCTTTTCATTTCCATCCATCATGACAAGGTGATGTTTCTTACCAGGGCTTCCTTTTTACCTAAAGTGGTCATGCCTTTTCATGTAGGCCAATCCATCACCATGCCCACTTTTTACATGCCCCCACATCCTTCTAAGGAAGAGGAGAAATTCCACCGCCTGGACCCAAAAAGAGCGTTGACGTTCTACCTTGATTGTGCCAAAGAGTTCTGGGTGGATGATCAGCTCTTTGTGGGGTATGTGGGTGTGAAAAAAAGGTCAGGCAGTGCAGCAGAGAGCCATCTCTAGATGGGTTGTTCTCTGCATTAAAATGTGCTACGCGCTGGCTAAGAAGCAATCCCTGGAGGATTTGCATGCTCACTCCTACAGAGCAACAGCTGAAACCACTGCATTAGCACGTGGAGTACAAGTCCTCGACATTTGCCAGGGAGCAACATGAGTGTCTTTGCACACATTCACCAATCACTACTGCCTAAACAGTCAGGTCCGAAGGGATGGGTACTTTGCCCATTCTGTCCTGCAGAACTTCCTAGTATGATTTTCGTTCACAGACCCACCTCCGGGGATGGTATTGCTCAGGTATCTATTCTAAGGTAAGGAATCTGCAACTAGAAGTCTCTAGCAGATGACAAGTTACTTACCTTGGGTAGCAAATTATCTGGTAGAGACATATTCTAGTTGCAGATTCCTTACTCACCCATCATCTTCCCGCTCTGCAAACTGATTTGTAGGGACAGGGACTTCCCTTTCAGGGCCTTAGTTCTGGTGCACCAGGGTCAGTGTTCTTCCTTACTCCATGCTTCTGGTATGGAATGTCGGGAAAAGAAACTGACGTTAGTGCGCCGGGATGGTGCCTGTGTACGACCAGTGATATCATACCTGGCGACCACGACGCCAACGACAGATACAGAGTCGACCAACGCCACCTAACGCTGCGCTGGGGTACTGCTTGAGGAAAAATCTCCGGATCCAGACTGACGCCTGGGGGAAATTCTAAGGTAAGGAATATGCAACTAGAATATGTCTCTTCCAGATAATTTGTTACCAATGGTAAGTAACTCGTTCATCAAGGGCCAAGAGAAACTGTGAATTGGCTAATTGGGGGGCCCTGCTAACAGCGGTTAAAGGGAAAGATCATTGCTCCCTTTAGCGTATTTTGGCCAATAGGAGCACAGTGGGTGTTACTACCATCACACGCAATATCTGTGGAGTCCTATAGGTTGACCATTTTCTAAGCTGTACACATATAATGTGGTTGTGGGCCCTGATGAGAGTGGAACAGTAAGTTCATCCTGTCTAGAAAAGGATAACTACGTAAATGATGCCCATCTAGGAGGTGTGGGTACGGTTTTCTTTGAATCTGTATCAGCAGAACTCCTGTTTGTTAATGGAGGCCATTGTACAGTCCATATGCCCTTGGGAACTTGTACATCTAGCCCGGGTGTTTGTGGTATTAGGCCTATATCTATTAGCAAAGTCAGCAAGGCTATCAATTGGATCAACCCAAGTAAAGCTCCTGGATTGGATAAGTTTCCGGGGGAACCTTTTTAAGGTAGACAGGAACATATGGTGCCCTTATTTCATTTTATATTTTAATGCTATATTGGGCGGTTGCCCATGTCGCCCTCCTGGGTGGGGGCCGAGATAATACCGATTTTTAAAGAGGGCTTAAGGTCTCTTCTCTCTAATTATTGGTATATCAACTTGATTGATAGTTCCCAGAAACTCTTCAGCCGGATTGTGTTAGGGAGACTGCACAAGTGGATGGGAGAAGTGGGACTGTCAACTCCCTTACAAGCTGGTTTTAGGTATAGGACTAGCACTATTGATCAGGTGTTTCACCTCCAATTAATGTTTTTGAAACATGTTACTTTGGGGTGCAGACACTGATATGTAGTTTTTATACACCTTCGGTCTGCTTTTGATCTTTTAACAAGGGAATCTCTGCGGAAGGTCTTGTTGAATTTGGGTGCTCCTTAATATTTAATTGATGTCATTATATGGCTCCACTCTAATAATTATGCGCAGGTTAGATGTGGTTCCCTCAGTAAATTGACTGTCCCCATTCCTGTTACCCAGAGTGTGAGGCAGGGGTGTGTGCTCGCCCCAACCCTCTTTCTATTATCTGTCAGTGATTTGGTGGCGCTACTTGAACTGTGTGATCATGACGGCCTGAATCTCGTAAATGTGGGGTTCCAGCGCTCCAGTTTGCAAATGACACTCTCCTTGTCATGATATCTCCTTTGAGTATTTAAAAGCTTCTAAATCAATTTGGAACCTTCCGCAAACAGAGAGGTCTGTAAATTCACCTTACTGAAACAAAGTATGTGTTTTTTAATCCCTGCCTGACGATTCACTCATATCTGGTACTCAATGGTGTCCCTTGGAGAGGGCTCGCACCTTTGATTATTGAGGGGTCACACTTCCGGAGCAGTTCGATTGGACCCCAAATATTCAGAAGTGTAGGCTTAAGTTGGAGTAATACACAAGAGGTATTGTGAGGGCTTTACGAGGATCTACATTTCGCCTAGTTTTCTCATCCCTCCAAATCTATAATCTGCAAGCCCTGGGAGCGTCTTTCTATGGTGGGGAGCTTTAGGGTCACATTAATGTTGGTGATATGAAGTTAGTTAAGAACCGTTTCCTGCGTATCCTCACTAACCTCCCTTTTAGCACCCCTCTCACTTCCCTTTGGTTAGATTTGTGTCAAAGATCACTCACTAATGAAGTGTGTCTTCGCCCATTGTTGTACTGGCGAAGGGTTTGGGCGTCTGCAGCTGTTTTGTCATACCAGTTGAGGCTGGAGGTTTTGAAATTACCTGGGGCTATTAGGATCCTGTGATTTTTGTTCATAAAATGTTAATTTCCTAATGGAGTTGGGATTGGAGAATCTCTGGTCTACCCCAGAGATTGCATACAAGACCTCGAAATCAACACATAAGGGTTTATATCAGCACTTTGTAGATGCAGAGACTTGTAGGAATGTGAGGATGGGTACTCAAACTACTGTTTTTTCGAGTTCAAAGATGTTTACTCACTTGAAGCCTACTTGGATGAGATTGAGCCCCCATTCGCCAAAGCTCTTTATAAGAACATTCTGTTTGGGAGCCTACCAGTACGCTCAGTTACAGCTAAATGTCAGCATACCTTTTCTGAGACAGGTATGTCATGCCCCTTTTGCCCCCAGGTCATTGAGTCAATTGATCATGTTGTGATTGTTTTGCCCATATTACCATGGGTATAGAAGGAAGTGGATTCTGCTGCTAAGTTGCAATCCGGGAACTAGAGGTTAAAGAACAACTGTTAGGATCCTGAGAACTAATACCTGTCAACCAATTGTATTTGCGGTCTCCTGCTTTTTGTTAAACATGTGGTGGACCAGAAAAAGAAAGTAAGAGATTGCCATGTAAGATCAGGTATGGATTTGTGGTATGGATTTGTGCTATGCCCTTGTGCTACCACTGTATGTAGTAAGCCCTTCAAAGATTGTCGTTGTAAGAACAGGTTCCGATATGTTCTATGACCTTGTGCTACTACTGTATGATTTTATGTATTACCCTTCCTTTTCAAATATTTATTGCATATTTCTTTTAGATTAAGACTGCTACTATTTGTTTGCTGTGACTGAATGATTTTTTATGCATTTTAATTAATTATTTGATTGATATTATGGTTTTACTATATTTTGTTGCATTTGTGCTGTTTACCTCTATGGGCTTTTATGGCAATTTTGCTGAATAGAGATTTACAAAGTAAAGAAAGCTCTGCCAGAGACCTTAGGAGTCACCATGGCCTAGCTAGCTTCCAAATCTACTTGTCATCCGTCCAGAAATGTATTAAAAGATTTGCCAGAATATCTCTTCTAACCTAAGGCCCACTGTCTGGTATGGCATCCCATGAAAAAACAAAGGGCCTGATTTGGAGCTTGGCAGGGTGTTACTCCGCCCCAAACGTAATGGATATCCTATCTACTGTATTACAAGTTACATAGGCTATAATGGAGTTGTAATACGGTGGACAGGATATCCGTCACGTTTGTGATGGAATACCCCCTGCGCCAAATTCTAAATTAGGCTCATACTTTTTTTACCTATGGCAAGTAGAATATTCAACTTTATATTAGTTTCTAAGATCCCAGCCTCATAGTCCTATTTATTTCATCCAGTCAGTTCTAGCTATTCCATTGTCTACGACAAGTCAACCATCCATTGACATTTGTTTAGATTTTAATTACTTTTTTCTGTCAAAGCTTCACTTTCAATCCTCCCGTATTATCTCATGGGAGATCATCACCTGTGGTCTTGCTTGGTCTCAGCCATACACTTTATTTGCATATTATTCCTCCCCCTTCACTCTACAATGTATTCTGATGCATTTGTCCTCAGCATGTAGGGATTTCCAAAATAAATACAATTGATCATCATGACAAGGAATCATCTGACACATGATGCTAACCAGTCCCACATGATTTTCTCGAGAACAGATATCTGGATTTGTTTAAATATTAATAGGAAGCCACGAGTCTGAGTACAGAGTGTTCTCTAAAACTTTGAGCGAGCCTGCTATCTAGAGAGCAGATATTTTAATTTATTGGTGTATTATCGAGCTTTGTGTGTTGATCTTCATTATTAGAATCCAAGCCCTAAAACACTAAGCATTCCTAAATCCTTGGCTGCTACTGGTTTCTCCCTCTAGTGTCTATTTCTGAAGTTTTGGGCATTTTGCTGTGAGAACTTCATAATTGTTTTCAACAAAAGGTATCCAGACCAAATATGTGTCTCTTTTCCCACATCTTGGAGATTCGAAAGGTGCCTAGGGTTTGTGGATTCTGCTGGAGGGGTGCTAAGAAAATAGCCAAATAATAGCAAAAATTTGTTTTTTTCTGGAAAAATGGGGAAAAAGTGCTGTCCAGGATAATAGTTTTCCCCTAAAAATAGCATCAACAAAAAGTCTGCAGTGCTGAGTTCACCGTCTAGTCTACTTTCAGTAACAAACAGGTTTGTGAAAGCAAGCTGTTTTTTTCCACAATAGCATTTTTCTAAGTGGTAGTCTTATTTTTCCTATTTTCTTGCAGTTTGAGCCTACATGCAGTTTGTGGTGAAAATAGTTGTGAAACCTATGGGTGAAAACTAGACTACCAAATTCAGAAGGGAGTTGTTGTCATTTTTGTAGATTGCGCATGGAAACTAAGGGCCTGATTTAGAGTTTGGCGGTGGGTTACTCCCATCACAACCTTGACGGAGATCCCATCTGCCGTACTACGATTCCCTTAGGATATAATGGGATCTTAGTATTGTTGAATGGAAATGCGTCTGAGATGGAGAAACCCCACCTGCCAAACTCTAAAACATGCCCAATTTGTTGGAATCAAAACGTAATGAAAATACATAGTGAAAAATAGCAGCTTTTTCATGTTTTTTTTTTGCACTTCTTTTCACAGGGATATATGGTATTTGTTGATGTTCAAAAACATGCGTAAGCCAGAGATAATGACTGAGCTACTGCTTGTAATGGTTTTCATTGTGTACCCACCATGCTGCAGTTCATGTGACATAATCTATTGAATACGTAATGGGTATGAAGGATACAAATGCGTGTTTGAAATGTGCGCAAGATACTGAGAAGGAAAAGTGGGTATTTTTACACTTCTGAATTTGGAGTTACCCATACTGTCAGGATTCTGAAGGAATTTTGAAAAATCTGTCTTTTATTGTCTCCTCCGCCAAAGTCGTAAACAGACCCTGAGTCTGTTAATACGGAATCTACTGTGGGTACCAAAAATAAAAAAACAAGCCCTAGACCCAACTCAGCTCCCAAGACGTGTTATGGATGTGGGGGATCCTACCCAACCAGGGGTTCAACCAGGGGTCCTGTCCTGCCCAAGAAAAAAGGTGTTTGGCATGCAACAAACCCAATCACTTCGCTAAAGTGTGCCAATCTTCCACACCCCAAAAGCGGCAGAAACCCAAGGCAGTAAACGCCATATAGACACCAACAATACTGGATGATGTAGAACTTATAGACGATGATGACGTAGAAGGAGCTATTCATGTCATCCATGCCATGCAGTCTGATGGATATCCTCCGAGACGCTTTACTTAATGCAACATCCTCCTAGCAGGCCATCAGCTGCTAGCCTTGATTGACACAGGAGACTTGATTAATATTTTAGCACAGGCTGTGCTAAAGACACCCCCTACACAGCCTGTTCTACTTCCCACCTCCACCCTGGTCTTTCCATATGGATCATCAACTCCCCTTCCGCTAGTAGGATTATTCACAATGGAGTTCAAGCATGAGTCTCACATGGCTCGTGCCAAGGTGTATGTCACTAATGGTGGTTCTGGAATGTTGTTAATCTGCCGGTTAGATAGCAGAACGTCTTCAGCTAGTGGCTTTTACCTTCAGTATCCATTTAGGAAGCATGGATGATTTGGTGGCTGAGTTCACACCACTATTTAGAGGCATAGAGAGTCTCAAAGACCGTCTCATACACCTGCAGATTGATGACTTGATGCAGCCTGTCATGCTGAAATATCAGAGGACAACATTCCATCTGCGCCCAAGGGTGGAGGATCAACTGAGGAAGTTAGAATAAGCTGACATCATCAAGAGGGTTGATGGCCCAGCACCCTGGGTGTCCCAGATCATGGTGGCGTGAAAACCTAAGCAGCCAGGAGTAGTCTGAATTTGTGACGATGTGTGTCTACCCAATCTGGTCATCTTGCGCGAACGACACCTATCGGCCACTGTTGATGACATTACGGCACAAGTCAGTGACTCAAGTTGGTTTTCCAGTATGGATTTCCACGCAGGATATCACCAGCTAATGCTAGCACCAGAATCTCAAGCAGTCACCACATTCTCCACCCATGTGGGCTTGCGGATGTATAAACTTCTCCATTTTGGAGTGTCAAGTGCGGCAGAAGTGTTTCAAGACACGATCAGAGACTTTTTGGCTGGCCTTGAAGGCGTTATCATTGTCACTGATGACATTCTGATGCATGCCCCTAAACTGTAAGAGCACCTTCGCTGATTGAGAGCGACGTTCCAATGATAAAGGGACAATGGTCTCATGCTCCACAGAGAAAAATGTGCATAGTTCCAGAAGGAGATAGCATTCTTTGGGTACAGATTCTCGGAAGATGGAATCATGCCAGATCCCGCAAAAGTCCTTGCCATCCAGTCAGCACCGGCACCCACCAGTGTCACAGGTGTGCGCAGTTTTCTAGGGATGGTCACATACTGTGGGCGTTTCATCCAGAACCTGACCACTCTCACTGCCCTACTTTGAGTATTGACCAAAGTCAATGCCACATGGAGCTGGGTACCTACCCAAGAAGGGGCGTTTTAGGCAACCAAGAAAGCTTAGTCTGCAGACACTACGTTGGCTTATTTTGACCCAGCCGTGATTCAGAACTGTCTGTAGATGCGAGCCCCACTGGTTTAGGGGCTGTACTAGCACAGAAACAAACAAATGGTGGTTGGGCTCCAGTAGCGAATGCCAGTTGTGCCTTACAGAGACTGAACAGCGCTACTCCCATATTGAAAAGAAAGCCATTGCAGTACACTGGGGCTGCCACCATTTTCACATATACCTTTACGGTCATCATTCACAGTTCATACGGACCACAAACCACTAGTCCCTCTCTTCACTGGATCATCATCCAAACTGCTGCTAAGGATTGAAAAGTGGATCCTTCAAGTGCAGGCAAACTGTTTCTCAGTGGTATACTGTCCTGGAGCACAACATCCTGCTGACTATTTATCAAGACATGCAAGACCAGCCACAGAGAAGGAGGAGTCAGATGCTGAAGAAGTGTAGGACTATATTCAGCTGGTAGTAGAATGGTCCAGACGACTGCCCATCTCCCAAGCGAAAATCATTCAGACCACCGCTACTGATGATTGTCTCCAGTTGGCAACCTCCACAGTAGCATCTGGAAATTGGCACACCCTCACTCAAAAGGCCTCCTATCATACTGAGGAAGCAAGACTAATGTTGGCCTTAATACACAGTGTTCGACTGGAGCTCGCTGTGCCTCCAGAAGAGTGCTTGATGAGAGGCTCCTGCTTCGTGATTCAGAGAACCCTGCAACAACAGGTTCTCACACTGCTCATCAAGGGATTGTCAAAACCAAGTCCAGACTTAGGTGCACCGTGTGATTCTCTAGTCTGGACAACCTAGTGGAGCAGACAGTAAGACAATGCCCGCTATGTAAGCTTCTGGTCCTGCAGAGTCCTCGGCACCCATCCAGAGACATCCAGATTCCAGAGACATCCCCTCTTTTCTGTGGCACAGGGCCAGTGCTGGCTTTGGAAGCCTACTTGATGGCAGACACATGCTAGTCGTCCTAGTTGATTTCTCAAAGTACCCAGAAGTCGAGATCAAGTCAACAACAGCCAGCCAGACGATACCACGACTGCAAAAGGTCATGGCCACTCATGGTTTGTTGAGTCAACTACAAACCAACAATGGTCCCCCTCGCTCCAGTCAGGAATTTGCAGTCCCACAGCATTCGTCATGGAAAAATCAACCCCTGTTGGCCCAAAGCCAACAGCGAATCAGAAAGGTTCATGCAAACATTAAACAAGGTTCTCAGAATTGCCCTACCTAACGGACAGAAGATGGAGTGTGCTCTCTACGCTTTTCTAAGGGAATACCATCTCACACCACATGCCATGACCAAGGTGAGCCCCAGCGCCCTATGTGTGAACTATGTAGTGGGTGATACCATTCTTCATGTGGAAGAACCATTGACATTAAGAAACCAAGTGGCCGAAGCCCTACGGCAATGTCATGCACAAAACTATCAAATATCCTGGATCAGATGTGCTCAGCGGACATTCCTCAGGTTTGGTGATCTGGTGCTGGTCAGGAATCAACACCCAATATGCCTTTTGAGGTTGACCTTTGGAATGTGAACTCTGTGAAGGGTACCATGATAACTACTCAGAAGTATGGCAAAACCATCACAAGATGTGTATTGTTCTTGAAGCTCTGCAGGCAACCAGTCAACAGGCCTGATGATCACTCACAGATGTCCCCAGAGAATGACATAGGTAATGATGATGAGTGCTTGTCATCCAGGAGTCCAAGGAGTCCGGTTCCAGCCCCAGCGATGACACACTCTCAGGAGGCAAATGGACACCAGCTGCCAATGGGCTCTTCTGGAGCCAGTGAAAATGAAAGGCAGGACAGTTCATACCTGTTATTAGTTCCTGATGATTTCCCCCAGCAAGAACAACCGGGGGGGCATGGGATCGAGAAATACCACCTCAGACCATGTCCAATGAAGACCTCCCATTTGAAAGATTTTGCATTGAACTGAGATTGTTTTGCATCGCTACAATATGTCGCCATATCACTCGCTCTCTCTTTTTCTCTCTTTCTATTCTCTCCATATCTCTCTCCGAATCTGTTGAGTTTCAAAATTGCGATACCATGCTCTGTGTCTTCGTTATATAAACAACATTTTCCAGTTTTTATTATTTCTCTTTATTTGGACGTCTGAGTAAAGGAGAGTGTTATGTCAGGGATGGGACATCCCAACATATGGAGTTGCCCAAGGGTGTTCAGCGTATGGACCCCGCCACCTTCGGCAACAGTAGTTACTGTGGTGATGTCAGGGTATAATCAATAAAAGGGCCCGAGGAGCTTACCTTGTGGTCATTTGTGCCTGTAAGTGATTACTGCTGCTGTGTCGTCTTTGTTGCTGCACAGCCTGCTACCAACCAGGCCTTCCCCTTACAAAACGCAACAATCACATTTCAGTCCCAGTAGCATGCAAGCAGCATGGTTGTTGCAGCTTGGCAATTGATGTGTTGGTGTGGTCTGTGTAGCGGCCATTACAGTGATCCAGACAGAACAGGACCAAAACGAGGATCAAGGGGATTTTCTGAGAGAAGTGTAATAGCAACAGAATCTCATTAAGTTAGTGCAGGTTTGTTAGAAATAGGGTCTCTAGGTGGTAGTGGTTTGCACCCTGTCCAAGTCACTCTAATCAGGGTAAGGGAGTCACACAGCTAAGATAAACCCTGCTCACCCCGTTGGTAGCTTGGCACGAGCTGCCTGGCTTATCTCAGAGGCAATATGTAAAGTATTTGTACATACACACAGTGTACACACTACAAAAGGACTCCACACCAGCTTAGATAAATAGCCAATATTTATCTGAGTAAAACAAGACAAAAATTACAACAATCCAACATAAACAAGTAAAGATACATTGTTTTCAAAGATTAAATGTAGTATAGCTCTTAGAAACACAATAGCTCCAAGTGGGGCTATCAAAACGGCTTAATGGAGTCGCTTCCAACAGTCCAGCGCCACCCGCAAGGGAGTGCGGTTGGCCATGGAGTCCCATAGACCCTGGTTAAAATACTTTGGAAAACAATACGGAAACAAGGGCGTGCAGAATTGGGGAGGTGAGGCGTTGCTGGAGCCGGTTCAGCAGTGGTTCCTTACTGCCACTGAGGAGGTGAGGCATCTGTTCTTTCCTGCTAGGCAGGGTAGGTGAGGTTGCAGAGGAGGTGATGCGGCATTGGCAGTGAGACGTCGGTTCCCTACGACAAGGTGTGGTTGATGAATCCAACAGGTCAAGATGCGAGGCATCAACTTCTCGTTGTTGCATTCACACCACAGAGCCACAGGTGCTGCGGCGGAGTCAGAGTCAATGCCACGGGTGGTGGTGACACGGCAGTCTGAACTTACTCTGTGGCAGGACTTTTGAGGCGCTGCAACGGCATCGGGCCTGTGTTGTAGGTCGCAGTCATTGCACACAGCGGAGACCATGGCTCTGGTGCAGGCAGCAGCGTGGGGTCAAAGAGCAGCACCGGCTCCGAAGTCGTTCTGGAAGTCGATGCACTAGTTTCTCCCTTGCTGCACCAGAACTCACTCCCAAGGGCCCAGGAACTGGATTTGGTACCACTTGACAAATCAGGACTCTCAGCAAGAGAGCCCACGCGCTGGCAGTTGAAGTCTTTGATGTCCCTGAGACTTCTTAATAGGAAGCAAGCTCAGTCCAAGCCCTTGGAGAACCTTTGAAAGCCAAGTTCAGTCCTTTCACTCTCAGGACAGAAACCGCAAGCTGCAGGCCAGCACAACAAAGCATCTGGCTGAGTGTCAGTCCCTCCTACAGCATCCAGCTCTTCCGGCAGAATTTCCTCAGTATAGAAGGACCCATTTCTATCTTTGAAGTAGGCAAATTTCAAAGAGAAGTCTATGTAATGCACACGACCCTGCCTTTCCCTGCACTGACCCCAGACACACTCCAGGGGGTTGGAGACTGCTTTGTGTGAGGGCAGACACAGCCCTATTCAGGTGCAAGTGTCAGCTCCTCCCACCACTCTTGCTCAGGAAGACCCATCAGCCTGCTGATAGACCATCAGGATATGCAGGGCACACCTAAGCTCCCTTTGTGTGACTGTCTAGAGTGAATGCACAACCAGCCCAAATGTCATCCTGACCCAGACGTCTATTCAGCAGATAGGTTGAGGCACAGAATGGTTAAGCAAGAAAATGCCCACTTTCTAAAAGTGGCATTTTCAAACTCACAATTCAAAAAACACCTTCACCAAAAGATGTATTTTTAAATGGTGGGTTCAGGGACCCAGTGGCAGCTGGTGACATTTGAAAGTGGTGGGGCGTAAAAGTCTGGGTACGACTTTTATGTAGCAAGTGAATGCGCGCAAGCTCAATGGACAAACGTGGGGTCCAGGGTGGGTCTTCCTCCCAAGGAAAAATTGAAAAAAGGTTGACAAATGGTGCATTTGAAAGGAATGAAATTTAGTGAGAAAGCAAGGTTTATAAAGCAGTGGGATTGTATAGTCTTGAAATATTATTAAACACATTAAAAACTGTCCCATATCTTACTGCATTAACCCCTTCGCTGCCAGGCCTTTTCCCCCTCCTGTGCCGGGCCTTTTTTTGCCTATTTGGGGCAGTTCGCGCTTAGGCCCTCATAACTTTTTGTCCACATAAGCTAACCAAGCCAAATTTGCGTCCTTTTTTTCCAACATCCTAGGGATTCTAGAGGTACCCAGACTTTGTGGGTTCCCTTGAAGGAGGCCAAGAAATTGGCCAAAATACAGTGAAAATTTCGTTTTTTTCAAAAAAATTGGAAAAAGTGGCTGCAGAAGAAGGCTTGTGGTTTTTCCCCTGAAAATGGCATCAACAAAGGGTTTGCGGTGCTAAACTCAGCAGCTTCCCAGCTTTCAGGAACAGGCAGACTTGAATCGGAAAACCCAATTTTTCAACACAATTTTGGCATTTTACTGGGGCATACCCCATTTGTGCAATTTTTTGTGCTTTCAGCCTCCTTCCAGTCAGTGACAGGAATGGTCATGAAACCAATGCTGGATCCCAGAAACCTAAACATTTCTGAAAAGTAGACAAAATTCTGAATTCAGCAAGGGGTCATTTGTGTAGATCCTACAAGGGTTTCCTACAGAAAATAACAGCTGAAAAAGAAAAATATTGAAATTGAGGTGAAAAAACCATCAATTTTTCTCTACGTTTTACTCTGTAACTTTTCTCTGCAATGTCAGATTATCGAAAGCAATATACCGTTACGTCTGCTGGACTCCTCTGGTTGCGGGGATATATAGGGTTTGTAGGTTCATCAAGAACCCGAGGAACCCAGAGCCAATAAATGAGCTGCACCCTGCAGTGCGTTTTCATTCTATACCGGGTATACAGCAATTCATTTGCTGAAATATAAGGAGTAAAAAATTGCTATCAAGAAAACCTTTGCATTTCCAAAAAGGGCACAAGATAAGGTGTTGAGGAGCAGTGGTTATTTGCACATCTCTGAATTCCGGGGTGACCATAGTAGCACGTGAATTACAGGGAATTTCTCAAATAGATGTCTTTTTTACACACACTCCTATATTTGGAAGGAAAAAATGTAGAGAAAGACAAGGGGCAATAGTACTTGTTTTGCTAATCTATGTTCCCCTAAGTCTCCCGATAAAAATGGTACCTCACTTGTGTGGGTAGGCCTAGCACCCGCGACAGGATATGCCCCAAAACACAACGTGGACACATCACAGAAAACAGAGCTGTTTTTAGCAAAGTGACTACCTGTAGATTTTGGCCTCTAGCTCAGCCGCCACCTAGGGAAACCTACCAAACCTGTGCATTTCTGAAAACTAGAGACCTAGGGGAATCCAACGAGGGGTGACTTGCGGGGCTCGGACCAGGTTCTGTTACCCAGAATCCTTTGCAAATCTCAAAATTTGGCTAAAAAAACACATGTTCCTCACATTTCTGTGGCAGAAAGTTCTGGAATCTGAGAGGAGCCACAAATTTCCTTCCACCCAGCGTTCCCCCACGTCTCCCGATAAAAATGATACCTCACTTGTGTGGGTAGGCCTAGCGCCCGCGTCAGGATATGCCCCAAAACACAACGTGGACATATCACAGAAAACAGAGCTGTTTTTAGCAAAGTGACTACCTGGAGATTTTGGCCTCTAGCTCAGCCGCCACCTAGGGAAACCTACCAAACCTGTGCATTTCTGAAAACTAGAGACCTAGGGGAATCCAAGGAGGGGTGACTTGCGGGGCTCGGACCAGGTTCTGTTACCCAGAATCCTTTGCAGATCTCAAAATTTGGCTAAAAAAACACATGTTCCTCACATTTCTGTGGCAGAAAGTTCTGGAATCTGAGAGGAGCCACAAATTTCCTTCCACCCAGCGTTCCCCCACGTCTCCCGATAAAAATGATACCTCACTTGTGTGGGTAGGCCTAGCGCCCGCGACAGGATATGCCCCAAAACACAACGTGGACATATCACAGAAAACAGAGCTGTTTTTAGCAAAGTGACTACCTGTAGATTTTGGCCTCTAGCTCAGCCGGCACCTAGGGAAACCTACCAAACCTGTGCATTTCCGAAAACTAGAGACCTAGGGGAATCCAAGGAGGGGTGACTTGTGTGGCTCGGACCAGGTTCTGTTACCCAGAATCCTTTGCAAACCTCAAAATTTGGCTAAAAAAACACATGTTCCTCACATTTCTGTGGCAGAAAGTTCTGGAATCTGAGAGGAGCCACAAATTTCCTTGCACCCAGCGTTCCCCCACGTCTCCCGATCAAAATGATACCTCACTTGTGTGGGTAGGCCTAGCGCCCGCGACAGGATATGCCCCAAAACACAACGTGGACATATCACAGAAAACAGAGCTGTTTTTAGCAAAGTGACTACCTGTAGATTTTGGCCTCTAGCTCAGCCGCCACCTAGGGAAACCTACCAAACCTGTGCATTTCTGAAAACTAGAGACCTAGGGGAATCCAAGGAGGGGTGACTTGCGGGGCTCGGACCAGGTTCTGTTATACAGAATCCTTTGCAAACCTCAAAATTTGGCTAAAAAAACACATGTTCCTCACATTTCTGTGGCAGAAAGTTCTGGAATCTGAGAGGAGCCACAAATTTCCTTCCACCCAGCGTTCCCCCACGTCTCCCGATAAAAATGATACCTCACTTGTGTGGGTAGGCCTAGCGCCCGCGACAGGATATGCCCCAAAACACAACGTGGACATATCACAGAAAACAGAGCTGTTTTTAGCAAAGTGACTACCTGTAGATTTTGGCCTCTAGCTCAGCCGCCACCTAGGGAAACCTACCAAACCTGTGCATTTCTGAAAACTAGAGACCTAGGGGAATCCAAGGAGGGGTGACTTGTGTGGCTCGGACCAGGTTCTGTTACCCAGAATCCTTTGCAAACCTCAAAATTTGGCTAAAAAAACACATGTTCCTCACATTTCTGTGGCAGAAAGTTCTGGAATCTGAGAGGAGCCACAAATTTCCTTCCACCCAGCGTTCCCCCACGTCTCCCGATCAAAATGATACCTCACTTGTGTGGGTAGGCCTAGCGCCTGCGACAGGATATGCCCCAAAACACAACGTGGACACATCACAGAAAACAGAGCTGTTTTTAGCAAAGTGACTACCTGGAGATTTTGGCCTCTAGCTCAGCCGCCACCTAGGGAAACCTACCAAACCTGTACATTTCTGAAAACTAGAGACCTAGGGGAATCCAAGGAGGGGTGACTTGTGTGGCTCGGACCAGGTTCTGTTACCCAGAATCCTTTGCAAACCTCAAAATTTGGCTAAAAAAACACATGTCCCCCACATTTCTGTGGCAGAAAGTTCTGGAATCTGAGAGGAGCTACAAATTTCCTTCCACCCAGCGTTCCCCCAAGTCTCCCGATAAAAATGATACCTCACTTGCGTGGGTAGGCCTAGCGCCGGCGACAGGAAACACCCCAAAGCGCAACGTGGACACATCCTAAATTTTGGAAAAAAACAGAGGTGTTTTTTGCGAAGTGCCTACCTGTAGATTTTGGCCTCTAGCTCAGCCGGCACCTAGGGAAACCTACCAAACCTGTGCATTTCTGAAAACTAGAGACCTAGGGGAATCCAAGGAGGGGTGACTTGCGGGGCTCGGACCAGGTTCTGTTACCCAGAATCCTTTGCAAACCTCAAAATTTGGCTAAAAAAACACATGTTCCTCACATTTCTATGGCAGAAAGTTCTGGAATCTGAGAGGAGCCACAAATTTCCTTCCACCCAGCGTTCCCCCACGTCTCCCGATAAAAATGATACCTCACTTGTGTGGGTAGGCCTAGCGCCCGCGACAGGATATGCCCCAAAACACAACGTGGACACATCACAGAAAACAGAGCTGTTTTTAGCAAAGTGACTACCTGGAGATTTTGGCCTCTAGCTCAGCCGCCACATAGGGAAACCTACCAAACCTGTACATTTTCTGAAAACTAGAGACCTAGGGGAATCCAAGGAGGGGTGACTTGTGTTGCTCGGACCAGGTTCTGTTACCCAGAATCCTTTGCAAACCTCAAAATTTGGCTAAAAAAACACATGTCCCTCACATTTCTGTGGCAGAAAGTTCTGGAATCTGAGAGGAGCTACAAATTTCCTTCCACCCAGCGTTCCCCCAAGTCTCCCGATAAAAATGATACCTCACTTGCGTGGGTAGGCCTAGCGCCGGCGACAGGAAACAACCCAAAGCGCAACGTGGACACATCCTAAATTTTGGAAAAAAACAGAGGTGTTTTTTGCGAAGTGCCTACCTGTAGATTTTGGCCTCTAGCTCAGCCGGCACCTAGGGAAACCTACCAAACCTGTGCATTTCTGAAAACTAGAGACCTAGGGGAATCCAAGGAGGGGTGACTTGCGGGGCTCGGACCAGGTTCTGTTACCCAGAATCCTTTGCAAACCTCAAAATTTGGCTAAAAAAACACATGTTCCTCACATTTCTATGGCAGAAAGTTCTGGAATCTGAGAGGAGCCACAAATTTCCTTCCACCCAGCGTTCCCCCACGTCTCCCGATAAAAATGATACCTCACTTGTGTGGGTAGGCCTAGCGCCCGCGACAGGATATGCCCCAAAACACAACGTGGACACATCACAGAAAACAGAGCTGTTTTTAGCAAAGTGACTACCTGGAGATTTTGGCCTCTAGCTCAGCCGCCACATAGGGAAACCTACCAAACCTGTACATTTTCTGAAAACTAGAGACCTAGGGGAATCCAAGGAGGGGTGACTTGTGTTGCTCGGACCAGGTTCTGTTACCCAGAATCCTTTGCAAACCTCAAAATTTGGCTAAAAAAACACATGTCCCTCACATTTCTGTGGCAGAAAGTTCTGGAATCTGAGAGGAGCTACAAATTTCCTTCCACCCAGCGTTCCCCCAAGTCTCCCGATAAAAATGATACCTCACTTGCGTGGGTAGGCCTAGCGCCGGCGACAGGAAACAACCCAAAGCGCAACGTGGACACATCCTAAATTTTGGAAAAAAACAGAGGTGTTTTTTGCGAAGTGCCTACCTGTAGATTTTGGCCTCTAGCTCAGCCGGCACCTAGGGAAACCTACCAAACCTGTGCATTTCTGAAAACTAGAGACCTAGGGGAATCCAAGGAGGGGTGACTTGCGGGGCTCGGACCAGGTTCTGTTACCCAGAATCCTTTGCAAACCTCAAAATTTGGCTAAAAATACACATGTTACTCACATTTCTGTGGCAGAAAGTTCTGGAATCTGAGAGGAGCCACAAATTTCCTTCTACCCAGCGTTCCCCCTAGTCTCCCGATAAAAATGATACCTCACTTGTGTGGGTAGGACTAGCGCCCACGAAAGGAAAGGGCCCAAAACACAACGTGGACACATCACATTTTTTTATAAAAAGCAGTGCCTACCTGTGGATTTTGGCCTGTAGCTCAGCCGACACCTGAGGAAACCTAGCAAACCAGTGCATTTTTGAAAACTAGAAACCCAGGGGAATCCAAGATGGGGTGACTTGCGGGGCTCTGACCAGGTTATGTTACCCAGAATCCTTTGCAAACATCACAATTTGGCCCAAAAAACACTTTTTCCTCTCATTTCGGTGACAGAAAGTTCTGGAATCTGAGAGGAGCCACAAATTTCCTTCCACCCAGCGTTCCCCTAAGTCTCTCGATAAAAATGGTACATCACTTCTGTGGGTAGGCCTAGCGCCCACAAAAGGAAATGGCCCAAAACACAACGTGGACACAACATATTTTTTCACAGAAAACAGAGGTGTTTTTTGCAAGGTGCCTACCTGTGGTGTTAGGCCTGTAGCTCAGCCGGCCCCAGGGGGGGGGGGGGGGCAGAAATGCCCTAAAATAAATTTGCCCCCCCAACCCCCACCCTCCCCCGCCGGGAGCGACCCTTGCCTACGGGGTCGCTCCCCCTGCGTGACATTGGCACCAAAAAACAAATCCCCGGTGCCTAGTGGTTTCTGCCCCCTTGGGGGCAGGTTGACCTAAACTCAGCCAATCTGCCCCCAAGGGGGGCAGAAATGGCCTAAATACAATTTGTCCCCCAGGGGAGCGACTTTTGCCTGATGGGTCGCTCCCCATCTCTAAAAAAAAAAAAACAAAGAAAAAAAAAAAGAAAAATTCCCCTGGCGCCTAGAGGTTTCTGCCCCCCCCCCCCCCCGGGGGCAGATCGGCCTAATAATAGGCCGATCTGCCCCCAAGGGGGGGCAGAAATGGCCTAAAATAAATGTGCCCCCCCAACCCCCCCCCCCCCCCCCCCCCCCCCCGGGAGCGACCCTTGCCTACGGGGTCGCTCCCCCTGCGTGACATTGGCGCCAAAAAACAAATCCCCGGTGTCTAGTGGTTTCTGCCCCCTTGGGGGCAGATTGACCTAAAATTGGCCAATCTGCCCCCAGGGGGGCAGAAATGGTCTAAATACAATTTGTCCCCACAGGGGAGCGACCCTTGCCTGATGGGTCGCTCCCCATCTCTAAAAAAAGAAACAACCAAAAAAAAACAACACAAAAAAAAAATTGCCCTGGTGCCTAGAGTGTTCTGCCCCCCACCCCGGGGGCAGTTCGGCCTAATAATAGGCCGATCTGTCACCCGGGGGGGGCAGAAATGGCCTAAAATAAATTTGCCCCCCCAACCCCCACCCCCCCCCCCCCCCCCCCCCCCCCCCCGGGAGCGACCCTTGCCTACGGGGTCGCTCCCCCTGCGTGACATTGGTGCCAAAAAACAAATCCCCGGTGCCTAGTGGTTTCTGCCCCCTTGGGGGCAGATTGACCTAAAATTGTCCAATCTGCCCCCAGGGGGGCAGAAATGGTCTAAATACAATTTGCCCCCCCAGGGGAGCGACCCTTGCCTGATGGGTCGCTCCCCATCTCTAAAAAAAGAAAAAAAAAAAAAAAAAACACAAACAAAAAATTGCCCTGGCGCCTAGAGTGTTCTGCCCCCCCCCCGGGGGCAGTTCGGCCTAATAATAGGCCGATCTGTCCCCCGGGGGGGGGGGCAGAAATGGCCTAAAATAAATTTGCCCCCCCCAACCCCCCCCCCCCCCGGGAGCGACCCTTGCCTACGGGGTCGCTCCCCCTGCGTGACATTGGCGCCAAAAAACAAATCCCCGGTGCCTAGTGGTTTCTGCCCCCTTGGGGGCAGATTGACCTAAAATTGTCCAATCTGCCCCCAGGGGGGCAGAAATGGTATAAATACAATTTGCCCCCCCTGGGGAGCGACCCTTGCCTGATGGGTCGCTCCCCATCTCTAAAAAAAGAAACAACAAAAAAAAAAAACACAAAAAAAAAATTGCCCTGCCGCCTAGAGTGTTCTGCCCCCCCCCGGGGGCAGTTCGGCCTAATAATAGGCCGATCTGTCCCCCGGGGGGGCAGAAATGGCCTAAAATAAATTTGCCCCCCCCAAACCCCCCCCCCCCCCCCCGGGAGCGACCCTTGCCTACGGGGTCGCTCCCCCTGCGTGACATTGGCGCCAAAAAACAAATCCCCGGTGCCTAGTGGTTTCTGCCCCCTTGGGGGCAGATTATTGACCTAAAATTGGCCAATCTGCCCCCAGGGGGGCAGAAATGGTCTAAATCCAATTTGCCCCCCCCCCAGGGGAGCGACCCTTGCCTGATGGGTCGCTCCCCATCTCTAAAAAAAGAAACAACAAAAAAAAAAAATTGCCCTGGCGCCTAGAGTGTTCTGCCCCCCCCCCCCCCGGGGGCAGTTCGGCCTAATAATAGGCCGATCTGTCCCCCGGGGGGGCAGAAATGGCCTAAAATAAATTTGCCCCCCCAACCCCCCCCCCCCCCCCCCCCCCGGGAGCGACCCTTGCCTACGGGGTCGCTCCCCCTGCGTGACATTGGCGCCAAAAAACAAATCCCCGGTGTCTAGTGGTTTCTGCCCCCTTGGGGGCAGATTGACCTAAAATTGGCCAATCTGCCCCCAGGGGGGCAGAAATGGTCTAAATCCAATTTGCCCCCCCCCAGGGGAGCGACCCTTGCCTGATGGGTCGCTCCCCATCTCTAAAAAAAGAAACAACAAAAAAAAAAAATTGCCCTGGCGCCTAGAGTGTTCTGCCCCCCCCCCCCCGGGGGCAGTTCGGCCTAATAATAGGCCGATCTGTCCCCCGGGGGGGCAGAAATGGCCTAAAATAAATTTGCCCCCCCAACGCCCCCCCCCCCCCCGGGAGCGACCCTTGCCTACGGGGTCGCTCCCCCTGCGTGACATTGGCGCCAAAAAACAAATCCCCGGTGCCTAGTGGTTTCTGCCACCTTGGGGGCAGATTGACCTAAAATTGGCCAATCTGCCCACAGGGGGGCAGAAATGGTCTAAATACAATTTGCCCCCCCAGGGGAGCGACCCTTGCCTGATGGGTCGCTCCCAATCTCTAAAAAAAGAAACAACAAAAAAAAAAAACACAAAAAAAAAAATTGCCCTGGTGCCTAGAGTGTTCTGCCCCCCCCCCCCCCGGGGGCAGTTCGGCCTAATAATAGGCCGATCTGTCCCCCGGGGGGGCAGAAATGGCCTAAAATAAATTTGCCCCCCCCACACCCCCCCCCCCCCCCCCCGGGAGCGACCTTTGCCTACGGGGTCGCTCCCCCTGCGTGACATTGGCGCCAAAAAACAAATCCCCGGTGCCTAGTGGTTTCTGCCCCCCCCCCGGGGGCAGTTCGGCCTAATAATAGGCCGATCTGTCCCCCGGGGGGGCAGAAATGGCCTAAAATAAATTTGCCCCCCAACCCCCACCCCCCCCCCGGGAGCGACCCTTGCCTACGGGGTCGCTCCCCCTGCGTGACATTGGCGCCAAAAAACAAATCCCCGGTGCCTAGTGGTTTCTGCCCCCTTGGGGGCAGATTGACCTAAAATTGGCCAATCTGCCCCCAGGGGGGCAGAAATGGTCTAAATACAATTTGCCCCCCCAGGGGAGCGACCCTTGCCTGATGGGTCGATCCCCATCTCTAAAAAAAAAAAAAAGAACAAAAAAAAAAAAAAAAAAAAAAATTTGCCCTGGCGCCTAGAGGTTTCTTCCCCCCCTGGGGGCAGATCGGCCTAATAATAGGCCGATCTGCCCCCAGGGGGGGCAGAAAAGGCCTTCCCAAAAAATTGCCCCCCCTGGGAGCGACCCTTGCCAAAGGGGTCGCTTTGTTGCGTGACATTCGCGCGCAAAAACAAACTCCCTGGTGTCTAATGGTTTCTGCCCCCCTTGGGGGCAGATTGGCCTTATCAAAATAGGCCAATCTGCCCCCAAGGGGGGCAGAAATGGCCTAAATATATATTGCCCCGTAGGGGAGCGACCCTTGCCTAAGGGATCGCTCCCCACCTAAAAAAAAAGAATTCATCACAAAAAAAAAAAAAAAAAAATGGTCCCTGGTGCCTAGAGGTTTCTGCCCCCCCTGGGGGCAGATCGGCCTAATAATAGGCCAATCTGCCCCCAGGGGGGGCAGAAAAGGCCTTCCTAAAAAAATGCCCCCCTGGGAGCGACCCTTGCCCAAGGGGTCGCTCCCTTTTGCCAATTTCAAGAAGAAAAAAAAAAATCCCTGGTGTCTAGTGGGGTTTCAAAAGCCGGATTGCAAGCAATCCGGCTTTTGAAACCTGTGAGAGACTTCAAAGGGAAGGAAATACATTTCCTTCCCTTTGAAGCCTCTCGGGGCCTCCCCCATGGGATTGAAAAAGAAATGCAAAAGCATTTCTTTTTCAATCGCGCTGGAAGCTCTGCTTCCAGCGCGATGGGGGAGACCCTGTGACTAATCAGCGCGCACTCGCACGCTGACGTCACAGGGGGGGTTGGGGGGGGGTCGGGGGTGGGAGGGGAAGGGCTTCCCCTTCCATCCCTGACTAACCCCACAGAGGGAGCGAGAGCGCTCCCTCTGGGCTCTGTGCACAGGACGTAATGGTTACGTCCTGGGCACAGCAGCACTGTGCCTCAGGACGTAACCATTACGTCCTGGGCACAGAAGGGGTTAATAAGTTGACCCTTTACTTGAATGTGCAAATTGTACACTGCAACAACTTCAGGCCCTTTAAAGTGGGTGCTTACTCAGTGTTTTGCACCGCATACGGCATCAACTTTGGAAGAAAGTGCTCTAACCAGACATCAGGAAGCACCCACAGCTGCTGGCTGCAATCAGTCATACAGAAAAATGAGGAGACAGGTCTCTAAGGGGGATGGAATAAGTGGGGGCTCCAAAAAGGGAACATGCGAAATAAATTTCCGTGATTCCCATTGTGTGCCACCTGGCCTGTATTTTGGTTTCTCTATGAGATATTATTGCATCCAGAAATATAACACAACCACTGACATACACCTAAAACCTATTGGTACTGTTGGTTTTATCAGTGGTTGTTACCTCTTTGAGATAAATGAGTAACAACGATTAATTATAAATATTTAACATTGGAAATGTTTTAATTCTGAAATTTTTAGACTGTGAACTAAATAGTATTTAGGCCTATGGAAGGAGTAGAGTCTTTAGTTATGTGTGCTTTTTGTTAGATATGTTTGCCCATTTTCTCTTCACACCTCATTCATCTGCACATTTTCAATCTCTCTCCTCTTCAGCACTGTCTTTTCACTCTCGCCTGAATGCACTTTCTCGCATCTCCCTCATTTTATCACCCCAAACATAAACTGCACTCACTCACATTTAAGCACTTTATTTCCCTTTGCCTTCTAAATATTTTGACCACTGTGCACCCCATTCACACACATTTACACTGAATGTCATTTGTAACTGAAATATATGACCATTGGTCTGTGTACTCTGCAGAGATGCCATCACACTGATTGCTTTGGTTTCAGTCTCAGCACTCATTCAAAGCCCTTCATAAATACCTGGCACTAATCAAAGTGTGCACTATGCAAGAGTAATACAATGCACAGAAACACGGCACAATGAAACACCTAACTCTCTTGGCAATTGCAACATTAAGTAAAACATGTGAAATAAGGGAGGAACTAAATCGCTTCTTAACATTCATTGTTTGCATATCAATCCATGTTTTTGGCATTAATGCTAATGGCATGACGATCGTGACAGTTTTAAAAGCCATACAGCAGATAACTGCTTTTACTGTAAGTACGTATTTCTCCCCTTGCGCTTGACTCCGAGGTTTGGATCGTTTTCACAAGGGAACAAGAACCCCAATAGTCTTGGATCAATTTTGTGAGGGAACAAATACAGCAGTTCCACTCCTAAAGGAGCCAGCGATTTGCAGGCGGGGCCTGAGTGGTCACAGTGGGGAGGTTAGCGTGACAAGGGGTCTCAGTACAATAAAAATAACTCAAGATTAGCATTATAACACCAAAGCCAAGGCACTAAATTACACATGCTTGCATCCACTCCTACTGCGTGGAATCTGTGCCTGTGAATGACAGAAGGCTGCCCTCACGCAGGGATGAAGACTCTAACACTTAAAACCATTATGCTAAAAGCGTTACTGGCCTGTAGTGGTTCCTGTCATAGACCACTATGGGAATGAAGGGCTATAGAGCAGTAAGCCCTGCGTCGTGTGTCACAGTGTAGAAAGTGGATTTACTGCCTGGCTTCCGTCTCCTGCTTCAAGGTGAGGAGGGCCAGGCAGCTTGGGATAGACAGCCCAGAATTAAATGCATCAATTTGTTTAGAGTTACCATCGTTGTGATTGCATCTCTGAACAAATTGATCTATTTATTATTTTTTGCTATGAATGTGTGGGAAGTTCACAGGAGCACAGCCCCTCAGTCCTAAAGGAGAAACTGCCCCTGCAAGGACCCCAAACTCAACATCTCTATCTGTTTCCAATGGGAACCTACACTTAAAAGATATATCAAGGTAATTCCCATGTTACCCTATGAGAGAGATAGTCCTTGTGATTGTGAAAAATGAATTTTAGCAGTATTTTACTATGAGGACATGTAAAACACACCAGTACATGCCCTACCTTTTACTGCACCCTGCCCATGGAGCTACCTTGGGCCTACTTTAGGGGTGACTTACATGTAGCAAAAGGAAAGGTATGGGCCTGGCAAGTGGGTGCACTTGTCAAGTTGAAATGGCAGTTTAAAACTGCACACAGATACTACAGTGGAAGGTCTGATGCATGTTTACAGCACTACTCATGTGGGTGGCACAATCAGTGCTGCAGGCCCACTAGCAGCATTTGATTTACAGTCCCTGGACACACATAATGCACTTTACTAGGGACTTACTAGCAAATTAGATATGCCAGTAACGGATAAACCAATCACCAATGCAATTTAGAAATAAATCATATGCACTTTTGCACTGGTTAGCACTGGTAAAGTGCCCAGAGTCCTAAAGCTAACCAAAACAAGTCCGAAAAAATAGGGGGAAGAAGGCAAAAAGTTCAGGGATACCCCTGCAAAAAGGGCAAGGTCCAACAAGGTGGAAAAATCTAGATTTGCAAACCACAATTATCATTAGAGACCATTTTAAACTGGCACCAAGCTTTGTAGAGTCTAATATTTTAACTTACCCCACATTAAAAACTGACAGGAAGCATTACAAAATATTATTTATTGAACAACAACAGCCAGTTCTCAATACGTACAGGCAAAACGTTTGATCTGATATGATTTATGAAACACATACTCTGATAAAAACGCCTTATTTCAGCAGATAACTAGGATGATTAATACATTTGATCATATATTCTGAGGCCATATTTTGTAGCATAGTATTCTTTGAGTGAAGTCTGCATCTGATATTTTAAGGGTTATTGTTCCTTGGCACAGTGTTTGAAGGTGATTGTAGAAATGCACAGCACTAATATGTGAAATTGTTTTGAAAAGGTGTGAAATGTCCCTCTTGTTACTATTTTGTATTTCGCATGATGGTTATATTATCTGCGGTTGCTTTAACAACTTTTGTGCTGTAACACAAAAAAATCAGTTTAGTTGTTCAGGGTTTCAGCTGTCAAAGTTTCTAACTGGTATATTGTAGTTTTTGAGCTGCGTCTGCTGTACTTTGTGGGATGGGAGAGCATTAAAACAATTCATCAAGGATTTAGGTATTATCAGGAGTAGAGATTTAAATGAGTGTGATCATTATCAGAAGCCAAAGAAAACTAGATGTTATGATTAACACTGAGTTTTGTGGGAGGTTTTTGAGAGAGTATATCGCCTATAAAGATGATAAAATAGGCGAAGCCTAGGTATTATCAAGAACAGAAAGCTTAGCTAAGGTAGCTAATTTTCTAGTAGCACAGTTCCGAGTGCAAAGAGAACGCTTGGTATGAAGAGCAGAGCTCTAAGTGAATCTCTTTCATGCATACTGAGTTCAGCTGGACAGACATTTCTGATGATTTTACAACAAATAATTAAGATCTAGATATTCTCCCCATAAGACTTTGAGTTGGCCTTCCACAGGTTTACAATTATGTCACAGCATTGAGTGGTCATTTACCTAGAGAAAATTTACTCTGTAACGGTGTATAAATAACAATATTGAATCCATGTTTTGGGTATAATGTGCTATACAATTATGACTTGTACCCATAGCTTTCCACAGATGTCACCCCTCTCATAAAGAAAGGGGCAGTTTCCACACCTGCTTTCTCAGTGATACTGTATTTGTTCAAAGTTCATTTGACTTTGGTGAAGTGGCCCCACTGGCCAGCAGCCCCACTCTGAAAATCATTCCAGCACCACCGTCTCTCCCCGAATGTCCCCCAGTATATGATACGAGGATAGAGTAATAATGATTAACGTCTCTCACCTTTCATCTAAAGCGTTATATGTCTACATAAACCAAGCAATCTTTTGTCTACGATGACTCACCCTTTTAATGTTCCGTTGGATGATTATCAAAGCCAAAGACCGTCCATCCTGTTCCTTTTATCCTCTGGTCTCCAGCATGACCTGTGTTGTAACTCTGCAGCTCGTCCATGGGCCTCTCTGCCCCTTTCCTGCAACTCTCTGCCTGCCATACAGCACTGCTACCTGGTCCTCAATGGAGTAGCCAGAAAATTAAATTACCCCCACTTTCAACTAGAGCTCTCATGGCACCAAACAAGTGAGCCCAACCCTCCAAAGAAGAGCTTCCTTGTCGCCTCTATTCAAACATCTATCCATCCATTGCTGAGTACGTTACTCCCACAATGGCGACAGTACTTTGTTTGCCAAAGATAGAGATGTCTGTCAGCCTGGCAAGGGTCTCGTGCATTTACAGGGACCACTGTTAAAAACGTTCCTGTAAATGCCTTGACCGTTTGCTGGATGGCTCGGTCAACATGACAGGACCGTACGTCTAACTTTCAATATATATTTTTTATTTTAAAAAAGAATATCCTAAGACGGTATTTGCTTTTTGAAAATATAAAACAAAGACTCCCTCTCAATGGGGAATTTCGTCTCTGTCGTCTTCATACTGAAGTTCCTCCTAATTGTAAATGAGGTGGGTGGAACTTCGCTTTGGGGGAGAGGGTACTCCATCACTGTTGAAGTGGATCACCCTCTCTACACAAGTCTAAATCTTGCCCAGAAGTTCTACAAAGAGAGGAGAGAAGCTAACTCGATCCCCGTTTGTCATCTGTTACCTTTTTCTGCAAGACCCAGTGCAGTGATGCATCCCTGTTTTCATTTCACGTTTTACTTCATCATCAGTATTCGCTTTTATCAAGATATGTTTCTGTACATATTTTCTCATGCAACTTTTGACTCTTGTATAGTTAGTGCTTACTTTGAACTGAATCGTATCCATGTCTGAGAATGAGTTCAAGGTGTGGGTGGGTGTTTTTGACGGTGCACGATGGAAAGCACTGATGTTGAGGGACAGGGCGGTGTGAGGTCCTTACATCATCTCGGTTGGTCGTAAAGCATGCAGACTACGTACACTAACTTGCACTTCTAATCCTTGGCCTCTCTGCAGAGCGCACAGTGCGATGGTCACAAATTTGCCACTTGTTATTGTGGGAAAGTGTGAGATATGCAGTTGGAGAATGCTTCAAGTTAAGATTGGAAATGGTTAACAGAGAGACTGCAGAAGAAAGTGGTGTGAGGGGCTCAATGGGAGTATCTGAGGCACTCTGAAAGACAACATCCCTTCCATTTATTTTACTCTGTCATATTTTCATTATTGAAACACTTTCAATTCTAATTATTCACAGCAAAATCATTGTTAATCATTTATCTGGTAAAGCTAACAAGCAATGGCAAAGCAAATACGTCTTGATTTTTAGGTGTATTTCTTTATGATGTGATGTGGCTGAATGTAGTAGAGAAAACTCACACAGGAGCACCTAAATACTGATTAGGTGGCACAGTGTGTGTAGTACAGGATTTCAGTCTACATTTTTAAGCTGCGTCTTTAATTATGTAGGCGACGCACCTTGGAAAGGTTACACCCCCCTTTGGGATACCCCACCATTTTCAGCCCACTCAAAGCACTGGGAGCTTGGACAACTTGGACCAGAAAAAGGCAAGCTTCCCTCCTTCACTGGAGAAGTAAAGCTATAGCAGAAGCACCTTACATTTTTTCCTATCACAGTAGACATACAAACGAGGCAGCAGCAGTGCAGGATTTATTTCCTTACAGAACAGGTACAGCATGGTCGTAGTAAAGCAAACTTCCACTCTCTCACAAGGCAGCTAGATCAGTCATCCATTCCCTGCAGAATACGATCAACCCTGCAAACTAGTGCGAGTATTCTTCGCTCACAGAACATGTACAATCAGACCAAGAGTGACCTGTACTTTTCAGTCAGATCTCTGGAACGCGTTCTTCAGTCACTAAGCTTAATGGATAGGTGGATGAGTGAGTCCATAGGCAAGTTTTGACACCATTCTCAGTTAAATGATATTCCACATCAGCATCCTGATGTAAATCCTGCTGATATTATCCGGAGACATGTTGTTCCTTTGGTTTCTTTTGTTTTGCACATACTGGGAAGTGGCTGTGACCTAATGGTCATTGTTATTTGGAGTGGCCTATCGACATTCTAAATACTCATGCTCTAGACGGGCGCACAGATGCCAGCCTCTTCAAAAAGGTTTTGAATATGCGTGCACTAGGGAATTCCAGCAATCATTTACCACATCCCCCCTCTGCACTTAACAGAGTTAACATAAGAATTAACTTCCCAAAGCTTGCGTTCATTCTCACATTGCTCATTTCTCTGGACATGGTGCCTGCAAGGCAACAGGAGGTGCTAGCGTGTCAGAGCCTTGATAAGTAAACTTACAAGGAGACGCATTTAGGTCGAAGAACCTTTGGGCCACGTCGGGTACTTCCCAGTACGATATGTCTCTTTGGCATCACAAATCAATAGATCAATAAAACAATCAATAATTTCCAATAACTAATTAGCAACCTAATCAATAACATTTAGTAAGAATCAATAAGTTGAACACACCATGACCTTTCAGTCATGAATAACCACACCAATAGTTAAGTGTTAGGATATTTATTTCCCTATTAGTCACAATCTAATATCATTTCTGTTAATCTCATTAGCAATTCATCTCATTAGTAACGTTTCAGATTTGCAATTTGAACGCAATTAGTCAATGCATAGAGAATATTCATTCAGTATTAACACGTCATCAATAAGAAGCAACTTAGCAAAGTCTCAGTAGTACATGATTCAACAAAGCAAGAACTCAGTCATTTGTCTATTTGCGTTGGACATTTGTGAACACCTTAACTAACCTCTAATTAGCATTAGCATGTTGGGCTTCATGCAAAACATTTTAGCAAACACGATTTTGGAAAACATCTAAACTATGGCCTCTATCAAAAAAGCAGTTGGTACCTAAAAAGAAAAGGCAAACAGACAATTACAATTTTGCATCAGATAGTTACCAATCCAACAGATCAGCAAACAGCGTCAGTCTTCGTCCTCATGACATCAGTCGTTTTCATCATCAGCCAAGATAGGACGGGGCAAAGTCTCAGTATAGCATAGCTAAGGAATAAGACCTTCCCTCATATGGAGGAGAAGTAAGTATCAGGCAAGGAATAGGTAGAGGATGGTTTAGAGTATCAGGACGAATAAATGGCAAAGTCTCAAAAGAATGGGCCCCCCTCTCCTTGGGTTGTGCGGTTAAATCAAAACTGCCTAATCTACTCTTAATTCCTCATTGGTTCATAATTGGTGCATCGTTATCTCTGTCCAATAATTCTCCACGCACTTCACTAGAATTTTCCACAAAACACCTTTCTCATGTCGCTGATTGGCCCATGTTATTGACGTCTTCATCGGTTGGGATGTCAGGTAAGAAAAGTTACACTTTACGCTCCAGTCACTAGCTCCATTGTTTTCTCCTACTCCAGGCAGTCTTGCACATGTTACGAATTACACTGTTGCATTCAGCAAGAATGTCTCCTTGAGCAAGTCGGGTCTCATGAGAAAGAATTTACTACGGCTACACACATAACTTCTGGAAAAGTACAGCTTTGTGTCCTTCAGGAAAACAGTACATTGCTCGTTAGAAAAAGGCAGTTTAATATGAGACCAGGCAGCTAGGCCCAGACCCTCGCTTAAGCTAAGGCCAATTGATTAATTGAGCAAGCTCCTAATACAAGACTCTAATTATGATATGCTGGTACAAATTCAAAACATTAGCACATAATTAATTCAGCATTAATACCTTTCATTAGTCTTCGTATAGCCACTCCCCGTGGGCACATTTCAAAGCGTGCATTATTTCCTACATGAACACGTTTTCTGTGCAGCTTCATCACACAATATATTGCAAGCTTTTCATGTTAATATTGCTTTTAAAGACACACTCCAACAGAGGTGATGTATCAGTGCCCATGCTTGAAGGACCTATCCTCCCTGGGTAGGTCATTGTGCCACGGCCCTGGGTTGTTTCCTGTTTTCTCATTCTCTTCTTTCCTGCAGCCCCCCCCCCTTTTTAGTGTCTCTCTCCTTCAAGTTGTCTCTCCTTCAGGGCTTTCAGTACTATCCACCACCTCCCATCATAGGTCCACTGTTGGTCTCCAGTAAACACCTCTATATTTCTCCAGGCACAGAGCCCGCTCCTCTGCCCTCATCCACATTAGCACCTCCCCCCACCATGGATAACGCAACAGGCCTCTAGGGACTTCAATACCTGGCTACATCCCTACGAGCAACACCCAGTTCCTGGTGGAGTTTGTTTCCAAGTTCACAGCTGGTTTTCTTCCATGTAGTCCTAGAAGGCAATTCTCTGCAGTCCTGAAGCCCTGACGGCTCAAGACTCGCTTTAGCTTTTCTACCACTTAGCCCCAGAAACGTCCGATAACCTGACAGCTCCATACTATATGCCCAAAGTCTGCACCTAGGTGGAAGCATCAGGAGCAGCGCCTACCTTGCACATTGTATATTACATTTATGTGATATTGCATGAGATAAGTTTTGTGGATGTGATTTAACTGTGTGTCTTTAAAAATTGTGTTTTGTGAGACTCTTTTGGTGTGATCCAATGCGTGCTCCAGCTCTTTGCCCACAAACTGTCTCTTTGCATAGCCATCATCATGCAGTATACCCATGATTCTAGATGCCGACCATCGCCAAAGATCAGTACCATTTGAAGTAGATCATGTGTGAGTGGTTCCTGGTCCGGGCTCCTATGCAGCCTGCGCAGCGCTTGGACAAGTGCCTCATACACCAGGAGCTGTGTTCCCTGGAGGTGCAAGTGCTCTATTAGCGCTTCCATCTGCCTGATGGAGCCCTCCTTGTAATAGTCCCCCAGTGTCAGCAAGTCAACTTCTGTACACTCCACCATTCAGCGTGTCGTGAAAAAAACACACCTCTGGGCATAGGTAGTCCCACCAGAGACAGTGCCAGGTATACAACGGCCGAGGCCCCAGCCGATTTAGCACTCCTCTCCAACAGTGGTGGCCCACAATTAGCAAGCATGGTTTCCTATTAGGGCGGACCCCTGTACCCAGTAGCATCAATGCAAGTTCATTGCAACTGTGCCACAAAGAAATAGAAGTCCAGCACCCCAAGTCCCCAGGGTACGGCATATTTTGTGGAGGTGTTAACACCTGTCAAGCGTTGCCTATAATTAGACAATAATGCCCCGTTTGGGTGCAACAGTAGCACCATTGTTTATCTGTCAGCTTAGCGTTAAGGACACTAAAGTATACAAAAAAGTGATGGATGGACTGCCACTTGTAATTACTCGGGCAACATCCCAGTCCATCGTTATTTTGCTCTCCATGCCACCTCAGTTTAGACCAAGCTAAATACTAATCAGTATTGACCCTTGGGTGTTCTTGGGTGGAACCACCCACAGTAGCAATTGGACAAGGGCTGGCTCATTCTGTCTCTATCGCAACAAGTGGCTGATACGAACTGAAGGGTAAGTACCTACCATGCTATCCTTCTTCCCTGCCTATGTGAGTTGAATAATGAGGCATCATACGTGATTAAAAAAACAGCTTGCAGGAGGCTGGCTCTCTATGTAATGTGCAAAGCTAGACACACTGTGCAGGGAGTCCAGGCAACCACACATTGGTTTACAGAGGTAAAAACTAGACCACCTAATGCTCTAATTTTTGTGGTAGCTTGGTCGAGCAGTTAGGCTAGTCTTAGAGGAGTGCAAAGTATTTGTTGTACTCACAGTATCAATAAAGCAAGACACACACTCAAAAGAATAACTTGAGACCAATTTACAAAAATACTTCAAAGTTTTATAATTTTTTTAAGATCAAGATCATCTAAATGAGGTAAGTATTTTTTAAGTTATGAATTTTTAAACTTCAGCACAAATAGTCTTTTTGTGCGTAATTACGCACCATAAGAATCAATGAAGAAATACTTTAAAAATGCATAAAGAATCAGGCAATACTTTTACCAATATAGGTTGTCGGTGGGCACCAAGGGCCAGCTGGAGAAGATCAGGCGTTTCCTGGTTTCGGCAGGAACAGCTGCAGAAAGTCATTGGAGCTGTGCTGGGCCACTGCGGGGGACCTCTTGGAAAAGCATTGCACAGATGGACTTAAAGCTAAATCTAGTAAATCCTCTTGGAGTGTCGAGGTTGCAAGGGGTGGGGGATCCTTAAGGCACAGCTGGACTTCGCTGCAGGGCACAGGGTGGCCGGGTGCAAAGCAAATTGATGAGCCAGGACCTTTGAGCAAAGGTTCCCTTGGAAGCAGGAGGTAGGTCACTTTGAGGGTTGCTTGCAGGTCAGCAGGGGCACTCTGGTGAGAGGTCCTCGTGGTTTCTGAAGTCCCTCTCCTGGGGCTTCCTCCTGGTCCTTTTTCAGTCCAGAGTGGACTGTCCTTCTGGTTGTCCGATGTTAAGTGACCACTATCTGGGACAATGGTGCGGTTCGGCCTCTGGAGGGCCAGTGCCACCAAACTTGGCACACTGGCAGAGTTTGTCCTCATGGTCCGTCAGGTGGATTTTAGTCTAGCTGCAGCATCCAATTCCTTGGTCAACAGCCGGTGAAAGAAGTGGCCTTTACTGGGTCTTTAGTTCTTATTTACAGCAGAGGGATACCTTCCC
Source organism: Pleurodeles waltl (assembly GCF_031143425.1). NCBI lineage: Eukaryota > Metazoa > Chordata > Amphibia > Caudata > Salamandridae > Pleurodeles > Pleurodeles waltl. The sequence goes on from NC_090448.1 coordinate 397,742,619, forward strand.
TCTGGAGGGAGATTTTTGGTGATTTCTGAAGTGTGGAGGTCCTCTGGGGGTTTGTAGAGTCCGTCCAACACCCAAGCAACCCCTCAGTGGCGATTGTTGAGTCCAGGGTGCAGCAGGCAGGGCTTGGCGCCTTCTTCTTGTACAAAAGGACTTCAGTTTTTTAGCCTTGGGTCTTCTTTGTTGCTGGTCTTCTTTTGTCCATGGAATCTGATTTCTTGGTCTAGGGATGGGCACTAAATACTGCATTTAGTGGGCATTTAGGGGAGTACCTAGTGGTGACCAATAGGCCATCTACCTTAGTGTGGCTACACCCACTATGTGACCTCTCCCTGTGGGCAGAGGTCACTTCCCTACACCTGATTGGCTATTTTCCTTCCATGCAAGATGGAGGAAAATGAAATGAATGAGTCACCTCACATGCAACACCATAGGGGTGGAGCAATGCTAGGGCTGACCACTCCTCCTGTCTTTTGTGTGGTCCTGCCGTTGCTCCCTCCAAAAGTGGGGGATTGCACCAGGGCGGCCATCTGTTGCTAACAGCAGGCTTGGGGGACGAGTATGAAGGGCGGTAATCCCTTCGAAACTCGCCAACAGGGAAGTGCGCATTCCTGGGGGTGGGGATGTTTGCATCTCCACTCAGGAAGGGCTTTGTTCTGGGACCCGAAGAGCAGGATCTTTCATCCCAGGGTTCCAGAATCTTGTCTGGCAGGCTGGTTGTGAACAGCCAACAACCATGCTAAGGCAGTTAGCTTTTGCAAGGGGGCACCTCTAAGGTGTCCCCTGGATACATTTTAGGATAAATCCAAGGCTGGTATCAGCTTGAATTTATCATTCTGAGTTGTTTGATACCAAACAACCCAGGGTTCAGCGAAGCCATTGTGTAGCTGTGAAACTCGTACTGACCAGTGCCCAGCACATGTATTAAAATGGCTGCTCTCTTCACTTACTATATCCCAGGTTTGGCAGGAACACAGTAGGGGCCTATTGCTCATGCATCTGTGCCCACACATACAGTATAGTGCACCCTTCCGTAGGGCTGGAAGGCCTGCCAGTGGGGTGACTTACCTATAGTGCATGCAGTGTATAGTGGACAGGGCACAAAGGCTGTGTGCGATGTCGAGTTTGCATTTTAGGATTGCATCAGAACACACAGCCTGCAATTGCAGTGCTCTTTGTATCTGGATGCATGGCCCTTGAGGGTGGCACAAGCTGTGCTGCTGCCCTCAGTGCCCTACCCTTAGTAACCCATGCCCTGGGTACCTAAGTACCATTCACTAGGGATTTATAGTGGCAGTTAAAGGTGTTGTCAATTGTGCCAATACATCACAACAGTTTTAGGGAAAGAGATCTGGCCCAGGGAACCTGGCTAGCAGGGGTCCTGGGCACTCACAACTTTGAGTATATCAAATACCAGGCAAAAAGTGAGGGCGAACCATGACAAAAGAGCCCTTGTCTCACACTGCATGTCAGCAGGTTTGGGATATTAACAAAGGGATACCAAACCTTGGGCAGCCCCACCATCTTTGCAATTGCTATCCATCCAGCTATGGACAATGGATCTCAAGCCCAGAAAGCACTCGATCCTCCAGCCAGGCAATCTCTCGGCCATAGTTCTTGTGCCAAATCACATCAGCATCTCTTCTAATTCAGAATTCTAGGTTCTTGACAGCAGTGCTGGTCCACTGCAAAAGGAATTCACACTTAAATTCTAGTGTGGTCGCAGTCACGGGCAAGACGATTGATTTGGACCGATTGACAGTTATACCTGTGAGTGGGCGAGTGAGAACCTTTAAAGCTGTACAAAAATCTAAAACAACTGATACTGCACACTGATTACAACCTGGTTCTCTGCAAGCCTTTTCATGGCAGTTACACTGCCATGAAAAGGCTGGCAGATAACAGGTGCGGGGGGGCCTGCATTGCCAATGCCCGTAGCACGAGCAATGCAAGGGTCCCCCTGCCCAGCACCCTCGTAATGCTCACTGTCTGCTGTCTTCTGTGGGGGGCAGGATTGCCAGCGGCTCAATTATGAACCTGCGACAATGCTGCTGCCACTTTCCCACTTGGCTTATGGGTGGAAACCTTGATTTCCGCCCACCAGCCCCAGCGGGAAAGTCATAATAGGTCCGTTGGGGAGGTCATCACTATAGTGGTGGCCACCCTGTTGGTAGTTTGGCAGATGGGTTTTCCTGTCTGCCAAACTTGTAATTAGCCCCTACGGACCCGATTATGACTCCGGTGGTCTTACCTCCAGACCACAGTGGCAACATGATTGAGTACTCTGCCAAGCAGCTGCCTACCCCCCACCCCACTTGCCGGCCATATTAGTATTTTCCTGCAGGGTAGGCGGTTCCAAGGCGGTGGAGTCACGACGGCATCAGGTTTTGCCACGGGGAACGAGCCATGAGCAGTGCTCACAGTGAATTTAAAAAGAAAAGCATGGGAACTGTGATGCTGCATGCTACATGGTGGGGGGGTCATTGAACGTGGGGGCGGGGCCAATGATGTGGGAAAACAAAAAGAAAATATAAATATAAGTAGTTGTGTTCTTTCACCATCAGGTAACGACATTTGTAACAATGCACAGCTTACATGAGAAACATAACTAAACTAACATTTTGGCCACTATTTGGGCTCATTTACTGCCTTTGCGTTGACCCGCACATGGCGGTGTCCCCGCCAGGTAAAGGTCAGTGAAAAGGCAGGTCATGATTAGGCCGGCAAGGAAACTGCCAGAGCCGCCTCCATGGGCCACCTCTGCCTCTCCTGCCGCAGTTGTGAGCACAGTAATATCAGCAGTGGCAGCAGGCTTGTGGCAGTGTCACTGCGCACATCGTAATTGGGTGGTACGACCACCAAAAACATGACGGCGGGACACTTCCTGCTGTCATCGTGATAAGGCCATTCGTTTGTTTGAGCTTTTTGGTAGGTGAGGTTTACATTTTTAAGAGAAATAAGTCTTATTGAAGATTGAAGTTTTATTTAATGTTTTGACTAATGTAATAAAATATTTTTATTGGTTATATATAAACAATTTATTGTGTTAGGATTTTGTTATACTTTTTTGGGAGTTTGTATTTATTTTATAATATCATTTGGGTATTATTTCTAACTAATCTCCTCCTTTGTTGTTAATAAAGAGTTTTACTTCATATGTAGCATTTTGTACCTTCTTTTGGTTTGCTTGGTACGTTTGGGTGCAATTTGGGCTATAGATTGCTCCATTGATAGTTGTTGGTAGCTTTGCTCTTTTTGTATTGTTTCCATAAATTTATATAGTGTAGGTTGGGCTCTGCTTAATGTGGATTTGAAGGCGTTGATCCACCCTTTCAGTGTTGTTTGCTTTGGCTTTCTGTGCCAAGGTGCCGTCATAGACATTCCACCATGGTATTTGAAATTTAGGTTGCCGTTTGTGCCTGGCGACAGTGTAGCCTGCCAACCCACGTAACTTCTTAGTTTGTGTTAGTTTTGTTGGTAGAAATGGCATTCTGTTAGCAAATTGTAGTTGTTAACTACCTCTGTGACAGGGACATAGGCTAGGGCTGTCATTTTGTTTTATTTCAAAGGAAAAATGACTCTTTGCAGCATATTCTGTGCTTAGTGCAAATTGTTGGAGGTGTTACCATATGCTTTGATTGAAATGGTAGTAATGGCTGCGTGGAGGTAGGTTTTTCAAAATGGTTTGAATCATGGTTTGTTCAAAGTCTATAATTATTTTTTGGTGGGTAGTAGATATTTGTTTTATGTTTAATGTGGTTTAAGAGTTCGTAGTAAGTGCTATTTTGCTTGGTAGTAGGGCATATAGAAAAGGTATATTTGTATTTAGATATTCACCATGTTGTGTATTTCTGAGTGAATAGTTTGGGGTGCATTTTGAAGGTCCCATCCATCATCCAGATTTGATAATGGCTTAGTTTTAGTAGGTTTTCTGCGGTAGAAAATATTAGGATTTGTCTTCCATTGTTTAGGATGTCATATTACAGGAGGGATACCTCATTATGTGTCATTTGCAAGGGTTAAGGTTTTTCTATATCTTGGTATCTTGTAAAGGTAGGAGGTGTGTCGCTGGTGTATTTTTTTTGTTTTTTTTTTAGTTTGTGCCATTTAACGTTTTATAGTGGGTATAGCTGGTAGCGGCTCATGATGTGTTTGTTGACTCTAGGGAGTGTGGGCCTAATTATGGGTTTGGCGGTCCGGCGACTGACATGACGGCGGTGGCGGTCTGACCGCTGCAGTGTTGGCAGTCCAACTTCCGTATTACGATGCAGCCAGTTGCATAGCCACAAGACTGCCGCAGTTCCACTGGCATCGCCAGTCTGTTGCCAGCGCCCATATTTGTGGTCTGAGAGAGTCAGCTACCATAGGCCGATGCCAATAAGGGGACTGTTGTCCAGATTTCTAAGTGCCTTCCCATTGACCCAACTGTGGTGGGGGGCACCGCCAGGCTTGAACTAGCGGAATAGAGGGAAATGGGGTGTTTGCATCCCCAATCCATTCTTTTCACAGCTGTCCCCAATGTGGACCCCTTCGTCCAGGGTCCCCTCATCACATTAAGAACTTCATCCTGAAAACAAACAGGTAAAACCGTGTACATACCTGCCACATTTCCTGCCAGTGACTAGAATGGACATGTATGGTCCATTCTTCAGCAATGGCATTGGAGCATGTTTAAAATATTTTTTCATGTGTCATGCATATGTGTATTTTTGGCACAAAATGTACACACCTGCATTGTCACCTATGGAAAAATATACATTGTTTCCCTGACCGCAGGGCCACCCCTTTCATCCGCACTACTGCTGGACCGGTGGGAACATAGTAAGCGGGCTTTCTGATATTGCAGCTGCTGCAGTCTAGCAGTCCGACTGCCAAACTCAGAATCAGGCCCTATATCTTTTAGGATCTTTGTTGTGGGCTTCTGGGAGGTAATGTTTGCCTCTTTTATATCCTGCAATACCTCCCTTAATTCTATTTCTGCCACATTTGGGGTGTGGTTGTGCTCCCTTACATTAATTACAACATAATCTTTTGTAGTGGTCCTCCCCTAGCATGCATTAGAATAATACATGGTACATTTTAAATTTGCAATTTCCGTCAAGGTACTTTCTTGGTTGCAGCTATAGCTCATGTGACTTACAGCCTCATTACGACATTGGCGGTCCCACCATGGGACCGCCAGTGCGGTGGGACGACCCTACCGCCATACCGGCAGCGTGCCCCCCCCAGTCAAATTACAGTGTTCTGCCGGGCTAACTGGCAGAAACAGTTGTATGATATTGGCCTTGGCTCTCTTAAGGGAGCTGAGGCCCATACTGTATCACACCAGCACCCTCGGAATGCACACTGTCTGCAAAGCAAACAGTTCAAATTCCAAAGGTGCTGGGCAGGGGGGCTCCTGCACTGCCTATGCCATGGGCCTGGGCTGTGCAGGGTCCCCCCCCCGGCCCCTGCCACTGGCTTTCTGTCTGCCTTTCCATGGCAGGGTCCCCTCCATGGAAAGGCTGGCGGGAAGCTGGGTTGTAATCGGCACAGTGGCGCTGACCACAAATCAGACCGCCGTCTAACCATTGAGAACCACGTTGCTGGCAGTGCAGTGGCCTTTAGGCAGTTCCACCTGCCTTGGTCATAAAGTGGCAGAAGGGCCACCAGGAGTGCGGTGGTTCCAACTGCCACTGCAAGTATGGCATCTGAAGACTGCCACACTAGTAACTAGGCCCTTAGTAACTGATCTCCTTTCTCCATTGTTATATATTTAGCTCTTTTGGTCATTGTATCTGAAAGTAATGTATAAATGAATAATTTTTTTAAAAGTTTATAAGTTTATTGTCATATTAAATTAAGCAAACACTTTTATTATTTATACCTAACTATATGTTTTGTTAGATTTTTTTGCGCTGTTTTTCAGTTTTGCTGTTGGGGACAAGTATGGCAGAGTGCTATGCACCTGTTTATCTCATTTTTGTTTTTCAAAAGGGCATTGCTCTGGCGCTTTGGACGATTTTCTACAAAAACATTGAAAGACCATGAGAATAGGCTTCTTCTGTGACATCAGAAGTCTAAATCTAAAATAACTGACGATGATCCCACCATCTACTGCTTTGCTGACAAACTGCCCCATCGATGATGGGTTCGTCAATGAAGCGTCTACCACCATTAACAGCCATGAAGGGCTCGAGGACGACACTGATGATCATAAAAATGTCAACAACTTCACTGCCCCCATAAAACACCTCTCCCATTAAGGTGTCTCCATACTCTCCAATCCACCTTTTGGATATAGAGGACTCTGAGAATAAGGGACCATTTGGAACAGCACATAGTCCCTCAGAGCTAAGAGTTAAGTGCCAGGATTTTGAAGAAGAAGAGGAAGATTACAGATATTACGAAGAATATTATCAACAGCCCAGGTTTGCTGCTAGATCTGTGCTTCAGGAAGAGCACTACCAACACCCGGGTCAGTCTCATACACAACAAGCCATCATACAGGTGCCTCTTCCTTTATTACAGGACCTATAGGGCTTGATGCAAGGCTATCAAAGGAGGTTTCCTGAACCTGATCGTCCGTCTTCACCTGACCATTTCACAGTTCCTCTTCCTTTTCTGCTGCCAAAAACTCCAGACCCTATTCCACCACCAATGACACCCAGGATGACTCCTGCATCCATCATTGCAGCTCCTCCAAGAGAAGACGAATTTTCGTTGAAGGACTATCAAAAGGAAGGAGCGATTCCTGAGGATCGATCAAACCAGGAATAGGATGATTACTTAATTTCCTTGCCATCTCCACCGGCCTCCCAACCATTGGATTCTCCTCCTAATTATCTAGGAGGATTTCATAACCTCATGGAAAGGGCTGCAAAGAGGTTTCAGCTCCTGATGATTGTCAAACAGTCAGACTGTTTCCTGTATGATTTGAAAGAGCTAGCAAGAAAATCAGTTTGTGCTATCCCTATCATAGATTACATCTGGCAGGAGGGCACAAAAATAATGCAGAATCCAGTTACAGTGGCTGCTGCCTCACCTTGGATTGAAAAAAATGCAAGGCCCCTGAAGACTCAACATCCTGTTTATTGGGCCATCCAAAAGCAAATTGTGCTATTGCGCAGGCAGTGCAACGCCACTCAAAGAAGCACTCTGTGCTTGTTTCTGCTCCTCCTGATCATGATGGCAGACACCTAGACAACATAGGCGAACGCTTTTCATTCAAATGTCTGCCATTACAGTACACGCTGCTAATGCTCTTGCCATATTGGCCCACTGCGGCTGACAGGTGTGGTCAGATATTGGGGCACTGATTTATCTGGTGCCTGAGGACAGAAGGATCGAGGCAAGAAAAATACTTCAGGAGGGATAGAGAATGTCCTCGTAAATAATAGACTGTGTGATAAACATTGCATCTACTGGGTTCGGACAGTTAACAGGGGCTGCTGTCCTGAGATGCCAAGGGTGGTTAAAGTCCACCTCGTTTAGACATGAAGTCCAGAAGAAACATTTGGATATGGCCTTCGAGAAAGAAGCCCTTTTTGGGAAACATATTGATGAAGCGCTGCACTCATCAAGGCCGATACAGAAACAGCAAAGTTGCTAGAAACTCTACAATTCCGTAAATTGTCCTTTCATGGAGCACATGGTAGAGGACTCTCCACGAACTGAGGTGCTTACCAGTGGCCCCAACAGCTGAATCTGCAACAGTGCAGGCCCTATTACCAACATCAGTCCTGTGGCCCACCACCTGCAGCAGCCCACAACAAGCAAGGGCCTCACAGAAAACAAGTCTCTCAGGGGAAAAAATGCACCAGGAAACAGTGCCCTGTCTCAAGTGTCAGCTACACCCACTCCTTCACTACCAGTGGGTGAAAATATCTCCAATTACTCCCATAATTGGCTGGAAATAACAACCAACAAGTGGGTATATAACCTTGTCACCTACAGTCATACACTAGAATTAATAAAACGACCGCCTATAACTCCCCTTAAGGGGAGCGCACCCACCTCATCGTCACTAACTTCGAGAAGAAGCCCACATCATGTTAAGGAAAAGAGCAATAGGAAAAGCTCCCCAATCACAAAAGGGAATGGGAATTCCTTATTCAGGGGAAGGGTGACCCATTCTGGACCCTACGGAAGCTAAACAATGGAAGCCACCTCAGCTTCCCTGATGTTACTCAACAAATTGGTGCTTATGGTCAGTCATCTCAAATCGGTGACTACACCATCAACAAATTTAGTATTTCTAGGAGCAATTTTGGATACCATGCAGATCAAAGCTATTCTATCACAAGACAGATACCAGATACTACAGTGATTAGCACTGAAACTGCAAATAAAAAAATCAGTTTCAGTGTGTCTGTATAAGTCGCTCCTAGGGATGATGTCCTCATCCACGGATCCGGTTCCATTCACCTGCTAAAGGATGAGGCCTTTACAAGAGGAGCTCGACAAGCAGTGGTTGCAAATTAACGGATCCTTCGACAATCTAGTAAAGATTAAGCCACAGATGATAACAGCTCTATAATGGTGGTCTTTTCCGCACCAAATCTCAAAAGGTCTTTCATTCCTGCCACAGGTTCCTGACTATGTTATCGCCAAGGACACTTCGCTAGTGGGATTGGGAGGACATCATCAGGATTTACAAATTCAAGGGAGGTCGCCTCCAACTGAGAGGGCCATGCAAATCAGTCAGCTGGAGCTCAAAATAATTTATCTCAGCCTTCAGGCTTTCATGCCAAGAAGGGTTTCTTGGTGTTGATACCTACAGACAATACCACCAGTATGCACTATGTCAACAAACAAGGGGGCACAAGACCATTATCCCTTTCCAGTGAGGCACAGAGAATCTGACATTGGAACACTGCATAATTCTTCAGGCGGAACATGTTCCCTGACCAAGCAACACCTTAGCGGACAGAACGAAGTCAACTGGTCATGAATGGAAGCTTCACCAGTCCACACTCAAGGAGATAGTCTCTCAGTGGGGCAAACCAGTATTAGATCTTTTTGCGACACTAGAGAACAGCAAATGCCAGTTTCCACACACAAGGGAGGACATCAGAAAGAGGTGGAACGACCTCAGGGGAAAGGTCCGTTCCATGGCGTCCAGGCAGAGGCTATCCAGTAATAAGATCGGCGGTGGGCCCCCACCTCCTCCCCTCCAGCTAACAACCTGGCAGGAGAAGGTCCTGGACATCATGTATCCTGAGGGCCCTGCCATCTCACTGAATCTCCTTCCCACTTCCTCCCAGTACATTTAAACACACACACTCACCCACCCAACAGTCCCCCAGGACACACATTTCATCCACCCACGCACCTGCACCCATGGCTCACCCATGTATACACCTCACAACCATACCCACTCCTTCCACTCCCAAACGTCTTTCCGGTGACCTCCCATGTGTTTCCAAAAACGTTTTCTGTGCAAATTGTCCCTGTTCCCCACCACTGTCCCAGTCCTTGTTTCCCCCAAGCACCCTGCTACCCTTCCTCTGGCCCAGCCTTCTGCATCCCAGTCTGCCACTGCCCCTGCCCATGCCCCTCCGCCTCCTGCCACTTCCGCCACTGTGACATTCACTGCTCCTGCTGCAAAACATAAGCCCACTCCCTCCTCATCCCAGGCCAAAGCCACTCCTTCCACCTCCAAGGGCAAGACCATGCCCAGCCCCTTGCTAAGACCACCCCATTCAAGGGCAAGGCCAAACCGCAGCCCCTTGCTAAGCCCACCCCATCCAAGGGCAAGCCCAGGGCCCCCTCCATCCAGGGTTGTGGGAGAATGCCTTTTCAATCAGATGGTCCGGGATCTTTGCCTACGCTTTTCCCCCAGTACCTCTGATCCCAAAGGTTATCAGCAAGATCAAAGCAGAGAAGTGTTGCATCATCCTCAGAGCTTCCAGGTGGCCAAGGCAGCACTGGTTCAGAGAACTCATCCTTCTTTCCGAGACAACCCACATTTGCCTGAGACTATTACAAGCCTTTTTGACAATGAACAAAGGCCAGGGCCATCATCCAGACCCGACTTCTCTCCACCCATGGACATGGCTCCTCAATTCAATGAATTCTGAAACTTAAACATCTCACAGGAGTGTTTGGACATTCTCTCGAAGGCACACGCGGAGTCTACATCCAAGACATACAAATTAAAATGGAAAAGGGTCTGCATGAGGTGTCAGAAGTCAAACTTACTCCCTCTCCAAGTATCGCCTGAGCAGATTCTGCCATATCTCCTTTCATTGGCTCAGTCTGATTTGGCTCATTCCTGTATAAAAGTGAACCTGGCTGTGATTCCCAGATACACACGTTCAGAGCATTCTCTCTCCTTGTGCTCCAGCAGGATTATCAAACAATTTATGAAATGTTTGTTTAGAGTCTTCCTTCCAGTGAGGGCTCCTCCACTGGAATGGCTCCTAAACACAGTACTGTCTCAGTTGATGAAACAACCTTTTGGACCCATACACAGAGCAGACCTCAAGTTTGTCACCTGGAAGATATCGTTCATCTTGGCTTTTACAACCACCAGTTAGCGAGGTTCAGGTCCTTACAACTCAACAACCTTTCTTTCGTTTTACAGATTATGGTGTAATTCTCAGGACTAAGCCAAGGTTCATTCCTAAAGTGCCCTTGGATTTTCATCTCAAAGAGCCAATAATATTGAGAACTGATTTCCTGAATCCAGTATCACTAGCAGAAAGATCTTTTCAAATGCTGGATCTCAAACAATGCCTCAAGTTTTACTTACATTGCACAAAGGATATCAGAATAATAACTCAGCTGTTGGTATCCTGTGGTCACATTCACAAGGGTGCCCTAGTGACTAAAGCAACCATTGTTTAATCGTTTTCCGCTGCATTCCAGTTTTGCCACTCAAAGGTGGCACGGTCTTTATCAAATAAAGTCAAAGTGCATTCAGCCAGAGCAGTGTCCACATCCACGGCTCTGTTTGCTGGAGTGCCGCGGGAAAAAATATGGCAGGCTGCGACTTGGAAGAGCGTTCATTTGTTTATGCACCACTTTTGTCTAGAACCAGCTAAGCGCTGTGATGCAGCTCTTGGTCAAGCAGTGCTTTGCCGTCTATTTCACTAAGATGAGCCTCCATTGATTGTACATGTTCTTATCTATATTTATATATTTCTGTTTTACAATTGCTTGGTTGACGGTGTCTACATAGATTGGACCTCTGATTGTGTGTGTATATATATATATATAAATACACACAATCATATATATATAAAATGCTGGGGAAAGAGCGCCTTACAATTTAGTCTATATATGTATATATATATATATATATTCTTTCAATATAGGAAGGGTCGAGGTGATCATTGTTGCACCTTCATCTTTAGTTATATATATATATATATATATATATATATATATACAGTTAGTGACACTATTGGTGCAAAGGTCTTGAGGACCAACCCCATAGACCTCAGATAACCAGAGCTGGTTTAAAACATTGAAAAGAAGACCCAGCACATCAAAGTATCTATTATTATCCAAAAGATTATTGTCCCATATCTTTAAGTTGAGTCACAAATCACACAATTCCTTAATCAAGTCTCATAAAATCACTGTTCTTTATTGATCCAGATTGAAAATAAATAATCCATAGCCAACGCGTTTCGTCCTAACGGAATTCTTCAGTACACACATGTCCATCGACCGTAGCTGATCCAATTGCTGATTGTATGTATGTGTGTATATATATAAATGAAATGCTGCTACACAACATAAAGCTACACATCATACGGCGTGATAATGCTGAAGGTGGATACAACCAGGTTTTGAACGAGCAGCAACTAGTGACAGGAAATTGCAGAATAATACTGCGATCAGTGGAGACCAAGAAAAAGGCCATGTTTCTGACAACTGTCAAATATGACCCAGAGACCAGCACGTCACAAGGCCATAGAGATGGTGTGCATAAACATGTTCACCAAGACCACCAAGAGGAGTCAGAAAGAACTCCATTCTCAGTGGCAGCCAATCCTGTGAACAGTTAAAATGCCACCTGCCTTCCTGAAACCACGACTGCCAAACGAATAACAAGAAGATTATCAAATACTTTAAGAATCTTGCTGGTAACAATGTAAAAAAAGTTGTAAAGAAAATGCTGTGTGCTAAAAAAGTTGCATAATGTCAATTTAAAGAAGCCTTGAATCTCAAGTTTAATCCGCTGCAGAATGTAAATTATGAAAAGTACATTTTCATTCAAGAACGATTTGGTGAAACCAGTGAAGAATTTGTTGAGAGACTGGATACAGTCATCAAACAATGTAAGTTCAATTAATTTAATGATGAGGAACCAATACGTCTTAAAGTTACAGATGGATGCTTGTGGGATTCATTCAGATGACGAATGCTGAGAGAACTTCATAGTCTGGAGGAGTTCTCATAGCCTCCAGAGCAGAAGAACGTGCCAATTGACAAGCTGCTGACATGGAGGCCAGAGGTGCCCAAGGTGAGTCAGTCATGAACATGAAAAGCAAGCAGAAGCACAAGGCGGAAGGACACAAAGTGATAACTTCAGTGAGAAAGAAGTTGTGTTTTAGGTGCGGATTGTCGTTTCCACACAATGGTAATTGTCCTGCTATTGGACAGATAAGCTAAGGCTGTCTGAAGGGTTTGCAGTTTTCAATGGTTTGCAAGGCAAAGGAAAAGTAAGTGCATCACGGCGAGAAGGTAAAATGGCCACCCGAACATTCTAGAAGTGACGTTTGACGCAGGCCCACAAGACCAAGCGACAACACCAATTGAGACAAATTGACTCCAAACAAAGTCAATCATCATCTAAATCATTGTCAAAATGTTCTTCATTGTCAATATGAAGTAAAAGTGAAGAAGATGGTTGTGCAATGTTGATGTTTCCCTCAGAAAATTTGTACGCATATGGGACTGGCCGCTTGTGAAGGAAAAACCAGTGAAAGAAAAGTTGGCATGAAAAAGCACTAAGGTCATTCAAACATGGTCTGAAGATTACAATGAAAGTAAACAGTTGTTCTATAACTTTCATTCTCAAAAGTGGTGCGTCAATAAACATTATGCCTGAGGAGAAATATAATGAGCTATCTCCATTGCCACAACCAACGTCATTGAAAACTAAAGTATATACATGGGCTGCATTGATGCCAATTAAAAGTCAAAGTTCATTCACAGCAACGATGAAACACAAGAAGACAAAAGTGCCCATTCGTGTGCTTCAAGGTACAGGGTGTTTACTCAATTTCAGCATGGCTGCTGATGCAGGACTGATCTCAGTGAACTACAGCATGAATGCTCATCACAAAATAGTAAGCCAGTTCCCTTCATTGTTTCATGGGCTAGGAAAGCTCAAAATTATGAAAGTACAATTGCATATCAATGAAGATGTCCGTCTTGCTGCTCAAAAACACAGGCGAATTGCATTTAATTTACGAGAAGCTGTTGAAGAGGAAGTCCCGATCATTACTTAAACATAGTATCATTGTGTGTTCTACTGGTCAAACACCATGGGTTTCTCACACAGTGGAAATGCCCAAAAAGGACAGTGAAGGAGCTATACACACCTGTGTAGATTTGCATCAAGCTGACAAGGTAATTGAAAGTGAATGTCACCAGGTCTGCAGATTACTGACATGATAACACAATTGAATGGAGAGAAAGTCTTCTCTCCCCCTGATTTAAATAAAGGATATCATTAGTTGGAACATGAGGAGAATTGCAGGTACATTACAACCTTTACTACACATATTTGTCTATTTCATTATAAAAGGCTACGTTTCTTTGTGTTTCTTTGTGTCCTCAGCCGGAGAGATTTTTCAAGATGTAATTCAGCATATCATACAGCCTATCGTGAATGCTTTCAACTATAGTGATGACATACTAGTTTTTGGTGCTACACAGAAGGCGCATGATTAAGCTGTCAAGCAAGTGTGTAGTTTACTGATTGATGCAGGTTCAACTTCAAATGCTGAGAAATGTGAATTCAATAAGACAAATCTAATGTTCTTTGGCCATATCTTTTCTGGTGGGGGTTCGACACTTGATCCAGCTAAAGTGCAAGCGTTATTAACTGTCAGTCCCCCACAAGATGATTCCATGTTACGTTAATTCCTAGGCATTGCCAGTTATAGTTCCCCATACATACAAATCCTTGTCACGGTGAGTGCTCCATTGAGAGATTTGATGAAAAAGAATGTTTAATTTCACTGGTCACATAAATGCGAGCAAAACTCTATGTGAATTAAGCAAGCCAATTAAAACGCTACTGAAATGGCATATTTTAATTCAAAACTCCATACAGAAATTGATATTGATGCTAGCCCAGTCGGGTTAGGCAAAATCCTTGCACAGCATAGTGGACACCCAAATGCTGAAAGACATATTGTGGCATAAGCAAGCTAACATTTGTCCCAAACTAAACGTGCTTATTCACAACCTGAGAAAGAAAGTTTAACAGTAATGTAGGCTTGTGAACATTTCCACATGTTCTTATACGGAAAGTCTTTTACACTTGTGACAGATAATCAAGCATTGTTGACCATCTTTGGCAATCCAAAGCCCAAGATGCTTTCTCGCATTGAACATTGGGGTCTAGGATTAGAAGAATACCCCAACACAATTGTTCACTGTCCAGGGAAAGATCAAAACGCTGCTGACTACTTCTCCAGTGTGCCTGTACAGTGTCAATCCCTTCCCTGTCACTGAAAGGGGTCTTCCCCGCCCCCTCCACAGATTCCCCCCCCAACCCCCTTCCTCTCCATACCCCCCTTCATTCACGCACCTTCAGGCACACAAACACACGCATACACACTCATTCCCGCATTCATCCACACATGCATACATCCATTCACACACACTTACATACATACAAGCACACACGCATTCACACAATACAACTTACAAATACTCACACATCCATACATGCACGCACACATACAACACGGAGCACATACCCGAATACACACACGCACAGACATACACACACACACCCCACGACACACAACACCCCCACCCACCTCCCCTGTCGAAGCACCTGACTTACCTGTTGTCAGGGTGTCTTCCGGCAGGAGACAGGACAGGCACTGCTGCCAGCAGCAACGTCGGCCAGCCGAACACCGCCACATGATACGGTCTGCGGCGGTCTACTGGCGTGGTGCAGCACTGCCTTACCGCCATCCGCCGGCATGGCTACAGCCGGATTTCCTCCATCCTTCTGGCGGAAATTCGGCTGTGGTCATAATCTGGCGGACGGCTGGTAGCCACGGCGACGGTCTTTTGGCAACTTTCGCCACAGCAACAGGCGTTTTTTACCGCTGGGGTCAAAATGACCCCCATTGTCTTCACTAGAGGCGATTGAGTGCTCATCCATCAGCCAAGAAAATGTAAGCCTAATGCTCTGTTCAATGTTGAGCCATTCCATGTCGTAGCCAGGAAAGGGCACATTGTGAGTGTCCAACGTCCTGGGAAGTGCATTATGAGGGATTCCTTGCATTTCCTACATGTAGCTCATCAATTGTCAGATACAGGTGTCAAGGAAGAGACTGGTTCAGAAAGGACAAAAATGAAAAACCACTGATTGCTGTTGCTCCTACATCACCAACGCAGTTCATGGACACCTCTATTGCCAGTTCCCAGTTTCTGAAGACACGATCAGGATGAGTAATTAGGGTATCACGAAGGATCATCAAAGACCTATGATTGTAAATATAGTTGTACATTTTTATTTATTTTTTATTTAACAGAGGGGGAGGTGTAGTGTTGTGTGCGGTCTTTTTTCATAATTAATATGAATAAACAATAACAGAAAATACGCACAGTACCCCTCTCCCCCCACCCTGCCTCCCAGTAACAATTCAAATATTTCTCAGTAGGCAATAGTTTAGTGCAGCTTCCTTTGTCTACCCATCTGGTCACCATAAATTTGAATCACTTCTGAAACACATGAGGTAATAGTACAAGTTGGTTCTAAAATAATCCCCCTATAGTCTGTGCACCTCTTCCAGATTTTGCAGTGTTTCTGCGGGCATCACCTCTCCTGGCTATAATTTCCAATCCAATGCAGCGATCCAGGCCCTGTTTCCACACTACCAGGGAAGGGAGGGTTTTCGGCATTCCGTGCCTGGGCGATGTCTCCCTTTGCCAGCGTTAGCCCCAGGAATAGAAATATCTATTCTACCCAAGCCCATCAATTACATGAAAGATGGTCAGTTTCTGGTCTAGTGGGATTGTCCAGGAGAGAACCTTGCCAAGACAAGAGGTTACCCCATGCCAAGATCGATTTAATACTGTGCAGCCCCAGACCATATGTATGAAAGTGCCATCGTCCACCCCACACTGCAGGCACAACAGAGAACACAACATTTCCATACGCCATAGACGATATCTCGGGTAGTAAGCCCTATGTAGGTATTTGAGTTGAGAGACATGCCAATATGGGCCCCTCTTGAGGTACTCTTAAGGCGTCAGCCTAATCGTCATTGTCCAAGGTGTTGAGACCAGTCTCCCACACAGTTCTAACGGTTGTCATTGTGTGAGGGTTATGTATAACTAATGTGCAATATATTTTTGCAATTTTATGATCCCAGATCTAGGAGGAGCTTACCCTCTAGTGGATTAAATCCAGAAAGTGTCTTCAGGTGCCGAATGTATGGGGCAATGGCGTGGCAGAGCTGCAGATAGAGATGGAATTGGCTACAATGCAAATTATATTCAAGCTGCAGCTCCTGAAATTATTTCAAAACTGTGTCATCCCCTAAAGCGGAAATGCTTCTAATATTCCATTTCCTAAAGCCTCCCAGCTGTGCCACCTGTCGCAGCACTGTGCCACGCCATAACAGGGTCTACTTGGTTACTCGCCTCCACCACTCCATCTGTCTCAAGGAACTCTTTCATATATTCAGGACTACTTACGTCGCCGGGTGAAGAGAAACATCTCTCCCTCCCCCCCTATAGGTAGTTGAGCAGGGGAGTTGTGCCCATCGTTGTGTGAGTTTTTAATGACAAAACCCTTTTGGCTCATATAGACTTGGTAGAACTATGCCAAAAGTGTTAGAGCGTGGTGAAGTGAATGCAGGTTTAGAATGTTGAGTTCGCTGTTACACGCAGATTAAAAAAGACGTGTAATACACAGATCCTTGTGCAGCATAATCATTGGCGGATACCCAGGTGGGGGAACACACTACAGTGATGTCTCAAAATTACTGAACAGATTTACACCAAACCAAAACATTACAGTTTCTGAGTAAAGTTCTACTTTCATGTGCCTTTTGGTGTAAATCTGCTTTGCTAGACCTTTTAGCAAAATTCCTGTGGGAGCAAAAAAAGGAAATCACTTTTTTCATTATCTGCACTAAAACATTGTTTCATGGACAGATCTCTACAAAACTTGGCATGCTGAAACTTAGCTGACAGAACGAGTATCATGCGATCTTTCTTGCAAATTAGTCCATGGGGTCAAAAGTTATGGGCAAATCAAAAAATGTATTTTCAGTTGAAACATCATCTGAACCATACCACTGTGTAATGAAAAAGTTCAACACAACATACAAAAAATATCTAAAAGTAATAAAGAGCACTGTTGCTTCATTCACGTTCAACACACCCACTATTTTATAGGGAAAGAGTGAGCAGTCGCAACTTCGCCACAACAATTGAATGTTTTTTTTTTTGTTTTGCAATTCTTTACTAAGCATAAGACAAGTCTAGGTCCAAACAAGAAAAGTACAGCAAAGGACCTTCAAACAGAAGACACACCATTGGGGATACCTGTACATTGAGATATAATCATAACCAAAGCATAGAACCTGATATTGCGTTGTCAAGTCTAGGTCCAAACAAGAAAAGTACAGCAAAGGACCTTCAAACAGAAGACACACCATTGGGGATACCTGTACATTGAGATATAATCATAACCAAAGCATAGAACCTGATATTGCATTGACATTCCATGTGTGGTTGATATATGTAGGTGAAAGTCACCGGTCTGCAGGGCACCATAGGTGTTGATCTAATCAGGAGTGGGAGTGTGTTTTCCAATTGGTGGTGGACGGGCTGCAAAGCTGGACTTACAGGATTTACATTTCCCCAGTGTGGTGAGGATAGGGTGTACATATCATGTGGATGTCTTGGTCTCAGGTGGGATGGGAACATCCCTCTACACCGTGCAGATGGATGTGATGAGTGTATGTGACGATTGTCGTGTGCCTGTGGGTCTCGGGTAGTAGGGGTCTGGGTGGGGAAACGGTGGTGGGTATCCCTTTGTTGCCATTAATGCCCCATAAGGGGACGACTTTGGGGATGGGATGGATGTGTGAATCGACAAACGGGATACTCTCTGTTCGCCTTTTGGCCTGTTACTAATAGCATATGTGTGTAGAAATCAAAAAGGGCAGATGCGTCAAAGGGTCAGTTATGCTGAGGGGGGAGGGGATGTCATGGGTGTTAAATGAGAGGGTGGTGGGAGTTGGAGCAGTCCGGCTGGCGAAGTGTGTGTGGTGGTGGTGAGGGCGGGTAGGGTGAGTGGAGGAAGGGCCTGTGGAGACATATATAAGAGCTTGAAGGTATCAGCATGCCATCTTGCTCAGTCTCTAATCAGTGTTAAAAATTATTCCCAGGTAGTTAGGAAGGCATTGAGGTTCTCTTGTAGGCTATAGATAGTGCGTTCAAATGTTGCCATTTGGTACATTGTCCTGAGCCATTCGTCATGGATAGGAGAAGTCTGGGAGCTCCAGTGGCACAAGATGCAGAGTTTTGCCATAGCAAGAGTGGTGTGTAGTAAGCGGGCTTACGGGCGAGTCAGTGTTGGGATGTTCTTAGCCTCATGTAAGAAGATTAAGGAGCATCAGAGTGGGACTTGTAGAGAGAGAGTCTCTTGTAGTGATTTTCCCACCTCCTCCCAGTAGGTTTCTACAGAGAGGCAGTCACAAATGACGTGTATCAGGTCACAATGGGTGGCAGGACATCTCCAACACTTGGCATGGGGTAGTAGTCCTGCAGCTCTCAGTTTGGTAGGGGTCCAGTACCAGTCATGTATTGTTTTGAATTAGCAGAATTTCATGAGTGCCTCCCTAGCCCCTCGGTTGTGTGCCTCTTTGAGTTCTGTCCAGTCCTCTGGATCAAATTAATTCTGTTTGAAGTTTTGTTTGCCATGTGGTACGGAGGGTATTTAACCCCTTGGGTGCCACGGACATAACGGTTATGTCCTCGGCTGCCCGGCACGGGTGACCAGGATGTAACCGTTACATCCAGCACCTGGCCAACGGGCAGGGATGGAATGGGAATTGCTTCCACTTCCACCCGACCCCCCCAACCCTCCCTGACGTCTGATGACGACAGTGCGCGATTGCGTGCTGTCCTCATCAGAGGTCACCCCAATTACGCTGAAAGCTGATTGGAAGAGAAATGCTTGTATTTCTTTTCTGATCGGGGTTGGGGAGATCAGAGAGGCATCAAAGGAAAGGCTTTTCCTTTCCTTTGATGTCTTTCTGAGCATAGCGATCGTGCTGTAGGATTGCCCACTAGACACCAGGGAGTTTGTTTACTTTTAGTAAACTATCAAGCGGAGCGGCCCCTTGGGCAAGGGCTGCTCTACAAGGGGGCATTTTTTATTAGGCCATTGGCAGATCGGCCTATGTTTAATTAGGCCCATCTGCCCTCAAGGGGGGCAGAAACTTCTAGGCACCAGGGATCTTTTTTTTTTTTTTTTACAGGATGGGAGCTGCCCCTTCGGCAAGTGTTGCTCCCCTGGGGGCCGAATTTATTTTAGGGCATTTCTGCCCCCCTTGAGGGCAGATCGGCCTGATTTATATTAGGTCAATCTGCCCCCAAAGGGGGCAGAAAGGACTGAACACCAGGGATTTCTTTTTAACCCCAATATCACGCAAGAGGAGCGGCCCCCTAGGCAAGGGTCGCTCCCCTGGAGGGCAATTTAATTTTAGGCCACTTCTGCCCCTCTTGGGGGCAGATGGGCCTAATTCTATTAGGCTCATCTGCCCCCAAAGGGGGCAGAAACCACTTAGGCACCAGGGATTGGTGTGTGTGTTTTTTGTTTTGGGCAAGAGTCGCTCCCCATGGGGGCACATTACTGTTGGCCATTTCTGTCCTCCTTGGGTAGATCGGACTATTTTTGTAAGGCCCATCTGGGGAATGCTGGGTATAAGGAAGTTTGTGGCTCCCCTCAGATTCCAGAACTTTGCAGCACCGAAATGTGAGGAAAAAGTGTTTGGAAGTTTGCTAAGGATTCTGGGTAACAGAACCTGGTGAAAGCATCACAAGTTACCCCATCCTGGGTTCCACTAGCTGCCTAGTTTTAAAAAATGCACAGGTGTGGTAGGTTTTCCTAGGTGCCGGCTGAGCTACAGACCAAAATCCATAGCTAGGCACTTTCCAAAAGACACGTCAGTTTTCAATGTAAACATTTGATGTGTCCATGTTGCGTTTTGGGGCGTTTCCTGACGTGGGCACTAGGCCTACCAACACAGGTGAGGTACCAGTTTTATCTAGAGACTTGGGGGAATGCTGGTTGGAAGGAAATATGTTAATCCTTTCAGATTCCAGAACTTCCTATCACCGAAAGGTGAGGAAAAAGTGTTTTTTTTGCCAAATTCTGAGGTTTCCAAAGGACTTTGGGTAACAGAACCCAGTGAAAGCCCCACAAGTCACCCCATTCTGAATTCCCCTAGGTGTCTAGTTATAAAAAAATGTATAGGCTTGCTGGGTTTCCCTAGGTGCCGGCTGAGCTAGAGGCCAAAATCCACAGCTAGGCACTTTGCAAAAAACAAGTCAGTTTTCTATGGGGAAAATGTGATGTGTCCAGGTTGTGTTTCCTGTAGCGGGTTCTAGGCCTACCCACACAAGTGAGGTAAAAATGTTATGAGGAGACTTGGGGGAACACAGAATAGAATAATAAGAGTTATTGCCCCTTGACTTTCTCTACATTTTATACTTCCAAATGTAAGACAGTGTGTAAAAAAGACGTCTATTTGAGAAATGTCCTGTAATTCACATGCTTGTATGGGGACCCCGAAATTCAGAGATGTGCAAATAACCACTGCTTCTCAACACCTTATCTTGTGCCCATTTTGGAAATGCAAAGGTTTCCTTGATACCTATTTTTCACTCTTTATATTTCAGCAAATTAATTGCTGTATGCCCAGTATAGAATGAAAACCCATTGCAAGGTGCAGCTCATTTCTCTTATAGGGGATTTCCATGACTTGGCAGGCCTTCCTGAAGTAACTTCAGGAAGGCCCGCCAAGTCACTTAAGAATGTCCATACGCTACAGTGTCCAAAATTCTTCATCCAGTTTGCTTTAAAAAGGGACAAATTTGAGACACATGCATTCAAATGCATGAATGAGTTGAATATTTTGCAGAAAAAAATCCTTCACAAACCTCCGGGCAGTGTAGCCCATAGGCTGCCATTATTAATGAAGAAAAGGGAGACTTTGACATTAAGAACAGCCAGTCCTCCAGTATCCCATCATGCCTAGAGAGAGGCAGTTACCTCAGTTCTTTTTTCTGTCTCCTGCTGAAAACTACTTCACTCAACGTCTTTTGACTTTCTCTCTTGATTTTTGTCTTTCTCTGACTGGAATTAAGGTTTTTTTCCCAGTAAAAATACCTTCTCTATTTGACAAATGTCCACAATGTGGCAGAAAAAAGGCCAAAACAGACTCTCACAAGGTCTGTATCATCTGCCTGCCGTCTTTACACATTCCAGCCTCCTGTAACCTCTGCAAATCAAATCATCCAGACATATCCTGCGTGACAGAGAGAAGATTTGCCTTCAAGGGAGAGCAGAGAGGTGACGCCAGGAAGCCAGTGGGACCTCTGGGCGAACAGAAGGTCAGTCTTCCACCAGAGTTCTTCCCTCAGCCTCCACTGGACATGGAAGGTCTGAGAGTCATTCTTCTGTTAGAAAACGCTTTCTGTCCCGGTCGACGTCGAGGAGATCGACATCGAGTGGAGGTATGGCGCCAACATGCTCGCCGTCGAAGTCTGGCTCGACTTCGCACAAGTGTCGCCGCTCAACATTCAAGACACTGCATGACGTTGAAGACTCCACAACACACAACGATGAGGAGCATATCGACGTCGAGACGAAAACGCAGATGTCGCAGTTCGACGTCGAGACCTAACCAAAGTGGACACCTAGAGGTCGGAGAGAAAGATCAACGTTGAGGATACCCTTGATGTTAAGGAGACAGAAACGGAGAAGAATCTATTCATCATCGGATTCGCACTATTCCCCCTTCTCTGGTGCTTCTTCCTTCGTCGCCTTCTCATACCTCTCCTCCACCAGCTGCTACGCCTCCTCTTCAACCTTCACGAAGTCTGACTCCGCTGCGGCCGGCTGCTCCGGTTCTTCCGGCACCCACGCCACTTCCGGTGCCTCAAGTTCCTATCAGTGCCCCAGCTCCCAGACCGCGCTCAACATTGTGCCACTGTTCTCGTCATGGCCATCAGCTATCAGGCCGCTTAAGGTCAAGACATTCCCACCACAGATCTAGACATAGATCAAGATCAAATGCCCATCAGAGAGATTCCTCGTCCTCTACCAGAGATTACTCACCTACATTAACAGATTCACCTTCACCTCGTTCCTCACCGGTTGATGATATCAATACCTTTCATGAAGTTCTGGTACGAAGTGCGACAAAACTCAACATTCCGATGGCTGTCCCTACTCCATCTACTTCGATTATATTCAAGACTCTCCAACAGCGCATAGCTGCCAGACCTTTGCTACCTCTGGTACCTGGCCTTCTAGAACCTGCTATGGAAGTCTTCCTTACGCCGGCTCCCTCCAGACTACAGAAAAAGTATCGTCCTCCAGAGCAAGATGCTTTGTTTCTGCGTTCCGACCCTCCACCTGATTCGGTGGTAATACTGGCGACCCGCAAATCCCACGCTACCTCTCCGTCTTCTACCTCTCCTCCTGGCCGAGAGAGTTGGAAAGTGGATTCAACAGGCTGCAAAGTCTGTAGTTCGGCTGCAACCTCCATGAAGATGGCAAGCGCAACAGCCCTCTTGGTCAGATACGATAGGGCCTTGTGGGATTCCCTACTCCAGTTTGCAGAACACCTCCCGAGAGATCATAGGGAGTATTTTTTGGAGATCGTCCAAGAGGGTGCCATGTTATCTAACCAGATCATTAGTGTAGCAGTGGACACTTCCTTGCTCTCTGTGCATACATACTGCCACGGAGTAACGCTAAGGAGCCATTCATGGCTGCGTCTAACATCACTGAAGCCGGATGCTCAGCAGCGCATTCTGAACCTGCCATTTTCAGGCTCCACTCTGTTCGGCTCTCACGCCGACAATGAGATGGCAAGGATGAAGGCTGAGGTGGACACATTGAAGGCAGTGGGTCTTGAAAAACCCAAAGAACAACGAAGAACCTTCTGAACTTTCCATCGTCGCTATTCTACTCCGAGGGTTCAAACCCCTCAGTGGATCCCTGCAAGATCTCACCAGCAGTTCCAAAGATCTTACCAGCTTCAGTGAAAACCACAGAGAGGACAAACAACACATCAGCCCAATCAGGGTTCTCGACAACCTTCAGCCTCAAAACCCTGAAAGTTTACTTCCCCCGAGTCTGTTACCCTCTCCGGTGGGGGGAAGCGTCACCAATTGCCTGGCAGAGTGGCAACAAATTACAAC
This sequence comes from Pleurodeles waltl, assembly GCF_031143425.1. Classification (NCBI taxonomy): domain Eukaryota; kingdom Metazoa; phylum Chordata; class Amphibia; order Caudata; family Salamandridae; genus Pleurodeles; species Pleurodeles waltl. Next base: position 397,766,256 of record NC_090448.1, read on the forward strand.
AGACGCTTGGGTCTTGAACATTGTACAGAATGGATATTGTCTCACGTTTTCCACTCCGCCCCCAAGCATTCCACCACTTCTCATCTCGGCCTTCTAAAGGCAGAAATTTCCATCCTCCTCGAAAAGAAAGCAGTGGAACCCGTTCCTCTCAACCAGCGGGGAAAAGGCATTTACTCAAAATATTTTCTTGTTCCAAAAAAGGACAAGAAAAAGTTCAGACCCATTCTAGACCTGAAGATTGCCAACAAATGGATCTGAAAGGAAAAATTCAGGATGCTGGCCTTACACCAGATATACCCCCAGATTCATCAAGGGGACTGGCTTTGCTCAGTAGACCTACACAATGCCTACTTTCACATCCCCATTGCAAAAAAGCATCAGAGGTTCCTGAGGTTTGTTGTGGGACAAAATCATTTCCAATACACCGTCCTACTTTCGGTCTCAAGTCAGCACCCAGAAAGTTTTCCAAATGCATGGCTGTGGTGGCAGCACATCTCCGAAGACATCGGATCTTCATCGATCCATATCTGAACGACTGGCTAATCAAGGCATCCACCCGTGCAGAATCCCAACTGCATTGTGAGTGGACATGCGATCTCCTTTATCGGCTAGTGCTTCATGTCAACTATCTCAAGTCTACAACAGTTCCTGTCCAGAAGTTGTACTACTTAGGAGCTACCATGGACACACTACAGGCAAAAGTGTGTCCTTCGGAGGAACAACGCTTATCCATTCTCCAGAAGTGTTGTGCACTCCAAACTATGCATTGCCCAACAGTGCGCACAGTCTCCTCACTTCTCGACTCCATGGCCTCCTGCATCTTTTTGACACCCAGCGCTCGCCTCCACATGCAACCTCTTCAGGAGTGCCTGGAGGACCAATGGAATAAACTGTCTGGAAACTGGGCAGACCGAATTCTTCTGTCCACCCATGCAATCAAATCCCTCACTTGGTGGTGTTCTCCAACAAAATCTCCTAAAAGGGATGCCTTTCCGTCCACAGCCTTCAGAACAGACTATTGTGACAGTTGCCTCTCTCCTCGGATGGGGAGCCCATATGGGTCACCTACAAACACAAGGCCTTTGGTCTCCCAAGGAGTCGTCATACCACATCAATCTTCTTGAGCTCCGTGGGGTGCACCTAGCTCTCAAGGCAATCCTCCCGTCATTCACCACTGAAACCTTGTTTGTCCAGACAGACCATAAAACCACCATGTATTACCTGAACAAGCAGGGCGGCACCAGATCCAGGGTCTTGTCTCAAGAGTTCCAGACAATATGGCGCTGGCTCCTAGCCAGGAGGTTGAACATAGTGTCAGCTCACCTTCCAGGTGCTCTGAATGGACAGGCGGATGCCCTCAGCAGAGTTCTAGAAGAGAACCACGAGTGGGTGCTCAACGAAGATGTTGTTCAAGATATCTTCAGTTTGTGGGGCACACCTTCTATCGACCTCTTCGCCACAGAGGAAATCAGAAAATGCCGCGACTTCGCAGCTAGGCTTTACCATCCAGAATCGTTGGGGAATGCTCTCTGAATAGACTGGTCCAACAGATTTCTATACGCCTTTCCACCAATTCCACTGATCCCAGCAGTCCTTCTCAAACTCTCAATGACTTCAGCCAGAATGATCCTCATTGCACCAGAGTGGCCGAGGCAGTGGTGGTTCCCGGACCTTCTTTACCGGTCACTCCATCTACATCTCAGGCTGCATGCAGGCCGGACCTCTGGACAAAGTTCGAAGGACAGATGAGACACCCCAATCTCTCCTCCTTGAATTTGGCTGCATGGCTCCTGAGTTAGTACAGTATGGACACCTGAATCTTCAAAAGGATTGTATGGAAATCCTAGAAGAGGCGAAGCAGCTGGGAAACATCCTTTATGCCGACTTTTTTATAACGAAGTCCTGGTTAACGAAAGCGGAACAACGCTTTCTTTAACCACGACTTCGTTATTTTGTGCCTTAACCACGCATGTCCTGAACAACGAACATGCATGGTTAAGGTACAAACAAGGGAGTCGGCTGAGGAGGACGACGCAGATGACGAGGCGACGACTCAGGTAAGTGGGGGGTTTTAGGTTTTGGGGAGGGGGGTGGGGTTTTAGGTTTTGGGGTTGGGTTGGGGGGGTGGGGTGTTTTAGGTTTTGGGGAGGGGGTTGGGGGTCGGGGTTTTAGGTTTTGGGGTGGGGTTGGGGGGTGGGGCGTTTTTGGTTTTGGGGAGTGGGTGGGGGGTCAGGGGGTTTTAGGTTTTAGGGTGGGGGGGGGGGGCGTTTTTGGTTTTGGGGAGCGGGTGGGGGGTCAGGGAGTTTTAGGTTTTAGGGTGGGGTTGGGGGGGGTGGGGCATTTTTGGTTTTGGGAGTGGGTGGGGGTCAGGGGGTTTTAGGTTTTAGGGTGGGGTTGGGGGGGTGGGGCGTTTTTGGATTTGGGGAGTGGGTGGGGGTCAGGGGGTTTTAGGTTTTGGGGTGGGGTTGGGGGGGTGGGGTGAGGGATGTAGGGTGAATGGTGCCTATTGCTAATGATTTTATCAGGAATGCCTTTACAACGAAATATCGTTGTTAAGGCATTCGTGGTAAAATCATTAGTAGTAAGGACGAGGTCGGTGTTCCGACCTCGTTGTTAAGGTTAGTAGTTGTTTTTAATTTGGTGTTCCGTCAAATAATCGGAGCAGCCATCTGCCCGTACGGCATATTCCTTCAAATGGAAGAGATCCTGCATCTGGTGTTCCTCTAAAATGATAGACCCTACATCTTGTCAGGAAGATGTCATTCTTCCATACTTGTTACATTTGGCTCAATCTGGTCTGCAACTCTCTTCAATTTAGGTCCAACTGTCAGCCCTGACTGCATACAGAAAAGGCCCTTCGCAAACCTCTTTCTTTAGGATTCCAGTCATCAAAGATTTCCTAGAAGGGTTAAAGAAGGTCTTTCCTCCAGTTAGGTACCCTTCTCCACCATGGGAGCTTAATGTGGTCCTTTGGCACCTCATGCAAAATCTATTTGAGCCCATACACAAAGCATCTCTCCAACACCTGACTTGGAAAAGTGCTTTCCTTGTGGCAATCACATCAACACGAAGGGTTAGCGAGATTCAGGCCTCTGTGCCCACGAGCCTTACACAGTTTTTCGCTCCTCCAAGGTAGTGATGCCAACACATCCTAACTTCTTGCCCAAGGTTATATCTGACTTTCATGTCAACCAATCGATTTCCTTGCCAACTTTCTTTCAAAACCCATCTACTCCAGCAGAGAGGGCTCTCCATTCTCTAGACGTAAAGAGGGTGTTAAAATTCTAGTTAGATAAGACCATTTCTCTTCGAAAATCTCCACAATTGTTTGTTAATTATGGTCTGGTTTGCACCGGTCTGGCCACCTCCAAACAATCATTATCTAGATGGATTGTCTCCTGTATCCTATTTAGCCACCAACTAGCTAACAAAACTCTATCTGGCAGACCAAAAGCACATTCTACCAGAGGCAAGTCTGCAACGACTGCCTTAATGAGGAATGTTCCCTTAGCAGACAACTGTAGAGCTGCGACTTGGAGGTCTATTCACACCTTTACTAAGCATTATTGTCTTGACTCCGATGCCAGGACAGATGCTCAAGTAGGACAGGCTTCTCTCAGGAACCTCTTTGCTTGAAAATGTATTCCATTATTGTTCTGTCTACTCCTTCGCGGTCTGTGGGATGGGCTTGCTACTCTATTCAACGCTTATGACTATACATGGAAAATCCCTACGAGAGAAGCAATAGTTTCTTACCTGTAACTCCAGTTCTCTCGTAGGGGTATTTCCATGATTGTTGGAAGCAACCCTCCCTCCTCCCCAGTGGAGTAGACAGATTAATAGCTCAGGTTTATCATTACTCTCAGCTAGGACTGCCTACAAAAAGAACTGAGGTAACTGCCTCTATCTAGGCATGATGGGATACTGGAAGACTGGCTGTTCTTAAAGTCACCGTCTCCTTTTTCTTCATTAAAAATCGCAGCCTATGGGCTACACTGCCCTGCACTCCTTCGTCATTGTTTTGCTATGTAAAAAGGTTTGTGAAGGATTTTTCTGCAAAGTTTTCAACTCATTCAGGCATTTGAAGGCGTGTGTCTCAAATTTGTCCCTTCTTAAAGCAAACTGGATGAAGAATTTTGGACACTGTAGCCTTTCCTCTAGGCTGCATATGGACATTCTTAAGTGACTTGGCAGGCCTTCCTGAAGTAAGGCGAACATGGACACTTAAGAAGTTATATTGGAAAAAGTGCTCCGGGATCCCCGCAGGCAGGCGGAACTATCCAACGCTTATGACTATCATGGATATACCCCTACGAGAGAACTAGAGTTGCAGGTAAAAAACTATTCCTTATTAGCTCCGGGTACCTAGGGTTCTTGATGAACCTACAAGCCCTATATATCCCCGCAGCCAGAAGAGTCCAGCAGACATAACGGTATATTGCTTTAAAAAATCTCTCATAGCTGGAAAAAGTTATAGAAGAAAACATGGACAGAAATGTCTCTTTTTACACCTCGCTTTCAATATTTTTGTATTTTAACTGTTACTTTCTGTAGGAAAACCTTGAAGGATCTTCACAAATGACCCCTTGCTGAATTCAGAATTTTGTCTACTTTTCAGAATTGTTTAGCTGTCCAGGATACTGCTTTGGTTTCACACTTATTTCTGTCAGTAACTGGAAGGAGGCTGAAAACACACAAATAGTAAAAATGGGTATGTCCCAGTAAAATGCCAAAATTGTGTTGAAAAAGGTGGTTTTCTTATTGAAGTCTGCCTGTTCCTGAAAGGTGGGAAGATTGTGATTTTAGCACTGCAAACCCTTTGTTGATGCCATTGTCAGGGGAAAAAACACAAGCTTTCTTCTGCAGCCCTTTTTTCCATTATTTTTTTTAAAGAAATGTTTGCTGTATTTTGGCTCATTTATTGGTCTCCTCTAGGGGAACCCACAAATTCTGGGTACCTCTAGAATCCCTACGATTTTGGAAAAAAAGGACGCAAATTTGGCATAGGTAGCTTATCTGGACAAAAAGTTATGAGGGCCTAAGCGCGAACTACCCTGAATAGCTAAAAAAAAAGGCTTGGCACAGGAGGGGGAAAAGGCCTGGCACCGAAGGGGTTAAGAGGGGGAGGGAGAAGAGAGGGTGTATTAAGAGCGTGTGTAACCCCAACATCACACCAAGATATTTGCCCCATACTTGTAGGTACGAAAGCACCGGGAAAGTTGGTTTGGACCATGAGCGAAGTCCCAGGCATTGATTAAGGCAGTGCTGTAATTGGGTGTATTTCCAGGCTTGATGGGAAGAGAGGCCAAATTTTGTCTCCAGTGTATCAAAAGGTTTGAGGGACCCAGCGGCTACAATCTGTCCCAGGTGTGTGATACCTGCGTCCCACCATTCCCTCCATTTAAGTGTTTGGCCTCTTATGCGGGGCCTGGCGTTACCCCAGAGTGGTGCGTTTTCGTGTAGGTGCGTATCCACCCTGAATAGACAATGAGCACGTTGCCAGGATTTTGTCATGGCTTGCTCGATCGGTTGGGAAGTCCAAATCCTGGCCTTGTCTGTGCCGTATATCAAGTCTGTGCCCTTAAAACTACCCAGGGGGTCGCATTCTATTTGTACCCAATGTGGCGGGTCTACTGTCCCTGGTATCAAGCAACTGAGTTGTAACGAATGAAGGGCCAACGCGTGGTGTTCCACAGAGGGTAGGCCAAGGCCTCAGCAGGAGCAGTGAGCCATCAGTTTAGCGTAAGAGATGCTGGGTCTCGCCGTGCCCCAGACAAATGAGCGTATGCTACGATCAATGGTGTGTAATTTGGGGAGCGGAGTGAGCAGGGAAAGCATGCCTAGGACATATGTGAAGTGAGGCAGGGTCACCATTCGCACCGCCTGCACCCTTCCCCAAAGGGAAAGACCGACGTGTGCCCATTTCGCCAAGTCCTTCCGGGTGCTTTCGAGCAGTGGGTCCAAGTTGTCAGCCACCACCCGTTCTAGGACCCTATTTAGTTACATGCCCATGTACTTGAGGCAGGACGGTAACAGTTGAATGTTTTTAAACCATTAAACAATCACACACAGCAAGCCCAAATAAGAAAGCAAGCCACATGCCTTCAAAAGTTATTTTCAGCTCGTCAGTAAATGTTTTTTTTCACTTGCCACTCATTTTTATGTACAATTATTTGAGGAGGAAAGCAAGTAATTACAAGCAAATGATCTACATCTTTTGTATGTCCAAGGAACCAGCCATTACTAAATACCACTTCCTACCTTGTTGGCATCTTGTAGGCTTGAGAACAAGAGCTCAGATTGTATACTGTCTCTCCGAGATCCTCTCAACACATGTGAAAATACTTGCTGCACTCCATTTCCTGGTCACTCGATCTTTCCAGAGGGTGGATATGGACTTTGTAGGCATCACACAAGCAAACCAATCAATCTGCTTTTGACAGGTACTGTGATGCATCACCAGCCATTTCTACCTGTTTATCACTAATAGAGAAGCAATGGGTGGCAAAGGAATTTTATGCCACTGCCCTTTCAACTCAGATATTAGGTGACATCAGTTGCACACACGTTTACCATGCCGCAGTGAACACAGTTATAGTAACATAGAGTATTTGGGCTCAAGAAGCTTGCAAACTGCGATGCCATGGGCTTCGTCACTAACGTATATAACCTGCCTTTACTGGTTCAACACACCACAACTACATTTTCAGCAGTCACTTCTTGCACATGATTTAGCTGATGGAGGTTCCTGTGACATGTGGCTACAAGGTAAGTTTCAACAAATCATAGTGGTAGTACATGCACATCTAGGGAATGACATCACAGTCACTCATAATTTCCACCCATAACAGTGCACACCAAGACCAATATTATTAGAATATGAATGTGAATAATTTGTAGTACTTTCCATTCGGTACCACATTATAACAAATATTACATATCTGTGTTACAAGTGATACAAGGTATACCCCCACTTCCCAACCCATCACCCCTTTGTGATTTCCAACCACAGAGCCTCAACAGAAGTACAGCAGGGCACATGCTTGAGCTCACCATTCTTATCCTTAGGTCGCTCTTTGACGTATTGTAAATATAGAGGAGTGCTTCAGTACCTCCCAGAATTAGTATGCAGAAATATTGTAGCCTTCGTTTGTTGAACAACATCACCATGTGATGGGCTTACCTGTAGAACTTTCTCCTGAGCCACATCCCCATCCAGGTTTCAGAAGTGGGACAGAAGAAGCGCCAGGGACTGCAGATGTGTTACTCACTAGTCATCTTATTTTTCACAAGACCTGCTGGTTTGCTTGCATCACCACAGTGGTTGAGTCAATGGTGAATAATGGACTATGACACGGTATGCATATACCATATTGAGCCACCAGTGCAGCACTACTGAAAAGTCACATCCAAATGAGTATGTCTCATGCCTCTTCTAGCACATTACTTTTTCACTTATTTATTCATAGATTATATGCTGTGACAAAATACATCATTCACCCACAAAAGCATTGTCAAGACGTCCTAACACCACTCAAAACTACAATAAAAGTTAGATTACGCACACCCATGTTCATATACAAGTACATGTACTTCTGAATGTGTTTACTAATTCCATTTTATGTTAATTTTCATGCAACTCTAGGAGTACCTTAAAATTTAAAGACATGTTTCCCTTTTTATTTCCTGTGATACCTGATTAAATTGCCTATTTACCAGCTCCACCTCTGTGATGTAGATGGAGAGCTCCATAGCATAGTTTGAGAATTCCGAAGTCGGGATGGTCTTTGCCACCTAAAGCAAGAAACGTGATGTGCTCTACAGGAATAGTGAGTAGGCCATTCCTGAACTGTCATAGGACCACCAAACAATTTTCCATCCTACTTCTTCTTTTAGTCCAGATAGACCCCAAATGGCTTAGGATAGAGAGCAGAGGGCCGCCGGTTTCTCAAAGGAGGAATTGGACATCACTGGGAGGGTGCCCTTGAGATGTTACCTCAGCTTTACAGAGGTATACAACCCAGCCATGAAGCACGATTAGATATATGGCAGACCATCACCAAGCTCTGCAGCGCAGTCGGTGTCCACACACTGCGGGAGAGGAGGTGCCTCAGATGTGGGGAGGACCCCCTGTGCAGGTCAAAAGTGAAGACTGACGATATGCTGGAGGTACCCTTCGAACCCCACATGTGTAACTCAGGGTCTCCTACTGCACAGGAGAGCCGTAAGAATAGCCCGTAACCCGTCCATGCCAAGGTTAAAGCATACAGATGGCAGCAATGTGGTATGTCATACATTTTTTATGTTTTTCAAAAGTTTTCCTGTTTTGACGAGATTCCTCAAGGGTTTGCAGTATTGCAGTACTTTTCACCTCAGGCTATTCATCAAACCCCAGTAGGATTTAAACCTGGTCCTCCCTTTTCTGATGTCTGCCCCTTACGAGCTGTAGCACAGCTGCCCTCTTCGGTTATTGACCACCAGGACTGCTTTTCTAGTGGCCATTACATCGACCAGGAGTGTCAGTGAGATGCTGACACTCCCGATATGTCCTCCATATACTTACTTATGTTACCTTCTACCCAGACAAAAAAGTTCTCAAGACACACGCCTCCTTCCTTCCGAAGGTAGTTATTCCTTTTCATGTAGGCCAGACTATCACCCTGTCTACCTTTTTTGCCCGACCCATCCTTCTAAGGAAGAGGAGAGCCAAAAAGAGCACTGTTGTTCTACCTTGACTGCACAAAGAATTATGGGTGGATGACCAACTGTTCGTATGGTACATTGCGGCCAAGATAGGAAAGGCTTTGCAGAAACCAACTATCTGCTGATGGATAGTGCTCTGCATAGAGATCTGCTATGCATCGGTCAAGAAGCAACCACCTGTGGGCATGCACCCTTATGCTACCAGAGCCAAAGCTGCGAACACTGCGTTTGCTTGCAGAATTTCAGTACTGGACATCTGTCAGGCCGCAGCCTGGGCTTCCTGGCACACGTTTACTAAGTACCACTGCCGGACACTCTGATCCGTCTGGATGGTGTACTGTGGACATTTGAGAAAGAGTATTAATGATTTGAATAGGGTAAATTATTAAAAGGTCTATGAATGTAGTGCAACACACACTTGTGATATTGTTTCAAATATTTAATAGATTATGATGGTTTTTTGTGAAGGCGTATGTGCGTAATCATGGTAAAGCATTGTTGTGAACTAAATAACGTAGCAGGTCTAATACAATAATAGTATTGTGATGATAAGTTCACTGTGTTAATTTATTCCAATAGAGAACCCTTTTTTTAAGTATCAAGTTAAATCCAGGCATCAAGTTAAACCTGGGGTCTTTTGGGGTTGTACGGCTACCCCTCTTGGTTGGTAGACGAAAAGAAGTGATATCAGATCTTAAGGCCTCACACAGATGTTTAGCTAGGTAATCATGAGTACATTTGAGCACATTACAAAATTTAACAAATTCGATTTTGCAGCAGAGTTGTGCCAAAAAAGTGATGCAACGCTGATGCAAAATCTGTTCCTCAACTTATACAATTATTTGTTAAACTCTGCCACATAGAAATTGGAAAAGTGGCAGTAAATCTGTTCTGCTTAATTGATTGCAAAGTATGCATTTTAAAATATCTTATAGAGTTAAAGGACCTGCTACATAGATCTTTGTGGGCCCAGTAAATCTTAGAGAATAATAATAATTGTAAAATATTTCTGGATGTTAATGCACTTGCTGGAGAGATCTGTGTTTTGTCTAGTCCAAGTTTTGAATCAAAGTAGCATCAAGAGTTAATATGTCTTATGCAAAGCACATCATGCGACTAGCAGATCACAGATTTGTATTTTATGTAGATGGATTACTGAGTTACTTCTTTTAACATATATCCTTTTATTTCTTGAAGTTCATAAATTGTAATGCTTCTAATATAGGCACAGTGAACTATGAAGGATGTGACTCCTACACCTTGTACCCTCACTGTCTTATGTAACACATCCTGCACATTGATTTACACACATATGGTTTATGGTTAATGTGTAATGTGCATCTGATGTAAAGCGCTCCAGCACAATGGATTGGGATGAGTAGTGGTATAGAAGAAATAAAACAAAATAGTGGTATTTAAATTGTTATTTGTGTTAAATATTGTGACAGACCATTACAGCTGGCATTCTTACAGTGCATGCATATGTCTTACATACAAGGACTGAACAAAGCGAAAATCATATCTCTCTTAACTATTTGTGAAGTAATAAGATTTCAATCAATCAGTATTTGTATAGCGCATCACTATCACCCCTGAGGGTATCAGGGCTCGCAGGTGTTAATCGAAGAGCAAGGTCTTGAGTCTGCACCTGAAGTCCTCCAGGGAGGGTGCTGTTTGTAGGTGAAGGAGCAGGTCGTTACAGGTCTTTGCAGCGGGCAAGGAGAGAGAGTGACCCCCGCTGTGGCTGCCCAGAATGTGGGGGGGGGGTGCGGGGCCAGGGAGGCAGAGCACAGGTGTCTTGAGGGTTGATGGAAGTTCATGTGGTGGTTGATGTATGTCCCTGGTCATGTAGGACAATGTGAGAAACTTGAACTTGCACCTCTTCTAGGTGGGGAGCCAGTGGAGGTTCCTGAAGTTCGGTGGGTGATGTGTGTTTGTTTGGGAAGGTCGAGAATGAGTCTGGCTGTTGCGCTCTGTATTGTCTGGAGTCTCTTGAGGAGTGAGTGTAGAGTCCGGATAGTGTGTGTTGCTGTAGTCTAGCAGGCTGGTGACAAGAGCTTGGTTGATGATCTTTCTGGTGTTGACGGGGATCCATGTGAAGATTCCACAAAGCATGTGGAGAGTGTGGAAGCAGGAGGAGGCGACTACGTCGATTTGGTGCTTCATGGTGAGTTTATTGTTGAGGATGATGCCGAGGTTGCGAGCATGGTCTGTTGGTGTGGGCCCTAGCTCAAAGGGCCACCAGCTCCCAATGGGGAGGTGTTCTTCCCGAAGATTAGTACTTGTGTCTTGTCTGAGATGAGCTTAAGGTAGTTGGTTCTCATCCAGTTGGCGACACTGGTCTTGGCGTTGCAGAAGTTTGTTCTAGTTGTGGAGGGATTTTCGGGGACCGAGAGGATAAGTTGTGTGTCATCTGCATAGGAAATGATGTTGAGTCTGTGGATTTTGACGGTGTTAGTGCAGGGAGTCAGGTAAGTGTTGAAAAGGATGGGGCTGAGGGACAATCCTAGGTGGGTACGACACAGATGATGCTTTTGGGTTCGGAGGTGAAGGGTGGCAGGCGAATTCTCTGCGTTCTTCCTGTGAGGAAGGAGGCAATGCACTTGAGGGCATTTCCCTGGATGCTGATGTTGTTGTCTGGTTATGAGGGTATGGTGGGATTCAGTGTTAAATGCTGCTGATCGGTCGAGGAGGATCAGTGCTGCTCTTTTACCGCAGTCGAGGAGGGATCTGATGTCATCGGTGACTGCGATTAGGGAAGTCTTGGTGCTATGGTTGTTGTAGAAACAGGATTGGGAGGTGTCGATGAGATGGGGTGATAATTTTGTAGTTTACTGGGGTTGGCGGTAGGGGTCGGACCTCAGCGTGTTTCCATCTGTCAGGTAATGTTGCCATGGTGATGGAGGTGTTGAGGAGGTTGGTGAGCTCCTTGCTGATTTCCTTGGTTCTGAGTTTGAAATAATGGGAGCAGAGGTCAGAGGGTGCTCCGAAGTGGATGGAGGACATGATGGCTGTGGTGGTCTGTGTGGTGAGTGGGGTCCATGTATTGATCTTGTGACTGATCTGTGTGGGTGGGCCGAGGTTATTGAGGTTGAAGACAGTAGGTTGGGGGTCGAAGTTGTTGTAGATGGTGGCTGTCTTGCTGTGGAAGTAGTCCGACAGGGTGTCATAGAGTTCTTGGGAAGGGCGTATTGTATTTTTGGTGGCTGACGGGCAGGAGAATCCCCTGACTATGTTGAAGAATTCCTTAGTGTGGTTGGCACTTGTTTCGATGGGGTCTGTGAGGGCTGCTCTTTTGGTTTCCTTGATATGTTGGTGATAGTTGTTGAGGGCTGCTTTCTAAGCGAAAAGGTTGTAGGGGTATTTGGTGATGTGCCATTGTTTCACTAATCTTTTGCAGTTGTGCTTCATGGTACTAAGTTCTGGAGTATACCTGGTGGCTTGTCTTGAGGCTTTGTTGGTTTTGGCTGGATTCAAAGGGGCGACTGTCGGCTCATTTAGTGATCCAGGTGGAGACGTTCTGGATGGCCTACTCCATGTCTGACCCTGTTTTGGGCTGGGTGATGTTAAGGGCCTTTGTCCACTAGGTCTTGATCAGTTTGCTCCAACTGCAGTGGGGGATGCGGGGAGGTGTGGTGGTGACTTGGGAGCAGGTGATGGTTAAATGGACAATGGCATGGTCGGTCCTTGAGAGTTTGGTGACGTGGCTTTACTTGACTGTCGCTGGATGTGAAGATCAGGTCCAGCGTGTGTCCTGCATTGTGTGTGGGGTCGGTGACCACGTGGGTGAGGCCGATGTTGCTCATGTTTTCCCGGAGATTGGTGTCATTGAGGTCGTCCTGGTGGAAGTTGAGGTAGCTAAGTAGGATGTAGTGTTTGGAGTTGATGGCTAGGCGAGCGGTGAAGTTTGAAATGGTGTCGACGAATGTTGGTCGTGGTCCAAGTGGTCTGTAGATGAGGGTTCCTCTGATGGTTTTCTTGGCATCAGTTAGGAGTTGGAAGTTGAGGTGTTCCATGATTGGTGTGGCATCTTCGGTGGCGATGCAACAAGTGGTCTCCTCATGAACAATGGCGATGCCTTTGCTGTGTTTGTGTGATTTCAGTGGACTATTTTGTATCTGTTGGGCATTGGGGTGGTGATGTCGGGTTTGAGGAGGGGTTGAGCCAGGTCTCGATAATGAAGATTACATCAGAGGAGGGTGTTGATGGTGTCCCAGATTTCCCTGGCCTGTTTGCAGAGAAATTTTGCATTTAGCAGGATGCACTGAAGCAGTTCAGGGGCACCCGTGGCCTTCTGGCTGAGTGCGGCGAGGGTTCCTGTGTGGACAGGCGGTCCTGTGGCACTCTCTACCTCCAGGACCTACTTACTCTTCTGTGTTGTAGGAGAAGTGGCATTGGTGGCAGGTGAAGGGTCCTTCGGTAGAACGGGGTGAGATGGTGCAGCAGTTGTTTTCGTGGCATCTGGAGTCCAGGGCCCAGACTTCAGTGTTGGCGTACCAGTGAGTGGACGGAGGGCCAGTGTTCCTGGTGCTGAGCGCAGCTGCTTTGTTACCATGCTGCAGCATCCATTAAGTAGGTCCTGGAGGAAGAGAGGGGCACGGGTGACACTAGACTGGGCCAGTGGGTGTGCACTTGGCACAGGGACGGGTGGGAAGGGAGCAGTGGGTAAAAACAAGAACCGTGAAAATAGACTTGGCACAATTAAGAATAACAAGAGTTACAATATGAATATTATAGTACAACAGAGTATGGACTTGGCACAATTAACAATAACAAAGAGTCACAATACAAATAATACTGTACAATACAGTATGGACTTGGCACAGTAGCGCGTCAGGTAAAACAGTGGGGTCAGTGGGAGGCAGCAGCAAGGCTTCTAGACCAGAGGCGACGCAACAGGGAGAGCTGGCACATGGACCTGCCTTTGTTTTCACTGTATTGCATTTGCAGCTAGGTGCCGGGCTCCAGATAGCTCCCAGCCAAGATACTCCTACAAAAGGAGGCTTGATATCCCCTGAAATGCTCCGAATTAAAAAGCAGGAAAGCAGACAAGGTGCAGGCCCTGCTGAATGTGTCCTAGTGTCTGAAAATTACTCCAGGACGAGTTGAGTATATTTCTGTGATGCCCAAATTTTGGAAGGGTAAACTTCGTTCACCCTGTGAAAAGAGAGGGTAGATGCTGTCTGTGTCTATTTTCAACTCATATGCTGCAACTTTGCAGATGACACACAAATACTACTTAAATTGGAATGCCCCAAAGACATTGAAAATTCACAAATCTTCAGTTGCCAATGTAAATGCTTCCAAAACGGAAATACTCATATGTGGTGACTGGAAAAAATATGACCCACTGTGCGCCTGGCCTGTCGATCTCGAACCACTTCCTCAATTATCCAAGGAAGTTAAAAACCTTGGAATTACCATGGACTCCAAGTTAACTGTGAATGCCCAAGTGGACAAATTAGCACAAACAAGCTTCATCACCTTGAAGACCCTGCGACGCATCTTCCCCCATCTCGGATTTCCACACAAGTTGCAGGCTACTATCTCTCTTGTACTGTCCAAACTGGGTTATGCAATTGGCCTCTACCATGGATCATCTCTATCTATTATGAAAAAATTACAATGTATTCAAAACTCCACTGCCAGGCTACTATTACGTGTAAAGCCACAAGCCCACATCTCCCCTGCCTTGAGAGCACTACACTGGTTACCTGTTGCCAGAAGATCCACCTTCAAGCTGCTTTGTATCACCCACAGAGCTATGCATGGAACAGGACCACTTTTTATTAGAAACAAAATAACCAAATACATTCAACAAAGAAACCTCCGCTCAAGATTGGCACCACCATACATGAAAAAGACTATAAGTGTTACATCCTTCTCTGTTCAAGCAGCCAAACTATGGCATTCATTACCCCCAAAAATAAGATCCACGAATAACTATCTTGTCTTCAGAAGAACACTCAAGAGTTGGCTCTTTTCTTCATAACCAACATACTCAAACAGCAATGGACTGCGTATGCCTGTGTTGATAAATATTTTTAATCTGAATATGTGTATATTCTAGATATGTATAGTTCTTTAGGAAATATGTATCGCTACTATGTCATAACAATAAATTACATACATACTCTTTAACCCTGTTTACCAAATGTATATTTACTGACGATTAAATATGTATATGTATGTGAATATATATAATATATATGTGTGTGTGTGTATATGTGTGTGTGTAAATACAAATAATAAAATCTATAAAACTCAAATTATAAATAAGTAAATTAAAGTTAAAAAAAAGAATAATAATGAATAAAGAAAAATAAAATAATGATTAAAAAAGTGTATGTGTATATATATATACATATATATATAAATACAATTATAAATAAATAAACATAATATAAATGTACTCTCTTGTAAGCTTTACTGTGTCTACCCATCACCATATGTCTTGTCTCTATCAATCTATCCTCCAGCCCCACCCTGACTCATCCCAAACCCATTCTACTACTTTCATCTCCAAAAAAACCCTGCCTAAGCTCTCTCCCCCTCTTCCACAGCTAGCTCACTCAAACCTCCCTTTACTACCATGATCTCCCAAACAACCCTAATAAATCATCCCTCATTTATCTCACCTTGACTCATCCAAAACCCCTTCTGCTACTATGATCTCCCTAAACCTTTCCACAGACTCTTCCCTCCTCCATCTCTCCTTTAATCATCCCAAGCCTCATCCTATTACTATAAACTCCCAGTTAACACTTCTGGATTCTTCCCTCCTCTATCCCTCCATTACTCTAGTCAATCCAGCTAAAAAAAACTCACATATACTCTGATCAAATTAACTCATAAAAATACTAAAACTGAATTCATATTTCCCTATACTAATCCACCACTAATTCCTCTTGGGTTCTGGAGTAGCGTGCTACTCGCCAAAAAGGACTTCAACGCCTCTTCAGGGGTAGTAAACGCTATATAAATACTATTACAATACCCCATGTAATCCTAATTTATGCCCCGAGTATAGTGCAGTATTTCACTTACTGTTTTCAAAAAACGTCTCTATTCGGGGTGAAAAAACATTTTTCATTCTAGGTATCCTAAAATAAAATGTTATATTATAAATAATTACAAGTTAACGTGTTAATTGTCTTCTGTTGATTTATTAATGTTCTGATAAACCCCTCGGCGAAAGCAGACACCGTGTACCGAAAGCGCCGACAAGTGGCGGAATGAAGAGCTCATTGTCTGCCGTCAGATCCACAAGGGGGCAGTATTGGATAATACAAGAAAATTATTCTGTTCCCCTTGAGGTTTTGGATGCACGATGATATTCGAAAAAATAGGGGGCAAAAACAGTCGCTCTTTAAGCATTTAGCATCAGCTGACTTGTTTCAGTCAGTGCTTGAAGTGGTGATAGATAAACGTGGGTCCTCATTTTTCTGGGGTGTTTGCTACCGAGAAGAGTCGGTACTTTCCCATTATAACGATTTCACCCCCCCTGTAAAATGTGTTACTCTAGTTCAAATTCAAGAAGTGCAGGTACTCAGTAACTGACAGCACCTGAACATTTAACGCACCGATTTCAACGCAATATAGACTGCAGGCCATTCCACTCTCAATTGTTTTAGAATTAAATATGCCCTCCTTACAGATGTAAGTGCCCTGTAACTGCTGCTAACTTTTTGCACACAGTGCTGGATAAAAAAAAACACTGACGAGGAACTCGAGCTTTGAAGCTCTGCCTTTGTGACTTTTTCTGTTTGTTGCTTCATTTAGCGCTTGGAATTATGTTCTCTGTTGTCGAGTTGTTTATTTTTTCCCATTGTTGTCTACTTGCAGTTTGCATGACTATTTGATTTCGTAATCGGGGTCTTTATCCAGTTGTTAAGCATGTCCAATTGGTACTAGGGAGTCATAATATAGTGATAATATGTCCAATGGCAACCCTCTTGGTGCCTTTTCTAGCCCGCCTGATGAGACTGGGCTTCTGTTTTAAAGCAGACAACGCCCACCTTTTGGTCTTGATTCTGGATATTTTGTAACATTTGCTGTCTTAATCTTAGAAGCATTTGCTTCTTGGTCCCGGTTCCTCAAGAGAATTCTTGGTCAAAAAACGTTTTGAGGCATGGACAAAGTGGACAATTTCCCAGTACCCACCACCATCCAAGGGGGCCTTGGGAAAGAGAAATATTTATCTATCTCAACGTGAGGCCCCCAAAATATTTCTTGCCGGGGGCTCCAGAATCCTTAAAATGACACTGCTTGGCTTCGGATGTAGGCTAATTAGTGCATGCTCTGCAGACGTGCATCCTGTCACCCAGGATGCTTCTTAGACCTGAGTTGTTATCTCCCTGTTCCAGTGTGCCTCTAATTTGATACTCCTTCCGTTAGATCTTTTTCCTGTCTTGCATGGTTAGTCGATGGACCAGGGATGCCGGTAACAATGTCACTTGTAGGTGTGAAAAGCAGGACAGGGTTTTAAAAAAAAAAAATGTTTTCTTCACTTCACTTTATGATTTCATCTCTGGCGGGGCTCGAGTAACTTTGGGAGACCCTGATTGTGGTGCCACCTTACAGACCTGGTTTCCTTGCCTCTGTACACAAAGGTAAATCTTAGCATACCATTTTTTCTGGTAGTGGCTGTAGGAATCCTTCCCATTGACCTCCATTTGAAGTGCACCCTTCTAGGCTTTGCATGATGGAGGGCATTATAGGTTTCCCTTGCCTTTGTGTGCTCAGTTCTGCTTTCTCTGCTGAGGTCCTTTGGGGATTTGCCTGCAAAAGATCTGTGGTAACCTGCCTTCCTTCTCTCCAATGACATCATGTAACCTTACGTATTGAAGGTTTCATATTGACCCTCCCTGGCAGTTCGACCTAGACTGAGCTACCTGTAACATCTGCTCCACGTGGGGTCTTCTATACATGCTGGTAACTGTGATTGCCTACTGAATAAAGCTTCTTGTCAACAAACAAGGGGTCTGAGAGTTCCTGTGCTTCGGAGATGCCAGTCCACATCTTTTACAAGATCTTAACCCGGTAATGGTCGCTTGTAGACTCCGCAGAGCAATATTCGTCCTCCTTTTCAGTTAACACCTTGGGTTGGAGATTGTAATCGACATGGGTGAACATCCCAGAATATTTTTGTTACATTTTTGGTCAATCCTGGAGCTTCAGCGATGGCTTCCTCGCCATGGTGCTTTTAGGGAGTCTCTACTGTGTATTTTAAGTTGGCTTAGTTTCTTGTCAGGTTAACCCCTATTTCAGAATGGTGTTCTTCCCTTATTATTAGCCCTCAGGTTTGCCCTTTGGCTTTTCGATCAAGACACTAATATCGAACACGACTTGTGAGCCGACTACATTCCTTTCCTTGGGATTTTTGAGCTGTGTGCCCTTTTCTGTATAGTGAGATTAAATATACCCCTCTAGACCTTGCACAGGTAATTTTGGTCTACCACTGCACTTTTACTCCCTTCTTTCATAATGTTAGTGTGGTACCATGGTGCCCTCACTCTGGACTCAGTGCAGGTAGGTGCAGTCCGTGCACACTAATGGGTCCTGCGTTAGCTTCATTCTCTCCCTCACCTCCTCTGGACTCTTCCCTTTGTTAGAACCTTTCCATATTTCATCTGTTAAGCAGCTTAAGGCATGTGGGGCTCATTATGAACATGGTGGTAAACACCGTCGCCCACTGTGGCAACAGTGAACAGAATACCGCCATTGGCGGTGAACAGAAGCCTGCCATATAAAGATGCCAAAAACAGAATCCGCCAGAATTTCTGTTCCCACCAGCCACCGCCAGGGCCTTGTCGACGAAAAAGCTGCACATCCCACCCGCCACCACCGAGCATACAAATCCCCGCCCTCCAAATAATGATGCACAAATCACTGCGGCGGTCAGTGGATGCCGAACGACCAATGGCAGTACAGGCCGCGGCGGCCAGCAATGGGACCCAACAGGAAGAAATGCACACATTGTCAAGTTTGAAACCCACACACCTGACATACATCCACAACACTATAAAACACGCACAGACACACCCCACAATCCTTTGCATCGCCAATAGGAGAAGCCAGACTGACAACACTACAAGCAGACGCTGAATGCAACAGCACACAACTCACGCAGCCAACCACACAACAGCACCCTCACCAATATCCACACAACACACCACCCACAACACACAACATGGCACCCCCTAAGCACCCAAGCTTCACGGAAAGGGAGCTAAGAACAATGGTGGACGAGATACTCAAGGTCGAGCACCCAAATATTCGGGGCACAGGTCCAGCACACACCCATCGCCAGGAAGATAGAGTTATGGCAGACAATAGTCAACAAGGTCAGCGCAGTGGGAAACCATCCATGCACAAGGGACGACATCTGCAAGAGATGGAATGACCTGCGTGGGAAGGTGAGGTCCATGGCATCCGGGCACCACATTGCTGTCCAGAAGACTGGTGGAGGACCCCCACCTACACCCTACGAATACACCGACTGGGAGGAAAAGGTACTGGCCATCCTGCACCCTGAGGGCCTCACTGGACTCACTGGAGGAATGGACTCGGGTAAGTCATCTACAATTACCCCATATCCACCACACCTGTAATGCATGCACCTCCACACCCCTCCAACTACCACCATTACCACTACCCCACCTAGGCCACAATCACTACATCCAGTCACCCTGCATGCCCACAAACCCACCAACAGGCCCACATCCCTACCCCCGTGCACAGCCACGTACCCCTCCAAGGAATCACAATGGCACTACAGCACCCACAATGCACCTCCACATCCCATGCTAAATGCAATGGCAGCCCCACAGTAGGTCCCTGCATGGCCCAACAGGGGAAAACCTGCACAAAATAGTCCTGCCCTGTGTACCCCATCCGAATATGTAAATGTAACATACATGTCCATTCCCCCCCCCTCCAGGCACCACCACCCATGCCACCCTGATGGAAAGGACAAGGAGTTCCTGCACCCCACATGGAGACAAAGGCACCACTCAGAACAACTTGGAGGGTAGTATGGACAGTGAGGATTACTCTGGCCTATCACACAGCCCTGGACTGTCACCATCCCGCAGCCCCACCCAGGACACCACTGACACCCCTACCAGCCAGCCACCAACATCAGCTCTGGCCAAAGGACCCCACACCAGTGTATCCAGGCCACGGACTGGTGGAACACAAGAACAGAGGCCACAGTCACCACTGACCAACAGGCAGGATAACAATGGCCCCAGTACAAGTGGTACTGCCAGCCCTGTGCAGGGTGCACAGGCACAGGGGGCTAGGCCCAGTGGGTGGGCATCAATGGTCCAGGGGGGAGGCCAAAGGATGGATTCTGTAGCCCAGGAGGTGATCTCTGAGGTCCTGGGAACATACCACCATACCCAGGACAGGATAGGCAGATCGTGGCCACCCTGGAGCAGATTCAAAGGCTGCAGATAGCACACCACCAAGAGGCCATGGAGCAGTGGAAACAGCTCAATGCCACCATGGCAGCCATTGCAGGAGGGACACTGCTGCACCACTTCCCAACCCAGCCTGAGACCCCCACAAACCAGGAAGCCCCTACCATAGACCACGATACAGACCAGCCATCAATATCAGCAGCAGCAACTGGACTGGTGCAAGTATCTAAGGACACACAGGAGACCAGCACCCCTACCCGTACAGTCCAACAACAGGCATTCAAACAGTCCCTCTGGCCAGATATGTTACTGGTACACCTGCCAAGACCAAGCCACCCTCAAAGAAGTGACTCTGACACGAACTGTCTCCCAAGTGTGGCACTGAACCACCATCCCCACCGGCCAGTACCAACTCCACAACTTGCAAGGTACAGATGGACACATTACCACAGCCACCAATCGCTGACCCCATGTAGCCAGTATGGACATCCACCATCAGCCCACTGCCATCACTGTAAAGAGCACCATGGCATCCCTGACACCTATTAAAACACATGTACACCAATGTCAATGTCCCCTGTCATTATGTTGAATCAAATTGAAATGTGAATGCATTTTCCCTTGAAATCAAATAATCAGACCTTCATTGCAGGAATGGCACACCACGCACAACATGGTGTGGATTTAAGAGAAATGTCTAACTAGTTGTTCATCATGTCACATAGCACTTGAATACCTTGTTACACTGTAAATGTCTACAGACCCAACACCCCCATAGAGAATAAGTCAGACCGACAGTATGCAGTACAGACAATAGCATTAGCAAACAGTACCTCTTGGTCACTGGAAGTATAGTTGGATCAGTTGGTTATTGGAGTGTACATCTTCCCCCTCTTCATCATCACCATCACTCACATCCCCTCTCAGAGGAAGCTGGTCTGGATATACAGCACCCTCCACCTCCAAGAGGGGAATAGGTTTCCTCACAGCCACGTTGTGCAGCATGCAGCAGGCAACCACTATTCTACACACCTTCTCAGGGCCATAGCACAGGGAACACCCAGACAGATGGAAGCAACGGAATCTAGCCTTCAGGAGACCTATAGTGCGCTCAATCACCCTCCTAGCACGTACTTGGGCCTCATTGTAATTCCTCTCTGCATCAGTTCTAGGATTCTTCACTGGTGTCAGTAGCCAATGCATGTTGGAGTAGCCAGAATCTCCTGCAAAAGTGGGAAAAACATGACTGTAACTAATTACCCTCAGTTGCAGACACCCTGGCTGTCATCAATGTACAGTAAAATTGTTAGCCACACTCATCTTTGATCCATCCTCTGTTCCCTTGTAGTTGTTCGATCATGTCTGGCACATTGCTGTTCCTCAGCACAAATGAATCATGGACTGATCCAGGGAACATAGCATTCACATGGGAGATGTACTGGTCTGCACTACACACCAATTGAATGTTCATAGAGTGAAAGTTCTTCTTGTTTCTGTACCCCTATTCACTTATTCTTGGGGAGATGAGAGCTATGTGGGTGCCATCGATGGCACCTATCACATGGGGAATGTTGGCAAAGCCATAAAAGTCAGACTTGACGGCAGGTAGTTCAGCACTTTGGGGAAACCTCACATATGACTGCAGGTGTTGTACAAATGCATCCAGGAATCTGGACAGGATGAGGCAAAACATTGGCTGTGAAAAGCCTGCACCCATGCCCTCTGTCACCTGAAATGAGCCCGTGTCCAGGAAATGGAGTACAGAGAGGGCTTGCACTTCAGTAGGGATGGCATACTGATTCCGATTAGCCGGTTTCAGTGCTGGATCCAGTAATGCACAAGGGTTATGAATTGTAGCACAAGTGAGTGTGTAATTGATAATGATGTGACATTCCACCATGGTCTCCAAATCAACAAGTGGTCTGTACACAGATGGGGCCCTCCCTCGCCACATGGGCCTGTACCTAGGAGGAGTGGAGAACACATGTGAGGTACACAAATTCATTTGCACAACATGTTGTGTAGATAACACTGCTGTCATTCAAGTAGGTGACACATAAGCAATGTAGGATGTTAAACTGTAGTGACATGTCCTAACTGATACATCTGGACTATTGTAGTGAATACATTTTCTTTTGGCCATGCGTTTGGGGGCTGGGGTCCATAGGGCCAGCATGGGGCCAATGACCAAATAATAACTGCATAGTAGTTTGCAAAACGTCAGACTCCTGTCATCCAGATATGTAGCAGTGGAAGTGACCTCATACCGCTAGCGGTTGTCGAATGGCGTAAGGCGGTGTTCACCGCCGTGCACCCATTCATTGGCTAACATTGTTGTCAGTGGGGAATATAGGCCTATCATGATCACCCCAGCTTGACTCCCGGATTCCGTGCATGCAAGTACTCCACTGAGTGTGCTGCTGTGTCCTGTCTCTGGTCCTGGAAATGGCACGTGTTACAGGGGAAAGGGCCCCGGCCTTCACCACGGAGGAGCTGGACAAGCTGGTGGACGGAGTCCTACCACTGCATGCCAAGCTATATGGTCGACCAGAGGTGCAGGCGAGTTAGCGGATTGGGGTGCATGGATGTGTGTGATGGTGGTGGATGCCTGTAAACATGTGTGCACGATTTGTAACTGCACAGCTGTATAATGCATGACAATCTGCTTGAGTGAGGTGCTGTAATGCTTTTTTAAGTGTCTGTCCCATAGGGATGTATGGCCAGCGGTATCACGTGCTTATTCTGACCTCAGTGTTTCTTTCCTGTGTGTCTTCTACAGGTCAGCGCCCATCAGAAGAGGGTACTCTGGCACGGCATCGCCAAGGAGGTGCAGACCCTCAGGGTCTAAAACCGGCGGAGCACCCACTGCAGGAAGCAGTGGGAGGAACTGCAGCGCTGGGCGAGGAAAGACCTGCGAGGCCCAGCTGGGCAAGTCCTCCCAAAGAAGAGGGGGTGCTAGTCAGGCCCTGACCCCCCCGAATGAACCGCATTCTGGCGGTGGAATATCCAGACTTGGATGGGCTCTTGAAGGCTGCACAGCAGACACAAGGGGGTGACTAGCAAGACCATTGTATGCCTCCTTGATGATTGTCTGAGGGCGCTGTAGTAGTACGTATGCTGTCTAGTGGCAGGGACTCTGACTGATGTCATTTAGCATAATGGCCCCCATGGGCAGTTACATGATAAGGGGCAGGTCTGCAGTTCTTCAGGTCCTTCTGTAATTTTGGAGATGGCTGTATACCAGGGTTGTGGCCACTAAACAGGGGCATAGCCATGAGTATAGCTGTAGGTGCTGCATGTTGGTATATTTGCTGGGTGGTAGTATGTGTGAACCAGATATGTACAGCCATTCAGCTATTTACAGATTTTTCTCCTGTTTTGTCTCCCCACCCCCATACTCTTGTGTTGTCTGTGTACATCAGCATCATCTGGTGAGGGGAGGGAGCAGTGTCACTGGCAAGTGGGGATGCAGCGGCCCACGGTTCCAAGGAGGCAGAGTCGAGCGACGCCAAGGGGACCAGTAGGCTGGAGGGTGATGGGAGTACCATGAGGGAGGCAACTACCACTGGAGGTAGTGACTCTGATACCTCCTCCGATGGGAGGCTCCCTGGTGGTGGCGGACCCTAGTGGGCCCACCCATTCTTTGATATCTTCTGCCACCCCCATACCATCACTGCCCTCCCAGTTGTGCCCCACCCAGTTGCCTGTGCCCGCTCACCCAGAAGGGTGGGCGTCTCCTTCGTCCCAGGCACCTCAGCCCCTGCCCCAGTCAGCCCTGCTGCCCTCCCTGAGGAGGCTATTGACCTCCTGAGGACCATTTCTGTAGGGCAGACAACCATTGTGAATGCCATCCAGGGGCTAGCATCCCAGATGCAGCAGTGTGATGCATACTTGGAAGGCATTCACGTTGCCATGTCTGCCCTACAGAGATCTTTTCATGCTCTGGTCTCCTCTTTGACGGCAGCCAGTGTCCCTGGTCTTTCCGTCCCCCCTCCAACCACCTCTCCTTTCCCCCATCCCAAGCACACATTCCAACAGCCATGCTCACACCTCAACACACAAGAAGCACACACAGAAACACAAGCACCACACGTCCCACCACAGGCATACACACAGCCAACATATAAAGGCACATACAACAACATCCACTTCCCCCACGGTGTCCACCTCTTCCTCCTCCCTGTCTGTCACCTCTACATGCATACTCACAGGCACTGCACCTTCATTCACTGTTTCTGGCCCCATTCTTGCAGTCACCACAACATCGGGCATCCAGTCATGCACCCAAGACACCACACCTGCACTCACCACAACAACTCTGACTACCACTTGCAGCACACTCACCAAACTTGCAGACACCCAGACAACATCCATTTACACTGGCAGCCTGTCTTATCCCACTGTGTCCACCCCCCTCCTCCCAAGACACTCAAACGTTCCCAGACACCCACCCAACACACATCCACCACACCTCAGCATACTGTACCTTCCTCCAGGTCCACCCCGACTGCCCTTAAGAAACTTTTAACATCCTGTGTAGACCTTTTTGAACCCACTGGCCCACCCCGTCTCATCCCTAAACGTGCACACCTCCTTGCCCTGTCCATGCCTCCCACGTCCAAGTCCGCCCCTGTCCGCCCTTCCCATTCCCCTGCACCTTCCCCTCTGAGCAAGAGGCCCCGTGCTGGCCCAGGTACATCTCCCGCCCCCCAGTCCAAGCCCGCTCCCCCACCTTCCAAGGCTAAACCCAAACCCCCTCCATCTCCCAAATGTAAGCCCAAAGCCCTCCCTGATGTAATTCCCCATCCCCGTCACCCCTGCCCCTGTTCACTGAGGTGCCTGGCTGCCCCATTGATGCCCCTTTATGGTGGAGTACTATGTGCACATGTGGGAGTCAAGTTCGGGCCATTTGGGCCCATCCGCCTTTTTGCTATGGACTGGCCATTGGCCTAATGTGGACAATCTGTTGCTCCTGGAGCTTTATTAAAGTTTGTGTGGCCAGTGTTGGTGTTGATACACTCTGGATCTGTGGGTCCTCGTTTCATTGTGGGGGGGTGTTGTGCACATGTGGGTACTTTGGGCAGGTTATCGGGCTTGTGTCAGGTAAGTACCTCTTGCTCAGGTGTGTATGGCTTGTGATGTTGTGAGGGGTTGTGGGTGCTTTGCGGGGTGGGTGGAGTGAGTGGGTATGTAACTGTGCCCCTTCTTCCCTTGTTTATAAGGTTGTGGTACTTGCCGTCGTCTTCGTCGGCGGTCTCGGTCGTGGAGGTATGCCGCAAGGAGCAGCACTGGCATGACTTGCAACTCTCTCTCCATGTCTGCTTCGGCCTGTTGTGTGAGCCTCCGGTGAGTATTTCCTTTTATTTGGTTCGTTTCCGCCAGGCTTTGCGCGGCGGTGTTTTCCGCCCCGGAACTGACGGCAGTCTAGTGCTTCATTATTTGTTGGGCGGGTAGGGCCTTTCCGTCGGCCCTTGGGTGGCCTCTTCTGTCGTTGTCGATCACTCCTCTGCTGGCGGTGGGTGTTTTTCAGGCTGCCTGTTTTTCATGTGCTTCATTATTTGGCAGCCCAGACCGCCTGACTATTGGCGGCAGTTACCGCCGGCGGTGGGGTCTTTCCCGCTGTGTTCATAATGAGGACCTGTGTGTCTTTCCCACTTGGACAGAAGGAGATAAGAGTGGCAGATCCCTTTTACATACCAGCAACGTGGTGCCTTCCTGGCCTTTTGATGTGTTAGTAGGTGGTTGGAGTAAATGCCACCTTATACCCATTCTTAGTTGTTTGCCAGTTGTGAAAGAGGTGGTGCTTTCAAGGGCAAGTGGCTATTTGAGGCTTGTTTCACTATGTAGAGCAATGTGCACTTCTTTGGCTGTGTTTTCAGTGATGTGCTCAGTTTTACTCACCTGAGCAGGCATCTAGTATTTTCAAAAGGTTCTCTTTTGATTCACAGGTGACTGGTTTTCTATTGTCTCAAAGGGAATTCAGCCCGACCATTTTGACTCTTCATCTCACTCATTAGTGGTTCATTCGCTCAGCAGGTGGGTGTTGTGTGGATTAGTGCAGGGGTCTATTCTTTTTCACAGACAAAATTACATTTGTGAGTATGATTATGTCCTGGTAGAGGCCCCTTTAGAATAGGTCTCTTCTGCAGATGCTGGATGTCTTCCACTTCCTCCATTGAGGTGTACTCATTCATATGCGCTTTCCTTTTCTACGAAGGAATTAAAGTTCTCTTCCAGGGGATCTTCATCAAAGTCATAAGCACTGACTAGACCCTCCCATGCTCGGGGACCCCAGAGCACTGTATGTAGAAACCCTGTATATATAAATGTGTGTGTGTGTGTGTGTACATATACACACACATATATAGAGATCTGCAGCCTATAGTAAAGGTAAAAATGGCCAGATTACATTTACTTTTTTTTTTTTTTAAATAAACGCAACTCAATACAGTTCATGCTAATAAAGAAACGCTGACCATAGGAAGCCTTGCAGAAATCTTTAATTAAAAGGAAAAGGGAGGGGACTATGGCACAATGTTAACCAATAGGT
Organism: Pleurodeles waltl; assembly: GCF_031143425.1. NCBI lineage: Eukaryota > Metazoa > Chordata > Amphibia > Caudata > Salamandridae > Pleurodeles > Pleurodeles waltl. The sequence goes on from NC_090448.1 coordinate 397,792,935, forward strand.
TGCCAATTGAAATAGTAGGTATTCAACTTCACTGTGCCTTTACGAACCTCACAGTACCCCCTAGATCCCATCATGCCCCACAGGTGACAGTTGGGTCAGTTCATTTTTCTGGCTCCTTCAGTTATGATCCTAGAGCACTGAGCTCTCTGTTTATTTTACTGTTTTGTCAGAAAAATCATTAAAAAATCTTTTCAAACCAGTTTCATTCGGTAGTTGCCAGTATCTGCTGTACTGGCAGATTATTTTCTGATAGAAAATAGTTTTCATTTCTGTCCAAAAATGCCTTCATTCTTTGTGAAGAGCCCTTCATGTGGGGAGAAAAAGGCCCAAATTGACCCTCATGCAGTTTGTATTCTATGCCTTCCAAAGTCTCATCCTTCTGATTCCTGTCCTTACTGCCAGAAGCTTTCCAGGCATACTTTGGAGGACAGAGAGAAGATCAGGCTGCATGGACTCCAGGAGAGAGGATCAACAAAAAGCCTTGGGGAACATCATTCTTCCTCTAAAGAGCCTTCCTCTCACTTAAAAACACCCTACAGAGAAAGATCTTGAGAGAAACACCAGCAAACAAGGTCCAGGTTGACTTTGAAAGGTAAGACGTTGAGAAAAATACCACTCTATTCGCTTTCAACTTTGAAGACACCATTGAAAGTGGGGTCTGCTCATCCGTTGACGTCGAGACACACCGACTCCTCAACATCAAGAGCAACATCACCAGTGAGGAGACATAACCAGTCGGCGGCAAGGCACTCCTCGAGGCCGAAGCGGCCTTCGCCGGCAAAGTTTATGCTGGCAACTCAAAGATATTCCTTGATGTTGAGACATACACCGTTGAGGCACTCTACATCTGAGAAGCAGCCATCACCTGCAAAGCTTCCATCAACCTCAAGAGCACACTCAACGTCAGTGACGAAACCTAAAGAAATGCCACGCTGTACATTGAAGGAACACCAAATTTTGATGTGGACAGGTGTGCTAGATGAGGCTGGCCTGCAGAAGTCTCCAGAAGTCCAGATTCCGTCAGCGGAGTTGTCTTCATTAAGACCTTAATCATCTTCTAGGTCTAGATCATGGTCTCCGATTACTGTTTCACTAAGACGGCTACAAAGTTTAAGTAAGAGACTAGTGCCTGCAACATCAGACTCTGAATACTGTCAGGCATGTTCTTCTTCAAGGCCTATTACACCATTGCCTGACAGAACACCTTTACCAAGGTTCTCTCCCAGCACAGTACTGGTGCCTCTAGCGACTACAAGGACTACACCATGTAGAAGTCCTCGAGTACACAGGACATCTTTCCACCGTTATAAATCTCACAGAATATCTAGACCCAGGTCTAGGTCCTGGAGGTCTAGATATCGCACAAGATGGTGTACACCATCTTGATCTATAAATTTTAGGTCATCAGTAAGAGACTACTCTCCCACCGTCTGTGACACACCTCCAGCATGAGTGTCCCTGGTTGATGACCTATTAACATTTAATAATGTCTTGATTAGAGGTGTCACTATACTCAGTAAAGACATTCCATGAGCAACAACATCTTCTTCTGTGATTTTTGAAACCCTACATCACAGGACAGCTTCAGGACCACTCTTGCCTCTAGTGCCAGGTCTTCTAAAAATAGCAATGCTGTTGTTTCTTACCCCAGCCTCTTTGAGATCGGCACCATCTACGATTTTGAAGAGATATAAGTTTCTTGAACAAGATCCACTATTTCGCTGGGATGATCCTCCTCAAGACTCGGTGATAGTAGCGGCAACAAGAAAGTCCCATTTGGCTTCCTCATCCTCATCTTTGGTCCCTCTGGACAAAGAAAGCAAGCACATGGATGCACTGGGCAAAAAGATGGGTGGGACATCAGCATCTTTTATGGAAGTGGCTAGTTCTTCTGCTATATTGGGACGTTATGACAGATCCCTTTGGAATTCCTTATCCAGGTTCACTGAAAAGCTACCTAAAGAAGATAGGCAAGACTTCTTGGAGGTGCTTAGTAAAGTGGGCTGAGTCTCTAACCAAATCATAAGCACCGCTGTGGATGCCTCAGACTTGGCAGTGCATGGCTATGCATATGGCATGTGTGCAAGAAGATCATCCAGGTTGTACCTTACAGGGCTGAAGCTGGAGGCTCAAAATGAAATCTTCCTTTCTTGGGCAACACTCTTTTTTGGTTCCCATGCTGGTGAAGAGATATCCAGGATGAAGGCAGAGCTGGACGCTCTAAAAGCTGTAGGCCTGGAGCATTACAGGCGCTGCAACAAGAGATAATTCCAGCAGAGGTTTAAAACCCCTCACTGGCAGCAGCAACAGCAGCAGTCACAATCCCATTTCCATCCTCGAAGACCTTCCAGAGGAAAGGGTACTCAGCAACAGCAGCAATCTGCAGCTACAGGAAAGTCTTCTGCCAAACAATGAGGAATTTCTTTCCCCTTCACTGTTCCCCTCTGCTGTGGGGGGAAGTATTGTAGATCACTTGGAAGAGTGGCAGTCCATTACCAAAGACAAATAGGTCTTGATTATTGTACAGAATAGCTATTCTCTTCACTTTAAGTCCCCTCCTCCAAATGTTCCACCAGCAAAAACATCCCAGTATCAGATAGACCTCTTGCAGTCAGAAGTCAACACCCTAATGCTAAAAGAGGCCGTACAGGAGGTCCAGCGTCATCAAAGGGAATCATGAATCTATTCTAGTTACTTTCTAGGGAAAAAGAAAGGCCTAAAGCAAGAATTCAGACCCCTTCTGGATCTCGAAGTACTAAACAAATGCAAACACTGAGATAAATTCAGAATCTTGGCTCTATACCAGATCTACCACACTTAAAGCAGCGAGGAGATTGGATGTGTGCTATTTACCTTCAAGATGCATACTTCCATATCCTTGTCTCCATGAAACATCGCAAATTTCTCTGTTTTACAGTAGGATCTCGGCATTATCAATATAGGGTACTCCCGTTCAGCCTAAAGTCAGCCCCACAAACATGACTATCAACGCAGCATTCTTAAGTAGAAAAAAGATCTTTATGTATCCTTACCTCAACGACTGGCTAATAAAGAGCTCCTCTCCATCACAAACAAGGGAGCATTTTTGCAGCTGTGTAGAAACCCTCACACAATTGGGGCTTCAGATGAACTTCCAGAAATTTACAATTCACCCAGTATAGGAACTGCACTTCTTGGTGGCCACACTGGATACACAGTCTGACTGAGTGTTTCCTTCAGAGGAGAGTCTATCATCCATCAGTCTGAAATTTCGGAATCTTCTGCAGGTTCATCATCCTTCTTCAAGACAAATAGCGTCTCTGCTCGGGTCAATGGCCTTGTGCATCTTCATTGTCCTGAAAGCGAGGTTGCACATAAGGCCCCTTCGGCAATGCTTGGAAGACCAGTGGAATCAGCTCTCCAACCACTGGCAGGACAAGTTGATGCTATCTCAAGCTGCACGTCAGTCTCTTCCATGGTGGACCCAGCGACACAATCTGATGCAAGGGGTAGCATTTCATCAGAACCCACCCACTCAGACTCTGATCATGGATGCCTCTCTCCAAGGGTGGGAAGCTTACATAGGTCCTCTTCACACACAGGGTGTTTGATCAGACAAAGAAAAGACATCATATCAGCATGCTCGAACTGAGAGCAGTCCACCTATCTTTGAAGTCTTTCTTCCCAGCAATCAAAACCATCTGCGTCAATGTCCAGACCCACAACACAACAGCCATGCATTACTTGAACAAACAGGAAGGAACTTATTCTCACCTTCCTTCTCGAAGCTCAGACCATCTGGAACTGGCTTTTTTGCAGAAATCTCACAATAATGGCTGTCCATTTGGCAGGTGCTCAAAACATTCAGGCAGACTATCTCAGCTGAAATTTTCAAGACAAGCACAACTGGACTCTTAACGACGGAGTCTTTCACTAAATCTTTCACAAATAGAGGTCTCTTCAAGTAGACTTGTTTGCAGACATCAACAACAGAAAATGCCGACTATGCCTCCACATTCCCCCAGCCAGGGTCAAAGGAGAAAGCCCTTTTGATAAATTGGTCAGGGACATTTATCTATGTAGTTCCACCAATTAGTCTAATTCCACTAGTGATCCTCAAGTTGTATCCATTTCACACCAAGAAGCCAGATGCACAAAGCCATTTTGCATTTCTTAACTGTCCGAATTGCTGTTTTGGGCTGTTAAGAAATGCAAAATTGGCTTTTCCGATGTACAAAGCCCTTTATGGAATCACACATTCCAGAAATTATTAAAACTCTGGATGTTTTCCTCCTAGCCCTTTCTGCTGCATTCTTTTGGTGATTGATTGGTCTTCCTTGCAGTCTTCCTTTTCAGGGCTAGCGCTGGGACGCCTTGTTGCTGAGGCAGCCATGTGCTGTATAAATCCTTTTAACTTAACATAGCATACTGTTATAGCACCTAGCTAACAAGTCATTACCTGTTAGACCTAGAGCGCACACTACAAGATGCTAAAACAGATACTCAGGCATCATTGAGAAATCTTTTTGGTTAAATGTTGGAGCTGTTTTCGGCTTCTGTGTCTGCATCTTCTGGGATGGGCCTGCTATTCTATTCAGTGCTTATGGCTATTGTGAGGATCCCCAGGAAGGGAAGGATGCATTGCTTACCTGTGATCCTAGTTCTTTTCCAGGGGAATCATCATCAGAGTCATAAGCAAACCCCCCACATCATCGGACGGAAGCCATTGCACCTCTCAACAGGTTCTGTGTGCAAGATTTCCTTGTTTTTTTCTCCGTAACAGTGACCTGACCTGTCATCTGTAAAACATGATGGGATAGGGGGGATACTGTGAGGTTTTTAAAGGCACAATGCCAGTTTTATGCTTACTATTTCACTGCAGCCTTTTGGTTGACAATGTCCCATATTACCTTTCCCTTTCCTTTTAAATAAAGGTTTCTGCAAGGCTTCCTATGGCCAGCTTTTCATTATTAGCATGAATTGTATTGAGTCATGTAGTTTTTTTTTTTAAAGAAAATTAAATGTGAAGATGTATGTGTGTGTGTGTGTGTGTGTATATATATATATCAATAAATAGGGGGATAGGGAGGGTTGTTGGTCCAGTGTATAGCCTCCCAACAGTCATATAAATACAAATAATACACTGTTCCAGTTGGAGAAGGAAAGGATACTAGGTAGGGAGTCCTAATCTTTAGGAGCAGAAACCTCACACACCCAGGAGGGTGTCATGCTTCATCATCGGAGTTGCTCTCACTCTTATATAGGGTAGTGGCATCATCTATTAAGATCTCCGGCAAAGAGCCCCCCCGATTGGGGTGGTGCCCGTCAGACATTGCAGTGCCAGTCTGACGAGGAGCAACTACCTAGTATCCTTTCCTTCTCCAACTGGAACAGTGTATTATTTGTATTTATATATATATATATATATACACACATGTGTATATATATATATATATATATATATGTATGGATAAAATTTAAGAAGAGCTGTGGGGTCCCTGCGCCTGGGCGGGACTATTCAGTGCTTATGAATTTAATTAGGATTTCCCTGGAAGAGAACTAGGATTACAGGTAAGCAATGTATCCTTAGTTGCTCATTCTCATCAGGTGGGAGCCCAAGAGAGTTACCTCCCATTCTCATAGGTTTTACTGGATCCCTTTGACCAGTGAGTTCCAAGACTCCTTCTTCATTTTTTAGTTTGTGTCTATGAGTTTGCTTTCAAATTGGGACACCCCTGGGTTGTCTGGCAGCATAGATTGGATGTACTCTGGCCTCTGGGCCTGAAAATCGTAGGACTGTGGAAGAAAAGAGACTCAAGGAATTAAGAGGTTCAAGCTCTTTGTAGTGAGTCTTGTACTTTAAATCAATACTTCTTTCTCTAGATGACCAATCACCTATCTTGCCCCCATCTGAATTGCATCTGAAAAGCCGGCCCCAGCATGGGTGGGCAGGTACAAGTGTGAACAAACACCACTCTTGTGCTATCCTAAGCATACATTATTATTTTTAGCTTTCAATCTTTTTCTTTGTATTAACCCAAAACATTGATGGTATGAGGAATCTCAATGCTCGATTTCAGCCTTAAGTGAAAAAAAACCTATAGGCCAGCAATGTATTAAGAAAAAATGCACATCTTATATTACATCACTTTTAGTAAATCTCTACATTTAGAAATAATTGGGAAATAAGTCCAGAGTCTGGGTTTCTTTTTCCACACTTGAAAAGGGCATTGTAACAGGGTGCCCACAGACATACGATTATACTGATATTACAGAACTCCTCCAACCTGGGGAATTGGGCGTTTCCTGAGGTGAACTTTATTCACTTTGGAACAAACAGTCACCTGTGTGTCAGGAGGATATCTATAGTTGTTGTCCATGGAGCTTTTGGGCACAATGAGAGACCATTCCTGAGGGATAGGCAATGATACGGCCTTCTCCTTCTGTAAGCCTGTGGACTATGTTGTGCTATTGCCTTAAACCTGAATTGTGCCAAAGGCAGACAAGACCTAGGGACAACCTTTAGTTTAAAGATTGATGCTTGTAAGTCTACTCTTTCAGTCGTAGAAGCCAGATTTCCTCTTGATTTTGAATACAGCTAGTACTTCCATTGCATGCAGATCTGCACTTTCAGCTTACACCCTGCTCTTGGTCTTCAGAGACACTATAAGAGCACTCCATTCCCTTTACATTCCCTTTACGTGTTCCACAAAGGTCAGGTAGGGCTCAGAGTAGAATCCACCAGTCTGTCCCATGGGTGGGCAAGGTCGACTCGACTCAGCTCTGACAAAAACCTCAGTTGTTTAACTGTTGCTGAGAAGTCTAGTTACTCAGAGAGCAGTCGTGGCTTGCGGGAGTCAAAAGCTGTGGGGTGGCGCAAGGCGGGGAAAGGGAGAACGACAAACCATAAATAAATAAATGTATGTATCTGACACACCTTTGCTGCGCTGCTCCTCGTCAGAGCAGGCACAGGCTCCGAGCCTGCCCTGCTGCCAATCCTAACACTGCTTTCATGCTGCTAGCATCATTAAAGCAGCGTTAGGATTGGCCAGAGCGCCCTTTCTTGGTGCTCCAAGGCAGAGTGGGAGCCTCTGCCTGCTGTCTCTAACCCGGCAACACAGTGCTGGGTTGGAGAGAGTCCAGTGCTCGTGTATGTTTTGCCAACCCAAGACAGCTGACCAAACACCCATGCGCACTGAGGGGAGTGCTGTGCACTCCCATCCGTCCATGTCATCGCCTGTGGCCCTGCCCAATGAAATATATTTTTCTGTTTGCAGCTGCGGGCGGGGGCGATGCTCCTATGCCATAGCGAAGGAGCCGCTGCTGTTGGAGAGTTCAGCGCAACCCGCACCACAACCCCACTCCTGACTGCCATTTCTTTTTCCTCCCTTGGTCGTTACTTGGAGGCACAGGATTTGTCAGTGTGTACATTCCACATTCCAGTATCCAGCTACCATGGGTTGGTACTCAGGGTCCCTCGTCATCTAGTAGCCGTATGCTAATAGGTCAGCCTGCCTTCTCTGCTTACTACAGCAGCCTCAAGCTATGCCACCTTATGTATCTCTACTGTCAACCACTCAGGATTCCAACCTTGTTACATGCACCCACTTTGTACTGCAAAAGATCTCTGTGTGAAATGCGCTTCTGGATTGAACTGACCCAAGGGCTTGTTTTACTGCATCCAACTGTGACCAACTCTGTTGTTGCTGTTTGCTCTGTAACACAAAAGGATGATGGATGGAGTGTTGAAACTTTTCAAACACTCAGCCACAGTCACAGATCTGGGTTTAATCCATCATTTTTTTCTCACCATGCCACCCCAGTTTAGACCTAGCCATATGCAAATCAGTCTTGACCCTGCTCCCAATAGGAACAATTCAGCCCGAACTGCTGAGCCAGGTCCTCCCTGGACAGAATTCAAGCATTCTAGGACCGGATTCAGGGTATCACCCTTCATCAGCCAGGCTATTTTTAATCCAGTGGCACAGTGAGCAAGGGACCCACGTCTGGGCATAGCATTCCCACTTAGGGCAACTTTAGCAACATAAAAGGAGGATGGACGGAGTGTTGAAACTTTTCAAACACTCACCCCCAGTCACAGATCTGGGTTTAATCCATCGTTCTTTTGCTCACCATGGCTCCCCAGTTTGAACCTAGCCATATACAAATCAGTCTTGACCCTGCTCCCAATGGGAGCAGTGCATCCCGAACTGTCAAGCCAGGTCTTCCCTGGACAGAATTCAGGCATCCTGGGACAGGTTTCAGAGTATCACCCTTCATCAGCCAGACTAGCTTGAATCCAGTGGCACAGTGAGCAAGGGATCCACGTCTGGGCATACCCTTCCCACTTAGGGTAACTTTAGCAACACAAAAGGATGATGGACGGAGTGTAGAACAATGCAAACACTCATTCCCAGTCACAGATCTGGGTTTAATCCATCGTTCTTTTGCTCACCATGCCACCCCAGTTTGGACCCAGCCATGTGCAAGTCAGTCTTGACCCTGTTCCTCATGGGAACAGTCCAGCCTGAACTGCCAAGCCAGGTCCTCCCTGGACCGAAAACAAGAATCCTGGGACCAGTTTCAGGGTATCACCCTTCATCAGCTAGGCTAGCTTGAATCCAGTGGCTCAGTGAGCACGGGACCCACGTAAAGTGTAAAAATGAGAAAATTATGAAGTAATGCTGTCACAAAACGTGCTGTGGTACGTTGCACAGTTTGCCTTTTCTTGCAACGTAATTTAGTCAACCATGCATAATTTGGCCCTCCCCTGTCTCATAATTCCAGTGGGCCCTGTCTGTGCATGAGGAAAACTGTCACTGCTACTGTGCTAGCTGCAAGGACTGTTGGCATTTATGGTTGGGATGGGCGTTGCCTTCCCACCTTGTGGTAGAATGAAGAAGATGATGAAAAATAAAATTGGACAGCTGAAAATAAAAAACATTTGTGTTTGAAACCTGTTTGATGCTTTGTTTTTCTTGGGGGCGGGAGTGGTGAGGGGTTGAACGAATGGTTTGTGACGCTCCTACAGCGTGTTGTCCGGGTAAGGTTTTCCTCGCCCTGCAAGTATAAATTGGGCCTTTGACGACAATAGGAGTGGGAGTGGTGAGTGTTCATTTCGAGGTACAGAAATCCTTTTGCGCGTTCTTTGCAATGGTCCAGGGCATGTTTGGAGCAGTGCTGTTAAATTATATGGCTGTGGGCTCGGCAGGACTGTGGAGACAATGAGATTGGGCGGCCACTGATCGATGCAACTGCTGTTGGTTATTGTGATTGGCAGGCTGGGGCCTAATGAAGGAGCAACCTCGCCGGAGCTTGTAGTGTGCTGTTACTTAGGCTTTTTCCAGCCCTGTTCGAGTTCGGTCCCCAATCATTTTATCCACTTGGACTTAAGAGAGAAGCAGTGGTGTTTACTGTCTGTGCTGGCCACTGGCAGGCGATTAAGAAATCAAACAGAAGAACCCAGCAGCAGGATTTTACCAATGGCCCTGAAGAGCAAGCAAGTCGTCCGCCCTTGAATCAAGCATTTTGCTTTGCTCTCTGGGCCTAAAATGCTGTGTGTCATGCCAGCCTTCTAATTCCGTGCCAGCCTAAGCCACATTGCCACTGCAGCCACCAGAAACTACAGAATAACAGACCATCCGACCTCAACCAAGGCAAGCCGTTGCAGCTACACTGCCCCTGAAACCAACCGTTTATTGTGCTGCATCATTTTTCTGATAATAAGGAGTCTGCACAGTTTGGCTGTATTAAGGTTTTGAATGTGCATTTTATTTGCAGAGTTATCCAAACTCGACTAGGACAGTCACGGTTCTGAAAATAACACGCACAGAGCTTTTCAAGAAACTTAAAAAGCTAACACAAACAAGGCATACTGTATAGAGGTGGGCGAGCCACTGTGATGTTGCATAGTGATTACAGCTGTTGTCCCGACCATGCAACATTGATCTATCAGATTCAAAACCTAGCATCAACTCAGCATCCTGGTAATCCTTGCAACTCCCTTTGGTCTATATTGTTGTCAGCACTCTTATGTCGTTCAGCAAGGTTTGTGCTGTGTAAACCTGCAAAAAAGTGGATTCCATCTGTCTCCCTTACTCTAACCTCTTCCTTCAAGAATTAAGGGCAAAGCATTAATTAGCGCCTGATATCAAATGCAATGCCTGTCTATTGGCTGAATTGCACAGTGTGAAACAGAAAAGTCTTGGATCAGTTCCGACTTCCCTGCTTCACAAAATTGTGTGATCCTGGACAAATAGTTATTTTACCGAGCCTCCTTTTTGTTCTTCATCACATATGAGAAGCACCTTGAACTAGTTCAGTATGAGCGCAGTACAGAAACGTCTTGTGCGTGATTTACAGGCCTACAACGTTGCCCCATGCATAGTAAGAATCTAGTCCATAAATGGGGTATACTTAACCTCTGACTTGCTTTTCAGTGCAGTAATAGCATTGTCATTAGGGAGGGAACAGGAATGCTTCTCAGTTCATGTTTAAAAACTCATTTTCCCATTCATAGTTCTCAAATAATATAACGTAATGAGGAGAAACGCTTCTGCATGTTATAGAAGTTAACTTTTTTGAATATCGTAAACACATCTCGCTCCCTCTACTTATAAACACAAGAGTGCATTCAGTAATTCACAGTGTGTACTTATACTTTAACTAACAACTGTGTGAATTTGAAGTAAATGAAACTGACGATAAGGACTCCTTTGTTTATATAGTGTTGCAGTCCAAGTTTAATTGGGTACTATTTTTTACCCAAAACGGCAAACTCAGTTGTTTCAATCACTTAAATAATAGAAATTATATTACCCTTTGCAGCACTTATGATGTAGCTCACAAACGAATGAGGGTGGTATTCAAACACATACATTTCTGTTGCAGAACATTAACCCACTAAGTATACTAATCAAAGGGATATTCTATAATAAGTCATATTTCGTGCAGAAAATCACTTGTACAAGGAGAAGTTGACAGCTCTCACAAGACACACCCCTAAGTGGAACTTTAGATATGCCAGGTTTATTCCAAGAGAAGACAAACCAAGATGTTGTCAGACCTTTCTCTTGCATGAAGGAGCGGAACATTAACTTTAAAAATACGCTCTTACAGTTCATCAATAACTTGTACAGATGACATTGCAGCAAGGGCAGCCGTAATTTATCCGATGGTGAAAAGGAATGTGTAAGAGGCCTCCAAGTGCACTGTGCTTTACAGGCGTGGTCTAATATGGCACCGAGGCTGAAGTCATGGAATCATTTCCAGCTACAATAAAAATTACCCAAGAATGTCTTCAGTAGTCCCACACCACCCCTAGCTATTATTTTTTTAACTAATGCAAACCCTCTGATTGCCTCATCACAGATGATAGGATACGATTTCCTGAAACAGAAAACACTCTGTAGAAGTTACTCTCTGCCTTCTAAGGCTACTCTCACATGAAATTAATAAACGTCAAAAATATATTTTGTATAGGGCGTTAAGTATATGCATGCCTCTGCAGTAGTTTTCTGGACGAGGTCAGCATGCCCCCCCATCCTTTTGCTAGTCTGCCTGGACCTGGAGTGGCCATTCCAACCCTGAGGCATGACGTCCAAATGGACAGCCAGTGCCCGTGGGCCCAGGAAACTTACCGGCCTTGCTCTGACTCCTGAGGCCTGGTCTGCCTAGTCTCCAGTAGTCTCCCCCTTCCTGACTCGACCAAGAGTGACACCTGTCCCCAAAGTCAGGTCATTATTAGGAGTGCTGTGAAATGCCACATATGGTTCCCATTTAAAGAACATTGTAGTAAATGTATGCTGTAACATTTGCCATTAGAATCCCATATTTTCTAAAAGTGTTTTGTAGGAGAGAACACCCCACACACATACCCACCTTTTTCAGTTCAGGTTCTCTTTCTCCGCTCACTCACACATTAGATCCAGGCATAGCACTTATGCTCCACCACTTTTAAAAGTCACAAGCCTCCTGTGGCTAGCGGTTACTTTGCTAAGTGTAAGGTAACATGGCTTGCTGCTATTCATGCTGTACCTGTTTTATGTGGCAGAAGCTGTTGTTGCTGCTGGTCATGGTGTTGTTCTGTATGTATAAATACCAGGACTCTCTTTATTGACGAAATATGCTATTTCCAGTTGAAGGCTTTTATTTAATAGATTGGTATGTTGTAGTCTTAGTTGGCTTGAGTTAAACCATTGGGGCTAACACATCTGATTTCTGTTTGCAAAAGAGAAGCTTAAGACTAGGAACATGTTAGTCTACTGGCATGAATTGTTCTGGCATTCTCTGACTGTATGGAAGACGTTTGCACTGCCGCTGCCTGTGCTGTTCCTGGTGTTCCTGTGAAGAAAGCTCGCACTTTTGATGGCCATAGTTCACCTTTTCAAGCTTTGTTTAAAAAAATAGAAAGCTACTGTTGGTGGTCATACTGTATGTATTCATTCATGAGATTCGTATGATGATGTTGTTCATGCTGCTATTGTTCTGTGTGTTGGGAAAGCTTGCACTGTTAGCTGCACCGCTCTTCTTGTTTATGGGCTGAAGGTCAAAATTATCTTTTTGTCAGTGCTTGTAAAGCAATCTGTCTGTAAATGGAAATATGAGGCATGGCCTTACAAAGATTGAGAAAGTAAATACACATTTTTCAGATTTGGCAATTCTTTTACGGTATCATCAGATCCCGCTGGCGCACATTATTATTATTATAATAAATAGGCAACAATCTGATACAAGTGGGATGAGGATTGGCCCACCAGCCTTTCCTTGGCATCCGTCCTTGGCGAGTTTAGAGAGGGGTCATTACCTCTAAGAACATCAAATTATGGCATCCATATTGATTACAGTGGTAGGAGTGTATTTCTGCAAGTCAGAGTTCTCTGTGCCAAATCTAAGAGCACCAAAGTTCACCTTTGCCGTACAAATATAAATTGATTATTATCCATGCCTTTACTTTATTAGCTCTACCAGACTAACCGGGCCAATAATTGTCACATCAGAAAAATATTCTGCAGGAGGTTTCACTTAGAAATGGCGAAAATATAATTGGTTTTATTATCCTTTTCATAATTCCTAAAACATCCCAGGTGCTCTGCACAGTTATCTTTTAATGCACCGTTTGATAAAAAAGAAGTCACACTTGTCTGAATTTAAATAACCATCTAGCCTTTTTTTCTTTTATATCCACACATACGCTTATTAGATTTTTTTTTCCTTAGAGACATTTTCACTAACATCAAGTGCAAATAAATATGCATATAAATATTCTGTGTGAGTCTTCAAAATTGCAGATATCACTTTTATATTACACTGTAATTCTAGCACATAGATGCTATCTATCAATGCACACACAATCTACAACCTTTTTTCAATTAGTAGACCTGCTGACAAGTCTGTCTTGCATGCAAAAAGCAATTGCGTTTTCTCTCTGGCGTACATACTGTAATCGCTCTCCTGGTATTTAATTAATCACAGATTCCTCACAAGAAATGAGAATGTCTCCTTCATTCTCAGTCACACCTTCAGAGTCTTCATCTTTCTGAAACCTGAAAATTCCAAAGGTGCGAATGTGTGATAGCTCCTTCGGAGATTCATTGTTACACCTTGATATGTAAGTGTAAATTTCCCATTCGGTATATTCATTTAAAATAAAAGGTTTGTTAAAATTGAGAACAATGGTCCAGTGAACCAGACTTTTTCCATTAATAATAACAAAATCAAAGAAAGACGAACCTCGTATATTCAGAGATCATGCATTTTACATAGACTTGAAATCTTCTACATTTAATTTTTAATTATTTTATTTTTACAAATATGTATGAAGTCCAAAAATGCTTTGTAAAATATATAGCGAAGGCGTACGATAGCCAGGAATTGCTTCAAACGTTTTTTTTTTATTTCAGTTTTTGATTGTTTTTATATATTGACCAATGGGACAGATTTTGCATGTAAAACATGCAGAATTAGCAGACCTTTTGGGGAAAAGATAATTGCAGCATTGCCAAAAATCAAATGTATGTATCTGCATAGAAATAAATTGGAAACTAATCGGGCCTTAAAAACCTTTTTGTATATTTAAGGGCATGTCTTGCCATTGATATTATTTGTAAATAGTTTGTCATTGTTATTGTTTTGCTCTATTCTAAACTAATCCTCAGAGTTTCTCAAAATAAAATTCACACTGTATTCCATTCATTGCTTTCATTTAGAATGAGCTTCTCTTTTCGAGAGAGTTTATTTTTTCACAGCCAGGCGGCTTTCTCGTTTCCCATCTTTAAGCATATCCATTTCGAAATGACTGCAGTCTGCGATTAAAGGAGTTTTGTAGAAGGTTATTTTGTGAGCTTTACTGCAGTTTTTGCCTTCTCAAACAAACCGTCCAGCAAGAAAAAAAATATGTATGCTCTCAATTCTGCATTTTGTAATCAATTTGAACTAAATCTGCCTGTCTGCTGGCTATGCCGCAAGACTATAAGGATCGCCATAACCATGGCATAATATATTAAAAGGAGGACAGAAGATAAACCTGATGTTCTCCGGAATGTGGTTGATAAATTTATGCTGCGAAATCTTCCCTCATGTATCACTGTGGCCTTCGAGCAAATTTAAATTTGTTAGCATATATTATGGAGAATTATATGTCCATACCAATTGCCTGTTGCTGAATATAATATGCTGTGAAGCACAAGTAGTTCTGCTTCAGACAGAATAAAACATCATTCCAAATCCTTATTTAGAGCACTACCACATTATTACTAAATCTGTAATTCTAAATAGAGATTATAATTCCCCCGTCCATAACTCATCGGAAATGTTAGTTTGTTGTGATCCCCTATTTGTATAAAGATAAAAGCATTTGATGTCTTCTGTTATAGTTTTTAAAAATCTATGGCGGCACAGCTAGATGCTGTATGCTGCTCATAAAATTCCTCAAATAAAGGTCTATGGATTTTGAAACTGATTCCTGTCCTACTTAAACAAAAACTCTTCACAAGTCAGATACTTTAGAGAACAGTCTGGGCCTGGGGGAAGTGACTCCAGAGGAATGTGCAGCTTGAGGAGGGAAGAAACCTGACCCCACTGCAAAGATGGACTTAAGGACATCTGATTTCATTTGGCACCCAGGAGCTAGGACTTTTTTCTCAATGCCTTTGACTTAAGGTTCTGGGTGTGCCGCTGAGAAAGGCCCCTGGCTCAGGAGAACCTTTAGGTACCATACCCAGACAGGTAACAGGCCTAGTGTGTGGTAGCAGAGCAGTAAAAGTCAGTCTCCCAGAAAACTGCAAAATTTAGAGACCAGGATACCTGAAGAAATTACTCCTGATAGCTGGAGCGCCCCACCAGGAGCAAAATGCAACTTTTACAGTGCAGCAAATAATTACAGGTATTATTAAATGTCATTATAAGAGGGTAAACTCCTTAGTGGTTTTAATTGTGTTGCATTGGTTTGTCATGGCATCTTTCTTCTCTTATTAATGTGGTGCCACCAAGACAGAGCCAGTGGGCTTGTCTTTTGAAAATTACATCCCTTTATATTGTATCTAGTATATGGGACGGTATCATTGTTTTAGGGTTTAAGACTTGCTCCAGGTGTGAACTGTTAGGATGGTGTCACTGTAGGTACTGCCATTTGCTATCATGTATATTTATGTAAATTAATTCATAGTATTGAGTAATTTGTGCAGAATAAAGTACTTTTCATTTTTATAAGTAAAAGCACTGACTGGATAGGATTAATTGGGTGTTGCTCATTGTGTGCCTGGGGAATGGGATACAAGCTCACACCACCTTGTCTACGTAGGCCTTGGACTGTTCTCCCTTAGGCGATCTCTGTTTATAGTCATAAGCACTGAATAGTCCCTCCCACTTGCAGAGATCCCAGGGGAACTTTTTCATAGTATATCTTCTTAAGTGTAGATGTTGGCCCTTCTTCTGAAAGGTCTGCAGTCACTTAAGAGAAACACATATGCAGCCTATAGGAACAGGCTACAATAGCCCAATTCTTCAGACTGTACTTAAGAAAGAGCCAAGAAACCAAGATGTATGTGTGTGTGTGTGTGTGTGTGTGTATATATATATATATATATATATTCCCTGAAAAACCAAAGGTTATAGGGACGTTATAGCTAGGTTCTGAATTTACTCATACAAACCATAGAAATTCAGCAGGTATAGTAACTATAACTGGTGCTCTAAGGTAACTATAACTCACGCCCTTGCCATGGACACTTTTCTTATCAATAATTTTATTGCAAATGTTGCAGTGATAATATCAAAGATGCCAAACAAGATCTCATCAATGATATAATATGTAAAGTAATTACCTGTGAATGACGAAGGTGCAAGTTATAGTTACCTTAGGGCGCAAGTTATAGTTACTTGAAAGAACTCTTAATATAACTACTGAATTAAAATGGATTTGTACGAGAAAATTCAGAACCTAACTATAGCGTCCCTGTAACTTTTGTTTTTTTTCAGTGAATTTCTATGGGTTTTTTAACGTAAAGTAATTTTAATTACTATACGTTATTCCATCCCCCGCTACAGACTGCCTTTGGCCATGCACGGCGGGGGTTGGTCACAAGGCCTGGCCTACAGCCAGGCCTTGCAGCCAAGCACTTATAACCACCCAATTTCGCGCCACATACGGCCTTTGGCTGTGCACAGCGCATGTTGGCCACAGGGCCTGTCTCTGTCAGTGGATCTGTGAAAGGGTGCATGAGTGTCTGAGTGGGTCTGAAAGTGGGTGTGTGAGTCTGTGTGGGTGCATGAGTGTGTGAGTGGGAGCCTGAGTCTCTGAGTGTTCGTATGAGTGAATGAATTAGTGTATGAATGAGTCTGTGGGTTTTCATTCAAATGTTTTCATATCTGCATATATTTTGTGAATAATTTGTGAAAATTCACGAATGTTTGCGAATACCGCACATAGTAATGTAAAGTTATTTTAAACCTATAATTTACCCCTAAAACACACCAGTGTCACACTGCTGGGGTCAAGGTACCTTCACCCTGACCCCTTATGCCACTTTCAATTTGGATTTTCGCCCCTGGGGACTGTGTCCAGTGAAATAAAATGGCGGCCACAACTTCTAGTCAGGTTACTGTCAGCCAATTGCAATGCTTCTTTTCACATGCATATTCACAAAAATGTACACATTTTGGCAAATTATTTGCAAAATATTCGCAAAATATGCACAAACTAATTGCAGCCAGAGATATGCAAATTTATTTCCCTATTCTAGTTGCCTAGTTGCAGTTCATTATTTTTAGATGAAATTTCCTTCTTCGTTTTCTCATGAAGACGGTCATATTTCCTATGAAAGGTTAAAATTCTTCCTGTCTGATAATCCTTCAGGTCAAGTAGGTATTTTCTCTGTTTCTTGGCCGTGTTCTCATTTTCTGTTTCCGCCAACCATTCTTGCATAGTATTTAGAAACGGTCCAGATCATCTTTAGACATCAATTCTGAAATCTCCAACATTAATTTATCAATCTGATCCAGCAATTTGGACCAGTGCTTTACTGCATATTTCACTAGGATGTGCATCATAGTAGTTGAATAATTTTTAGAATTGTCAGCCCATTCCTGCAGCATCTTTGGGTCAGCATCCTCATAAGTAGGAACTACAAAACTTTTTAGTCCCCTGGGTACTCGTTCTACTTCAATATATTGTTGCTATGTATGTATCAACTTATCCATTTAAATTTATAGATTGGAATGGAGAATTATTTGAGAATTGTGTTGCCCTGTTTATCTAAATGTATAAAATGGTTGTACCACCTAAGTGTATGTTCTGTAACAAAATTATTGTATGAATTCGATACAGTGGAGAAGGATATGTGCTTTGGATTTTGGAGACACATATTGTGCATTTTATGGAGGTATCTCTTTAATTGCAAGTGGGAGTACATTTGTTAATAAAGGTGTTTGTTTGACAAGTAATATTGAATTTATGATGGTTTAAAAAACGGATGTTGGTTTTATTTCAGATAAAACATTATAAATTATTAACTTACAGGAGATAGTGGAGTACTATATCGATGTCCGTTATATATTTTTGGACAGATCTTTAGATAAAAATTCCAATATTTGCCAACATTGCAAAATTGCTTCTTGGCAAAGAAAAAAGGACCATAATAGTTGATGTTATGATATTTAAGATTTATGCAAGACGTTAAATTGTATTTATGGGTATGTTTCCGATATATTTTCTAAGATGGCGCCCATTGTTGTGTGTCGTATATTATTCCTTTGTTGGGGATTTCGCTATTGAAGTACTTAAAAGTTTGTAAAACCAGGGACCACTAACTGTAATCAAGTAATCAAGGCTCCGTCCGAAACGTGTTGGTGAAGCCAGTACAAGAAACTTGTTATATTTCCTGGACTTTGGAGCTCGTGTTCATGTTCCTTTTTCTGAAAGAGGATTATTTTGCAATACATAAACATATATATATATATATATTTAATGTAAAGCTAATATTTTGTAAAAACAGCTTAAATCTTTCACAAACCCTTTTTTGTAAAAGTAAAGAGATGAAGAATTGCAGGACAATGTAACCCCATAGGCTCTCATTATGTGAGTTGAAGACGGAGTCTGTGCCAGTGATGCCCCCCTTCTGACCTTTACATATGGCCTCCTGGTCAACAGCAGCACTGGACTTCTGTTTTTTTCTCAGCATTAACATTGAGAAATAGGTTAAAAACACAGGCAAGTCTTTGTTTAAAGATTAGTTTAAGTTAGAAAGGAAGTAACTAGGTCATCCTGCACCTCCTAAGTAGAGAAAAACCTTTATTTTTTAAGATATCTAGCAGCAAAAGTGTAAAAATGTGATAAGGTCTCTTAAAAATTTAAAAAGTGTATTTCATTAACATAATATACCGCAGCACCTTAGCTCATCACATTATATCAGTGCATTGAGAAGTATTTTGTTTTAAAAGTAATAGTTTTCAAACATGAATTTACAAACATTCATTCATTCATTCATTGTTCATAGTTAACTAAGATACTAGTCAGTTGTTCAATGCAATCTTTGGGCTGGGTTCCTATTATACATGAAAAACATTATAGTTTAATAAATCAAACATATGAGAAGGTTTTGTACAATGCACATCCAGACGTCATGTACTTTGATGTCCTTTTATATATAATAATGAATAAAAAAAGAAAGAAAGTGAAATTATACAATTGCCTAGAATCACACAATTTGGTAAAGTGGGGAATCCAGGATGAATCCCAGGTTTTCTGGTTTCACATTGTGCAATTCAGCCACTGGATGTATATGCTTCGCTTCCGCTACACCCACCTTAGCGGCACAGCTCCCCAGAACCATCCCCCCCCACCGCCACCCTGCTGGCATCAATGCGGCCCTCTGTCACATCACAGACAAAACCTTTTGGCCCCTGGGAAAATGTTTGTGACTGCCCATGGTCTCTGCCTTTAAGGCCCCAGGGACCACCAGAATCCCGTCATGCCCAGGAGGTGGCAGTTGCTTCAGTTCTTTTTTTTTTGGCTTCTGGTGACAGGGTCATTGAGCACTGAACTCTGCCTTTTTGGCTTTTTCTCTTCAAAATTTACCAGTGGAATTTTCATTCAACATTTTGCATCTCACCCTTACATTTTCTGTCATTTTCTAACAGAAAATTGTAGTATTTTGCCAAATAAAATGCCACCTTTGTTTGACAAGTGTCCTGCCTATGGGAGAAGAAAGTCCAAATCAGACCCTCCTGACGTCTGCATTATCTGCCGCCCAGCAAGTCATCTTTCTGGAAATGTCAGCACTGCAGGAAGTGTTCGAGATGCACCATGATTAAAAGGGGAAACATTTGCCTCCATAGAACTGAGGAAAGACGCAGGCGCAGTCTGAAGATGGGACTTCAGAGTGAGAAAGGTCGTGGACCATCCAAAAAGAGAGTTCCAGCCCAAAAACGACATTGGTCCAGGCCGACGTCGAGAAGATCGATGTCGAGGGAAGGTTCGGCACCTACTCGTTTGCTGTCAAGGGCTGGTTGAACGTCGAGGAAGAGGAGAAGATCAACATTGGTACAGTGTTGGTCAACATCAAAGACACATACGCCGTCAGTATGCAGAATGAGATTGACGTCGAGGAGTGTGTCAATGTCAAGGCTTAGAGACCTATCAACGTCAAGGAGTGCATCGACGTTGAGGTGTCAAAGGAGGTCAACATAAAGAAGCAGAACGACATTGAGACGTCAAAGGAGATTAGAGTTGAGAAACCTATCAATGTCGAGGACACAACAGGAGAAAAGAGGAGAAGATGCATTTATTCATCTCCACACTCCAAATACTCAAGGGTATACTTTTCTTCTTCACTGATAGAATTACCAGACTCTCCTCCACCACCATCTCCTCCTTCACCACCTCCTCCACCACCACTACCTCCTCCACCACCACCTTCAGCGTCCCTTCCACTGGCGCCAATTGCTCTACCTTGCTCTAGGCTCCTCTACCAAGACCTAGATCGTGTGCAAGAATGCTCCATTGTTTGCGCCACCACAGATGCCAGAGATCCAGGCATTGGTCATCCCGTAAAACTTCAAGGCACTCTTACCATCGTATGCATACCTATCGATCCAGATCGTGCATAAGATCTCGACATCTCTCCACATATACTTCCTCCACTTCCACAGGAAGATATTCAACAACACTGTCAGACTCCCCACCACCTCGCATATCTCCGGTGAATGACATTACTACCTTCCAGGAGGTCCTGGTAAGAGGAACTGCGAAGCTCAATATAAAGGTGTCAGTGCCTACTCCTACGTCAGTTATATTTGAGATGTTTCATCACCGGTCAGCATCAAGACCACTCCATCCTGTGGTGCCAGGCCTCATAGAGCCAGCAATCAAATTGTATTGGACTCTGGCCTCAGCTAAATCTGCTCCATCGAGGCTACAGAACAAATATAGGCCTCCTGAGTAGGATTCTCTCTTCCTCCATTCTGACCCATCCCCAGACTAAGTGGTCATATTAGCGGCCAAAAACTCTGTGCTACTATTCCTGCTTCTTCTTTACCACCTTATAAAGAGAGCAAAAAGCTGGACTCTCTAGGTCGCTACAACCATTAGCAACCTGGGCAGGTATGATAGAGCATTTTGGAACTACATACAAAAGTTTGCCGATGATCTTCCCAGGGGCAAATGGGAAGGCTTCATAGAGATTGTGAATCAGTGCTTGACAGTCTTCAATCGGGTCATCAGTGCAGCAGCTGATTCTTCCTTGTTGGGAGCACACGGATATTGTAATGGCATAGCCTTACGTAGGCATTATTGACTCCATCTTACGACTCTTAAACTGGAATCTCAACAAAGATCCTCAATCTCCCATTGTCATGATTCATCCTCTTTGGCCACACTGACGACGAGATAGCTGGCTGAAAGCAGAGATGAAAATCTTTAAGGCAGTTGGCCTAGTAAGGCCAAAAGAACAAATAAGGTCTTTCAAGCACTACCAGTGTCATTTTCACACTGAGGGGGTTCAAACCCCTCACTGATATCAAGGTCACCTGCAATCTCAACAGCAACGAACTTACCAGTAACAGCAGTGGAAGCAGCCTTGAGGAAGATCCACTCTACAGCCTGCTCAAGAGGGTAAACCTAAAACAAGCTCCTATCCATGAATCGTTCCTTACCCCTATTCTGTTACCCACTCTGGCAGGGAGAAGCATTTCTCGTTTTCTGGCAGAGAGGCAAAAAAGCACAGAAGACACTTAGGTATTGAATACTGTTTGAAATGGGTATTGACTCAGATTCAGATGCCCTCCACTGACCATACCACCAAAACTATCCAGTCACCATCTGCAATTACTATGAACAGAAGTTAACTTTCTGCTGCAGAAGCATGCAGTGGAGGCCGTTCCTCACAGACAACGGTGAACAGGCATTTACTCCAGATATTTTCTGTTAAAGAAGAAAGGCAGGAACAAATTCAGACCCATTCTTGACTTGAAATTAGCCAACAAATGGATTTGGGGAGAGGAGTTCCGGATTCTGGCATTACATTAGATCCATCCCCAGTTACACTAAGGAGATCTGGTCTGCTCCATAGACCTTCAAGATGCATGCTTTTGTGTACCAATCATTAACAAACATCGCAAGTTCTTGTGGTTCATCGTGGGGCAGGATCATTATCAGTACCAAATACTTTCATTTGGCCTCTAGTCAGCACCCAGAACTTTCTTGAAGTGGATGGCAGTAGTGGCTTCCCACTTCAGGAAACATCAAATCTTCATCTACCAGTACCTAGAGGATTGGCTAATCAAGGCGTCCACTTCTCAAGAAGCCCAGCTTATTACTGCTGGACATGTGTTGTCCTTCAATGGTTAGGGATTCATATCAACCACAGCAAGTCATTGTCAACTCCTTTTCAGACTTTGCATTATTTGAGGGTTCCATCAACACCATTCAGGCAAGAGTGTGTCCTTCGGAGGAGAGGTTGTCTTCAATCTGTCTGAAGTGCCACTCTCTCATGAAAGCCACTCATCCCACGGTGAGGTCAGTGTCATCTCTTTTCGGTTCGATGGCCTCATGTATCTTCCTAACTCCAAATGCCCGACTTCACATGCGTCCTCTTCAGGAATGTCTCGAGGATCAGTGGTACTAGCTGACGGGCAATGGGACGACAGGATCATGCTCTCCTGCCAAGTAAAACAGTCTCTGAAGTGGTGGTGCTTTCCAGGCAACCTACTTCAAGGGATGCCATTTCATCAACAGGTTCCCTCTCAGACTATAGTGACAGATGCAGCACAGCTAAGGTGGGGAGTCCACATGGATCACCTTTAAATTCACCACACATGGTCTCCGCGAGAGATGACCTATTGCATCAGCCTCCTCGAGCTCCGGGCAGTACATCTAGCACTAAAACCCTTTTGCCTGTCATTTAGGAACCATCTCCTGGTTGTTCAGACAGACAATACGACCACCATGTTCTACCTCACCAAGCAGGGGGAACAAGGTACAGACTCTTATCCCACAAGATCCAAACAATATGGAAGTAGTTCATAGCTAGAGACCTGAGGATCACGGCAACTCACCTGCCAGGTGTGCAAAATGTTCAGGCAGACACCCTCAGCAGAGTTCTGCAGGTAAATCATGAATGGGTCCTTCACAATGACATTGTGCAAAACATCTTCAGGGTGTGGGGCACGCCACACATCGATTTGTTCACCACTGCCGAAAATCAAAAATGGCAAGGCTTTACCTCAAGATACTTCCAACCCAGGACACTGGGGAATTTCCAATGGATTGACTGGTCTGGCAAATTTCGCTACGCTTTTCCGCCGATTCGCCTGATCCCATCATTACCCCTCATGCTGTCCCACTCGATAGCCAGAATGATCCTAATAGCCCCGGAGTGGGCACATCAAAGGGGGTTCATGGACCTTCTTCACCGGTCACTGGGTCCGCATTCCAAGCTGCCATGCAGACCAGACCTGCTAATGAAATTCAGAGGCTAGATGGTTCATCCCAATCTCAACTCCTTGAATTTGTTAGCATGGCTCCTGAGCTAGTGCAGTATGGACACTTGAACCTGCCACAAGACTGCATGGACATCATCAAGGAAGCTAAACGGGTGTCATCCCATTCAACTTATGCCTTCAAGTGGAAGAGACTTTGCATTTGGTGTTCTTCCAAGAACGAGGACCCTGCCACTTGCCAGGAAGATGTAATTTTCCATACATACTTCATTTGCAAAATATGGCTTGCAATTCTCTTCCACAAAGGTTCACTTGGCAACCCTCCCTGCCTACTGAAAATACCCTTCACAAACCTTTTATTTTCACAATCCCCATGATCAATTTGTTTCTAGAAGCCTTTCCCTCCCATTAGGTGTCCTTCCCCTCCCTTGGAGCTCATCATAGTCCTTTCACACTTCATGCAGTACCCGTTTGAGCCCATTCACAAGTCATTCCTGCAACATCTCTCATGGAAAACTGCTTTCTTTGTGACAATCACATCAGCTGCTTTCTTTGTGGCAATCGCATCAGCTCAAAGGGTTAGCAAAATTCAGGCCTATGTTCTCATACCCACTACACAGTTTTTAACTCTAACAACTTATTCATGAGGACTCACCGAAATTCCTCCCAGAGGTTATTTCGGATTTCCATGTCAATCAGACGATTTCAATACCAACCTTCTTTCAGCATCTTTCAACCCAGCATAAAGAGCTCTTCATTCCCTGCCTGTAAGGAGGGTCTTGGAGTTGTATCTAGATAAAACATGTGCTCTACGCAGCTCTGACCTATTGTTTTAAATGATGGCCCGGTCCGTACAGGTTTAGCCACTTCCAAAAAATCCATTTCCCAATGGAGAGTGGCTTGCATCCTGTTATGCTACCAAAAAGCCAACAAGACTTTAGCAGCTAGACCTAAGGCTCATTCTACTAGGGGCAAAGCAGTTACTGCTGCATTGATGAGAAATGTCCCTATAGCAGAGATTTATAAAGCGGCTACATGGAGAGCTGTTCACACATTCACCAAACACTGTTGTTTGGATCTGGATTCTCAAACAGTTGCTCAAGTAGGACAGGCCTCCCTTAGAAATGTATTTGCTTAACTGGCTAGTTTAGTTGTTCCTCTTTCTTTTCCATCGCTCTTGGTGGCGGTGGACTTTCTTCTCTATTCAGTGCTTATGACTGTCAATTAAAATCCCCTAAGAGAGAATGAGTGGTTTCTTACCTGTAATCCAGTTCTCTCTTAGGGGAATCTCGTTTGAAGTCATAAGCATCTCTCCCACCTCTCTGGTGAAGATGACAGAAGCGATTACGGGACCTAGCTATCACTCATACATCTCATCAAAAAGATCAAAAAGAATTGAAGAAACTGCTACCTTCTGGGCATGATGGTATACTGGTGCTCCCTGGGCCTTAAAGGCACAGATGCTGTTTTAAACTCACATAATGAGAGTCTATGGGGCTACACTGTTCTGCTATGCTTCATCTCTTTACTTTCACTAAAAAGCGTTTGTGAAAGAGATTTAAGCTGTTTTAACAAAATATTAGCTTTATATTATATACGTATATAGGTTTCTTGGCCCTCTTTAAAGTACAATCTGAAGAATTGTACCACTGAAGCTTGTTCCTATAGGTTGCATAATGTTTCTCTCTTAAGTGACTCTGCAGGACTTCCCGAAGAAAGGCAAACATCTACACTTAAGAAGATATACTATGAAAAAGCGCTCAGGGATCCCTGCACATGGGTGTGACTATTCTTTGCTTATAACTTCAACGTAGAATCCCCTATCAGAGAACTGGAATTACAGGTAAGAAACCATTCCTTCTGCTCACTACCCTGAGAGAATCAAGTGCTGTAACAGAGTACTTGGGGCCAGATATAGGTAGGAAAAAAATAGCGAGTCGGAAATTGCGATTCAATGTGAATCGCAATTTCCGACCCGCAAAATGGGATCCAAGAAAAAAAAGCGACACCAATTTGCGACTCGCAAATGATGTCGCACTGCATTTTGCAAGTTCGCGTCTAGCGAGGTAGCTTTTTGCGACCTCGCTAAAAGCGAGCTCACAATTTGTGAGTCGCGTGTCGCAAATTGCGACTGGTCCGCAAATTGCCTGCAGGTGCAGCATAACAGTTGGGAAATACACTTCCTTGCTCTTGGTGATGACATCAGAATCAGGAAGTCATCAAATACACCTGGGAGGAGGGAGGACCACACCCTTTCCAAACTGCAGTGCAACACCCAAGAGAGAGGACCTGCTCTACTATGGAGGACACAGGCAGTGCAGGGAGAAAAAGAAAACTTACGTTTTCTGATAAAGAACTGGAGGTGCTCACTGAAGAATGCTGCCAGCACCATGACAAACTATTTGGCAAGGAAGCCCGAGTGTCCCAGACACAGAGAAAAAGAAGAGCTGGCTGCAAATCCAGGACCGGATTAATGCCATAGGGGTGAGCCACCGCACCCTGGAGGAAATAAAAAAAAGGTGGTATGGCCTGCGCTCCAGGACAAAGGAGAGGGTGGAGCGGCTCAGAGAAATGAGGGGCACAGGAGGAAGCCCATCCACCGTCCCACCACCCACAGCCATGGAAGAAATGGTAGAGCAGACCCTGGAGCCGTTTCTGGAATGGGAGAATTGGACAGATCTGCGCCAGGGACATCCAAAAGTGAGTACCATGAAATATGCATTCACACCTACAAATGCAGTATCCACACTCTCCCAGTACACAGCAGCAGGCACAACCAGACTAGCTCCATTCCAGTCTAGCAACCACTAGAATGGTGCATTATGGGCAATGTAGTACAGTAGTCAGCATTATAGGCAAATGTTTATTATGAGGCATACAACAGATGTGAGAGACTGACAGTGTATTCCCTATGTCCCACAGGTCTCCCACACATCACCCCCAGCAGCGACAACATCCACGGAGGAGACAACAGGCCACAGACAGTGCAGGAGGCTGCAGCAGAAAGTCCTGGGCCCAGCAGGACACCACCACAGTCCCCTCTGGAACAAGAGCAGGAAATGGTGGGGGAAGCTCACACGACCCCTGGCCCCAGCCCCACAGCAAGTCGTCCAGAGCCAGCAGCACAACCAAGGGGCAGACACAGACGCCGAGTTCTGGCGGTGCCCCAGGAGGAGATAAGGGAGGCAGCAATGTCGGGAGTAGAGGCATCCCTCCTTAACGGTCAGTGCCTGCAAACAAGACAATTGCAGTCAATATCAACTGCTTTGCACAGACTGGAGAACAACATGACCCATGGCCTGGTTGATGTGAACTCGCAGTTCACTAGACTTAATGATAATGTGGGCGATCTCACCCAGGCCATCCGCCAACTAGTGACGGAACTGGTGGCAGATAGACGCAGCGCAAGGCGCAGGGAGCGCCACCTAGTCGCACGCTTTGACCGTATGGCAGCGTCAATTGGGCGTCTTGCTACGAACACTACTGGCCTGTCTAGATGGACCGTGAGTCTACAGGTAGAACTTGGCCACTTTGCTGGGGATGTGTCACGTGGACTAGGCCGCATCAGCCAGGCAGTGGACTTGTTGGAAGCCAGGCAGGTGGCAAGGGGCACAGGTGAGACCCCTCAGGACAGTGAGGAGGGGTCCACAATAAGCAGTGTGTCTGCAAGTGACTCACGTGTGCTGAGGAGTGCAAGTGCACGGCAGGGGTCAGCAGACCCACCTGGGATGAGCCATGCTGGGCGCACGAGGAGGAGGGTGTAGGCCATCAGCTAGCATGACTCATGAGGCACATGATGTCAATGTGTCCTCATAACGTTTGGACATGTACAGCCCCTTGCGGACAGCATTTTTCTTTCAACATTTAGTTCACAAATAAAAAGGTTTTGTTTGTTCCACTACACAATTGGGCTCTGTTTGTGTGACATCAGTGAGTGTGGTGACAGTTGCCACGTACCTGCCAAAGTATTGGGTTGCAATGTGGTCCCGTCTCTGTCTGCCTTGATTTGCAATGCTTCTATCCCCAGGCTGGCGATGTGGTAGCTTTTGCTCCTCATCCTCCGAATCTGTGTCTTCAGGGGTGAGATGTAGCCCATGTCTGGTGGCAATGTTGTGTAGGATTGCACATGCGCCAACGATCTTGAATGCTGTTACTGGGGCATACTGGAGGGCACCTCCACTTTTGTGGAGGCATCTGAATCTTGCCTTTAACAGTCCAAAGGTCCTCACAATGACAGTTCTGGTCTGCCGATGTGCACTGTTATATTGCCTCTCATTCTCATTGCCAGGTGTTAAGTACGGGGTAAGTATCCATGGTCTTAGCGCATATGCACTGTCACCTGTTTTGCAAAAATAAGCAATGTTAGCAGGGCATGGATGGTTTCTACAGTGACCTGTATGTATCGCTTCAGAGTGTAGTCAGCAATACCTAATAGATATCCGTCTCCAAACTCCCCACGTTCTAGGCGTTGGTGTATCCCACTGTGCCTGAATATGTATGAGTCATGTGTACTCCCTGGAAATTTGGCTACAATGTCAGTGATGACATTATGGGCGTCACATACCACCTGAATGTTTAGTGAGTGGGTGCATTTCCTATTGCGGAACACATATTCCAGATTTGCAGGAGGGCAGATTTGTATATGTGTCCCGTTCACACACCCTATTACATGGGGGAAGTTGGCAATTCTGTAGAACTTGGTGCTGTTAATTTTTGCCTCATTCCTGGTTAGTTATATGTATCTGGACATGTGTGTGAGTATGGCATCTAGGAAACATCTGAAGAATCGTGAGAGTGCACTTTGGGATACCCCACCTGCCACTGCAATAACCCCCTGATAGCTACCCGAGGCAAAGAGGTGCAGTGAGCATAGCACTTACACATGTGTGGGGATGGCGCTGCCGCGCATTGTCTGTCGTTGAAGCTGCGGATTGAGTAGTTAGTTCAATTTATTCTAATATTGCTGCACTGCTCAGTGTATATTTGTCATAAATCTCCTCCTCATTTTGTTGGAAAAGTGTCTGCCTGGTTCGGTATATTCTCTCCTGTCTCTGGCTCCTCCTCCTCCTCTGCTGGGCGGCGTGGACTCTCCTCCTCCTTGCTATCACATACAGTTCAGCCATTTTGAGTAGCCCAGATGCCTTCTGGGTCTCCTTTTATACTTTGGTTCTGGTTACCACCTGCTCTGACTTAGTGGTAATTTGGGTGTGCAAAATGGGCTTTTTACGACTAGTTGCAATTTGCAAGTGGCTTTTTCATATGGTTTGCGACTCGCAAATTGCGACTTCCTCTTTGCGGGTCGCACAATGAGGTCGCTATTTTTGCGAGTCGGTAATGGCTCGCATCGCAGTTTGCACTAGGGAAATGGGATTTTTGCATCCCATTTCGGATTTTGCGAAGTCGCAAATTGCGAATCGGGCCATTTGCGACTCGCAAAACTTTGCTACATCTGGCCCTTGGTTCCCAGTACCCAGAAGGTTGCAAAGTTACTTGTGAAGGGCCCACACCATTCGCAATTGACCCACTTTCTTACACCAAGTAAGGTAACTTAGTCAAGTATAGTGGGTCCAGTTGTAGATTAAACCATTGTATGCTTTGTCTTATCAGGTTGAGAAAATATAGTAATGTGAAAATGAATAACACTTAGCAGACCCTCCAGCATTTTATGATTTATGAAATAATCTCAAAATCAGCTGAGGAGCACGATGGCCACAATATTTTTCTTTTTGGCTGCAGTAAAAAGGTCTCCGACAGAGATCATATAAAATGTTGACATTTTATTGGCTGTACGTGCATACATCACTACATGGCGCCGTACAGCCTTAATAGCTGCCTGCTTCTTCATGCTGCATTAGGAATTACAGAAGTGATTATACAATAGTGTCAATGGGCCGGTTCAGTGCTTGCATTCTCTGGCGCGTGGATCCAGAGCTGCGCGCACCTCACAGAACAAAGGGGAAAACAATGGTGTTAAAAGAAAGATGAGAAAACGAAAGTAGTGCTTCTCCAATATTGGGTCTTTCATAGATTCACATGCTTGAATCATTCTCCGTCGTCGAAGTGGGAGTCCCACAATACCATAATAAAGCAGTATATATCACTGTCATAGGCTATAATGGCAGTGAAAAAATCAGTTTAAAAGCCTATCTGTGTCCTTTTGAACAAAGGACCAAACTTGATCTATAACCAGTCAGGTGACCGTACCCTCTAGAACAGTCCCAACAGAGGCACAGTCCCTCAGAATTTCTACTTCATGTCGAGAGAAGGGAGTCTCCCTGAACTCTGTTCTTTTTCTTCAGCTATTACTTGTTTTTAGATCATCCAGGATAAGAGTAGCAGAAAACAAGGCAAAAGTCCACAAAATATGTCTAACCTTTTCCCCAAAAACTCTCAAGTTCTGAGAGATGAGGCTGTTTTTGGGACTACAGAAGGTGAAATCTGTCACTTATGTTGAGGACAGTGAGGCTTCCTTCACCTCACAGGAAAGGTCAAAGGGAGAGGTTCCACCAAGGATCCCAGAAGGCACACAGAAAAGTATAAAAAAGACTTACCATGAGTCTTCATGGGCATTTATCACAGTGAGATAAAATTGGAAAAACTTCCTAAGAGGCAGACCCTCAACTCCCTCTTCAATCCTGAGACTACATCAGAGAGATCCTCATAACCTGACAATGAGGTGTCTGTGGCAAAACCGCCATCAGAATCATTGTTAGCAACAATCACGATGACAACATCGACTACTACAACTATGTTGACTATTATTGCCTCATCTATGACAGGCTCATCAAAGACGGCCTTGTCTACGATAGCCTCGTCTACCAAGGGCCTCTTCTGTGAAGGGCCTCTTCTACGAAGGGTGTCATCTATAAAAGGTCTCATTTACGAAGGGCCTCATCTACAAAGGGCCTCATCTACGATGGCATTGTCTACAACAGCCTCATCTACAATGGCATCGTCTACCATGGCCTCTTCTACAAAGTCATTGCCTATGACGGCCTCGTCCACGGTGGCCTCATCTAAGGATGGCTTCATCTATGGATGGTCTCATCTATGGATGGTTTCACCGACGGATGGCATTGTCTACGACGGTCATCTACCACAGCCTGGTTTGTGACGGTCATCTACAACGGTCGTGGTGACAGTCTCGTCAACAATGGTCTATGAGAATGGCCTCGTCGACGACGGTCATCTACGACAGCCTCATCTCTGATGGTTCTCAAAGACAGCCTCACCTATTATAGTCATCTACGATGGTCTTCTACGACAGCCTCTTCGATGATGGTCACCTACGACGGTCTCCTCCGACAGCCTTATCTACACACTACAACATTAATCTACGATGGTTGCCTATGACAGCATCATGTACGATGGTCATCTATGACAACCTCATCTATGACAGTCATCTACGACAACAGCCTCTCTACGATAACTTAGTCTACAATAACCTCCTCTGTGATAACCATGTCTACGAAGGCCTTGTCTATGACTTCATCGTCTACGGCAGCCTCTTCTATGACTGCATTTTCTATGACGGCCTCGTTGATGGCAAACACTGTCAACGTCAGCCTACTTGTCGACATCCGCCTCGTCTACGACAGTCTCAACGAAAATACAAATCACTATGAAAGCACATAATCGTCAACAAGAAGAAAATACACGTAATCCAGAAAATCTTAAAGTCAAGAATTAAGGGGACTAATATGAGCATGTCTGCAACAGTCAGCATTATATAGATAGGCAATATGTGGAGCTGTTTCACCACTTTGCTCCGCCTCCAACTTCAAAGCATGGGTCAGCTCCCTGTAGCTATATTAATAGACCTACAGGGCATGTTATTCCCACAACTGGTGCATCCCCCACCATATGATTTTTGGTGGTTTCCATACCCTTTGGGAACGAACGGCCAAAAACTTTGAACTTCCACCTGCAAACAAGCAATCAGTTTGTCTTTCTTCATGATTTAAGTTGAAAATCTGGGAGACCTAATTCAATTGTTGATATATCCAGGATGGATTAGAAACATGGAAAACCCTGTCACTCATAACCTGGCCTAACCAGCAAGGAAACGTCCTCAACTATGTCTGGGGCTGCTTTACGGGCCGCCAATTCAGTGGCAATACGGGTAGGTATAACCACCAGATGTGGTCGGCCATTGCCACATACATTAAATTTCAGCCGAAAGACAGAAAGGACAAAACAAATCTGCAGGGGGGTAAAACGTCCTCATCAGACAGCATAGATTGAGCTATAGATATAGCTTCAATAGGATTCCCATAACTGGCAGGGTCAGTGGTCCTTAGACGCCAAGGTTGGTTCAAGGCCACAACATTTAGAAACTGAGGTGAAAATGTATGTAGTATTTTTACCTTACCATGCTGATGCTCTGTTTAACAAGCATGTCAACGACGTCTTGCAATCAGTCAAGGCTGACTGGCACTGCACGATCTTTTGGCACAATACAATTTCATAAGAAACACCATTTAGAGGGACCTGCGAAACAGACACTTATGCGTATAACGGAGGATACCAGAGGTGTCAGTCTTATCAACCTTCTCAGTAGCCCTTAGGCTAGCTTACCTACAGTGACTACGTTCTGGTGCTCTTTACCCCATCATGTGGGAGAAATAATTACAAAATGTTGTCATCTGAGGTGTAAAATAGCATCGGACACAAAAGTCCTGAATCTCATCACATATAGTCAGACGTTAGAGTTCACCCAGATTCCGCCAACTACTCCACCAAAACAACTGTGGCCACCCCATCTCCACCTGCTTTGGAAGGGAGTGCTAGTTACGTTAACCAAAGATCCATAGAAAAAGGCCCGTATCCTCAGCAGGGAACAGGCCACTGTTCTCTGTATTTGCTCATAGACACAATAACAGAGGAGTGGCGATCCGTCATAGACCTATGGAAATTAAACAAGTATTTCAGGAAACCATCCTTTTACGTGGTCACCGTTTCTGACACGACATGACAGCTCTGAATTTACAGGAGTCATACTTCTGCATACCCACCCACACATCAAAATTCTCCTATTTGGCTTCAAATCAGCTTTTTGCAGGGGGCACAGTCATCAGGTATTCTCCTACTTCAACATCTGGTTGATAAAAGCACCAACTGCATTTCAAGTGTCCAGTGCCACAGAGGCTTGCCTAAAGTTGGTTTACAAACTCATTATGAACATGGCAGTCTGGACCGCCACGCTGCCATATTCTGAATGTGGCTGAAACGCCATGGTGGAAACGAGTCACTCATTCCGCCAGCCTCTCCCTGGCGGTGTAATGTGTAAAGTATTTGTGCAATAACTCACACAGTAACACAGTGATAACACCACAAAAAGTACTCCACACCAGTTTAGGAAAATATTTATTTAGATAATATTTATCTGAATAAAGTAATATAATAAATAAATAATAATATAATAAATAAAATAATAATAAAATGAATAAAATAAGACCAAATGTTAAGAATCCAATGTACACAAGTAATGTTATGAATTTTGCAAGATTTAATCCTATTATAGTGGTTAGAAACACAATAGCTCCAACTGGAGCTATTACAACATTGTGATAGTCATTCCCAAAAGTCGGACATCACTTGCGTAGTCGCATGGACCCCAGGCACCTTTGGAAAATGAGGAGACAAGAATGTTGCGCAGAGTCTGGGAGATGAGGCATCGCTGGAGCAGATGCAGTGTTGGTTCCTTACTGCAGCCGGGGAGGTGAGACATCGAGTTCTTACTGCCAAGCAGAGGAGGTGATGCACCCGGCCCGTCTGGTTGCAGGGGAAGTGATGTGGCATTGGTGGCGAGGCATTGGTTTCTTACGACCCGGTGGGGTCGAGGAGTCCAGCAGGTCAAAACGCAGTGTCAACTTATGTTTCAGGCAGCACCACAAAGCTGCAGCAGGCAGTGGTGGCACATCAGACAGCAGCACCGGTTCTGGAGTTGCTGAATTTGGTGAACTATCTAGGACCTAGTAGAGGAAGTCTTTGTGGGCCCTGAGACTTCAGAACAGGAGGCAAGCTCAATCCAAGCCCTTGGAGAGCATTGTGGAGGAAAGCATATTCCTTCCACCAGAGTCAGGGAGCAGCAGGGCAACAGAAAAGCAGTCCAGATGAGTCCTTTTGGCAGCTCAGCAGTCCTTCTGGCTGAGTCCAGTGGTAAATCCAGAAGTGTCTGACTTGGTGGGGTCACAGACCCAGTATATATTCATCCAAAACTGCCTTTGAAGTTCAGGAAACTTCAAAGAGTGGTTTTGAAGTGCACAAGTTTCCCTTTCAACCCTGCTCTGTCTGCCAGGAGCCCTGTGGGAGGTTATCAGTCTTTTCTATGAGGGCAGGCCACTGGCCTTTGAAGTGTAAGAGAGAGCCCTTCCAACCCAGAGAAATCCATCTGTATGCAGATTCAGCTGAGTGTCCTGTGTTTAATGCTGTCTGAGTGGAATGCACAAGGGAAGCTGCCAGCCAGCACAGACAAGATGTGGATTGGAGTGAGGTTGTAAGGCACAGATAGCAGTAAGTGCAGAGGAATGCATACTTTCGTAAAGTGGCATTTCTGAAATAGTAATGTAAAATCCAACTTCACCAGTAAGTAGGATTTCTTACTACCATTCCAACCTTACCAAATATGACAAGTCTATTCCTCTCAGATCAGAAATTACCATTTAAAAGCATATAAGGGGATCTCTATTGCTGGCATATGAGAGGAGCAGGCTTCACAGTAGTAAAAAAGAGATCTGAGAGTTTTTCACTACCAGGACATGTAAAACTTATAAGTACATGTCCTGCCTTTTACTTACATAACACCCTGCCCTGTGGTCCACCTAGTGCCTACCTTATGGGTGAGTTAATGAGAGAACAGGGAACTTTAAGGCTTGGCAAGTAGTCTTAAATGCCAAGTCGAAGTGGCAGGGAAACTGCACACACAGGTCTAGCAATGGCAGACCTGAGTACTTATGTGGGGGGTACAATTAGTGTTGCAGGCCCATTAGTAGTATTTGCTTTACAGGACCTGAGCACATCCAGTGCACTTTACTATGGACTTGTAGGTAAATTAAATATGCCAGTTGGGTATAAGCCAATATCAGCATGTTTTAAGGAGCGAGCACATGCACTTTAGCTCTGGTTAGCAGTTCCAACAAAAGAGAGGTCGGGAAAAGAGGAGGAGGAAGGCAAAAAGTTTGAGATGGCCCTTCAGAATGGGCCATTTTCCAACACAACCCCCTTCTAGCCTAAAGCCAGGGTAGACTAATCAATACCTTGATGGACTTCCCTACTTAAGGCGATAGAACGTAGACAATGGACCACTAGTGCAGGGGCACATGCCAGCTCTATGCTTTTCTGAACTCAGTTGGTTCTCTCTGTCTGTACTCTCTGGAGCTACTGAACTGACCGTTGGGGAACTCCTCTCCTCATCTGTGGACCTATCTGTGAAGCTCCTCTCCTAACCTTAATTTGCTCACAGATGCCCCCCAGTAAGCAGACAGTACCACCGTAGCCTACAAAGTGATGTGGCCTATTCCACTCCTTGGGCCTGACTTCTGTTCCCAACCCAGGGAAAACTCTGTCCAGAAGGACAGATGCCACTGACAGCTGTCAATGTCAAGAGCCAGGCCCCAGGCAATCCATTGCTAAGTGCAGCCCCAAGCGTGACCATTGGGTAAGCTTCTCCTCCCGCCTTGGGGCTGGTAGAGAGTTCCCTAAGGGCTCCTGAGGTTTCCCTGACCTCTGAGGCATCTCAGGGTAGGGGGCAGTAGCCCAAGGGGTTTTGCTTTCTACATCCACTCTACCTCCCTCCAGTTCAGGGGTGATACCCTAACACTGGTCAATCAACCGAGGGTCTGTACCCTGAGCAGGCCTAAAAAAATCATAAAAATGTTACTTGACCTGCAAGTCTAGTGACTTAAGCATTTTCACCCGACTGTAATGCTCTTGACCCATATACTGGTTTCATATTATGTAATCTGGGCAAATATTTTAATTCACAGAGCAGCTATTTTCTTCATTATCAAATATGATAGCCCTTTTGCATGTCTGCTGTACAAAAAACTCCTCTTTAATAGACTAAGGCCCTCATTACAACCCTGACGGTCAGTGATAAAGTGGCGGTAATACCGCCAACAGGCTGGCTGTAATTACGGCCAAATTATGACCGTGGCGGTGAAAACTCAAATAAACAGCCACTTTACCACACCGACTGCCAGGGCGGAAACAACAGAGAGTGTTCCGCCCACCATTAAAAACGACCCAATCTGCCACCTTTTCCGGGGCGGTACCAACGACATCAAAAGCCTGGTGGGAACACTGCGCAGAAGTGAAAGGACTCACCATTGGAGACACAAGGAAGAACCATGCCACCATGGAGCCCGAGCTGCAGATCTTTCTAATGATCTTCTACGTCCTGCTCCACCACGAACATCAACAACGGCGAAGACGACCACAGTGAGTACAGCCGCTTAGCACACAAGGAAGGGGCGAGGAAAAAGAGAGTGACACACACACGCAACACACATACACCCACCCCCAACACCATACACACAATCAGATGCAGTAAGAAAACATATTTACCCCGTACCCCTCAGGAATAATGCAAGGACTACAGGAATAGATGAAAGTGAGTGTAATAATATAAATATAGTAGAAATACAAAATACAATGTAATGGTATATACATATGTACAGTTCAAGGGACACAGCCCAGTCCTCAATGCACGTGGGCCACAGGGCCACATCACAAAGTCTAAGGCCCCACTTGTCTCCTGCAGCAACACGGAGAGAACACTGCAGGGGCATCAGTTGGAAAATAGGCAGGCACCTCAGGGTGATGGTGAACGGGGGGAGCCCCTCAGCCAGCAGATGGAACAACACCACCAGTCCTGTAGGGGGCAATATGCCTCTGCTTGGTCCTTGGGAGTGCAAGGCCACAATCTCTCAAGTGGGTGATTTTCCCACATGCTCTGGAGGGAGCAACATGCAATGTGCTTGGTCCTGGGGAGTGCAAGGCGACAGTCTCTCAAGTGGGTGACTTGCCCACATGCTCTGGAGGGAGCATTGTGCCCTGTGCTTGATCCTGCTGAGGATGGGGTGAGTGGGTGCCATACCCACAGGTTCTGGAGGGGGCGCTGTGCCCTGTGCTTGATCCTGGTGAGGATGGGGTGAGTGGGTGCCATACCCACTGGTTCTGGAGGTGGCATTGTGCCCTGTGCTGTAGATCCTGGTGAGGATGGGATGAGTGAGTGCCATACCCACTGGTTCTGGAGGGGGATCGTGCCCTGTGCTTCTGATCCTGGGGAGTGCAAGGTCACAGTCTCTCAGCTGGGTGTCATTCCCACAGGATTTGCAGGGTACAGGACACACAACAGCCCAGGGAGGCAGGACTACTGACCGTCTGCCGGTGGTGAGGGCTGCTCAGTGGTGGTGCTGCTGATGCTGCAGCCGCTGGTGGGGGGAGGCTCCAGTCCATCCCCTGCAGCCTCAGACGGCTGCCCACTGCTGGTGGTGGCAGTGCTGCTGCTGTTGGTAGTGTTGGGGGGAGGCTCCAGCCCATCCCTTGCAGCCTCAGACGGCTGCCCACTGCTGGTGGTGGTGGTGCTGCTGGTATTGGTGGGGGGAGGCTTCAGCCCATCCCCTGCAGCAACGAACGGCTGCCCACTGCTGGTGGTGGTGGTGCTGCTGATGCTGCTGGTAGTGGTGGGGGGAGCTCCAGCCCATCCCCTGCAGCCTCGGACGGCTGCCCACTGCTGGTGGTGGTGGTGGTGCTGCTGCTGCTGTTGGTGGTGGCGGTGCTGCTGCTGCTGGTAGTGGTGGGGGGAGGCCCCAGCATATCCCTTGCAGCCTCGGACGGCTGCACAACCATGGTTGATGGTGTGGGCTCTGACTGAGTCCCTGCACCAGGCCCCTTGTCCTTCCTGCCTGCTGGTGCAGGCTCCTTGCCCTTCCTGGTAGCACTTGTGGCAGGCTCCTTGCCCTTCCGGGCAGCACTTGTGGCAGGCTTCTTGCCCTTCCGGGCAGCACTTGTGGCAGAATCCTTGCCCTTCCGGGCAGCACCTGGGGCAGGCTCCTTGCCATTCTTGGCAGCAGCTGGGGCAGGCACACTTTCTTTGAGGCTGGCTGGTGCCAGGGATCCTTTCCCACCTCGAGGGGATATGGAGACTACTGGGCCCGTGGACTGGGTGGCTGAGGTGCTTGCCTGGGTTTTTGCCACCCTGGCCAGACGTGAAGGACGGTGGGGAGGGATAGGGAGGAGGTCAGTGGTGGAGAGGAAAAACTTCTTAGGGACATTGGTGCGGGAAGAGGGAGAAGGTTTGGGAGGGGAAGAAGAGGGAGTGGTTGTAGGTGGTGTCTGTCTGCTGTGTTTGGGTGCAGGTGCATGGGCTGGATGCTGTTGTGAGGTGGATGGGTGTTGGGTGTCTGAGTGCTTGCGTTTGTGTACCTTAGGAGGGGGGGCACAGACACACTGGATGAGGACACAGGGGACGTGTGCATGGCTGTTGTAGAGGTGTCTGCCAGTGAGGTGTGTGTTGTGCTA
Source organism: Pleurodeles waltl (assembly GCF_031143425.1). NCBI lineage: Eukaryota > Metazoa > Chordata > Amphibia > Caudata > Salamandridae > Pleurodeles > Pleurodeles waltl. The sequence continues at coordinate 397,830,873 of NC_090448.1, forward strand.
GGTGTGGTGGTGATGATAGTAGTGGATGATGGTGTAGTGCATGCAGGTGTGAGTGTAGACGGAACGGACAGGGAGGTGGAGGAGGAGGAGGAGGGGAACACAGTGGATGCAGAGGATTTTGGTATGTCTGCAACTGGATGGTGTTTGTGTGAGTGCCTGTGGGATGATGTGTGATGCTTGTGTGTGCCTGTGACACTCTGGTGTGTTGCATGTACGTCTGCCTGTGTGCTTGGGATAGGTCGGGGTTGAGGAGAATGGGACTGGGAAGAGGAAGTTGGAGGGGGAGGGTGGAAAAAGGGACAATAGCTGCCATCAGAGAGGAGGCCAGAGCTTGAATTGATCTCTGTAGGGCCGCCAAGCCAGTGTGAATGCCCTCCAGAAATGCATTTGTCTGTTGCATTTGGGCTGCCAGCCCCTGGATGGCATTCACAATGATTGACTGCCCTACAGAAATGGATCGCAGGAGGTCAATAGCCTCCTCACTCAGCAGCGCTCACTGGGGCAGGGCCTGAGGTGCCTGGGGCGAAGGAGATGCCCACCCTCCTGGGTAAGCAGGCACGTGCAACTCGATGAGGGGCTGCTGGGAGGATGGTGCTGGTACGGGGGTGGTGGCTGTACCTGTAGCTGGGGTTGTCACAAAAGTGTCCGCCACCACCAGGGAGCTCCCATCGGAGGAGGCATCTGTGTCTGAACTGTCCTCTCCAGTCTCCGCTGTGGTGCTCCCCTCACCCTCCGTCCCACTGGTGTCCTCAGCATCGGTGGACTCCACCTCCTGGGTCCTGTGGGATGCAGCTCCCTCCGTCGCCGGTGCCTCTGCTCCTCCCCCAGATGATGCTAATGCACATAAGGACAGGGTGACAAAACAAAAAGGGGGGGAAGAGACAAGGGATACACTCGGTCAATGGCTGCACCAACACCACCGTTGGTGTACACAGCACCCTCACATACAGGGAACAGGCCTACGCACTATGCAATGCACTACCAGTAATAATGCTAGCCACCAGGGCATGGCCATGGACACATACTGCCTACTGCAGCACACCTGAGACCCACACAGACCTGCACAGTAGTGGATGCCTACAAACTAGGTAGCAGGATTATCACTTCTGAACCCTGCCCAACATGGGACCTACTCTGCAATGTCAGGCCTGGCCTAAGGGCACCCACTGACACACATCCCCCACCTGAGTACCCCCCTACCATGCGTAAGTTGTAATGATGGTAACTGTACTCACCCCCTTGTGGCTGCTGTGATGCCCTCAAGCACCCATCCAGCTCCGGATAGGCCACTGCCAGTATGCAGGCCATCAGGGGGGGGTCAGGGTTCGACGGGCACCGTTTCCTCGTTGGAAGGCCATCCCCAGCTGGGCCTCCACCGTCTTCCATGCCCAGCGTCTCAGGTCCTCCCACCGTTTCTGACAGTGGGTGCTCTGCCTGCCGTAGACCCCCAGGGTCCGCACGTCCTTGGCGAAGGCACGCCATATACCCTTCTTTTGATGGTGCTGACCTGCAGAGAAATACACACAGGGAAAGGTATTAATCAGACCATCCTGCCTGTTACACTCATGGCCCAACATACCCCTTCACATCACTATTTGCACACACAGGGCCCAGCACACAACCTGTCCGCTGCCTAGGAGTCATCCACCCCCTCCCACACACACGAGACCTTCACACACACCACTCCATGCGTTCATGCCCTATGCATCGTGCTCACAGTGTACTCACCTGTTGGTCTGGAGGCCCATACAGAAGTTGGTACTGGGGTAGGACCCCATCCACCAGCCGCTCCAACTCCACCGAGGTGAAGGCAGGGGCCCTTTCCCCAGTCACACGAGCCATGGTAGATTCCAGACACAGGTCACAGCAGCACATGCATAGTAGGTCCTCTCCTGTTGAAGGTCAGGTAGCAAGTGAGTGATCAGATAGAAAATGGCAGTCACATCCGCGGCGGTGCATACCGTCACCGCCGGCGGACATCACCATTGGCAACTGTACCCCATAGGGGCCAATATTATCGAATGAGGAGTTGCACAGCGGTTCCTGACTGCCTTCAGCAATGGCGCACGTCAGCGGAATTACCTCACTTCCACCTGTCCCTCCACACAGGACACGCGGATGCCATTTCAGGGGGAGGGGGGGGAATGGAGGGGTTTGGCCCTGGATTATAACTGCGTCACAGTACACAATTGGACATACAGGACAAATGCCACATATACATAAAAAATGGGCATCATGCATTGTACTGTTGAGGCTACGATGTACAGTTTGTGACCGGCTCCTCACTCTTTTGCCCCATAGACTGCTACCGCTGCAGATGAATAGGAGATGGAGACATACCCCGTGTGCAGACCCCTGGTGGTCTTGGCAACAATGGAGGACATGCACATCATCATCACCTATAGACTTGACAGGGCCACAATCACAGAGCTGTGTGCCCAGTTGGAGCCTGACCTGATATCTGCTATCTGTCACCCCACTGAGAACCCCCCTCTTATGCAAGTGCTATCAGTGCTCCATTTCCTGGCTACTGGTTCTTTCCAAGTGACAGTGGGCTTGGCAGCATGAATGTAACAGCCACTGCTCTCAATAGTGCTGACCAGAGTGTTGGCTGCCCCTGATTAAACACATGTACAGCTACATTGTTTTCCCCCAGGTGGAGGATTTGGCCACTGTGAAGGCTGACTTCTATGCAGTGGGACTAATCCCCAAAATCATTGGGGCAATTGATGGAACACATATTGCAATTGCCCCCCCTTCAGCAAAATGAGCAGGTGTTCAGAAATCGAAAGAGTTTTCACTCCATGAATGTCTAGATGGTGTGCCTGGCAGACCAGTACATCTCACATGTCAATGCTAAGTATCGTGGATTGGTGCATGATGCCTTTATCCTGAGGAATAGCAGCATTCCAAATGTGACAGGCCAACTATAGAGGCACAGGGTGTGGCTAATAGGTGAGCCCTGGTTCCCACCCAGTGGATGTTGGTGTGTGGGTATGGTGTGGGCCATATGGGATAGTGTGTGGCTAAATGTTGTCCCTCGAAATGTACGTGTGACTCTTGTTTCCCCAACCGATCATGGCTACTGACTCCTGTGAGGAATCCCAGGACAAGGGCAGAGGAACGTTACAATGAGGCACATGGGCGAACAAGAAGGATTATTGAACATACTTTTGGCCTCCTGAAGGCCAGGTTTCTGTGCCTCCATCTAACTGGGGTATCTCTGTGCTACTCACCCAAGAAGGTCTGCCAGATAATCGTGGCATGCTGCATGTTGCACAACCTTGCCTTGGCGCGCCATGTGCCTTTTCTGAAGGAGGAAGAGGCTGGAGATGCCATGTGGCAGCAGTGGACCCTGTGGAAAGTGATGATGAGGAGGCAGAGGATGAGGACAACAGAACTTCAGTGATTCAACAATACTTCCAATGACACAAAGGTAAGACAGTGTTACTTCACATTTCATTTACATTTTTTTGTTTCACTTTGTCACTGCCAGGCTGTTATTTCCCACTTCTATGCCCACTCATTGTACCCCTTGGCAACTCTTTTTGCAGATGTTAGTGGCCCACTTTCGCTCGTGGTGTGATCACTTCAGCCAACTACAGGTCTATCCTATGTGAACATTACTGTACAGTTGAATTGCAATTTTTTAACCTGGCTAAACGAACACATACTTAAATCATTTGACATACTCCATACTTGTATGTGTTCAAAGGGTGTTTATTTAAGTGCTAAGAAGTAGAGGGGCAAGTGCAATGGGCTGTGGTGATGATGGAGGAAAGTCCAGGGTATCGTTCCAGTCTATTGGTAGTACAGGTGCATTGTCCAAGGGGACATAGGAAGGGGAGCAATGGCAGTTCAAGGTGGACAGGGTGACAGAGTGGGACACAAGGATCAGGAGAGTCTCATTTCCTGGTGGTGGTCTTGGCAATAGTCTCTGGCTTCTGCCTGGAGCGCAGGGAACATTGTGGGGTGGTTCTCCTGCAGAGGAGGGGTGCTGGTGGCCTGTTGGTCCTGTGGCAGGGCCTCTTGTCCACTAGCGGCAGCAGAGGTGGAAGGCAGTTCAGATGTCTGGCTAGTGGCAGGGACCCGCTGTTGTAAGACTGCCTCCCTCATGATGTTGGCCATGTCTGCCAGCACCCCTGCTATAGAGACCCGGGTGGTGTTAATGGCCTGCAAGCCCTCCCTGATCCCCTGGTACTGTCCCTCCTCCAGCCACCTGTTCTCCTGCACGTTGGCCAGGATCTGGCCCAGCTTATCCTGGGAATGTTGCTATGGTCTGGAGAGTCGGTTCCCTGGGACAGTCCTCCCCCTGGCGCAAAACAGTCCTCCTACTGTCCCAGTTGTCCTGTGCCTCTGCCCCCTGAACCGTGTGCCCACTGCCACTGACCCCAGGTCCCTGATTGTCGTGGGTATGAGGTGTGCCCTGGGGTCCCTGTAGTGGCAGACACACTGCTGATTGACGTCTCCTGGGGACAGAGGTATGGGTACGCTGGATGGGTGTTGTGGTGGTGTTCCCTGAGGGGGGAGGCTCTGTGGTGGTGTGTGGCTGTGCCTGGGTAAGCCTAAAACAACGAGTGTAGGGGATGTAGAGGACAGGTCTCTTATGACCTGTTAGGCTTGCGGGTAGGAACCGGCGTCTGTTTTGCTTTCCTTCTCTTATCTTATGACAAAACGTCTCTGGAATGCACTTCTTAGTTTAAAGAAGACCTTGATTATTATTATTACTTCACCACGAGGTTCCTGAAAGACGAGATTAGTAGGTTGGAAGCACACGTTTAAAAGTAGTCGCAGCAATGAAAGCAAAATATATCAAAGCACTGCTCAATTGCAATGTACACAGCAAATACATGTGATTATATTATAGCATAACTTCAAAGCAAAGAATAAAAGTCAAAATTTCATCACCGTAGGGCCTGTCACTGCTCGTCATCCTTCTCATGCCTGCAAGTTGATGACTCCTGTTCAACTGCGAGAAGATTTTCCACCCAACCGGGAGGCCAGGCAACTGACGTCTGCTCCTGACTGAAGTCCTGGAGAATCTCCCCTTGCTGCTGCCCAAGACCACTGTTAAAGGTCTGGCCCCTTCCTCTCAGACCTGGGAAATAAAACAAGCTATTGGAGATTGGCCAGATCTCCTACGCCTCTCCTCTTCCCAAGGCTGAGCAGAAAGGAAAACACCAAATATACGCTCTCTTATCACGTTAGGGTTCGTGTGAATTCAATTTGAAAAACACAGCTTGGTCTACCATGTGGAAAAACACAGCTCATCTGCAATGTCTCAACTGCAATGTCGAACTCCACTTTAAAGCCAATAGGCAGCTAACCTAAATACCAAATGTAATGTCTAATGCCATGTTAAAGCCAATAGGCAGTTAATCTGAATACAGAATGTAATGTCTAATGCCATGCTAAAGCCAATAGGCAGCTAACCTAAATACCAAATGTAATGTCTAATGCCATGTTAAAGCCAATAGGCAGCTAACCTAAATACCAAATGTAATGTGTAACGCCACGTTAAAGCCAATAGGCAGCTAAACTGAATACAGAATGTAATGTGCTCCTGATGAACATTGAACAACTAATATGCGCAGTGGTGAAACACAAAGTCATTGGTCAAACACGATTAATGGCATAACATCTCCACCCTATGACCAAAGACTTTTGTTTACATATCTCTTATTTCAAACAAAAACAAACAACAAAAAAGAACAAAAACAACAAAAACATTATAAGCAAATCAGATTTGAATGATAAAATCAATCACTGTAAAGCAATGGAAGTGGATTAACATATTAATCTCATAACCTTTCAAATCAGATACATCTACAATGAAAAGACTGAAGGCTATATACTCTGACTGGGATAATAACTGATTGAACAGTGTCTCTAAAACAGCAAGTTGATGTAGCATGAGTTCTACTCATGTAAAGGTACACGGTCCACCTGAAAGGTTTGCTGGAATGTAAGTGAAAGTCAGGGTTCCACACGACAAAACACAGACAGTTAACTGGCAATGTTGCTTAGTTCCAGTGGAAGAATGTAGTCAAACAAGTTGACAAACTTTATATTAATCCCATGTAGAACTTCAACTGAAGGCGCCAGTTGCACAAAATGGATCCATGGGGTTTTTACTTTAATCAATCCGGTTCAGGTTGGGGGTGCGGTCCCTCCCCCGACCACACACACCAACTCCCAAAGGGAGACCACAGAGCACACTCATGGTCAGTAGCGAGTCGCGGTAGGATCTGCAAAAGAAAAAAGTATGACTTTTCTTGCAAATAACATTTGTCATCTGAAATGTGCCCTCCTTTCTCTTTTCGTTGTTTTATAATCTTGGGTCCTTTTTTATAATTTCTGCATGTTCTGGAGGGTCACCTGGGGTTTCAACCCACACCTTAGCACTGAGGCTTTTATCTGCTGCACCACAGCTTCCCTTTCCTTGCACTGTCAGAAGGGCTGGGGCAGACTCCTTCTTTACCAAACCTCCATTCTCTGCACTTGTGACAAGTTAGGCAATTCTGTCTCCAATCTGTATGAATGAATCAGATTCTGTTCTGGTTATCATCATCATTTTGATTTCTCCTTGGTAATCTGCAGCAATCACTCCCCCTAAAACCTGATCAATTTGCCATATCTGTCCTAGTATCTTTCCTCTCCCCAACTGATCTTTGACTGTTTGTGGGACAGATCTCTGTTGTGCGTGCTTACAAATAGGACATTGCAAAATCACAGTTTGTATCAAATCTAGGGGAATGTACATCCCTCTAATCTCTGCCCACCTGTAAGTGGCTTTTTCTCCCAGATGTCCACATTTCTGGTGCACCCACTTAGCCATCCCCACCAAGTCAGAATTCTGGGTTGACACTTTTGTCTCTGAAATTTTGGCTTTAACATCTGCAAGGGAATTGAACCAGTTATGTACAAGCCATGTGGAAAACCAAACGGCTAATCCATTGGCAGTGAACTAAGAATAAGTGTAAAATGACACGTCTCAAGCAGCTCTTGCTTTAAAGTCTGACACACATTGTACAACTCTGCATATTGGTTACTTTTTCCTTCCCCTGTGGTAGACAACAACTTTTCAGTAACTGGATTGTATAACACTGCTTTCCATTGTCTTTTAGTACTCATGTATTTCAATTAATAATCATTAGTCAAACAAACACGCTTTTTATCCTCAGGGGACACGAATTCAAATGGTGCACTCAATTTCACTAGTGATTCTTTTACCTGTGGTACCTTCTGCACCCTCTCCTCATACTGTAAAGGGGTTTGTGACACCTGTTCATGTAGGGCTGCAGTGACTCGAGCCCTATTTTGCATGTAACAGATCCAGTGTATGATACTAGCCTCCTGTGCCTGTCCTATACTGTGAGATTTAGGTGAACTCATCACCCACTGCATGCTTGGTAGTTCAGGTTTCAGAATTACATTATCATTTAATGTCATTTGCTCAGTATTCACTAGAGCCTAACAACAAGTCAAAAGCTGTTTTTCAAAAGGAGTACAGCGCTCCACAAAGTCAGATAGTCTTCTAATCCAAAGTTCCAGGGGCACTCTTGTCCTCCCCTGTCTGTGCCACATACTCAAGGTGGCAAATTGTTCCTGGTTTACTTGTAAATCAGTGTTTACCTCTTGCACTGCACACAAATCTAAAGTCTGTGGACTCAGATGAGGGCTATACTGTTTCCAAAAATCAAACAAGCTTGTGAAACTCGGTGTCTCTTGCTTAGTGCAAATAGTAAGAAACTCTAAAATCTTTTGTGTTACCTGTGACATCTGTCTATTTTCTGGATTCCAGAAACTGCACATTTTGCGACAGTACTGCTGCCTTGTCTGAATTAATTTTAAACATCGTACTTTGCAAAAGCGGTCTGAATATAACATTCTCAACTTTGTGCTCAGTGTAATCTTTTAAGGAATGCACTTCAACTGCCAAAAACCGTGGGATGCTCTGCACACGGTGATCTATGTTCTGTTCAAGAGGCTCACACTGGCCCCCACCTTTTTTAACCTCCTCATTACTGGAATGGGGAAAAGCCAGATTCTTCTAAAACAGCTTCATTATCTTGCAATAATTTGTTCTGGCTAATTTGCTCACGTAAATTCTTATTTTCATGTTCTAGCTGCCTACATCTCTCATGCATTTTTCTGTAAGCAGACAAAAGTATCCAAACCCTTCTGTCAAGAACAAAAGGAACATCATTTCTTTCAAAAAGCAAATTTTCTACATATGAAAACACTTTTGCTTTATCCAAGCACTCATCCCAAGACTCACAAAGTCCTGATAAACAAGAAAACATGTTTCTCACAGCCCTATAAGGCAGTTTAACTTCACATGCATTTTCAAACATGGTCTGCCGTGCTTCTTTAATTCTCTAAACAACAAAAACAATTACACTTTTAAATAGTGCACTTCCAAGCCCCAATTCCACTCCCAGACTGTCGACTAACGCCAAAATGTTTTGCTTTCCTTCTCTTATGACAAAACTTCTCTGGAATGCACTTATTAGTTTAAAGAAGACATTTATTATTATTATGACTTCACCACGAGGTTCCTGAAAGACGAGATTAGTAGGTTGGAAGCGCAGGTATAAAAGTAGTCACAGCAATGAAAGCAAAATATATCAAAGTACTTCTCAATTGCAATGTACACAGCAAATACATGTGATTATATTATAGCATAACTTCAAAGCAAAGAATAAAAGTCAAAATTTCAGCACCGTAGGGCTTATCACTGCTCGTCATCCTTCTCATGCCTGCAAGTTGATGACTCTGTTCAACTGCGAGAAGGAGATTTTCCACCCAAACGGGAGGCCAGGCAGCTGACGTCCGCTCCTGACTGAAGTCCTGGAGAATCTCCCCTCGCTGCTGCCCACGGCCACTGTTAAAAGCCTGGCCCCTTCCTCTCAGACCTGGGAAATAAAACAAGCCATTGGAGATTGGCCAGATCTCCTAAGCCTCTCCTCTTCCCAAGGCTGAGCAGAAAGGAAAACACCAAATATATACGCTTTCTTATCACGTCAGTGTTCATGTGAATTCAATTTGAAAAACACAGCTTGGTCTACCATGTGGAAAAACACAGCTCATCTGCAATGTCTCAACTGCAATGTCAAACTCCATGTTAAAGCCAATAGGCAGCTAACCTAAATACCAAATGTAATGTCTAATGCCATGTTAAAGCCAATAGGCAGCTAAACTGAATACAGAATGTAACGTCTAATGCCATGTTAAAGCCAATAGGCAGCTAACCTAAATACCAAATGTAATGTCTAATGCCATGTTAAAGCCAATAGGCAGCTAAACTGAATACAGAATGTAATGTCTAATGCCATGTTAAAGCCAATAGGCAGATAACCTAAATACGAAATGTAATGTTTAATGCCATGTTAAAGCTAATAGGCAGCTAACCTAAATACCAAATGTAATGTCTAATGTCACGTTTAAGCCAATAGGCAGCTAAACTGAATACAGAATGTAATGTGCTCCTGATGAACATTGAACAACTAATATGCGCAGTGGTGAAACACAAAGTCATTGGTCAAACACGATTAATGGCATAACAGCGTCCTTCCCTCAGTCCAAACAGGCCATAACAGACCTGTCCTCTACATCCCCCACACTTGTTGTGTTAGAGTTCCTTGTACGGTAGATTTTGTGGGGTCGATACTCTCCCAATACTCTCTCCTTGTGTTATAGTGTGCCTGGGTAACCGACTGTCCGGAGGTCCCTGAAGGGCCAGGTTGGTCATCCAGATCCAGGCGACCAGAGTCGCTCTCATCACTGTGAGCCTCTTCTGGGGGGGGGACTGGATAGTGCTGGCACCTCTTCTCAGGTGACATTGGCTGGGATGCCTGTGGGGATGTAAATGCAGTGTTATTGTTTCTGTATGTGACATATGGTGCATCAGTGGGTTGCCCTCTTTGGTGGGATTTATCCTGGCAACTTTCAGTTGTGTACTTTGGTGTATGGTGGGATGATTAGTTCTCTCTAGTGTGTATGCTTTGATGATAGGTGTCCATGCAGGGCTGTGAGTGATGTCCATGCATTGGTGGTGCATCGGGATGGGTGATATGTGATGGTGGGGTGTGTGGGAGGTGGCGGAGTGATGGGAGTGAGGGTGGGGGTATGTGATGGCATGCAGGTAGGGGATGAGAATAGTATAGAGTTAGCTTACCAGACTCCAGTCCTCCTGCTACTCCTGCTAGGCCCTCAGGACTTGCTTCTCCCATGTTGTTAGTTGTGGGGAAGAAGGTGGGGGTCCACCGCCAGTCCTCTGTACAGTGAGTTGGTGTCTTGCTGCAATGGAATGTACCTTCCCCCGTAGGTCGTTCCACCTCTTCCTGATATCATCCCTTGTTCTGGGGTGCTGTCCCACGGCGTTGACCCTGTCCACGATCCTCCGCCATAGCTCCATATTCCTAGCAATGGATATCTGCTGCACCTGTGCTCTGAATAGCTGAGGCTCTGTCCGGATGATTTCCTCCACCATGACCCTTGGCTCCTCCTCTGAGAATCGGGGGTTTCTTTGTGGTGCCATGGGTGTTGTTTGAGTAGTGTGGGTGAGGGTGTATAGGGTGTTGTGTTGGGGTGTGTGATGTAAGATGCGTGGGTGGTGTATAGGTGATGGTGGTGTGTGGGTCTGGTCTTGGCTGTGGTCCTGGTGTCTGTCTTGTGCAAATGGTTTGTAATGGTAAAGGGTTGTGGGTACTGTGGGTGTGTGTTTTATAGTGGTGTGGGTGTGGTGTGTGTATGGTTGTCAGGTGTGTGTTATTTAAATTGACCAATGTGGTGTTGTTTTGTTTGAGTGTGTGTATTTTGAGTGTGGAGATATGTACCGCCAATGGTTTACCGCCATTGATTGTCTGCCGTGGTGATTTGTGGGACATAATGTGGTGGGTGTTGTTCTTTTGGCGTAACGGTGTGGGGTTTGATACCGTCAGTTTATCACTGACCTTTGGTGTGGCGGACTTGTGTCTGTGGCTGAATAATGACGGATTGGTGTGTGCGTGTCATAATATGGTGAACAGTTATCCGCCGTGGCGGCGGTATGTTGGCGGCAGTCACCGTGGCGGTAAGTGGGATCCACCACCAATGTCATAATGAGGGCCTAAATGTTTGTTGTTCCATCTATAATACTAATCTAGTCGCATATAGGCTACACAAGACCCCTGACTTGCCTCTTAGTCAGAGCTACTGGAATTATGCGATTTTGTTGCTGAGAAGATTTTCGCATAATTAATGATTTGCTGCATTTGTCACATAATCCACTATCTGCCTCATAATCTACAGCATAATCAACAGATTTTAACAAAAAAATGATTTCTGGGTTAAAAGTTACTAAATATGTGACAACATGTCTTTCCACGCAGTGAAAAGCCCTTTGAAAAACTGGACTGGTCACCTTTCTGTTGCTTATTGCTATATTTGGGTCTTAAATTGGTATGAATGAGATGCCCGCAATGCCCAGTTGTGTTACCAAGTTTAAAAATGACAAATTAATGAAGAATATTATTGCTAAATGTGGTGCATTATGCTGCATAGTTTTCCTTTTCTTGCTTCTTAATTTCGTCAACCCTGCCACATACTTTGGACTTCTACTGCTGCATACTTTTAGTGGCCCTGCTCTCAGTTCATTAATGCAAAAATAACACATGATGGATGGAATGCTGAACAATGCAAACATTCACCCCCAGTCACAAAGATCTGGATTTAATCCACTGTTTGTTTGCTCACCATGCTACCCCAGTTTGGGCCCAGCCATATTCAAATCAGTCTTGACTCTGTTCCCCAGGGGAGCAGTCCAACCTGAACTGTTACGCCAGGAGCTTCCTGGACCCGAAACAAGCATCCTAGAACCGGTTTCGGGGTATCACCCTTCATCAGCCAGCCTAGCTTGATCCCCATGTCACTGGAGTCAAGCTAGCCTGGCGGATGAATGGTGATACCCTGAAACAGGTCCCAGGATGCTTGTTTCCAGCCCAGCAAGGAGCTGTCTCAGCAGTTTGGGTTGGACTGATCCCATGGGGAGGGGGGTCAAGACTGATTTGCATATTGCTGGGTCCAAACTGGAATAGCATGAGTAGCAAAAAAACAATGGATTTAGGCCCTGATCTCTGTACTGGGGTGAATGTTTGACATTGTTCAGCATTCTGCCCTTTTGGAACTCCACCTTCTTGAGGGCTCCTTGGGTAGGTACCCCCATCCCTTTGCAGAAGCTTTTCAACTGGCTAACACTGTAATCCTCCAGCTTAACAAGCTCAAACTTGATGGCTCCACTCGCAGAACCAGCCAGAGACATAATGTATAGGATGAATTAAAATGTGAAGCAGGGAAAAATTGCAGACAAACACAAAAATCAATGTGGTCTTTAAATGTGGGTAGGTAGTGTACACATAGCTATTCTATGGCATTGCACAAATACAAGCCCTATCCTCACCGCTGATCACAAGTGTTAAAAATTGAGACTCTAGTTGGCAGAGGTATACACCTTTGTCCAAGCAGGGACCACAATCTTAGTCAGGGTAAGTCACTACACAACCTAAATTATCCTGTGCTCACCCTCTGGTAATTTGGCACAGAGCAGGCAGGCTTAATTTAGAAGGCAGTGTGTAAAGTATTAGTGTAATAACTCATACAGTAGCATAGTGATAACACCACAACAAGTACTCCACACTATTTTAGGAAAGTAGATAACATTTATTTGAATAAAATAAGACCAAAATGTCAAGAATCCAATGTACACAAGTAAAGTTATGAATTTTGCAAGATTAAATCCTATTATAGCACTTAGGAACACAATAGCTCCAACTGGGGTTATTACTATGTCGTGGCAGAGTCATTTCCAGCAGTCCGACACCACTCGCCGGGGGAGTGGGCCAGTCACGTAGTCACAGGGACCCCACGCACAGTACCTTTGGAAAACGAGGAAACAAGCACATTGCACAAAGTATGGGAGATGGGGTGCCGGTGTGGCGTTGGTTCCCTACTGCAGCCAGGGAGGTGAGGCGATGCATCGGTTCCGTCCAGTTTCAAGGGCTGTGATGTGGTGTTGGTGGTGAGGAATTGGTTCCTTACAACCTAGCGGGATCAATGAGTCCAGCAGGTCTAGATGCGATGCATCAACTTTGCAGTGTCGCAAATACCTCTTATGTTGCAGGCTGTGGTTGGTACGTTCAGCGAGGACCACAGAGCATGCAGCGGCGTGGCATCGGATTGCGGCACTGGTTGCTGAAGTTGGTGGACTAGCTAGGACGTAGTAAATTAAGTCTTTGTTGGCCTGGAGACTTCAGAACAGGAGACAAGCTCAATCCAAGCCCTTGGCGAGCACTTGTGGAGGAAGGAAGAGTCCTTTCAGCAGAGTCAGGGAGCAGCAGGCAGCCGGGCAACAAGCAGCATAGCAGTTCTTCCAGAAAAGCAGTCCAGATGAGTACTTAGGGCAGCTCAGCAGTCCTTTAGGCAGAGTCCAGTGGTAAATCCAGAAGTGTCTGATTTGGTGGGGTCACATACCCAGTATATATACCCAAAAAGTGTCTTTGAAGTGGAGGTAACTTCAAAGAGTGGTTTTAAAGTGCACAAGCTCCCCTTTCAAACGAGCCCTGTCTGCCAGGATCCCTTTGGGGGGTCATCACTCCTTTGTGTGAGGGCAGGCCACTGGCCTTTGAAGTGTAAGAGAGAGCCTCTCCACCATTCTTGCCCAGAGAAACCCATCTGTATGCAGCTGCAACTGAGTGTCCTGTACTTATGGCTGTCTGCGAGGAATGCACAATGGGAGCTGTCATCCAACACAGACCAGATGTAGATTGGAGACAGGCTGTAAGGCACAGATGGCAGTAGGTGCGGAGAAATGCCTACTTTATCAAAGTGGCATTTCTGAAATAGTAATGTAAAATTCAACTTCACCAGTAAGTAGGATTTCTTACTACCATTCCGACCTTACCAAAGGTGACAAAGTCTATTCCTCTCAGATCATAAATTACCACTTAAAAGCACATAAGGGGATCTCTAATGCTGGCCTTTGAGAGGAGCAGGCATCACAGTTGTGAAAAACGACATTGGGAGTTTTTCACTACCATGACATGTAAAACTTATAAGTACATGTCCTGCCCTTTACTTACATAGCACCCTGCCCTATGGGTTACCTAGGGCCTACCTTAAGGGTGACTTATGTAGAAGAACAGGGGACATTAAGGCTTGACAAGTAGTTTTAAATACAAAGTTGAAGTTGCAGTGAAACTACACACACAGGACTAGCAGTGGCAGATCAGAGACATGGTTGAAGGGCTACTCATGTGGGTGTCACAATCCGTGCAGGCACACTAGTAGCATTTAATTTACAGGCCCTGGACACATCTGGTGTGCTTTTCTAGGGACTTATAGGTAATGTAAATATGCCTGTTGGATATGCGCCAATTTTAGCATTAGGTAGAGAGCACATGCACTTTAGCACTTGTTAGCAGTAGTAAAGTGCTCAAAGTCCTGAGGCCAACAAAAACAAGGTCAGAAAAAGAGGAGGAGGAAGGCAAAAAGTTTGGGGTGACCCGTCAGAGAGGGCCATTTTCCAACAGTAGGCATTGAATAATTTCTCAAATTTTACTTACATTGCACTAAACAACTCATGAGAACTGACCAACTGTTGGACTCAGATGGGCACACTCATAAGGGTGCTCCAGTCCCAATAGCAATCATTGCTCAGTGAATTTCAGCTGCAATCCAATAGTGCCACTTAAAGACTAACAAGCCCCAAACAGAGAAAACCAGTGTGCACTCAACTAGGGCAGTTTCCACCTCAACTACTTTGTGGAAGTGCCTGTGGAGTAGATATGTTGTGCTGCGACTTGGGAAAGTGTGCATATAATTCATGCAGCATTATTACCTGGAATCGGCACAGTGCAGTGATGCAGCAGTTGGACAGGTTTTACTACACCACTTATTTCAATAAGGGGAACCTCTCTTGGTTCCATGTCTTTAAGTATTATGTATATATGTTTATATATTAATTTGTTAAATTGTTTATGAAAGTTATGTATATATTTTCTACCCACCACTCACTAGTTGTGCTAATACTATAAGATATACGGATACAATAACTGCTTGCTATTCTGATTCAAGCATGTGAATCTATGAAAGATCCAGTACTGAATAAGAAAATTAGTTAGTTACCTGTTACTGCAATTCTCCATTATTTGTATCTTTCATAGAATAACATTCCTCCCACCCTCCTCCCCGGAGAGGCTCCCCTTATAGCTTGGTATTTTTTATTCCCTCTTATGCTTGAAAATCTGAGGGACTCTGCCTCTGTTGGGAGTGTTCTAGAAGGTGCTGTCACCTGACTGGTTATAGTTCAAGTTGTGGTCCCTTTTTAAAAAAAAGCACATAGGCTATAAAAATGACATTTTCATTGCCATTATAGCCTATGGTAGTGATATATGCTGCTTTATTATGGTACATTCGGACTCCCACTTCGATGACGGGGAATGATTCACGCTTGTGAATCTGTGAAGATACCACTACTAAAGAACTGCAGTTACAGATAAGTAACTTATTTTCTTCACTGGCAAACTTTGTAAAGTGGCACTAATGTGTCTGAGTGTGAATAAAACTAATCTGGCAACTTTGTCTTGTTTTATTTATTTATTTTGAAAGATTCTGAATATTTTTTCCTTCTTTTTTTTCTCTGTCTGAAGACTGCACTTTAGAAGGGGAAAAAAGTCTGGAAAAGGAGACCTTTTTAGCAGTGTGTTTTTCTTTTTCTTTTTGGATCCATTTCACAATGGAACGAATGAAGAAAGGAGAGGAAAAAGAGGGTAGATCCATTTCTTGTAGTCACGATTTTAAGTAGTTGAGTAGGAGCAAGATAGAGACAGAATGAAGGGACAGAGAAAGAGAGAGAGTGTGCTGCCAGCGGCCTCAGTACCAAAAGCAAAATAATGTTTTTGGGAGAGGTTTGCTCTCAAACTGTACATGGAATCCTAGCTACTGCATCGAACAGTCATATTTACATGCAAGGAAGAGCCTGCCAAAGAGCCAGTTTGTTCACTGTCGTCGAAAGAAGATTTTGCTTCTTCCTTTGCTTTCATCAGAAAGTAGGTGTTGAAAATAGTATAACTGGGCTGTTTAAAATTATTTCATGTTCAAATGTAATCTTTAGCAGGGAAAATGTAAAATGCATTTGCAATAGAAGCCTGGCGACAGCAAAACATTTTTATGTATGAGTTTGAAAATGACGTGTAAGGTAAGATTGCTGTCTTTGAGGAAGGATGACCTGTTGGTTACAAGCTTTAGAATGGATTTGGATTTCTTCACTGTATTCTAAAAACAATACTTGCCATTTTATCTGTTTTAGTGGGTGGTGCTGGTGTTAAATAAATCAGTGGACCTTTGTAGTCTTTTACATGCTACTGGTGAGAAAAAAGTCTGCAACCCCCAAAAGTCTGCTAAGCACTTCGTAAATGGGTTCCTTTATGTAACGTCTTTATATGTTGTGTATTTGGGTCCATGTCTGTCGTTCATGGTAACAGGGTATTGAATGCCTTTTATGTTCTTCACGATTCTTGCATACAGCACACAATGGTGGTCCGATGCCAGTTATCCTGTCCATGGGGTTTTCTTTGGATACACTTTTGCAATTTCACCTGTTCTGGTGTTTCATTATATTTTATTATATTTCATTTTGCGTTACCCTGCTGAATATCTCATGGAGAGCAAGGGCTAAACAAGAATTATTATACAAAAAAATAAAACATCAACAATACAGTAAAAATGCAAATTTTAAAAACAACTAAAATCACATAACTTTTCTTGGAGCCCCAAACGCTTGGCATACCACAAATCAAATAAAGGAATGGGTCTGTTTGTGTAATCTAAAAAGTAAGAGGCCAGGTGAAGAAGAAGTGGAAGGTTAATCTAGGGTAATTCCAGGGCTGCTGCTGGAAAACCCTGAGTTTGGCTTTTTCACAAAGTGGGAATATCAAAATGTTTGTCTAATAGCAGATGGCTCTGGAACGTGGAACTCCTAGCTTCGTCAGCACAGTGCCAACGAAAACAGGATTACGAGCAACCCTGTGCTATTATGCTTGGCATAACCTATGATTCAGAATGTTATCACAGAGACGAGTATAGTAAACAAACACTCATACATACTTTAAATATGCCTATTTCAAAGTGGAATACTCTGCTAAAACAGTTTACATTGATTTAAGGCTGCAAAGGAATGATTACAAATAAAATAAAGTGCTGCAGTAATGCAGATACATTTCCATTTATGTGCCACAAAATGTCAATTTTTGTGTCGCAAAGTTTGCTAATCGATGCCGTAGTATCCTAGGGGTCTGACTTAGGCCTCATAGTGGGAGATCCCTACTGTATTGAGCCCTTGAGGTTTTGAGCTTTTAATGCAATAGGCAAATGGAGTTACAGGTATCCATATGTAATGCAGGTTCCCAAAAGTGTGTGGTCCTCCTTGCATTCTAAAATGATGGCCAGTGTTAGGAGTGGATGAGTTTTGGGTCTAAAAGTACTGAAATTAATAAGTAATGCAAATCAATAGCTCTGATTTCTACAAGTGTAGTGCACAATAGCCTACATTTACTCACTCATACAGTGACTTTTTCCAGCTGTGCCCTTTTCGGTAGAACTGTGTTCTGTTTAAATCCCTGGCATTTGATGATATGTCCTTTAGAGAACTTGGCCAAAGAACAAGGAACTTGAGCAAGAGAGTACCATTGTCGTTACACAAACAGTCTCCACTTCCTACTTTCACAGAGCTAAGTGCTGTTCACATTTTTAAAGTATTCTGTGTCCCATCTCTTGACAACTGTTCTGAACCTCCAGGACCAGAGACAATCCTATATTGTTTAATTCTAAGCCACCTTTGTATGTAGACATTGTTTATTTTTACCTCTGTTGTACCCTCCACACTCTGGTATAGTTGCTTCAAGACAGTTCTTTATATCCAGTATCATGCTGTGCCTGAACTGAGTTGCAAAGTTGAATTAGTTTAATGAGTCATAAATGATCTTTTTATGACTTATTGTCTTATTTTAAGGACAACAATGATCTTTTGTTCATCTAGAGCTGTCCTTTAGAGCCTGCCCACAAAAAAACTCAGTCATCGCTCATGCTATACATTCCGCTGGAAATAGCCCCACCTAGCCTCTATATGATTTTGTATTTAATCAGAGTCCTTTAAAGGGCTAAGTCTTTTTCATTTTTGAGCGTGCCCCCTAATCACATCAGTGTGCGGGGACTGTCTCCAATTTCCAGTGTCTGGTAATATCTCTCCTTATGAGTAATGTACCTAGTCCCGTTAGAGTCTATTCACTCCCCTTGCCATCAATCTCCTACAAAAGCCTTAGTAAAATGGTTTTGGGTGAAAATCTGTTGATCTACCCAGCACTGTAGACAATGGGGGTTATTACAACTTTGGAGGAGGTGTTACTCCGTCCCAAAAGTGACGGTAAAGTGACGGATATACCACCAGCCGTATTACGAGTCCATTATATCCTATGGAACTCGTAATACGGCTGGTGGTATATCCGTCACTTTACCATCACTTTTGGGACGGATTAACACCTCCTCCAAAGTTGTAATAACCCCCAATGTGTGAACAAGTTCCCACCAGTAACTTTCAATTATCATGGGTGCCTATTTCGTGTGAAAACTGTCACCCATTTCCCTTTACCATCTTGTGCAGTTTAGGGAGTATATCCTTCCCATTTTCCACATTAGGCTGGGGTTAAACTAAGCCCTGTGTAAGTATTTAAATTGTATCAATCTCAATAGCTATTTGCCTAGGGCCAAGGACCCCGGAGAAGCAGGGCCAAGGAGTGCATAGTGACAGTTTGTCTAATCTAGCTGGCCCAAATACCCCTAACGTAATTTCAAAGTTGACAGGATGGTTAGTGATTTGGCAGTTAAAGAACCTTGGGCCAAAGGTTCTAAAATTGGGAATTTTTATTGAATCGCCATTTGGAAATTACAGTTCCTAATGTATGAAAGTTTTAACATTGAAATAGTGATTCCTAGTGGGTTGCAAACCAACCTACCTCATGAATTTAATGAGGTAGGTTGTAGTTTGGGACCTATTAGGAATGATAACCATGAAAGGGATGGTAGCCTGGTTTATTTTAATTAAAGCAATCATTTGTTTTAAAAATGTAACCCATTTGTCTTAAAGGAAAGCTAGATGCGTTTAAAAAAAAGGAAAAGGTGTAACTTAAATTTTTTATGAGTGGGCAGTGGTCCATGGAAGTATAAGTGCATCTCTGCTTTGCTGGTCGCAACAACTTGCCCAGTACAGCTCAGCCCCAGCAACAGAACCTTAGTTTCTCAAGCAGTCCCTGAATATCTGGAAAGAGGCATTTTCTGACTCTGTAATCTGAAAGTCATTGGTGTCTTGTACTGGACTCCCAAGGATAGTCCAGCATCTCTGTCTAGTTATCACCAAGTTCAGTGTTTGCTTTTGGTGATAGTTTCCCTGAATGCCAAAAGCAAAGTCTTCCCACCTGGACCAGAAAGACACACGCCTGGAGAGTAATGAGTAGGAGATATACCAGTCTTATGGTTTCTCCCTTTAGGCAGACCAGTGCCAACGCCATTAAACTCTGGTACAAGTTTGACCAGTACACTTGTTTTCCATTAATAATGCAGCTTTGTGCTGAACCCAGGCAAATCTTCTGCTGTCCAAAGAGCACATTATCATGGCTCCCAAGGCCTTGAATTGAAGTGTGACCATTTGTTAGCTGTCATGGCACGAGTCCCACACATAAAGCTAGAGCCTTAGAAAAAACACCAGCCTTCCCTTTGATGATGAGAACTTACTTAATCCCTCAAGTGATGAGGTCTGCCATAATATAAGACAAGTACATTTATTCGCAAATCTATGAGGATCACATAAGTGAAACAACAATGGCTTCCTCTTTTTCAGTCATTGCAGTGCATTCAAGTCTTTCGGACCGTAAGCTTTTTTTCTGCAGTTTAGCATTTTCAAAAAACATTTTAAGGTAGAAACCCCAATTTTTATTTTTAAAATGGTGTTTTAGGTGTGTCTAAGGTTCAGCTGGACTAGACCTGGAATCATTCCAAGATTATGTATCAGGTTAGACTATGTTCAAATTAGATATGTAATTATGTTTAAGTACATTTTATGGATCCACAAATTCTGCTGTGTAGATTTAACACATGCATACATCTAAAACCAGGGTTCCCAAAGACCAGAAAATACCCACAGATACTAGTGGGATTAAAAACATATAAAATCACAGTCCTGACATCAGTACTTGCCTGTATCCTTCTTTTTCCGAAATGCCTTACAGTGGTGCTAATGTACATGAGACATGAACATTTAAACGAACTGTGTAAGTAATTCAGAATATTTGAGAATTATGAATGCACAAATGAAGCGCACCTTTTTGTTATTTCTAAACTGCGTTGGAAACATATACTTTAATATGATCAAAACGAATCATTACAAGGTGATGCAATTTCCACACATTTCTGTCTGTGCACTGTATAGTTTTATTAGTAAAACTGTATGCCTGTGAAAATGTAATGGTCATTTAAATTGAAAATGTGTTGTCTCATGGCAGTGTGCTACCACACCATAAATACTCCGCTCTACTCTGCACCTGTCCACACCACTGTAATCTACTCTGCATCACTCAACTTTAAACCACTCCACACCACTGCACTCTAGGCCACTTCACTCTACACCTCTCTATTCTGCCCTTTATCATTCTACTCTATGCCAATGCACGTTTCTCAGTAACACTCAACTCTATGCCCCTGGACTCTACCCCTAATCTACTCTATGCCACTCTAACCCACTGTGCAGCACTGCACTCTTTGCCACTGCACTCTACAGCACTTTACTATACGCCATTCCACTCTGGCACTCTATGCATCTGCACTGTACTTTGCACCACTCCACTCTACGCCACTTCACTCAGAAACAATCTGTTCTAGCCACTACACCTTATGCCACTCTGCCCCACTCTGCACCACTCCACTCTATGCTACTGCACGGTATGCCATTCTACTCTTAGCCACTGCACTCTACGTCAATGCACTGTACACAACTGCACTGTCACTGCACTCTACTCTGCATCTCTGTACTATGTGCCACGCTTTCTACCCCACTCTACTCTACTGCACTCTGACACTCTATCGTGCACCATTCCACTCTACGCCACTGACCTCTGTTCCACTCTGCTTTACTCCATTCTAAGTCACTGCACTCTATGGCACTATACTTTACTCTGCACAACACTATGCATCTCCGCTCTGCACCACTCTACACCACTGCGCAAGATGCTACTCCACTCTGCACTCTGTGCCACTGCTTTCTATGCCTCTGCAGCATTTAGCTCTGCCCACTTCACTCTGCACCACTCTACTCTATGCCACTCTACACTACGCCATGCTACTCTGGGCCACTCTATACTCTGCCATTCTACTCTGTGCCACTCTACTCTGTGCCTCTCTACTCTACATCACTCCATTCTGCACCACTGCACTCTTTTATGCACCTCTAATCTACGCCACTGCATTCTACGACTGTATTGTACCCCACTGAAATCAACACCACTGCACTCTACGCCACTGTGCTCTGTAACTCTCTACTCCAATGTACACTGCCCCAGTCCACTCTGTGCCACTCCAGTGTATGCCACTCTACTCCAATCCACACTGTGCCACTTCAATACATGACACTCTACATCACTTTACTCCACCCTTCGCCATTCCACTCTACGACACTCCATGCCACTCTCCTCTATGCCACTAACTTTTAGCCATGCTGGTTAATAACTTTGCTAAAGGACATTATCAAAGCGAATAGCTCTTTCAAAGGCAAGAACTATTGGCTTTGCCAATGCTTGTTATTCACTTCAATTCTGGTAACAGTCTGTGTAGAATTATTTGTTTCCATTGTTAAAGAAACATGACTAGCCCATTTCATGAACTGAGGCTCATTTCATTGATTAGTTAATTTCATTGACTGGGGGTCTAATCCAGGTTCAATGTAGATGGAAGTCATAGCTTTGCAACTTCTTCCCAATCTTCCTGTAACGAGATCCTCATCCCCAGTCGTTGTAGCCACTAAATATATATTTCAGCCACAAAGTTTAAAAAGCTAGTGAACAGGCTGTGGCCAGACTCGAAAACTAAATGCTGCAACCTGCACGACAGAGGAAAGGGATAGGGAAATGCAATAGAAACCATATTAGTATAGGGGCAGGAGGTGAGGGATGACAAGACCGTAAGCATGTGAATAGGCCTTTGGGAAGGAGGAGAAACTAGAAAAGGGATTGAAGTTAACTGAGAGAACATTGGGTGATGTTAAAGTGAGAAGGAAATGCTAGGAATGCAAGAGAAAAATAATTCATGAAAAGTTGGGCTATCAGGAGAGAGGGAGAAAGGAGAGGTGGGGGGTGGAAATTGAAAATAGAGTGCGAATTTCAAGGAAAGAGAGATTAAAAGATGGGAACAAATATATTAAAAGGGGAAGAGGTAAAGGTGAAAAAATAAAGGCCAAAATGTGTTAAAACCAAAATGCCCTGAATCACACATTTCTCGTCAGGTGGTGACAAGGGATTCCCACATATGTCCCCTAGTTTCAAAGTGGGAAGTTAAACCACTAGGCCACTACTGCAAAATTGGTAAACGTTACAGAAGGAAAGTAAAAGAGTGTGAGACCAGATGACAGAAAATAAGATAAGACAACAGGGTAAAAAGGAGAGAGGGCATTGTAAATATGGGTAGGTTAGAGAACTGAACAGTCTGCGAATTATCACGTGACAAGTGAAAATGGAAGTAAAAGTAGAAAATGGGCAAGAGGGAATGAGCAAAGAGCAGGAACTGAAGAGGGAGAAAATGAGAAGGCGAGAGACAGAAGAGTAGATGGGAAGTGGGAGAGGGATTGAGTAAAAGACAAAAAGACAGAGCAATGTTTCACCTCCTGCCTTTTCTACTGATCCAAGGTGCCAAGATGAAACCTTCTGCAGAGGTGAAGTATCCGAAGGACAAACACCTGATCGACAAGATATCGCTCTTCAGAGGTGACATCACTAAGCTGGAAGTAGATGCGATTGTGAATGCTGGTGAGTCGTCCTGATGCTTATGCAGTTGTATGTTAACGAAAAGCTGAATAAAGGAATCCTATTTTGATGAGTAGGATCTGATGATTCCAGCATAACGTAAGCCTCAATTGATAGTTACTAGTTTAATTTGCTCGAATCTTCAAGAATTATATTTTTCATAAACATGCATTGTAGGTGTATGTATATGTTTTTATCAGCCATTTTAGGGTAGGAGACCCAAGACACATTACATTCATTCCTTTCCCTTCTCTGCTCCATCTCCGACTAGGTTGTCCTTCATCTTCCTTGTGACACCACCATACTCATGTCCTTCACTTTCTTTTCTCCAGTTTATGTATCCTACTCAGTCTTCTTATGACCCCTTTCCTGCCTCCATTCCCTCTGTTTTGTTTGGGGTACTCATTTTGCCTGCTTCAAAATTAGTCTTTTTACAGCCCTGCCCACATTTTTCGTTCTTTTTTTTTTTTTAAATCCCGTAGGGCTTCACTTCCACTCCTGTAGCTATTGTAAAGGGCAGAGTCTTGGGTTGCTTGGGCCTGGGCCCTGAGGTACAATAGCATGCACCACACACACACATTACAAGTCTAAATGTGACCTTGAGCAGTCCACTGCCCATTTATTTATCTTGTTAGACTGCGACCGGCCTCCAGGATGTGTCCTAGTACTGCATGTAAGTAGAGGCCTGGTGGCACTCAACATTCCTCCTCATGTTAGTTCTCAGCTAGGACTCTCCTTATGGGACTCTCCATTCAGCTTGCGGTGGCTTCACACATAAGGGGTTATTCTAACTTTGGAGGAGTGTTAATCCGTCCCAAAAGTGACGGTAAAGTGACGCATATACCACCAGCCGTATTACGAGTTCCATAGGATATAATGGACTCGTAATACGGCTGGTGGTAAATCCGTCACTTTTCCGTCACTTTTGGGACGGATTAACACCTCCTCCAAAGTTAGAATAACCCCCATAGTCCTTGAGGACCATGCTAGGTATGGCATTCAACTGTACAATGGTATGGACCTGCTCCTGACCCTCACTGTGCCTTTCGATTCCTCTCTGTCTTCCCTCTTGGTCGGCTGGCTCCCAGTCGGGCACAGGAATGCGTCCTGCAATTCCCTGATCTGACCTTCTTGGCTTTGGGGTTGAGGCTCTTAGATCTGGTAGCGCCCCTCCCTCTAGACGGCTGTCCTCCATGTCATGCCCAGCCGTGCTGCGCTGTGGTCCCTCTTGAACTAGGAAACATTCCCAGTTATGGTTTTTCCCTGGTGCGATGCTGTGACCATAGTCCCCTGTATCTGGGTGATTTGCCTTGGATTCCTCTCAAAAGGGTTCGTGGATTTGTACCCAGGGTGGTAGACTTTATTGAACACTATGTCCCCCACCTGGAGGGTAGGCCTTTGAGCCCCTGGTTCTTGACTGGCTTTCATGTTGGTCTTCTCTTACACGAGCTCCTCATTCAAAACGGGCTGGTGGGAATGTTATCCCTGCCGAGTCGTTTTAGTAGGAGATCCACACGTGCACATCTTGTTGTGCTGCAAGGGGTTTGCCCATATACCAGCAGAAACGTTTGGAGGCATGTTTTGAGGTTCTCTCCTTGATCTATCCCTAGGGTTTTATTGAGGGTTCGTATGAATTGCTCCACTTCTCCATTGGCTTGAGGCCACGTTGGTGTGCTCTTCCTGTGCTGTACCCCAAGGCTTTGGAGGTAATTCTCAAAGTCTAGGCCATGGAATGGAGGTCCATTGACGGTTCTGATCATGTTTGGCAGTCCAAACAGTGCAAACGTCTTCTTGAGCACCGGGTGCCTTGCCTTAAATGCTGTAGATTGGGTTACCTCCACCATGGGGTATTTGAAGTGGTCATCCATAATGACAATAGTGAACCCACCTTCAGGGAAACTCTCAAAGTCCAAGCTGAGGTGGGTCCATGGGCGTAAAGGACTATCCTCTGTGGCGGCTGGTGCCTGTGCTCTTCCCCCTCCTATGATTTGGCATGGGACACAATTTATGACTACCTCTTCCACAAGCCTGTCCATCCTGGGGAACCACACTTTTCTCCTTAGCCTGGCCCTGGTCTTGGCCTTGCCTTTGTGTACTTGTACACCATGTCAGTTGCTGAGGACCGTAGTTTCTGAGGAGCTACAATGCAAGAGCCTGTCAGCAGAAGTCCATCAATGGTGCAGCTAAGCTTGTAATGGATGCATCACAGCTGAGTGAGGGTGGTTTTGTCCTCTTCCTACCATCCTCTTGCCACGTCTAGGAAGTGCTGCTACTTTCAGTCGAGAAGGGCTTCCACCACCTTTTGGAGATCGGGGTCTGCGCTGGCTGCAGTCCAGATGTCTTCGATGACCCTGCCCCGGGGCAGGCCCCTTGCACGACCTTGCTGATTAAGTTTTTTGCCCATTTGTCTTCTTCTTCTTTGTTGTCCTCTCCCCCCATCTGCGGGTGTCTTGACACGAAGTCCACAGAGTTATATGCTCCTGATCTATACACTACCATGAAGTGTACATCTGCAGCTGGACTACCCATCCCTCAATCAATACTGGGTGGCAGGTTCTGTGACGTGCCAGTAAAGAGGAGTATTAACAGCTTGTGGTCCGTGATGACCCAGAACCAACCGCAGCTTAGATAAAAATAAAATTGTCGCAACCCCACTGGATGGCCAGGGCCTCCGTCTTCATCTGGGCATATCTGGACTCCCTCCCTGTGAGCGCTCTGCTGGCATATGGAATTAAGACCCACATCTTGTGCCTTGCTTCCTGTTTCAGTACTGCTTCCAGCCCAATGGGGCTAGCAACCCCAAGTATAATGTGTTGTGGTGAGGGTCATTATGGCGTAGGGGAAAAGTAAATGTGTTGGTGCGAGGTTCATTGTGGTGTCAATCAAGAGGACTCCTTTTATGTTTTGGAAGACTTCCTCAGCCTGGTCAGTCCAAGCCCTTTTAAAGTCTATTTTTGTTAGGGCTTTCAGGGATTCTGACAAAGTTGCCAAATTTTAGATGAATCTACCAGAGTTCATGGCCAGCCCAAGGATGTTTTCTACTTCTCCCGCATTATGTATTGTCTGTGCAGTGCAGATGACTTTGGCCTTTTTCGGGTCAATTTGCATTACTTCTGTGGAGAAACTGTACCCAAAACATTTGATAGATTGTTCAACGAAGGAGCATTTCCCCTTGTGCAGTTTAAGACTGTGCAATGCCAAGCGAGCTAGGGTGGCTAGGAGGCATTTGTGATTCTCCTCCATTGTGTTGGAATATATCAAGATGTTGTCACTGATGTTCAGCATGCCTGTGAGGCCGGACAACACCTGCCTGATGGTGTTCTGGAATACTTCTGCTTCGGACGAGATGCCGAAATTGAGGCGCTTATACCTACTGAAGCTGAGATGGGTAGAGAAATGTTGATGATGTACTGGCATGCGAGGTCTAATTCAAGCTGATGGTGCCCTGCATTGAGGTCCATCTTGTAGAACCATTGCACCCAGTTGAGGTCTGAGATGATGTCGTCCATCGTCGGCGTCAAATGTCACACATGGCGTATTGCCGTGCTCAGGAGGTGCATATCCACACAGAGTCGCACTGCTCCTGGTTGTCTTGGTTTGGGTGCACTGGCCAGTGGGAACAGCTATGGGATCGGGCCGGACACTTTCTCTATGGCGTTCAGCTGCTCCAGGTTTTTCTTCCACCTGAGGTCGGAGGTGGAAGGAGACATGTCGGTGGCGCATGCCATAGGGCAGACAGTGTAGTCAATGTGGAGCTTTACTTGTGTGTTTAAGGAACTCCTTCATGATCACACCTGCCTGATCTTTGTGAACATGGTGGGCGAAGAAGATGAGCCCAAGGTCCTCTGCAGTGTGGCAGCCCAGGAGGCTGTCAGTCCCTTCCTTGGTGACATAGGAGCAGATTCGTCATTTTTGGTCTCCATTCTTTACGACCAGCTGTACAGCCCCGGCTAGCTGCAGTGGGTAATTACTTCCATATCCAAAGATGTTGGCTTTTGTGTCTCCCAACCGGGGGCAAGGTTGAAGCTACTCATGCAGTTCGTAGTCCATGGTGTTAATGGATGCCATTTTGTCCATTCACTAACCATGACGATGCACATGGGGGCCAACCTGCTGTTCTAGTTGTCTGGGTGTGCTGTGAAGACATTGAAGACATTGTCATCTTCGAAGTCAGGTCTATCCTTGATGGACTAGGGAACACTGCTGCTTTCATGGGAGGCATTGTCATCAAATGTTAACTGTTTCAGTGTGGTTAGCAGTTTACGCTTTGCTTGGTGTCTTCGGCCCCGCTCTGCGCTCACGCAGACGTGGGTGAAGTGATTTACCCTGGAGCAAGTTTTGCCTCTAATCGGGGAGACGTGGTTTTGGTGTTGGTCATATGCACAGTTCCCACACATGGATGGGGTAGTTGCTGGTGTGGCTGCCATTGGCGGCTTGCCGGCCCATCAGTATACTGCATTAACCCTCTCTGTGTTGACTCTTGGAGAACATGAGTCTGATACGTCTGTAGCACAGGCATCCTGTTGAGGGCTAGTCCCATCTTTTCCGCCTGACTGTTGGATAGCTCGTACGAGTGGGCCAAGTTTGGAATAATGTTTAGCGGGGTGCCGTAACAAAGTAGAATGCATCGCTTAGCGTGGCGGATCTGCAGCCTTGGATGATTTGGGTGTTCACATCTTTGGGCTGGTTGTCATCTACGCACATGCTGGTGAGGTACTGCAGCCGGGCATGAAGGGCGTCGATGTTCTCCTCTTGCTGTTGGGCTTTCTGCAGCTTGAATCTCTCAAAATCTTTGGTTGGGCTGCGGGTCTAGGTATGCATCGAGGTACTTTCCAGCTACATCGCAGTCTTCCTCGGCTCCCATGGCCGGCAGGGTTTCAAAGGGCTTGTAGAATTCCTCTCCTCCGAAGTGCGGGAGGAGGGACCTCTTTTCCATGGCATCAGTTTCTTGTGTGGCGCTTAAATAGTTGTTAAGCTGTCTTACCCATATGTGCCATCTGGGTGTTGCTGTGGGTGGATCAGCCAGGGAGCTGAACGGCTGGATTTCAGGCAGGGAGTTGTGGAGGCTATGTCTCGGTGGTGCAGTTGTCCCAGCCGTGTCTGCCTGCTGGTTATCTGCCATGTCATGTTAGCGCATACCGGTTGCAGTGGGATGGTGCACTCATGTGGCTTGTGATGTAAAACCACTGTGCAAGGGTGCCGCTGTCAGACTGGCAGTGCAGCGGAAGAAGGTTGCCAGATGGACCTTTGCGAGGCCTAGTTATGCAGCTGAAGCTCCACTGAATACAGGTGCCATCACGTGGCGTGGGAGGCCTGGAATCAAGTTGCTTTGGAACAGGTGGGCAGGCTCATTCAAGTGCCTTCTTGTGGTGTCGGAGGTCGACAAACAAAGAGGCGTCTCCAGAAGGGCTTGCTGGGCAAATGCTGTGTAGGCAGGCACAGAAGCAACATGCTCCCTCTGGTGGCTGCGGGCAGGCAGCAGGGTCCTCAGGTCAGATGAGGTAAGGCTGCACTTAGGGATTAAGGAGCAAGCACTTGGGGACGCATTTGGGCTGGTGGGTGGGGTCATGGAAAATGACGTGCTCCTCATGGAGCATCCTCGTCGGCTGCCCATGCTCAGGGAGGCGGACAGGAGTCTCATGCACTCTGCTGGGATGCGGGCAGGCTTCAGAGATGACCTAGGGAGTACGAGGGATACAAATGTCCCGCCTGGAGGTACAATAAAATGCAATAAAATGCACCAGACACACACACATTACTAGTCTGGGTGTGGCCTCGAGAGGTCCACTTCCCGTTTATTCCCTTTGGCAACGCCCGACCTCCAAGGTGTGTGCTTGTACAGCATTTCAGTAGAGACCAGGTGGCACTCTGCAGCTATGTCGACATTTCTTCTTCCTTTCTGTGTTGCGATTAACTCAGACAACCCATACCCGTTCTGTAAAACGAAGCCACCTTCAGACCCTCTAGGTATCTTAACTTATTTTCAAGAATGCTTTTTTAAATGACAGGCAAGGCATGTAATACAAGATCCCTACGTTAACTTCAGAAGATTTTTTTCCCTAAATATCTAATTTGTCATAATGTAATTTGTACAGAAATGTTTGTGCAAAAATGTAATCTTTGGTATGGGTTTTCCTAAAAACATATTCCCATAGATACATTTGAGGTTCGATGTTTTTACACGAGCTGGCTCCGTGCACTGAACACATCCTTATTTCATGTCCAATTGGGTCACCCCTTCAATGCAATTTCATAAACGTCGATACATTATATTGGAGAACGCATCAGATAGAGCAATCCTCCAAGTTTGAGCTAGTCCAAGAGCATGAAGACAAGACCTTAAAAGTTGAGAAGCAGCTCTGTTTGTTCTTTTCATGAAGTCAGAATACTCAAAATGCAAACTCTTTGTCAACATACATCCACAGCAAGGCTTGGAGGGTGAAGCCATTTTGATGAGCAGGTATGTGCAGCGTATGTACACTTTTCCTATTCACCCACTGAAACCTCATGTAGTCCTGGAATTTTTCAGGATTAATAGACAATACACCTATGGGTTATTGTCATTGCGTTATTGTATTTGAAACTGCTGTTGGTCACAGATCTACTTCTCCTTTTATATCAGTGTACAAGTAATTACCAGTATATCCAGATTGGGCAGGTGCTGCTTCTTAAAGCATCATCACTGTGCCTGGTTGTATAACTGGTGAAAAATTAGAATTTTGTAATTTGTTGTGATTGAACCAAAATTCTACACAGGCAAGGGAGCTTGACTTTCATCTACAATATCTTGTTGCAAGAAAATTTGTAATTGATTTGTTTCTGTTCATGGATGGAAAAGTTTACACAACATTGTAGGGACTTTGCCTTACTTTCTGGTAGCACCAACACTCCCCTATACAGAGATCCTCATGGAGGTACTGAGTACATTTATGTGTGTGTGTGTGTTGGGGGGGAGGGGGGAAGGGGGGACTGTTGGGGTGGGTTTATAAAAGAAAATGGACATGTAAAATGACCAGCCTAAACTTTGGCGCTTAAAGTAATACTAACTAACAGGAGACCGGACTGATTTCAGCTATGTGTTC
This sequence comes from Pleurodeles waltl, assembly GCF_031143425.1. Taxonomy (NCBI): domain Eukaryota; kingdom Metazoa; phylum Chordata; class Amphibia; order Caudata; family Salamandridae; genus Pleurodeles; species Pleurodeles waltl. Next base: position 397,861,054 of record NC_090448.1, read on the forward strand.
AGATGACTTAAAATTCCTTTTGAAGAATTAATTTTCACCCCACCAATTACTTGTTCAAGGAGCCTGTGAAATAAGACTTTTTGAATTCAAGAGCCCTTTCTGAAGTGTCATTATTAAAAAAAAGGCACCATGCCATGACGCCAATGTTGTTTTAGACCAAAGATCATTTTTTACCTTCAATTGAATCAAAGCTGTTATGCATCCTGTATTTCTCTTGTAGTGGATTTAAATTTACAGTCATAATCACTGAATAATCCCGCCCACGTGTGGGGAATCCGGAGCACTTTTTCACAATATATCTTCTTAACTGCAGATGTTTGCCTTTCTTCTGGAAGGCCTGTAGAGTCGCTTTAGAGAGAAAAATATTATGCAGCCTATAGAAACAGGCTACAATGGCCCAGTTATTCATCTTGCACTTAAAAAAAGGGGAAGGGAGAGTCAATATGTATATAATTTCATTTTGTTTTTGTAAGACACCATTAATGTCTTTCACAATTCCTTTTTTGGTAGAATGATAGAATAGAGAGAGGAAGTAAGACAGGGCAGTGTAGCCCCATAGGCTGCCATTATATGAGTTAAAAGAGAAGCTGCGCCTTCAAAAACCCAGAAACCACCAGTATCCCATCATGCTGAGCAGGTGGCAGTTGCCTCACTTCATTTTTCCTAGCTCCTGCTGACAGGACCCTGGAGCTTTGAGCTCTGCCAAATTTGGGCTTTTTTTCTTCAAAATTCTCTACTGAATTTTGGTGGCAACCATTTTTCCCAATGTCTTCGGTCTTTACCAAGCTTTTTCTGTCTATTCCTGACAGGGATTAGATGTCTCTTCACTGAAAATGCTCTCTATCATTGATAAATGTTCAACCTGTGGGAAGAAGAAAGCAAATACAGGCCCTCACAAGGTGTGTATTCTGTGTCTACCTTCTTGAATCACATTCTTGCATCTTGTCAACACTGCAGAACCTTTTCAAAACACATCCTGAAAGACAGGGAAAATTTTTGCCTCCATGGAACAGAAGAAAGAAGAAAACAACAAGGCATAGTCTGAAGGTGAGACCTCAGAGCGAGGAGTGAGTCAGACCTTTAACAGGGCTTTATCAACTGTCTGGAGAGCGTCCCAGAATGAAAATGGCAGAAAAACGGCATAGGTCCTGATCCACATTGTCGAGTAGGTACAGCCCCTACCTGTTCACTGTCTTCCTGTGGTTCACCGTCAAGGAAACATTGCCAGTCTCCTTCAAGGCACAGGGTGTTGACGTTAAGAACATCACTGTCGACTCACAGAACTCTTCCACCATCAAGGAGTCCGATGCCACCATGACACTTGCCATCGAGGTCCAGATCGCTGTTAAGACTCCACAGGAGATCAACATTGAGGTCCATACCGACATCCAGTCCTCAACGTCTGTCACTGTCGACAAGTCAGTCAGTGTCGAGGTATAGGGACAGGCTGACGTTGAGGAACTTCACGAACTCCTCAAGGCTACAGGGGGCAAGAAGAAAGAGGAGACCCATCTATGCCTTTCCGGATTTAGAGTACTCAAGAACATACTCCTCCTCAAGAGCTACAGTTAGCTCTTAATTGCCAGCACCATCTCCTCATTCTCCTCCTCTGCTTCCACTTCCACCTCAGCTCCTGGCTTCATCTCTGCCTCTTCCTCCTCCAGCACCAGTTGTTCCACGAGGTCAACAACCCACTCTAGATTATGCCATCATTCTAGACACCATCACCACAGCTCTAGGTGTTTATCTCCATCACCTAGGATCTCACGTCATCGGCGCTATTCAAGGTGATCTCATTCTGGACACACCCTTGACACGCCATCATCCACTACTGGACCTTACTCACCAACACTGTCAGACTCCCCACCTCCACTTATGTCACCTGTGGATGACATCACCACGTTTCAGGAAGTCTTGGTGAGGGGATCTAATAAGATTAATATTGTAATGTTGACTCCAACACCGTTAACTTCAGTAATATTTGAGACCCCACAACATAGGTCTACATCAAGGCCTTTGTTACCATTAGTGCTAGGCCTATTAAAACCAGCTATGGACCTATGTCTAATGTTAGCCTCGGTCAAGCCACTTCCATCCAGGCTGCAGAAAAATTACTGCCCTCCGGAGCAGGACCCTGCCTTTCTGCAAATGGGCCCATCAACGTACGCTGTCATTGTAGTGGCAGCGAGGAAACATCATACCACCACTACCACTTTCACGGTTCCTCCTGATAAGGAAAGTTGGAGGATAGGCGCAGTGGGTCTGAAAGTTTGCAGCACAGCGGCAACCACAGTGAAAGCGACGAGTGCTACTGCCCTTTTAGACAGATATGACAGGTCTTTATGGGACTCTATGCAACAATTTATTGACCATTTTCCACAAGACAAAAGGGAAGGCTTCCAAGAAATCCTCAATGTGGGATTACTTGTTTCCAACCAAGTCATTAGTGCTGCTGCTGATTCCTCGCTACTTGCAGCACTTGAATACTGCCACAGGATCGCTCTATGGAGGCATTCTTGGCTTTGCCTTACCTCATTCAAGCCAGAGTGCCAGAGGATAATAAATCTCCCATTCTTTGGTACCACTATATTCGGTAGCCACACCAATGGCAAGGATGAAGACAGAAATGGATACATTGAAAGCAGTTGGCTTGGAAAGATCCAAAGAACAATGAAAATCTTTCAGTTCCTACCAATGACGGTACTGTTCTCAGTGGGGGGGGACGTAACTCACCTTCCAGGTGTACAAAATGTGCAGGCAGACTCAGCAGAATTCTGCAAGAAAACCACAAGTGGGTCTTGCACGACGATGTCGTTCACAACATCTTTCATCTGTGGGGACACCTGCCATTGACCTGTTGGCCACCGCGAACTGTTGGCCACCTGCTCGCCACCACAGAAAACAAAAAATGCAGATGCTTCGCCTCGAGGTACTACCAACCAGAGATGCTGGGGAATGCCCTATGGAGGGACTGGTCCATCAGGCCTCATCAAGCTGTCCCACTTGAGAGCCAAGATGATCCTAATAGATCTGGAGTGGCCACATCAATAATGGTTCACGCACCTCCTTCACCAGTCCATCGTCCACATCTCGGCAGACCTGCTGACGCAGTTCGAAGGACGGATGGTACACCCCAGTCTCTCCTCTTTGAATTTGGCAGCATGGCTCCTGAGCTAGTGCAGTACGGACACTTGAATCTTCCGCAGAACTGCATGGACATCCTCAAAGAGGCTAAGCGGACTTCAGCACGCTCCGCATATGCCTTAAAGTTGAAGAGATTTTGCATTTGGTGCTCCTCTAAGAATGTAGCCCCTACATCTTGCCAGGAAGATGTCATTCTCTGTACTCACTCCATCTGGCAATATCTGGCTTGCAATTCTCTTCTGTAAAAGTTAACCTGGCAGCCCTTACTGCCTACAGAAAATGTCCTTCGCAAACCTATTTTTTCAAAATCCCGTCATCAAGGATTTTCTGTAAGGGTTGAAGAAGTTTTTCCCTCCCTTTAGGTGTCCTTCACCTCCTTGGGAGCATAACATTGTACTCTCATCTTATGTAGGATCCCTTTGTGACTGTTCACAAAGCCTCCCTGCAACACCTTTCTTGGAAGATAGCTTTTCTTATAACAATAACATCAGCTCACAGGGTAAGTGAGATCCAAGCGATTTATTCTCACGAACCATGCAGTCTTCCACTCTAAGTGGCTATGAGAACTTACCCGAAATTCCTCCCTAAGGGTATTTCGAACTTCGATGTTAACCACACCATATCTTTACCTACATTCATTCAGAATCCCTCTGCTCCAGCTGAAAGAACTCTTCATTTCCTTGATGTGAGGAGAGTTTAGAAATTCTACCACAATAGGACACTAGACATCCTTAGATCAAACCAATTGTTTATCAACTATGGTCCTGTCCGTACGGGCTCGGCCACATCTAAATAATACATCTCTCGATGGATAGTTTCCTGCATCCTGTTTTGCTCTCAAAAAGCTAACAAGACAATATCAGCTAAGCCTAAAACACACTCCACTAGAGGTAAAGCGGCTATACCTACTTTACTGAGAAATATCCCTATCCCAGATATTTGCAAAGCAGCCACGTGGAGAACTGTCCATATATATACCAAATATTACTGCCTGGATTCTGATGCCAGAGCAGATGCTCAAGTAGGACAAGCCTCTCTTAGAAATCGATTTGCTTAACACTTAATGAAGATACCCTTTCTGTCCTCTCCACTGCCTTAAGTAGGTATGGGCTTGCTACTTCATTCAGTGCTTATGACTATAAATGGAAATCCTGTACGAGAGAAGGAATAATTTCTTACCTGTAACTCCGGTTCTCTCGTAGGGTAATTTCCATTATAGTCGTAAGCAACCCTCTCTTGTTCCCGGTGAAGGTGACAAAAGTAACCAGTAGACTGATACTTCAGTTCTTTTTGAGGCAATGTGTGTGTGATATAACTGCCACTTGCTCAACATGATTTATAAAGGCACAGCCGCTATTTTAACTCATATAATGGCAGCCTATGGGGCTAAACTGCCCTGCCTTACTTCATCTCTCTATTCTACCATAAAAGGGTTTGTGAAAGACATTTATGCTGTTTTACAAAAACAACATGAAATTATATATAAATATAAAATCTCCTGGCTCTTTTTTTAAGTACAAGATGAATAATTGGCCCGTTGTGGCCTGTTCGTATAGGCTGCATAATATTTTTCTCTCTTAAGTGACTCTGCAGCCCTTTCTACAGAAAGGCGAACATCTGCAAGAAGATATATTGTGAAAAAGCGCTCCGGGGTCCCGCACGTGGGCAGGACCATTCAGTTGCTTATGGCTATAGTATAAATTCCCCTACGAGAGAACTGGAGTTACAGGTAAGAAACTATTTCTTCTTTCACAGCCTTTATTGGTGGCAGACACCATTCCTGCACATACTAAATGCCAAAAGCTCTTTCTAATAGTATGCATCCAGAATTCAGTAATTAAGGCTCAGTAATCTCTTCTTTGTATCCTACAACAGTTTAAATAAAGGCCAGACCATTTCTCAAACAAAGACATTGACCATTGGTTTGTAGATTGCATCACATCCTCTTAACAGAAATGCAATAATGTAACGTGCTTTTTCTTGGCACGATTGTAGGTCATTCATCAAGAGCTACATCTGCAAATATAGTGCTCTACACAACATACTTAACACAGGGGTTTGCAGGACAGTTACTCTGAGGAATGTACTACCTTTCATCAGGCACTAGTGTCTAAAAGAGGCCTCTGAGCAGGTACATAAGAGGGCCATGCCGTTCTTCAAAACTGGATTAGAAGAAAGTAATCATAGGCCAAGTACTGATGTTGACATATTAAAAAGAGCATGGAACCCTGTAACATGTTCAGCGCTGATGAAGCTTCCAGGCCTTTACATTTTGTTGTCCAGAATGTACATATTTTAAATATTCATATGCAATGCTCCCTTTTCCCCACTTAAACTGATTTTTTGGGCTTACACACCCATGAGATACAGAATCTAGATGGCCTCTGGTGGTGGCAGCTATGCATAGATTTTTACTTTGATTTTAAGTAAACGTTACACTGGAAATCTTTATACTTTAAAAGCTGTGAATGAATTTGCAACCCATAAGGGCACTTTGGTCCTATTGGGGAGGTGGGGGGGGGGGTGTAAGACGTATGGTGGACATCTTCATTTGATGTCTTCCTCTCCCATTGATTTGAGGCTTATCAAAGTTAGAAGTCTAGCTTTCATGACGCTGGTCATGTGCAGAGCAACAGAAACATATTTATGAGAATGTGTGGCACAAATGCGCAGTGGGCAGTACTGACCTTACATATTTTGGTTACATATATGAGTTTTAACTTTGATTTTGACTACGTTTTGCAGTGGAATACTTTGCACTTGAATTATAACTTTGATAGGGACTTTGTTTTTTTTATGGGATGTAAGAAGCATGGTGGCCATTTTCCGTCATTGCCTCTCCCTCTCATTGGTTTCACGCTTGCAGAGTTATTGGTCTACCCTTCCAGTGACACTGTCCTTAAGCCTACAACTGGAAAGTTATTTAAGAGACCATTTGGCATAGACTTCCAGTGGGCTGTCTGGAGGGATGGCAACCTTGTCTGCACTTTGGTGTGCTTGAACACTACCAGTGGCCAGTCACATTGCTCAACTTACTCAATACCAATAGCTAGAAGGTCCCCTCACTCCAAGGAGCTATTCAGGGAATGAACTGATTGACCTCTCTCTCTCCTCCTGCCAGGCAAGCTTGCCTGGTAAGGTAGTGGAGAAACTCTGTAGGTGGAACCTTTACCATGTATGCCTTCCTCTTGTTTTAATCTACATAAGCAGATGTAAGATGGGAGACAAATTATAATAAAAACATGGCTGTGTCCTCAGAAATCTGCTGTAAAGAAGGTGCCTTGGTGCCTTGGTCAGTCCTTTGATTACAAAATGGAGTTTAAATGTTCCTTACTGAAACGTGGTTAAAAGTTATGCTTCCTCCCAGCTACAACTTATTTAGGTGTGAATGTAAAGGCAGAAAGGGATAGAGTGGCAATAATCTTTCATATCTGACCAGAGGTGAAAAATAGAATTTAGACCTGACATAAGCTGCAGAATAGCTATTGTTGAAATTTGGAAATAAAGTTGACTTGATAGGCTGTATTTTGATTTACCAAACTCCCTCGATAAGCTATGATTTGTTAAATTAGTTGGAGGAGTTTATTTTTACGATTGCTAACAACCTACAGTGATTTGTTTCCATCTTGGTGATCATAATATCAAGGCAGACTCGTTGAATTGTGCCCTGGCATCCATTGTGAACTATTTATCTTCACTCTTAGGTATTGAACAAATAATAAAAAGACTAACACATGATGCAGGTCACGCCCTGGATCTCATTTTTTGATTGAAGCAGAGTGTGGTCTTGACTCTTTACTCATGAAGTTGTAATAGCATGGACTGATCACTGTTGCATATATAACTGACCACGCGAGGAACATTGGCCCCATCCTGGACCTCAACCTCACCATGAAGTCACTGGCCAACGCTGTCACCTCATCATGCTTCCACATCCCCTGCATGTTACATAAAATCTACAAGTGGCTCTCACAGGACACCAGACGTACCATAACGCATGCACTAATCGCAAGTAGATTGGACTACGGCAACATACTGTGTGTCGGGATCCCAACTCATCTTCAGACTTCAGACCATCCAAAATGCTGCCGCCAGACTTGTCTTCAACCACCTGTGCCGATCCAACACCACAACACTCATCAGAGACCTTTCAAATGTGCTGCCAGTTCAAACTTCTCACACACATATTCAAGTCACTACACAACACTGGACTCACATGCCTCAGTCACTGGCTACACTTCCACCAGACACCTTTTCTCAGCATCACTCTCATTCACACACACAGACCCTGCATCCACCGAAGCAGAACGGGAGGTCGATCATTTTCCTACCAGGCTGCCAAATCCTGGAAAGACCTACCCCAACACATCAGAGCCTTCTCACTTCTTGAATTCTGTAAGAAGCTGAGGACATGGCTTTTCAATTAGTCTCCTTCTTTTGGGACCGCCAAGACTGCCTCACCATAGCCTATTCTCACCTACTCAGTGTCTGGATACCCTCACGGATGTCAAACAGCACCCTACAAATCGACCTTACTTTACATTACAATACAATACATATGTTGATATACTAGTGAAATGTCAGTATGTTTTGCGTAAAACTTCTCGTGAAAAAAATAAAGAATAAACTGAAGCTGGAGCTTAGTTACTCCTCATGTTTTTTAAGAAACACTTTGGGGAGTCATATCTCTTTGTCAGCACAGAAAGAGTCAAGTCAAAGGAAAGCCTGATAACGATAATAACACACTAACATTTCCTCTTGAGACAGTAACTCCTATGTAAGAGAAGCCTGTTAACCCTGTTGAAGTTAAAAACATCAACATGGTTAACCAAATGTCTGACAACTGTTGGCGATTGACCTCTGAGTTAAAACTACAGAAGATGGTGTTACGAAAATTTGAGATCACCTAGTGCATAGATTTTGAGCAGTCTGCTAACATAAAACATATATATAAGACCACTGCATTTTTATATGTATGTAATCAAAGCCTGTTGGAAATGTCTCTTTCTGCAGGGTTATCCCCAAACTTTTTGCCTTCTTCATCCTATTTTTCTGACCCTCTTTTTGTTGGCTTCAGGACTCTGGGCACTTTACCAGTGCTAATCAGTGCTAAAGTGTGTGTGCTCTCTCCCCTAAAAGTTAGTATGATTGGCTTACATCTGTTTGGTATATTTAATTTATCTGTAAGTCCCTTGTAAAGTGGTATACCATATACTCAGGGCAGTAAATTAAAAGCTACGTTTGGACATGCACCGCTGATTGCACCACCTACAGAAGTAGCTTTTCGGATCTGTCTCAGACCTGCCACTGATGGGCCCACATGCGCAGTTTACTGCCTCATTGACTTGACATTTCAGACTACTCGTTAAGGCCTAAACTTCCATTGTACTAAAACTAAGTCAGCCCTAAAGTAGACCCAGTGGTAGCCCTATTGGCAGGATGCTGCATACGTAAAAGGTAGGAAATGACCTTTTAGGTTTCACATGTCCTGGTAGTGACAAATAGCCAGTTTCATTTATCGCTGCTATGAGGGCTGTTCTTCTAATAGGTTAGCACTGGGAATTCCCTTAAATATTTTTAACTGGTAATTTCTGATCTGAAAGAAGTAGCGTGGGCATGTTTGGTATGTTTTGAATGGCAGTGAGAAATCCTGCTTACTGGTGTAGTTGGATTTTACATTACTATTTTAGAAATGCCACTTTTAAAAAGTGGGCATTTCTACATGCTTATAACTCTAGTGTTTTGCAGCCTGACTCCAATCGCCATCTAGGGCAGAGTGACAGCTACACTTTCTGCATACTTCCCAGATGGCCACACCCCAGGAGGGGCTGGGTGTGAGAAGAGAGGCATCTGCATCTATCTACATACTGATAGTCTTCCTGGGCTCGGAGAGAGGGAGGTGGGGCGCACTTACATGTCAATAGGCTGTGTCCCTGCCTCACACAATAGGCTGATTTACCCTCTACTGATGTCTGAAGCCAGGGCTGGGTTGAAAGGGGTTGGGTTACAATTGAAAGGGTTTCTTTAAAGTTGCCCCTTAAGCAAAGAGTACAGGGGCTCTGACCTCCATGTTTTCAGAGCATTTTGGAACTGGGACTGACCCTCTGTCAGGACTGCTGCCCTGCACAATGGACTCATCTGGACTTCTCTTCTGTTGTTGCCCTGCTACCTACTACTTGCTTGGTGGCACAAAGGACTCACTGGGTTGCTTTTCTGTTTGTTGCCCTTCTGCCAGCTACTCACTGAATCTGGGGTGCCAGAGGACTTCTATTTGTTAAGAGGAACTATCATCAGGACAACTGGCCCTATGTGCTGGCCTACTACTTGCTAGCCCCCTCTTCGTCCTACACCTAGTGTTCTCTAGGGGCTGGCTGGAGGACCCCTGCTCCCTCATAGTCCCCATGCCAGTAGGGCTCTGAGGCTGACAGATCTTATTGCTTTAAGGATACCGCTTGGTTGTCCCTCTAGCGTCTTGTGAGCGATTTACATCTTTAACCTACTTGCGCCACTTCTGCATGTGAGCGCCTCTTTTTCACAATCCTTTGAGCATTTTTTGTGCTAGTTAAGCGCTGGCTTTTGACCCTCCCATTCCTCAGGAACCAGCACATGCTGGGTGCTTCATGTCACAGACATCGGGTGGGGATGGGGTGAGGCAGTTGGTGTTTAAAGGCTTCCCAGTGCGTCATGATCGCTGCTCCTAAGTCTCCCGGAGAAGCTGGAGTATTCCGAACATGACTCCCTTTGGTGAGGGGACCTTGGGTGATGTACGCCACCGGAGAGAAAGGTGCCGTCCTGACTGGGAACCCCGTTGCTGGCCATGTGGACCCCTCGCCCTAGTGGTCCCCCTCTACTACTGGAAGCGCGTAGTGCAGGACAAAGTTATTTGCACTTGCACACCTGTAGGAGAAGAGCCCCGTGTGCCTGAGGAGGCTCCTGCTGGCCCGGCACGGCCCAGTTTGATCCATGGAGCAAGGACTGCTCCAACTTCTAGGAAAGTACAGAACCTCGAGTGGGAGTCCCGCAGGGTCCTCTGGGAACGTGTGACCCGGTGCGGCAACTCCTATTGCTGGGACCTCCACCAGTTGTGCCAAGCGTTCGCAGTCTACTGCCCTTGTTATTCTGCATGTTGGGGACCCAGTGGGGCTTCTCCCCCTACTGGATTCTGCAATGGGCTGGTGCACTCCCACTTGCGCACATACCTTAGGGGCACTAGGTTAATTCCTGTATTCCTCGAAGGAGATCCCCCCAATTCTTGGATCCAGGAAATTCCCAGAATTACAGTATTATGTGTAATAGACATGCAGGTGTCTTTACACCAATGCTTGGGGATCATAATTACCGTATAAAGCTTAATGGGAGCACAGGTGCGCCGTGCCCATGGTCTTGTGGTGAATCATGTGCTTTGGTTAGTACATGAATGTGATGGCTCGCGTGTTTTTCTTTGTAATCTGCCCTGCTTATTACAATATGTGCGCTAAGTGATCACTAATTTAGGCCGTGTTTGTTGTGCAGTGCTCAGGGTCACAAGTCCAATCCCCTGTATTTATGTCATATGCACAGTATCTCTGATTCATGTCACTTTACTCTCTCAATCTTTACCTAACCTGCTAAATATTTATGATTCCTGACATATCGGGCTTGTGATATATATATATATATAGCCTTTATTCTGTTACTGCTGTGTGTTGCCAAACGCTTTACACATGGCCCCTGGGGATAAGCCTGACTTCTCTGTGCCAAGCTACCAGGGGATAAGCACAGGTTATCTTTGGTGTGTAACTTACTTGCACCTGACTAGAGTTGTGGGTCCTGCCTGGCTCCTCACCAATCAGAAAACCCATTTCTAACAAATCTGCACAAACACACTATTCTTGTAAAATTTTATCAGCTAAAATACTTCTACGAAAATGTATTATACCATTGAAAAGTCAAAAAATCACAGTGTGACAAACTTAATCTGTCTCAGGTTTTAAATAACAAACTTGCATAACTCAGGCCTTGTGTCTGTTTGTCTGACTGCTTGAAACATTGGTACTGGGGTGAAGTTGGAGTCTGCATGCAGCATGATAGACCCATGGTTTCCCTCCGGAATGCATGCCATGTACATATTCTAAAGGATGCCACTACTAAAGTGGAGCTCTCTTGTCAGAGATAATAAATTCTTCAATTGAATCTGCAATGTTGCCTAATGAGTTAAAGAAAGCCATAGTTTGCCCTCACTTAAAAAAAAACACCTGGACTCAGTGCATAAGACCAAATAAACTATCACATGATCTCCCTGCTCCTTTTTTTGGCAAAGATGCCAGAGAGAGGGGTCACTATGCTACTCCAACCATTTGTGAAACTACACGGCCTTTTAGATGAATCTCCATCTTTGGTGCCAGAGACTCTGTCTCTGGTGCCACAGTCATTGGGGACCCCAGGTTCCAGAGGTATTTGCGCCAGGAGTCGTCATCTGATCTTCAGGGAAGGAGTACTTGACACCTGAGTTGCTACAATGCGTTGTGCTCACTCCCACCTAACAGAACTCCCATCTTTGATGCTGCAGTCGTTGGGGACTCCAGGTCCTAGAGGCATTAGAGGCGGGAGACACCAGCTGATCTTCAGGGAAGTAGCGCTTTCCATCTGAGGTGCTACAAAGTGATGTGGTCACCCCTGCCACATGGTACTCCGTCTTTGGTGCCACAGTCGTTGGGCACTCCAGGTCGCTGAGGGATTTGCGCCAGGAGGTGCCAGCTGATCTTCAGGGCATGAGCGCTTGCCACCTGAGGCGCTACAATTGCAGCGCTCATTCCCGCCATGCAGGACTCCGTCTTTGGTGCTGCAGTTGTTGGGGACTCCAGGTCCCAAAGGCATTCGCTCCTGGAGACTCCAGCTGATCTTCAGGGGAGGAGCGCCTGCCACCTGAGGTGCTACAAAGCAAAGGGTAGGCCCATCCTGCGCCCACCAGCACCAGGAAGAGGCAGGGCCACCCCCCTTGATTCTACGAATGAATACTTCTTGCTATTCTTGGTAAGAGTTTTTAATACCATTCAGTTTTACTCCCTACTGTTATATTTGACTACAACCCTTTTGTACTCTGTTGAGAGGGCCATGTGCGACAGGAAAGAAGAGGAGGAACCGCGCTGCTCTTAACAGCTGGACAGAGGTCTCTAGCACCCAGAATCTGCAGCGGCCAGAAAGCAAGGGCTTTCCAACAGTGCATTAGCTGGGCCCTTGTAAACACTGTGGTGTAAGTCTCTTTTAAAGGTGTCCTTAGGATGAGGACTCTGTGTGCTTCGGGTTGTGTGGGTTCTGCAATCCCCAGCCTGTTCTGCACCAGTAGGCACTGCATCTTCTGACCACATGTTTTAAGTGCTAGCTGATACCCGCATCATGGAATTAATTTGTGTGCTTTGGGGTGATGGGGGGGACTGCAAGCACTAGCTCGCTTTGCTGCAGGGGGTGCTATAACACCTGACCACGCACCCTAAAGCTTGTAAGCTGGGCCACCCCTCTAACATATTTTTTTTTAACTTGGCCGGTGCTTTATAAAATGGTTTATAGTGGTATTCAGTAGGTGGTTTAGAATTGTATTTTATTTTAGGTGAGACTTTTAATAGATGTTTACATGATTTGATTTTGCAGCAGATCTAGAGTGAAGGTTTGCCCGGCTCTTGAGCTTCTTGGGAGGTGGGGCTGTCATTTGCTTGTACCTGTTGCCCATGTAAATTGCTGTATTAACCTAAGCAGTGACAAGTGCCCAGTATTTATCTTAGCCAGTGGGCAAAAGGAAGAAGTTGGAAGGGCAAGAGGCCTGAGTAGAGCCAAAGAATCTTGGAGAACAGCAAGAGACAATTGCGTATCAGATAGAATTGATATCTTGCTTGACAAATGTAATGATGTTATTACGACACACCACAGGCTATCAACTCACCTTATTCGCCCTCATCAGCATCACTAAGTATGAGTATTACGCATATACCTGAAGTGTTGGAGAACGTAACAACGCAAGTGTATCAGCTGATCAGACTAGAAACCCCCAGAAGACCAATTTCCAGGTTGTAGAGCTAGGGGCTCTGACTGTGGTGCATGATAAACTAGTAGTGGGGTGCCATAATCGCTTCTCAGCACTTGGTGGCAAAGAAGCAAACCAGGGGGAAGGGATTCTGACTGAGAATGGGGGCGCTCATGCAGGGGCTTCTTGACCTAATTATTGGCTTGAAAGAGGAAGTCTTGGCTCTCAAAAAAATAGTTGACGGCTTGAAAAGAAAGATTGGGGAAGCATCAGCTATTAAATGCATAAGTGCACATGGGAAAGATAGGGATGCGAGAATGTAGGGGCAATCAATACTGAGAGAATTATGCCCCAAAATCCTGCACCTACAGTTTGTGATTCCACTGTCCAAACTCAGCGTGTCTCACCACCATTTCCGTCCCCTTCAGTAAACAAGTTAGATGAGGTGCCTCACTAAGGGAGGGCTTATTCTGAGACCCACCAGTTGGGGTACCCAATATGTGACCATTTTATGTAGGTAGAGAAGGGGCCTGGAGGTCCTGAGGTGTTTAACCAGGAAATGTATCCCTTTGCAAGTCTTTCCGCCCTATGGGACCCTTATGCATTGCCCTCAAATCCAGCAGGTATGTGTGGAAGGGTATTTGATGGGGTTTATTCCAGACATTAACCGCATGCCAGACAATCTGCAGCATTCCTTAACCAGGTCCCCAAGAGCTGTCGGTGCTAAGGAAGACCAGGATTCTTTAATTAACAAAGTGAGCCACCAGCTTCGTGAAGTAAAGCACTGCTATTCTTTTATCAGGAGTGACATCATTAGTGTTGAAAGAATTAATCTCACATGGGGTTCCTTCAATGTGCTTACAATATCCCTTATTAGTAAGGATTTGGTGGTAGGCCTACTGTCAATAGATGCATGCACGATTTGTAATGTGAAAACACAAATTTCAGTTAGCTATAGGATGTGCCATGACATGCAAGTTTTCCAGATTTAGCAAATGCACACAAATCTGAAACAGATGCATTCACCAGACCCAAATGACTTGCTTGAAGGGCCAAGCACACGTAGAGTAACAGAAGATAAGACTAACAGAAAATATGTGGAGGGAGATATTGGATATACCTCAAGAAAAATAGCCCCACACTTGGAAGGTCCCCAGGTTAGCAGGGATGTTAGGATATGGGAGAGGGGCATAGAGTAGACCAATTAAATAGGATTAAAATACTATCATGAAATGTGGCAAGGATACGAAGAATCCTGCCAGAATCTGATTGGTGCAGTTTATTAAAGCCCACTATGTCTGTCTCTTCCAAGAGACATGGAGTATTTACCCAATTTACAGGAATGGGTATATATCCTTTCGTACTAGTGTAGTGCAGCTAGGAAGTTGAAGACCGTCTTGGGGCTTAGCAATTTGGGTCAAGGTTTCGCTCCATTGTGTAATTTCCCCTATTAGTAGAGACTAGCCACATCTCTTAGCAGTCAGCTTGAAGCTCCTCTCAGATATGACTCTTAACATCTTTAATGTTCATAACCGGGTGGAAGGACACTTACCAGATACTTGATTATTAATGGAGCTGGAGTCTATTGTAGGAAGGCTGGCCTGGTGTGTAATGGAGACCTATGGTGTTTGCACCTTATATCAGGTCCAGACAACCCTTATTAGTTAGTGAACAGTGTCTAGGAAGCCAGGGCTCTCTGCTGGTAGCTGCGGTGAACAGCCACAATGTATCTAGGAGGCATGTCAAGCACTTGCAATACCACAGTAGTCCCACAGCAACTTATCTCATCAAAGGAACCACAAAGTGTTGCAAAAATAAAGGTACTTTATTACAGTAACACTGAACTAGATTACTATAGGCAGACCCCCAACTGGAGGTAAGTATGCAGCATATATACATGGTAAGTACTAGGAATTAGCATAGAAAAACAACAAGCATTCATAAGAAATAGTAGAAAATAGCTAGAGCTCTATACTGGTGCCAAACAATATATTAAATAGTGAAACGTGACATTAGGTCTCCCACCCAAGGATGTGGAGTAGTTAGTAGGGAGCTGGGAGAACTTGGAACCCCAAAAGGTGAGTACCTAGATGACCTCCAGCGACCAGCAGAGCAGAGGTAAGTTACCTGGCCTTCCCGCAGGCTAACGAGGGGACTTGAAAAGGGAAGTTTGCAAGAACAGGACTAGTCCAGAGGAACTCAATGGTTGAGTCCAGATAAAGAGGACCTGCAAAAGAAGAGTGTCCAGGTGGGGCAGGAGCCACTACCCATACTTCTATGGGAGAAGAACCGAGTTGACGGTTGAAGATGAAGGTCAGCTGTGGAGCCCAGGAGCTTCAGTGGAGTCCCTGAAGTTGTGCAGAAGCTGTCCCACACCGGTCACCAGCTCGCACATGGGTCAGTTGTCAGGAGGACCACCAACAAGCCTTGGAAAGTGCAAATCCGGGAAGACGAGGATTTGCAGAGCTGAAAAGGACCTCGGGCTGACCCTCAGCAGTCAGTAGAGCCAGCAGAACCAGTCGTAACACCCACAGGCAACCCACTGACAGCAGGCACAGTAAGTTGCAGTGAGGCCCACTCAGCACACCTGGAGAGGAGTCCCACGTCGCTGGAGCAGCAGAGGGGAGACTGTCCTTGCAAGGATGAATTGCTGGAGGCTGGGTCTACTTGGAGCCTGAAGATCCCTCGGAGCAGGAGTTGACAAGCCTTGGATGCTGCAAGAGTCGCGGTGCACAGGTATTCTGTCCTTCAGGGAGAAGCAAGGGCTCACCATCTCCCAATTTGGATACAAGGCAGAGAGCACCAAGAGGACCACTCAGAACCACCAACTGTGTTGCGGGAACCACGCAGTTCCAGCAGAGAGCAGATCTCAGCAGCCGGACGTCGATGCCTCAGGTGCCTACGGATGCAGAGAAGGTACTCCTTCAATCCAAGGGAGATTCCATCTTGCTTCTTTGGTGCAGCTGAAGTCTTGGCAACCTTAGAGGATGCACAGCCGTAGAAATGTTGCAAATGCTGGAAGGAGCTGGAGAAACAATGTTACAAGGTGAGGTCATCTTGGGTGTTGTAGGCTTGTTTGGTCCCTGAGAAGTCCAGCAGCGGTTCCTGTGGTCCGGAGCAGAAGAGGTTGATGCAGAGGAATCCTGGTGGAATCTTGCTCAGTGAATCTGGGAACCCACCCGCAAGAGAGTCCCTAAATAGCCCTAACAGGTGACTCTGCAGGGTGACCACCTATCAGAGGGGGTCACTGACGTCAGTTACCTGTCCTGACCAATCAGATGGCAGAATCAAGTGGCCACCTGGAGGAGCTCTGGGCACCACCCCTTGTAGTCACTCCCATGTTCATTGTGTAGTTTCGTGCCAGAGCAGGGACCGGAGGTCCCTGGACTGGTGCAAACCGGATTATGCAAGGAAGGCATCAAATGTGCCCTTCAAAGCAAGCTGGTGGCGTGGGGAGGCTACCGCTCCCCAGCCTTGTAACACCTATTTCCAATGGAGAGGAGGTTGCACCCCTCTCCCACAAGAAAATTCTTTGTTCTGCCTTCCCCTGCTCGAGCTGGTCAAGCATCAAGAGGGCAGAATCCTGTCTGAGAGGCGGCAGCAGTGTAGGCTGCTCGCAGACCTAGGAAGACTGGTAGGAGCAATACTGGGGGGTCCTCTAAGGAGCCCCTGGGTGCATGGAATCATGCCACTAATATTGGCATCAATATTGGGGTATGATTCCAATATTACTGATGCAGAACATGCCTAGGTTCGGAGTTACCATTATGTAGCTGGACCACAGGCAGTGACCTATGGCCAGTACATAGCTAAAATTACTTCCTGCACTTATGAAGTCCAGAGAATTGGAACTGGAATTCGTAGGGGCACCTCTGGTCATGCAGGTGTGCCCACGCACACAGGGACCTGCACCCTGCTCTCTGGGCTAGGAGGGCCTACCATAGGGGTAACATAACAGTGACCTGATGCAGTGACCAGCAGTGAAAGGGTGCATGCAAATGGCAGGCCTGCAGACACAGTTTGCATAGGCTCCCATGCGTGGCATAAGACATGCTGCAGCCGATGGGCGACCCCTGGTGTACCAATGCCCTGGGTTCATAAGTACCATCTACTAGGGACATACAGGGATACACCATTATGCCAATTGTGGGGTGTAAAGGGTACCAAGGCAACCAAATTTAGAGGATTGAGCACAATCATTGGGGCCCTGGTTAGCAGGATCCCAGTGAAAACAGTCTAAACACTTTGATAATAGACAAAAAGTGGGGGTAACCATGGCAAAATGAGTAACTTTCCTACATCTATTCTGGCAGAACTTCGTGGTGATCCTATTGTTATAGTAGCTAGGAACTTCAATACCACTATGGAGCCCTTGTTAGCATATGTGTCAGAGCTGACTTTAGAACGAGATTCATATTTGGCAGATTCCAGAGCTTGAACTCCCACATGTGAAGTGGACAGCTAGAGCAGCACAAGTAATGGCATTGATGCTCAGTTGCGATCTTAGTGGGGCTAATGGAAGGACTCCATTGTATAGAGGTGTAAGGTTACCTACCATACAGTTTGTCACTACTAGAATAGGTTGTTTTTTAACTAATGTGAGACTCTGGTCATTTGTAAAGGATATTAAAGTTTTGGATAGGACAGGGAGTGACCATAATGCTCTGTCTCTAACATTGGAGGGCAGCATGGCATTTAAACTTCCAATTAAAACCTAACCGCATTTGGTGGATCTATCAAATTCAAACAATGGCTAAACCCCCAGGTGGAATTGGGTTGCTAGGAACCCTGATGAGCTTGAGGGAGTTCTAACAGAGGTTTAGGAGGTAATGGAGAACCAGGCTGTTGTTGCCCCTGAAACTAGAAAAAAAGTTACTACAAGAAGAGCATGATCTGCCTTACACTCAGAAATGAGGATCACTAGCTACAAAGAAGAGAGCTAAGAAACATTACTTTAAGGAGGTTGCTTGGTACAACAAATCATGTAGGGAAGCTAAACCCAAGCTCCTAAAAGCAGCCAAGGCTAATTGCAGAGATTCCTTGGTGAAGTGTAGGTTGCTCTACAGGAATGAATTGTCAAAGGCTAAAAGAGAATGGGAGAATTCCCTTTGAGCAAATCTAAATGATGCACAATCAACCAAAGGCAGTAAAGCTTTTTGGAAAACTGCTGCAATATGTACTAGGGGAACTAAAACAAACGTAGATTTCTATGTGCAACCCAGGCACTGGCTTACTCACTTTCTTAGCCTCTATATGGGTGGTAATTGCTATGTACAGGATGGTTTAGATCTGCCCGTAGACCAGGAATATACCGAATGTAGTGATTCCAGTAATGTGGAATTTGGCTAAATGAAACAATCACAGCTATCAACTCCTCTTTGGCAGCAAGTGTCCCAGGGTTCGATAAGATCCCCAACAACCTATACTTGGCTAATGTTGAAATTTGAGAATCGTATATTAACCTTTTGACCAATGTTATTTTGTTAGGTATGGAGAATCCACCCTCCTGGAAAATGGTGGGGATAATCCCAATCTTTGAAAAAGGGCAACAAAGTGATCCGGGCTTCTACAGGGCTATTAGCCAGATGGCTGCTGTGTAAAAAAACTTTTGTAAACATGTGCCTGCCCATCTGCAAGAGAGAATATAGAAGGGCTGTCTGAATTCCATGTGGGTTTTAGAAGTAAAGTTACCACTGTAGGCCAGGTCTTTCATTTTACATGCATCTTTTGGAAAACATCGGTAATTAGCAGGAGAAAGCGTAGTGTTGCCTTTGTTGATTTATGAGCTGCCAAACAGACTGTGTTTTGGCCCCCTACTCTTTATCAAAGGGGTGGTGACATACCTGTATAGGGATGCTGTGATTCACCAAAGGTGAATGGTCTGAGGTTCCCAGCCCTCCTCTTTGCGGATGATACTCTGCTTCTCTCAAAATCTTCCTAGGGCCTTTAGCAGCTTTTAAATCATTTCAATTTGTTTTGCATGGAGAGGGTCTTGGAACTGAATAGTTCAAAAACCAAATATATCGTCTTCAGCCCTGCCAGGCAAAATTGTCTTAAGAGGCAAATGACAGTGGGTAACAATTCAATTGAACAGGTGCCCCAATTTGATTATCTAGGAGTGAGGCTTATGCCAACCCTGAACTGGGGCCTGCAAATACAGAAGTCACACTCATTTTTAATCCAGCATACAGGTTGTACAGCCAAGATTCATAGACCAAGAACATCCAGGAGTGCTGCATCTGCCCTAGAAATGTACAGTATAAAGGTTCTAGGTGTAGCCTTGTATGACTGTGAAATTTGAGGATATGCAAGCATTCAGATTCTAACTATGGTAGAACATAAGTTTATTAGATTGCTCCTGGGACTCCAAGCAAGTTCCCTGATGATTCCATTAGGTCTAGATGTGGCCCAAAGACGTATCACTCAAAAAGCTGAGTGTAGAATGCTTTTAAATTGGCATTGATTGTGGGTGACAGCAGCATTAGGCTCCTACTGTGTGGGCATGAAAGATCTTATGTCTCCTGCATGTATACGCAAAATCCCATGCCTGAATTCCATAAGATTGCTATTGGGGAAATTGTGGCTGGTGAATTTTTGGGTTTCTCCCAAAGAGACCTGTTCAATTGCAAAAACAAGTCTAAAAGAAATCTAATGGGAATTTGCTATCACTCTACGAACTGCAAGTAGCAGAGGTTCTCTAACAAGAGATTTCCTTGATGTAAAACTATTTCCATGTTATGAGCCTGCAATAGACAACATTTTTCCCCTTTGGCATGTAAACTGTATATGTAGTTTTGTAGTAATTGGTCAAGAGCTGTACCTAGGGATGTTCTATGTCACGTCAGTGGAGAGGCTATGGAATTGCTAACGCATATTCTGTTGTTTTGCCCAGGAAATTGGTACCCGAGAAGAAAGTGGGTATCCTTCCCCCCCTTGTAGGAAATTGGGCACTGGACGATACTTTGAGGCATTCAGAACTCTCTGCAGTTACACAAGCAGACTGATGTTTTTTTTCACTTTTCAGATTCTTACTGTCAGCTTGGATCTGGTGTAGTAAGTGTCTACAAGCAGCAGGAATCTAGGAAATGGCAAAGCAATCCACCCATGGTTTTAATGCCCTTTTATCTTTTAATAATTTTGTGATTAATGGATTGTGAGATTGTATGTCTTACATGGGATGTTTGATATAGCCCTTTATTACTAATTGCACAATCATCTACAGGGGGAAATAACCCACAGGTATAAGCCAGTCCCTGTTTTAGAATTCCAGAATGGGAGTATCAGAAGTGCCATGTTGGCACTTGTGATTCTAACTCTTAATTTGATGTTGTGTAACCCCATGTTGCCTTAGGCTTGCAACCAACTCTTTCAACTCTTACTTCGATTATTCTGATTTGTATAATGTACTTAATGAGCACTGGCACCTTCTGTGGTCTAAAACTGCATTTTATACTCATGTCAAGTATGTTGTTAACATGTTATTAAATTTAAAGTATTATGTATACTGCGATAATGTACCTCTATGCTAATGCACTTTCCATCGATGTAAATATGTTCTGATCTCTGCTGATATTTATTCAGATCTTTTAAGGATGTTTTTTTATGTATGTTGTTTTTTATGATCCTGGCGATGAAATAAAGTTATGATGATGATGATGAATCTCAAGTAGGATTTGGTCCAAAGCTGGGGTTGGAGCCACTGGTTACCTCCATGACTGTTTATCCCAGAAAAATGCTGGATAGTGGAAACACCATTGTGTTTGTAGCATTATATTGGTCATTCACATTTCACACCATTGATCACCAAGTCATGATCCATCGGCTAGGTGATGTAGGTATTGATGGGCTGGTCTTATCCTGATTCTCATAAATTCTGCAACCAGGAGATCCAACTTGGTGGTTTTAACTCAAAGCATAAAGAGCTAAACTAGGGTGTTCCTCAGGCATCATTTCTGTCTCTGTTTTTTTAATCTATCTTTTAGTAAATCTGTTACATGGATTTTAAGATACTACCTACATGTATGCATATGATACGCAGAATATCAAAACTTTACTACTGGTTTACTCTGCAAGGGTGCAGTATTCTATAAAGAGTTATATGGCAGAAATTCTTAAAATGCAACCCTTCCAAAACTAAAATCATCTCTTTATGCAGATTATGGCCCTTTCTCTGTCTAGCATCACTACCTAGCTGTCCTGCTCCAGGGAAAGTGCTCTGTAACTTAGGCATTCTGACAGGCTCCAGTTTATCCTTTGATACCCAGATTGGAGCAGTGACAAAAGCCTGTTACTTCGGCCTCCATAATCTAAAACACAGTTTTCGTAACGTTTTCTCCAATGTACAGTGGCAAATGTATCTGTGCAGTCCAAATAGGGTACTTTGCAATACAATGTAATGAAAAATGTCCTCAATATTGTAATGGAAAGTTTCAGTTCTATTAAGGACTCGAAGGCGAGGATTATCCTACAATTACTTTGTTTTATTCACAGCAGCCACATAAATAGTAAAAAACTTAATTTCCCGTAACCACAAGGAAAAAAAAATGAAGTCACAAATAAACAAGTCCATAATCAGTCAGGCTCCTTGAGTGTCTGTACCTTTTCGGCAACAAAGTTGTCCGTGGAAGGTGTCACTCATGCTGAGAGTATTGTGTTCTTACAAATTAGAGAGCATATGTTAACATGTGACACCTCAAAGGAGAAGTAACAACGCATAACACAGAACCAGCAAACGTGGATTTATAAGAGTATGACCAACCGTCCATAACATTGTTGACCATTGAAGGAAACATACATTACTTACATCCATAATCGGAGTCCATATCCTGGGTGGGTTATGATTCATGAGAGGGTGGGCTGATCCTCACCTCCAAGTCCTTAATAGAATTGAAACTTTACGTTACAATAGGTAGGAAACTTTTCATTCTTTGAACACACAAAATGTGGCGCAGGATTGTATTCCACCAGTGACACTTTACAATCCTTGCTCTATACCGAATATCTGGTTCTCCAATTAGATATATCCCTTTTTATGGACGCAAAGGCCTCCCCTAGATTATAGTGGTATGCTTCATCATAGGCCAGTCCATCACGCCGGCTTAAGATAGTACTAAGCCAGCGGTCTGAACGGTAACCTCAAGGGAGAGCTAGCTCCTCTTGGGGCAGGGAGATCTAAATGAAGTTCTGGTTAGTAGGGCACCTGTATCATTAGAGTAAAAGGCTAAAATTACCTCTGTATCTATCCACAGCTTCTGCCTTTATTCTGGATGATGCAGAGTAGATTAAAAAGATAATTGTTGCTGGACCCTCATTATGTTATCGGGAGACTGTTGAACGGTGTGCTCAAGATCTGCAATGGATCTTCACACCTTTTTGAATGCCAACATGTTTCGGCCTGCTGAGGTACCAGTCTGGATGCCTTCTCCTCAAATCTGTAGTCCTCAGACCTTCTTCAGGGCAGAAATATTATCTGTGTCCCTACCGTCACACATGTTTTTAATTTTGTACATGCAGAAAAGGTTAGACTAGTTCTTACGTGGTCCTCTATGCATCTCATATGGTGTAGATTGCAAGAGATCATCAATACATACATATAGTGTATTGTGAAACTAAACAAAAATATAGGCCCTCATTACAACCCTGGCGGTCGGTGATAAAGCAGCGGTAATACCGCCAACAAGCCGGCACTAACAAAAAATGGAATCATGACCACAGCGGAAACTGCTCAGACAGACAGCCACTTTAACACACCAACTGCCAGGGCGGAATCAACAAGCACCACTGCGGTAACCGCCAGCAGCCAGGCGGAAGACAGTGTACCGTCCACTCTGTAATGACCAGCCTATCCGCCTCCTTTTCTGGGGAGGTACCAATGATATCAAAAGCCTGGCGGAAACACAACTCAGAAGTCAAAGGACTCACCTTTGGAGACTCAGGGAACAACCACAACGCCATGGAGTCTGAGCTGCAAGTTTTTCCCATGCTCGTCTACCTTCTGCTTTATTATGAATACCAACGCTGGCGAAGATGACAACGGTGAGTACTTCCGCCTAGCACACAAGGGAGGGGGGAGGAAAAAGATAGTGACACACACACGCAACACCCCCACCCCCAACACCATGCACACAACCAGTTGCAGCAACATAACATATTTACCCTGTACTCCTCAGGAATAATGAAAGGACAAAATGATTTTAAGAAAGTGAGTGTAATACGATAAAATACTATGAATAAGTGCATCAAAATCCAAACGTATATACATATTTTCAAATTTAGGGACACTGCCCAGTCCTCAATGTCCGTGGGCCACAGGGCCACAACACATAGGCCAAGGCCCCACCTCACTACTGCAACAACACGGACACTGCAGGCACCTCAGGGGGACGGGGATTGGGGAGGCACCTCAGCCGGAAGATGGTACAACGCCACTGGCCCTGGAGGGGGCAACATGCCCTGTGCACTGTCTTGGGTAATCCAAGGCCACAGTCTCTCAAGTGGGTGGTTTACCACTGCTTGGTCCTGGGGAGTGCAAGGCCACAGACTCTCAAGTGGGTGGTTTGCCCACTGCTTGGTCCTGGGGAGTGCAAGGCCACAGTCTCTCAAGTGGGTGGTTTGCCCAAGCTTGGTCTTGGGGAGTGCAAGGCCACAGTCTCTCTAGTGGATGGCTTCACTAGTTCTGGAGGGGGCATAGTGCCCGGTCTGCTTCATCCTGGGAAGGATGGGGTGAGTGGATGACTTCTCCACTGGTTCTGGAGGGGGTATTGTGCCTAGTGTGCTTCATCCTGGGAAGGATGGGGTGAGTGGATGGCTTCTCCACTGATTCTGGAGGGGGCATAGTGCCCTGTGATGCAGATCTTGGGGAGTGCAAGGTCACAGTCTCTCACTTGGGTGTCAGACCCACAGGATTTGCAGGGGCCAGGCCGCACAACAGCCCATGGATGCAGGACTACACACTGTCCGCCGGTGGTGATGGCTGCTCAGTGGTGGCAGTGCTGTCAGTGGTGGGGGGAGGCTCCAGTCCCTCCTCTGCAGCCTCAGACGGCTGAACCCCCATGATTGGTGGTGGGGGCAATGAATGAGTCCCAGCATCAGGCCTCCTGTCCTTCCTGCCTGCTGGTGCAGGCCCCTTGCCCTTCCTGTCAGCAGCTGGGGATAGCTCCTTGCCCTTCCCTGTAGAAGCTGGGGGTGCCTCCTTGCCCTTCCTTGACGCAGCTGGTGGTGCCTCCTTGCCCTTTCTTTGCACAGCTGGTGGTGCCTCCTTGGCCTTCCTTGCAGCACCTGGCACAGGCACTCTTTCAGTGTGGCTGCCTGGTGCCCGGGATCCCCTCCAACCTGGAGTAGCTGTCCACACTAATGTAGCCGTGGACTGGGTGGCTGAGGTGCTAGCCTGGGTTCTGACCACCCTGGCCCGACGTAAAGGACAGGGTGGGAGTGGTAGGGAAGAGGTCAACAGTGGAGAGGAAAAGCTTCTTAGGGACATTGGGGCGGGAAGAGGGTGAAGGTTTGGGAGTGGAGGAAGAGGAAGTGGTTGTAGGAGGTGTCTGCTATTTTTGGGTGCAGTTGCATGGGCTGGATGTTGTTGTGAGGTGGATGGCTGTTGGGTGTCTGAGTGCTTGCGTTTGTGTACTTTGGGAGGAGGGGGCACAGACACAGTGGGAGAGGACACAGGAGACGTGTGCATGGATGTGGGGCTGATGACTGCCAGTGAGGTGCGTGTAGTGATAGGCGTGATGGTGATGGTGGTAGTGGGAAGAGGATGTAGTGCATGCAGGTGTGAGTTTAGACACAACTGGGAGGGAGGTGGATGACGAGGAGGAGGGTGACACAGTGGAGGCAGTGGATGTTGGTATGTCTACATCTGGATGGTGTTTGTGTGAGTGCCTGTGGGATGATGTGTGGTGCTTGTGTTTGCCTGAACCACTCCTGTGTGTTGTCTTGTGTGCATGCTGGTCTGCCTGTGAGCTTGGGATAGGTTGGGTTTGAGGGGAATGGTATTGGGTAGAGGAAGTTGGAGGGGGGGGGCTAGAAAAGGGACAATGGCTGCCATCAGAGAGGAGGCCAGAGCCTGGATTGATCTCTGTTGGGCCCCCATTCCAGTGTGAATGCCCTCCAGAAATGCATTTGTCTGTTGCAATTGGGCTGCCAGCCCCTGGATGGCATTCACAGTGGTTGACTGCCGAACAGAGATGGATCGCAGGAGGTCTATAGCCTCCTCACTCAGGGTAGCAGGGCTAACTGGGGCAGGGCCTGAGGTGCCTGGGATGAGGGAGATGCCCACCCTTCTGGGTGAGCAGGCACGGGAACACTCTGAGGGGCTGCTGGGAGGGCGGTGCTGGTACGGGAGTGGCGTCAGTACATGTAATTGGGGTCGCCACAGAGGTGTCCACTACCACCAGGGAGCTTCCATCGAAGGAGGTATCACTGTCCGAACTGTCCCCTCCAGTTTCCGCCGTGGTGCTCCCCTCGCCCTCGTTCCGCTGGTGCCCTCACCGTCGGTGGATTCGGCCTTCTGGGCCCTGTGGGATGCAGCTGTCTCCATCGCCGGTGCCTCTGCTCCTCCGCCAGATGATGCTAATGCACATAAGGACAGGGTGACAAAACAAAAAGGGAGGGAAGAGACAAAGGATACATTTGGTCAGTGGCAGCAACAACACCACCGTTGGCGTACACAACACACACAGGGAACAGTCCTACGCACTAGGCAATGCACTACCAGTCACAATGCTAGTCACCAGCCCATGGACAGGGACACCTAACGCCAATTGCAGCATACCTGAGACCCCTGCCCAGTAGTGGATACCTTTACATCAAACCCTGCCCAACATGGGACCTACCCTGCAATGTCCGGCCTAGCCTAGGGGCACCCACAGGCCCACATCCCCCACCCAGATACCACCCCACCATGCGCAAGTAGTATATTGGGGCACTGTACTCACCCTCTTGTGGCTGCTGTGATGCCCCAAAGCACCCATCCAGCTCCAGATAGGCTACCGCCCGTATGCGGAGCATCAGGGGGGTCAGGGTTCAACGGGCTCCCCTTCCTCATTGGGAGGCCATCCCCAGCTGGGCCTCCGCCATCTTCCGTGCCCAACGTCTCAGGTCCTCCCACCATTTGCAACAGTGGGTGCTCCGCCTGCCGTAGACCCCCGGGGTCTGCACGTCCTTGGCAATGGCACGCCATATACCCTTTTTCTGATGGGTTCTGACCTGCAGAGAAATCCACATAGGAAAAAGTATCAGTCAGACCGTCCTGCCTGTTACAATCATGGCCCACCATAGCCCTTCACATCCCCTTACGCACGGACATGGCCCACCATACATGCAGCACGCTGCCCAGGGCCCTTCCAGCAACACCCCCGCACGAGGCATTCACACACACCACTCCATGCATTCATGCCCCATGCATTGTGTCCACAGTGTACTCACCTGTTGGTCTGGAGGCCCATACAGCATTCAGTACTGGGGTAGGACCCCACCCACCAGTCTCTCCAACTCCGCCACAGTGATTGGAGGGGCCCTTTCCCCAGTGACACGAGCCATGGTCGGTTCCAGACACAGGTCACAGCAGCACATGCAGTGTAGGTCCTCTTCGGTTGAAGGTCAGGTAGCAAGTGAGTAAACAGATAGAAAATGCCAGTCACGACCGCCGGTGGTGCGTACCATCACCGCCGGCTTACATCAACATTGACCACTATAACCCATAGGGCCCAATGATAACCAATTAGGTTCTCGACTACCTCCCGCAACAGCGCTGAACATCAGCGGAATTACCTCATTTCCACATGCCCCTCCATACAGGACAGACAGACACCATTTCAGGGGGGGCAGGCCATGGCACCTAACTGTGTCACAATACACATAAACACCATTTGGACCTATCCAACAATATACTGTTACAATCACAACATGCAATGAAGTGTAGTGTTTGGAAATATGGGATACTGAGCAGCTGCTCACTGTTTTGCCCCATAGATTGCAACCGCTGCGGATGATTAGGAGATGGATACATCCCCCATGTACAGACCCCTACTGGACTTGGCAACAATGGAGGACAGGCACATCATCATCACCTATAGACTTCACAGGGCCGCAATCACAGAGCTGTGTACCCAATTGGAGCCTGACCTGATATCTGCTATCCGTCACCCGACCGGGATACCCCCTCGTGTGCAAGTCCCATCTGTGCTCCATTTCCTGGCAACTGGCTCCTTCCAAGTGACAGTGGGCTTGGCAGCAGGAATGTCACAGACAGTGTTCTCAATAGTGCTGACCAGAGTGTTGTCTTCCCTGATTAAACACATGCACAGCTACATTGTTTTCCCCCAGATGGAGGATTTGGGCACAGTGAAAGCTGATTGCTATGCAGTGCGACATATCCCCAACATTATTGGGGCAATTGCTGGAACATACTTTTCATTTTTCTCCCCCCCATCGAAGAAATGAACAAGTGTTCAAAAATTGAAAGAGCTTTCACTCAATGAATGTGCAGATAGTGTGCCTTAGCGGACCAGTACATCGCCCATGTCAATGCAAAGTATCCTGGGTCTGTGCATGATGCCTTTATCCCGAGGAATAGCAGCATCCCATATGTGATGGCTCAACTCCAGAGGCAATGGGTGTGGCTAATAGGTGAGCCCTGGTTCCCACCCAGTGGATGTTGGTGTAAGGGTGAGTGTGTGGCTAACAGTTGTCCCTCGATATGTGCAGGTGACTCCGGTTACCCTAACCTCTCATGGCTACTGACCCCTGTCAGGAATGCCAGGACAAGGGCAGAGGAATGTTACAATGAGGCACAAGTGCGAACAAGAATTATATAGAGAGGACATTCGGCCTCCTGAAGGCTAGGTTTTGTTGCCTCCATCTCATAGGGGGTTCCCTCTGCTACTCACCCAAGAAGGCCTGCCAGATCATCGTGGCATGCTATATGTTGCACAACCTTGCCTTACGTCGCCAGGTGCCTTTTCTGCAGGAGGATGAGGCTAGAGATGTGCGTGTGGCAGCAGTGGACTCTGTGGACAGTGAAGATGAGGAGGCAGAAGATGAGGACAACAGAAGTGCAATAATTTGGCCATACTTCCAATGACATACAAGTAAGACTGTGTAACTTCACTTTTAATTGACAGTTTTGTGTTTGACATTGTCACTGGCAGGCTGATTTTCCCACTTCCATGTCCACTCACTGTATCTTTTAGCATCTCTATTTGCAGATATTTGTGCCCCACTATCGCTCCTGGTGTGTTGACTGCAGCCAACTACAAGTCATTCCTATGTATACATTACTGTACAATTGTATTGCAGACTTTAAAGCTTGTTAAACGAATACATAGTTAAATCATTTGACATACTCCATACTTGTATATTTTCAAAGGGTGTTTTAAGTGCTAATAAGTAGAGGGGGATGTGCAGTGGGCTGGGGTGATGGTGGAGGAAAGTCCAGGATAGAGTCCAGTCTATGTGGATCACAGGTGCATTGTCCAAGGGGGCATAGGAAGGGGAGCAGTGGCAGTTCAAGGTGGACAGGGTGACACGGTGGGACACAAGGGTGACATTCAGGAGAGTCTTATTTCCTGGTGGGTGTCTTGGCAATAGTCTCTGGCTTCTGCCTGGATCGCAGGGAACCTTTGAGGGGTGGTTCTCCTTCTGCAGGGGGAGGGGTGCTGGTGGCATGTTGGATCTGTGGCGGGGCCTCCTGTCCACTAGCGGCAGCAGAGGTGGAGGGCTGTTCATCGGTTTGGCTAGTGGTAGGGGCCTGGTGGTATGCCACTCCCTCCCTCATAGTGTTGGCCATGTCTGCCAGCATCCCTGCAATGGTGACTAGGGTGGTGTTGATGTCCTTCAAGTCCTCCCTGATCCCCAGGTACTGTCTCTCCTGCAGCCGCTGGTTCTCCTGCATCTTGTCCAGTATTTGGCCCATCATCTCCTGGGAACGGTGGTATGCTCCCAGGATCCAGAGGAGTGCCTCTTGGAGAGTCAGTTCCTTGGGCCTGTCATCCCCTTTTCGCACAACAGTCCTCCCAGCTTCCCTTTTGTCCTATGCCTCTGTCCCCTGAACCGTGTGTCCACTGCCACTGACCCAAGGTCCCTGATTGTCCTGTGTTTGTGGGGTGCCCTGAGGTCCCTGTAGTGGTGGACATACTGCTGATTGACGTGTCCTGGGGACAGAGGTATGGGCCCGCTGGGTGGGTACTTTGCTGGTGTTTCCTGAGGGGGGAGACTCTGTGGTGGTATGGGACTGTGCCTGGGTAACCGACTGTCTGGAGATCCCTGATGGGCCAGGTTGGTCATCTAGATCCAGGCGAGCTGAGCTGCTGTCATCACTGTGGGCCTCTTCTGGGGAATGGGACTGGATGTTCCTGGCACCTCCTCTCCGGTGACATTGGCAGGGGGACCTGTGGGGATGTAAAAGCAGTGTTACTGTTTCTGCGTGTGGCATCTTGTGCATGGGTGTGTTGCCCTATATGGTTGTTATTGCCCTGGCAGCTTTGCCTTGTGTGAGTTGTTATTTGGTGGGCTAGCTGTTTCCCTCTAGTGTGCATGCTTTAGTGATAGGTGTCCAGGCAGGTCTGTGATGGGTGTCCATGCATTGGTGTTGCATGCAGGGTTCGGTATTGGGATGGGTGGGTTGTGTTGGTGTGGTGTGTGGGGGAGGTGGTGAAGTGATGGGAGTGTGGGTAAGGGTGGGGGTATGTGATGGCATGCAAGTAGGGGGGTGAAAGTAGTAAAGAGTTGCATTACCACAGTCCATTCCTCCTCCTACTCCTGCCAGGCCCTCAGGATGCATGATTGCCAAGACTTGCTCCTCCCATGTTATTAGTTGTGGGGGAGGAGGTGGGGTCCACCGCCAGTCTTCTGTACAGCTATTTAGTGTCTTGCTGCTGTGGAACACACCTTCCCCTGTAGGTCGTTCCACCTCTTCCTGATGTCATCCCTTGTTCTTGGGTGCTGTCCCACATGTTGACCCTGTCCACGATTCTCTGCTATTACCCCATCTTCCTATCAATGGATGCCTGCTGCACCTGTGATCCGAATAGCTGTGGCTCTTCCTGGATGATTTCCTCCACCATGACCCTTAGTTCCTTCTCTGAGAACCTGGGGTGTCTTTGTGGTGCCATGGGGGTAGTGTGAGTGCTGTGGGTGAGGGTGTGTAGGGTGATGTGTTGGGGTGTGTGATGTAAGGTGCGTGGATGGTGTATAGGTGATGGTGGTGTGTGGCTGTGGTCTTGACTGTGGTCTTGCTATCTCTTGTGGCATTTAATTTTAGTCGTAAAGGGTTGTGGGTAATGTGGGTGTGTGTTTTATAGTGGTGTGGGTGTGTGGGTGTGGTGTGTGAATGTGTCAGGTGTGTGTAGTTTTAATTGTCCAATGTAGTGTTGTTTTGTACGTGTGTGTGTGTACAAGGTATAGTCATAGAACCAGCAGGCAAAGGCAGTGCCATTGTGATCCTTCCAACATAAGTATATAGAGAAAAGTGCCTTAAGGTATTGAGTCAAGAAAGGAATTATAAGTGACTTCAAAGTGATCCCACTCCAGAACTAATGGAAGACATTGGATTTTTGGTAATGGCAACAAATTCAGACCCAAAGATACCTTATTTTTATATCTTACCGAAGGTACACAAAGAAACAACCCTGATAACCCCCCCCACACACACACACATACACACACACAATGCCCGATTGTCTCTGGGATAGGTTCAGTACTAGAGCCATTAACAGAGTTTTGTGACTGGTTTTTGAAACCCATAGTACAAAACAACAAAACACCCCAACTTATTTAAAAGACACCAGAGACGTATTGAATCTGTTGAAGGACATGAAGTTTGATTCTACCACTGAACTACTTATCGGACTGGATGTAGAAGCACTATACACTGGTATCCCCCAAGAGGAGACATTAAGGGTGGCAGATACCATCCTATAGGAGCTGGTCTGGGATTCAGTCACTCCCAAAGAGTTTGTGACCGACTCTGCCCACATGGCACTTACACATAATTACTTTGAATACGAAGAAGATTTTTTTCTCCAGATTCACTGTTCTTCAATGGGCAGTACTTTTGCCCCAAGTCTAGCCTGTCTGTATGTCCACAACTTGAAAAGATCTCAGATATGCACTGAGGAGAACCCTGTATTGTAATAGCATCAGGATATGGAAGAGATATATAGATGATGTGCTATTGATATGGCACGGAACTAGAGAAACTGCAGAAGACTTCTGCATACGGCTGAACAGTATTGATCCTTATCTAAAATTCATGAGTATTATGAGTAACAAAGAATTGAATTTCTTGGATATGAGTAGTTTTGAATCTAAAGGATTTCTACACACAGTAATAACTTACTGCAATATAACAGCTACCATCCAAAAAGTCTACAAGATAATCCGCCAGTAGGGCAAGTCCTACGCCTCAGAAGGAACTGTACTCAGAAAAAAGATTATAAAAAACAGGTGGAGCTCCTCACTAAAAAGCTTAGTGACAGAGGATACCCTTTAGGGGTTATAAACGTTGAAGAAAAAAAAGAGCATGGAATAGCAATAGAGACTCCGTCTTGGAAACATGTCAAAAAAACAAAAACCAGTATAAAATGTGTCACCACTTAAACCCCAATCTCTAATGAACTAAAAAAGATAGTAAGAAAGCATTGGAAGTTCTTGAGAACAGTGGGGTTGGACCTGGAAACACCCCTGTTCTCATTCAAATGCTCAAGTAGTACACGAGATCCAGTGGTTCATACGAGACCAAGAAAGATATAGGAAGCCCAATAACAGAGAACATTGTGGGATCTTCCTCCACCAACAGGCCACTATCCTTGTGGGGATTGTAATATTTTCCATCTAACAAAAAGAAAAAAGACCCTGGGCTTAGGTCTCAACGCACCCTGGGAACTACGGAAGTTCTCCGATTGCAATACCAAGAATGTAGTGTACATACTGATATTTGTATGTGGACTGAAATATGTAGAAATGACTACCCGACCAGTGAAGATACACATCAATGAACACAGGAGTACATTTAGTTGGAAAAAAATCAACAGCAAAATTGATGCGTCATTTTCTGGAAACGGGACATAAAGTAGATGACTTTTCCTGGTACATCATAGATCAGGTGATTGGAACTGGTAGGGACTCATCATGAGTTCTGTTCCAAAGGGAACAAAGATGGGTATTCCGACTCCACACAGATGCACGGGATCTGAATGATGATATACCTTGGTTCCAGATGAGTTATACTTGAAGAGTAACCAATTATTATAACCACCATGGAAGTAAATCTACCATAGGGAATCTATGTTTATCTGAACATGTGAGACATGGGGGCAGTACACCAGGGATGACCGTATAGCAAGAAGAGGTAAGAGCGACCGGAGAGGGTGAACAACTATGTACCATCCACAAAGGATGTGGGGATAGCATAGGAAATGTTTACCTTGCTTGAACGTATTGGACAATATTGTGGTATATCAATTCAGAAATAAGTAAAGATAACCCACACTCACATGTTTTGGAATAATTAATCACTAATGGCTTGTCTACAAATATTAGTGAGGACATTGTATGACAGAAGGAAGAGACAATAGCGACTAGATAGTATGAACAACCAAAACGGATGTGGGGATAGTATAAGTTTTGTTTCTGGCCTGAGCTCAGAGGTCATGACTGCAGTCTATCATTTTAGAAATGATATAAGAAAATGTATATCCATCTGTTTTGGATTGATACCAGTGTTTTTTTTAAATATCAGTGAGGATATTGAATGATAGAATGTAGAGACAACAGCGACTAGATATTGTTGGCCTCCATGTACTGAACATAAATAATGTAGGAACGTTATGAATAAGAATTACCTTATCCAGCTTGAATGACACTGTGAGACACCTAATAAATCAAAAATGTGAAAAAAGGATTTACATAAAAGCCTTTTTAGATAGATGGAACAAAAATAAGCCTCCCACATGGGTAGTGATAAAATCGATTTATAGGAATTTGAAATATTGGTTTCCACGGGGCCCGATAGGAAGACCTTAAGCATAGGGGCTACATTTCCTATGGTTCCCGGAACTGGGTGCCGGTAATATCGTCATCACGAGAGCCGAAAGAAACAATGTAAAATACCCAAAGCTTCACTCAGGTGGAATAGAATCCCTCCCCACGTTTTGTGGGTTCAGTTTATGAATTGGGAGTGAGTGGGGTTCTTAAGGGCCATTCTCCTACCTCTCTGAGGTGATAACTTTTCATTCTTTATCAGAACCCTGAGGCAAGGATTATGCCAATTTAAAGCTTATGCACCACCAGAGCTGCTGTGGAGGAGACTGGAACCTCTTAATGGTTGAATCCGAGGACCAGTCCACTGTGTTCATAATATGCTCCTAGAGCAAAGGCTTTTGAGGCCATCGCTCCTCGTGTAGAGTGTGCACCAAACGTTCTGGTATCAATACCTGCTTCATGCATTATCCATCGTACCCATCTAGCGGAGGTTGGTGATGAAACTGCTCAAAAAGGTTTCCTGAAAGCAACCAACAGTTACCTCTCTCCTTGGGGAAGGTGTTCCTCAGTCACAGTCTCGTAAGCTTTAAAACCTTGTATCACACACAACTTGGGTGAGTGGGTTAAGGCTGGGAAGGAAATCAACTGCGAATGACACTTTGTCCATTGAGCTACACAAAACATGACCCTATCAGGTGTAAATGACCGTCCCATGATGTCTAGGGCTCTGACATCTAATACTCTTCTGCAAGAGAGCAAGCACAACAGAATGGCTAGCTTAGCTGACAACTGTTTGCAGGAGAGATACCTGTTACTTGGCCATAAGGCAAGAAGATATATGACCTTATTAACGTCCCAGAGGGTGGAGTAACTAGGTTCCAGCTGAAGCGACTGTCTAATGCCACAAATTAATTTTTTAAGCATAGGATGTTCCCCCACCGGCAGACTTGCAATCACAGCATGACCTGCCGATGTGGCTGACCACAATGTAAAGACTGACCTGTAAGCTTAGCCTTCCGATGCCATAGAGACAAGGAAATTCACAGGGCATTGGGCAGCATCTTGCTTCTGGACCACAAACCATTTCTTAGAAAACCTAAGAGGTGTGGCACAGAGAGGCAAATGGCCCCTTTGCTGCAGAGGTTCTGCCCCTCTGCCTGGACTAGCGTGGCTTCTTGGCCTGAGAAAAGAATGGAGTGGGGAGGCAAAGGTTGGACTAGGGACCTGTAGAATTCTATATGGAATCCTTGTATCGTTTGAAGCACCCAGGCGTCAGACGTGAGAGCCCGCCAACTATCTATCAAATTTGCTCGTCCACTTCCCAGCTGATCGTAGGAAATGCAAGGAAAATGTACTGTGTCAATTGAAGTTAACTTCTCCACCTCAGGTTTGTTGCAATAACTTCATTGGCGAGGTCATCCTCTGGTGGTGTAGAAACCCAGAAGCATGAGGTGTCCTGCCATTGCCCTTTCTGGGATGACTGGCCCCTATCGGAGGCAAAATACTGGAAATGGCCAGCCGAGCGCCCCTGCCACGGCCGTCCCCGGTGAAAACACGGGTGTTGAAAATTCATTTGACCACTGACTGGGACTTGTCCAATGAATTAAAGGTAGAAACTAAATTGCAGTGCACCTTGGTGAACGGGTCGCCAAAGAGTCCGCCTTGCGCCACCTGCCCTCCCTTTGATGTTGCCTGTTCCCCCTGTTTGGGATCGATCTTTATGAGCAAGGATCTGCACCTCTCAGTAGAGATGGCGCAGTTGGAATTCCCGAGAAATAAAAGTACTCCTTGGGCCCAACTAGAGGGCACCTCCGAGGGAATCAGGGCTCCAGACACCTCGGCGTCCTCCGCCATGTCCAGAATTTTTACTAACGGGCCTATGATATCCAGGAACTTGTCCTGGCACAACCACCAGGAGTGGTCAATGACCTTCTTAGGGTCCTTGACATACTTTCCCAGAAAAGTGGCCATACAGGCTTCTATTTCTGGTGTAACAACCACCTCTCCTTCCAACTACGGGCATGGGCATTCTGCTCTAAGGCGGTTCCTGACTTCTTGGTGAAGAGGTTTGCATAATCTGTTAGCCATGTACTTGGCTACCTTCTGTCTGGGGAACCACTCAGCAGATCATGGTAAATCAACTTTTATGGATCCAGTAGATCATAGTGTGCGCTGACAGGTTCCTCAGTGTTGGGGTCCGGGGTCTTAGAAGAGGGTCTGCAGGACCGATCATGGTCGGAGTCACCCTCTAATCCTGTATGAAAACCTTCTGAGGGCGGGGAGGAGGGGAGGATCCCTTGGGTACAAGTTGTCTGCCAGGGGAGATGATCTTGGGAGCTCAGGAAGTTTGACATCCAAGAACGCCCTCTTTAGTCAGTCTAAGGCATCGAGGTCCACCCGTAAGGTTGGGGTCACTTGTTCGGATTCTCTGAGGGGGCAGATGTTGACCCTAGAGATTGTGGGGCCAAAGGCCCAGGTACGTCTTCCCTTGGGGCCAGGGGTTGCAGGCACCCCTGTTCCATGTTCATGAGTCTTTTCTCCAGAGGGGCCATTGCTTCTGAGATGCGCAGATTATAGAGGAGTCTACCATGTCATCAAACTGCGCGGTGATGGGGAAATAGGAATTCTCTTCCTCCTTTTTGTAGTATTCCCCAGAGTCCTCCATGAAAATTGTCAGATAAGTACCTCGTGGACGGAATGGAATGACCATCTACGAGGGTGGTATGGTGTCCACTAGGTAAGAGGGAATCCGAAAGTGGGGAGGGAGCCCCAACAATAGAATATATATGCATCTCGCCTACGACCTCTGTGTTGTGAGAGAGTGGTGCAGGAGGCATGTCTTAAAAACTCAGCAAGAGAAGGTATAGGATTCAGGGCCTAACAATTATGGTTAGTGGGCCTAGACCCTGGCAGACCACTCACCCCTATTTTACACGGGCACCATATCAGAAGAAGGAATTTGCAGCCTTGGCAAGGTCTGCCCTTAAAGAGGAGTCACAGCTCTCACACAGTCTTACCCCAAAGGGTGTTTGAGTTCCATGCTGACGGGGCCAAAGGTATGACGCGGCCAGAGGCGCTCAGTTTCTTATTTTCCAGCCTGAAACGGATGCGCTGTGTGGGCTAGCGATGCCTGAGAGCGTCTTGAAATTTTCGTGCAGGAGCGCTCACCCTCTAGGGGTCACGGACCACAGGGCACCTTGGCCCAAAGCCCTCAGATGAGGTAAATTGTGAGGAGAGCGGCCCGAAGGAGAGGCAAAGCATTCCCATGTCCACTTAACTCAGACGAGGTAGAAGCATCTTGCAGCAATTCAAGCATAAGAAGAACAACCATGCAGCAGGGAAATAGCACAGGGACCAGAGTCCTGACACTTATCTGACGAAGGCTGCTAGGAGTGAAGAAAGAGGGTGATAGAAGAGGAATAGCACCCTTTGAAGACACTCAAGGAGCCTGATTATTTATGGACTTGTTTATTTGTGACTTCATTTTTTTTCCTGTGCTTATGGGAAATTAAGTTCTTTACTGGCATGTTTATCTGAATGGTGTTGAATAAAAGGTAGAAAGTATGGCATAAACCTTGCCTCCAGGTCCTGACATAGAATTTGGGTTGGTTGTGCAAAATATTGCTTTCATAGCGGCCAAGTTTTCAGTACAACTATAACTGTCCATTCACCATAAACCAAGTTACCTGATAAAACAAAATTGTTAGAATGTAGACAAAAATTGAACATTTAGAGCATTCGAATCTAACTGTAAGAAAAATAACTAATTCAGTAGAGACTGACGCCCAACAACGAGAGAGGCGGGTGTGTAATTCTTTTTGTGGCCACTGGTCCCCCTGGTCCAGTTGGCGAGCACGAGAAATACGTGATCTTCGACTGTGGCCGCCTTATAAGGCCAGCCGCGTGACATCATAGTCGTGCGCGACCCCGGAAACACAAACAGTGCTTCTGGGCCGTGGGCCCCATTTTCAGCCAATTGGCTGTGTTTTTGTTGCAGGCGGGGGCTGGGGAGCCTGCTGCTCCCTGAGCCCCACCCCCACTTCTCGACCCAGCACCACCACCAGAAGCGGGGCCCCCCTGATTGGGGTGGCCCCCGTGCATATGTGCACTACACTGTCTTTTAAAATGCACCAAGATGAACCCAAAACAAGCATCACATTGTCCCGAAACACTGTTTTTTTAATCAAATATATGATGAGGCTGCTTCTGAAATGTCAGGCTGCCTTCCAGAAATGCACACACAAAACGCCACATCTGCTGAGCATTCCTCAAACGGGCAGCATGCCTTTCATCATATTTGTATGAGTGTTTTCACTATCAGAAACAGAGCTTCCATTAGTGCAGCAGGTGTTTTGGCACCAAGCCCCAGAGTCTGAGGGGCCCGCTGAACGATTAACGTTGTATTTAACAGTTCAAACAGCAGCAAGGGGGGCAATTTCATTCCTTGCACTCGGGCCCACCACTGTTTTTTACGTAAGCGTCACAGCTTTCTCCATAGGTGCATTAAACAGTTTATTAAATAAACAGAAAAAAACTAAATGCTGTAAGTGCTAGGACGTGCACAATGGGGACACATGGGTGACAGGCTGGGTGTCCACGGACCGACCAGAAGGGTCTCATAGAGCTGACACGCTCCGAATTTCTCCATTCTACTGCTCAATTGTCACACAGAATTTAAGTGTGTGAGTTTGCAGCTCCGCGGCTAAGACATGAGGCACCGCACCGTTTCCACGAGCTCAGAGTTGGCAAATAATTTATTGAATCTAGAGGCTGCTGAAGCTTTCAACTGCTGCAAATAATTTGTTGAATCCAGAGGCTGATGATGCTTTCAACTGCTGTTGAAATGAAAACTTCGTAGGTGCTGCCTGCGACCTCTGCCAGTACACGCCCTCACCAGCAGACCTTCTGTGCGCGCTGCTGGGGTGGCAGAGCAGCAACAATTATCTTCCAGCCCAGTCAGATCAGAAGGCCGAACGGAACTGGACAGAGGTTACCCATGCTGTAACAAAGTAATGGAAACAAGTCAGATGGGCCCAGACGGAGATATCACTATAGCAACCAGCCACTTTGGCCCTGATCACACTTCAAAACTCATAACCACCATTCGAAGGTGCAGTGCTTTGTTGTACACCAGTGAGGAACTAGCAATGCCTATATTGTGTGACATAGCATTTTGATGCGATGCTTGGTGGGTCTGTAAATTACATAAGATTCAAAATGCAATGGGTAGACTGATTTTAAATCTCCCTAAAATAGTGTAAAATACATTGGTTACCAGTTTACAAACAAGGTCAGTTTAAGTTGCATGTATAACCCACAAGAGATACAACTTACCCACATTCTTATGCCAGGCATTTGCAAAGTATCCCCCCTCTGAAGCTCTGTGTTTCCAATCCCAAACCCCCTTGACCATCTTGAAAGCAAAGTTCAAGAAATTTGAAGATCTGGTCGAGTGACAGCAGCCAGATTATGGAATTAGCTCCCTTTATGTGATCTTAAATAACCTTACGCAGATTCAGGAAAAAGCTAAAAACATGTTAATACACGCCATAATCTTCTATCTCTATGACATCAGTTGGGTTTATGGGATGCTAAGGCTTTGCCTGGTTTCTTCCTGTTGGTGAATTCTGGGTTGCATGGGCCGCTGACTATCATGTAAATAACTGGATAACCTCATGGTGACCTATAAAGGGCCAAGAAACACTCTGAGAGCCAGCACAGTTTTATAAATGTCTATAAATAAATAAGCAGCCCTCCACGCAACGGCTTAAAGAGCGTGCAGAATCATGAGGGGTACCACTACTAAATTATATATCATCTAAGCTTTTAAATATGATGTTTCCTTAACTTCCAAGTTGTTATGTTATCTTCATGTTAGGGCTTCCAGCCTTCTGCTCTGAAGGCTCATAACTGATTATATTCAGTGAGCATTGATTGCTATAATCTTAACTGTATATGCTGGATTCTGCAAAATGCATGCTGTCTTCTCTATAGGCCAGATGTATGACCTTGCGTTTTGCAACTCACAATTTGCGACTCATTTGCGAGTCGCAAATTGCAGGTCGCAAAACCAAATGCATGTCTGTGACTGCTTTTTAAATTAAGCAGTTTTTTTTAGTGCAGCCCATTTTCCTTAAAAGAAAACAGGCTGCATTTCAAAATGAAAAGTTTTCTTTTCATTTTTTCATAGTATGCATTGGTCCGTGGGACCACCGCTTGCTCTGACAAAATATTTTCACATCCATTCACAAAGGGGAAGGGGTCCTACATGGACCCCTTCCTATTTGCAAATGGATTACCAACAATTTGAAATTGGTGGGAACTGCGATAGTTTTGTGACTGCAATTGCAGTCACAAAACAATCACACTTGTCCCTGCGACTCGCAATTAGGAAGATATGCCCTTGGAAGGCCCCTTCCTAATTGTGAGTCGTAATTCTTATTTTGCAAGTCAGTATTTGCATGCGAGCTCGTGAAATAGAGATAGTACATTGGAAAAGGCCATTTTGTGGTCTCAAAAGGCGAAATTCGCCTTTTACGACCGCATAGTGGTGTCGTACATCGGGACTTATATTTCTATAACCAGTCATGCCCCAGACATATTTTTGCTCTATTAAACATTATGCTGAGAAAGGATTTGTAATTACTGCCTCAAAGTTGATAATTTGTATCAGTAATCTTTATCCCACAACAGAAGATGTATACCAACAACCATTCCTTCCAGGCAAAGGAATAACACCAGTAATCACTACCTCACACTAATTCATGCCATCACAGAGAATGTTTGACCAATTCTACTTCTGTACTTAGACGGCTTCATTTGCCTGGCTCTTTGCTACCACTTCATTCTATCAGATGGAATGCTACCTCCTGTGCTGCCTGAGTTGTCTGCAAAGAGGGCAGAATAAACATCACCATAAACGGGTTTCAAACCACCCATCCTCCCCAAGTATCTGCTGTTAGCTACCTGTGTAGAAGGGAGCAAGAAGGGTAGGCGACTGGATTCCCAACTGGAGTCTGTCCAGAAACTCACGTTTCTGCTCCACGGGGAAAGGGCAGACAGTCTCCTCTCCAGAGTCCTTTCCTCGCAGATGAAAAAACGTCACACTATGGACTCATTTCTCTCAGCCTGTCCCAACATTATTGGAATCAAAAAGATCACTAGAGATCCACAGTTTAGAAACACCCTCGGTGTGTCTGTTGTTTTGATTGAAGATGAGTTGTGGAATCGAGAGCACAAATTTTGACCAAAGGTTCACGGTAGAGATGAAGTGTGGGACAGGATTCTGCAGTCATGGCAGTCTTTGTTCTAGTACATCTTGTGGATAATGTAGAGTGATTTGAATTTAATCCTACCAGGCCCATGCCCCCAGTGAAGTACTCTCAGGTGTGGTCTAGCATAGTCAAGCGTATGCAATCACAGGCATATCTTTTGGAGTCTGTTAAATTCTTTGGAATGTCTGTGTAAATCACTTTGCAGTATCCTGTCCTCCCCAAAACAAAATATTGTGTTTGTGGACTTTAATTAAAGGTTTGCAGGTGAAGGATAATTTTGGAGAGCGGATATTGGCATGTCAAAACATTTAAGTACAATGTTGATTTGTGGGGAAAGTGAGATGTTGAGTCAAAAAAATTCCCCCTATTTTCAGCTTTGAGTGGTGACTGAAGCAGGCCTTAGACTGATTGTACATTGAAATGTCAGAGAAGTGGTGTCTTGCTCTCCTAAGATTAGAAATGTTTTTTTAGCCAACACTTTTTCTCATCCAGTACTGAATGTGTTCTAGACACTTGGTGATGTTCCAGCAGCCTCTCAGTTATTCTCCAGATGGGTGATGATTGTCTCTTGTCAGCATTCATCAATAAGTGAATCTTGCGATGCTCCAGCAGCAGACACATGGGTCTCAGTTAAACAGGGATGAGGAGAGTGCAGTACTACAGGGGGCACCGCACAGTGATACGTGAAAGGAGGATTCTGAAAGGTTCATGATTTCTAATCCTTTACGAGTGCAGAGGAACTAATTATTCCAAGTTACAGTGATCCTGGCTATGTCAATCCATTCTTTCACTCGGGACAGCAAAACGCCTTAGTGAACGGAGAATCAGGGCAACTTGTGGGTCTTTGACTGTGGTGAGGTGCTCCTTTCTCTTGTCAAACAGACCAGATTCTGTCATAAGACATGTCATTTTGTTTATTTTTTTCTTGTAATTGACCTATTGCTAATCTTCCCATAATTTTGCTGGATATTCTTCATGTACATCCAGGCTATAATTAGTAAATCAGGAGATTATTCTATGTTCCACTGTGCTACGATCTGCGCTTTCTGACAAGCAGGTGTTCATTACAGTGGTTATGTCAGATGATATCGTGCAGGGGTATTGCTTGCGACTTTGTTACCGGTCTCAAAATAATTCATGAAAGTCTCACTAAGTCAGCTACTGTTTACCCGATACTTCTCACTATCTCACCTGATCAGTTTAGTCTCCTTTCTAACCACTTCTAAGAGTATCCTGTACTTGGTTTGATCCAATCATTGTTGAAGTTCTATGAAATAGTCGTTTTGGGTTTCTGGTTTCTTAATTTTAGGCTTCAATAAAAAAATATTTTGTGATGAAATCCATGCGTGCAATATTGTTTGCTCTTTATGTTCGCTTTTTCAATAAGAGTGTTTTGCTTTTCTGCAAATGTCCCCCCACGTGAAAACTTTGCAAGTTGATCAAGTTTTATGGTGTGCTGTAAATCGATAGCGCATGCCTGTTTTGCCAGTTTTGGATGGACTACTTAAATCGGGATTATTCTGAAAATTAATACTTTCTGTGTTAAAGCGGAACTTTTTAGCAAAGTGCTTCAAAGTTATTTTTTGCCGTTATGATTTCACTTTCTATGTATAGACTTCCTTTTCTTTGTTTTCAACCTCGAATAATAAGTTTCTTTCATTCGTGGTCCATATTTTCTCTGCTCTTCTTGCCACACGTTTAATTTTTTGTTCTGTTGACAGAATCGTTTACTTTTATCTGACTGCCAACACCCTTTTCAATGTAAAAGTTAACTTTTTTCTTCTTGAAGTTGGCTTGTTCCTTTTTCACCACTAAATGTACTCTTTGTTTTTGAAACTGCTGTTGTCCTGGCCTCAAAATTGTCATGAAGGTGTATTTAGCAGCTTCCTCCTTTCTGACCTCTCGACACGGCAGGCAGGAATTCCACCCCATTTGCTTGTTCCAGACTTTTTGCAACAAATTAGAGGGGAGAACTAAAAGGTAGTTATAATTCAACCTGGCCTTATTACATTATTTTATTAACATTCTTTCCTAGATAACAATACAGATAAACAGTGAAATCCAACCTATAACAATGAGTGGCATTTGAAGAGTAAGTACCAACATAGAATGACTAAGTATAAAATTCAGGTGTGTTGGACTTTTGCTTATGCAGGGTCATCCCCAGTCTTTTTGCCTCCTGCCTCCTATTTTTTTCTGACCTGTCGCTGTTGGCTTTTGAACTCTGAGCACTTTCCCACTGCTAACCAGTGCTAAAGTGCATATGCTCTCTGTGTGAAATTGTATGTGATTGGTTTATCCATGATTGGCATATTTGATTTACTAGTAAGTCCCTAGTAAGGTGCACTAGAGGTGCCAGGGCCTGTAAATCAAATGCTACTAGTGGGCCTGCAGCACTGGTAGTGCCACCCACATAAGTAGCTCTGTAATCATGTCTCAGACCTGCCACTGCAGTGTCTGGGTGTGTATTTTTACACTGTAAATTCGACTTGGCAAGTGTACCCACTTGCCAGGCCTAAACCTTCCCTTTTCTTACATGTAAGGCACCCCTAAGGTAGGCCCTAGGTAGCCCCAAGGGCAGGGTGCAGTGTATGGATAAGGTAGGACATATAGTAATGTGGTGTTCGATGGCATCTGTCGCTGTAGATACACATGTTCTGCAATAGCTCGCCATCTGGTGTTGGGTCGGAGTGTTACAAGTTGTTTTTCTTCGAAGAAGTGTTTTCGAGTCACGGGACCGAGTGACTCCTCCTTCTGTGCTCATTGCGCATGGGCGTCGACTCCATCTTCGATTGTTTTCTTTCCGCCATCGGGTTCGGACGTGTTCCTGTCGCTCCGAGTTTCGGAACGGAAAGATAGCTGAAAACGGAAGAATTTCGACGGTATCGTTGCGACCCGGTTCGAGATAAACACACACGACGACGCATTGAACATCGAAGCGCTTCGGTGCCCTTCGGGGTAGATTTCGGCACACCGTCGGGGCCTAGTCGGCCCGACCGCGTGGAGAACAACGCCGATGGAACGGACCCCGTTTCGATTCTGCCCTGAATGCCACAACAAATATCCTTATACGGACCAACACTCGGTCTGTAACCTGTGCCTGTCACCCGAGCACAGCGAAGAATCCTGTGAGGCCTGTCGGGCGTTCCGGTCCCGAAAAACTCTGCGCGACCGTCGAGCGAGAAGACTGCAGATGGCGTCCACGCCAAAGGAGCATCGACAGTTCGAGACAGAAGAGGAACAGGAGGAATCCTTTTCCATCCAGGATTCAGACTCCGACGAACTCAACAATACAAAAACTGTGAGTAAGACGTTGAGATCAGAACTTAAAAAAGGCAAAAAGGCCCAGGGGACGCCACTGCCAACCGGCCATGGCTCAACCCAAATTACCGGTGACCAACAATCGGCACCGAAAAAGGCCCATTCAGTGTCGAGATCGTCCGACTCCGGTCGAGACACCGGCACGCAGCCTCCTCGGGACCGAGAGAGTGCTAAAGAGAAGCATCGACACCGAGAGTTCGGTGTCGACACGGATCGACGCCGAGACAGTGGCGCCGAAGACCATAGAGGCCAAGATTTTTCGGCACAAAAGAAGAGGAAGGTTACCTCGGAGCCGAAAAGACAAACAACAGGGTTTTCGGAGCCGAAAAAAGCACCAACAGACCCAGTTTCAGGCTCCTATACTGAAGAGCATTCTATGTCTTCACAAATGAAAAAACACAGATTCGAACAGGAACTGCAATCCACTGAAGTGGATCACACGCAAAAGCGTATCTTTATTCAGCAGGGGACAGGGAAGATCAGTACCCTTCCACCTGTCAAAAGAAAGAGAACACTTCAGTTTATAGCACTAGAGGCTCCTCAGCAACAAACAGCAAAGAAGGTAACACCTCCTCCC
The DNA here is from genome assembly GCF_031143425.1 of Pleurodeles waltl. Taxonomy (NCBI): domain Eukaryota; kingdom Metazoa; phylum Chordata; class Amphibia; order Caudata; family Salamandridae; genus Pleurodeles; species Pleurodeles waltl. The sequence continues at coordinate 397,905,347 of NC_090448.1, forward strand.
TCGCCTCCACCTGTAACTCCGGCTTCGCCAACTTACACCCCGTCACATTCGCCAGCTCACACCGCCATGAGCCACGATGACCAAGATCAAGACGCGTGGGACTTCTACGATGCACCAGTGTCTGATAACAGCCCAGACACATACCCAACTAGGCCATCACCACCTGAGGACAGCACAGCCTATTCACAAGTGGTGGCTAGAGAAGCACAGTTCCATAATGTGGAACTACACTCTGAACAAGTAGAGGATGACTTTTTATTTAACACCCTCTCCTCCACCCACAGCTCCTACCAAAGCCTGCCTATGCTCCCAGGCATGCTACGCCATGCAAAGGAGATCTTCAAGGAACCAGTTAAAAGTAGGGCAGTAACGCCTAGAGTGGACAAAAAGTATAAGGCGCCTCCTACGGACCCTGTATTCATCACCTCTCAGCTGCCACCAGACTCTGTGGTGGTAGGGGCTGCCAGAAAACGGGCAAATTCACACACTTCTGGGGATGCACCTCCCCCAGATAAAGAAAGCAGAAAGTTCGATGCAGCCGGGAAGAGGGTCGCTGTCCAAGCAGCAAACCAGTGGCGCATCGCAAACTCACAAGCGCTGCTAGCGCGATACGACAGAGCCCACTGGGATGAGATGCAGCATCTCATTGAACATCTCCCAAAAGATCTACAAAAAAGAGCAAAACAGGTTGTTGAGGATGGTCAAAACATTTCCAACAATCAAATACGCTCCTCTATGGATGCAGCAGACACAGCCGCAAGGACCATTAATACGTCGGTTACCATCCGTAGGCACGCATGGCTCAGAACGTCTGGATTCAAGCCAGAAATTCAGCAGGCAGTACTTAACATGCCAGTAAACGAAAAACTTCTGTTCGGTCCGGAGGTCGACACAGCCATAGAAAAGCTCAAAAAGGACACTGACACTGCCAAGGCCGTGGGCGCACTCTACTCCCCGCAGAGCAGAGGATCTTATACCACCTTCCGCAAAACACCTTTTAGAGGAGGGTTTCGGGGTCAGGCCACACAAGCTAGTACCTCACAGTCCGCACCGTCCACCTACCAGGGACAGTACAGGGGAGGCTTTCGGGGCCAGTATAGAGGAGGGCAATTCCCTAGGAATAGAGGAAGATTTCAAAGCCCCAAAACCACTACCAACAAGCAGTGACTCACACGTCACTCACCCCCCCCACACAACACCAGTGGGGGGAAGGATAAGTCAATATTACGAAGCATGGGAGGAAATAACTACAGACACATGGGTCCTAGCAATTATCCAACATGGTTATTGCATAGAATTCCTGCAATTCCCTCCAGACATACCACCAAAATCACAAAATTTATCAAAACACCATTCACAGCTTCTAGAGATAGAAGTTCAAGCACTACTGCAAAAAAATGCAATAGAATTAGTACCAAGCACACAAATAAACACAGGAGTTTATTCACTGTACTTTTTGATACCAAAAAAGGACAAAACACTGAGACCAATTCTAGACCTCAGAGTAGTAAACACATTCATCAAATCAGACCACTTTCACATGGTCACACTACAAGAAGTGTTACCATTGCTCAAAAAACACAACTACATGACAACCCTAGACCTCAAAGACGCATATTTCCATATACCAATACATCAATCACACAGAAAATATCTAAGGTTTGTATTCAAAGGAATACATTACCAATTCAAAGTATTGCCTTTTGGTTTAACAACCGCTCCAAGAGTATTCACAAAATGCCTAGCAGTAGTCGCTGCACACATCAGAAGGCAGCAAATACATGTATTCCCGTATCTAGACGACTGGTTAATCAAAACCACTTCGCTCACACAATGCTCAAACCACACAAATCAAGTCATACAAACCCTCTACAAACTAGGGTTCACCGTCAACTTTGCAAAATCCAACATTCAGCCAAGCAAAGTACAGCAATATCTAGGAGCCATAATAGACACGACAAAAGGAGTAGCAACGCCAACTCCACAAAGAATTCACAATTTCAACAGAGTCATTCAACACATGTCTCCAAATCAGACAATACAAGCAAGAACAATACTACAGCTCCTAGGCATGATGTCCTCATGCATAGCCATTGTCCCAAACGCAAGACTGCACATGAGGCCCTTACAACAGTGCCTAGCCTCACAGTGGTCTCAAGCACAGGGTCACCTTCTAGATCTGGTGTTAATAGACCGCCAAACTTACCTCTCGCTTCTATGGTGGAACAGTATAAATTTAAACAAAGGGCGGCCTTTCCAAGACCCAGTGCCACAGTACGTAATAACAACAGATGCTTCCATGACAGGGTGGGGAGCACATCTCAATCAACACAACATAAGAGGACAATGGAACATACATCAAACAAAACTGCATATAAATCATCTAGAATTATTAGCAGTTTTTCAAGCACTAAAAGCTTTCCAACCAATCATAATCCACAAATACATCCTTGTCAAAACAGACAACATGACAACGATGTATTATCTAAACAAACAAGGAGGAACACATTCAACGCAGTTAAGCTTATTAGCTCAAAACATATGGAAGTGGGCAATCCACCATCAAATTCGTCTAATAGCACAGTTTATTCCAGGGATCCAGAATCAACTGGCAGACAATCTCTCTCGAGATCACCAGCAAGTCCACGAATGGGAAATCCACCCACAAATTCTAAACACCTACTTCACACTCTGGGGAACACCTCAAATAGACTTATTTGCAACAAAAGAGAACGCAAAATGCCAAAACTTCGCGTCCAGATACCCACACAAGCAATCCCAAGGCAATGCCCTATGGATGAACTGGTCAGGAATATTTGCTTACGCTTTTCCTCCTCTCCCTCTCCTTCCTTATCTAGTAAACAAATTGAGTCAAAACAAACTCAAACTCATTTTAATAGCACCAACGTGGGCAAGACAACCCTGGTACACAACACTGCTAGATCTCTCTGTAGTACCCCACATCAAACTGCCCAACAAACCAGATCTGTTAACGCAACACAACCAACAGATCAGACACCCAGATCCAGCATCGCTGAATCTAGCAATCTGGCTCCTGAAATCCTAGAATTCGGACACTTACAACTTAGCCAAGAGTGTATGGAAGTCATAAAGCAGGCCAGAAGGCCATCCACTAGACACTGCTACGCAAGTAAGTGGAAAAGATTTGTTTGTTACTGCCATCATAATCAGATACAACCACTACACGCAACTCCAAAACATATAGTAAATTACTTGCTCCATTTACAAAAAGCAAAGCTAGCCTTCTCTTCTATTAAAATACACCTTGCAGCAATATCTGCATACCTGCAGACTACCTATTCAACTTTCTTGTATAGGATACCAGTCATCAAAGCATTCATAGAAGGTCTTAAAAGAATTATACCACCAAGAACACCACCTGTTCCTTCATGGAACCTAAACGTGGTCCTAACAAGACTCATGGGCCCACCTTTCGAACCCATGCACTCTTGCGGAATACAATTCCTAACCTGGAAAGTTGCCTTTCTCATCGCCATTACATCTCTAAGAAGAGTAAGTGAAATTCAAGCGTTCACAACACAAGAACCTTTTATACAAATACATAAAAATAAGGTCGTCCTACGACCTAATCCAACATTTTTACCAAAAGTTATTTCACCGTTCCATCTAAATCAAACGGTAGAACTACCAGTTTTTTTCCCACAGCCAGATTCTGTGGCTGAAAGAGCACTACATACATTAGATGTCAAAAGAGCATTAATGTACTACATTGACAGAACAAAGAACATCAGAAAGACTAAACAGCTATTTATTGCATTCCAAAAACCTCATGCAGGTAACCCAATATCAAAACAAGGTATAGCCAGATGGATAGTTAAATGCATCCAAATCTGCTACCTTAAAGCAAAAAGACAACTGCCCATTACTCCCAGGGCACATTCAACAAGGAAAAAAGGTGCTTCAATGGCCTTTTTAGGAAACATCCCAATGCATGAAATATGTAAGGCAGCCACATGGTCTACGCCTCACACATTCACCAAACACTACTGTATAGATGTGCTATCCGCACAACAAGCTACAGTAGGTCAAGCTGTATTAAGAACTCTATTTCAAACAACTTCTACTCCTACAGGCTAAACCACCGCTTATGGGGAAATAACTGCTTACTAGTCTATGCAGAACATGTGTATCTACAGCGACAGATGCCATCGAACTGAAAATGTCACTTACCCAGTGTACATCTGTTCGTGGCATCAGTCGCTGAGATTCACATGTGCCCACCCACCTCCCCGGGAGCCTGTAGCAGTTCAGAAGTTACCTTCAATTTTGTACATTTGTATATATATTATTTAAACCTTTAATAGGTACATACTTACACATTTCATTGCGCGGGCACTATTACTATAGTACAACTCCTACCTCACCCTCTGCGGGGAAAACAATCGAAGATGGAGTCGACGCCCATGCGCAATGAGCACAGAAGGAGGAGTCACTCGGTCCCGTGACTCGAAAACACTTCTTCGAAGAAAAACAACTTGTAACACTCCGACCCAACACCAGATGGCGAGCTATTGCAGAACATGTGAATCTCAGCGACTGATGCCACGAACAGATGTACACTGGGTAAGTGACATTTTCATTATATGTCCTGACAGTGAAATACTGCTAAATTCGTTTTTCACTGTTGCAAGGCCTGTCTCTCTCATAGGATAATATGGGGGCTACCTTTAAATAGGATTAAAGCGTAGATTCCCCTAGAGAGTAGATGGACATGTGGAGTTTGGGGTCCCTGAACTCACAATTTAAAAATACATCTTTTAGTAAAGCTGATTTTAAGATTGTGCGTTTGAAAATGCCACTTTTAGAAAGTGAGCATTTTCTTGCTTAAACCATTCTGTGACTCTGCCTTGTTTGTGGATTCCCTGTCTGGGTCAGTTGACAGTTGGGTTGTTTTTCACCTCACACCAGACAGTGACACAAAGGGAGCTGGGGTGTAACCTGCATTTCCTGATTAGCCATCTCTGCTAGGAGGGAGGGGTGGAGTGGTCACTCTCATCTGAAAGGACTGTGCCTGCCTCTAACAATGCCGGCTCCAACCCCCTGGTGTGTGTCTGAGGCCTTGCCTGGGCAAGGCAGGATTTCACAAGTAGGTGTGAGTCCCCTTTGAAGAAAGGTGACTTCAAAGACTAAAATGGGTATAAGAAGGGCACCCAAATCTACAGACTTCAGAAACACTTCTGGAATCAAGAGGAACCTCTGCCTGGAGAAGAGCTGTTAGCTGTGGAGGAAGTGCTGCCCTGCCTGTGACTGTGCTTTGTGGAGCTTTCCTGCAGTGCTGCTTCTGCCAGAGTAAGAGGGCAAAGACTGGACTTTGTGTGCCTTCCATCTTGAGAAGAAATCTCCAAGGGCTTGATCTAGAGCTTGCCTCCTGTTGTTTGAAGTCTCAGGGACAGCAAAGACTTCTCTCTGCCAGCACCTGGAGCCTCTGGAGAGACTCCTACTCTGCCCTGTGGTGCCCATCCAGTTCCTGGGACCCTGAAAGGAGAAGCTGGCAGCCTAAAGACAAGAAAATCCACGCACAGAGCGCCGTGCGGGGAAAAGATCGACGCGAATCCGATCGTCGGCTGAAAAACGATGCGCCGCCAGCTCCGCGGCTGAGAAACGACGCTCGCTGGAAACGCGACCGAAGAATCGACGCACGGAGCAGGAGAAACGACGCGCAGCATCGCTGACGGAGGCTGGGAGATCGCAACCTGTGCGGCTGGATCGTCAACTCATCGTGCGGCTGGATTTTTGACTCGAGTACCGCCGTGCGGAGTTATTTTCTACGCACACCCGCCCGTGCGGGGTTATTTTTGACGCACACCAGGTACATTTTCACTCTAGCAGCGCTAGTGTGTTTTTAAAACTACTTAAAGACTCTTTTTGATTTTTAATTAATAACTTGACTTGTGTATGGTGGATTTTTGTCGTTTTGGTCTTGTTTTGTTTAGATAAATATTTCCTATTTTTCTAAACCTGTGTTGTGTCATTTTGTAGTGTTTTCATTGAGTTACTGTGTGTGTTGGTACAAATACTTTACGCCTAGCACTCTGAGGTTAAGCCTACTGCTCTGCCAAGCTACCAAGGGGGTAAGCAGGGGTTAGCTGAGGGTGATTCTCTTTTACCCTGACTAGAGTGAGGGTCTTTGCTTGAACAGGGGGTAACCTGACTGTCAACCAAGGACCCCATTTCTAACATTGGTGATCAGCGGTCGGGATTTGGACTTGTATTTGTACTTGACATACAGTGATTAAGTGTACACTACTGTTTTGATCTCAGACCACTACGTGACCACATACTACTTGTTTGGTGATCTTTTGCTTTTTCTCTTAAGGACTCCTTTTTGTTCTACTTCCATGATTTTGCTGATCCCTTGACTGATTCTTTTTACTTCATTGGGAACTTATTTTCTGCCTTTGGAACTTTGCACTTGTGACCATCATGTCTCAATCTGGAGATGCAACAGCTGGAGCTGTGTTTGAAATGGAGAAACTGAAGGAGTACTCAGTTGCTCAATTGAAACAGTTCCTTAAAGATCTTGACTGTCCCACTAAGAGCTCCACCAGGGAGGGGGAGCTGCAAAAGGCACAGAGGGCCGGGGTGACAATCAAGAAGGCTGGAGGGCACACAGAGGAGGAGAATGTGGGTGGGGAAGTGCAGAGGATACACAGTGGTGTAGTGGAGGTACCTGTTACGCCTGGGGGGAGGGTCCCCAGGAGGGGTAGCAGGGTGTCGTCTAAGGGTCTGACTCCTAAAGATGTGCAGGACAGACAGGCAGAAAGGGTTCGCCGGTTGGAGGCAGAAAAGTTGAGGATGCAAAGGGAGTATGACAAGTGGGAAAGGGACTTCGAGATACAAAGGATGATTTATGCTTACAAGCTTAAATTGAAACCGCTGGAAGTCATGAGGGCTGAATCCAGCTGGAATGGTGGCAGCAACAATTTTATATCTAGTGCTGCTGAAGAAATGCACATGCCCAGAGATGTGGTGCCCTACTTGAAGGAGGGAGTTAACACACACCAGGAGGTTCAGGGGTATGAGGTAGCTCCAGTGATGCACAGGGTCCCTGAGGTGGATTGGGGAACTAGCATGGGGAGTCATATTCCTACTGGTGGGAAGGACACTCTACTGACTCTAGGTGAGAGTGACAGGGAGAGGGGTTCCCCCCAGGTAGAAGTCCTGGTTATGGAGTGTGAAGACATCCCAGAAGAGTGTGGGTTGAGTGTCAGGGACAGTCAGGTACTGTCTCACCAGTCTCAGAAGGGTGATGTGGGGTGCTTTTCCAAAGCAGAGTCACTGGATGGTTGGGTGAAGGGTACTTTGGTTAATTCATGTAAGGGGCTGAGTGATGTAATTGCTGGAGAGCATATGTCTAGTCCTTATTTTCCAGAGCTACGCCAACACCAGGTGGAGTGTGAGTTCTCTGACCCCAGGGAGCTTACAATGGAGGCAGACCTCTTGGTGAGTACCAGAGAGTCTGAAGAGGCATTTGGGGGTGCTCCTGAGAGGAGTGGTCTAGGTATTTCCCAACCAGGTGAGGTAGGGAAGGATTGTAGTGTCCCAGGTAGGTCCCTAACAAGGTGTCTTTTAAGAATTTAGGTTTTGCAAGTCAAAAAAGGAGAAACTAAAAAGTAGGAAACAAGACAAAGAGGAGGAGGCCCTATATTCAATCCAACACTTCTTGCACAAGCTGAAACATAAAAAAATTCTTGATCAGATTCCCTTAGTAAATGGTCCAACATTCCATTGATCAAGACTATTTTTGGCCACATGTAGCTATCTCGGGAAGCTCATTAATCTGACGGCATACCAGTTTGCTCAATAAGAATTGGGGCAGCGTTGTTCGAGAGACCGTGTCTCTCTCCAGCCATAAATGAGACAAGCTGCCTGGGCTGTGGAGCTAGTAATGTGCAAACATACACTGCACTGCCCATTAGTATGCCTCTAAGTCCGGAGCATTAAGTTCCCCAATTTCATAAGGAAGAGTTGGTGTATCCCACTGGATACACAGCAGTTTGCCAGCCCGCACCAGCAAAGCGTGCAGTGTGCGAAACACTGCAATCGAAAGTGACATCACAATATTCGTAAACAGGAATAGGAAGTGAGACAGCACCACCATCTTCATAATGGCAATGCATCCACACAGAGAAAGGGGGAGGCAGATCCAGTGATCTATTGCTACAGTAAGGCGGTGCACTGCCTTACTATCATTTTCGTACATCACCACCTCAGGGTCAATTTGGATCTGGATGGCTATATAATGCACTGGCTCCATGGTCTATCAGATCGGGTACTCCAACTGTATCTTTGTTGTGGCCATGGTAAGGGGAAAGATTAGGGGCTCCTCCCAGTTTATCTGTAGTCCGGAATGGCCGCCAATGAGGACAACCTCTGTAAGTACTGGCGAGAGGCTGCGGTTAGGCTCTCATATTGTCTTAGGACCCTCGTCATGGGGGCGAGACTGCTGTATTCAGGCGGCAGCACCAACACGTATGGAAAACTGAGTCTTATCCCACCCCTGTTATAGCTATCGGTCTAACCCTTTCAGCTAGCTAGCAGCACCTTACCAAAACACAAGAGAATAGGTGATTTGTAGCAGCCCGACTCATGACACTTTAAGACTTCTCAGGGAAGTCATGGTGGAACAGATCATGCCCCTTTTTCTCAGTTACACAAGTCTCATTCCTGCAAAAGACAAACAGAAGCAGAATTTGGTTCAATACATTTTACTGAAGCAACTGCGTTCTATGTAAAAAGGCATGAATTGCGATTATTAGAATAACGAAACACAACACTATGATTGCAGTGAACAGAAAAATGAAACAGATAAAAAGTCCCACCATACTGTCACAATATTGAATCTAAAATCCGTACGTGCAATTAACAAAAAATCTACATGAGAGCAATTCTGTGTTAGCCCGAACCTGCCCGTCTAGTCTCTGCAAGGAAACCTACCCCCCAATACCTGTGCGTTAGGTAGAGAAGAGGTCTGTTGGTCTGCTAGCAGTCCTCCCAAGTAGATGGAGATAAGACACTGGGTTCAGCATAAGATGGCTGGCTGACTGGAATGTCTCCCTGGCTTAGTTTGGGCGGTGTGTTGTTTTATAATAAAACATGTTGTTGTTCTAAGAACTGCCATAACGTGATAATATGTCTTCTCTGTGTAAGGCAGACACTGCACTCTTTGGGCCGGCTATACCTGTTAAATTATTGTGTACAGCCTTGGACTAAGCACAAGATGAAATATTGTGCAAGAGAGCTAATAACAAATTCTGCATGGAAGAGCAACTGATAAAAATAATAAAACATCTCCACTAAAATGAAGCTTTGCTAAAATAGTAAAATGAATAAAATGAAATTCAAGTAGACGAAAGTGCATAGGCCTCAGGCCCAGAGATTAAATAAATGTGCTGGTGTAAAGCGTTAAAATAACCCCGCGACAGTATGTTTAATAGTGTGTTGTCTGCATTTGCTGATGTTATAATATAATAGTGTGGAAAACGAATACTGCGATGATGCATGATAATCCTGAAGGGCGCAGGCCAGGGGCTCTGCCATAAGCACATATAGAAGTGGACAAAAGGGACAGCCCTGATGAGTGACCCTCGTGATAGAAATTGGGTCCATCACATGGCCTGTTTACTTAAATGTTTTCCATCAGATTCATCTATAGAGCCTGCAGTAGATTCAGAAAGACGTCTCACACCCCACCTACTACTGCACCGAAATCATAAAGCCCCACTAAACTGAGTCAAGGGCCTTCTCCGCATCTAAAAAAATTGCAGTGGCTTGCACGTCTGGGTCAATGCGGGAAATCACACAAAAAGGGGGGTGCGAAGGTTGTGCGTTAGAGAACAGCCAGGTATAAAAACTGATTGGGCCCACAATGTGAGGGAGTAACATAGCCAGTCGATTGGCCAAAATATTTGCGAAGCTCTTTGTATCCGTATTTAAAAGCGATCGCAGCCAATAGGATGAGCAATGATCAGGTGGCTTTCCAGGATTGAGTAAAGTAATCAGTAGGGCCTCTAACATAGTCGGGGTACTATTTCCTCAAACAGATAGACGAGGTGTGGCTCAAGCCTATCGTAGTATGCTTTTTAACAGGCCACCATCAAGCCGTCTGTGCCGGGAGCATTTCCACTCCTTTATTGCAAGCAACAATTTCTGAGGGACAAAGTCGTGCCATAAGGTGTTCTTTTTGGTTTCTGTCAACCACTTCATGGCAATGCGAGCTAAGTAATCATTCCTGGTCTGTTCATGCCTAGCATTGGTAGGAAGGAGTCAAAATGTTAAAATGTAAGAAAGGCAGCTTGTGAAACCGCATTTAGAAAGCGTAACACTTGAAAAAGGTAGTCACAGATGCTAGTGAAAATGAAGGATTTCTACCTATACATACGTTCAAAAGGGATGTACTCATTAGAAATGGCAGGTCATGTTCACAGTGCAGAAAAGGGACTGAATTTAGGAGGAGGCAGATGAGACATGAGGGTTTGGTGGACTGAACTACTCTCAGGATTTTGTGCTTAACCTCAAGCGTCTAGAAATGCTACGCCACTAAACGCCTCGTGTATATAGAGGAAGATCACCATTGCTGGCTGCAAATTATGCACCAGCTTTTTCTGAACCTGCCTGTCATTGTGCAATGCAATTTATGTACTGTTAGGTGTAATCGCAGAATACTCATTCAAAGAGGGTTGTAAAAATGGCCTGTTTAATTAATGTTAATTAGATGGATGGCTGTTTGGAACCATATTTGATTGGTTGCAAATTGGCCTGTAAAGATCAGCAGACCATTAGCCCTGCATTTCCATTCCCACCCAGAAAACATTTTTTTTAAAGCAGCCTCTATTCATTAAAGTGACAGGTTGGGCTTTTAAGAAAGAATATTTTGCATTTGGGAAGACATCAGTGGGTCACACAGAGATCATGAAGGGGAAGCCATGGGGATAGCTTCTCCTCTGTGATCACATATTACCAAGGCACAAGTCCTGAAAAAAGAAGTGAAAGGGCTAACTAAGCTAGACAGTATGCAAGTGACATCACGATGTGTGACAACACTGCATCTGGCATCACAGGAAGTGACATCTGTAAAATAGTTAAATAAATAATATGTTTTTAAATGGCTGTTTGTGTGAATACTCACACAGTAGAATAAAGCTGGCATTCTTACAGTGCATTTTTTTCTATAAGGACTGAACAAAGTCTAAAGCTTGCTCCTAAATTGTAGTTTCCTTTTAATGCTTGTTAATGATAACAAACTGTGTATCTTTGTTTTCCCTCCACTGCTCTAGCACCTAGGTATGAGGCTGCAGATAGCTCCCAGACAAGATTCTACTCCCACAAAAGATGATCTGATGGCCTTTAAATCAGCTCTTTAGCTTGGTTTCAGCTGGAGGAGAGAAAACAAAACCTCCACTGCCTGCATGTTATTGTTCAGCGGAAAGCAGATAACAGTGCAGGCGCTGCTGAATGTGTCCCGGGGACAAGTTCATCTTACTTTACTGGGGCCCAACTTCTTTGTAGGGGGACAGCATCCACCCTGTAAAAATAGTGAGTAAACATAGTCCTGTGTGCCACCCAATCCTAGGTGATGGTATCTGATCAGTGGTTTACAACCACAATTGCAAACAGAAACCATTGTTAAATCTATTTGCAAATTGCAGTTAGCAGGAGATGCCCTTTTCATGCTCCCTCCTAATTGTGATACAAAATGAATCACATACACCTTTTGTGACTCTGAAAAACTTTTCTTGCTCACCGAAAGGGTTTTGCACATCACAGAACACTTTTGGTTTGTGAATTACAGGTCTGCTGCGACCATAAGTGTTTCGTACATCAACGCCCTCACCCAGTACTGCCCCTACATAACTGGATCACAAAAATATCTCCATTGACATAATGGATTGGATCCTGGTGTTATGAGAGGTATGTGCCAGCAGCCCTTATGTGAGTAACTAGATGCTTTTCTTGCCTTCCTAGTTGAATATTTGGATACTAGTCCTGAGAGCCATGTGTCGTGGATTCCTCAACTGACACCCTATTTGAGGAATCGGACTACTGATATCACATGAAAGTTATTCCTCTTCTGCCATTTGTGGTCATTGGAATCCTATCATTGACAATATGTTTGATGCCTTTGATCCTACCGTCTGTCTTATATGTGGAGACTCCTGCTGCTGACACCATTTGTAGGTGATCGGTTCTACTAATGATACCTTGTGTGAGGAACTTGCCTCTGGCGCTATGTGGGAGGGACCTGGCTGCATTAGGTACATAACAGATGGACTCCGACGCCTGATGGCATGTGCAAGAGGATCCACTTCTGATATCTTGCCTATGTACCAGATCCTACTGTTAGCCACACTGTGAGAAAACTGCTGCTGAGGCTGTTGGTGAGGGATCCATCTGCAGTCACTGTTAGAGAATCGCAAAAACAACAGATGATGGACAGAATGCCGAACAAATCAAACATTCACCCCAGTCACAGATCTGGGTTTAATCTGTAGTGTGGTCAGTTTTACGTATCCTTTGCGCATTAGCTTCAGGCTTTAGGCCTTTGTGCATTTTGCCCTGGATATATTTTATTCCTTTCTCACAGCTTAAAGCCTCTGTGCACTTTGCTCTAGATGCTTTTATTCGGCTTCGTACTGTTATTTTTCAAATAGCCAGTTCTACGGTCTTGTTTTATTTTTTATATCACACTGTTTAGCCTACTTCAGCACTGGAATTCTCCATAACACATTCCTGTTCACTCTGTGCTTCAGTCAAGGATACAGTCTGGTACATTGCCGATAGACGTGGTAGGAGTTTAGTCTTTGACATTCCTGCGTAGGGACATTTTGTGATCACGCTGACATGTTAGTTATAAAAACACTTCCTTGTCCCAATACACGCAAGAGGGAGATTCCGACCAGGGAACCACAACTAGACGCTGACTGCCTCGTTGCAGATGCTGAACCAGATCACAGGTCTTTGCTCAGGTATGAGGGCTGATGTCTCCCAGGGATTCAGAAAGGCAAGTTAGAAGCTTAACATGCTGTGCTCGAAATAGAACTAGCTGAGGGAGAGTAGAAATTGTTAAACACCATGATAGCGTTGTTCTTATGTTTCACTCTCCTCGTGACTATTTCAATCCTACTGTGTTGTATGGTTCTGGTTATTGCGGCTCACGCCTTATTATCTAAAATACAGTTGTTTTATTAAAACATTATATAAAACTTAAACTGCCTTTGTCATTTGTATATGAGATCATACTGTAAATGAGAGAGTTGGTTTGGATCTGAGTGACCACGACTTCCCTGAGAAGTTCCAAAGATGTCATGCGCTCAGCTGCCCAATCATCTCTTCCCTTTTGGAGAAATGAGGCACTGCTAGTTAGCCAGAGCAAAACCGGGTTTAGGGTGACAGAGGTCCTTCCAAGTGGGTCAGACTCAGTCCCCCACACTGTGAACGATCCTGCTGCCTAGAAATCCAGTAGTCTCATTTAGGATAATGAGAGCCCATGCGACAAATCCACCGGTTTTTTTTTGTGCTTGCCATGCCATTCCAGTTTGGACCCAGCCATATGCAAATCAGTCTTGACCCCGTTCCCCATGGGAACAGTCCAGCCCGAACTGCCAGGCCAGGTCCTCCCTGGACCAGAAACAAGCATCCTAGGACCGGTTTCAGGGTATCACCCTTCATCAGCCAGGCTATCTTGAATCTGGTGGCATGGGAAGCACTGGACTCACGTCTGGGCACACCCTTCCCTCTTGGGGTGACAAATGTAAAAACAACAGATGATGGACGGAATGCAGAACAAATCAAACATTCACCCCCAGTCACAGATCTGGATTTTTAATCCATCAGTTTTTTTGCTTGCCATGCCATTCCAGTTTGGACCCAGCCATATGCAAATCAGTCTTGACTCTGTTCCCCATGGGAACAGTCCAGCCCGAACTGCTAGGCCAGGTCCTCCCTGCCTAGGACCGGTTTCTGGGAAGCACGGGACCCATGCAGAACAAATCAAACATTCACCCCCAGTCACAGATCTGGGTTTAATCCATCAGTTTTTTTGCTTGCCATGCCATTCCAGTTTGGTCCCAGCCATATGCAAATCAGTCTTGACCCTGTTCCCCATTGGAACAGTCCAGCCGGAACTGCCAGGCCAGGTCCTCCCTGGACCAGAAACAAGTATCCTAGAACCGGTTTCAGGGTATCACCCTTCATCAGCCAGGCTAGCTTGTATCTGGTGGCATGGGAAGCACGGGACCCACGTCTGGGCATACCCTTCCCACTTGGGGTGACAAATGCAAAAACAACAGATGATGGACGGAATGAAGAACAAATCAAACATTCACCCCCAGTCACAGATCTGGATTTTTAATCCATCAGTTTTTTTGCTTGCCATGCAATTCCAGTTTGGACCCAGCCATATGCAAATCAGTCTGGACCCTGTTCCCCATGGGAACAGTCCAGCCCGAACTGCCAGGCCAGGTCCTCCCTGGACCAGAAACAAGCATCCTAGGTCTGGTTTCAGGGTATCACCCTTCATCAGCCAGGCTAGCTTGAATCTGGTGGCATGGGAAGCACGGGACCCACGTCTGGGCATACCCTTCCCACTTTGGGTGACAAATGCAAAAACAACTATTGCTACCGTTAGAGAATCAGCACATGCGTTCCATTACTCTGTGTTAAATATTTGTTCAACATTGTCTATCCTTTCACTCTCAAATTACGTACAGTAACTAGAGGATTCAGTCTAATAATAGCTGACTGGGGTTGCGTATAGTAATTATAGAGAGGTGCGTCTGATTTACAGCCTACATGAACCACGGAGGGCCTACTCAGGCCTGCATCTTCTGAAAAAGTAAGTAAAACCAAGACAGTGCTGTCGAATACACAGACAGCGTTATTAAAGTCGCAAGGCAATGCCCATGCGTTGTGCCCGATGTAATGCATAAGTATCAATCTCTTAGCTTTTACTGTTTTGCTGTTCAGCGTGACTCGGTGTATTTTGAAGGTTTCTTTTTATGTAAAGTAGCGTTCTGAAACACAACCCAGAAGGTAAGCAAGTATACTTGCAACAGAAGCAGCATTTACACCTCTTCCCCCTAGATGGCACCAGGGGGCAGCAGCGGCCTGCGCGCCTGCGGCAGGCAATCACATTTATTTCAAAATGTGATAAATCAGGCTGTTTATTAAAAGAGTAAAAAGCCTTAACTAACAAGGGGCTTTGTGAGTGCTCCATAAATCTGCCTCTGTGCCTCATGAAGCCCATATGTGCTTAATTCATATGTAAAGCCTCAAGCCGGAATATAATACTTGTCCATTAAATTCTATTTGACCTGATTATAGTCATTAGCCATGAATAATTGTCTTCCCGGGCTCTGCATGCGCGGCAGCACAATAGAAATAAAGGTTGCGTCCAGTTTGCAGTTTTAATGTCAGCAAAGGAGGTCAGGGTTTGCATTATTCCTGAAAGTCTGCCCCATCGCTCGTACTCCTCCTCGCTGTAGGTGGTTTGAGATGAAGAGGGGCTGTTTGTTTACAGTTCTCCGGGTCTTTATTGTCTAGATATTTCCCACTTCGGCTCGACATCCCGACCAATGGAGAAATAGGTATCTTTGCAAAATGGTCCGCTCTTCAGCAAAACGCCACTAGTAATTAGGCGACAGCAACTTATGGGGTTTTGCTATCGTTTTATATTTGTTTTATTATTTTGTTTTACTCACTATGTGCTCTCACTCACGTGTCATTTAACTGAGGACAGAGCGCCAGCGGTGGCTCCTCCGTCATGGCAGAGGAGCGTCGCTCCACTGCGCCAGCTGGTAAAAAATAAAACGATAATAAAACAATTTTATTATAATTTTATTTTTCACTGGGTGAGCCGATCTGAGCCTGGGGCAGGGCCCGGCAATCCTCGATTGACAGCGGCAGGGGCTGGGAGGAGGAGTGGTGAGCACTGTAAGTGCACGTGAGTTTGGCCAGTCTTAGATGGCCAAACAGACACGCGCCAACCCAGCTGTGTTGCACAGCCTGATGGAGATTAGGCATAGGCTCTCAGTCCCTTAGTGAGCGCCTAACCAGGCCACTCAGACCAATCTTGGCGCTGCGCTCATCTTTTGTAATAGTACGAGAGCAGCGTCTGGATTGGGCGGGGTGTCTGCTGATCCATGAAATTCTGGGCGCAGAGGACCACGAGGTGACCAGCAGCGGTAGCCACAGGTAAGTTTTTAAAAATGATTTACCCCCACCACTTTCTATTGGCAGCAGCCGCTACTGCAGAGCGCATTGATTGTGGAATGTGAGGCACTGGGTGCACCATAGTCTTTCATCCCATTTGACAAACCGCAACAAAAAAATATCCCCCTCCACCCAACCCCAGTATGCTCAGCTATACTGTTGTGTGCTTGCCTGGCACAAAATGTGTCATTGGCTTTCGCAGTTTAGAGTGCTACTGATGGTCTTTGGTTGTATATCGCAGTGCTGTTGGTTGGGTACTTTGTGTTAAATTGAAAGTGATTATTCTCTCTGAGTTTGAAAAAAGTTTTTAACCAAATACTTTTAACGGAGAGCTTTGTTTTCTGTTCCTGGTATAGCCATGCCAGAAACTGGTATTGCTTCTTTAGCATCTAGATGTAAAATAATATAAACCACGGGATCCATCTTAAACAGAGTTTCCTCGGCCCGATGTAAATCTCTTATGCTACAGAATCCTTGGAAAGTGGCTCCAGATGTTGATAGCATGGTTCCAAAATCACAGATTCTGACCTGTTATTCCAGCTTTTCTCTGCCTCTGGAACCTGGCACAATTTAACTGTTCCATTGATGTTCTCTAGTTCTGTGTTCAGTGAACTTCCAGGGAAAGTAGGCAAATACACAACATTAGAGTTGCCATATTGCTCCACTTCAGGAGTAAACAATAGAAATGGTTCTGGCTTTTTATTTTCCAAATCATGGCTAAAACTTGGTGACATGGAATGATATGCCACCCCTATGTAAAACTAAAGTGTTCTGTAGATACAGAAAGTGGACAAGTCCACTTGAAAGGGGTTGGATAGCCCACTGGCTGACTAAATGAGAGGCAGATCGTCTACGTAGTTGTACATAGGCAAAACTAATATAGGGTCAGAAAAGGAGAGTTTTAGTCCCTTTTTTAGATCCTGCCTGTCTGTTGCAGAAGGCCTTTTGCCCACAGTACATTAAATAGAGTGGGATTTAGTTAAGCCTGTACTCATGACTAGTTTTTTTGCCTTTCTCATTTCCTTGCTTTTTTCCCCATTCTTGTATTTGACTCACCTCTGGGGCATTGTGATTTGTTCACTATTTTACTATTGTTTTGATTGGGTGACTTGTACCACTACTGATGCGAGGGGCTACTTCTCTCCCAGGGGATCTCCATTGAAGTGTAGATGTCCACCTGTCTTCAGGAAGGCATGTAGAAACACAGGCTAAAATGGCCAAAATTCTTCAGATTGTACTTAAAAAAGGGTTGTGACACTCATACATATTCATATGTATATTTGACAACCAGTACAGTGTAAAGACAGTTTAAATCTCTTTCACAAACCCTTTTTTGTAAAAGTAAAGCGAAGAGTAGAGTTTCTCCATGCAGATTGCTTTCAGGTACTCTCCATCATTAACACCATTCCAGACATCGCCACAGGTCCTGGTGCTCTTCGTGTTTTCTTTCTTCCAGACGCTCACACCATCATCGTCATGCATCTAAGTCTAGATTAAGACAATGCACAAGGTCTAGAGACCATTCCTACTGTTCCACCTTCACGTCCAGCACAAGAAGATATTCTGCAATGCTGTCAGACTCTCAAACACCACAGGTTTCTCCAGTGCACTGTGTCACTACTTTCCAGGGGAGTCCTAGTGAGAGGGGTTGCAAAGCTGAATATTCTGATGTCGATTCCGACTCCTCCCACATCAGTTATATTTGAGGCACTTCGGCATCGATCTCCATCAAGACCTTTTCTTCCTTTGGTTTCGGGTCTGTTGGAACCAGCAATGGAATTATTCCTGACTCCAGCCTCCGCTAATTCTGCTTCATCTAATCTACTGAAAAAATACAGACCTCCAGAAAAGGATCCACTTTTTCTCTGATCTGACCCACCTCTGGGAATCTGTGGTCATCTTATCAGCTAAAAAACAACATGCTACATGTCCTTCTTCTACTGTACCACCAGACAAGGAAAGCAAAAAGATGAACTCAGTGCTCCGCAAGGTATGCAGTACAGCTGCGACCACTACGAAGACAGTTAGTGCATCGGGTCCTCTAGGCAAGTACGATAAGGCCTTATGGGACTCATTACAGAAGTTTGCTGATGACCCCCCCAGAGATAAAAGGGAGGACTTCCTGGAGGTTATCAATGAAGGGATGATGGTCTCCAATAAGATCATCAGTGCCGCAGCTAACTCATCCTTGCTAGTGGCACACAAGTTTTGTCACAGAATGGCCTTACGCATAAATTCATGGCTCTGTCTCACGACCCTCAAACATGAGTCACAACAAAGGATCCTTAATTTGCCATTCTTAGGGTCCACTCTCTTCGTCAGCCACATGCACAATGAGATGGCTAGGATGAAATCCAAAATGGAGACCTCAAGGCGGTTGACCTAGAAAATTCAAAAAGATCAAAGAAGGCCCTACAAGCCCTACCAACAGCGTCTTTTCTCTCAGAGAGTTCAAACCCTTCACTGGTACCAGGGTCGCCATCTATCTCAATAACAGAGAGGCCTTACCAGCAACACCAGCGGCGGCAGCCTAAAGGGAGACCCACTCAACAGCCTGCTGAAAAGGAAAAACCTTCACCAGGCTCCAAGGCATGAATCTCTCCTCTGCCCCCTTACGTTACCCATTCAGGTAGGGGGAAGTAGTACACATTTTCTGGAAGAGTGTTAATCCATCACAAAAAAGGGCAATAAACATTGTTCAGAATGGGTATTGTCTGAGATTCTCAAACAACGGTTAATTGACATTTACTCCCAATACTTTTTGGTAAAGAAGAAAGGGCCCAGAAACAAGTTCAGACCTATTCTTGATTTGAAACTTACCAACAACTGGATTCGGTGAAAAAAATGTCGAATGCTGGCAATGCATCAGATCTGTCCCCAGTTACACCAGGGAGACCGACTCTGCTTGATAGATCTCCATGATTCATACTTCCATATACCAATAGCCAAGAAGCATCACACATTTTTTAGATTTGTGGTGGGTCAAGATCATTATCAGTACAAAATGCTTCCATTTGGCCTCAAGACAGCCCCCAGAACTTTCTCGAAGTGCACGGCAGTGGTAGCAGCCCATTTAAAAAAACATTGAGTCTTCATCTACCACTAGCTAGACGATTGGCTCATCAAGGGGTCAACTCCTCAAGAAGCCTGTCTGCATTACCAGTGGACAAGCAGTGTCCTTCAAGGATTAGGGCTATATATCAATCACAGCAAGTTAATGTCTACTCCTGTTCAGACGCCGCATTATTTGGGTGCTTCCGTAGACACCAGTCAGGCAAGAGTGTGTCCTTCAGAGGAGAGACCGATATCAGTCCGTCAGAAGTGTCAGTCTCTCATGAAAGTCTTTCATCCCACAGTGAGAACAGTGACTTTTCTTCTTGGCTTCATGGCTTCATGTACTTTGAATGCCCTTCTCCACGTGCGTCCTCTTCAGGAATGTTTTGAGGATCAATGTTTTGAGGATCAATGGGACCAACTCACTGCCAGTTGGGAGGAAAAGATCATATTCTCTACCCATGTCACACAGGGGGTGATTCTAACTTCGGCGGGCGGCGGAGGCCGCCCGCCGAAGTTCCCCCACCAAAATACCGCTCCGCGGTCGAAAGACCGCTGAGGGTATTTTGGGATTTGCCCTGGGCTGGCGGGCGGCCGCCAAAAGGCCGCCCGCCAGCCCAGGGCAAATCAACCTTCCTACTAAGATGCCGGCTCAGAATTGAGCCGGCGGAGTGGGAAGGTGCGACGGGTGCAGTTGCACCCGTCGCGTATTTCAGTGTCTGCTAGGCAGACACTGAAATACTTTGTGGGGCCCTCTTACGGGGGCCCCTGCCGTGCCCATGCCATTGGCATGGGCACGGCAGGGGCCCCCAGGGGCCCGCGGCACCCCCTACCGCCATCCTGTTCCTGGCGGGCGAACCGCCAGGAACAGGATGGCGGTAGGGGGTGTCAGAATCCCCCATGGCGGCGCAGCAAGCTGCGCCGCCATGGGGGATTCTAAGGGCAGCGGTAAACCGGCGGGAGACCGCCGGTTTACCCTTTCTGACCGCGGCCAAACCGCCGTGGTCAGAATGCCCTGCGGGGCACCGCCGGTCTGTCGGCGGTGCTCCCGCCGACCCTGGCCCCGGCAGTCTGAGACCGCCGGGGTTAGAATGAGGGCCACAGTCTCTGAAATGGTGGTGCTCTCTCAGAATCTGCGTCAAGGGATGCCATTTCATGTGTGCCCCCCATCCTCGTTACTAGGATGGGGGGCACACATGAATCAGCTTGAAATCCAAGGAACATGGTTTCAGAGAGAGATGACCTAGCACATCAATCTGCTCGAGCTCCGCGCAGTTCACCTGGCACAGAAAGCTTTTCTCCCATCATTCAAAACCAGATCCCTGCAACACAAATACCATGTACAACCTCAACAGGGGAAAAGGGGAGGGAGGTATAGCGAGTTGCAGACCTCTATCCCACGAGGCCCAGACAGTTTGGAAGTGGTTGATAGCCAGAGACCTGCAGATCATGGCAACCTATCTGCCAGGTGTCCAAAATGTTCAAGCAGACTCCCGTAGCAGAGTCCTCTAGGAAAGCCACGAATGAACAGATTAAACCTTAGGTCTAGTGGATAAAGACGTAACAGATGCTCAAGTAGGACAGGCCTCCCTGAGAAATGTAGGAGGAGTGGCCTACAGGTGTGTAACTGTATGGACAATCAGGCGATCATGAGTTGGTTGTTAATGATCCTCAGACTAGTGTATCTGCAGTTTGTGAGGAAACAGCTGGTAGGACTACCGAAGAGGTACTACTCGTAGAGATGTTTGAGACAGTTTCTGACAGGGAATCATCAGTGACATACAATGGGGAAACAACATTCTGTGGCTAAACAGGATACTGCGGAGAGTGCCTGAAACTGCTCCTTGCGGCTGGGAATGGAGCACTTTCCATGTGCGGCCCTCTCCATGGTCTTGTCATTTTCGCAGGTCATACCCAGCAGGTCTAGAGTGCTGCATTGGGGAGGGTGGGTCAGAGGACTCATAGCGACATTCCACCCAGTCCCAGGCATCTGCAGGCTCTGTGAAGAAATAGCTGGTCTGATTTGCCAGGACTTTCAGTTTAGCCGGAAACAGTAGTGAGTATGTGAGGCCCACCTTATGTGGTTGGTTCTGGACTCCCATAAAGGAGGCTCTGCGATGCTGTACCACCAGCATATACTTGGGAAATAAAAAGATTAATGTTTTATCATACAGCAGTGATGCTGCTGTACAGGCAGCCCCCAGGATAGTTTTCTTGTCTCTAAAGATCATAAGCCTGACCACTACCGGTCTGGGTGGGGGTGCCCTGCCAGCGGCCTGCGAGTGGGAACTTGATGAGCGCGCTCATCCAAATAGTGGGTGGACAACTTTGTGGGCACTATTGCTTGTTCCAACCACATCTCAAAGTTACTGGGTCTGGGCCTCCCGCCCCTTCAGGGAATCAGACGAATCAGAGGTTGTTGAGGCGCGATCTCTGAGTCCTCTGCCCTGTTCACCTGTTCCTGGAGCTTAGTGAGCAGACCTGTCCTTCAAGATCAGTGATGGCAGCTCTGATTTCATCTAGTGTGCACTTCATTTGGGTGACATGACCAGAAAGTTTTTTATCGTTGTCACAGAGCAGTCCCACCTCCACTGCGTTGACCTGCTTGCGCAAGTCCTGCGGGGTGTCAGCAATTGCAGCTAAGATCTTGATTAGTTTGGGCAGTGGGTGTTGATTCTGGGAGGCCCAGTGATTGAGCCCTCCTCCACCTCGCTGTCCCACACAAGTTACCTGTTTGTGTCATAGTGTAGGGTGTGTCATCTGGGTAAGGATCCAACAGGGCAGTAAGGGTGATGTAGCGGTGACGCAGTTTTATTGTTCTGGCTGTCAGGATGAAATATCAGTGGGCCCCTTTCTCTTTCCAGTGTCGCTGAATTACTTTGTTTGCCAATGTCAGTCCCCTGGCATAGGGGTCTCGCCTGGCTTCAGCCTATAGTGTATGACAGTGACTTTTCATGGGCCATGATCATTTGCCAGAGGAACCAACCCAGAGTATAAATCATGTTGCTCCCTGCCGCTTTGTGTGTCCGTGCTCCGGTACAGCCCCGGGCAGCTCCGCAGGAATGAGGAAGGGAGCCCAGGTATCACAGTTAAGGAGAAGGGTGCTCCAGTCCACCATGGCGCAACGGCCCCCAATATCCGCTTCCTGGGTGGGCAAGAGCCGCAAGCAAGCCAGTGAACCTATGGACCTTCAACATCCCTTATAATGTAGGCGACATGTGGGTACTGTGATATCAAGGGGTGGGGGGCAGTAATCAAACGCAGTGCCGCCCCCCCCCAACCTTCCCCCCTTCCCAGTGCCCCAGAGTTATACTCACTGTGGCCCAGTGTAGCACGGCATAGGCCCCAACTCATGGGCACCCCCCACATTGTGCAACATGGCCAGTAGCCCAGCCCAAGTCTGCCTCACAGTCCATGTGGCCTCCTGGCTTCACAGGCCTTGCACCAGTGAGAGCTGTCGCTCCTCATTGTAATCCAGACGTGGGGGGAGAGATCCTCTGGTGCACTGTGTCCAGGAAGGGGGCCTGGTACACAATTCTGCCTGCGTGGTTCGCAGTCTCAGCAGGTCCTGTCAGCCCATTCACGTGTTCACCACAGCCACTCCCCGGCTGGCAGGTAGGCAAGCACAGTCTTGTGTCATGGGGAGAGAGCCTGCCCTGCACCGTTGTCCGGTTGAGAGGGGCCATAGGGGTAGTGTACCCCCTGAAGGAAGGAGCAGCTTCACAGCCCAGTGTTCAGGTAGCAACCAGAGCTCTCTCCGTATGGTAGGGGCACTGGCTGAGGTCTCCCAAGCGGGTACTAGGCCAGGAGCAAAAGGGGGCAAACAATCATAGCTCCGGGCAAGGGAAACAGCTCAGTGGATGCCAAGGGGGACCACCGTTTGGGCTGACAGGAGCGGGGTAGTCACAGACTGGGCCGGGGAGAATGATGACTTATATTCGGTCAGTGTGTGAAGCTGGGCTGAAGTATGTCCGCCATCTTGCCGTGGTCGGCCACGCCCCATCTTCTCCTCCACTTTTGGTGGGGATGGGCTTGCAACTCTATTCATTGCTTATAACTATCAGTGGAGATCCAGCGAGAGAGAAGGAATCTCCTTTCTCTCTCAGGGAAATCTCCTTTGAAGTCATAAACAACCCTACTGTCTCCCCGGTGGAGATGACAGAGACAATTACTGGAACTATCATTCACTGCCACATCTCATCAAAAGAACTGCAGCAGCTGCCACTTGTTGGTCATGATGGGATACTGGGGGTCTCTGGGCCCGTAAAGGCACATACTCTTTTGTTCTCACATAATGGCAGCCTATAGGGCTGCACTGTCCTGCTATCCTTCATCTCTTTACTTTTACAAAAAAGGGTTTATAAAGAGATTTAAACTGTTTTCACAAAGTATTGGTTGCAAAATATACATACATATGGGTTTCTTGACCTTTAAGGACAATCTTAAGAATTTTGGCCATTGTAGCCTTCCTTATAGGGTGGCTAATATTCTTCTCTTAAGTGTTTCAACAGGCCTTCATGAAGAAAGGTGAACATCCACATTTAAGAAGATATATTATGGACAAGTGCTCCAGGATCTCCGCACGTGGGCAGGACTAGTCATTGCTTATGATTTCATTGGAGATTCCCCTGAGAGAGAACTGTGATGACTGGCAAGAAACCATTCCTTTTTTTAAATTTCAGTTTCAGGACTTCATTGGTGTGCATTACTTTCCTCTTTCTTGTCAGAGCACTATACCACTATCCAGTACACTTCTTTGCTGACCACCACTCCTAATACTTTGCTCCTCAACCCTTCCGTGTAACCTGCTTCATTATTATTATTATATTTTTAAGATAAAACTGAATTTCATGTGTGAGAGCCTTGCAATTGCACACTTCTGCTCAGCTGCTCTCGTTTTCCTGTATTTTGCACCCCTTCCTTTGTGTACTTTTTAATTTTTACCTGGAAGGATCCAGCTGGGGCAGACTGGCCTACACTCTACCCTGTCAGTTTCTCCAACTTCCCATACAACTTTTTTTTTCTTGCGCGGGCCAGACAGCAGCACATTGCTTTTCGGCCACTCTCTTTAGGTTACCACTCCTGTACGGTTTTTTTATTCACTGGTCTAAAATGGCCTTTCATGATTTGAACAGTAAATAAAAGTGTCCACCAGTGCATCAATATGTAGGCACATCTATGCTGTGCGATCTTGTAATTGTTGAAAAACATTTTTTTCACCATTCAACGATAGCTGCCGGGTAGCTGCCGGGAGGACACATGTGAGTGCCTAAGTCGTGATACACTGGCATTCATTTTAGTATTCTTAATGTACTGTCTCCTCATGGCAGACAGCCATTTTAGTAACTTAAAAAAGGATTGTCAGAGCCAAAAATTGTCGCCTTTGATACCAGGTGGCAGCCTATTGCTTTTGCCATTGTTTTTTTTGTGCTAAAGAGCCACATGTGTGCATGCATGATTGGCAATCATAGATGGGTGGGAAGTAACCACCCTCAGCGTCAATTGTTTGGCACCCGTTAGCAAAGGTGAGACCTATGGGTTTTGACACTGGTTGTTATTTAATGTGTTTCTCTTGGATCTTTCTGAATATTTGATGAAGGATAACGCCTTCCCACAAAAAACGTATCGTACCTCTATGCTGAATTAATATGAGAAGATGTCTCAGTTCTTCCCTGTCAAAATATGCAGCGACTGCAGTAATTGATTTGAGATATGCAGCATTACACTACCCTCACTGGATTAATTTAAAGTGTAGACACATCCCAGACTTTGAGATTTGGGATGAGATATGCTTAAATGACATTTTGATAATAACGTTGTGGGAGGATGTGGAAAAAAGGGATTTCTATTGAACCCCTGAATTAGATATATTGTAAGATAAAATCTAAGGTAAATAAAACATACTTGAGAATTACCCATTTCAAGTATGAAAAGTAGAGCAAAATACCCATATAGCATGCCATGGTTAATATATGCATGCTGTACACTCTGTCCAGCATACGTTTTTTGGGAAATGTTGTTGATCGGGAAAATGTCTTAGAATTGCGCTCCAGGCTATTCATAGATTTACTAATGTAATTTTAAATGTTGAGTTAGGTCCAGTGATGGATTAAGCACTGTGTTTATTTACCCTTCTTATACCCGGAAGAGGGGTGCCCACGTACTTAGCAGCCCAACCGCAAAAGGAATCCTGTGATTGGGGTGAAGAGAGGAGAGTGAGGAGTGCAACGCTGAGAGGTCCCTCCGCTCTCCCACCCCCAGTAGTGCCAGCAGATAGACAGACTTTCTTCCCACACCAGGATTGCTGGCCATAGGACTGATGCGGCCTGGTCAACCTTTGATTGGGTGCCCCGAAAGGCCTGGACTTTGAGATCTGAATTGGGGGGAGGGGGAACCTGCTATAGACTCCCACCCAACCCAACTAGCCACCAGCTGAGGGAAGTGTCTGGTGTGGGAACACCCAAAAATCCCCCCTCCCTCATGGGACTTCTGAGACAGGGGACACTATAGGGCACTTATTGGGCACTAGCCTCAGCGCACCACACCAAGCCTAGAAAGAATAGTTGCCTAGGTTTGGAATGGCCCTCCCTCACGGCTAGGGGTGTATCACCTCATCTGGCAGCAATTGAATCACGGCAAAGGGGCAAAATTAACTAGAGACCTTGGGGCCAGATATGATCCGAAACAAGGGTCCACGGAGACAAATAAAATGCATAAATATGCAGTTACCCTGGCTGCTTTTTGGTGTAACGATGGGGGAAGTGAGTGGCAGCAAATCACTGGACACACAGCCTTTAGCTGATCCCTCTTTTCAAAAAATAATGGCGGCGATTCAAGATCTACGAGAGACAATTGAGCGGAAATGAGATGCAGTCACAGTAGATATGAACCTTTTATAGGAATATTTCTGTAAAATGTCCTAGAAGGTCATGATGGCAGAGACTCAGATAAACGACCTGCAATCCACCACTAAGAGACTTACAGATCAGGTATAATCCCTAACAAAACAGAATGCAGAGCTTGCAGCAAAGCTGGAAGATCAGAAGGAAAAGGCCTGGTGCAACACCATTAGAGTGGTGGGCGTTCCTGAGGGGGCAGAGGGACCCAGTGCCAATCTTTTTCTGGAAGATCTTATCCTAAATTCTCGCCGTCTGAAAAGACTATAAAGATTCTTCTCTATTGAGAGGGTACATAGGGCGCCGGGATCCCTACCACACCCAGGCACACCTCTGCAGATGATTATAGCCAGGATAGTTAATTAGAGAGAACGAGATGCAATTTTACAGGCAGCACACACTCAAGAAGACATCCAACATGAAAATGTGATTGTCCAATTCTTTCCTGACTTCACATTGCAAGGTCAAAGACAGCAATGTGGCTTTGACAAGGTAGAAAAGCCTTCTGAGCCAAATAGTTGAAGTATATGTTATTATACCAGGCAGGGCTGCGAGTGGTTGTGGACATCAAAATATGGCAATTCACCTCACTTGAGGAGGCGTTGGACTGGCTGGCGGGTTGGTGAGTGGTGTGCGCTCGGTCCCACCAGGATCCACATCAGTGAAGGGGGGGGGTCATGGAACAATGGGACCCTGCCACTTCCGTGACTTAGTGGCCTGATGCCTCTCGGGCAAATTCTTGAGGCAATACCTTCCAGTCTTGAAGAACAATAGAACTGACTGTAGACCTCTGTCTGTTGGCCGGTGCCCCTCCACCCTTCCTAAGCAATGGAGTTGTGGGGTTCACGGCACCCTGGGAGATCCAGATGGAGGAGGCATTTTGACATCTTGAATGTTTTATGCGAAGACAATCCAGGTTACCTCTGTATGGAGTGGGGGGGGGCCTGAATGGGAGGGGGGGCGGTTAATGCACTTACAGCCTTTGGGTCAGTGATCCCTTTGGCATCATCGAGCAGGGGACAAGATAATTACAATTTCCATCCTGACATAAGGTGACAAGGTGGCTTTGTCCTAGCTTCATAGGTTGTTGTTCCTTCGGCGACAGGCTGTCTGCAAATTGAGGTGGTGGGCGGTTCTATACCCACGGTGCAGGGAGGGGGGAGATTCTTAGTTGGGGGTATGTTTTTGTTTTTCATTGGCGTTTTTTATTGTTTGATTCACTTGTCCACGTTTTCACAGAAATAGTCTACAGCGAGGGCGCAATCACAGAGCAATTTAGCACCTCTAGAGAACCTCCTAAGGGGAAATGGGGTCCATTGTTTTTCTCTACCTTCCTAAATGGTGCCACAGGCACAGCAAAAACTGACTACATGTACTTGGAATCTGAATGGTCTGGGAGGCAAAATAAAGTGCACGTTAGTCCTTTTGCAACTGTGCGAACATGGTCCAGACCCTATACTACTTCAAGAGACACACCTCGGAGTCACCACTTGTAGAGCATTAGACAGGTTTGGATATGCCCTACTTGGACATACAGAGGAACGGGTATACTAGTCAAACAGTATTACTCCCCATCATACTTAGCACGACCCCCTTGGCAGATATGTGGTCCTGTCTGCCACTTGGGAGGGAATTCATCTTAATATCTGTTCCTTTTATATTCCACCAAGAATTCATGCCCAAACTCCCCCCGATTTTTGTGCATTTCTGTTAACATTGCCCCCTAGAATGCTGATATTAGGAGGGGATACAAATGTGATTATTGGCCCAGAGTTGGACAGAGCAAGGGGAACAGCCCCGTCTGGGTAGGAAGGGCTGCTACGTCCCTATGTGGAGGGTATGGGTCTGATTGACCTTTATGGTGCGCACAATCTACATACAAGACAATACACATACTTTTCTACGGCCCATAAGTTATTCTCGCATTGTCCATGTCTTCACCCAGCTAAATCATGCTAGCGTATACTGGGCCGCCACTCTACAGCCCAGGGGGATCTAAGACCACTCTCCGGTTAAGGTCCAGTTACTAGGCCCAGCCTGCCACTACCTGTTGGCCCCTAGATTAGGCCCTTGGTACTTTAGAGGTAAGCAAATTAGTGACAAACTACGGGAAGGGGCAGACGCCTATTTTAAAGTTAATAAAGGGACTGTCTCTTTGCACTGTACCCTTAGGGAACTTCAAGGCAAACTATAATTAATCCTAAACCTTTGTTTTTTTCATTAAATACACACACACACACACGGACATAAAATATATTTTAAATTAAATAATAGTTAACTTTAAAAAGGTTATTTGACCCTATGTGCCTTCACTCTCATTGTGCTCTTCCACAAAGATTTTCTTTGTTATTCCTAAGACCTTCAACTCTAGAGCTGGTGGACGGTCTTTATCATTTCTGGGCCCCAAACACTGGAACGCCCTGCCTTTGGCACTCCACACTGTAAACTCTTTCCTGCGCTAAAATAAAACAGCTGAAGACAAACTAATTTGTTTTGTTTTTGTTTCCCAGTCCCTGCCAGTAACTTCTAAGCGGCACAACACCCGTTTTAGGTATCATTGTGTTATAGAAATTCTCAAATCAGTCAGTCATCTCAAAGCTGCTGACTACACCAAGGGGCTGAGAGCTTTTCAGTTTGACAGGGGCAGCAAGGTCGTAGAATCCACACAGCACCATGAGTAGGGGCCCTGGAACCGCTCTGCAGTGTCGAATGCTGTGGCTGGAAGACACCTTCCCCACGTTGTTACTCCCAAAAGAAGATCAGGCGTTATGTATGAGTGGGTGGAGAGAGGGGATCTTGGCACAGTGGATAACAAGAGCTCAGGTCAGGAGGATACTCAAGGGTGCCACAGATCATTTTGGAAACATTCTGCATGTTAAGTGGTTGAGCATAAGTGGGAGAAGGATCCGACTGAGCGAAAAGCAAGGTAAAAAGTCTAAAACCATATTGTGGGAGAGCAAAGCCCCACCTCAATCAGCACCCTGTGCACAGGCCCATCGTAATCAAAACTAGATTAAAGTGGAACATGAACAAGCAGGCTTGCATAAGCTTCCAGCACGGCAGTGTGCAATGTCAGAAGCTGTGACGCTGACTGCTATTCACCCATGAACATCACTAAATTGTTATGTTGCCCTTAGCTACGTGTACCGATAGCGTCTGCCTTGACTGTGAAAGTTTCACGGACAAATTACACGTACTCTATGCAAACACATCCCTGTGTATTTAATCTGTATTGTTTTGAGGTTCTATGCCTGCCTGTGTGCTTTACCCTTTGTTTGTTACTTGAAGATAGAAATGCACATGATATGAAACAGGAAAAGAAACCCTTATAAACTTTGTATGCCTGTGTCCCGTGCTCTTAGAAGCTCGCAGGCAGTTACTGCTTATGTTTTTTTAACAAACTGAAGGTGCAGACACCAAGGCAGGCTATTATGGAGGCACTGAACGTCGCAAATACAGCCTTGAACATTAGATTGGTAACTATTCTCTCCATTTTTCAGGAAAAACTTTGCCCTTAACACAGAAAAACCAACTGCACAACACACATGCACTTTCTCCAGTACTGGATCTTTCATAAATTCACATGCTTGAATCATTCCCAGTTGTCAAAGTGGGAATCCCACTGTACCATAGAAAGCAACAGAGAAAAATCTACATAAGAGATATTTAAAAAAAACATTCACTTTAATAGCTTGTTAGTGTCATTTAAAAAGACCCAACATCCAGCCAATCAGACAACAGCAACCTTTAGAACCCTATTTGCAGAGAATCAAGTCGCTCAGATTTTCGACTGCATGTCATGTGATGGGAGTCTCCCCGAGCTTTGCTCAGTTTGCTACCTTTTTTGTTAAACCTTGTGAAGCATTTTCTTCAGGACATCAGTTTAGTTTATATATATATATATATATATATATATATATATATATATATATATATATATATATATATATATATATATATTCCGACTAAGCCAACATGTCAGACTCCATTAAAAAAGGATTATTCAGATCTTGTGGAAAAAGAGGGTCCCTTCAGAGGACCCACATAAGGGCTGCATCTACTGCCTTCATCCGGAGCATAGGGTGAGAGATTGTAAGATTTGCTGCACCTTTTCACAGAAAACCTCGAAAGATAGAGAGGGTAGACTGTTGCTGTGGCTCCAGAAATAAAAATCTAAAGAATTCCCTCTATCTTAAGAGGACGGTGACGAGTCTTCAAAAATGGTAACATCTCTCAAGAGGGAGAGATCTGCTGAAAAAGTGTCTCCGGGATCATCTCATAGAGCTATGAAAAACTTTTACCATGGTTCAGCTGGACACTATAAAAAGCTGGAAGAGCACCCTTCTTCCTCTAAAAAAGGCAATGTTTCCTCAGAAAAGGTTAATTCTGAACCCTCTACTTCTTCCCTCATAGAGGCTCACCCAAAGAAAACCTCAAAATCACTACTGTCGACAACGACATAACTTGAACTGATTTCTACTTCAAAATGTACAATCTCGTTGACAAAGGTGCTGTTGACTGTCACTTCCTCGATGACACTGTCTACGATGACCTCTACTCCATCAACTTCGACGTTTACAACAGCCTTGTTGCCCATGACAATTTCGTCGACACTGCTATCTTTGTTGACTATCAAAACAGCTAAGATATTTTCCAGGCAGAAGGCACCAGCGACAAAAACATCACTATCATCAATGGCTCAGTCGACGACGCCAAGTAGAGAACTGTCCACGAGACCATCGATGAAGGATCTGTCCATGAGAGAAGACTCGTCAACGCTGGAAGATATGTCAACGACACAACTGTCGATGAGAACATTGCCGTCGGCGAGAGATCTGTCAACGAGAGACTCATTGACGATGAAAGGACCATTGACTAAGGAATTTGACGAGAGAACTGTCATCGACAAAACCATCAACAGTGATGGCTTCAAAGGAATCCACCTTGTCGTTGAAGGCAGCATTTATACCTTTGCCTTTAAGCAGTGTTAAACATAAATCTCCAATAAAGACAATTCTTCCAGTCCACACCTCACCAAGTATGGTATTACTTTACCCACCAACACACCTTTTGGATGATTATGATGACTCAGAAGACAAAGGCCCATTTGGAGTGGCACATAGCGCATCAGAGCTCAATGTGAGGTGTCAGGATGACGATGATAATGAAAAGCAGTATTACAAGGAACCTTAATATACTAGGGGAGAACAAGTTCACCTATTCCAGGAACAATATTCCATTTATGATCAACGAGAGCAGCATGATCCGGAAATTCAAGTGCCAATGTCTGTTGTAAATAATTTGAGGAACATGCTGCAGGACTTTTACAGCAGGTTTGCAGAACTGGTGACCACGGCTCTTGCACTACAAACTCCAATGCCAAAACCATCCCATCCAGACTGCACTCTGGTTGCGTGTCCATCACGCCTTTTTACCACACCTACTAACATTACCAACACTAGCGGATCATCCAGATGATGATACTCTTTCCACAGATGACTAAAGGGAGGAATGGGAAATTAGAGACACTGCCTCACTCCCCAGTGAATTATATGACTATCTTATCCGAATGCCATCCCTTCCAGCGCCACCACATGTGGATTATCCACAGGAGGACATTGGTGGCTTGCATAATCTGGCCAAAAAATGCCAATTTACCATTATTACAAAACAATCAGATTGTTTCCTCTACGATTTTAAAGAAACCGCTAAGAAATACAATTGGGCTATCCTTATTGTGGATTTTATTTGGGAAGAGGGTCTCAAGATCAAGAAAAATCCAGCAATGGTTCACTAGTTCTACTAAGGCTATAAAAAAAAACGATAAAGCATCTGATGATTCTCTTCCATGGCAGTCACAACCATCTGAGTGGCAAACTTCCCGCAACGTGGTTGTTATGAGCAACAAATGTGATTCGACATCACCACATATATATTGACCTTTTTTGGGAGGAAGCCAAACTTGAAACATGAAAGATTCTACAGGAGAGAGAGAGAGAGGATTTCAGACTAAATTATAGATTGTGCTGTTGATGTCTCATCCACAGGGTTCAGACAACAGGCAAGGACAGCTGTCCTCAGGAGGCAGAGATGGCTTAAAGCCACAACTTTCCATCTGGAAATCCAATTAAACATTTTAGACATACCTTACAATGGCAAACCACTATTCAGTAAGCATGTGGACAATGCTCTGCACTCTTTCAAGGTTGACACCAACACAGCCAAATCTCTGGAAACTCTACAATTCTGAAAACATCCCTTTCGAGGAGCATGGGGTAGAGGTGTCTACCCTTTTAGAGGAGGATATTAACCCTACAGGCATCAGTACCTGGCTTTCCTGAGTCAGTATCGTCCCCAGTACTCACAACAACAATATAGACAACCACCTTCAGCGGCCTACAAACATACTACCCAGGGAAAGACATCTTCCTGAGGAAGAGACCTGCCAGAAAGTAGTTACCTCTACAGGGTGCCAGCTGCTGTTTGCAAAGTTCCAACTCAAGTTAGAGGTCAAATTTCATATTATCTCCATCACTGGTCCAATATAACATTCAATATGTGGGTACTCAATATCATGAAACATGGACACACTCTAGAGTTCATTAACACCACTGAAAGGAGCACCACCTCCCCACCTACAGGAACTTCGCCTGCAAACATCAACCATGCTGAAGAAAGGGGCAACAGAAGTTGTTCCGAAAACTGAGAGGGGAATTCGTTTCTACTCTCGCTTCTTCCCTATCCGGAAAAAGTCAGAAGATCGGCGTCCCATCTTAGATCTTGAGAAACTCAAAAAATTCCTAAATAAACAGTCATTTCGCATGGTCAACCTTGATCTTCTCAATCAAGGGGATCATATGACACCTTTGGATCTCCAAGGTGCATACTTCCATATTCCATTCCACCCAAAACACTGCAAATTTCTATGATTCAAGGTAGCCGGCACCCACTACCAGTTCCGAGTGCTACAATTTGCTCTGAAATCAGCACCACAAATTTTCACCAAGATGTTGGTTCCAGTGGCAGCCTATCTCAGACAAGGTGGTGCTCAGGAATTCTCTTACCTTGATGACGGGCTGAGAAAAACAAGCACATATTATCAAGCAGAGTAAGCCATCACAACATCCTGCCTCTCGCTCTTTCGCAGTTTAGGTCTCATGGTCAACCACCAAAAATCGCATGTAACCCCCAAAACAACTTTATCCTTATTAGGAGTGTTGCTGAATACAACTCAAAGCAGAGCTTTCACCTCGCAAAACAGACAAGCAAAAAGTCAACAGCACGGAAATTAAGAACAAGAAAGTCTGTTTCTGTTTGGATGTATAAATGACTCCTCGGAATGTTTTACTCTTGCATCCCTCTCATTCCAAATTGCTGCCTTCACATGAGACCACTACAGGAGGAGCTAGACAGACAATGGTTGCAAACATAGGGGTCGTTCAACAACATCTTTCAATTTACGTCAGCTATGATCCAAGCCATGTTTTGATGGTCACGCACATCAAACCTATCCAAAGTTCTATCATTTCTAGCACACATCTCAGATCTTAACAACAAACAAATGCGTCCCGGGAGGGATGGGGCGCTCATCTCCAGGACTTATCAGTTAGCAGCAAATGGAATAGCATACAACCAAAATGCACATAAACTTCATGGAATTGAAAGCCATTGCCTTAGTAGCATTAGCATGCATTATATAAACAAACAGGGAGGAACACGCTCATCAGCATTATCCCAACAAGTGCAGGAAATCTGGAATTGAGCACTTCAACATCAAATAATGCTCAGGGCAGAGCATGTGCCAAGAATATCCAATACTCTTGCAGACTCACTAAGCAGGACCAATACCACGAATGTGACCTCCACTAGTTGACGCTGGACAGCTTATTCCATCATTAGGGCAAGTCAAACTTATTTGAGACAAGAAATAACCATAAATGCTCATTCTTCTCAAGATGGCATCCACAGGAGGGATCGCTTGGAAATGCTTTTTCGATCAGATGGTCAGGAATCTATGCCTATGCTTTGCCCCCCTAATGCTATTAATTCCAAAGGCCCTCAGGAAGCTGAAGAAAGAACCTTGCCAAATTCTCCTCGTCCTCTCGGAGCAGCCCCATATTCAGCTGAAGGCAATACCGACATTGCTGATGATAAACCAGGGCCAGTTTGTCATCCCAACCCAATCTAACAACACTTGTTGGCATGGCTCCTGAGTTAAATGAGTATACCATGCTAGATATTACTGCCGACTTTAGGAAAATTCTAGCGAATGCCAAGGCAGATGCCACTAGCAAAACATACAAATTAAAATGAAAACTTTTCTGTTTGTGGTGTATTAACTCCAAGTTTTATCAAGAGAAGTCTTTACATACTTTAGATGTCAAAAGATGTCTCAAATTCTACTTGCACAGGATTCATCAACTCTGCAAAGTCAATCAATTATTTGTAGCCTATGGAGACATAAGGAAGGGAATTCCTGTTACTAAGCAGAGCAGAGCCAGAGAGATTGCATCCACCATACAATTCAGTCAAAGGCAAGCTGGGAAACCATTGACCAACAAATTCAAGACTCACAGCTGTCTTTGCTGGTGTGCCTATTCAACAGATATTCCGAGCAGCAATAGCAACATGGTCTAGCAGGCACACTTGTACCCAGCATTACAGCCTGGATTCTGCTGCCAAGACTGATGCAGCAGTGGGACAAGCAGTCTTACAACATCAGTTTCAATAAGGTGAGCCAGTTCTGTTTTTCCCCATCTTCCGCAATATAATTTGAATGTTATTGTATTTGCATATGCTTACTGGTAGATACTGTGATTCCAGCATGTGTATCTATGAAAGATCCAATACTGGAGAAGAAAATAAGTTACTTACCTGTAACTGTGGTTCTCCAGTATTGGTGTCTTTCATAGATTGACATGCGACCCACCCCCCTCCTCATAAAGGCTCACCTTCTTTTCATATCATATATGTCTCACTTGTGCGAGAGAAATCTGAGAGACTGGAGTCTCTCTAGAGAGGGTTCTAAAGGGTGCTGTGGCCTGAGTGGCTGGACTTTGTGTCTTTTTAAATTATGCTAATAATCTATTAAAGTGAATGTTTTTAACATTAACTCCTATGTAGATTTTTCTCTACTGCTTTTTGTGGTACCGTGGGACTCACACTTTGACGACGGGGAATATTCAAGTATATGAATCTATGAAAGACACCAATACTGGAGAACTACAGTTTCAGGTAAGAAACGTATTTTCTTATGTCCTATGGACAGTCGCACAGTAACTTACATACGCGTGTTCTGGCACTTTCCCCATGGACATTTTTGTGGACATCTGGTAGCACCGCATACACCGAGTAAGACCTCTCTGGTATATTATTTATTGGTAAAGAATGTTTTAATTGAATTAACTTAAGTGACTATTGTAGTTCTGCCGATAAGTCCTTCTAGTTGCTGCAAAACGTATTTTAACTATAAATTTATAATGGTATTTTTTTTAGATTGTTTTTAATGAAACTTTTGCAAAGATTGTAATTATTCATGCAATAAACCTGAAAGACATGAATGGGATGTAAAGGTACAGACCACCCACAAACACACATGCATGGTTGCGCATTGAAATTCATAGTTACATGTGGCTATGCCCAATATTTCCTGAAGGGATGAGGCATGCAGGTGTGTGGCTGCTTCTATATGGCAAGGTAATCGCCAATGTCACTTGGGAAAAACCACAACCCATACCTGCCCCAACACACCCATGTCACTGACAAGAACACCAATCAAGTTCTTTGGGTTAGGAGTCGTAGGACCCTTGGCTGTATTTATTTATACATATATACAAAACACATTTCATCACTTTATGCACAGTAACCCACAATTTATATCTTTGCTTACTGAATTAAGTCCTAGCCTTAACAGAGACGCTAGTACATGGGAGTAACCTAACTATAGATAATATTGTTCCTGAGTATCCTTCAAAACATAATTTACGAGTGATATCATGACTGGTTCCAGTGGTCCTTCCTCTTAAAACCCCTTGTCCAGTAAAATGGACATGGATCGGTCCTTCCTTATGGGAGGACCCCACCCACTAACCTCCCATATGGGGATGTTCCTGTGCAGGGGGCCCATCTGCCCGCTAGTATACCTACTTCAGGAACCACCTCCACCATCTTCCTACCCCCAAGGGCCTGTGCTAACATGAGCTCACTGCCCTTACGCTGGTGGTTGCCAGATAAGGACTGCATGTCAGCGACCGCCCCTAACCCCCCGGTCCCTGCAACCCCCTTTTGACTTTCTGCCAGCAGTCCTTTGAGGGTCCTGTGATGCCACTGTTATTTCTGTATTAAAAGGATGTCTTAAATGATCCTGAACTGTCCCATTAATCATGACGTCACCTTCTACAGACCAGCATAGTTCACCTATCTACCCCCTCCAATCCCCCACACACACAATAGCACAGGCGATGAACTAACCATGGCATCAAATTCTCAAGAAACAGTTTGTTACCTTCCTTGGCCAAGTGGACTCCATTCTACAAGAAAAAAATGCTCGCCCTTGATGTAACCATGAGGTATAGATGACAACTTAGTTGACCTTAACAACTTATCAATCTTATTGCTCACCGCTTCACAGAATCATTGAGGGCTCTGACCGACATACCACCTCTCCAGTTCAACCTGGGAACGATGTTTGACCATGCTATCACAGCTTCATGACATTTTTCACGAGCCAACCAATCTATGTGGTAACCAACTCGAACAAGTCTTTCCTTCCGTTCTCCATTAAGTAATTTCCGCCAAGATGTACAGTAATAATCCCTGGGCTTGTATACACCCAAGGCAAGAGCCTGCCCAAAGCAGTAAAGAGGCAAGTGCAGCCCTCCTTGACCACATAAAGTCAGCTGATATCCCGCTTCCTTTGCCCTGGCCGTGCAGCCACCTGTGGAATAGAAAAACTTTGCACACCTCACGTATGAGTGGCCTAACACCAGCACCAATGTAACCCCTTCCGCTTCCGCGTTGGCAGGAGACGCTGAGGTATCCAGAGGCTGTTTCAACTCCTCAAGTGTCAACAGGAGAATACAGAAAAGAAGAGGAATTAGGGGCAGACACCTACAACAGGTTCAGTGTCACATAGTGCTTGTAGCAGTTGGATTTATACCTGCCAATCCTTTGCACCGTTGGCTCCCCTAGCCCCATCCCTGCTGCAGCTATGGTGGCCCCTATTCTAAATGAATTAGAGCCATACTTACTAGGGTCCAAACCTGATGCCCCCAGAGCACTGCTAAGGACTCTTCAGAACTGAAACCTAGTGACTGGGTTCTCATCTTCATGCACCAACAGGGGACTAACAGACCCCTGAGGTAGGTGGGCACAAAATGCCTCTAAGTTCCCCAGGGGACAGCATTAATTTCCTGGAGCTCTATGCAACAGAATGTTATCGCCCCCATCCATTTGGTCAGTCTTTGAACAGGTAATAGTGACTGCCAGGAAGCCATTTGGCCACTGAATGTCAGCACACTGCAAACCCCCATTCATGTCTGTTTTATTTTTGACCAGCTCCCCCGCACTCAGTGCAAGGCAGAAGGCTGTCCTGAAGTGAAGGACCTCTTCCTGTGATCTGTAAATACTCCCCAAGCTGCACGTGATAGCCACTAGCCTTACCATGTCACTTAGGGGCCTAAAGTCTGACTTGCCCCCTTCAAAACACTGCCAACCCTTCAGCGCCCTCTGGACCAGGAAAGCATTTGACCAATTTATGTGTTCTAGCATCTAGTGTGCTCCAGAAACTTGTAGTAAGTGCAGAATACCCCCTCATAGGCCTGCCTCATCCTGGGTGCTTGTAGGAGGCTGGCCTGGCTGGTAGTGGGTACCAAGGGGCACTTACACTCTGTACCAAGTCCAGTTATCCCTTATTAGTGTAGAAGAGGTGTTTCTAGCAGCTTAGGCTGATAGAAGGTAGCTATAGCAGAGCAGCTTAGGCTGAACTAGGAGACATGCAAAGCTCCTACTATACCACTGGTGTCATATGCACAATATCATAAGAAAACACAATACACAGATATACTAAAAATAAAGGTTCTTTATTTTTATGACAATATGCCACAGGTATCTCAGTGAGTACCCTCAGTATGAGGATGCCAAATATACACAAGATATATGTACACAATACCAAAAATATGCAGTAATAGCAAAAGGAAGTAATGCAAGCAATGTAAAGTTACAGTAGATTGCAATAGGAGCACATAGGTATAGGGGCAACACAAACCATATACTCCAAAAGTGGAATGCGAACCACGAATGGACCCCAAACCTATGTGAGCTTGTAGTGGGTCGCTGGGACTGTAAGAAAACAGTGAGGGTTAGGAAAATAGCCCTCCCCAAGACCCTGAAAAGTAGGTGTAAAGTGCACCTATAACCCCCAGAGAGCACAGAAGTCATGATAGGGGGTTTCTGCAAGGAAGACTAACACCAGCAAAGCAACAACAGTGGATTTCTGGACCTGAGTACCTGTGAAACAAGGGGACCAAGTCCAAGAGTCGCGACAATGTCGAGAGTGGGCAGATGCCCAGGAAATGCCAGCTGAGGGTGCAAAAAAGCTGCCACCGGACGGTAGAAGCTGTGGATTCTGCAAGAACGAAGAGGGCTAGAAACTTCCCCTTTGGAGGATGGATGTCCCACGTCGTGAAGAAGCTTGCAGAGGTGTTCCCACGCAGAAAGACCGCAAACAAGCCTTGCTAGCTGCAAGGGTCGCAGTTAGGGTTTTTGGATGCTGCTGTGGCCCAGGAGGGACCAGGATGTTGCCACTTGGATGAGGAGACAGGGGGCGCCCAGCAAGTCAGGGAGCCCTCACAGAAGCAGGCAGCACCCGCAGAAGTACCAGAACAGGCACTTGGAAGAGGAGTGAACCGGAGTCCACCCGAAGTCAGAAAAGGGAGTCCCACAACGCCGGAGGACAACTCAGAAGGTTGTGCACTACAGGTTAGAGTGTCGGGGACCCAGGCTTGGCTGTGTACGAAGGAAATCCTGGAAGTGCACAGGAGCCGGAGAAGCTGCAAATCACCCAGTACCCAGCAATGCAGTCTAGCGTGGGGAGGCAAGGACTTACCTCCACCAAACTTGGAATGAATAGTCACTGGACTGTGGGAGTCACTTGGACAGAGTTGCTGAGTTCCAGGGACCAAGCTCGTCATGCTGAGAGGGGACCCAGAGGACCGGTGATGCAGTCTTTTGTTGCCTGCGGTTGCAGGGGGAAGATTCCGTCGACCCACTGGAGATTTCTTCAGAGCTCCTGGTGCAAGAAGGAGGCAGGATACCCCAGAGCATGCACCACCAGGAAACAGGCGAGAAAGCGGCAGGATCAGTGATACAAGGTTGCAGTAGTCGTCTTTGCTACTTTATTGCGGTTTTGCATGCGTCCTGAGCAGTCAGCGGTCGATCCTTTGGCAGAAGGTGAAGAGAGAAGTGCAGAGGAACTCTGGTGAGCTCTTGCATTCGGTATCTGAAGAATTCCCCAAAGCAGAGACCCTAAATAGCCAGAAAAGGAGGTTTGGCTACCTAGGAAGGAGGATAGGCCAGTAACACAGGTAAGAGCCTATCAGAAGGAGTCTCTGACGTCACCTGATGGCACTGGCCACTCAGAGCAGTCCAGTGTGCCAGCAACACCTCTGTTTCCAAGATGGCAGAGGTCTGGAGCACACTGGAGGAGCTCTGGGCACCTCCCCTGGGAGGTGCAGGTCAGGGGAATAGTCACTCCCCTTTCCTTTGTCCAGTTTCGCGCCAGAGCAGGGCTGGGGGATCCCTGAACCGGTGTAGACTGGCTTATGCAGAGATGGGCACCATCTGTGCCCATCAAAGCATTTCCAGAGGCTGGGGGAGGCTACTCCTCCCCAGCCCTGACACCTTTTTCCAAAGGGAGAGAGTGTAACACCCTCTCTCTGAGGAAGTCCTTTGTTCTACCTTCCTGGGCCAGGCCTGGCTGGACCCCAGGAGAGCAGAAACCTGTCTGAGGGGTTGGCAGCAGCTGCAGTGAAACCCCGGGAAAGGCAGTTTGGCAGTACCCGGATCTGTGCTAGAGACTCGGGGATCATGGAATTGTCTCCCCAATGCCAGAATGGCATTGGGGTGACAATTCCATGATCTTAGACATGTTACATGGCCATGTTCGGAGTTACCATTGTGACGCTATACATAGGTAGTGACCTATGTATAGTGCACGCGTGAAATGGTGTCCCCGCACTCACAAAGTCTGGGGAATTTGCCCTGAACGATGTGGGGGCACCTTGGCTAGTGCCAGGGTGCCCACACACTAAGTAACTTTGCACCCAACCTTCACCAGGTGAAGGTTAGACATATAGGTGACTTATAAGTTACTTATGTGCAGTGTAAAATGGCTGTGAAATAATGTGGACATTATTTCACTCAGGCTGCACTGGCAGGCCTGTGTAAGAATTGCCAGAGCTCCCTATGGGTGGCAAAAGAAATGCTGCAGCCCATAGGGATCACCTAGAACCCCAATACCTCAGTACTATATACTAGGGAAGTATAAGGGTGTTCCAGTATGCCAATGTGAATTAGTGAAATTGGTCACTAGCCTGTTAGTGACAATTTAGAAAGCAGAGAGAGCATAACCACTGAGGTTCTGGTTAGCAGAGCCTCAGTGAGACAGTTAGTCATCACACAGGGAACACATACAGGGCACACTTATGAGCACTGGGGCCCTGGCTGGCAGGGTCCCAGTGACACATACACTAAAACAACATATATACAGTGAAATATGGGGGTAACATGCCAGGCAAGATGGTACTTTCCTACAGTGCTAAACTGGCCATCACAAGGTCTGGTAACCTGGGGCAACGAGCCACCACAGTGGCACCAGGAAAGGTGTAGGGAACTCTGCTGC
Source organism: Pleurodeles waltl (assembly GCF_031143425.1). NCBI lineage: Eukaryota > Metazoa > Chordata > Amphibia > Caudata > Salamandridae > Pleurodeles > Pleurodeles waltl. The sequence continues at coordinate 397,946,447 of NC_090448.1, forward strand.
TCCTGGATGATTGTACTTGAAGGCCTGCATCTTAGAACAAGATAAAACACCCACTACATTGTTCAGTACACCAGGCACATGTTTGGATTTAAAAATGACATTCAACTTTGAACACAGTAACACAATCTCTTTCAACAGTGTAAGGATCATCTTGCACTTGGCTGCTTGTCGATAAGTGCATTCCCCCACAGTCATGTTGTATGACCAGAATATTACTGAATGGTTGCGGAACTTCTCTGCCAAATCGTGAGGGCCACTAGAATGGGAAAGAGTTGGAGGAAGCCAATATTCGTCAACAACCCAGACGCGTCCCACTCCTTTGGCCACCACTGAGCACACCATGCAGGACCTAGAATGGCACCAAAACCTTCACTGCCTTCAGCATCCAGAAATAATACTATTTCTTCATTGGTCCTCACTGGACAGGGCCACACTACTGTCCGAAAGAAATTCCTCAAAAATACCTCCCAGGTTCCCGACTGCTGTCTGAACACTCATTCAAAGAATGTGCTGAACTTCTCAAAGTAGGCACAGGAGACCGAGCAGCCCATGGGCATGCACTTATCAAAATAAAATGAACCCTCAAACTGAAATCCCAGGAGGTGGAAATCATCCGGGTGTACAGTAAGCAACAAGAAAGTGGATTTTATATCTGACTTTGCTAGCAGCATCCCATGCCCAAGCTCCTGAATCATTCTGATTGCTTGATCAAGAGAGGCATACTATACTGAGCATAAGGCCCCATCAATAGCTTCATTCACAGACAGACCCTTAGGTGCCAATAGATTGTATATCAACCAGTACTCTCCTGGCTCTTATTTGGGGACCACCTCCAGCGTAGAACAGACAAAATTCTCAGGTGGTATAGATCTGAATAGACCTGCTACTTTCCCCAGGTTCTTCTCCTTCAGGATCTCAGCCCTGGCGACCTTGTCATTGAACCTGAGTGACTGTTGATTTCTGCAGTATGGGACACCTACACAGTCCGCTGCTGGGATTCTAAAAACCTTTTTATCAAACCTTTGTACAGAACTTGTGCCTCTGTGGGGTTATTATAGACATTGAACCATGACACCATTGCCTGCCAGTTAACCGGGGAGGTGGCCCTGATCAGAAGGTGTGATCACCCCTTTTTTTTGGTGCCTCTGTCCTTAGCTTTTTGAAACACTTTGCCTCTGGGTGTCATGGCAGGCTGCAGAAGGAACAGCAATGTTTGCATTTGTATATCCCAGGATGTCTGGTACAGGATCTCTTATTGAACCCCCTTCCTCCCTCTTACCCTTGCTTCCTGAAAGGGCTGACTAAGTGTAGCTTCCAGGCGCTGGGGATTCATAAGTGTAGCCAGGTGTTCGCTTCAGTCTGATCCCAAGCCAGCGTAGGACTAGTGGCCTTAATCCTTCTAACCTCATTGTCGTAGTCCCTCCAGGCGAAGCTTCCAAACTCATTGTGCGCACACACTATTCTATTCAGGTAGCATGATAACTGAGCCCCCAAGTCCAGGAAGTGCTCTGCTATGGTGGCTTGAAAAATCGTGAATCCTTTTACCCAAGTTAACAATGTCTCCTCAACCCTCTTTTTGTAACCCAATAACCACAATCCCTAGAATGTATGCACTACTTGCACCACTTTCCCTCCTCCCTTTCAGGTCTATCCACAATCAGTTCACACATATCAACATAACTTCCTTGCCAGATGTTTCATTTACCTCCAATTGCACGTGCCTGCCCAGCTGATCATGCTCGGAATGCATATTCCCTCAGACCATTGCTCGGCAATGATGCCCATGTACCTGCTATAGCTGCTTCCTGAGGAGGGCGCGTATGCCCCACTGGAACTACAGGGAACACACTGCTGGTAAGTGAGGTACATGGACTTACAGGCCCCTACGTACGCCACAGGACTAACATGTAATGCCCTATTGGCCCCTGCCATGGGTGCACAGCACGGATGCACCTCCTGTCCCTCTCAACCATCCAAGTGGGCCACCAACGTCCTAGCCCTTTCTAATTTGTCACCTTCAACCACGCCAACTAGCGTGCCACCCATTAAAGGAGTGGACAACATCCCAACCTTAGAAATCCAAGGCAATACCCTGGCTAAGTTAGCGACCAAATCAGGCTGACTAACGTCCTCTGCCAGTGTAACTCCAATCGCCATGTGTAGGAAGTTGGCTCTGTATATACTATCTCAAAGTGAGAGATAGTGTGCACAGAGTCCAGTGGTTCCCCTTAGAGGTTGATGGTGGCAAAATTAGATAATTCTAATGCTCTATTTTGTGGTAGTGTGGTCGAGCAGTAAGCTTATCAGAGGGTAGTGTTAAGCATTTGTTGTACACACACAGGCAATAAATGAGGAACACGTACTCAAAGACTTAACTCCAGGCCAATAGTTTTTATGTAGAAAAATATATTTTCTCAATTTATTTTAGAACCACAAGATTCAAGTTTTGAGGTAAGTACATAAAATGCACGGTACTTCACACAGGTAAGTATAGAACTTTGATTCAAAGCAGTAGTACACACAGTTTTAGTTAAAATGGCAATAAGCTATTTTAAAAGTGGACACATTGCAAAAATCAACAGTTCCTGGGGGAGGTAAGTTTGTTTAAGTTTTTCAGGTAAGTAAAGCACTTACACAGTCCGTCTCCTGGGCATAGGCAGCCCACCGTTGAGGGTTCAAGGCAACCCCAAAGCCACAGCACCAGCGACACAGGGCCGTTCAGGTGTAGAGGTCAAAGGAGGGCCCAAAACACATAGGTGCCTATGGAGAACAGGGGTGCTCCAGTTTGCTGGTAGGTAAGTACCTGCGTCCTCGGGGAGCAGACAAGGGTTTTTTTGTAGAGCACTGGGGGGGACACAAACAGGCACACAAAACACACCCTCAGTGGCACAGGCGCGGCCGGGTGCAGTGTGCAAAGTAGGCGTCGGGTTTGCTATTGAAAGCAATAGAGGGACCCGGGGGTCACTTAGGCGTTACAGGCAGGGCACAGGGGGGCTTCTCGGGCCAGCCACCGACTGGGCTAGGAAGAGGGCCGCCTGCTGGTCACACCTGCACTGAACGGTGGTTCCTCTCGATCCTGGGGGCTGCGGGTGCAGCGCTTGGTCCAGGCGTCGGGTTCCTTGTTACCAGGCAATCACGTCAGGGGGAGCCTCTGGATCCTCTCTGCAGGCGTCGCTGTGGGGTTGCAGGGGGGTCGACTCAGGGTACTCATGTCGTCGTAGTCACCTAGGAGTCATCTCTGCTGTGTTTGTTCTCTGGAGGTCGAGCTGGGGGCGTTGGGTGCAGAGTGTGAAGTCTCACGCTTCCGGCGGGAAGAGAGAGTTCTTTGAAAGTTGCAAAAAAGTTGCAAAGTTGTTGCTGTTTTTTAATAGTGCCGCTGTTCTCTGGAGTTTTTTGGTCCTTTGGGTTCAGGACAGTCCTCTGAGTCCTCAGAGGTCGCTGGTCCCTGTCGGATGCGTCGCTGTGCAGGTTCTTTGAGTTTGGAGACAGGCCAGTAGGTCTGGGGCCAAGTCAGTTGCCGTCTCCGTCGTCTCTGCAAGGCTTTCAGGTCAGTAGTCCTTCTTGTTTTAGGTTGCAGGAATCTGATTTCCTGGGTTCAGGGTCGCCCCTAAATACTAAATTTAGGGGTGTGTTTAGGTCAGGGGGGCAGTAGCCAATGGCTACTGTCCTGGAGGGTGGCTACACCCTCTTTGTGCCTCCTCCCTGAGGGTAGGGGGGCACATCCTTATTCCTATTGGGGGAATCCTCCAATCTCAAGATGGAGGATTTTTAAAGGCAGGAGTCACCTCAGCTCAGGGCACCTTAGGGGCTCTCCTGACTGGTGGGTGGCTCCTCCTTGTGTTCCTCATTATCTCCTCCAGCCTTGCCACCAAAAGTGGGGGCAGTGGCCGGAATGGCGGGCATCTCCACTCCACTGGGGTGCTGTAACAAAAAGCATGAGCCTTTGAGGCTCACCACCCGGTGTTACAGTTCCTGCAGGGGAGGTGAGAAGCACCTCCACCTAGTACAAGCTTTGTTCCTGGCCACAGAGTGACAAAGGCACTCACCCCATGTGGCGAGAAACTTGTCTGGTTGTGGCAGGCTGGCAGAAACTGGTCAGCCTAGCACTAGGAGTCGGACTGGTATTCAGGGGGCAACTCTAAGATGCCCTCTGGGTGTATTTTACAGTAAATCCCACACTGGCATCAGTGTGCATTTATTGTGCTGAGAAGTTTGATACCAAACTTCCCAATGTCAGTGTAGCCATTATGGAACTGTGGAGTTCGTATTTGACAAACTCCCAGACCATATACTCTTTATGGCTACCCTGCACTTACAATGTCTAAGGTTTTGCTTAGATACTGTAGGAGGGGCATAGTGCTCATGCACTTAGGCCCTTGCCTGTGGTATAGTGCACCCTGCCTTAGGGCTGTAAGGCCTGCTAGAGCGGTGACTCACCTTTGTCACAGGCAGTGAGAGATGGGCATGGCACCATGAGGGAAGTGCCATGTCGACTTAGTCATTTTCTCCCCACCAGCACACACAAGCTGTGAGGTAGTGTGCATGTGCTGAGTGAGGGGTCCCCAGGATGGCAGAAGACATGTTGCAGCCTTTAGAGACCTTCCCTGGCAACAGGGCCCTTGGTACCAGCTGTACCATTTACATGGGAATTATCTGTGTGCCAGGGCTGTGCAAATTGTGGGAACAAAGGTACAGTTTAGGGAAAGAACACTGGTGCTGGGGCCTGGTTAGCAGGGTCCCAGCACACTTTCAGTTATAACTGGCATCAACAAAAGGCAGAAAGTCAGGGGGTAACCATGCCAAGGAAGGCATTTCCTTACACCATGCAACTGTTTCAGTTTTGGCCAACCCTACAGTTCTCCGCTGGCACCATTACAGCAGAAACACCACCCTGTGCAACCACATTGTTGGTGTTGCCCGCTGGCGGTGCCTATGGGAAGACACCATTACTTGTATGTTCTTCCATACTTAGCCCTTGACCCCTCCCCTGGTTCTTAACCAGGGGGAAATGCCGCCCTGGGTTCAACCCCCAGCCTCCTCTATCTCTCTGTCGGTGCCACCGGTTTACTAGATTGCTCCCTGGGAGCCTGCGGGCGCAACAGGGCCAAAATCTCATCCGTTGCATCCATCCTACGCATTAAGGCCTCCATATCAACCTCCACCTGTGCGCTTGGAACCCTTTATTGCGCCACCCGCCATCCTTCTACTGAACTAAATACCAAACCACACAACCTATTTGTAAACACTGCGAACCTAAACATCAAAGCTGGACACAAAATCTGTAAGCTACCAATGCCCAGGATACCAGAAAACCTGAGCTGCAAGCAGTCCGCTGCCGTAGGTCAAAGTTGCTTAAACTGCGTTAAATGCCTGTGACTCACCCCCCTCAGTATCACAATAATGCACTACAAGTGAGCTGCCACTGGTAAATCGCCTACAGGAGTTCGCCCAAGCCTAAAGCCCCCCAAATACAGACACCAAATACCCATCCGATTAAGGTAAACACATATACACAAGCCTAAATTGTCACTACCTAACCTCAAATCCCAGAAAGCAGTGCACAGAAAAATCCCTTAACTGTCTAAGGCACTGAGAAAAAGCCCAAAAATCATGACCCAGCTTGCCAAACAAATGCAAAATTCCAAGACTTCCAAAAGTGAAGGAAGGCCCAAATGCAAACAATCCCCTGACTTTAAGGGGTAGCAAGTAATGCAAGCAGTGCCCATTAAAAAACCCTAATCAGGAAAGAACAATTCTCAGGGTTTTGTGCCCCCACTGCAGGTCCCCAAAGCCCCCCTCACTTCCACAACCCACGCACGCCCACTGGAGCTGCCACCTGGTTTAGGGAACCAGGAGTGCAACTCAGGTCAGGTGAGAAGTCTCCCCAACACGTGGGTCTCCCAGGGCACCTACTTGTGGCTGTGGCTGCAGAGATTGTGGTGGCGCATGCTGAATCGCTGAAAGACAAAATGTGGAAGAAACCAGAATGGAGAAAACAAAAATGCGAGAAGTAGCGAGTAGAAGGATTCCATGCGTCCATCGTGGCAGGAAGCAGAAAAGGGACCCGCTTGCTGCCTCATGGCGGCCTTTAGGGGCAGGGCTGCTGCGTCGCTGGAAACTTACCCCGAAAGCACTCTTGGGCTTCTGGGTGCCATGCCCTGGCCAGCCAATCCCACCCCAACCACCACCAAAAGGTTGCGGCAGCTCGCGCCACAACCCCGGTTTGGGCTCAGGCTCTCTGGCATATGGATGGCTCCCCCGAATTGCCATGCCTGTGTGTTTAAGTGTGCAATACTTATCAGTGCACCAGAAGGCATGAATGTCATTTAAGGTGTGCCCTTTGCGTGCTATTGGTACCCCTGGCACTTTACAACCCTTTTGTTTATTGCAGTTCCACCTCCGAGCACTTCTACCAATCATTTGGCAGCAAGCAGGATGCTATCAAGAAGCTAAAAAAAAAAGGTCGACGTTGTGATGTCTTTGCAAGTCAAATTGGTTGATGCCCCTAATGCACCTGGTTATTGGGACACAAACACACGTCTCCTCCCCTTCCCCGATTAAATACACATGCATTAACGCGCAAGACGAACTGTTAAAAAGCAGAGACATTATTAGCGTGTCACTTCTCGCTCTTGCATATGCTTGCTTGAATCGAGGAGCTTCAGATCCGTCAGCCCTCACAAGCCAATGCGGTGAGGTGAGCAAGAGATATGAAAACAGAAAAATAAAATTAAACCCGGTCTGGAAAGGCCTCAGTGACACAGGTGGCCCTAATTTCCCCTGGTGTTTATTTCCCACAATCCGCTGGGGGCAAAGGTGGCGCGGCATTGGATGGGTAAAGGCTCTGAGATGTCTGTCAAGGCGTCTGCTCGCAAATTCTTTTCATAGGTTGGAAATCACAGCTGCTTGTGCTGCGGAGTACGAGCCAGGAATGATGAGTGGTGTTGGGGGCTGGGGGGCTGCCGGCGGAGCACAGCCGAGCTGTTTGTAATGTAGAAGCACCTCGGAGTGCAAGAAAGGGAATCAGAAATGTACCAGACATACGAAGCCTCGGTAATTCAGGCCCTTTATAGAGGCGGGAGCTCGTACTGTGGGCTTCTGTCATTCTAGCTCTTTGCTAATATTCGATGAAAGGAAACAGAGAGCAAGCAAGGCAGGAGGGGACAAGGGAGAGAATTATATTTAAAAAAGGAGAGAGGAGGGGGAGACAGGAGATGAAGCGGGGAAAGAGATAGTGTTTGGGAGAAAGGACTACAAGACAGCGAGAGGGAAGATAGAGTGTGCTAGGGAGAGACGGAGAACGGCAGCAGAAAGAAGAAGGAAATGGAAGAAATGGGAGGTCAAATGAAAATGGAGACACTACGGAAGCCATGATGAAAAAATGAAAGAGCGAGAGGGGTGAGAGGTAGACATGAAAGGAGGAGAATGGAGGAAGAGTAGCTTTGGAAGTGCATTAAAAAGTAGGGGGGTTGTGATTTTAAGTGCAGTGGAGCGGGGCCAGTGAGATTGGGAGCGGGGTCAAAGGAGTTGCTAAAAAGAACACAACATTCTGTAACTATTTAGTTGATCTTTCACCTTCGAGTGACAGCATATAAAATAATGCACATTTTAAATGGAAAATAAAGTTAAACTAATCGTGGTTAATGTGATCACTGCACATCTGTCTGCTAACCAGAGAGCAACAGTCCTGAATCCTGGTTGGTGCAGTAGGGAATAGTGACCTGTATTTTTAGTGCTATGCGGTCCCAGCCTGTGACAGAAAGCATTGTGAATATGTAAGTCATTATTTTAACCTTGGATTACACAAAGTAGAAAACAGGCTGCCACAATTTACACAAAAAGATTTTACTTTAAGATAAAAAAGTTCTTTCAAAATATAGATTTAAATACTAAGCAGACTGCCATTTTGCAAATAGTTTTTTATAACTACCCATTAATAGCAGAAACTCCTCAGCTCAGGTGGCAACAAATCGTTGTCTTTAGGAAGTTTCACACTGGACTTCCTCAGTTAAAGCCAATACCTTCTCCCAAGCAGCATTTGCACTTGCATGTTAACAGATTGCACACATTTACATTTCATTAAGGCTGCAAGCGCCCTTGCAAGATGGCTCATTTCTTGTTTAGCTGTCTATTTTAACAAAAGATAAAGGAATTGTTTTTGTTAAATTAAAAAAGTATGGGCAGATCAAGCCCTGTCAATCCCGCCCACTTCGATCTCCGAGTAAGAGACACAACAACACTGAGAATAACTTATAGACTAAAGGAAGATAGGTGAGACAGGTGGAGAGACAATAGCAACAAAGACACATTGAGAAACCTAATGAGAGACAATTAAAAGGAAAAGCGCAGCGTAAAGGGAACAAGAAAGGGAGTGAAGAAAAGACTGAGACCTAGATTTTGAGTGCTTAGGATGAGTTCCCTTAATTTTCCTGTACCAGAATTACTATGACCGGGCCCATCGGAATTTATGGGTCAAATTGAGGTCCAAAGGGTGAGAGAAAAAAACTAGGGAGACAGGGAAAGAAACGGAGAGAAAGCAGTGGACATGAAAAGAATGAGAAAGGTCAATGGGGACATCTGGGGAATACAGTGAGACCCCTTCAAGTGAGAAGCCATCGATTTGACAGGCTCAGTGACCTGAGTTTCTGATTTAGGACACAAGCCAAGACTTGCCTTCTCCACTGGAGAAAACCACGACGTGCCTCATATGCTGAACTCAAAATGGCACTCTGACGTGCTTGTTGCTCCTGTGTTGACAAGCTCTAGTAGCAAGTTACTCGGAGCCCTAAATCTACTGATTCTTACAGACTAGTGTCTGCTTTGTGTAACCAAACAAAGATTCCGCATTCAAAGGTACCTTCCCAGCTTAAAATGTTTGGTGCTGATGCTGTCACCGAAACACCCACTAGGCTTAGCTCCCTGCCACTGTGATGTCGCCATCTCTGCAAAAAAAGAGTTTGAAGCTCGAGGAATTCACTGCCCATGTGTGAGAGTTGAAAATACAATGAATTTTTAGGGAGTGAAAAAAATCACATCTCCAATGTTTGAATAGTTTATTGGAAAAAAATGAAAACATTTTATGCAATCCATGCATTGTAGTTGGACTCTCACGTAAATATAAACATTTATTTTTAACTTTGAAGTCCATCTACAGAGCACAAATCAGGGTCACTATTGTTGTCATTGATCTGTGCATATTTATAAGATGGTGTGGGTAGAAGGTCTGGGCATCTGCCGCACCCCATTTTTCATGGTGAGTGTATATTTCTGATTATAGGGAGTAACACCATCCAGTAAGCCTCTTATCATTCAGCTAGATGCAGTCACAGAACTAATTTCTACAGAAAGTGACGTTGATGCTGGACAAGCCTAAAGTAATGGATATAGCCATTGCAAGGGTAGTAGGGGTGCAGCCTCGGATTGGGACGTATATGTCACATAATACACTAAAGGGAGCTGCTGTCCTAGTTGATACCATTTATACACTTCAAATCTCAATTGTGCACCATTCCAATGGGAACACAAGAAATAATCTAAAAGCTTGAATAAGGTCTTCCATTTGCCACCCTTACAGGGATTCTGTTTATAACAAATCCCCATGATCATGCTCCAAGTAGTGTGAAAAAAAGTTAGCTGACCATTCCTGCACCAAAAAGAGAAATAAGTAACTCTCTGGTAATGGTAGCCAAGGGGTGAAAGGGCCAAGTAGGGTGTGGCAGCTGCCCCACCTTCAAGTATGTGCTTGAGTACGGGACTGACTGGAACATGTATGCTAATGCACTTTTCTCACGAGGCATGTTTACATGTCCTTGAAGAACAATATGAGTGTCAAAATCTTAGGCACTTAGGCGTGACCCAAGCCAATGTTATTGGTTTGGTGAGGGTGCACTGTGACAAGGATGTTCACTTTAGAACTAATTGGTGGCAAGCACGTTTGCAGAGTGGTGGGATCTTCCTTCAAGTATACCACTTTCAGGAGCTCCATCAATCTTCAAATTCGCTTCAGCAGCCTTCACTTTTGGAACAGCGTCAGGCTTCCTTTCAAACGGACTGTGATATAGATCCTGTGGTTCTCCACTTGGGCCCTTCAAATGTATTCATTCCATCGTGAGATTCAATCTTCCAGCAGTAGCTGAAATGATGGGAACTGTGCTCAATATTATAGCTTCCAAGCCCATGCAAGTCCCTTTGAATGCCAACAAGCAATCAGATGCTAAAGGCTTCCCCAAAGCTGATAACTGCTACTGCCAGTAACTGTGCACAACCAATACCACCCACAGCTCATGTTCCATTGATGACTCTGTCCTGGGTCTTTGTTTTGGTGTATTCCTTTTTGCCTGCTCTCTAATCCTGTTTTATCCATAAGGTCCTCTGCAACAGCTTGTGTTTCAGTCCATGTTTATGCCCTTAAGCTGCCCACTGAGGCATGGCAGATCCTCATTCCTCCATGTGAGTGAGAAAGAAGGTTGATACTAATGCACAAGCTGGTTCTAGAAGAGCAGGTCCATGCTGCTACCCGTGCACTGGCTCAGACCTTTGTGACAACTCTGACCCAGTAGCAAAAGCCACATGCTTGGCTCTGATGCTGTTGGATAATTAGTCTAAGTTCATTAATTCCATCCAGAAGAGAGGCAAAAAATGCGAAACCCCACTTCCCCATACATTAATGCTTTCCCTGAAGAGTACACCAACATAATGTGGAAATCTATGACTTGTTTCATGTGTGACATTTCTAAGAAAAGCAGGGAAAATTGGAGACCTCAGTTAAAGATGGAATGCTGATACTATTGTTCAGCATTTGTCTGCTATTGTGAGATGGGAAACAGCCATCTGGGGCATGAATCTGCATATGAAAGTATGGTATTGGACTTGGCTTTGGTTATCTTATTATCTCAAGAGATCCAGGAAAGTGCCCGGCACCTTCTTTTTGACAGGAAGAAACAGTTTGCAGGTCCCACTGAGAACAGTGTTTTAAGTTCTAGAGGGAAGGCACACTGGCAAGCAGGTAGAGTCTGCCTTTAGATCCATATGGGCTGTTCCCCAGTGGTCAGTCGATATGACTGAATTGAACAGATCATCTGGTAAGAGTGCCTGTCATGTGCGTACCATGCAGATTTAAAAGCATTTTTGGGTGCAGAATTGGTTGCTGCCCTCTTTGTGGGTAAATAGAGTCTCAGTCAACAACACAGGTCTAGTATTTGGCATTGATAGTCGTTTAGGCATTATCTCTGCCCTCTTGTTAGTCCTGTGATACTGGACTCTGACTCAAGGAATATTTCGTTGTTGGCAGTACATAAATAGAGGGCCCATCCAACACACAAAGTGTAAAATCCATGTAGTCTTGTAATAGGGAATTTCCGGCATCCCAAGTATGTGGTGGGAAAAGTGTGTAAATTGATGGGACCCAGTGCCTGCAGTGTTGTATATGGGCAATGGGCCACAGCTGTGGGCATGCCTAACCTTTTGTTGCTCTCATTTCCAGATACTGGCAACTCTCCTGATTCCACTTGTGACAGCATAGACTTATCATTCCGTCTTGGTGCTGTGACTGGGTATGCACAGTAAATGATATGATGCAGTTAGCTGCCTTTCATGTCCTAGATGCATGCAGGAGACAAGAGTGCCATTAGATAGAGTCTGTATGCTGCTCAGGAAATTATATAAATCTCCCACACATTGAGCTTTATAGTGAGAAAAATGTGTGTGTGTGTGTATATATATATATATATATATATATATATATATATATATATATATATATATATATATATATATACAGTATATATATATATATATATATACCTTATATATATATATATATAGAGAGAGAGAGAGTCAAGGGTTGTTTTTGCTCATTCTAGGTCGGCTTGGATGGTATTTTACCAATCCAAAGTTGTAATACTGTGCCTAGAGCGGTGTCAGGCTTTCTTCATTTTACAGCTCAGTGAGGATGGCACTGTGCCATTCCTATGCTTAAAGACTTTGCTATTCAAATGTCAAAATAGTTTGTCCCTTTCTAGCTCCGCGTGGATGGCACTGTGCTAATCCTGAGTTAAAAAACTTTGCGAGAAAAAAACAGACATTTGAGGTGAGCAAATCCAGTGTGTTGCAAGGTGCTCTTTACTGGAGCTGCTCTCCACTATATAAATCTCCCACACCTTGAGCTTTATAGCGAAGAGGGAGAATTCTGCTCCTATGCCTGCACGGCGCCGGATTTGTCGCTGTCATTTCCTTTTCTTCAGCCGTCTGTCACCTGTTATCATATCATGATAATAAGCCCGGATGGCAGGGCTGCGCGCAGGTAATGCTCTGCCGCCGGAGAAGCTGCAGGAAAGGGCGCCTCGGGAACATAAGCAGCAACAGTAACTGTAGTAGCTTTGCAGGGTTCTTGAATCAAGGGGGCAAGACAGAAGATCCAATAACAAACACGGAATCCTTTCTCCACCACCCCCAACATAGTCTTTTTCTGTTCTCGGCCCATCCCTCCCGACTGGCAGCAGCTAGGAAAGACAAACAATAGGAGCCTAGAACACAGTTGGATACAAGCTTGGTAGAATAGCTCCTTCTATCAGGTCTGGACGCGAAACCCTGCTATGTGCGCCTCAACGCTTTTGCTATTTGAGACTGACATGGCAATAGTGTCCTTACTCAGTGACTCCATAGTCTGTTTTTTTCGGTACGAGTCTTCTTTTTCCCTTCTGTGCACTGAGACAACCCATTCTGAAACAACTACAGTTTAACAGTCCCCGGCCCATCACCAATTTGCACACAGCTCCAACCACCCCTCTCCTCCACTCACCACCATTCCTCCCCCAGGCTTTTCTGAAGCCCACGTGATGCATCACATTCTGTCTTTACCCCCTACCCGCCACTGCTGTTTGTCCTCCATATTGTTGCTTTCCTGTTTGACATATTTTCCTTTGTTCTGCTCGAAATTTTGTTCTGGCTCATAGGTGAATGTAACACTAACCTTTGCTATGCTCTTTGAAATATTGTTATTGTTCTAGGTGTTGTTCAGCAGTCACACGGGACACAACAACTAGCTCGGCATCTCTGCGTGTTCCGTTACAGTGCTGCATTTTGTAGACTCTTTATAATACCAAGAACATGGCCTGCACTTTATATTATTGATGGTTCATTTATAATGACACGTGTATTGACAGAGTCAAAGATCTAGATATAAGAATCTTCGGCAGTCCTGCTGGCTGTTCACTTATGTTGAAGGTAATCAAAGCACCATAGCAGCTTTTTCTCAAGCATTGCCTGGCATCTCCTTATAACTTCACATTGATTCATGTAAGAGTCATATTGTGAAAGCTCAGCAGAAACCTTCTCCAGCATTTAATACAGCATCAACCCCATATTTGTTGTGTAGTTTCATCTGCACGAACCATCACTTCTGCGGAATCTCAATAAAATACTTGTTTAAGTTGCCATAGTTGGCCTTTGGACTGCTACCTTGTCCCTCACTACTCCATGTGCTGAAAAAACGGGTCTTTTTCAGTGGGAAAAGCTAGTGCACTGATACCCGTGCTAGCCTTTGATTACTGGGTGATTTACAGGGAAAGAGTTAGACTTGAAATTCTGTACTAATATTTATCTGCAGTTCTCTATTATGAGAGCTTTATGAAATGCTTACACACTAAACATAGCTTCAGATAGAACTTTCCATTTTTTTTACATTACCTTAAATAAGTCAACATTTCTGTTTTTTTATCAAGCAGTAAACATTTAAAATGATGTAATCATTAACTGGATTAAAAAAGCACGCCAGTTCTCTCCTTGAAAGGAAAATGTTCAGGAAGTTTACATAAATGGCATACGCCTGGTGAAACAGTAGTGTAACACTTACTCTGTAAGGTAGTAGCTTCATCAACCAACCCTGACTCATTGCTATAACAGATAGTGTCCGTTCACCTTGACAGATAAGTGAGCAAAAGGCAAGATCTTAATCAGCGTCTCAATATACCTTTTTCTGGCTATAGTGGAGGATGAATGATTTGTTGATTTAATTAAGATATTTATGACGGAGAACGAACACTAAAGCAACTTTTCCTTCTTGGTCCTGGATAACAAAAATCACACTTTTGCCATCTTATTAATGTCCACATGGTCTAGTGCACAGGTCTTCAAACTGAGGGGCGAGCCCCCCCTTGGGGGGCCTCAACTGATCCGAGGAGGGGCGCCAGACTCTGGCCAAAAGCAGCATTATACAGATAACATGCCTTTGTTTTAAGCAGAAGTATGTTATTACATTTAAAAAAAGGTAACAGTACTGAACTGCAATGTTTAAATAAGTCTAGACGTATTTAAACATTGCCATCTTTATAAAATAATTGTGAAAAATCCTGAGGGGGCCCAATGATTTTTATTTTTGCAACTGGAGGGGCGCGGCATAAAAAAGTTTGGAGACCACTGGTCTAGTGGGTAAAAATAATATCCGTACTAGTAGTACAGAAGAGCCTCATGGTCGGAGCTATTTTAGATTTGACTGAGTAAGGATCCTGGTTGGCCACCTGGACTGTATGTTTGTGGTATTTGAAGATAATTTTGGATAGGCCAAGGGGATGGGTTTTGTGGGGTGATATATGCATCGTAGTGTCTCATCTAACATGAAGCTGTCTTTGCTTTAACTTTGATGGCCATAATAAAATCACACAGTCACTTGTAGGCCATTGATCTTGAGAAGCAGATTCTATACGGGAGTGCTATGGGTGTCTCACAGTAAAGACAGAAAATGTAGTAGTAAGAGGTCACATTACATATTAGAAGGTACACACCAGCATAACATCACATTTGGCTGTCAACACATTGGAGGCTAAATCACTCTTAGTTCAGTATCAGCATGAGTAGGGATAACTTTTAAGAGCGCAACAAGCATTCCGTTTTAAGTGAAGAATTACCTTTGGTGCAACATCACTGGGAGACTGGAAACCCTTTTATGTCAGACACATTAAGGGGAAAAATGACACGAAGCTGCAAGTTCACATTTTATACTACATCAACAAGATTGTGAAAATAATTACAGGAGCAAGAGCACACTTTGGTACAAACAACGTCCCACGGTAGAAGATTGCTTTTGCACTTTTAGGTGCAAAATCACCCTTGAAACAGCATTGGCAGGATGTGGAAGCACTATTATGTACAGAAACACTTTTGGTTGCGAAATCACCCTTTAAGCAACATCAGTAGGAGTGTGGAGAATCTTAGATGCAAAAACACATTTTAGGAACAAAAATCACATTTAAGTACACAACTGTTTTAGACATATTTGTGGTCAGCATCCAGATGAGTGGATTTGGCCACTGTACCCTACACTCCTGGGTGAGTAATGATGAGCCTCAGGGCGGCAGGCAACTTCTCACAGGCAGTCGGTGGGTGATTGTGGGGAACCATGGCCATTGCGTTGGTGTTGTGGAGGCCACGGTATCGCTTCAGGAGGAGTTTTGTGATGCCCTGTTCTTTGCACTCTGCACGGAAGGGAGAGGCCCCGTGTTGCTAAGTATGTCCTGCCCTGAGACTAGGCCTGTGCCACCCTCACCATCCATCCTCCTCAGAAAATATAAGTCAAGAACACAGGAGAGTGGAGACTGGTGGAGAACAGTGGAGACAGCGGTGGAGTAACTTTTTTTCTCCTGTATAGCTGTGGGTGGGGTCGGCAGTAGCCATTGTTAAGGCAGACAACCTTGGGGAGATGATGAGGGTCGCCCTTCTGCTGTTGCCTGAGATCTGATGTTGCCTGTGCTGGCATTCTCTACAACTCCATAGCCGCCTAATCTATTTATTTTTCTGCAGCTAAAGTTCCCTATGTATTATACTCTGAGGTGTGCTGAGAACTTACTGGGCGTTAATGGACTTTTGGAGGTTTAACTAGCCGAACAGGATTCCTGTTTTTTTTCAGATAACAGCCTGGGGGACATTTTTGACTCGCCACAAAAATACTCCAGTTGTATGCCGATAATTACTTTGCCACCCCTGTTTCCCCGGAGTTCTTGCATGTCTTAACTGCTGTACCTGCTCGATCTGCATCCTTTGGGGTTTTTGAACTTTGTCAGGACTTTGTGTGGACCTTGTTTGGACTTTGTTTGGACATAATCTGGGTTATTATTAAGTGGTTTTCCTGCCTTCTTCTGCAACTTGTTATCACTTTTGTTATTTTGCCTTGACCTTTGGCTGAGGGAGGATTGGTCCTCCAAAAAGACAGGGCAGGACGTGCACTCACGTGAACCTAGATGGGCAGGCTGGTGCACAAGGTCTGAAGCTCTCAAATGCTTTATGTACCCTAAGGTGTTAACAGCAGGCCCATAGGCTACCTTAGTCCACCATCCAACTTGACTCTGTCGCCTCTGGCTCTATCACACCAAAGATGGGGGAAAAAAAGCACAAGAAGGGGACTCTGCCAGTCAAACGATTGCGAACCTTACGTCTATAGACCGAATGTTGGAAAGAGTAATTGGAGTAGTAAGCACAGAAATAGCTCTCTCTGAGAGAAGACTATCTTTGAGCGCTCCCTCCTTCCCCCAGGACTCCCATTGTCGATAGATATAACAGCAGAAAGTATTGTTCCTAGCCATTTTCCTGGTTATGTTCTTGTATCCAAACTCTCCCGCCAATGCTCCATTTACGGCCTCTAGCTCATCTGTTTATAAATTCCCGAAATCTAAGTGGGCAATTCGTTCGAAGTCAGCTAAAAAATCATTTGCCGATCCATCATTAGCCACCTCGTTAGGTACAATTCATAAACGTACTTATGAGAAGTCTACCCAGGGTGACGATCTAATTAATCCCCTTCTCTCACCCAAAAAAGAAGTGGCTTCCTCCTCTTGCAGTTCTGACAATATGGTGAACATTATGGAATGCTACCTATAAAACACATCTTAAAAGCAGAACTTGCTCCCCTAGTTTGCCATCTGGATTTGGTGGAACAAAACTCAAAAATAATTTACCAACCATGGTAGAGAGCTGATCATCCGCAGTTTCAGACGAAGTCCAATCAAAAGCCCCAGGGTCCCAGATAAGTGACCCTACTTTGCCAGACCTTCAACCACGCTGTACTCCAGATGCTGGTCACGATCAGGTAAAATCGTCCAACCAGGTAGTGCAATCCCATTCGGCAAAAAAAACCTCATGTCAAAAGAGCATAGTAAGGGGGAGGGTAACCTAGTTAGCCAATCTGGAAAGACGATTAATAATTATCCCTAGCTCCCCCCAGAATGCACACCTTACTTAACAATTTAAAAAGATGTCCCAGTCCTTCTGCCACAGTCAGGCGAAGATCTATTGTCCCTAAAAACTAAATCAGTTCATGGGCTTAAAATAAATTCAGGATGGGCACAGGACCTATCACGTTAAGTGTTATCAGTAAGGAGTGCTCCGTGTATTGATATCCACCCCAAAGAATCACTTGGGGATTGTGTCCTGATCAACTTCAAAAATCCAAAGATTGCAGAGACTCTTTTATGGCAATTAAGTGTGAGCCCCTCCTCCTCGAACAGAATCAAAGCCTCACCACTTTAGGCTACTTTTATAGACCACTATGTCTTCTTAAAGATCCTATGACCCTAAACATGACAGTGGCTCGAGGCAATAACTCTGGTCCGCATCAGTATAATGTCTTCACCCAGAACTCCATTAAGGCTTTTTCATATTTGGATGAACAAGATTGACTAATCACAGATACAACTAGTGGCATCCTAAAAAAGCTACTAAGAGTGGAAGTAAAGTCGCCCAAGCCAGCCGAGGCATTAGGGGTCATTGCCACTGTGCACCCCTCTGACATGCATTGCACTGATTTGGCTCCCCCCTGCTCCAGCGGGCGCCCACGCAAGTCATCGTGTCAGATTATGACCAAGTGTGTCCTCCAGGAGGTCAACTGCAAGCCTCTACTCCTGTTTGTTTCAACTTAGAATCTTGGAACATAGCAGGTCTGAATTCCAAAGTGGTGGACCCGGATTGGATAAAGTTAATTACACAATTTGATCTCTGTATGTTCCAGGAGACATAGTTGACTCCACCATTACATAAATCTAGTTTCATTACCTACTATGTAAATACAGCCCCTTCAACAAGTGGCAGGACCTCAGGGGGCCTACTGACATGGGCCAAAGCTGATTTAAATCTGTGTGCAGAGCAATTAAGTATTGACTCACTGAACACACTTGGGCTAAAACACTGTATGGAAGCAGTCTGTATTGTTTTAATGTGTACCTAAGACCTAGCTCTAAGAATTCGGAATCCCAAACTGTTTCTATGTTGTGGTGTTTTATTAACTCAATCAAGTCCAAATGTACGATTATTATTGGGGGAGACATGAATGTTACTTTTGAGCCCATATATGGTCTTGACTTAGTCACAGAAGAGGAAGATGAGAGTTGGGGCATACCCTTCCTTAGTATTGATTCATTTGTCCTGTGTACAACAGCAGCTTCTCAATTAGCATGGTTTGCCATTTCTAATGGTTTACGGGCATGTAACGTTTAGGAGAGGGCCAACAAGAACCAGAATAGACCACCTTTTGAACTGTCTCTATGTGGGATAAACTGGTTGACTTTAGAACAGCTGATAGGGTAAATAGTGATCACTATCCTTTACATTTAAAACTTTCTGAAGCCTGCTTAACAAACGCTATGCTCCAATGATTCCAGCTATTGCACCTATTTTAGGCAGCAATCGCAGGTGTATTAAATTAGCCTTCAATCTTGGGGAATTTTGGAGCTTTAACCGAAATCTGTACCTCATTTGCCACAGCTCGCTCACCCTTCAGTCACTTGTTGCCTTCTGAGATTCCAACTATTGATGTCCATAGGAATTTGGTTGACATATTACAATCGGTCTTGTCAAAACCTGCCAGGACAAGATCACCTTTTATTGAAATGCAGAGTTCTGGCAGAAATGTCTGGTTCACAAGAACTGTAGTAGGGGCAGAAAAGCCCTCGTAAAAGCAGTTAAAACTAAAGCTCCACACGAGGTTCCAAAAGCTGGAGCCCAATATAAGGAAACATTACGGAGAGTGCAAAGTAAGTGGGATGGTTCTAATTGGAACGATCTAGTAGTTGCAGCTAGGTCAGGCGTTATTTAATATTAATATTTAAATCAGGCAGTCTGGGAGGACCATTTCACTAAATTATATGAAAGGATGCCTAGTGATCCAAATGCCCCATGTTGCCAGACTCTGCACCAGTGGCTCTCCAATTCACTCTTTAGGAGGCAAAAGCCGCTATAGTTGTGGTAAAACTGGGTAAGGCACCAGGGCTGGACAAAATCCCGGGCAAGTTATTGGCCCACGATCTATCAGTTTTGGGTCCCTTACATAAACCTTCTTTGCAACGCTATTGCTTTGGGTGCTTCGATCCCAGAAACCTGGAACGGCGCAAGGATTATCCCCATATACAAAAGAGGACGGGTTGCTTCAATCCGGGCAGTTATAGACCAATAAGTCTGCTGGGTATTCTCCAGAAGGTATTTGCAAGACTTCCTACTGAATAAACTCTCAGATTGGATGAGTGATACAGAGATTTTGAGCCCTTTTCAGGCACAGTGTAGAGCAAAAGTTAGTACTATAGACCAAGTCCCAAGGCTCATTCCGATAACTTAGAAATACACTAAATTAAGGGATGGACATCTGTATATCACTTTTGTGGACCTCAGGGCTGCTTTCTATCTAGTACCTAGGGGGTTGTTATGTGCAACAATCAAGAACCTGGGGGTCCCTGACTGCTGCTTGTTTTGTTAATAAGATTACACCTGGCAAATTTTGCCCAAGTCCAATGGGGCCCACATGGGCAATTGATAGACCGCATTCCGATATGCAGAGGGGTGAGGCAGGGATGCGTTCTTGCCCTAACTATTTTTTCCTTTTTTGTTAATGATGTGATAGGATTTTTACAGAACAGTAATATAGATGCACCCAAGCTTGGCGGAGTCTGCATCCCAGCTCTTCTTTTTAAAGACAATACCCTCCTAATTTCACAGTCTTCAATGGGCCTGTAGTTATTACTTAAGAATTTCTACAAGTTTTGCCTTTCCAAGGGCCTGGAAATGAATCCTTTAAGGATGAAATACGTCGCAATCAGGCACCACAAGTCTTTCAGGAATACTATGTCTCTGAATGAGGGAACCCTGGAACTCATTTTTAGGCTTCAATATTTGGTCATTATGCTGGATAGTGTATTGTTGTGGTCCCCTCCATATTCATAAGTGGAGGGCAGTCCTCCATCACCTAGCTTTGACTATCTATAAAAAGCATCAAGCTTCCTACTCTAGAGCTCTGCTCCCCGCTATGAAAGTGTATAAACTGAAGGTCCAACCAGAGGCACTTTATGGAGCTGAAATTTGGGGGTACGCAAACACTGGGCCATTGACTCTGAGTGAAAACAGGTTTGTGCGCCCTCTTGCACCTTCCAAGAGTACTCCACTTATCCCAATGTATTTGGATACACCACCCAAGAGTGGGCTGTGCTGCCAGATTCAGGCCCCTCCTATATTGGGCACGGCTTTGGATCACAGAGGAACTCTCACCTTATAAAAATGCTGTGAAGGAATTGCTAGCTCTTGATAAAAATGTTATCTTTTTGTGGTGTAGTCACATTAGACACTGGTCAATACATCTGTGTCTTCTGAACTAATTCAGAAGAGCTAACGCCTGCCTCAAAAAATGCATTTTAAAACCACCTAGTGGGATTACATCATTGTCAATATATAGTCATACTTTGGGGAGACTATCAGAAGAGTTCCTGGCCTTTAAGCCCTTCCTTTATTATGAATCCTTTTTGGACATGCCACAGCCCCAACTGGCAAAAATGTTGTTTCTTAAATCACGCTACAATACTCTGGAAACGGCGTCCTTTACATCACAGTGGATTTCAGGAAGGCCATCAGTCCACACTGAGAAATGCCCTCTGGGTTGTGTACCCCTCAAGGAAAACACCGACCACATTCTGTTTTTTTCCCCAGCTTACCCAAAGCCACAAGCCAAATGGATTCCCCCACTATGTAGTTGGTTTGGTTTTAGAAGTTACCAGGAAGCTTTCAGGGTATTAGGAAGTGACACTGCTATTAGTATTGTGATTTCCCTGAGTAATTGAATGTTTGCAGTGGGGTTTCTAAAGAAACAGAAAGACTTCAAGATATAGACAGAACTTTATAGCATTCTACATTTAAGCTGGTTATTTACCACATACGTTTTGATGAGAAGGGCCATGGCTAGCCCTTGTCTATGCCTGTTTCATCTGGGTCTTCTTAGGGCATAGGTAGCTTGGGTTATGTACGACGGTTTATATTTGGGTAGCACATGTACTTCAAATTGAACCCTATTGCTTATAAAATTGTGTGATCAAATCCGGTATTACAATTGTTTTTTTATATTTTTTATCTGTTGATTTTATGACTCTGCTTTTAGTTTGTATGTTATCAATTTTGATGATGCCATTGCACCTAGTTTTTATATCCCTCGTTCCAACTTAGGGGTTGGTCGAACTGCACTGGAACCGTAAGATCTATGTTGCGGTACATCAATTATCTACTTGGCATGCGAGACATCTGTCATTTTTGGTGAATTTCCCTGGTATTTTGATGTTTTGGGTTACATTGTAATTTTATGCACTGTGTGTTTTATGGAATGAAATTTCCAAAATAAACATTTCAGGACACTTTCGAAAGTACACAGCCACATTTAAGTGTGAATTATTCTTGGTGCATAGTCAGCAGGAAAGTGTTACTGCGCTGAGGTATAAAATTATATAATGCCAATGTCTATGTAAAAGGCATACATAAGTAGGGCTTCACATATGGTTGGCAGCACACAATGCAAAATCATCCTTGGTGCAGCATCAGTTAGGCTAATTTTTAAATATTGTGCAAAACTAGTAACTTAATTTTGAAGTAAATGTTTGTTTAATTTAAATATATTAAATTAAACTTATTTTGATAATAATATATTTAACCTCCCCCCAAAGAAAGTAAAATTTTTATATTTACTGTGTATTAAAAATTACATGCCATTTTATATATTTAATTTCCATTAATTACATTATTTAAAAAAATACATTTATTTTAAATTTAAAAAAAGTTATCAAAATATTTTGACCATTTAATATTTATTTTTGATGTGCATATAATTTTTCTAGTATTAAATTAAATCTAGATATATTTTTTAAAAGATTAAAAAATGTATTTAATATATTTTCTTATGGTATTTTAGTTGAATTCCAGTCCTCCATTTTTTTATGGAATAGTGGTGCAATACCAGTGGTTGGCCATGTGTGGTGCTGAACTTACTCCAGGTCTGAGCTGGATTACATTTACTACTGTATTGGGTCCTTTTTGGTTGTAGTAACGTTAGAAGTGCTGCTTGTGAATAGCTATGAGCTGGCTCTTTTGTCTGTGGGTGTGTCTCTCCCTCATCCTCTCCTTAGCCCTCATTAAATACCTCTTTAACCCTCCCTAAAGTCTTCCCATTTAGTAGTAAGTATTCCCCTTTTTTCAGCCACTCCTGCGATCCCTCCCATGTATACTACTAACTAGTAAACTTACATGTGTGAGGATTTCCCCACAGGAAAGGTTGGGGCAGTGGAGATTTTCTTTTGGATGTTTGTGACTTGCATTTTGTAGTAAGTAGTTCTAAGGTAATACTTCTTTATGTACTACAAAAAAGCTGTTTGTTATTTGGGCCCTCAGCCTACAGACATATATCAACACCACGGCAAGAAAGTAATGCTTTCCATTGTGTGTGCGCTGTGGGGACTCAACGTGTATTCTTGAGCAGGATTTCAATAGACTAGTTCAATCGCTGGTGCAGTCACTGATCTTCTATTGCAGTTCCCTCCTGACTAGTCTTCACAACGTCCATTTTACCACACTATATTTAGTACCTCACCCTGTAGCAAGATTCATCGCAGGCACCAAAATAGACTATACTCAATGGTATGCTGAAGACTGTTGGCTTCCTTTGGAGGCCAGAGCCATGTGGAAACACACAGCAACGCTCACAAGGCCCTACACACCTCCACCCCACGACGCATGCAGCCAATCTAAAAATAATCTGGAACTAATAGGTCGTCATTAATCACTCTCTCTTTTCAGCTCTGTTTACCCTAAATTCTCCTGCTTAACACTTTCGCTTCCTGCTGGGGATTGCTCGATCTAGACTTTTTAGAGACAGACCCCATCCCCTCCAACACTTTCCCAACACCCAAACACACACGTGTCTCTTGTCCTCTCCTTACACCCAACTCACCATCCCTTTTCTTTTATCTTTTGGATCTGACTACCCGGTAGTAGCAGACTGGGACTGAGCACTCAGCCTTGTATTGCAACTTACCTATGATACTTTATTTAGCTTTGTATTTGTTTTGCTGATTAAATTTATAAATTTTAAATGATGTGCTACTTCTGTTGCAAACACCTCTAACAGCTGCGGCAATGCGTGTGCTACATAAAACCGCCTAAATAAATAACAAGCTTGTTCTTGCTTTGTGTTGAAACAAGGGTAGCAAGCAAAGCTGAAATGTTTGGGTGGGCTTTACTATTCATTCGCGGATTTTGACTTGATTCGGGTGATTATTCTGCCACCAGGTTGTGTTGAGGATAACTTTCTTACACAAGATAAAGATGTTAGTTGTTTTTTACACCACCCATCAGCCTGCTGCCGGAGTGATTGGGTGGGCTGAAATGCCCCCGACCCAGAACTCCATCCGCAGCAGTGACAAGTGCTTGGGGGAGAGCACCGTTAAATTAATGACATATGAGCGGCATCCATCTGCGAAGGAATTAATGAGCGGCTATAGAGGAGCTGCCTGCAGTCTGTCGGCCACTCGGGCTTCCAGAACCAGGCTGTGCTGCGCGCACGGACACAAAATGCGCGTGGGAGGGGCATGGAGGTCCTTTACTTCCTTGCCTCCAGAATCCCTCTCACACCCCTCGCCTCTTTGTCCTTTATATGTAGCCCTTCCCGCCTCCCTTCTTCTCTCCTGCTCATAAGTGCCAGGCATCAATTGCAGATAGAGCCCGTGAGGCGAAATGTCCTTAACATACACGGCACGAGGATAGGTGTTTGTTTATGCGCCGTGACACAAACACAGAAAGGCTTTTAAACGATGCGTCGGGCATAGGTTATATGGAGATGATGTACCTTGTCTGCTCTCAGAGGAGTTGTAAATCAGAAGCCGGGAGTGCCACTAGGGGCAATGAGAGTCCCCTGGGCGGGAGGCAGCCTTCCGTCAGAACAGTAGGATTTTTTGTTTAACCCTGTGCGGGCCTTAAACTCATTGTCGATAGATGAATGTTTGATTCGCGGTGCTTGTTGACCACAAGGGAGAACGTGAAAGACGACAGGCTCAAATGTACTTCTACCAGGATCTTAAAGCATGTAGGATTTTTTTTGTTAATATGTTTTCTACAAAAGCGCACAGGTTCGAATCCATAGAGGGCCAATTCAGACTTTCATTCTTCCGTGGTTAATAAACCTTTGTGTAATAAGAACGCTGTTTAGTGCAACTGACAAGCCAGTGACTGAAAACAGCGAGTATAAGCAATTATTACATACTAATTGCTATTATGAACTGTGCACAGGTTGGGGTGGACGCAGGCAAACGTAGTCGAGTACCTCTATTTATTGTCAGAAGGGGGGTTTCGTTTCCCTAAGCTTGAGCCTGAGAGGTATCCCCAACCTGGCCTGGGGATGTTTTTGGACCCCTATCCCACTTGTAGCCCTCCCTTTACTTGTGAGAATGGCCCAATAGAGGACAATTGTTTTATCTCTTACCCGAGGAACATACACTATTACATCTTCTATCTTGTAACAAACTGCAAGGGTGAAGGCCTTTTGTGCTTTTTCGCTAGATAAAGATCACCAGTAGGAAACAAACACCCATTAACCAGGAGGTTAATGTTTAAAAATCAGCCAGCACGATGTGTTTAGTCCCGCCTTCTGCAAGGGGTAACTCATGAGCTGCTGGTAGCTCTCCCGCTACCCATAAGTAGATCACCTGTATGCAGCCCAGCCTAATAATTTAGAAGCTTTTACTTGGCTGTGTTAGTATATGTATAGCAACATTTAATGCCATATATTTGAGACGTAAATGTGTTTATTTTTAGAGCTCAAAAACTGATACTTAGGGATAAATAGTTGAATTTCCAAAATATATTTAAAGCTAATAATTGAGTTATAAATCATATGGTGTTGGGAAGGTTTATAAATACTATTATTACCAATGGTGTAACAAAACTTGAGGAGCGGGGTGCCCTGCAAAGTACATGGAGAGGGCCCCCTCCCCACTGGACCCACTCAGGGGCCTACTGCCCGTGCAGTGTACTGTGCTGAGTGGGCCCCTGGAGCTTAGAGCCCCCACACCGCAAGGTCTGCAGGAGCTAATGTCACGCCATTGATTATTACCTTAGTGATGGGCATGGAAGCTATGGCTGTGGCAGTTATGTATTGACAACATCTTTTTTTACATTTCCACTGGCAACTGTGCCTGATGAACTGAGGTGATTTGCATTTAGCGGACACAAATGTAAACTTGCTGTTATGGGCATTATTTCAGCACTAATAATAATAGTAGCGCGTGAAGATTTTCATTGAACTGAAGTAGCTCTTATTACAGAAAAAATTTAAGCCCCCTGGTTTAGTCACTAAAAGCAGTTTAAGATGTAGTATACGACTTCTGCACGTCTGTTTAAAACATTGTAATTTTCAGCCATTTCCAAGCTCAGTTGCATCTTTAATATGTTGAAAAATACATATGGCTAATAAACGGTAAGACTAAAACGTTATTTCCATATTTCTTTGAGAGCATGTTGTTTCTGTAAAATAGGTCATGACCATTTAAGTGAGTATAGTTATAAGGGCATTACATCACTTCCTGTGCTGCCACTTCCTGTGTCTTCATTTAGGAATTGCCTATATGTAGTACCCGCACTAATTTATTTAGAACTTTTCCCCAGATGAAATTTGTTACATGTGTTAAAGCCAGAGAGGGACGATTACAGTAGAGGGATGCAGTGTGGAGAACTGAGCATACCAATGGAATCATGAAAAGTACAACTCAACCAGATGCAGCTTAGAGGCAGTCTTGTACTGGTTTTGGGTTCCAGAAAATATATTTGTATGCATTGGCATGCCATGTGGTGGAGTTTGAGAGGAGTTAGAGATGATTCGCCGGCAATATACCCTCTGAAAAAAGAGTTGACCCGGGCGTAGGAACAGACAAAAAACAAACACTGGAAAAAACAGTTGATTTGAGTATAAGACATACAAGTAACCAATACACTTGGTTAAGTGGTGTGCAGTGTCACACAGCTTTACAGCATAGTCTCAGAGATAGGAGTACATAAAAGTATGATACAAATGGTTTTATTTGGTAGGTTGATGTGAGTGGGTTGTCAACGTTTCCTACTCTATAAGGTAAACAAACATCCATGAGACCGTCTTCAGGAGAATGTTTTTCAATAGTACACTTTAAAGGAAAAATTGAAAAGAGCCTTATTTAATATTAAATTTTATATGCACAAGAATACAATGACCAAATTAGTGTGCTACTGCGAACATACTGTGCAACCTAAACCTGAAAAGGTGGGCCTATGAAGTGCCAACATGGTCATGCACACGCATATAATCGTGAAATATCGGTGCTGAACATGCGAAAATTGTGTTGTCAAAAGAAACAATCAAATGTCATGCCAACACAATCCAGTGTCATACCAACAAGTGACACAACTACTGGTGCACAATTTATTATACTCAAAGGTGCTCCTTCACATTGAGTAACTACCTTATTGAAAAAAGGATACTTCTTGAAGCACTCAGTGAAAATTTGGTAATGCTTTATAGATAAATAAATTTTGGTTTGATTTCCACCGCCGTTTCAAATATTTTTTTCTGTTACCATAATGTCAAATGTAATTTTTAATGTTACCATAAGTTGTCCATAATGTCACACCCTCCGACATCCTCGCCCCTCAAATCCTTTATCTAGAGGGGCTTCTATGCACTCTATGAATTTTATGTTCCACATCTGTCTTAAATGTCCCTCAAAAGAGCATGTTTTGGATAAGATTAATTACAGAATTCCTGATAGAACTGCTCTTGGGTACATTCAGTATTTTGCTATTATTCCTCCTTCTTGGTTTTCAAATTTCTTGAGAATTTCAGACAAAGCTCTATTTTTGGGCTTTTAACTGTGGTAGTACACATGTATTTTTGTCCCCATTGACAGTCATTTTTTAACATTGTGTCCTCCAACTTACTTGTTATACTGAGTTGTCGCACAATTATTTTCCCAAAGTTCGGAAAGTATCTAGAATTGATTTCTCATTGTTCTCAGATGTTACAAATCAATTTTTTATTTCACTAGAAAGCTCCTTCAGCTTAGCTCCTAAAGTCTCAGCCCCACCGACATGAGATTGTTGCCTGTCCGTTTGCAGGCTCTTGTAATTTATGGTCCACATTGGTTAGCTGTTTCTTGTATATTAATCAACCTGATCATGCCACATTCTGTGAATTCTCTGCCCAGATATTCCTTATTTGCCAAAGTCTCCGGCAACCAACAACACAGAAGACTGCACCTTACTAAACTCAAGTACCCCTCTAGAAAACCTCACAACCCTTGGCCTCACCCAGCACGTTATCAAACCCACCCACACCGCCAGACACCTATTGGACCCCATTTTCTGCTCAATCTGTAACATCACTGTCGACAA
The DNA here is from genome assembly GCF_031143425.1 of Pleurodeles waltl. NCBI lineage: Eukaryota > Metazoa > Chordata > Amphibia > Caudata > Salamandridae > Pleurodeles > Pleurodeles waltl. Next base: position 397,974,143 of record NC_090448.1, read on the forward strand.
TCCAGCAGCTATGACCTGGATAGACCACACCATTTTCAGTTTCACTATAGCCATTCTGCACCATCACTACCTACCAACACAGGAAACGCCCGCCAGAGGTGGAAATGCATCTCAGAAGAGGAGTGGGCTTCCGCCCTCTCCGAGCATCTGCCTGAGCACACCAGCTACATGTTGAAAGCCACCTTGGCCCCCTTCAAGTGCAACCCAAAGTTAAGAGCCCGACCAAAGGCAGGCTGGTGCACAGAGGCACTCAGGCTGATGAAATACCTCTGCAAGCAACCTGAGTCAAATGGAGAAAGAGTCAAGACTCATCTTGAAATCAGCCCTAAGACGCTACCTCCAGTAGATATGGAACACCAAGTACCCAGCTCTTGTAGATCACATTGACGCCTGCACTAACAGCAACAAGGATATCTTTGCCATCATCAATGATTTCACCATGCCTACGGCCTCTTTCCCACAGCCTCACCCCGTCACAGGACCTTTGCAATAAGCCCTTGAAATTCTTCTGTAACAGTCACCTCCATATGCAGCAACTTCGACCCTCAACTGGACCCTATTACCATTGCAACTACAACTTCCCATCATGGCCGATGAACAAACCCTGACCTTGTGCTCTGCTGTCACCACTGTCAAAATTGTTACTACCTTGAAGACCATCCACTCGGAGGCTCCATCTGACCCTTATGGCCTTCACTAAAAGACTTCTGCTAATCACGGAAACAGGCCCAACCACAGTACAGAAACAGCATTCATTGCCGCCACAAACAACATCCACATGGTCCTTGACAGAGGAGACACAGCAGTCCTCATTCTCCTGGACCTCTCTGCAGCATTTAACATGATCTCACAACCCATCATCATCAGGTACCTGCACAAAATTAGCATCTAAGGACCACTCTCTACATGTTCTGCTCCTACCTAATGGCTAGAATGCAAGCTGTAACCTGCCACCTTACTCCTCGGAAGCCCGCAAACTCATATGCGGAGTCCCTCAAGACCCATGGATCAGCCTCACCATCTTAAATGCATACATGTTTTCTCTGGCCAGTGTCAACCGCGCACGCGACATCAACATCCTTTCCTACACAGAGGACACGCAACTCATACCCTCCCTCTCACACAAGACCCCCAACCTAAGAAGCAAGTTCACCGCCTGCATGACCAAAGTCACTAACTGGATGAAAGCCAGCTGTATCAAACTCAACACAGACAAGACAGAAGTAGTAATCTTCGGCAAGATCACTTCACCATGGGACTCCAACTGGTCGTCAGCTGAATTCAGACCAACACCCATTCACAGAACCCACGCAAGGAACCTCAGAACAATCATCAACAGCAAACTGGACATGACTGCACAAGTCAATACTGTCACTGCATCCTGCTTCCACACCCGGGAGATGCTGAGGAAGATCTTCAAATGGCTCCCAAGCTAAACAAGGAAACTATCACTCATGTCCTGGTCACCTACAAGCTGGACTATGGGAACACCCTCTATGGTGGGATTACCACGCAATTCACTAAAATTTGACCATCCAAAACTCAGCAGCCACACTCATCCTCAGCCTCCCAAACACAGAACCCACATTACGCCACACCTCAGGGGGCTACACTGGCTTCCAATACACAAAAGCACTCTATTCAAACTCCTCACACACACATTCAAGGCACTCCACAAGTAAGCCCCGACCTACCTGTACAGTGACATCTTCCACCAACCATTCAGTCATCCCCTCAGGACTCCTACTCACCAACATCACCTGCATACCCAGGACCATATTAGGAGGATTAGTATTGTCTTACATGACTCCTAAAGTGTGGAATGACCTCACTGTCCACATCAGAGCCTCCTCCTCTCTACTTGAATTTGCAAGAAGCTGAAGACCTTGCTTTTCAGTGCAACTAATTTACCATAGTTACTGCTAGGCGCACACACCTGCTCAGCACCAGGATACCTTTGTGGGTGATAATGTGCTTTACAAATAAACATAAGTGTTACTTAAAGTAAGGTCTGAGTATATTAATACAACATCCTTACTATTATCAGTTGTGATAGGGTTTTGAGTTTGTGCCTGTGATTTATATGTGCTAGGTATTTTCTCACAATCCCGATTTTGAGCGTTTCCTCTAGCCTCAGCCGTGGCTATGTCCAACTGCTGGTTATCTGTCCATTTCTCTGTCCTGACAAAATTGCCACTTTATGCAGCACAGTTATTCTCGTACTGTCCATAGTTATTTTAAAGAAAGGTCTCAAAGAAAGTGTATGCTTACAGGTTGGGGCGAGTTTATTTAAATTGCCATGCCTTTTAATCCCTGACTTTTTTTATGTCAGTCCCCCTGCAACTGATTTGTTTCCCTTTTGTAGTTTCTCGGCACCTTGGCCTCCTGACCTTAATTGGGATCTGCCTGCTTCAATTGTTAACTTAGTTACTGGTGAGACTCCTCTCTTACTGAGTTTACTTATATTTTTGGAGTAAGCTTTGCCATTGTCACTTAGAATATCTGCAGAGCATCCCAGTGCTGACGGCCTTGTAGTATAGTATTTACTTTCAAAAAGTGCCTTTTGTTGCAAGACGTCTTGGATTTCATCCGACATTCATGTGGTCAGCTTCCTCGTTTCTCTCTCCAGCTAGGTCTAACACTAGCATTTGCTTGTTTTGGGCTTGCCACGGATTCTTCAATCATATAAATAAAACCAAGCGGACGGAGGAAAGGAAGCACAGTTCGCAGAACAATGGTGTATTAGCGAAATGATCTCCCTGCAAGGATTTCAGAAAAATCAGTGCTCCTAACAGGACACTCTGCTCGCTGCCAAGTTTCCCCATGGTTGGACGGTTTTGCAGTGGAATTGTTTGTCTCACAGTTCTTCTTTTCCCAAAAGAGGCATTGGGAGTGGAAGGGGCTACACCCTAGCGATGAACCAAGATGCTGTTTGGATTATTTTTTCTTATCCTCAGTAAAAATACAGTGTCTGGGATTCTCACTGGGGCACACGCACTCATGTCTGGTCCCAGAGGAGGTCAGGCAAGGAGCAACTGTTTAGAATTTTGCTTAACCTAAAAAATCCCGAAAAGGGCCCCACTCCTTCGTGGGGCACAGACAGTGGTGGCACCTCCGCTCAGCCGGAGGAGCGTCGCCCCCACTGCTCTGAGCAGTGCAAAAAAGGAAAATACAATGTTATTATCATTTTATTTTTCAGTGCAGAGCCAGGTTAGGGTGTGGTGGGACTGGGCTGTGTCACAGGGAGGAGGAATGGTATATGCACCATAAGTTCACATGGTGGTTTGGCTGGCCGTCTTGGGCCAGCCAAACAGAAATACACACTTAGCATTTTTCCACCAGCAGTATAGCACAGCTGTGTGGAGAACATACACAGGCTCCTACTTCCTGTCTGTGCACCAAACCAGGCCGTTCAGACTAATCACGACGCTGCTGTCATGATGGTGACAGCAACGTCGTGATTGGCTTAGGGGAGTCAAGGAGCCTGTGTGATTACGTGCTCCCGGGAGAAACTAAATACTGACTGCAGAGGGATCAATACACAGATTTTTAGTCAACAATAATATCTTAATTATTATTATTGTACCAACTCTTTTTCATTGTGCAATTCACATATATTAAAAGCAATGCTTTTCCCCACACAAATCCTTATAATACAACCATTTTTACGAAAAAAGAAGAAAGCAACAGCTAAATGTATCCATTACCATGTATTTGGTCTGTCTAGAAGGTGGGCCAATTATTTAGAGACCTTGTCGCCAAATGACCCAACTACCTCGCACACACTGCGGATTATAGCTGATGGTCTTTTTTTCTCTTGTTGTGAACTCTTTGCTTTTCATTGAAGACTCCTTGGACAAAAAGATGATATAGACGCGTTTCGGCCAGGGTTGCTGTTGGCTTCTTCGGGACAATACAAGGCTTGTTCCTTTAAAAAATAATTAGACAAGAACATATACAACCAGGCATTTATATTATCTTCATCAGTCTACTTAAAAAACAAACTTATCCACCTTGGACACAAAAACTAAAACCAGAGGGTGTGTTAAGAACCATGTAAATCAAAGTAGAGGACCTGAACGAAGCAGAGCAATGAAAGCATGTATTTAGTGCCTAAACTCCTCATATATATATATATATATGTCTACTGTACGAACTTGTTTAATAGACTAAGGGCCTGATTACAACTTTGGAGGAGGGTGTTAATCCGTCCCAAATGTGACGGATATCCTACCCACTGTATTAAGAGTTCCATAGGATATAATGGACTCGTAATACGGCGGGTGGTATATCCGTCACTTTTGGGACGGATTAACACCCTCCTCCAAAGTTGTAATCAGGCCCAAAATGTTTGCCCCATATATAATACAAATGTAGCCGTGTTTTAAATATACATGACCTCTGACTTTCCTCTTAGTCAGGTCCACTGGAATTATGCGATTGTACGTCTTCGACGATTTTCCCATAAACATTGATTTGCAGCATTTGCCACATAATCCATCATCTGCTGCATAATTGTCAGATTTTACCAAAGAATGTTGTTTCTAGTTTAAACTGTTCAAAAGTTACTAAATATTCAACAACATATGTTACAGCTCAATGAAAGGCCCTTTGCAAAGCTGGACTATCACCTTTCTGTTGGTTATTGATATATTTGCATATTAAATTGGTACGAATTAGGTGCAAGCCATGCCCAGCGTGTTGCCAAGTTTAAAGATGGCAAGATAATGAAGGAATATTATTGCAGAATGTGCTGCATTATGCCACATAATTTGTCTTTTCTTGCCACATAATTTACTCAACCCTGCTGCATAATTTGGACCTCTCCTGCTACATAATGCCAGAGACCCTGCTTTGTCATCACTTGCCATTATTGTCATTGAGGGCGGGGCAAGAATATTTCTCTAATCATGGTTCAAAATTATCACTTTTAATGAATATGTAATTAAAGATGAAGTGGTAGCCTACTATCATTTCCAGTCAGCACATTTTACATTGAAATAGCCACAGAATTTCCAGATGACATGCAATTTTACTGATAAAGGTATTTAGGTTACAAACAGTAATGTGTGGAAATCGAATTTCTGCAAATATTTGTCATTTGGACTTCACCAAGTAAAGCGTTCTGCTTTGTTTTGCTCCTGTTTAAATCTTTGCATCACACTTCTGAATTTAAAAAGTGCATTTAGAAAAAACTGAACTGATACCCTACAGCCTTTTTTTCATGATGATTGTCAGAATGCTCACTTTATTGTAACTGTAGTAAGAGGGAAAAAGTAAACACCATTTTCAAGATAAGCAGCACTTAGTAAAAAGACAAAATGACATTGGGCCTCTGTCCCTGAACAAACAGCAAATGTGTCAAGCTAAAACAAGATTTAAAGGCATATTTATTGCACACTCATTGCTCATTCGTTTTCTGAATGAACAGAACACCTGTTTCTTTTCCGCTCAAGTTCACTTGCCAGAACAAACTAGTAGGTCCTAAAAAATAGCTTGACCTGATAAAATCTCACTCGCCATAGCGAGTGGGCAAGGAGGAGGCCTGCTGTAATGTCAGTATAGAATCTTTGTGGTCTTCATATGGTCACAATTTTTGCCTAGCCCCACCCACACTTTTTTTTATCTCTAAACCTGTAGGAACATCAGCATGATATAAATTTTGACACTTACCTGAGGTACTGGAGTTTCTGTCACAGAAAAAAAACGAAAAAGCTATTTTTTACCAATTCATTTACATTTCCAGGCGACTCATAGTAATAAAATGTGTTGGGCTTCATTTAAGCCAATTTATAGTAAATTCCGATGTGCCTTCAGTTTTCAGGACGTGTCTGGGATTGTTTGAGTCCCGCAGGTGCAGGCTGACCTTGCTCCCATATATTGCAGGCATCCCCGTTGGTATCTCCCCCATAAAAAGCAATGGTGTACAGAGTGTGCAGCCCAGCACAAACCCATGGAAAGCCACCCTTGCCTGCTAGCCCCACGCTCAGAAGACCTTCGGGAACTCAGATTTGTTACAAAGCTTGGCTGCAGGACTTGAGGAAACTACCATGATTTGGAAACAGGTTGCTACAGATCTGACCAATGTCATGTTCAGAGTGTTCTGCTAGCCAAACAATGAGGGCAAGGAAAGTCTGGCTTGTACCATAGATTTAATCAGTCATACAGAATTTAAAATTATTTATATTTATACATTCCATATTGACCTGAGTTTGGTACCTGTCATCAAGTCAACAGTGCAGCATATACAGTGATAATTGATTGTGCAGACTACATTTCCTAAGAAATATCACACATATTTGGTAATGCCGGATTTCAGAAATTCAGGGCAACATTTCCTTCCAGAGTTACGCTTGTCCATTTGAGAAATGCAACAAAACATTCAGCAAAATTGTTTAAAACATGGAAAGACCACCACATTTTTCATCATATATTCATGCTGCAATGTGATATTGATGTAGTGTTTGCACCAGTACGTAGTTCTGAATGTAACAAAAAAAAGCATGCATTATTTGTAGGCACACAAAGACACCAAATATTTGCACGTGTTTCAACAACCTAATTGCAGTTGACATAACCTCAGGCAAAGAGATGGTCAAATACAACTCAATATTGGTAAAATTGTGGGGATCATGAAAATACATTAGTGACGTGCACCCCCAGGTATGTGTCATTGTGTTGGTACAGATTTACGCATTTTAGGAAGTCACAAGAGTTTACTTAAGTAGGCCTGAAAACCGTGCTTCAGGTGTACTTTGGTTAATTCTATGTTTGCATGAGCAAACATACACTTTTATATGTGCTCATGTGAAAATTTGCTGAGCAATTGCAAATTCACTTTCCATGACCCCCTTTTGTCCCACCCTAAAAAACTTTTTACTATTGCCCTGGTGAGGAGAGTGCACAGAAGTATATGGCATTCCAACCCTAGTTCCCTCCTTTTTTCCACCCCTATATGTAGATTTACAGAACGTTGCAAAAATCAGAGCCTTGCTAGAACCAAACTCTGTTATAATATGAGCCCTGGCTTAATCAAAGTGACTATTATCAGAGCTCTGTTGTAAATCGAATGCTGCTATAAATCGCCACCTAACTGCATGACCACAAAAGGGACAAGTGAATTTTGTTTACAGGACAAGTAGATTTAGAAAATATCATGTCCCTTGAACAAGATATATTCAGTTCCAAACTCCTGCTTGTCTACACACCTGCCTGAACATAGTGGAAACCCCCTGCCTCTGTAGCCACAGGATGAAAGCTAGATGGAGAATTGAATGCTTGTTACTGAAATGTTTGGTTAGCTACAAGTCATGAACTAGAATACCATCAAGGCCAGCTTAAACTTCCTTTCTCCCAAGGTCAATTAGTCCGAGTAACTCTTAACGGAATAAGTGCATTATGCTACCTTGCCCCCTCGCTCCCCTCTGGCGTACTCTACCCACTGCCGCCATTACTGCAAAGTTCTTTCTTGTACAGTGCTTAATTGCTTTACATATAGGTTTGGGCTATATAAGAGTCATACATACATATACTACTTTTTCCAAAAAACGGACAGAGTTTGTTTTGAACATTTAGTTCCCAGCCTTTGTAAAGGAATGACATTCGCTTCATCCTTGTGCATCGGGTTTCCGTGGCAGAGCAGTGCTTCACTGTTGGAAGACAGACATCTCAAAACTACTTTTTGTTTTTGTTTTACCCAGTCCTGTATCATTCCTCTATATTGTGCAAAGACCAAATCCTGAATAATCTTAAATCACACCCTTATTGCCAGCCCTGAGGGTGCATTTTTAAGTTGAGCCTATCAGACAGCACAAGCTGTCCTTTTTGCGAAAGAACTATTGGGAACTTACAATGTGCTTAAAGCCCATCCATTGCTCACTTGCCACTCTAATTAGCTTGCTTTTATTCATTTGCTTTGTGTGTGCTTGCCTTCATCTTTTGTGTGTGTCCCTCCCCCGGAGCACAGCCTCTCTGTACTTGTGTCCTTTCACTGCTTACTTTTCAGAAACTACTTTTTTTCTTTTTTGGTTAAGCGCTCAGTGAGACCACATGTTTTCCAGCTGTCTCCAATGTACTTCTCTTTCGACATACACCGCACTCTGTGTTGCTCTCTCTTGTCCTGTGTTTCTCCGCCACTCGCTCCGTGTTGCGCTCACCTCCTTATGTTTCTCCTCCCGCACTGCTGTCTTTTTTGTGTACTTCTCCCTTGTGTGCTGCTTTCCCTCCACTGCCCGCTCCCTGTTGTTTTACTCTCCAACCCTCTTGCGCCCTGTTGCTTCCCCATCCTAACCTTCTCGTTGTGTCTCCGCCTAACCTCCCCGTTGCTTCCATCTCCCACCCTCCCACTCTCCTTTGCTTCACAGCCCTACCCTCTCGCTCTCTGCTACATCACCCTTCCGTCCCCGCTTCTTCTTCCTCCTACCCTCTGCTTTCCATAGCTACCCCTCCCACACCCACCATCCTTTCTTTATTTTTTTTGTTGCCTAGCCGTGCGCCTTAAAATGCTCTTCTGCAACTTCTGTTTCTCTTTTTCGCTCAGTAAGTTAAAAAAAATGCACCGCTGTATCCACATCATCGCTCCTTTTTTAAATTTATTTAGTTTTGTTTATCTCTCTGCCATGCTGCACAATATCTTGCCGATGCTACACTGCATGGCTAAAATGCATTGGCAAAGCCAGTAGGTTCCAAAGTGAGACCTGTTGGCTTTTACAATGCTTGTTGTCACTTCCTAGTGCAATCCCTCACAATATTGCGTGTTTGAAGAATGTCAGTCTTTTGCAGAAAAATGGCCAAGGCCTTTTACTAAATGAGATGCTTAATTTTCAGCATTTCCGCCAAAGTAACGTGTGCCAAATTAAGACGTTTCTGAAGAAAAAATAAAGTAAAATGTAAAATGTTCTGCACAATTTCGCAGCAGCACGTTCAGTACTGATGTCGGTGCTGGAAACATGGAGTGCAGTATTCTTGTGTACTGGTCGTTTAAAGCTCCAGAATAAAGGCTGCTAGATTGCTGAGAGAGTAATAGTTACACATTAGTTATTTTTATAATCCGTACTCGCTCAAAATCAACGAGGCATATGGCTCTAGCAAGCAATTTTCTTATTAAGTGAAATCAATACAAGCGGAAAGTGAAGTATACTGCCAATATGTTCCTTTAATTTCCCTGTGGAGACGTTTTTTATCACCGAGCCTGGTGCCAGTGATGATCTAACAAGTGGTGATCAGGTTATTTATGTTGTGTTGTCATTCCGGGGTGGTGATCAGAGAGTTTTGGAAAGTGTTTTGATTTGTACGTTGCCTTCTTAGTCCAACGTGTCATTGTCTGAAGCCTTTAGTTTGTGAGCTGTTGTGGAGGGTGTTCAAAGTGGGATTTGGTCTTGTCTGTCAACTTTAGGTGTGTTGCTCTCTAAATTGTGTTTAGTGACCACGGAAGGGGATGATAGCCACACGTGGACTCCATTCTTTATCAAGTTGCTGTAATGGTTGGAGAGGCTGGAATCTGCATGAGTGTGGATTCCTCAATGTGTGTTGTTGTGTGTGGCACGTGGTTTGTGAGCCCTGTGAGGATATAGCACACCACGTGTGCATTGCAGATTGTGGCTTCTGAACCCAGATTCAAAATCTGCTGAACCGTGTTTGACGAATAGCTGTTTAGGAATTTCCAGGTGAATCTTTGTCCTAGCAAGCCTGCCTCTTTGATGCATTGGCCATAAGGCTTCCTCTGAGAATATTATTGGCTATGGTGGTTATTAAAGTTCAAGACCCCTATGTGTTTCTCAGAGGTTTCCTTTCACATACTGACAGATCACATAGTGATGATTGATGCCCACCCTTGTCAGAGACAGAGATCTGGCATGACAGTCCCTTTGTATTAGAAAAAGCCATGAATGTCCTTAGCGATTTAGATGCCCTAAAGTAACATATATTCAAGTTAAGTGAAAGTTTTGAAAGTGCTTAGAGAAGACAGAATCCTTCTCGTGGTAGCTCTACTGAGGAACCAGGCACGCAAGGCGGCCTCCACACAAAGGTGATCGGTATCCAGCTGATAAAGATGCCCATCTTGTGCTGGAGAAAAGACAAGATGCATCAGTCTCCCACAACCAATTATTGTTTTGTGTTTTAGCTCAACGAGCTGAAGCTTACTTAGGAGTTTTGGGTGACTAGAAGTTCTTGGGTTAAAATAGAAGCAGCACTTGCTCGAGCCTTAGATAATTTTAAACCATTAGATGGCGTAATCATTGGTATCAAATACTTTACGAAAACTAACTATTTTGAATTTCACTTAAGTGTATGTTTTGCAGCGTTTTGGGCGAGGTGTATTATGAGAACTCGACACTGTTACAGTTTGGTCTAATGTAAAATGTATTAAAAGACTGTCGAAAATGAAACATCTTCAATGGATGGCTCTTGTCCAGGTGTAGTGCACCTCTACGTTTCCGTTTTGAGAGGGTTAGAGATGGATTTCACTGGCATGCAATTTAGGCAGAATGGAAGGTCATTCAAAAAACTGTTTGATAAATTAGCTATGTTTCTTTAAAAAAACAATATGTAAAAAAAAACTTTAAAAAAAACTGTTTTGGCTATGCACGATTAAGCTAGTCTACGGGCGTTTACAAAAATTGGCTCAGGTTGTTATTACAAATGCCTCGCACCTGGCTAGCCGCCTGTAATTTTGTCATGGAACAATTTCAAAACCACACTTTATGGTTCTAACTTGTGGGCAAAATTACCAGCTCTTTCCGAATTTCTGAGCTCAGAATGAGGGATCATCTGCGGTATTCTTATTTCCGCACCTGATAACGGTACATTTCCCTTCTTTTCGACCTCTTCCCTGTGCATATTTCGATAACTGTTAGCGGAAAGTATGTATGAGGAGCATCTGGAATCTGGGGTAATTTTGCACTTCTCAAAACACCTGGTTTAGGCAAGCACTGAAATGAACAGATCGCGACAATTTCCGAAGTACCTGTAATGAAGGTGTCAGTGAGTTATGTGCTTGCAACAGATATTTGTGTGTCTTGCAGGTCACAGATTTTCACTCCTGCAAGACCAATTCAGCACTTTATCCCTCATGGTACACTAAGGGGGTTATTACAACTTTGGAGGAGGTGTTAATCCGTCCCAAAAGTGACGGTAAAGTGACGGATATACCACCAGCCGTATTACGAGTCCATTATATCCTATGGAACTCGTAGTACGGCTGGTGGTATATCCGTCACTTTACCGTCACTTTTGGGACGGATTAACACCTCCTCCAAAGTTGTAATAACCCCCTAAGTGTTTTTAAAATTGCTGGTTAAAGCATCTTTAATTTGCGTGCTTCTTGCAGAGCCAATCCTATCTCAATGTAGCCTGTATCCACGCAGGAACCTTACTTTGCTTATCCCTGTGTGAAGAAGCATTCAACCTGCTGCGTGTAGGGTCTTGCATGATTAAGAACGGGACCTTTATGGCTCCACGAGGACTCTGAGTCAGTGTGTGATGTAATCCCTAGAATGGAAGGTATGAACGCTTGCTTTAGAATATTGGGAGTTCACAAGTACACACAAAGGAATAAAGCTGTGTGATTTACAGATCTTTGTGTGGTCTAGTCATTTGGTGGGTACCAGGCTAGGGAAGACACTCCACTGTCTATGCTGAACCCATTTGGTGTGACTGTTAAGAAAGTTGTCCTTTTCCTGGCTATACTGCACCTGTCCAGTGTGCTTAGTGATGCTTGTGAAGGCCTTGTTACCAGACATGTGTTAAAACGATGGGCTTTAAGAAGTGTGCAGTGACAGCCGCTGTATTAAATTAGACGTATGCAGATTAATATTAAACATTACAATGTGTTACATTGTTTTTTAAGAATTCTGTTTATCTGACACAGTATTATCAAAGATATTGCAGGGTCATTTAAGTCATTGCAAACCTCAGTCCATGTCAGTCTTGGCTAACCCTGGCACAACATTTACCTAGTTCCCCTTCTGCAATGAGTACCACACTTTCTCTTCATCTTTGTGTCATTCTCTTTATACTTTGATAATCATACGCACTGAACAGTCCTACCCATATGCTGGTATCCCAGGCACTTATTCTAAAGTCATATTTTGCGAATTATCTTCACCTTACTTCAGTAAGGGCAGGAACTACCTCTAGCACAAACGTATAATTTAGAAGTCTAAAATCAGGATACATTTCAGTTTCAAATATTTACTTCAAAACATGGATATAGAAGAAGATATATAAAACGTTGAAAGGTCACTAGAGGAATGAAAAGTGTCATTTTTAAAATCATTCTTCACTAAGAAAGCTCTTTTTGTTTCTTTATTTCAGTGACTCTTCAAGTATTTATTGATCTTATTCCATATTTTAAAGTAAATTAGTGGAATTGGCAATGTAGGATGTATTTTGGGTTGCAAAATTATACATGTGTATGACATGAACTTCCTGGCATTTCTGAAGTAAGACAGATAATACACAAAATGTGACTTTGAAAAACGTGCTTGAGATCACTACACATTTGCAGGGCTATTCAGTGTTTATGAAATCATTGGAGAGTCCCCTGAATGAGAACTGGTATTATATTTAAGAAACAATCCGTCCTTCCCTAACCCAGATCCCTGTGAGTCCGTAAAAGGTCTATCATAGTTCTTCTCCATATTTCCATGAGGAGCTTTGTGTTGCATTATATTCTCTTTAAGTTTCTCATACTACCTATTGGGTGATAACCCCTTATTCTTATTTTTCTTTCCTCATTCCGTGATAAAATTCAACAGGGAATGAAAGGCTGTGTGTCAGTTATTTAGTAGTATATAGACACCCATATCCAATCTACATCCCTTCCAAGGCTGATATTTACTTAACATCTTTGACTACCCCAGCAACATATCTTCTCCCTTTTGCTTACCTATTTCCATAGCTTTATGTGATTTATTTTTCTTCATTACTCTCACTATCATTTCAGTTGGTTGGATCTTGAGGATCTGCATATTCGTATCACTTTGCACGCCTTGAATTCAAAATACTCAATCATCAGTAAGCTTTTCTTAAGTAAACGTGGCCACTGCAACAAAATTTTCCTGTGTCTAGCATTATACTCTTTCAAACTTCTGGAACAAATCCAACACTTTTGTTGTAGCACCTGCTTAAACTTGCCATGCTCATCTCCTCGACCCCCACCCAAAAGCTCACCCCATCAGCTCCTAATCCTGATCTTTAATTTGTCTACACCTTGCCCCACAAGAATGGGTGTGCCTCACTCCCACCGCGCTTGCGGTTTAAATCCCTGCCCTGTTTTGCAATCCCTTGACACCTGTCTTCCACCTTCCGATTTCACTTATTTTCCCTCGGGGCTCCCCTCTACGCAGCGCGCTTCCTTTTACTGAGCCCAAACTACACACTGTGATCACATACATTAAGCTCAACTGGCTTTGAAGGGAAGGTTGCTCAAACATCACGTTCACTAACCAAGATAGCTCCACGACTGTACTGCCGGCTCGAATGGACAAACAAAAATGTTGATGTTAATAAGGCTTTAAACTCTTGAAACTTACTTTTCTCATGTAATATCAGTAGCAGTCAGTATCTTTATTTCTTAGTGCTCTTTCCTAAATCTCCCCAGCTGATTAAGCAGTCTTTGCACATCTTGGACACTAATGTTTGCTTAACTATAATGTAGACAGGCTACAAGGTGGTAATTGGAGTAGGCAGCTCTTTTAGCCTTTGGTTCATGACAGTTTTTAGCAGCTCATCAGTGCTGTAGATGTGGCCTCTCTATGTGGGGGAGGGAGCAAGGTCAGAGAGTTTGCTGACTCTCTGGTTATTCTGCTGCTGTAGTTCCCAAGCTGGGCCTTCGCAGATGAGAGTTTTGCTTGCTACCTTGAGGTAGCCTGTCATGACTTATCTGACTCCTAGGGGAGTACTGTTATTAAGAGGCATTTGTGTTTTATGTTCGTGCCTGGGGAGGGAGTTGCACTAGCACAGTTGGAATTCGGACAACACTCACCTCTTACTTGAAGAGTTTACCTTTCCAAATAGAGACCACGGGTTGAAGGAGCATGGAGAAAGCACTTAACACTTACCGTGAAAATTGTGACACAACGTATCAAGATATTTCTTCATTACTTACAGCAATTGCTACAATAAATACGTTACCAATCTGCGATTGTCCACTTAGCTAGCCCTAGCTAGGTACATCAAAACCAGAGACTCTCCGACACACTATAGAATGCTGGTCATACATACTTTTCTAGAAGGGCGTGTGTGCATACACCCTCCATTGTGTACCCTGCATCTCATGTGAACCCCAGTATTGTACTAAGTTAACACATTCACTAATTTGAACTTATTCATAAACTAAGCATGAGCTTAATTTTTTTTTTTAGGTCTGGCTTTAGCCAAGACCTTTTAATTTTACAATAGTTATATGTACAGTATTCCAGTGGCGGCCCGTCCTTTAGGGCGGAGGGGCCACACCCCCCCACACCCTTTGCCCCTCATGAAGAGTGTCTATCAGGCTGAACAAAGGTCTGCCTGACAGACACTCTCCATGTTCAGCTCAGGCAGCCAGGAGCAGACATGCGCGATTTGCACACACTCCTGGCTGTCTGAGCTGAACTTTGCTGGGCTGAGGAAGTCACAGCTCCTATGGGTGTGACCTTCTCGGCTCAGCAAAGGTGCCTCGAGGCCCTCCCCTGGGTGACGAGGAAAACGTCACCAATTGACACTCTCCCTGGGCGCTTCAGGTTTAAGCCCTGAAGTGCCTAGGGCGAGTGTCAATCAGTGACACTTCGGGTCAGCAGTCTCACTGACCCCATCCCACTCTGTGAGTAGGCTGAGACTGCTGTCTTAGGTCAGCCAATGAGGGAAGGCAGCAGTCCCAACCCTCCTGGGACCTGGAGGCAAGTGTGTGTGTGTGTGTGTGTGTGTGTGTGTGTGTGTGTGCAGGGATGTGGAATTCCTATCGCCCGACACATCTTGTTTGGGGTCAAGGGCAACAAGTTTTTATGTTTACTTTGTCCTTGGGACAAGTAGGCCCAACCCCCTGCAGCACAAACCCTTTGGCTGCCTGTTTACAGAGAGTTGAACTCTCTGCAGTTGAGGTAATGTGTTTCCAAAGGATAATGCTGTTCGAACTTGTATTTATGGTTCATTATTTGAAAGCCTTCATTATTAGGGTACGTGCTGTAAATAAATGTTTTAAGGTCACACTTCACTACTGACGTTGGTTCCAGTACAAAAAAAAAACGTGTACACACATGTTTGAAAAGTTTAGGCTAAGAGGCTAAGTATAATGCTCCCAGAATGCTCTCTGATTATATGCAAATGAAGTGTCATTTAGTAAAATGTGTTGATGCATGCTAGTATTTCCCAAAAATATTTCTAATGGAAAATCAGTGTAACCATTTTCAACACGATTATGGGAAGCATGAAAATAAACAAACACTGACAAAGCCAACTGATCTGACATATTTTTATAAGTCTTTTAGTTTCATCAATGCGTGTCTTGTTTTGACATAGCTTTTGTAACACTTTATTGTTGTGGGAGCTACCAGGCCCTCAACATTGTAACAAACATTGGCAAAACCCCCCCAAAAAGTTTTCGAACTCTTAAAGGCCCCGCAGCCGCCCTCCAGGGGGCCCCGTCAGCACAGCACCTGCCCTGAGTGAGTCTGGAGAGGGGGCTCCTCCATGTTCTTTGCAAAGGGGCACCCTCCAGTTTCGTTACGTCACTGATTGCCACTGTAGTTCCTGACACTGAACAAAACTACTTTGTGTGGCAATATGCTCCTTGTGGAAGAGCAGAATGCGATCTCTCACAGTAAAGCCAGCCGAAAGAGAGAGAAATAGAAGTTTAATAAAAACAAAATGTCTTTGTTAACACCAGACCTAATTAGGGACCAAGACCCACATGTAGGTAGCTTTTTGCATGTCGCAAACAGCGACTTTCGCTGTTTGCGACGTGCAAAAAGCACATTGCGATGCACAAACCCAGTTTTGCGATTCAGTAACCTGGTTACCGAATCACAAAACGGGTTTGCGACTCGCAATTAGTAAGGGGTGTTCACTTCCTAATTGCAACTCGCAGTGCAATGTAGGATTGTTTTGTGACCGCGGGCGCAAACCAATCGCAGTTTGCACCCATTTCAAATGGGTGCTAACACTTTCGCAAAAGGGAAGGGATCCCCATGGGACCCCTTTCCCATTGTGAATGTCACTGTAAACATTTTTTCAGAGCAAGCAGTGGTCCTGTGGACCACTGCCTGCTCTGAAAAAATGAAACGAAAACGTTTCATTTTTCGTTTTTGTTATGCATCTCGTTTTCCTTTAAGGAAAACGGGCTGCATTACAAAAAAAACTGCTTTATTGAAAAGCAGTCACAGACATGTTGGTCTGCTGTCTCCAGCAGGCCACCATTCGTGAGGGGGTCGCAAATTGCGACCCACCTCATGATTATTCATGATGTGGGCATTTGCGAAGCCCTTGCGAATCACAGATGGTGTCAAGGACACCATCCTACATTCGGATTTGCGACTCGCAATTTGCAGGTCACAAATCTGAACCTACCTACTTGTGGCCCGAAATTCTTAAAGAAAGTCACAAAAGTGCACCCTTGGTATATGTCGTACCCCTATAAAATATTTGTGAACTGTATTTTAGCGTGGGTAAATACGATGTGTAGATTTGCTCATGTGAAAATCTATTGAGAATTTGCAAGTTCATTTTCCCTCCAGCCACTTTCTTCCCAACCCTGGAAGAAGTTCTAATTCTGCCATTGTCAGGAGTAAATGTCCAACCTTTCTTATTATGGGAAAATATTAGAGAGAAGCTGGTAAAAATCTTTAAAACATGCAGGTTAGTAGGTTTGCAGACTCAAAGGCATTCCAGCCCTGGAACTATTGCTTACTGCTTCCTCCAGCCCCAGTATGCAGATCTGCAGAAAGGTGGCAAAATAAGGAAATTGCTACAGTAGGGATTGAAACTCCAAGTATTCAAGCCCTACTATGGTAGTAGCACTGGCATAATCAGAGAGGCTATTAATTGCTGCCATAATTTGTCGCCACACTACATGGCACCAAAGGGACAAGTAGATCTTTTTACAGGACAAGTAGATTTGAGAAGCAACCTGTCCCCTGGACAAGTAGATATTTTAATAAATTCCACACCCCTGGTGTGTGTATGTGTGTGATGTTTTAAATTGAATGTTTGGTGTGCGCTTGCATGTTTGAGTGTTATGAGTGTTGTTAATGGATGTGCGTGCGTGTGTGTGAAAGAATGAGTGTGTGCAATCTTTTAAAATGAATGTTTGATGCATGCGTGCATGTTTGAATGGTATGAGTGTTGTTAATGGATGTGCATGCATGCGTGCGTGTCTGTGTGTGAAAGAATGAGCGTGTGTGTGTATCCTGCCCGCCCCCCTCCCTCCTAAAGCTGCCGGCCGCCACTGCAGTATTCTTTCAGGGGGTTTTAGCCAACCCTCTTCATTCATGAGTCTGCTTTTGTCATTCATATTTCCTTCTGCGCACAACACTATGCAGCACGAGGCAGTGAGCCAACCCATGTCAAATACAGACTGACTTCACTGTGGGTGCCGTGCGAGGATCACATTCATGCACACACAAGTTCCCTTCAGTGCCTGGCACTACTTTTGCAGTGTGTATTTTCGGAGAACAAAAAACCTTTCAGTTTTTAACTATTTCTGTTTTTTGGAATGACAGAAGCCTGGCAGGTTCCCCAACAATAACGTTTTGCAAAAACATTACATAGCAAAACAAGCAATGACAAAAGGATGCTGGCCAATTCCAGGCCTATTGGCTTTGCCAATACGTATTCGTAATTGCACTATTTTACTGCATTCAAGAGATTAGGCCAGCTCAGATGTATTTTTAATAGCCAAATATCTCAAAACACAACTCATTATATGATCATCGAATTTGGGGTTTATGGAGGGGAGGAGCAAACATTCCTCTAGCAGGGATCTTAACCATTCATCATAGCATTCTTACCACACTTTCTGGGAAAAAGAGAAGATTAAGCCATGGAAGGCTACTAAGGTGTTCCACACAAATTGGTCACCTCAACATGGGAATACATTCAAACAAGCATTTGCAATGTTACAGGTCTCGCGTTTGCTCATGCTAGAGCTGATCGCATTGTAAACTCCTAACCCGACTTTTCACCTATCGGCAAAAATGCATTTATGTACGTAACCCAAAAAAGTGCAATTAACTGTGTAAAGCGCTCGATGTCTGCCAAACGAAATCGCACTAGGAAAATAGAGAAAAAAAAGTAGTCCACGAGCCGGACAGAAAACCGCAAGCATCGCATGTTTTCTGTACTTGGTTGATGCGCTCGAGGAGGGCTAGCCAAAGGAAAAGGCATGACGTATGCATGCCTTCGACTAACGAAAGCAAGCAGATTTTAATAGGCAAGCCCACGAACCAATGAAAAACACTGACGTGACGTCAACAGGGCTCCGAGCACTTTTCTAATACCTAAAGCGTCTTGCTGCGATACGCATGCGCGAGCGCATGCAGCGCAGACTCGATCCTAAAAAAGGCTGCTCTAATCCTAATGCTATTTATATGGTCAACAACCAAGCATTTCCCATTAACCAGGCAAGGATGGTTACTAAATTCTGGACATAGCAAGGAGACACCTTTGGTTACCGCAGCCAGAAGCAAGCTATGGTTCTTCTGATTGCTCGAGTTGATATCTTTTTTGTTTTGTTAAGAGAGTACAAGAGAAATATTGAAAAGGGGTATTTTCTGGTAAATTTGAGAAAAATGTCAAGAAGGAACATTTGTACAACCTGCATTTTACTTTCATTAATACACACAGACATTCTACGAATTGAATAGGGTTGTTGAGTCACACTGGTACTACGTTCAGTCTGTGATGTCATAAAAACATTGAATTTTAAAACAGACGAAATGCTAAACGAAAGCATGCTTTAAAGCAACAATGCTACTTACAATGGCTCTTACATCGGGTCTGTGCTCCACGTTGGCCGGCTCCTGCGTATGCTAGCAAGGTTAGTGAACGCGCCCACAACCCTTTGTTTCTCCCTACCCTGCAAAAGCAGATCTTGCTTTTTGGCCCCTTTTCTGCTGGAGCCCGACTCGCTTTGCTGCGTTCCTCTTAGCCTTGCTGGCAGATTTAGAGAGCTTCCAGCAGCCCGTGACATTTTTATTTCTCTGTTGACTATTTTAAAGCAAATTGAATTACCTGAGTTGAGCTTATATTTTGTTTTCTCTCTTAAATTTATGTTTATATCGTCCATTTGTGTTTCTTTTTTTCTAAGCTCATAATTTTTAGCTCAGTGTACAGCAGTTTCCTTGCAGCTCAGAGGAATGCTTTCTTCTTTCATTTTCTTTTAACCCCCTTTTTGTGATGCTCTCTTTCTCTCTCTGTCTCTAGCTCTTTCTTGTTGTCACTGTTGAACACTCTTTTCTCCACCCTCGCATCGAAACCGAGTTTAATAGCACTGGCTTTGCTTGGATCTCTTCCTTCTGTCTGACAGGACGTTAATGTTTTCCACATGGTTGTCAAATGGTCCCATGCCATTAACGTGACTTTCAGCCAATCTATGTTTTCCAGCCAACAGCACTATCCGTGTAGAGGCTTGAAGTTTCACTTTTGCCTTTATACCTTGGGACCTACAAGTCCCAGTCGACTTAATAATGCTGGCTCAGAAAAATACACCCTGATGCAATGTGGTCGATTTGACTGCTGTGCTTCTCTCCCTTTTCTCAGGCTTAGGTCAAATACACCTTTTTGTGGAATTCATCAGAGATTCTCTTTTGCTCCCCTCTTCTTTGTAGTCTGTCTCCGTCACTGTAAATCTGATGACTTGGTCTCACTTTTTATTTGTGGCGTACCATTGCCCGGGCATCCTCATCAGAGGGTGGACCCAGACAAGGACAGTATCTGTTTGGGGTTGTTTGGACCAGAACGGGCCTACAGCCAGAACCCATGCTCCATTAAAACTGAAAGGTAAAATAAAATAATTAGCATCACCCTGCATCCTATACTGCCAACTCACAAATTCCAATCAGACGTAGCTGACCCAGTCACTTCCATGGACACAACACATGGCCCCAGCTTTGTACACTTTCTCATGTCGTCAGCTTCAAACTACAGAACACACGTTCCAACTCATGCTCATTAATGCTTGCTCTGCAGTACTCCTAGATGCTCTTCTTCCCCCAGGCTACAATATCCTTTGTGTGGCCTGTGCACTTAAGAAGTGACGTGACCTCAGTGTCATCCATAAGTCTTCTTGGTCCCGCACTCAAGGCATCCAAGTAACACTCAATCTCATGGTGCTGCTGACCTGCCATTTCCTCCTCTCTGCAACTCAGAACTCCACCTTTCATCTCATTTACTGACAACTGTCTGCAATTCAAAACTCCACTCATCTACTGACAGCCCAGGCAGATCAAGGACTTCATTGATGAATTATCAGATCTTCTCACCACCTTGTCCATCCGTAATGCCCACACCACCATCTTGGCTGACGTCAACCTCCCACACTACACATGCTCCAAAAACTCACCAGACACTCTCTTCTACCTCATCAATACAGTACAAAATGCCACATAACGAACACACGCCGAAGGCCACAACCTTGACCTTGTATTCTCAGCATTAACAACAATCCATCACAAACCACTTATACCTCTTAACAGGACTGACCAGTGTGCCATCCAGATCTCACTGCTCAGAGTTCTACCAACAAAACAAGGTCAACATAGATAGAGAAAAACAAATCTTCAGGTGCTTCACAGACCTCCATGCTTGAATTCATCTCTCACCCTAATGCTTGAACTTTACTCTCACCGGGACAACTACATGCGCAATAACAGCACCCTTCTCAACAACTTCAACATTTCTTTGGAAAGCTATGTGAACATTCACACCCCAATTGCACACTGGTACTCTAAAGCTCTTGGTGACAATAAATGATCCATCCACAGACAGGAAGGAAAATAAAAGAAAAGCAGACCTCTCTGCTCAGAGTTCTACCAACAAAACAAGGTCAACATAGAAGAGAAGAACAAATCTTCAGGTGCTTCACAGACCTCCATGCCTGAACTCGTCTCTCACCCTAATGTTTGAACTTTTCTCTCACCGGAACAACTATATGCGCAATGACAACACCCTTCTCAACAACTTCAACAGTTCTTTGGAAAGCTATGTGAACATTCACACCCCAATTACAGCACACAAGCGCAAGCTAAATCCTTCTGCACACTGGTCCTCTAAATCTCTTGGTGACAATAAACAATCAATCCACACACAGGAAGGAAAGTAGAAGAAAAACAGGACTTCTTGATGCAGGAAGTGAGAACACCTTTCCGAGGCCCTTGAGGCATGCAGGGGCTATTGAGCCAAACTGTGGGGAAAGAGGCCTTTTACTCCTGACCTATGGATTCTGAGCAACTGGACCTAGTACCCCTTCAGCACTTGACTTTCAGGGTTAGCTTGGGATGAGCAATCCAAGGTTCCCTCGGGGGTAGGTGGAGGTGAGTCAGTAGGACACAGTCCTTGTGGCAGAATTCAGCATGTGCAGAGTCTCTCACTGGTGGTTGTGCTCCTGAAGTGACTGAAGGCTCTCTGCAAATCCTTCTGCAGGATATGTGCTTGGTTGCGCTTGGGGACGGTTACGACTATCCTGTCTGGTTCTCTCACCAGGGTCATGGTGCACAGGTGTTCCTACGGCACTCTTACTTCTTCTGCGGCAGATTGCAGTCCTTGGTGCTCCTGGTCACTCCCTCTGGCATATGGGGTCACCACAACTCACAGTCCACAGACTCTGGCCCAATCAGCTGTCTAATATTCTCCACAGTGGCCCCTCCTTCCTTATTGGCCTGCTGACTCAACTCCCATGTCCTCTTGATGCCAACCTATCTCAGTTCTAGAAGGTTAATGACAACTTCTGCAGTGTTTTTTTTTTACTTCAGAGTCCTAAGGTGATTTTATCCTGCCAGTCAATGCCTATATTTTCTTCTCTTCTGCCTGGTCCTTCCAAAAGCAGGTGTTTCTTTTTCTCATTCTGAAGTTAATTCACTACTCCACCTGAACCCCCTCTGTGTTTCATTTGCATGTGTACATAATGATGCAGGCACTGTTTTTCTTTTTTATTGCCCAATTTAAAATTACTTTTGCCGCTTGGATCTGTAATAATAAAAAAAAGAAATAAGTGCTTGATTTAGCAAGTGGTTGCTGCTGGCCTTCTATCAAAAAGTGTACTAAAAATGTACATGTCCGCAAGGGTTGAGGGAGCAGTGGGGGGTGCGTGGATGGAAGCAACAGATTAAATAAAAATAAAGCTACCGGGGGCCGAGAGACAAAACAATGGATGAAGGAAAGAGCACAATAGTGCCTGGGGGGACGTGGGGCTGAAGCACTCAAGAGAGATCAACACTCAAAAGGGAGAGCAGTACGGAGCTTGATTGGGGTGGTGCGTGTTTCGGGGAGAAAAGCAGCACATTTGAGAGGGAGCTAGAAACTACATGCACTCTCATGGAGTTCTGAAAAAGAAAAAACGTAGTTCTCTAAATATGAGTAGTGTAAGTCAAGGATGACAAAAAGAGGCTATGTTCCAGAGGAAGTAGGGGAAGGTAAGCTATTGAGTAAGTAGTAAACAAATTAATCTGACAGTAAAGCCAACAAGTGGTAGCAATGGCAGGGTTTCAAGCCTACTTTAAGTGTATGGTAATCTGCCAGTAGTTCTTGGTGTGACCTAAAAATGACAAAGTCAGAATGTAGAGAAGTTAATAGGATCAGGACTAAGGTTCTAATCCAGTACTCGAGGCACATCGATTGAACGTATTCTGCTGATTAGCCTATATTCTGACATAGAAGCAGGAACCTTCATCAGCAACCCTGAAATTGGGCTTCAGATTGCAACTATCAACCAATGTCTGTGGGTGGCTTTCACTGCATCAAGAGTATTTAAGTGCCTTGGTTTTAGGGGAACATGATTTCCTAGTAAAGTATTTCTCTGCAGAGGTTCTGTACAGTATCTAAACTAGGAAATATTATTGAAATTTGCTTCATTCTTCTCTCATGATGCAGTCCTTTTCGCACATAGGAGTGCATGTGGAAAATGTTTCTCTGCACCTGATGTTTTTATTTGAGGGATTTCATCCTGCTTCTGAGTTGGGTAACACCAAAGCTGATATGCAACTGTTTTTTTCTATGACCTCTGTGGAAGACCTTACTCTACTGGCTTCAGAACAATGACTAGACAAAGGGTCCACCTTTTAAAACTTGCAGGCTACTCTTCTGCAGTCTATAGGATCTGCTCATCCCCACAGGGGAATTGGCAAACCTGAAAAACGAGTACCTGACGCAGAAAAAATGTGATATTTGAGCTAATGCTTCCACATCACTAGTAATATGTTAAAAGGAAATACCATAATGTTAGCTATTGGGCGGCATTAAAGTAGTGGACACCTTACACAACTTCATCTAAATAAGTTCCAAAATTATGAGTTTGCACAGAACTGCTAGACTATGGTTCCTCTGCATAAGACAGCAAGCAATGCCAGATGAGTCCTTTGTCACGAACCACAGTGTTGCTGTAGGCAAACCACTGTAACCTATAGTGGTTGGTATCAGTAACCCACCCCTCTCTTTCATTGTCATTTCTCAATCAATTGAAGGCCAAGGAATTCCCCTTTTGCTAGAGCAGCTTTGGGGCTATTTTTCATCTGCAGGGCTGTTTTAAATTAAAAAAAACTATTATAAACGGTGATGATGAAAACCACAGTGACGTGAATCAAAGAAATATGAGAAAAACACTGGACAACTGAAGAAAACAAGGGTAGAGGTGGTGATAGTTTTGCATTGATGTCGGTATTTGTAGATGGGGAATTCAAAGACTCTGTGTCCGGGGCTTCTGATATGCCATCAGTTGTGCCGTAGGTACAGGATCGGTCTACACAACTTCTTGTCCATTGTAAGGAGGCAGAAACATGATTTTACATCCAATCTATATCTACCATTGTTACTTTTTTCCCAGGTCTCATTAATTCACCCTTGCTTGTTCTATGTGAGGGATACACGCAAACGTGTTTGTTCACACATCATTGCTTAAATTCTACATGAATTCCTTCATTTTGGTACTATGAATGTAATTATGATACACACCAGCTTACAAGGTTCTGTCACTTGCCAAACACTGCATTGTTTATTTTTTGTAATTAACACTCCTGATGCTAATTCAGTAAACACATTTTCTCTTTTATTTTAACATTTACATTGTTAAGAATATGATCATTTGTTTTTTACCTAGATGAGAAATGGGCAGGCAACAAACATTTGCTGGCACCTTTGAACAAACTCGGCGTTTAATTATAGGGATAGGAATGTTTATGTCCCATTGGAATTCTATGTTTAACCTGTTCGGGCGTGCGTTGGCCACTGGCACACTCTCCGTGGTGCGGGTCACAACCAGTGGCTGATGCCATGGAGGGGTTTTAAAAATCCTCTGGTGCGTTGCACCAGAGGATTTTTTTTTATTTAAAAGACTCGGGAGACAAGGAAGAGCTTCTGTGCCCCACCCACCCCTCTGTGACATCACAATTTGTTTTCCCCACTGGAGCAGGAAGCGGAGGTAAGGCCGCTTTCTGCTCCGGTGGAGAAAATGGGCCCGAAAGTGCTTCCCCACCTTTTAGGAAGGCCTTGTTTGAAAGGGGAGATTCTCCCCTTTCAAACAAGACCTTCCTGAAATGGTTTCCTGGGTGTGGATCACAGCCGTGCTGCGATCCACGGACAGCAAACCGCACTAGACACCAGGGATTACTTTGGGGGGGTCGGCCTATTTTTTCTTGCATTTCTGTCACACAAACTACAGGAGTATGCTGAGATCCACAAAACTCCTACCAGCCAGTGTTTCCCCACCTGGCCTTATAAAAACGCTACTCCACTTGAGTGCCTGTACCTAGTGCCTGCATCAGGAATGGATCACCCCAGAGTCAACAGCTGCCCTCATGTAAGGACTAACATTGACCATTGTGCGATTCATTCCTGTCACAGGTACTAGGCCTACCCACACAAGTGAGGTACCATTTTTATTGGGAGACTTGAAGGGGGGGAGAATGCCGGGACGGAAGGAAGTTTGTGGCTCCCCTCGGAGTCCAGAAATTTCCATTGTTGAAATGTGCAGTAAACATGGGTTTTTTTAGCCCAATTTTGAGGTTTGCAAAGGATTCTGGCTGACAGAACCTGGTGAGAGTCCCACAAGTCACCCCATTCTGGATTCACCCAAGGTGTCTACTTTCCATAAATGTATAGGTTTGGTAGGTTTCCCTAGAGGCCGGCTGAGCTAGACGCCAAAATACACAGCTCGGCACTTTGCAAAAAACGCGTCCGTTTTCATTAGAAGAATGTGATGTGTCTAAGTGACCGCAAGTGAGGTACCATTTGTCCGGGAGACTTGGGGGAATGCTGGCGGAAGGAAGTTTGTGGCTCCCCTCCGATTCCAGAACTTTGCTGCACCAAAATGTGAGGAAAGAGTGTTTTTTTAGCCCAATTTTGAGGTTTGCAAAGGATTCTGGGTGACAGAACCCAGTGAGAGCCCCACAAGTCACCCCATCCTTGATTCCTCTAAGTGTCTACTTTCCATAAATGTATAGGTTTGGTAGGTTTCCCCATGTGTCGGCTGAGCTACAGCCCAAAATCTACAGCTAGTAACAGCATAAAATACATATTTTTTCAATGGAAAAATGTGATGTGTCCATGTTGCGTTTTGGGGCGTTTCCTGTCACGGGCACTAGGTCTGTCCACACAAGTGAGGTACCATTTTTATCGGGAGACTTGGGGAAAAGCACAGAATAGAAAAACAAGTGTTATTGCCAATTGTCTTTCTCTACATTTTTGCCTTCCAAATGGAAGGCAGTGTGCAAAAAAGAAGTCATTTTGAGAAATGCCTTGTAATTCACATGCCAGTATGGGGACCCCGAATTCAGAGATGTGCAGATAACCACTGTTTCTAAACTCCTTATCTTGTTCCCATTTCGGAAATGCATAGGTTTCCTTGATACCTATTTTTCACTCTTTATATTTTACCAAGTGAATTGCTGTATACCAGGTATACAATGAAAACCCATTCCAAGGTGCAGCTCATTTACTGGCTGTGAGTAGCTTGGGTTCTTGATGAACCTACAAGCCTTATATATCCCCGCCGCCAGGAGGGTCCAGCAAACATAACTGTACATTGCTTTAAAAAATCTATCATAGTTGGAAAAATTTACGGAAGAAAACATAGTCAGAAAGGGCTGTTTTTTTCAACTCAATTTCAATATTTTTTTATTTTAACTGTTACTATCTGTAGGAAAATCTTAAAGGATCTACACAAATGCCCCCTTGCTGAATTTAGAATTTATGGGGGCGCCATAGATCTTTGTACAGTGCCTTACCAGGAGATATGTGCTGCAGGGCCAAGGTTGTTGATGTACGAGGAGTGTGGCCATGAGACCGTTGTCCTTATTCAAGATGTCCACCTTGACTTTGTTTTCGTTGTGGTCCTTTTGGTTAACCCTCCACCGTTACTCAATGATAAAGTTCCTGGGGGTGCTCTGCGTTCTCACGTTTGCTGGAAGCAGACCAGCTCAAAGATGATGTTTTTCCTTTTTCTGAGCAATGCTTTTCGTCTTTTAGAAAAGCACTTCAACCAGACATGCACTTCAGGTCAGAGTCTAGGACAGGAACTTTGCTCAAGCCTGGGCCCATCTGCAGCTATATACACAGCACATGGTTCCATGTCCAAAAAGGCATTTATTGGGTCCACGCTGTCATCAGAGTTTAGATGTTCAGTTACTAGATATAAAGGTAATTTTGACTTATGTGGCCCTGCTCCCACTGGAAACTGAGAATGCTGGAATTTCAAATACCTTGATCACTTACGAGAGAGCGCATTTTTACAGGCTCTCTCCTAGTCAGACTTGGAGTGGCTTTCTTGGTAGGAATGGGTGAGTACGTTTAGCTATGGCTTACAAGAGAAAGTAGCTCCTTTCAAAGGCATAGCTACAATGTCACAGACATGCATCGACAAGCCATGATAATGTGCATGGATTACAGGCCTTTGAGTTCATTCTGTAATACTGGGGCAGTGAGATATTTAGAGGAACTGCATGAGTTTGACACAGTAGGCCAGTAGATGTCACTCCCATGAAAAGTCAGTGGAGGTTACTCCCTGTAATGACATGTTGGGAGCACCAGGAGTGGTTTTGATGGCCTCAAATCTAGCAGCATTGTAAGACTATGCACTAGAGCAGTTAAAACAGGCACTCGTGTGGTGTCTGAGTGTGTTAGGACACAGTGTAAAAGGAGAACTCGCATGGAAAAGTGATAAAACTCAACTGTGTGCCAGTGTGTACCCAGTGACATTGGCATACTTTTCCATCCATTGTTTTAACAGTAAGGACAGTTGTCTTGACAGCTTACACAGTTCCCCGTTGACCTGCACTTACTGGGACATTAGTTAAATCTGGGTCTGTCTGAAAATAGGACGTGAGATGTATGTGAGCTCACACACACACACGATGTTAGATCTTTCTTATAAGCATACACAAGCATAATGCACCAAAACGTTTGATGCAGTCAGACCACATGCATCAAACCAAGTACTTTAAAACACATTAGTTTTACAGCTTGGAAAATGACAGAAGAAATCAAACAACCTTGACCTGCACAGGTTATTTCTGTTACTGTACAAAATATGAAAGTTCATAGAAACAAGACTAATGAAAAAGCAATTGTAGCATAAGGTAGGAGGACCTCCCGAACCTATGAGAGTTTCTGCTGCAGCCACCAGGTCCTCATTTCACCTTCACCTGCTGAAATCTGGGGAAGTACAATAAAAGGACAATAACACCCAAAGCCATTAAAAACAAGTCCTTCATTTCATGAAGTACGAAACGTCCTAGACATAAAAAGAAGCAACCGAAGCTGCAAACAAATAAAGCTAGGTGTGGGGGTCAGGCCTCTAGACTACAGTGGGATAATATTTCATGTATTTAATAAAATCAGGATTACCCTCCACCAAATTTTGGGGAAATGTGCATTTTACAACTCGGCTGGCGGGTGTAATTATGATCCCGTGGGTACGAGAGGCTGCCGCCAGCAGGGGAAGCGATGCACCCTCCTGTGTACTGTGGGGGGATCACGCGAGGACTGAGCTCCGCTATTCCAGCGGATCCTGTCTGATCTTGTTGCAGTTTTACTGGCCTCGTTTTCTGGCTGGTAAAATCGGGCCTGGCATTCCGAAAGTGGGAGCACAGGGCCACTTGTAATTGAGTGGAATGGGATCTCTCTCGGGGATATTCTGTCTGTTAGGCCCAGTGCGATGGTTGATATAAAAATAAATGCCCAAAGGGTAGCAAACATTTCAAGGGCTAGCACATCAGAGACCTGACAAAACCCTTTCAAACAAAGGCCTACCGCCAACTTGGCAAACAAACTTTTCGAAGAGAGAAAAACTTTATCCAGAACAGGTCAGAAGACACGAGTAGCCTGCTAATGAGTATCCATGTCACGGTTTCCGACGGCAGAGCTCAGCTAACTGAGACTGCTTACGGATACCTATTGGTTCCCGTCCCTCTATGTGAGGCAGGTGAACTGCAGGTGCCAGCCAATTTACTATGGGCTCCTGATCCAGACCTACATGTTAGAATTTAGGTTAAATATCTGAGTGGGGACCCCAGAGGTAGCAAAGCCTAATAGCAGTTTTATTCTCTGTAAACAACTGATGTGTTAGCTGGGTGATTTAGAAGCTGATGCGGAGTTTTTTCCAGCAATATCAACAAATTACTCGTTTGGGCAGTGGGTCGTGTGTGCGAGTTAAAGGGGTTGGGTAACACAGGGATGTTATCATTTGTGGGGATTTGACTTTCAGTACAAAAGTTACCCGAAGACTGCACAGCCCTCCCTACCCCTTCACCTCCAGCCCCCACCACCACAAACAAGCCCCACCTCTGTATGCACGTGGAGGCCGTCTATTTGAAGTACGC
Organism: Pleurodeles waltl; assembly: GCF_031143425.1. Classification (NCBI taxonomy): domain Eukaryota; kingdom Metazoa; phylum Chordata; class Amphibia; order Caudata; family Salamandridae; genus Pleurodeles; species Pleurodeles waltl. The sequence goes on from NC_090448.1 coordinate 398,003,146, forward strand.
TGACAGCGGCAGTTCAGCTGGGCCCAAAGGCCCCTAAACATCTCCTGGAACCTTCCGAGTTTTATTACGTTTTCCATTATACCTGCCCCTCTACACTCCCCGCCCCCCATGCCCTCTCTCAACCCAGTCCCTAAACCTTTCTCCTAAATCATGGTGAAACAGCAAGTATTGCGGGGGACCGATCCGGAACGGGCAGAATGGACGGCTTCAGAGGCATATCCTGTTCCGCTCCGTCCAGTTATTGATTGACACCTCATCAGGATGCAAGTAAAACCCCATGGCTGGTGCACACAGGATGCCACAGAGTAGGGGGAGGGGCAGAGTGCCGGGTGGCTGATGGTCCTCCTCAGATACTTAAGGTTCCTTTTCAATGTATTATGTGCTTGCGCGGGTCTCGGCTCCGGATTAACGGCGGAGGGGAGATGGTATGACGGCTGCGCTACTCTGGGCAGCTGAAGCATGGCTTGTGGTAGGAATTAAGGTGAATCTGCAGATTTGCTAGTGTACTCCAGTGCTGAACAACAGAGCGCGAGCTAGGAAGGAGTGACGTGCATTAGCAAAGCTGACGTGTTTCCTTGTATCAGAACGTCGGAGTTGTTGCAGGGCCAAATTGATTTGCATTGAGAGTTCGGTGAGGGTTCAAGTGCTGGACTGCTGGGGATACCTCATATCAGGACTCAGGGGCACTGACAGAGCTGACTGTAATTCGCTGTTGCGGAATAGGAGGGAGGTCAGAGAAATGTGCAATGGCCGACCTGTCTGACAAGTTCCAGTCCTTTACCAGCATCTTGTCAAATTGTTCTCAGTCTGCTGGGTTCGCACTGCTGCCAGTCTACTTCTTTTTTGGAAATAAAATTCGGTCTGACTTTTGAAAAGGGGGAGGGAGCACAAGGCAGACGACTATGGGGTCTGAGTTTGTTTGCCACTGGTGTCCTGGGGTCCATGCTATTATAGTTCTACAAACTGGGACTAGTAGAACCCTTCTGCACTTACCTGTCAGAGTAGCGAAGGTGAGGAGTCACAGGCTCCACAGGGATGTCTTGTGGGATGCTCCGCACTCAGCAGTTAAGAAACAGACACAATAAATTCAGTGTTCCGCCCAGTGCTTGTCCTTTAAGAAAGACAAACTACTTTTAAACAAACAGCAGTATATAATACTACACAGTCCAGTATAGTATGCAGAGCAGTGACCCTGGGTATGGTCCTACTTTGCGGAGCTACATCCACTGAGTTCCCTTGGTAGTCACACTCAGACAGCCCCTCTTAGGCTTGTCTACCAACTAGAACTCAGTTAAATTCATAAATCAAGCTCAACTTTAGTTTTCTCACCCAACAGACAGACAGAAAGACAGTCCCTACTGCATGACAGCGCGGGCATGAGGATGTCCTCCCCAGATATATTGCATGCACCATGTTCAATGAGAAGTATACCTGGTGCGCCACATTATATTGGATTCATTCGAATCTTGCATTGGTGGAGGTCCTCTTCACACCCCCCCCATGTATGCCCTTCCATTCCTTGTCCGTAATTGGATCCCCCAGTAATAGCTGCCATCTACCATAAATTGCCAGGGGGTGCAATGGGGTATCTTCCTACAGTGACCTGTACACATTTGAAACTAGTTTACAGCCCCCAGCAAGCGTGAGTAATGTTACCAAAGTCCAGGGCTCATGGGGGGCACCCGGAGAGGTTGGCCATATTCCTCGTGCCGTAGCCGCTTCCTTGGCTAGCCTCACAAATTGTCTAAGTTCTAAATTGAAAGCTTCCACTTCTGTCAGGGTAATAAATATACCATTGGTAATGGTATTGCAGTGTGTCACAACCCCGCGTGTCACCAGTCCATCAGCATCGCCTGTGAATTCCGCGCAAAGGGCCTCAACGTCCAGGGAGACAAGTCCGCTGCGTAGGGGGCATGCCACAGCACTGGGCGGACCTCTACCTCCCAAATACGACACACGTGCCTAAGCACAAATGGGAGATAATCCGGACTCTTGTGCCCAGCATCAGGAGTTCCAATATAGGAATCCCTCTATTTTATTGCCATTTTAGTGATGTCTCTGGGCACGTTATTTTAGCAACTAGGCCTACTGCTTGTGCCCTTTAGCCTAGTGACATTTTATTTTGCTTAATTTTATTCTGTTAGAATTGGCCACACTTGTGGTGGTGTTTAATTTTCTTTATCAAGTTGTCTTTTCCCCTCGGAAAGCATTACATTTCTTAGCACGATATTCTTTCAATCTGTGCTTTCCTCAAGGCTGCAGCAAGATACAATTGTCAGCACAAGTGGTACAGTCTAACATTCACAGAAACACACTTATTTTTACGTGGGGACATTTTCTCAGAACATCAGTTGTTTTATTATAAAAACACTTCTCTGTCCCATACATGTTAGAAGAAGGTTCCAGCCAGAATACCATGACTGCATGCTGTTTGATTTTGTTACAGCTGCTTGCTGAGATCACCGGTTTCCTGGTCCGCATGGGGATGATGTCTCTATAGATAACCGGCATCTTCACCACTGTCATATTTAGGTATTGGGAATGATGTCTTCCCAGGTGGGAATCCAGAAGGATGGATTAGGACATATCCTGCCGTGCTCTAACATAGCTTAGGTAGGAATCACATACGATGTGCATAGTGACCGTTTGGTGGGATTTTTCTTGTGTTTCACTTTCCTTGTCACCATTTTTCTTCTAGAATGTTTCATGAGTCTCATTATTGCATTTCATGCCATTTTACCTAAGGCGCAGCTGATTCAATAAATCTTTTTGAACCATTTTCTGCCTCTGTCTGTGCATGTGTGAGACTAATGTAACTGAGAGAAAAGGATGAGATCTGCTCCACCACGATTTTCCTGAGAAGGCATTATCGCATGCGCCCTGTTGCCACAAATCATCCTTGCTCTTGGGGGAAGTGAAGAGGCGCTGCTAGCTGGCCGAAAACAGATTAGGCCAACAATTGTCACATGGTGTGGGTGGGATTTGACTCAGTTCCCCACAATTCAGGTGATGCTGCCACCCAAATCCAGCAGCCTCATTAGGATAATGAGTCCATGCGACACCTTCATACGTACCCTCCAACAGCCGCTTCTCCCAATTGTCCCTTTCATTAAAACAAGTGCACTGCATGCTGCAGGTGAACAGCCAGTAGTAGAACTCTAGGTGATGTAATTCAAGTCCTCCCTGCCATCAGGTTTGTTTGAGCGTGGTCAAGACAACCCTCTTCCTCCCCGAGGCCAACAGCAGCTCCACAATTAAACTGTCTTGTTCAACAAAATATTTTGTAGGTATATCATACATAGCTCCCTTGAAGATGTATAGGCAGTGGGGTAGGATTATCATCTTAATCAGTGCAAGTTTTCCCATCAAGGATAGCCAAAAAGAGTTCTAGAATTTCACAGAGGGTCCAAGGACCCCCATGACTCTACCAATATTCAGGGATTCAAATGTTGCGGCCTCCCTCGTTATCCTAATCCCCAGATACCTAATGCTAGAGGTCTCCCAAGGGAGGCCCAGTGCCGGAAGGCTCTGTAAAGGAACTTCTCCCAGTATCCCTAAGGTAAACAGCTTAGACTTGACCCGATTCACATGGAGCCCGGGGACTTCCCCAAACGTAACTGAGCCTGCAACATAATAGTAGTGGAGTATTCTAGATGGCGTAGATATATCAAAGTATCATCTGCTTACAAGGAGACCACGTGGGTGGTCGCCCCTCTCATGATACTCCAACCCAGCAAAACTGACCACAATCTATATCTCCAACGCGAAACGTAATGATGACAAGCTGCAACCCTGCCTAGTACCCCTGAAGAGGGAAAAGCGATGCAACACCGTTCTTTCCATGTGCACCCTTGCCACCGGGCCAGTATATAACAGCTTTCCCCTACGGGTGAAGGAACTCCCGAAATCCATTTTCTGAAGCACCTGCCATAGGAAAACCCAGGCTGTGGAATGCTTGCTCTATGTTGAGCAGCGCCAAAGCATAGTTATCATCAGCCATTACCGGGGCGTGTAAAACCAGAGAAAGACAAGGTAAATTACAGAGAGAGGTATGAAGCTGCACTGATCCTCCGGAATCACTGTTGGCAAATTCTCTAGCAACCATGACCCTAACATTTTGCTAAGGACGTTTACATCCACATTTAACATGGAGAGAGGGCAATAGGAGGTAACCTCCTTAAAATCCTTATGTGGCATAGATAACATTGCTATGAGTACTTCCGTCATCAATTCTGGCAACTGCCCCCTCTCATATGCCTCATGACTTATAGCAAGCGGTCTGGGAACGTTCCAGCCCTTCTCTGATAAAACTTGGCTGGCAGCCCATCCTCTCCCGGAGTCCTGGCCGTCTTCAGGGCCTTGATCACCACCAATATTTATTCTTTGGTGATAAGCGTATCCCAGCTGTCCCTGCCCTGCAAGGAGAGACAGCTGTCAACAACCCTCACAAGTATATTCCCCAGCTCTACAGGTGTCACCCTCAGGTGTGACATCAATCAATCAGTTTTTGTAAAGCGCGGCTACTCACTCGTGAGGGTCTCAAGGTGCTGGGGGAAGGGGAGAGGCTTCATCCGAAGATCCACATCTTGAGGTTCTTCCTGAAGATGGTGAGAGATGGGCTTCGCCTGAGGTGTAGGGGGAGGTTGTTCCCTCTCTTTGCTGCGATGTAGGTGAAGGATCATCCTCCGGCCTTGGGTTTCCGAATGCGAGGGATGGTGGCAAGGGCCATCTGGGTGGAGCGGAGGGATCTGGCAGGGGTGTGGAAGGAGACGCGGTGGTTCAAGTAGGCTGGTCCTGCGTTGTGCATGGCCTTGTACTTGTGGGTGAGTAGCTTGAAGGTGATTTGTTTCTTGACCGGAAGCCAGTGGAGAGTCCTCAGGTGTTGGGAGATGTGTTCGCGGTGCGGGAGGTCCAGGATTAGTCTTGCGGCAGCATTCTAAAATACAGTCCTTGCAAATGGGCCGCAAAGACCTCTGTAGTGCCTTGTGTGTGTACCTCCCTCCCCTGTGCATCCTGTATCCCGGTAATGGGAACGTTCAGTTCCTCTTTTCCGAGGAGAGTGGCATGTATTCTACCTGTTTTGTCTCCCCGGCATGAAGCCGCTGCCTAGAATGGGTGTGCACAAATTTATCCAGCTGGTCCCATGTCTCCATCAACTCCCTCCTGCTATCCTTTCATTTCTCCAGTCGCTGCGGCAGCTCAGCCAGACATATATCCAGCACAACCAATCTCTTCTCCTGTATTGCAGCATCCGCAAAAGCTGCTCCCTAACACCACACACCACCTTCATGCATTCCCCCTGCAAAAGCACCTTCATAGCATCCCATTCTGTAGGCCTGGCAGCTGTGCTGTTCCAGTTCTCTTCAAAGTAATGGTCTGGTACTTCGGAAACCATATGTGCAAAGACTGGATTCATTAGCACCTCCACTCTTAATCTCCATAGTGGGATCCTAGGAGCATTCCCACCGTTATTGTATTCAAACAGCAAGGGGGAAGGATCCAATAAATGATGTGCCAGATAAGAAATATTAACCGCGTTCTGAACCATTCTACCAGCCACCAAGCAGTAGTCAATCTACTGTGTGTCCCTGTTTCCGGATTGTAACAAGAATAAGTACGGTTCCGAGGGTGACGTAACATCCACAGGTCTCATAACCCAAGTCCGCTCATTACATCCAAGAGGGCTTCAGTCGTGGCAGTCTTCTATCAGTCTTAGGCGGGCATCGATCTAAAGCACCATTCAACACAAAGTTGAGATCTCTGGCTAACAGCACCTCTGACTCAAGGTATTCAGCTGCTGCTCTCATCACTGACAGATAAAAATCAGCATCATCTAGTTTGGGTGCATACACAGTAATCAAACAAAGACCCCTAGCATCCAGCATTTTAAAGACGATCATGTACCATCCCTCTGTGTCTATTTTCACCTCTTCAGCAGAAAACAGAGTCTCAAGTCAAATCAGACTCCCTCTGGCATAGCTAGAGTACAACATTGCATAAAACTGCCCCTTCCCCCTCTCTCAACTGTGCAACACAGTCCTCCCCAAGTGTGTGTTTCTCATAAAAAGGTCCACCAGGATCCAATAATGCCTCAAGTAGGAGTAGAATCTGTGCCGCTTTTTGGGCTGCCCCAAACCACAGACATTCCAAGTTAGGATCTTCTATGTGTTATCCATCTTGTGTTACATATCACAGTCTACAGGACTGCCATCTCTGGGCACCCTCCCCACAGCCATATTGAACTTGCACAGGAATGAACATGTCTCAGCACAGTATCAACCCCAAATCCCATAACAAACATCAACAGACAGAAAATATGCAATTACCCCACCCTCCCCCCAATGACCTTACAGTGCACTAGGATACAGAAGTCTTTACTGGGGTTCTTCATTGATTACCTCGCCATCACCCTCGAACTAAGCTTCCCATCACTCTGTAGCCCCTCCTTCACATATATTTCATTTGTTTTATAGCACCTCTCTTACCAGCGTAGGGTGTTGCAGCACTTTACATCACACACAGATACAGAGACAATCAATCATATGTGTGTAAATCAGTGTATAGAAAATGTTGCACAAGACAAAGGGTAGGATTCATGTGCCGTCCATACTGGTAGACATTTTTAAGAGTGATTGTTCTGGGGAAGCATAAACTCATGATTCAGAATGTAACACAGTGGTTAAGGTTGACTTTACTAATAATTTATTTCTACCCAAACAAACCCTTTCTAGAAAAATTATGCTAACCAAAAATTGGGAAAAAACATAACTTTGTTATCTATACCATGCACTTTGCATGCAGCTGTTTGATGACAGACCACTGTGCTAGATTATAATTGTAACTTAGGAAATGCCCAGCAACAAAAGGATCTCTCTGACAAAAGAAGCACCTCTTATAAATTACTGTTCTGTGATCTAAATAGTGCACTTTCTTTGCAGCAGGCATATTACTCCTCTGTACTACCTTAGATGAATCAAAGTTTCCAGTAGACAAAAACTGTACATTAATCACCAGAGGAGTTATCCTGGCACTTTTATTGTTGCCTGGAAACTGTTGGATGTACAAGGAACTTTGCAGTGCTTTTAAAACAGCTGCACTGCTACAAAACCAGCCTCTCAGTAACCAAAGTGCCCCCTACCCTTCCAGCCTCCTTGGGAAACACCCAGTGCCCGGTACAGCAAGTCTGGCCTTGCCCCAAAGGACCACAGCCCTCCCCACCTACCCACGGGCCTGTACCTGACGGCTGCGATAAATAACTACATAATTAGGCCACATCGTACGTTTTCCCCACAATTTTGTTATGGTATATAATCTACCCCCGCCAACTGTACATCCCACCTTACTGTCCCCATGACCACCATCCAACATCTAACATGTACTCAAAAAAACTACGGGCCTTCGGTGTCAGCTGCACCCACCCAGCAGGTATTAATTGCCAGGATCTCCACAACCTGGCTCCCTATTTTTCACATACATACCACCACATACTGCTAGAGGGTCAGCTGAGCACCGCAGCCCAGCACCGTTGACCCCACACATTTCAGGCCAGCTCACTGCTGTCACTCAGTGAGTCACAATCTCCTCTCCACAAAAAAGGAATCATGATGCTTAGGCACATAGTTCGAATCCTGCAGAATACCATGCGGGCAGACCATGATCCAGCCTCTCTGCCTTTTCCCTTCTGTGTCCTCCGAACCTAATGAGTGTCTTTGTAAACGTGCTGATTGGTGGCTGGGTCCCCCGTCCAAGAGTCTGTAGGATGTTGGTTGGTTCTGGTGTGCTGTGCCGACAGAGTGTAAACAGTCTCCGGCCTCTCCAGGTGTGGTGAAGAAGAATGCCTTTCCATTCTTTGAGAAGAATGCACTCAACGTTTGGCCTGGAATATTAAGCTGCAATGCAGGTTCAGATCATGTAACTTTCTTTCAAACAGCATATAGCCCTTACGAAGATCCTGGACTTTGTGTGCATAGTCAGGGAATACCATAATGTTATGTCGCTCATATTGCGGTGACCCATGAACCTTAGCATGGTGAAGGATAGCATCAGTGTCTCTAAAATTGATAAAGTGGGTTATGATGACACGTGGCGGTGCCCCCTGCCCAGGGACCGGTGCCAATGCCTGATGGGCTCTTTTGATCATAGAACAAATTGGAGAGCTTTTTTGGTTTCAAAGAGTTCGTAATTCATTTTTCCATGAATAACACAGCCAATTGTCTCTCTGCGTGTTCCGGAAACCCCACAAACCTCAGGTTGTTCCTTCAGGAGTGCCCCTCGGAGACCTCTACCTGTTCTTCCATACGAGCTGAATGGAGTTGCAGCGTAGCCACTGTCTTCTTCAGGGTTGCCACCTTGTGTTAGAGATCCTTAATCATAACACACAGGGAGAGAACTACTGGGAGTGGGGGGTCAATGGAGAACTCAACCGTACTCAACTCCCAAAAACCAACACAGAAGCACAATTGGGAGTACGGGGTTCTTGTGTCAGGGGCAGATCAGTAGTGCATCATTTGTAGTACTCATGGACCTCAACTCGTACTCATGGACCTCAACTCGAGGCGGGAAAGGGGTGGACTGAGGTGTATGGGGTTGGAGGGGAATTTCCTTTACGGTCCTCCTTTAACAGTGAGGTCGAGTCCGCCCAGGTGGCATTGTCCTACCTGGGTGGGGCTAGGTGGTCATATGATGAAGCATGACACCATTGAGTGTGTGAGACCACCTAGTCCGTAAAGGAAATTCCCCTCCCACCCCATACACCTCAGTCCACCCCTTTCCCGCCTCGAGTTGAGGTCCATGAGGGTCTCAGTACTACAAATGATGCACTACTGATCTGCCCCTGACACAAGAACCCCGTACTCCCAATTGTGCTTCAGAGATCCTTAATCTCCATCATTTTTCGGAGATCTGCCCACAGTAGGTTGACATCAATAGCCATGGTATCTGTTTTTCCTAGAAGGTCTCCAGGGGATCCCCGTATCTCAGTGAGGAGGTCCACTGCCTCCACCGGTGCCTGGTGGAAGGGCTCCCCAACAGTGCCACCTGTCTGTACAAGAAGGATTTCATTGTCTATTTTATTTGCCTGCGCAGTTTTAATGAGCCTGTCCTTCCCCATCTCTAAAGGCTACTGGGCCCACCCTTGGAGGGCTCAAGTGACTTGTACTGCTGCTTCCAATGAGCCCCTTGCCCAGGAGCCGGCGTCCTCCATCGCCCTACTGTCACCTCTTGTGGGACGTTAGCAACCCAGATGTGTATCCTTATTACACTGCCATCTCCCTAGGTCAGCACACGCGCAGCCGCCACAAAAACATCTCCTCTGAGGCAAACCAATAACAAATGTCCAGGCATACCTCAGCTCTCACGTACACAGTGCTACCAGTCCAAGGCAAGGCCCAGCGAGAGATCCCTGTCTCAAAGGACATTAGGGGCAGCTGTAGCTGACTCTCCCTCTCCATGAAGTTAGGATGGGCACTACAGTTGGGCGAGGGGCCAAGAAAAGTCATTCTCCCTTGCACCCCTCTTACGTTACAGTTGCTGCCCATGTACAGCGTGGGTGGCACCTGATTGCCGAGCTGCGGCTAACAAGTTCCCAATCCAGGCCCCTCCCTTGGAGCGGGCGTCTGTGAGCAGTGCGGTCCACCAAGACCTCGCTCCCTCAAAAGCAGGGCCGTCGCACCCACGCGACTACTTCGTCTAGGCCACTAGACCATGATAGGGCTTCCCCGTTCAGCTCTCATCCTGGAAAATGTAGCCTGTCAGTGACCTCCCAACAGGCAGTGCAGAACTCACAGCAAGGGTGGCACTCGTGGGAGGGATCAGGATACTTCATGGGCCAGGATTATACCGGATTCCACAGATGTCTGCGGGAGCTGGGGGAGAGTGCGTCTATTCAGTCATCTTGCTTAGCCACGCAGTAGGTTTTGAAGATTGATTTATCTTTTATCAAGAGACAGTGAAAGGCCTTTAGTGCTTGTGTGATGTGGTCAATGTGTTTCAAACAAAACCAGAGAAGCATGATTATGGACTCTGTTGCTTGAACCACGTTCTGTGCTTGCCCCACTGGAAGTGAGGGTGGTCCCAGTGACTCTTGCAAGCTTTTTGCATCCATTGTTAAACTCGTGAAGACAAAAGCGATAGGCATTACTTAAAATCTTTCAAACTATCTGCGTATTTTCAGAACACATTTAGTTGCCAATTTTATGAGGGCCAAGGATGCGAGCTATGTACCAATTAAAGAGCGTGTGTGACCATTCTGATCCCTGTGGAACCCGTTATTTGATGATTTGTCTTCGGGAAATGGAGGGACCATATTTAACGTGATGATAGGTATGACTGTGTAGGAAAGCAGCCACTCCTGTTGACGCCTCCCTCCAATACTTGCTGATAATGCTAGTTGTTAAAGGAACAGATTATGTTCGATGGTATTGGTGTTATAGAATTTGGGGAACAAGACTTCAGTTGGTCATAGGCATTGAGTAAATTATTCCCTAATTTCCGTTTACTCAGCTTCCATTTTTTTTTTTTTGTTAATGGTGTTTTTGCTTCTAGGAAAGGTACCGGTCAGGGCGAGCAAAATTAGTAATCATATCATGTACAATCTAAAGTAGGCTGCGAAATATTCAAATAGTTAATATGTGAACTTTTGAAAAAACAACCTTGCATTGCGGCCGAGCTAACTCTAACTCCTGCTTATTTTGACCTGGATTTTTTTTAAACAATCTGCTTTGAGCTGACACACATTTTGTATGGCATACTCAGCAAGATGGACTTTCTGGTATTTCTAGGGCCCTTTTAGCTTCAGGCACGTGCCTGCGTTGATCCAATGTGGGCTGTTTTAAATGCACTTCCTGTAGAATGTTCAGTACGTTGTTTATACAGCCATTGCACTATTTAGTATTTGCTCCCTAACCTCTCAGAAGCTCAAGTGAAATGGGACTTGCAGAGTCCAAGCTTTGAATGTAAGGGTGTTTGCAGACAACGCTCTGTAAGATTTAACTTAGCAGGCAAGCCGACTTTTCTTTATTTGCATTTTAGACTCTGAATTCAAAATGCCTTGAATTACGCAAAGCGGTAATTCTTAAAGCACTTTATCTGGAATGTTCAGCGTGTCTGCACACCAGCACAGGTGTGCTGACTTCTTGATGCCTTTTTTAAGCCCCTGGGAAGCCCAGGTAGAGACGCTTTGCAGTCTGCCACCGTGGAGATGGCAGCAGTCTCTGGATTTATTGGAGTGTTATTCTGAAAAATCTGAGGTAATAAAAATGCTAAATTCCAATGTGATTCTGTATGATTAGCTAGTTGGCCCCGCAGGCCCGGGCTGCTATCAAAGTGAGATGTTGCTTTGCTCAGGTTGGCACTTAACGCACCCTGTACACCTTCGCTTCATATTCCTGAGAGCCCCCTCACCCCCTCTACCAACTGTACTCTACTCTAAATAGATGACATCTTGGTTCAGGAGGCGACAGGGCTCTCGGCGCCAATTAGTTCGCAAGATTGTGTTGTCTAATTGTTAGAATCCAGCTGTTTTGTTACAGCAGCGGTGTCAAATTCAGCCCTACAAGTTCATTTGTTTGTGTCTTTAATTGATGTTTATGTTATCGGATATAATGAAATACTTTTTTCTTCCAACAAGAACCCTCCCTGCCTCTAGTTCCAGTGCTTTCATCACCTGTCACAGCCACGCGCCCTTGTGTAGCAATGCCGGTAGAGGAGGGGCACCCGTCTCCTCCCTCTCTCTCTCCTACTTCTGTGGTGAATTTGGTAACTTCTCTCTCTTCCTCTTTGACATAAACCGGTAATATTACTGATGTGCGTACTACTGCTGGTTAATACTGTGTCAATTATTATGACTACCAGTATGCAGGCTGCTGTGTATAATACATAGCGAAGGTCCGTTCTTAAGGGCAGAGTAGCCCCACGCCCTCCCTACCTTTTTTCAAACATGAAGAGTATCTACCAGTATTCACGTTCAGGTCAGGCAGGCAGGTGCTGTATTGTGCTAAACACGCAGGCACCTGGCTGCCTGAGCTGAACTTTGCAGGGCTGAAAATGTCACAGACATGTGGGTGTGAATTCCTCAGCCCAGGAAAGCGCTTTGTGGTCCTCCCCTTCATGATGAGGGGAAGCATCATTGATAGCCTCGGACCTGGGTGCTTCAGTTTTAAGCATTGAAGTGCCCAGTCTATCAGTGATGCTCGTCACAGAGAGTGATGAGTCAGCAGTCTCACTGACCTCATCCCACTCTGTGATAGGTAAGGGACTGCTGCCTTCTTTCATTGGCTGACCCATTACAAGTTCAGCCAGTGGGAGAAGGTGGCAGTCTCATTCATCAGAAACCATTGAGGCTTCTCTCTCACCACCTGAGATTACCGCTGCAGTCCAGTAAGTATTTTTTTTTTATATGTTTGGTTCCTGTGTACATTCATGAATGAATGTGTGAGTGAATGTTATGAATGTGGGTGAATGCATGGATGTGAATGAGTGCGTACATGTGGCCTGCCTGTACCCCCGCCACTCGAATTACTGGCCACCAGTAGCAAAACAGCAGGTGTTACTACGACATCTACTACTTATATTGTTACTGCTACTAGAATCTCGACCTCTACAGCCACAACCACTGCAACTGGTGGTGATTCAATTCGCCCTATTCCTAGTCAGAAAGTTTACCGGAGTGTTTACATGCCACTAATTCAGGCTGATGCAGAGCCTCTGTTGGTGGTAACAATTATCATTTCATTGGCATGTGTTACTTACAGTGGGGCAAAAGATGTGTGCTGCTTCTTCATGGAAGATGAGTTTGATTCTGCTGTTGTCTCTTTTTTTCAGCTCAGACCTGCCGTGGATGATGTAGGCATGGCTTCCAGGGGTATCGACCTGGGTGTTCCAAAACATTGACCACTCCACCTTGGAAGTCCCCTTGTTAGATCCTTTTTTTACCATTCTATGTCAAGTTTGTAAATGACCAATTGACTTGAGGTGTCTACTGTTGCCCAGGTTAATTGAAAGCTCCTCTGCTGCTGTTGGATTTCTGACACGTCCCCTCAAGGAAATAGCAGCTTCCATGGTTTTTCTTGGAACAGGCAGAGAGGGAGTCGGCAGCTACTGTGTGAGAGTCCTTTTTTATGTTTACATCTTTTGATTAAAGTAAAGATGATAAAGATAGAAGAAGATAATGATAACCATAAACAACACTTTCTCCCTCCCCCAACAGTTCACATCACCAACAATAGCACACCACATACAAGTTCAATAAGCAATACTCACCCTCCCGCAGCACAAATTCTCTGTACCTGCAAATTAGATTCTTTATACTGTCTACTGATAAGTACCCATTCTGTATCAACAAACAAGTACCAGATGTTGAACCTAGTGATAGACACACATCCAGTCTTACTTTTTATTACAGAATCATGGCTTGGAAAAGACATGGCATTGGTATTACTTGAAGCTGTTCCATCAGGATATAAAGTCGCATAAGCAAAAGAGGAGGCGGCTATCATATTTAAAGAAACAACAATTCTCAATATAGCTGAGGATGTTTCTTTATAAGGTTGGGAACCCTCCTTGTTAGGTGCAACCTGACATCAACATTTTCATATTACTTTCTCATTCTCTACAGACCGCCACCTAGTAGTGCTAAATTCCCAGACACAATCTCTAACTTTCTTACAATAAACTCAAACCTGTGCCTCTTTGGTGACCACAACCTATGGTATGACAAACCTAACATGCCACACGTCAGAGCCATCCTCATTGGCCAAGACTCAGACAACCTACAGCAACTCGTCCCTAAACCCACACACCTCACTGTTATGTGGTCTGACCACTTCCCCATTGCTATCCAACACAAAACACCAAAACCCACTACAACTAAAACCTTCCTACCCTCAACCACATGACGACTATGGAACAAGCTGAATTTGAAGAACTGGAAAATCTGCTTACCTCCAACACAGATCTGGTCACCATCAACTTTGTACAAACACTCTATGGATGAATCCAGAGAGTTTTTGATCTCTTGATTCCTCTGAAGTCATCTAAGCATAGCAAAAGAAAGCACACCCCTTGGATGAATGCAGAATTAAAAAAGATCAAACACCAAAATGCTAAGCTTCAGTGTAACGGTCTCTAAGCAAATAATCCTTAAGACATGATATGCCTACACCGACACAACAGAATATACAGGCCAGCAATCAAAAACACACAAAAACTATACTATTCAAACCACATCCACAATGCAAAGTGTGCCAATAAAGAACTCTATAAAATACTCACTGAATTCCATAAGGCAAAATGCACAGGAGCTACCAAACCCATTTCTCAAGATTTTTGTGTCAGAATGGGCAACCATTACACGTCTATGGCAAATATGTTAGATACCCTCTTAAACAAGAAAAAGCCCAACAGCCGCAACCCATTTCCCACATTACACTCCAGCCAAAGGTAAACACAGCAACTATGCTCCTTCAGAGAACTATCATTAACTGAATTTATAGATTTCATCAAAGCAAGCAAACCGGCTGACCCTTGTCCGCCACAAATCTTCAAAAACTTCTTGCTATCAACTTCCCAGTAAAAACAAAACTCCTTAACAGCAGGATTTTCTCATAAAATCTTAAAAAGGCATAATTCATCCCCTTTTATATAAACCTAACCAGCACAACCAAGACCTGTGAACTACAGATCCATAGCAAACTGACTTCCTGTGCCACCTTATAAAATGAGCAGCTTACGCCCAGATGTCACAGTTCGTTGAAGACAATTCAGTACTTTTCCGCTTCCAAAATGGATTCTGTCCAGGAAGGGACACTGAATCATCCCTAATCTCTGTCTGGGATGACCTTAAAGCCACAGTGGACCAGAACGGATTTGCTGCACCTCTTTTCTTGGACCTTTAAGCAGCCTTTGACACAGTGGATCAATCTGCAACTCATACAAAGACTTAAGGAAGCCGGAATAGTGGGCACAGCTCTCATTTGGATCTCATCCTACCTATACAACAGATCAAATACTATACATACCCCCATTCTCTTCTAAATGATACAACATTAAAGCAGGAGTCTCTCAAGGCTCAAATTAATTCACCAATTCATTTAACATCTATATAACATCTTTGCCAGATATGATCAAGGGGTTTGACATAACCTGCTATAACTATGAAAATGACACCAAATATTCCTCAAATTGGCAAGCCCAATGGACATTAGCACATCAAAACTATTCTATTGCCTGGAGCTGTTGACTGATGGATGACATGGAGCCACCTCCAACTGAATGCCTCCAAAACTGATATACTCACTGTGGCGACTGGAAAGCCCATGACTCACTCTGCACTTGTCCTGATAATCTAGGACCACCTCCTAAAATATATAAAGAGGTAGATAAACCTTGGAATTACTGTGGAAGCCAAACTGTCTATGTATCCACAGGTGGATCAGGTAGTCAAATCAGGTTTTCTCACGATAAAAACGCTGCAGTCCATATTCCCACACCTATGATTTCCGCCCAGGGTTCATGCTACCATCCCTCTTGTCCTATCAAAACTGGACTACGCTAATAGTCTGTATCATGGCTCAACTTTGTCAACTATGAGAAGACTAAAAAGAATTCAGAACACTGCCGGTAGACTCCTCCTACATGTAAACCACAAGCACACATCTCCCCTGCTTTGAGAGCACTACACTGGTTACAGGTTGTAGGAAGATTCTCCTTAAAGCTGCTTTGTATCACACACAAAGCAATACATGGCAAGGTACCACTCTTTCCCAGGAACAAAATCAACAAACACATACAACAAAGGAACCTATGCCCAAGAATGGCTCCCCTCATAATCCCTGCATACAAGAAAAAAACTTGGGTGGAACATCTTTCTCTGTTCAGGCAGCCAAACTATGGAATATTGAATATTACCTATGGAACATAAGAACCACAGACAACCATCTCCACTTCAGAAGATTAGTCAAGAGCTGGCTCTTCCCCACATGACAAATATATAGATAATTTAAGATTATACCAGAACAGTACGTTTATTACCCTTATTTTAAACCATTAAAATAAACCAGAAGATAAATGTGGACAGCTAACTATGTAAATATTGCTGCTTCGATGTACATATGGGTATTTATGTACAGGGGTTCAATTCAAGCTTAACTTTAGCAAGTGTCATGTATATATATGTGTGTGTGAGTGTGCGTTTGTATGTAGGTATGTATGCATATAAATTATTTACATCTTGCTATTTAAAAAACAACATTCCCTTTTTTCCATCCCTCCTCCCATCCCTCCTTCCTCTATCTCCCCCCAAACATTTCTCACCACTATGAACTCCCAAACATCCTTCTCAATCTTTCTCCCCTCCTTTAGCCATCCAACCCAAATGACAAGCACACACAACCACTACTTACAAAAAAATTGCTACTTCTCCTTTTCAAACCCATTTCTATCATTGTATTCCTACTCCAAACTGTACTAAACACACATAAATGAAAGAGCACAAATCTAACACAACCAATACACAAGAAAAACTATAAAATATATATTTTTAGTAACTACTAATCTTGAGCTCCAAAGTAGTGATCTACTCACCAAAAATGCTTTAATGCCTAATGTGGGGTCGTAAGCACCATATAAATAGATTGGCAAATATACTTTACAATGTCACTAAATATTCTACTGAGGCATTTCCAAAAAATATAGTATCTGCACCCTCCTCAACAGTTTGATACTCCAACATCAAGACAATTATCTTTCAATAATACGTTTATTCTCCATGTAAAACATCTACAGAATGCAATCCTCATCAACTTGTATAGAGATAGAAGAACTGAAAGGACATTGAGATAGAGAAATAGCGTGTGAAGAAATGAGTGGAAAGAAAGATGAGGAAGTAGGGAGAAGAAAATGAGGAAAAACAGAAGGCATGTAAGCCGAGACACTTATCAGTTCCCATAACTTGATAGTCACCTCTGTAGCACCTGGATCAGCTCCTCCAAACTTGCGATGTCAGTCAAGAAGCTCAGGGGGGCTACCATAGAAATGGTGAAAAGATTGTGAAAAGGCAAAGGTTTTCCTTTTCTCCTGCAGCCGCAGTTGACCTGAATACCAAAGGAAAGATGAGATGGCCTCCTTCACTAAGCCCTCTGTACATGTAGAAGCTCTTTCCTCCATTTTTGAGTCTCCACACTGAGGTCCGGAAGCAACAACATCCACTGATTCCACCTGTGAATTGTTTTTTTCAGGGCTGCTGCCTTTCTCAAGATTGAACCCCTAAAGTCAGGATGACCCAGTGTGACAATAATGGGGCCTACATTGTCGGGGTTCACTACATTTGAAAATGTGGAAAGAAAGCGCTATGCCTTCCTCACCATTTCAGAGACATTACATCTTTCCAGTTTCAGTTCTCCTTCAAACAAAGACTGCATAGTCTCAAGCCTGTGGATTCAGTGGGGAGGAAGGGTAACCTAAGGCTCTAATGTTTTTTTCAGCTCTTTAGGTATTTTCCAATGATTCACCCTGCCTGTCTAGTACTAGCATTGTCCATGTTGCCCTGTACTGAAATTTTCAACGGTCTGCCACCTCCGGCTCCAAGCGGTCTGTCTGGTCTCCCTCGCTTCCACAAGCTACTCCTTAGGGTTTACTACAGCATATACAGTGTCCATCACCTTCTCCATTCCTTCAAGTGCACTTCCACTGCTGTGGAGGACTTTTCTACTTCCTCTAGTTTCTTAAATGTCCCCTCTAAGGTATCCATCATCTCTCTGGGTCTCCACTTTAAGTTTGTTCTACCCCATCATCTCCAGGGAGATCTTTATTCTTCTGATCTGAAGTCTGATAAAAAATCATGATTCTCCCTTTCACTTTTACCAGCCATAGATCCAGTTTGTCTGCAGTGTCGCCATCACACTCCAGTGCAACTGCTCAGGCCGCTGTTAAATGTCACTCCTTTTTGGGAGTGCCTCCCGGCTTGTCTTCATCTGCACCATGACAGACAGGCTCATCCCGCTCCAACCATCACTGGGGTGCAGGGCCTGTTCCATTTGGGTGATAAGCACACAAAAGACCCCTGCATATTCAGCACCTGCTCCTCTTACACGCTGGACCTGTCATTACTGTACACCATCTTTGCACCCATCATCTTGGAAACACAGCACTTGGGGTGTGCACAGCTTTGCTGTTCAATGCCACCATGTGACTTCCAAGCCTGCTGAGAGTGTTGTCCTTCACTGTTGTCCTTTGCCACCAATCCCAAATCACCACCGGCAATAGGATCTCTGGAACCTGTCCCAATAAGCCAGCTGAAGCAGTACACCTACAGAACTTGAAGTAAAGAGGCTCTTATGCTGGCCGCCAAGCTCTGCCCACCTTGATCATTTTTTGACGGGACAGCAAAGCCTTTTTATGGGGTTTGGTAACTTTTGTCATATTATCTGCCACTTTCAAGTTCTCTTTTGTTGGTTTCACCCATGTGAGGTCAACAGAGACCTTTGTGTTATGCTTCATCTCACATTATTCGAGTTAGTTCTGTTTTGAGAGCCTTCACACTCCTTCTTTTGATGGACGTGTGCTTGCACATTCTTTATTTAATCTCTTGTGATGTTCCTAAGTCTGTTTCTTGGTTGGATCTCCATCACCTGCAGTTGCAGTTCCACCTTTCTTTTTCAAGGTGCATATTTTCAGGAGTGACAATAGTGATTCTCTCCTTTTGTGGTGTGGGACTCTTTTTGCTCTTATTTCCTTCTGGTGAAGCCTTTATCCAGGAATGATGTTTCTGTGTCTGTTATTGGTTATACTATGTTCTGCTTTGGCACGTCAGTTGTGAGATCATAAGCTTTCTTTCCATGGCTTTACCTTGATTTCACCATGCCATGGTTGTGAGGGGCGGAGAGAGGCTTTGAGGTTCCACCTGTGTCCCGCCTTTGTCCGTCTGCTCTTGGTCTTAGGGTTCTTGTCCAGCTTGGAATTCTGCTTTTGGTATTCCATTGTGCTTGTTAACCATTCCTTGAGACTGGCGGAAGTAGATTGGACGTACCAAAAAGTACAACTTACTCACTGTAGTGACTTTGTAGTTTTAAGACTAAGTTTTCCTTCCATCAGATAGCCAACCAGCCTGGGGAGATAATTATTTTAGGTTCTTTGTAAAGTATTTGCTTGCCACGATTTGCCTCTTTGTAGTATTGATAGGTGTTTAAGGGTGGTGTTTTTGATCAAACTAAACTTTCTCTTTTTTTTAGATGACATGTCAACCAAGGTTACCGAGTATCGGGCTGTGAAAGAAGGGAGAGAAGAATCGACTTTCAGTGGGGTCAAACAACATATAGAGTAGCACTGTTCCATCTAGTAGGGGTGATCGTTCTAGTGATTTCATAATGGTTTGGTTAATTCTTGATGGCTTTAGATTTTGAAGCAGAGCATCTAAGATCTGAGCTCCACAGTAGTGATCTTCGTCATGAGCCTTCCAGTTGAATTTGGACAAGCAAATCTTTATGACTGGATCTTGGGTTCTGCTTCCGCATATGATTCAAGAACAGCAATAGGACATACTTTAGGCTGATTCCCACTGGAGCTTTAAAGACTGGTCAGGTTTAACTTTATTCACTCTGCCATTGTAATCAAACACATTTCTTTAATGGCTGATGTGCTATGAGATGATTTCTTAAAATTGAGGCATATTCTAACTTCTCGGTTTAGCAATCTCTGGAGCGTCTGTATCCCTTTATTTAGTGATCCGGAGTAGGCAGGATTACAATAGTCCAGTTTCAGCACCAAAGATGTCGTCAGTATGAGTCAAACAACGAGCCATTAGTAAGTGCAACCCAGGCGAAGCCAGTAGCTTGGTAGATTGAAACCTGGGCCCATGGTGGTGAGATTTTCAGATTATGTTTTCCTGTTTTTCTGGTGTGGTTGGAACTGTGGCACCTGCCCAGAACTCTGATGTGAAGGCTTGACCTTGCTCTAACGCCTCTGGCTGGAGCCTGGTCGAGCCCAAAGGCACACAAAGGTGATAGTTGTTGTGGTGTTGCTTCCAGGGATGGAATTCCATCTCTGTAGCCTGCCTTCGTGACATTTAGAGGAGTTTAGACTGTTTGAGCACCAACCGTAGTAATTGGGGGTCACACTAATTTTCTGTCTGGCACATTTAATGGCTATTCATTACTGCAAATTTCTCAAAACCCAGCGTTGGACTAGAAAAGAAAACTTTAAAACTGAGTCAATCCGGGTGCTAGTTCCTACCAGAATCACTTTGGGAGTGGAACTACTCAGGCACCATCCTCGAAATGTATTCTAAACTCCAGAAAGGTACTGCCATAGCGGCCTTGCCAGTGACATCAATTATATTTTTCATGCTTGACATTAGCAACAGATATGTTTCAGGCATCGGAAGTGAAACTGCAGTTAACCTGTCATAAACTAACCTTCTCTCCGACCTTACACCCCCACATCAAGTTATCAGTGATATTAATTCCAGGGCAAAGAGAGGAAATGGAGAAGAGACATAGATAGGCAGAAGGAAACTGGGTGAACCACCAGGAAGTCACCATCTTCAGATCAAGAATAATGGAAATCCTGTTTTCTGGAACCCTCAATCTACAAGAAGGAAGCAGGCAGACATGATCAAAACTGAACTGTAAACAAAAGGTACTCATCACATTAGTAGCAATCAGGATTCTCACTGGCTTTCCAAAGTAGAATGCATTGCGAACCCAAGAAAATGCTAGGAATTCATTTCCGGTTCTTTGGTGAGTCTTTAATGCCTGAAGATGAAGAGTAGAAAATAGGGCAGTGTAACCAAGCAAGCCCATAGACGCATTCTGCTTAGAAGGGTTCATTCAGTGTGTAATCATATAATTGAGTTGGTGTAATTAGATCTTAGTTAACCATATGTCTTTGTTCCATGGAAACTTAACTGGCTCCGATGTTTTTATGGATATATATCATATGTTATGGCTTAAAAGAGGCCTCATATTTTTTTCTAAAATCGCAATTTGATTTTCACATTTGTTGGATTTGGTATCACTACATTTGGTGCCAACCATCAATCCACATACTGTACCACGTGTTCTTGATTTTTCAAACCTACTTTAGAAGAGTCAAGGGAAACTGCTTAATATTTGTTTAACATTTTCATTCCTAGCACTTCCCAACCATGTTGATAGATAGTGCCTGGAGTGCCTTCTTGCTGCTTCCAGGTGCTTCCTGTTACTTCCAAAAACTGGCAGAATGTCTGACGAGAAGCTGTGAAAAGAAAATTATTTTACTTTCTCTTTTTCTTTGGGGATTCTTACTATAAAAACTTCTAGCAAAGAAAAAGATATCCTGGAAAATCCCAGTAACAGAAGGGGCACTTGAAGGACATTTATCTCCACTGTGTAAAGACCAAAGACATTTCAGAGAAAAGGAATGGGGGGCGTGAAAGTGAAAGAGCAATGTCATAAGGATGACAGCCAGGGGGTGTATTATCATAAATATCACACAAGGTCATTTTTCTGTTTTTCTTTAAAATGTTTTGCCTGCTTGTATTCACTTTATGATGTCAGAGCCATGAAACTCTCCAGGTGCCAGTCCTATGTGCTTGCTAGTCACGCTCTAGACTGAATGGAGAGAAATGGTGTTGCCCGGAAGATGGTAAATTTGCTTACTTGCTTGTGGGGAGCCTGCCTTTTGGAAGCCGTTTATCAGTGTCAGCCTGATCCAACCTGCAAGCCTCTAGAGAATGTAAAGCTTTTCCAGAGACCTGCATTAGCACTGTGAAGATCTGATCAGTGACCGGACGTTGGTGACAAATGTAGATGAACATTTCAGTGTTAAAACCTTGTCTAGTGGACATAATTGCCCTGCTCTAGTGAATCCTTTGACCACTGTGTTCCTCTCCAGCCGTACTGCAAATACTTTAGTCCTTCCAGTGTGATTTTGAAGCTGTGCCCTCAACTCACTACTACTACGGCATGAATGCCAAAAGCTCCTCGAACGACATTAATTGTAACTTCTGCCAGGCATTGCTTAGAAGAAATAGTAGAGTGTACCAGACTTTAGGTGATTGCAGACTGTGTCTTACACTTGATTTAAAATCAAGCTGCCCCTGACCGCTGGAGCCCACGAACACTATCAAAAGTGGGACATAAGACAGCAGGTACACTCCAGCAAAAGTAAAAACTTCCAAAATCTGTAGTCTTTGAGATATCGTCCTTTAACATTTCCCTGGTGATCAGACAGCTTAACTGCTAGATGCTGGTACCAGTTGCTATCCCAGGGCACCTAAAACATCATGAATGTTGCTGGTGGAATTTTAGAAAACTCTCTAATTTTCCATTTTGTGTCTCCCTGTAACAACAGTGGCCAATTCACTTTCCTCCAAACCAGTGCTTAATTTTGCCACTGCAGTTTGCACCACCCATTGTATTTGCTAGTGACAGTACCAACACAACGACTACCCATCACCCTCTTACAAGCTTGACAATTAAGACTATTCCAGGCTGCCAAACCTATAGCAATAGCTTGGGCTGCAGGCATTAGTAATTTTAAATGTAGATTGTGCTAATGAACAACTGTTGTGCTCAAAACTAAAATAGACAAAAAAGCCGCCTTGTGGCAGATTGTTATAAGTGCTATTATTAACAATTAAGCGCCGGTACTGAGCATCTGAAACCACGTCAAATTAACCATTGCTCCAAACATCATTTCTTAGAAGGGATTCTCCTTTTGCCTCGAAGCACTGGGGCTGCATAAACACTCCGAATCACGACTTTCTGAAGTTTGCCTGCCGGGTTGATATAGCCTTTTATAGTTGATAGCCAGCATCTTGGTTACATTAAGGTACCCTGCGTTAAATCAGTTTGGTGCCAGAATTCCAGGGCTGAAGCTGTCTTATTTTCATCATTATTCACTATTTCAATTCTGTTAATACTCAGTGTGTGCATGAAATACCCATTCTTTAAATAGTATTGTTTTGGTAACCTTTGTGGAACTGTATTCGTTACTAACATTCATATCAAATCCTATGCGTAGTCCTTTGACTTCTTGACATGGAAGCCACTGAAGAGTCAAGAGAAAACGGATTTTGGGCTAATCCCTGTAATCCTTGACTCCACTTTCCTGGGTCTGCTTGGAGAGCTGCAGTTCCGCCTCTTAGGGCCTGACAGCAAGTGAAATGGTAACACAATTCTGGCCTAAAATACTGCTTTTTTTTCTCAAACAGGATTACACATTTTGAAGTTTCAGTCCATGTGGGATTACCTGGGTACACTAACACCCAGGCACAGCTCAGCGTCACAAAAGCTGGTCAAGTGTATGCCTGGTAAATGGCCTGCTAATGGTAAAATCATGTGGGTATTTCTGAATTGTAATCTCCATTGATAGGTCATTAGCTTGGAATAACCAGGGCCCAAAGCAGCCCTGGCAAATTTTGTGAGATCAGCCCCCACTGGGTACACGGCAAGCTAGTCTGACAACTACAATGGAGTTTGGGGTATTCTCCCCCTCCCCCCAAGAAATTTTGGAAATAAATGCATTCTACAACACATTTTTAATTATAAATTCAATTGTTTTCATTCTTAAAGCATAGTAAATGATGACCCTATAGAGCACCAGGATACAGAAATCTTTGTTGGGGCTCTTCAGTGATTCCCTCAACATCACCCTCTAACAGTGCTTCTCATCTCTCCATAGCCCCTTTCTCACTTGTCTTTCATTTGTTTTATAGCACCTTTCTTACCAGCATAGGTTGTTGGATTACTTTACATCACATACAGAGACAATGAATCATACATGTGTAAATCAGGGTACGGAAAATGTTTCGTAAGTCAAAGGGGACAACAAAGTGTAGGATTCATATGTCATCCATACTGGTACGCATTTTTTAAGAGTGCTTGGCCTGGCTAAGCATTAACCCAGGATTCAGAACGTAACACAGTGCTTAGGGTTGACTTTACTAATTACAATTTATTTCTACCCAAACAAACCCTTTTTAGCAAAATTAAACTAAAGACTTTGAAAACAACATAACTTTCTAACCTTTACGATGTGTTTACATGCAGCTCTTTGCTGCAGTTCATAGCTCACTGTGCCAGATTACAGGGGCTGCTCCTCCATTAGGGCGGAGGAGCGTTGCCTTCCCAGTCAGCAGCGGCAGCTGCAAAACCTTTACAAGAAAACAATATTAACTGTTTGTATTATCTTTTTTTTGTAAAGGGGTGGGGCCACAGCGTGATGAGCAGTGAGGGGGAGTGACAGCACTCCCCCTCAGTGCGCATGTGTGTTTGGCTAGCCGTCTCAGGCTGGCCAAGCAAACATGCGCAGTAGACTTTCTCCAGCCCAGCAACACAGTTGCCGGACTGGAGAGAGCATGCACAGGCTCCCAATCTTCCTGGGTGCACCCTGGCTGGGCGTTCCCAGACAATTCTAACGCTGCTCTGAGCGCAGTAGGATCTCTCCAGCCCAGCAACACAGTTGTGAGGATGGAGAGAGCATGCACAGGCTCCTAGTCTGCTGGGAGCGCCTTGGTGGGACGCTACCAGCCAATCCTAGCGCTGCTCTGAGCAGAGACTAGATTGTCCGTAGGACAGGCTGGGAGCCTGTGCCTGCAGCAGAGGAGCAGATAGAGCAGTGCGGCGTCGATCGAGGTAAGTTATTTATTTTTTTTTATTGAAAATTTTATTCCCACCTGCCGCCCCTCCTCTTCTGCACGCCACCCGCTCCTTACGTGTGCCGCAAGCTGCGACTGCAAGATTATGGTTGTAATTTATGAGCTGCACAGTAAACAAAGGGATCTCTATGACAAAAGCAGTATCCCACTGACCTATGCACATAAAATACTGTTTTGTAATCTGCATAGTACACTTTGCAGCAGACATATTAACCCTCTGAGCTGCCATAGATGAGTGAAAACTGCTGCTAGACAAAACTCAGATCTCTCTCCAGCAGCTGCATTACTCACCAGTAATCTTGACAATTTTATTGTTGCCTGAAAGCTGTTGGCTATACAAGGAACTGCGCAATGCTTTTAAAACTGCTCCGCTGCTAGAAAACCGACCCCCAGTAACAAAAAACACCCCCACTCTTCCAATCTCCCGGGGAAATGCCCGGGCACGCCAGTCCAGTCTTGGAACTAACATGGTAATCGCAGGGGGATACCACACGCAAATCGTAATTTCAGGTGTGGAATAAACTCCGTTATGACCGTTTCACATGTAATCAGTTCCTAGGAGCCTCATGATGGGTGCCTCGATAATCCTGATAAGGGTTTGTAACAGTATGAACCGCTCCATCGGGATAACAAGGAATGCGAAAACGTTGTGGTCACAAGTTTTTAACCCTAACACATATGCTCATGCAGGAAATAACAAGTTCTCATGTGGTATTTCCTTTTTGCTGCTAAAAAAAAAGCAATTCCACCCCTCTCGCCGCCTTACAATGAATTACCGATACTCGCATTACTTACCGTTCTAGAGAGGAGCGAATAGAAGTCCAAAGCCAAATCATGATGGGCCCTTAAAACTTTTAGGTGCCCCTTAAAAGGTATAGGACCTCGAGTAAAAGTAAAAAAAAAAAAAAAAAGTTAAATTCTTAAAACCATTAGTAAGAAGCATGAAAGTACACTTATAAAAGAGCCCAGGGAATCTCATCAGATATTTGTTTTTGGTTTATATGTGCTTTAAAAAGACAACCCGCTAAAAAACAAGAGTGTCTAGAAGTGATTGGTATTCGTCAAAAATCAGATTGGCCACATGCAGACCTCTAGACACTCTCTGAATTACAGAGGCCTGCATGTTTTCCCACGATATTCTCTTTAGTAATCCAAGTATTTTTTGAAAGAGGAAAAAAAAACCACAAATAAAATCTAATTTTCTTTCAGCCCTGTGTGCGATAAATCCATTGGCGAGAGCTACGGCCAACCTGTAATCCTATTAAAAGACGCATTTGAGGGAATAGTTAGGCCGCTGCAAGCCTGTGTTGCCTTTTCGGTCACTAGGGCACACTTGCAGCAGATATAAAGGGTTTATAGAGATACAAGCATGTGCTCCCCCATGCTGGCCCTCTGAAAACATCCTCATGAAGCTTATTGTGTGGAGGGTGCATTCTGCTGCGGTGGTAGAGTTGGGGACTGCTGTAAGAGTGACTGGGCTTGCCCTGATGCGTGGGCCCCTTTATCACTGATTTCGTGGCCCGGGTTGCAAGTGATGCTTTTTCACTTTACAAGACAGAAACAAAAAGAATGTCTGTAAAAACACTACTATTTTCTGAGACCAAACAGTGTAAGAGTGGTGTAACTGAAGTCCGAATGTTGATTGTCTGAGCAACTTGAAGGACAGCTCAGCTGTCTGAGAACTGTCTGTTTAATCTGAGGGTAGGTTCTTTTATCTGAAATCCATGAGATTTGTGTAAACTGATGTGTGGCATTTGTACCCGAGACATGAGCCCATGAGATCTGTTAAATTTAAAGGATACCATTTTTTACCAAAAACTAAGTTCTGTTTTCAGTAGGGCTGAGCTGTCTCTGTCCTAAGTAACATCAGAGACATCTCTTGTGTCATAAAATTAAAACTCTGTGTATCCTGAGGTATACATCCGTTGTCTGATTCCTGAACAAGATCATTGTAACTTGACAGAAGGCTCTCCTATTTGTGTCACTGTGTCTTTGTGCTGCCTAGCACCAAGGTCTTAATTTGGGGTTTCCGATATTGGGCTTCTCCAGTCACTGATTAAATAACCAAACCTGCTTACCAATAGTTTATTAGGCCTGTTGTGGAGCTTGGAGCCAGGATTATATTTTGTAGTGCCCAAAAATGAGTATTTATTTGTTTTTTAAAGCATTGATCTATAATTTTCACATAGCCTTCTGCTACGTAGCAATGTTTCTTCAGAAAATTTATAAAGTTCTTTCTGAATTAAGTGCACAAATCACAGGGAGGCCACAATGCATTTAAACCTTACAAACAACCAATTAAAATATGAAAGAGGTGAGGCTCTCTAACCTTCCTCGGCTTAGCTACAGGCCAAAGTGGTATGTTTTTATAGTGTTGCTGCCATCTATGCTTTTGCTACTCCACAGATTCATTAAAGGAGGCAGAACGTCTGCCATGTTCTACTGAAATCACATGGTTAATACTGGAGCAAGCTACCACTTGGGATGACCTTGCAGATTCTCTTGGAGCGCAAGCTAGATAATCCACAGATGGCTGTTCTTCCTGCTAGAGTCTTTCAGGGAAAGACTGAGGGCCAGATGTAGTAAGCCGTTTGCATGTCGCAAACTGCAAAAATCGCAGTTTGCGGCATGCAAACGGCCGAACGCGATGCTCATTCCCAAATTGCGAGTCGGTACCGACTCGCAATTTGGGAATGCGACTCGCAAATAGGAAGGGGTGTTCCCTTCCTATTTGCGACCGCATCGCAATTCAGAGTTGCTTTGTGACCGCGAATGCGGTCGCAAACCAACTTGCAGTTACCACCAGTGTCACACTGGTGGTAACTCATTCGCAAAAGGGAAGGGGTCCCCATGGGACCCCTTCCCCTTTGTGAATGTCGAAAAAAATATTTTTTCAGAGCAGGCAGTGGTCCTCTGGATCACTGCCTACTCTGAAAAAAACGAAACCAAATGGTTTCGGTTTACTTTTCATTTTGCAACTCGTTTTCCTTTAAGGAAAACGAGCTGCAAAATGAAAAAAAAAACTGCTTTATTTATAAAGCAGTCACAGACATGGAGGTCTGCTGACTAAAGCAGGCCACCATCCCTGTGAGTGCAGGGACTCGCTATGGGGTCGCAAAATGCGACCCACCTCATGAATATTGATGAGGTGGGTCTTTGCGACCCCATAGCCAGTCGCAGAAGGTGTCTGAGGCACTATTCTGCATCCAATTTTGCAACTTGCAAATTGCGAGTCGGTCAGACTCGCAATTTGCAAGTCGCAAAATTGGATTTTCCTACATCTGGCCCTGAGAGTCTTGTTACAGGGGTCCTTTATATAAAGCCCTTCACAACTAGGCAGCGCTAGAATCAGGAGCTGATATGATCCTGTTGTACCAGCGCATCAAGAACTGGCTTACTAATGTGATTTTGGGATCTCAGTTCTCTGTTTTACCTCTCTCCAGCCCAATCTTTGAGTTGAAATGGTCTTCTTGACCAGTTTGCAGCTGTGCAATATGATTCGAAGAGCAACAAAAGGACTCTTTGGAGTGCTTCTGAGAGGCGTATTTCAGAGAAAGGAGTGTAGGAGCCCCTGCAACGTTTCAGTTGCCACTCACTCATCTTGTTAATCATTGACAGATTCGGTGAAGTGTAGCACCACCTGAAACAGAACCCGGTGAACTGCTTTGACCTTAGCCATGTGAACGAAGTGCACCTCATACAGCTGGACATCAGCTGGAACTATGCGTCACAAAGGAAGCAATTGTTTATGCTATTAAATGTCACATGCCAGCAATATAGGGTGATGTAAACCGCAGTGGAGAAATCTATTCTAGACGTGAAAGGGCTGGTCCTGGTAGCAAGTGATATGCTCTAATCAAGGTAAAATAAAATGATTGATGGAGCCTGGGGCCCTATCTTTTTTTCCCGGGTCAAACAGTTCTTTTTTCTCTGTTCCCAGTGGTGAAGAGAGAATTTTACCCAGTGATTCAAATCGATTACAGTGCAACTCAATAGTCACACATTAAACCTCAGAGTCCAAATTAAAGTTTCAAGGGGCTTTATTACAGACTTGAAGCCAAAGTTACATAGGTGAGTCTTAAAACCACAGTAAAGAGAAATAAAATCACCAATGGAGAGTTAAGGTGTTGCACAATATTAAATCGAAGCAACATATAAAAGAGCAAAACTTCAATAGCAACAATGCAGAAAATCAGGAAAAGTACTTGATGTCTGGATTCTAATATTAAGTCTCTTGCCTAACCATTGAATCTAGCTCCTAAACTATTCTAATACTAAAGGAATAGCTGAGAAAAGTTTGCAAACAGAACTTCAGTAGAAGATTCTGTCTAGAGAGGTACTGTGGCCTAAAACCACATTGAAAGTATGAGGTCATACCTCAAAAAAAGGTTTGCCATGAGCAAGGGGCGGGGAGAGTCTGAATATCCCAGGTCTGATGAGATCATGACAAAAACTCTCATTTGAAAAGCAAAACTGTAAGGCAGTTATAAATAACAATTAAGTCGTCCGAAGCCTTCGACTCCCGACCTTGATACACCCTCGCATTCAGGAATCTCAAAAGCTATAGCTGCCAGTACCAAGATACTCCTTTCGTCCAGTAGTGTTCTCTCAGACCCTCTTATCACTCATGCACAATGAGCACCTTGTTAGCTTCAGCACCTGCAGCTTTGGAAAAACAAGCTTTCACATTGAAGATTGGAACCATACGAAAAGAATGCAAACGCCACGCTGACCAACTAAAATGAACACAAATATACTTTTAGTTCAAATATATTTAAATGCCTGACTCACTGTAAATAAAATGATTATAAAGAATAACATTTCTAAAATACTACAACATTGACATTCTTCCAAGCGAGTAATAATGTGGCTTGCATAACCGTTAACTGTGCACATTTACTAATATATCTCAGTGCACTATGTTTAACAATTAGTTCTACACATTATAAAAGGAAAAAAACACCCCTTCTTCTTCACGTTTTATGAAGCATGTGCTTCTTTAACATTAAATAGTGCCAGAAGGTTGCAGGTAGTAAGACGAGTTTATTATTAGAAAACAGCTCTGCTTTTTTAATCCAGTGCTTGATAGGGCAATTGAATTTCACTTTACTTTGTGTTTCTGGGCAGAAAAATGACCTGTTTGTTAAGCTAATCAATCTTCAGGTGTGCTGCAATGAGTGCAAAGCGAATCACTTTGTGTCTTCCACGCTTGTGCACTCATGCACCAGTGATGTTCGCTATGCGGATGTACTGCCAT
Organism: Pleurodeles waltl; assembly: GCF_031143425.1. NCBI lineage: Eukaryota > Metazoa > Chordata > Amphibia > Caudata > Salamandridae > Pleurodeles > Pleurodeles waltl. Next base: position 398,033,034 of record NC_090448.1, read on the forward strand.
TAAGTGAAGCTTCATGAAATTGGATAGATGGTAGGGCCTGAGTTGAGGAACAGACGAGGGCTGCCATACTGTCAAGTCAAGCACAGAAATCTACAGAAGGAGCATGGGAGGAGGATGATGAAAGTCTTACACGTCAACAGATGATAGGGTCTGTTGTTTCTCATTTAGGGTGAACTCATAGCGATGAACAGTCTGAAGAGCAGTGCTTTATATAGGATGAAAGAGGTGGAAAGGGGCTATGGGGTGGGGCATAGGAAGCATAGCTAAGAACCCTTCCCAAGAAACATGACCTTTGTAACGGAGAGTGTGGCCTACTACACCTGAACCAGAGTCCTGTGATTGACAAACACCTAAATAGGATTAACTCAACAATGAATAGCCAAAATCAGCTCACTCCTCCCAAGTACTCCTGCATTTGGTCTCAGTGTGCTTGGTTGCTTTGCCACCTTTGTACAGATTAATCTGGCTGGCAGCCTTCGGTTGGTGACCCTAGTGATTGTCCGCTCACACTTAACTAAGTAGGGCCTTACTTTGGTTTCATTCAGCAGGACTTAAGGTGGCAAAGGAGCAACACCCTACACCACCCCCAACACCTCTGGTATTGATGCTGCTGTTGCTTCCCCTAGACTGGCACGGTGTAGTAAAGTGCGAGTGAAGGCGGTGCTTTGAGTGTTGCAACTTGCAGACGGTCTCTGGAAGGTCTGGACAAGTTCACATCGCCCACCTTGGCTGTTCTCTTGTAGGGTCCTCTTGTCTGGGACTTCTGTGTCTCAGTCTTTACACTTTTCCACAAGTGCTGATGTCTCTGCTCTACCTGTCATGTGCTTGAAATGTAAACCGCTGCTTCCTGTGTTTGAACAAAGTTTGTATATGAAGAAAGCTTGTCCTCTGCTGTCTTTTGCACAATTTAGCCTTAAATATAAGCCAAGCTCAGGTGTGTACAATAGGAGTCCATACGCCCTGCTGAGTCAAGTACTGGTTTGCACGGGTAGAGTGTAAACAGCTATCATTGCACTATTAAAAGGAAAACAGCCCTGCTTAGATGTTCTGGTGCTCTTGAACTGAAAGAAAATAGCAATCCAGTTGAGAATTTCTATCTCTGTACCATTAAGAGTACATAGTACCTGCTAAGAAGTCCTGATACTGTCAATCTGTGAGTATGGCAGTCCTAATAAGAAAGTGCAATTACAGCTGCATTAAAGTTGTAGTAGAAGTGCTGAGAAGTGCTTATTTTGCCCAATCAGAGAATGGCACCTTGCTGGGAAGTGCCCATTCTGTTTTATTACAAGGACAACAGCACTGCTAAATAGTTGTTATACTGTGTGACTTAAGGCATAATAGCAATGTTGAAATTCATGGCTCTGCTCCCTTCGAATAATAGCTTGCTAAGTATTGTGGTAATGTACCCATGAGCAGTAGAGGAGAGCTTGTTCCTGAGAACAGATAGACCGTATACAGCGGCGGCCGGCAGCTTTAGGAGGGAGGGGGCGGGTGGGGCACACACACACACACACACACACACATTCTTTCACACACAGACACGGACGCATGCACGCATGCATGCACGCATGCACATCCATTAACACTCATACCATTCAAACATGCACGCACACACCAAATATTCATTTTAAAACATCACACATGCTCATTCTTTCACACACGCACACACGCACATCCATTAACAACATTCATACCACTCAAAAATGCACGCACGCACCAAACATTCAATTTGAAACATCACACACATACACACACACACACTTAGCTTCGGCCTCCAAGTCCCAGGAGGGTTGTGACTGCTGCCTTCCCTCATTGGCTGACCTTAGGTCGGCCAATGAGGGAAGGCAGCAGTCCCAGCCTCGTCACAGAGTGGGATGGGGTCAGTGAGACTGCTGACCCCACCCCACTCTGTGACGAAGTGTCACTGATTGACACTCGCCCTGGGCACTTCAGGGCTTAAACTGAAGCGCCCAGGGAAAGTGTCAATTGGTGACACTTTCCTCGTCACCCAGGGGAGGGCCTCGAGGCACCTTTGCTGAGCCGAGGAGGTCACGCCCATAGGAGCTGTGATCTCCTCAGCCCAGTAAAGTTCAGCTCAGGCAGCCAGGTGTGTGCGCAAATCGCCGCGCATGTCTGCTCCTGGCTGCCTGACCTGAACATAAAGAGTGTCTGTCAGGCTGACCTTTGTTCACTCTGACAGACACTCTTCATGGGGGGCAAAAGGTGGGGGGGTGTGGCCCCTCCGCCCTAAAGGACGGGCCGCCACTGACCCTATACCTACTCATTTGGCTAAACTGGATATCCCTCTCTAGATTTCGGTTGCCGGACCAGACTGTTGAGACT